>NC_053041.3:436047262-437253512 GCF_002575655.3 Aegilops tauschii subsp. strangulata | reverse complement strand
AGAGTTGAGTGTTGGGGAGACTATCATTTGAAGCACAAGAGCAAGGAGTTCATCATCAACACACCATTTGTTACTTCTTGGAGAGTGGTGTCTCCTAGATTGGCTAGGTGTTACTTGGGAGCCTCCGTCAAGATTGTGGAGTTGAACCAAGGAGTTTGTAAGGGCAAGGAGATCCGGTGAGACTTCGGGAAGGGGGGCCGAACACCTGATCATCTTTGCCTTTTTTATCCAGTCCTGGTCAAAAGGCGACTTTTCAGAATGATGTTGTGATAAATTAAAAGACAACATGTTCGGCCGCGGAGTTACTTACTTGGGTGTCTGGACGATTGCAGTTCAGACCCGCATCCTCGGTGGTGTCCGGACACTTTATTCGTGATCCGAAGAACAATCCATACATCTCTTCGAGCGTCGCACCGAAGAATTGTTGAATAGTTCGCAGTCCTTCCGGGTTGAACTCCCACCTACGGAGAGATCGACGTTGGCATGGCAGGACCCGATGAACTAGCATGATTTGCATTACTTTGACAAGGCTGACAGCTCTCTTGAGGAGATCCCGGATGCGACTCTGCAATGTTGGCACGTCATTAGCCGCCCCCAGTCCAGCCCCTTGTTGATCCATGACACCAGTTGTGGCGGGGGGGGGGGGGGGCGAACGGAAGGCAGAGGCAGCTACCCACTTAGTACTTTGGGGAGCCGTGATGTAAAACCACTCCCGCTGCCATAAATTGGACATCTCGGGGAAGGATCCCTTTGGCCTTGGAGCATCGATGCCTTTGCTTATTATGGCACCTCCGCACTCTGTGTGTTGCCCATCGATCAACATTGGCTTCACATTGAAGGTCTTGAGCCATAAGCCGAAGTGTGGGGCGATGCGGAGGAAGGCCTCACACACGACGATAAACGACGAGATGTGAAGGATGGAATCCGGAGCCAGATCATGGAAATCGAGCCTGTAATAGAACATAAGCCCTCTAACAAAGGGAACAAGACTAAAGCCTAGCCCTCGGAGGAAGTGGGAAACAAATACGACGCTCTCGTTGGGTTCGGGAGTGGGGATGACCTGCCCTTGAGCAGGCAGCCTATGCGAGATTTCGGTGGTCAGATACCTGGCTTCTCTTAGCTTCCTGATGTCGTCCTCTGTTACGGAGGAGGGCACCCACCGGCCTTGAAGGTTGGATCCGGACATGATTGAAGGTCCGAAGCGCTTGGCCTCTGCCTTGGGTGCTGGGATTTGAGGTGGGAGAAAGGAAAGATCGAGCGCAAGAAGAAAAGGACAGGCCTTGACCCCTTTATAAAGAGGGTGAATATCAAGCGCCCTCCGCATGACCATCTGGAACTTGCCTAAAATCGAGGAGTCTTACCAGCGGGCGCCATTGGGTTACCCACACTCGTATTGATGACAATCCCGTGAAAAGAGGGACACGATCTCTGCTTTCGACAAGACATGCCAACAAAGCCGCCTCGCAACACGTGTAGTGGCAGGCTCGGAAAAAACGGTTTGTCATGACCAGATCACGGCAGAACGTCATGTTAAGAAAAGCTGTCAGCAGATTAGATTTGTGGAAATATTATTCTCTCTACGGTGGTATGTGGAATTTGTTTTGCAGAGCCGGACACTATCCTTGTGTTCAAAATCTTCTATGGAATATTCGGAGGAGGAACCCGCCTTGCAATGCCGAAGACGATCTGCGCACCAGACTCATCGTCATTGAAGCCTGGTTCAGGGGCTACTGAGGGAGTCCTGGATTAAGGGGTCCTCGGACAGCCAGACTATATACTTTAGCCAGACTGTTGGACTATGAAGACACAAGATTGAAGACTCCGTCCCGTGTCCGGATGGGACTCTCCTTGGCGTGGAAGGCAAGCTTGGAAATACCGATATGTAGATCTCCTCCCTTGTAACCGACTCTGTGTAACCCTAGCCCCCTCCGGTGTCTATATAAACCGGAGGGTTTAGTCCGTAGGATAACAACAATCATACCATAGGCTAGCTTCTAGGGTTTAGCCTCTACGATCTCGTGGTAGATCAACTCTTGTAATACTCATATCATCAAGATCAATCAAGCGGGAAGTAGGGTATTACCTCCATCGAGAGGGCCCGAACCTGGGTAAACATCGTGTCCCCCGCCTCTTGTTACCATCCGCCTTAGACGCATAGTTCGGGACCCCCTACCCGAGATCCGCCGGTTTTGACACCGACAACGGCCCCCTACAAAAGAAGAGAAGATTCTCCCAAAAGAAGAAGTAGAAGAGAAAAATCACCACCAAGAGAAAGGAGGAGTAGAGATGATCATTATGAATGAAAACCCTCTCGGAGAAGAAAGGATTCGGGAAGGAAAGAAAAGTCATCAAGGAGCTACACAAAAAGAAGACATCAAGCTCATGTTGGTGAATGGGTATCCGGCTCCGACTCCGACAATCACTCCGAAAGAAGTTATCACTCCGACTCCGAATATACTCAAGATGAAGGTGTTGCCGGTCTAGCACTTGTGTCAACCAACTCCTACGACATATTTGACTCACCAAATGAAGGAATTGGAAGATGCTTCATGGCCAAAGGTCCAAAGGTAACACATCCCGAGTATGTTGATTTCAATAGTGATGAAGATGATTTGCTAGGTGATGATGATTTACTTGTTGACAACTCTAGTGATGAAGACTATGATGAAACGTTAATTAATCATGCTAATCAAGATAAAATGAATGATGATGATAAGAAGGAGATTGAGCGTCTAACTCAAGAACTAAACACTCTTAAGTTAGCTCATGAAACTACCTTGGAAAATCATCAAGAACTTTTAAAGACTCATGATAAGCTACACTTTGAAAAGCTCAACATTGAGCAAGAGCATGAGTTTTTAAAGGCAATCAATGATGATCTTCGCAAGAAAGTCATTCCTACATTGCCAAGCGTTTACTCTTGTCTACTTACATGCCACAAGTTAAATCTAGTAACAAGAACAAGAAAGATGCTTCATCTAGTAGTAACAACAATCATGCTAAATCCAATGTTGGTGCTTCTAGTAATTCTCTTGATTCCACTAATGATTCTCTTAGCCAAGTTACACTTGAGCAAGAAAATAGCTTATTGAAGGGAATTATAGAGAAAGGTGTTTACAAGAGCCTTGCTGGAAGTAAGCAATTTGAGGAAATTGTGCGCAAGCAAGGAAGACACCGGAAGAATCAAGGTGTTGGTTTTGAACGAAGGTTCAATGCCAATGGAGTTGAGTGGGAAGAAGATCAATACCCCAAGACGAAGTTTGTTCCTGAACAAGACAAGTATGATCCTACTTCTTTCAAAGGGACACAAGCTCAAGATGATCTTCCACCACAAGACCACAAGCAAAAAGGCAAGGACAAGCTTCAAGAGGAAATTGATGCATTTGAAGAAGCACCTAAGGCCTTGGTCAAGTGGGTTCCCAAGACTAAATCAAGATGTACCTCATTAAGTACAACTACAACTCCAAGGATTCCCATCAAGATGGTGTGGATCCAGAAGAAGAAGAACTAGAGAGTTCTTGAGGGTGACTCCGCCAACATACTTCACTCTTATCATTTTGGCAAAGACGAGTGCAAACAACTTCCATATCTTGCACTAGTTCAAGGAGTCACAAACCCTCTTGTTGGTAAGACAAGGGACAAGGTAACCTAATGCTTTCATGGACATCATCTTGTGTATGCATCACTCTATGTCTATGGATATCCTTGTTTGTTCCTTGTGGGACTAACCCGTGTAGGTATTGAAAGTGCAACTCACTCCAAAGGATTGCTCCAAATGATCTACATCAACATTGAGCATCTACATCTTCAACACCTACATGAAGTCATCATCGACAAAACCCAAGGTTAGTTCATCCCTCTTAGGGGGGATATCACATCTAGGGGGAGCTTTACTCTAATCAATTGAGCTAAAGCAACTCTAATGGTGTGAACACAACAATGCTTTATGTAAAAGTGGTAACCCCACTTCTGCTTAAACGATGAGTATGACCTATGATCAAATGTTCTCATTTGACTCCTAAGTCAATATACTCATATATAGATGACCTAGTCATCGCCAAATTGCTCGATAGATGCTAGAGTGTTTGTGCATGCTTTGTCACATATTTCATTTGCCATTTTATTCTGTGAGCATGTTGGTTGCATATTTTACTCATTCGAGGACATCCATTTGTTGTTTTGATTGTTTGGCTCTTTTTCTTTTGCCAAATGGATGGACAAGAATGCCTAAGAACTCCCTCTAGCTATCTAAGCTTTTCTCATATCAAACTCTATTCATGCTACATCACAAAGTTTGATCAAGTCAGATTCGAACCACTCTGTGTGAGGAGCACTCGGAGTTCCCGATTCGTCATAGACTTAAACCTCCAAAACCTCTTTGTGCATCTCGGTCTGACCAATTCATCCTTTTCGGTCCTACCGAGTCACTAAGTTGATCTAGGGTTTTCAATCTCGGTGCAACCGATTAGAACTTTTCGGTGACACCGAGTTGCAGTAACTGCTTGCAGTTTTGCATCTCGGTGCCACCGAGTCGTTCCACTCGGTCACACCGACAGAGTCAGGTTATATATACCGATGGGCCAAATTTTGGAAATTTTTCTGAACCTCCTCGCCCGCGCGTAACCTACTCTGCCTCCTCGGGTCTCCGGGTCGTCCTCTCATCGCCAGCGACCTCCCGCCGCTGGTCTCCGCCGCCGTCAACGGAAATCTCCACCGCCGTTGCCGCCGTAGCAAGTTCGTCGCCGAAGTTTCATGATCATCATCATTAACTTCCTCACTCATTGGTATAGACGTCACGGGAACCGTTTCTTGTGATGAACTACTTTCCAATAAGGGAGCAGGTACAGTTACCTCATCAAGTTCTACTTTCCTCCCACTCACTTCTTTCGAGAGAAACTCCTTCTCTAGAAAGGATCCATTCTTAGCAACGAATGTCTTGCCTTCGGATCTGTGATAGAAGGTGTACCCAACTGTCTCCTTTGGGTATCCGATGAAGACACATTTCTCCGATTTGGGTTTGAGCTTATCAGGATGAAACCTTTTCACATAAGCATCGCAACCCCAAACTTTTAAGAAACGACAACTTTGGTTTCTTGCTAAACCACAGTTCATAAGGCATCGTCTCAGCGGATTTTGATGGTGCCCTATTTAACGTGAATGTAGCTGTCTCTAATGCATAACCCCAAAACGATAGTGGTAAATTGGTAAGAGACATCATAGATTGCACTATATCCAATAAAGTACGGTTATGACGTTCGGACACACCATTACACTGTGGTGTTTCAGGTGGCGTGAGTAGTGAAACTATTTCACATTGTTTTAATTGAAGGCCAAACTCGTAACTCAAATACTCTTCTCTATGATCAGACCGTAGGAATTTTATTTTCTTGTTACGATGATTTTCAACTTCACTCTGAAATTCTTTGAACTTTTCAAATGTTTCAGATTTAGGTTTCATTAAGTAGATATACCCATATCTGCTCAAATCATCTGTGAAGGTGAGAAAATAACAATATCCGCCACGAGCCTCAATATTCATCGGACCACATACATCTGTATGTATGATTTCCAACAAATCTGTTGCTCTCTCCATAGTTCCGGAGAACGGCGTTTTAGTCATCTTGCCCATGAGGCACGGTTCGCAAGCATCAAGTGATTCATAATCAAGTGATTCCAAAATCCCATCAGTATGGAGTTTCTTCATGCGCTTTACACCAATATGACCTAAACGGCAGTGCCACAAATAAGTTGCACTATCATTATTAACTTTGCATCTTTTGGCTTCAATATTATGAATATGTGTATCACTACGATCGAGATCCAACAAACCATTTTCGTTGGTGTGTATGACCATAGAAGGTTTTATTCATGTAAACAGAACAACAATTGTTCTCTAACTTAAATGAATAACCGTATTGCAATAAACATGATCAAATCATATTCATGCTCAACGCAAACACCAAATAACACTTATTTAGTTTCAACACTAATCCCGAAAGTACAGGGAGTGTGCGATGATGATCATATCAATCTTGGAACTACTTCCAACACACATCGTCACCTCGCCTTTTACTAGTCTCTGTTTATTCTGCAACTCCCGTTTTCGAGTTACTACTCTTTAGCAACTGAACCAGTATCAATTACCGAGGGGTTGCTATAAACACTAGTAAAGTACACATCAATAATCTGTATATCAAATATACCTTTGTTCACTTTTACTAGTCTTTGTTTATTCTGTAACTCCCGTTTCGAGTTACTACTCTTAGCAACTGAACCAGTATCAATTACCGAGGGGTTGCTATAAACACTAGTAAAGTACACATCAATCTTATCCACCAAATAGTTGGGGTAGTTCCGCTTCCAGTGACCAGTCCCTTTGCAGTAGAAGCACTTAGTCTCAGGCTTAGGACCAGACTTAGGCTTCTTCACTTGAGCAGCAACTTGCTTGCCGGTCTTCTTGAAGTTCCCCTTCTTCCCTTTGCCCTTTTCTTGAAACTAGTGGTCTCGTCAACCATCAATACTTGATGTTTTTCTTGATTTCTACCTTCGTCGATTTCAGCATCACGAAGAGCTCGGGAATTACTTTCGTCATCCCTTGCATACTATAGTTCATCACGAAGTTCTACTAACTTGGTGATGGTGACTAGAGAATTCTGTCAATCACTATTTTATCTGGAAGATTAACTCCCACTTGGTTCAAGCGATTGTAGTACCCAGACAATCTGAGCACATGCTCACTAGTTGAGCGATTCTCCTCCATCTTGTAGCTATAGAACTTGCTGGAGACTTCATATCTCTCAACTCGGGTATTTGCTTGAAATATTAACTTCAACTCCTGGAACATCTCATATGGTCCATGACGTTCAAAACGTCTTTGAAGTCCCGATTCTAAGCCATTAAGCATGGCGCACTAAACTATCAAGTAGTTATCATATTGAGCTAGCCAAACGTTCATAACGTCTGCATCTGCTCCTGCTATAGGTCTGTCACCTAGCGGTGCATCAAGGACATAATTTTTTTCTGTGCAGCAATGAGGATAATCCTCAGATCACGGATCCAATCCGCATCTTTGCTACTAACATCTTTCAACATAATTTTCTCTAGGAACATATCAAAAATAAAACAGGGAAGCAACAACGCGAGCTATTGATCTACAACATAATTTGCAAAATACTATCAGGACTAAGTTCATGATAAATTTAAGTTCAATTAATCATATTACTTAAGAACTCCCACTTACATAGATATCCCTCTCATCATCTAAGTGATTACGTGATCCAAAGCAACTAAACCATTTCCGATTAACACGTGAGATGGAGTAGTTTCAATGGTGAACATCACTATGTTGATCATATCTACTATATGATTCACGCTCGACCTTTCGGTCTCTGTACAATGGAGTAGTTTAGGTTCCGAAAGCTGCTTCGGTATCACCGAGTTTACAAATTGGTAGATCCGAAATGCTTTATGTGAAGAACTAAAACTAAGTTTTTAAGTCATCCATTTTGCAAAACTCCTGTACTTTGTGATGCTCATCTACTCTACCTCATCTATAACCTATTCACAGGGTCTGCTGTCAGAGTATTTGCAGAGATGTCTGACCAGAGTGATAGTCAGAACAGGTCTGAGCAACAGGTGCAGATGAGTGAGGGTTCGGATCCCTCTAGCAGCTATGATGAAGGCAGCAGGAGCACTCCAAGTGTTGGGGAACGTAGTAATTTCAAAAAATTTCCTACGCACACGCAAGATCATGGTGATGCATAGTAACGAGAGGGGAGAGTGTTGTCCACGTACCCTCGTAGACCGACAGCGGAAGCGTTATCACAACGCGATTGATGTAGTCGTACGTCTTCACGATCCGACCGATCAAGTACCGAACGTACGGCACCTCCGAAGTTCTACACACGTTCAACTCGATGACGTCCCTCGAACTCCGATCCAGCCGAGTGTTGAGGGAGAGTTTCGTCAGCACGACGGCGTGGTAACGATGATGATGTTCCACCGACGCAGGGCTTCGCCTAAGCTCCGCGACGGTATTATCGAGGTGTAATCTGGTGGAGGGGGGCACCGCACACGGCTAAAATATCGTATATCAAGTGTGTCCATGGGGTGCCCCCTGCCCCCGTATATAAAGGAGCAAGGGAGGAGGAGGTCGGCCCTAGGAGGGGGCACACCAAGTGTGGAGTCCTACTAGGACTCCCTAGTCCTAGTAGGATTCCACCTCCCATATGGAATAGGAAAAGAGGAAGGGAAAAGAGAAGGAAGGAAGGGGGAGCCCCCTTCCCTAGTCCAATTCGGACCAGACCAAGGGGAGGGGTGCGGCCACCCTTGAGGCCCTTTTCCTTCTTTCCCATATGGCCCAATAAGGCCCAATACGTATTCCCGTAACTCTTCGGTACTCCGAAAAATACCCGAATCACTCGGAACCTTTCCGAAGTCCGAATATAGTCGTCCAATATATCAATCTTTACGTCTCGACCATTTCGAGACTCCTCGTCATGTCTCCGATCTCATCCGGGACTCCGAACTCCTTCGGTACATCAAAACTCAATAAAACTGTCATCGTAACGTTAAGCGTGCGGACCCTTCGGGTTCGAGAACTATGTAGACATGACCGAGACACCTCTTCGGTCAATAACCAATAGCGGGACCTGGATGCCCATATTGGCTCCCACATATTCTACCAAGATCTTTATCGGTCAGACCGCATAACAACATACGTTGTTCCCTTTGTCATCGGTATGTTACTTGCCCGAGATTCTATCGTCGGTATCTCGATACCTAGTTCAATCTCGTTACCGGCAAGTCTCTTTACTCGTTCCGTAATACATCATCCCGCAACTAACTCATTAGTCACAATGCTTGCAAGGCTTATTGTGATGTGCATTACCGAGTGGGCCCAGAGATACCTCTCCAACAATCGGAGTGACAAATCCTAATCTCGAAATACGCCAACCCAACAAGTACCTTTGGAGACACCTGTAGAGCACCTTTATAATCACCCAGTTACGTTGTGACGTTTGGTAGCACACAAAGTGTTCCTCCGGTAAATGGGAGTTGCATAATCTCATAGTCATAGGAACATGTATAAGTCATGAAGAAAGCAATAGCAACATACTAAATGATCGGGTGCTAAGCTAACGTAATGGGTCATGTCAATCACGTCATTCTCCTAATGAGGTGATCCCGTTAATCAAATGACAACTCATGTCTATGGCTAGGAAACATAACCATCTTTGATTAACGAGCTAGTCTAGTAGAGGCATACTAGTGACACTCTGTTTGTCTATGTATTCACACATGTATTATGTTTCCGGTTAATACAATTCTAGCATGAATAATAAACATTTATCATGATATAAGGAAATTTATAATACTTTATTATTGCCTCTAGGGCATATTTCCTTCACCAAGCAATCTGCCAAAGGCTGTCACCAGGACTAGAAAGAAGAAAACTTCTGACTCTGAGGATGAAGATTATGTGGCTGTTGAACATGAAGCCACTTCAAAGAAAAAGGTGCTGAAGAAAGAGTATGGCACAGCTACTGCCACAAAGCCTGGTCTGGAAACAAAGATGCCAGCAAAAAGACAGCCCATGTCAAAAGTCAGAACATCACCTGCTGAAGCTTCAAAACCAGCTGCTGAAGAAGCTGAGAAAGGGAAGAAGAGGAAGGAGTGGGTTAAGAAAACAATGGCCAGAGTCATTGGAAAGCCCTCCATGATGCAAGAACCTTCAGATGAAGAGGAAGAGGATGCTGCACCAGCACCCAAAGCACAAAAGCTTATGGGAGATGCAATTAAATCAGGGGCTGCTCCATCAAAGCCCAAAGCTGCTCCCAAGGCTGCTGCTCCAGCTCCAAAACCAAAACCCAAGAGAAGCACTAGGAACATACCTGCTGAAGAGAAGAACAAGGCCCCAGTGCTTCAAGCTGCTGAAGAAGAAGATGATGATTCTATTGTTTTGAGAAAGCTGAAGCCCAAGATCCCTGACCACACTGATGCACACCCAGTTGTAGAAAACATGAAAATCAGGAAGGATGCAGGATTAAGACTATGAAGACAGTCTGATCCATATGCTATCAGGAGAAGGACTGATGTGGACTACAGATTTCACACTAAGGAACAGCAGGACTTCTATGAGACTATTCTGCTTGACAAGAAGCCCATTGTGTGTGATATGAGATGGGTTGACTGGGAATTCATCAAGGAAAATGAGGATCACTTCCCTGGTGTGCTTGATAGCTTCAAGGCATGTGGAGTGGACACTTTTGTTGCCCCGAAGTTTACCAAGTGGAATGATGAGCTCATCATGCAATTCTACTCCACTGCACACTTCTATCCAGATGGAAGGATAGTATGGATGTCTGAGGGTACTAGGTACCAGTCTACAGTTGACGAATGGGCCAAGCTTATAAATGCTCCTGAGGAACATGAGGATGACTTGGACATTTATGCAGAGAAGAAGAAATACCACAACACTATCACCAACATGTACAAAGAGATCCCAGATGCTGATACACATAAGTTCGGATATGTACACTACTTGTTGTCTGGTCTGTCAACCATAAACTGGATCTTAAGGCACACACTGCTACCCAAGTCAGGTGATCACAAGATGATCAGAGGACATGCCATCAACTTGCTGCACATATTTGATGTCCCACAGAAGTTCAAAGTTATGAGCCTGATTGTTGAGACAATCAAGAGGACTGCTGCTGACCAGAAGAGAAGTTGTGGGTATGCCCCACACATTCAGGAGCTCATCAACTCAAAGATGGGCACAGACACGTACCTTTTGGACAAGGAGCACCTGCCCATCTATCCTGAATTTGAAGATAACATAGTAGTGATGAATGAGAATGAACCATCTTCAGCTCAAGCACATGAAAAGAGAGAGAAGGCTAAGGCTGAGAAGGCTGCAAAGATGCCAACTGTGGAAGAGGCATCTCAGGTATTCTTGAAAAGCAAGCAAGACCAGCTTGGATACCTGATCCAATCCACCCTGAGGATTGAGAAGGGCTTAATCACCCTGACCAAGAATCAGGAGAGTCTAGAGAGGATCATTGAGCAGAAATTCTATGACCTTGATGTCAAGGTAATAGAAATCCAAACTGCAGTTGAGCAACTTCAGGAGGAAGCAGAGGAGAAGAAGGGCAAGTCTACCACAGATGCTTTTGCCAGAGTGCCCAGTGGACAGAGATCTGCTATTGTGCCAGTGACAGACACCAGAGCTACAGCATCAGCACCAGCAGCTACAGCTCCAGTTCCACCTCCAACAGCTACTCCACCAACTCCAGCTACTTCATCTAAAGACTTCGTCCTTGGAGTTCTCTCAACACCACCTCCCGAAGATCAAGCCTGAGAGTCGTTTAGCACTATGCATTTTTGAACTTTTTGGTAACTTGTTGCCAAAGGAGGAGAAAAATGTATAGATCATAGCTTCGAGAGAGTGTGTTGCCTTTTTATTCTCTCTTGATATTTTGGTTGAAACTTTATTGTGTGCTTGTGATACTACTTTATGTCCTTGTGAGATACTTGTTTGATCATGTGTTTGATCATATGCTACCCTTAATGCTAGTTGGATGATATTATCTTTATATCCTCTTATGATCATTCATTTTGCTTGGTGATGAGTGCATGTGTTTTAATTTTTATCATTTTGAGCGCTCCACCAAGATGTATGTGACATGGAAGAGTAACCCATGATCCTAATCGATTGTGCATTTGCATTCAAAAGCAAATTTTAAATAATGCACAGATTTAGGGGGAGCTCTTGCTTATCACATACCTCTCAAAGCGACGATGTTTTTCAATACTATCTTATCATTTGTCGAAGCTTTGATCTATATGTTGTCATCAATTACCAAAAAGGGGGGAGATTGAAAGTGCAACTATCCCTGGGTGGTTTTGGTAATTCCTAACAACATATAGCTCATTGAGCTAATGCTATTTCAAGATGAATATTTTAGGAAAGCTCAATGATTGGCATGGCATGGATTAGGAAGTGGACCCTTCAAATTGCCAAGGACAAAAGATTGGCTCAAACTCAAAGCACAAGACTCTACATTTTCTATTTTAGTGATCCAAGATCACATTGAGTCTATAGGAAAAGCCAATACTATTAAGAAGGGATGAGGTGTTGCTTAATGAGGTTCTTGCTCAAGATGCTTAGTGATATGCTCCAAAACCCTCCACTACTTTCTCATATCCACATATGTCCCAAACCTAATATCCAACTCGGCCCCACCGATTCTTTCTATCCGGAGCCACCGAGTTCAGTTGACATAGCCATTGCCAAAAAAACCTAGTCTTTTCAGTCTCACCGATAGGGATCTCGGTCTCACTGAGATGGGATTGTAATCTCTCTGTTTCCCTTCGTAACGTTTCGGTCCAACCAAGATGAGCGATCGGTCCCACCGAGATTGTAATGCGAACACTCTGTTTCCCTTTCGTAACATTTCCGTCTCAGCGAGATGAGCGAATCGTTCCCACCGAGTTTGCCTCACCAACTCTCTGTTTGACTATTACCAAAATCGATCGCACCGAGATTATGTTATGCCCTATCCCTAATGATATTGGTCCCACCGAGTTGACATGTCGGTCCCACCGAAACACCTAACGGTCACATTATGAACCAAATCGGTCTAATCGAGTTCTCTGAATCGGTCCCACCTAGTTTGGTGATTTGTGTGTAATGGTTAGATTTTGTGTGGAGGCTATATATACCCCTCCACTCACTCTTCATTCGTGGAGAGAGCCATCAGAACATGCCTACACTTCCAATACATATTTTCTGAGAGAGAACCACCTACACTTGTGTTGAGGTCAAGATATTCCATTCCAACCACATAAATCTTGATCTCTAGCCTTCCCCAAATTGCTTTCCACTCAAATCTTCTTTCCACCAAATCCAATCCTATGAGAGAGAGTTGAGTGTTGGGGAGACTATCATTTGAAGCACAAGAGCAAGGAGTTCATCATCAACACACCATTTGTTACTTCTTGGAGAGTGGTGTCTCCTAGATTGGCTAGGTGTTACTTGGGAGCCTCCGTCAAGATTGTGGAGTTGAACCAAGGTGTTTGTAAGGGCAAGGAGATCGCCTACTTTGTGAAGATCTACCCTAGTGAGGCAAGTCCTTCGTGGGCGACGGCCATGGTGGGATAGACAAGGTTGCTTCTTCGTGGACCCTTCATGGGTGGAGCCTGTCGGTGTCAAAACCGGCGGATCTCGGGTAGGGGGTCCTTAACTGTGCGTCTAAGGCGGATGGTAACAGGAGGTCGGGGAAACAATGTTTACCTAGGTTTGGGCCCTCTTGATGGAGGTAATACCCTACTTCCTGCTTGATTGATCTTGATGATATGAGTATTACAAGAGTTGATCTACCACGAGATCGTAGAGGCTAAACCGTAGAAGCTAGCCTATGGTATGATTGTTGTTTTCCTACGGACTAAACCCTCCGGTTTATATAGACACCGGAGGGAGCTAGGGTTACACAAAGTCGGTTACAAGGGATGAGATCTACATATCCGTATTGCCAAGCTTGCCTTCCACGCCAAGGAGAGTCCCATCCGGACACGGGACGAAGTCTTCAATCTTGTATCTTCATAGTCCAACAGTCCGGCCAAAGGATATAGTCCGGCTGTCCGAGGACCCCCTAATCCAGGACTCCCTCAGTAGCCCCCGAACTAGGCTTCAGTGGCGATGAGTCCGGCGCGCATATTGTCTTCGGCATTGGAAGGCGGGTTCTTCTCCAAATTCTGAATACTTGTTTGAGTAGTGTCCGGCTTCCCATAAATGTTGCACTCCTTGGCTTCCGCGCCTAATAATGGATATTCTCCACGCGTCGAGCGAATGCGAGAAGTCGGGGCATTTTTACAATTGCCACCCTAGCCATGTGGGTAAATCGTCTATTAAAGAGACGGGGATTCTTAGATCCAGATCACACCATTCTCCCACAGCGAGTATCCATCAGAGCGCGCCCGGAAAAAATCCATTCCAACATGGCTGGTCGTCGCAGCTCCTCCTCTCGCTCCCGTATCCCTAAGCCCGACAATTGGAAGAAGTGTTCCATCCCCCACAGCCAATTAGTAGAGTTACAGACCCAGGGATTTCTCCCTCCAGCGTATATGGTCCCCGTTCGAGCCGGGCTCGCCACCTATAACGGCGGGGAGCAAGCGGATATCTTTCCCAGCCCATCCATGGGGGAGCGGGTATGCCTCGTCCCTTACTTATTAAGAGGGCTTGGATTTCCAATTCATCCGTTCCTCCGCGGGCTCCAGGAGTTCTATGGCCTCCAGCTGCATAATTTCACTCCCGCCTCCATATTACACATTGCTGGCTATGTCGCCCTTTGCGAGCTGTTTCTGGGCTGCGAAGCTCATTTCGAGCTATGGAAGAGGCTATTCTGCCTCATGCCCCGTACACAGGAGGGGTCACTGTACCAAGTGGGCAGATCCGAAATATGGCGCATCGCCGGGACCGGATACCTGTCCGGTACTCCGAAGAAGACATCCGAGGACTGGCCTTCGGAGTGGTTTTATATGGAGGACGTCCCCCTTCCGGACCCTATTCGGATGGGCCTCCCTGAGTTCGACAACGCTCCCCTGAAGAAATGCCGCAGCTGGCGCCCTCGGAGCCCTCAGGAGGAAGATAACGGAGAAGTCCTTTACCTGATGGGCCAGATAAAAATGCTGGCTCAATCAGGACTAACAATAATCGAGGTTATGTCAATATGTATAATGCGGGGGGTACAGCCACTTCAATATTGAGGGCACCCCATGTGGCACTTTAACGGGGAAGATGATGCCACCCGTTGTGGGCGTAAGGGACCGGACTCAGTTGCTGCTCTAGCAAAAATCCTGTCCGATTTGTACAAGGGAGAGGAAGAGGAGTTCATCCCTATTAAGCCACGAGATGGATTCTCCATGTACAACCCTCCAAGCTGGGTGAGCTGTCACTTTTTACTCCCAGCCTTCCCGCATTCTTCGTCATAAGTACTTACCTTGCCGTTTCATGGCAGGAACTGCGAAAAGCTGTAAGGGAGGTCAACAACCCGCCTCCACAACCGGAGGACCCTGACCGGGCCCTCGATCCCGGACTTGAAGAGGACCCGGACATATTTGTGGAGCTGATCGACAGGACATTCTATCAATTGAGCTGCGATGATGCCATGGTGGCCATTATAGCCGACTATCCTTGGCTACGCCCTACATCGCATGTAAGTAAAACCGGAGTCCCAACTCCCGAGAAGGATCCCCTTTTTTGCACTTCACCTAGGGTACACCTATGGTGTCTTACAGGGAAGGCCCTCGGGACGCCATGCCGAACCCGCAGTGACTTGCCAACAAGGGGCACCGAAGCCGGGTAGGCTAAAAAGGAAGGCGGTCAGGACTGAGACGCCGTCGCAGAGGTATGATACAGAACCTCGCTCCGTGGTTGCCATCTTTTAAAATATAATAACGTCCACGTTTCCTAGTAGGAAAAACGCTCGCCGGACTATATCTGGAGAGGTCGCCGATCACGCCTCCATCAGTCGGTCTCCAGCGCCGGATATAGAGGCGGAAGCTAACACGGGGCGAACGCCGGATGCTCCTCCTACAGAGGTTGCGTATAGACTATCCGCTACAAATTCCAAAGTGGAGAGCGCCATGAATCACAGGCGTCGCCGGGCCATACTCCGTGACGCTTGTTTCTCCCAAGAGGCGTTTGATGCCTTCAACTCAGGAGACGCGTACATCCGTGCCACTCAAAATGGTCTTGCCAGAGCCACGGATCAGTATGTAAAGGATATACGGGTAAGAAAATCTGACGATTATATATATATCAGTAGCCCCTGAGACTTGAAATAGTTGACACAACTGATTTAAGGATCATTATTTGTGCAGCTTCTTACAGAGAAGAATACCCAATTGTCTCAAGAGCTGGAAGAGTGCAAAGCCCAGCTACCGGCCGCAGTTGCCGCGCGGAAGGAGTCCGAGAAGGCCCCCTCTGGTAACACTTGTTTCCATTGCAAAGAATGACAGGTACCAGATAGTATGCGGCATGCATGCAAATCTAATCAATAGATGCTGCAGATGACTCCGGAGTGAATCCGGAGGCCGTGCCGAGGGATGCGCAACGTGCTAATCGTCAGCTAAATCCTTGTGAGCGCGTGCATACGCGGGTTAGGCAGGAGAAAAACGATCTCCAAGACGCCAATATCCAGCTGGGCGTGGAACTGAAAGATGTTCGAGCCCAGCTTGCGGACTCCGTGAAGGAGAATAAGCGGCTTCGACGCAGCATTTTTAGTAAGTGCTTGAACGAACTTTTGAAAGAGTTCGGCGAAGAAGCCGGCTAACAGATTTATATCTGCAGGTATGCTGACGGGTCGTCCCGAGGAGGAGATGCCCGGGTCCGCGGGTGATCTTCTGCCAGAGCTCTCACAACTGCACGAACAAGTTCGGCAGGTGATGCAGGGCATTGCCCAAGCCTTGTGGCCATCCGTCTCCCTGCCAGGGGGCATGGGGGAGCTTGTAGAGAAGCTCAAGGGAGCGCGGCGGCGCTTCCGATTATGGAAGATATCAGCCTGCCGACAAGGTGCGAGGGAAGCCTGGGCCATGGTGAGGACGCGGTATACCAAGGCTGACCCTAACCACATGGCCGAGGTCGGACCTGTGGGGCCTGACGGGAAGGAGATCCCCGTCAGTTTGGTGCATGACCAAGTAGAATTAGCCGCAAAGTATTCCCAACAGGATTGTAGGCTAGACAGCCTATTGGATGGCATAGAAAAAGAATTTAGTAATTCTAAGTGACTGTGTACTTCAAGTGACATATATTGTCCCTAGCCGGATTGTAAATCATTTGTCATGGCGGACCTTTTCGCTTCGACAACTGGACCCGATAGTCCGGAGTGTATCCGAATACCCGCTCAGTTATGTAAAAACCATGGTACGCGTGGAAACCAGGCGTATGAGTCATAAGTGCTTGAACAGACAAGTACCCAACTAGCTATGTTATATTACATGGTTAGTAAGAAACACCTTCCAGGGAGAATAGTTCCATTAAGGGTTACTTTCCCTAGGTACGCATGCCCTAATGTGCATGTCCGAACTGCGAAAAGAGACACGGGCTATAAACATCTGGGGGCATGTATTAAAATAAATAAAAGTCATCTTTTGTTCACCGACCGAGTATTCCCTTAAGAACGCTAGCTTTCGGCTTCACCTAGTCTGAGGTACACATCCGGCCGACCCGGCAGTAACAATCGCAGAGGTGCTCCCCTTGTGCCCTAGCCGAATTAAAGGGAGCGTAGGGCATAAACACAAGAGCCAGGCAACCCAACTTGGCCAAAACTTAAGTTATATCGATGCATATAATGGCGAAAAAAGGTACATGTGGAAGAATAACAGATGTGTGGGGCATGAAGCCCGGAAAATGGTTCTATTAAGCTTCTGTATAAGAAGCCCCCAGGTATAATGAGCGCGGTTAGCGCGTCAAGATTGTGTAGTCAAGACAGAATTTAGCCTTTTAAGGCCTTGAAGAAAAGAAAAAAAAGGAGAGAGAAAGAGAGAAAAGACAGATAACGGATATGTAAAAAATTGATGGAGGTAAGGGGACGAACATAGAGTCCGGCACTAGGCGTAGAACCTTCGGAGTCTGGCTGCGTTCCATGGGTTTTGCTCGAGTTGATTATCCGATGCATCCCACAGACGGTACGCTCCACCGGTCAGAACCTGGTCAATACTGAAGGGACCTTCCCATTTGGGCTTGAGCTTGTTCTTTTTCTTCTCCGGTGGGCGTAGAATGAGTTCACCAACATTATAAGTTTTGGCCCATACTTCTCTACTTTGATACCTTCGAACCTGTTGATGATAGAATGCGGAACGGGCTTTTGCCATGTCACGCTCCTCCTCCAGGGCGTCCAAACTGTCATGCCGATCGAGCTCGGCCTCTTTTTCTTCATACATGCGCACTCGAGGTGAGTCATGAATTATGTCGCAGGGCAGTACCGCCTCTGCGCCGTACACCATAAAGAACGGTGTGTATCCGGTATTTCGATTCGGCGTGGTCCGCAGCCCCCATAGTACGGAGTCGAGCTCCTC
The DNA here is from genome assembly GCF_002575655.3 of Aegilops tauschii subsp. strangulata. NCBI lineage: Eukaryota > Viridiplantae > Streptophyta > Magnoliopsida > Poales > Poaceae > Aegilops > Aegilops tauschii. Next base: position 437,235,431 of record NC_053041.3, on the reverse strand, counting down.
TACCCAGTGCGTGTTTGATTCCTTTAAGGACCGCACTAATCTGGGTTTAATACCGCTCATGATAAGACCATTTTCTCGCTCGAGTTGACCGTTAGTTTGCGGGTGATAGACAGAAGCATAATCGAGCTTGATGCCCATGTTGCTACACCAAAGTTTCACCTTGTCGGCTGTAAAGTTCGAGCCGTTGTTGGTGATGATGCTGTGGGGGATGCCATAACGGTGTACAACCCCAGATATGAAGTCTATCACCGGTCCGGATTCAGCCGTTTTGAGTGGTTTGGCTTCTATCCATTTGGTGAATTTGTCCACCATGACCAATAGGTATTTTCTCTTATGGATTCCCCCCTTGAGGGGTCCGACCATATCAAGCCCCCAGACCGCAAAGGGCCAAGTAATGGGGATTGTTTGGAGAGCGGTAGGCGGCATATGGCTTTGGTTTGCAAAAAGCTGGCAACCGACGCAACGTTGAACAAGGTCCTGTGCGTCTGCTCGGGCCGTCGGCCAATAAAAACCTGTACGGAAGGCCTTGCTTACAAGGGCCCGGGCTGTGGCGTGGTGGCCGCTGAGTCCAGCATGGATTTTTGCCAAAAGCTTCCACCCTTCCTCTTCGGAGATGCACCTTTGAAGGACTCCGGTAGTGCTTTTCTTATAAAGCTCTCCCTCATGGACCTTGTAGGCTTTAGACCGCCGCACTATGCAGCGTGCCTCATTTTGGTCATTGGGTAGTTCCTGCCTGGTTAGGTAGGCCAGGAATGGTTCTGTCCACGGGGCGATGACGACCATTATCACGTGGGCCGAAGGTGTTATTTCGGTGGCAGAGCCTCCGATTATGTCAGAGTGTTCGGTATCTGGTGTTGTGGCCGGGTCAGGACTATTGTTACCGGTGTCCCCTTCCCATACCACGGATGGCTTAAACAGCCTTTCCAAGAAGATGTTAGGTGGGACAGGGTCGCGCTTAGCGCCGATACGGGCGAGGATATCCGCCGCCTGATTGTTTTCCCGAGCCACATGGTGGAATTCAAGCCCCTCGAACCGAGCTGACATTTTGAGGACGGCGTTGCGATAAGCCGCCATTTTCGGATCCTTGGCGTCGAAGTCTCCATTTATTTGAGATATTGCGAGGTTCGAGTCCCCACACACCTCCAGGCATTGAATGCCCATGGAAACTGCCTTCCGGAGACCATGTAACAGGGCCTCGTATTTGGCTGCGTTGTTGGAGTCTGTGTATAGTATTTGGAGTACATATTGGACTGTATCTCCCATGGGGGATGTCAGGACGACGCCAGCCCCCAGACCAGCCAGCATTTTGGATCCGTCGAAGTGCATGATCCAATTGGAGTACGCGCCGTATTCTTTAGGGAGTTCGGCTTCTGTCCACTCGGCGACAAAGTCGGCCAGTACTTGTGACTTAATGGCTCGCCATGGTCTATATGTTATGTCGAACAGGAGGAGCTCGATAGCCCATTTGGCAATCCGGCCCGTGGCATCGCGGTTGTTTATTATGTCGTTGAGTGGTACTTCCGAGGCCACCGTAATTGAACACTCTTGAAAGTAGTGTCATAATTTCCGGGATGCCATAAATACCGCGTATGCTATCTTTTGATAATGTGGGTACCGTGATTTGCATGGAGTGAGGACAGTGGATACATAATATACCGGCTGTTGAAGTGGGAATTTATGTCCGTCCGTCTCTCGTTCGACGACGAGTACTGCGCTTACGACTTGGTGAGTTGCCGCTATATATAACAGCATTGGTTCGCCGACATTTGGCGCGGCCAAGATTGGGTTGGTGGCCAGGATGGCTTTTATTTCTTCCAATCCGGCCGTGGCCGCGTCCGTCCACTCGAAGTGTTCGGTGCGCCGAAGGAGGCGATAAAGGGGTAGTGCCTTTTCTCCTAATCGGGAGATAAAGCGGCTTAAGGCCGCCACGCATCCAGTTAACTTCTGGATTTGCTTGAGGTCAGTTGGGATAGCCAACTGTGACAGAGCTCGGATTTTAGCCGGATTTGCTTCAATTCCTCTGCTGGAGACGATGAAGCCCAGGAGCTTTCCGGCGGGCACGCCAAAAATGCATTTTTTCCGGATTGAGCTCGATGTCGTATGTTCGGAGATTGTCGAACGTGAGCCTCAAGTCGTCTATTAAGGATTCGACGTGTCTGGTTTTAATGACCACATCATCTACGTATGCCTCCACTGTTTTGCCGATCTATTTTTCCAGACATGTCTGAATCATGCGTTGATACGTTGCACCGGTGTTTTTAGCCCGAAGGGCATTGTGTTAAAATAGAAGGGGCCGTATGGAGTGATAAATGTCGTTGCGGCTTGATCGGACTCCGCCATCTTAATTTGGTGGTAACCGGAGTATGCGTCGAGGAAGCACAATGAGTTGTGTCCTGCAGTAGCGTCGATAATTTGATTGATGCAGGGGAGGGGGAAGGGATCCTTGGGGCAAGCCTTGTTAAGGTCCTTCAAATCGACACATAGGCGCCAGGATTTATCATTCTTTGGTACCATCACCAGGTTTGCTAGCCAGTCCGGATGTTTTATTTCTCTAATGAATCCGGCCTCCAATAACTTGGCTAGCTCCTCTCCCATGGCTTGTCGCTTAGGTTCAGAGAAATGCCGAAGAGTCTGCTTGACCGGCTTGAATCCCTTTAGAATGTTAAGGCTATGCTCGGCCAGCCTGCGTGGGATTCCTGGCATGTCTGAAGGATGCCAGGCGAATATGTCCCAATTCTCGCGCAGGAACTCCCGTAGTGCGGCGTCTACAGTGGGGTTTAACTGTGCCTCGATGGAGGCTGTTTTTGTAGGGTCCGTTGGGTGGACTTGGAATTTGACTATTTCAACCGCTGGTTTAAAAGAGGTGGATTTGGATCTTTTGTCGAGTATCACATCGTCCCTGTCCACTGTGGAGCGCAGCGCAGTTAATTCCTCGGCCGCGAGGGCTTCGGATAATGCCTCGAGGGCTAGTGCAGCTATCTTGTTTTCGGCGCGGAGTGCTATGTCCGGATCACTAGCTAGAGTGATGATTCCATTGGGCCCGGGCATTTTGAGCTTCATGTACCCGTAATGGGTTATGGCTTGGAAGATCATGAATGCCTCCCACCCTAGAAGGGCGTGGTATCCGCTACTGAACGGGGCCACTTGGAATGTAATTTCTTCGGACCTATAATTCTCCGGTGTGCCGAATACCACATCTAGTGTGATTTTCCCAGCGCATCGTGCCTCCCGGCTAGGGATGATTCCTCTGAAGGTCGTGCTGCTTTGCTCAATGCGGTTTCTGTCTATTTCCATTTTTTGAAGAGTCTCCTCATAAATGAGGTTGAATCTGCTGCCGCCGTCCATGAGCACTTTAGTAAGCCGAAAGCCGCCCACAATTGGAATAAGGACCAAGGCGGCTGGTGATCGAGCTGTTTGGAATTTAGGTTCGTCACTCGCATTGAAGGTGATAGCCATGTCGCTCCACGGATTTATTGCTGCCACGTGGCAGACGTCGGCAAGGCTGCGGAGTGCTCGCTTATGCCTATTATTTGAGGCGAAGGTCTCGAAGACTGTCAATACTGTATTGTTCTTATCCACGGTGTGGTGCTCTGCGGTATTTTTAATGAGGAGATCCTCACCGGTCTTGGCCACCTGCCGGAGTACCCAACATGCTCTAAGGCTGTGTGTTGGTATGGTATCCGCTGTACTGTGAATTTTGCATGGCCCATTAAGCCATCCCTCCAATACGGTTCCACGCCCTGTAGTGGGCTTTTGCTTCTTTGTAATTGAGTCGGGCGACTTATGAGAGTGCACCCTTTTAGTTCGGACTGGGGTTTTGACAGAGCCGGATTATCCCAAAATTTTGTTTGGGTTTTCCAGGCGCTTTCCATCGCACAGTACTTTCGTACTATGGCCGCTAAGTCAGCGAAGTGTGCTATGTCACGGCGACTTATGGCGTTGAGGATTCCCTTGTCCGTGCAATTATTGCAAAAGAATGAAATTGCGTCTTCCTCGCGACAGTCCTTGACCTTGTTCATTACAAGGAGGAATCTGGCCCAATAGTGATGTACTGTCTCCTGGGGCTCTTGCCTAATGTGGGAAAGATTGTTTATATCTGGGTGGGTGTGTGGATTTAAGTCCGAACCTTGACCCGATCTGAGCCCCGGGGGCGGAGGAGTTTCCGATCTTGGAAGTTCGGGCTCCGGGATGTTGCCCAGTAGGTCTGGCCCGCTGCCTGATTCTAGGTTCAGGGTTTGGGCGATGTCCTCCCGTAGGCGGGTATCCGGCTCAGAGAGCTCGGGAATTCGGACATAGTTTGTCCTCAAGATAGAGGAAGAATCGCCGCATTGCTCCTCCACCACCGCTATCTAATGGGTGACCGGCGGAGAGTTAATCTCCCTTTGGTCGGGTTTAAGCCCAATCCGATCATAGTCCGTAGCGACTCCCAAAGCGGCGATGCGATCCAAGAGCTCGTTCAAAGAGGAGAGCTCCATTGGATTCATCCGCTCGGTAAGTTTCGAGCCGATGTGGAGGCTGTTTTCGATGACCCGAGAAGTCATCGTCGGCGCAGCGGCCGAACGGGCGGTCATGACGAAGCCGCCTGGTCGGAGAGTTTGGCCTACAGCCAGGGCTCCCCCAGAGGTGATGTTGTCCCTGAAAACGAGACGAGCCATCCAGCCTTATGATGATGGCACAGTGGAACTCTCAATGAAAGCACCAATGTCGGTGTCAAAACCGGCGGATCTCGGGTAGGGGGTCCTGAACTGTGCGTCTAAGGCGGATGGTAACAGGAGGCGGGGGACACAATGTTTACCCCGGTTCGGGCCCTCTCGATGGAGGTAATACCCTACTTCCTGCTTGATGATATGAGTATTACAAGAGTTGATCTACCACGAGATCGTAGAGGCTAAACCCTAGAAGCTAGCCTATGGTATGATCGTTGTTGTCCTACGGACTAAACCCTCCGGTTTATATAGTCACCGGAGGGGGCTAGGGTTACACAGAGTCGGTTACAAGGGAGGAGATCTACATATCCGTATTGCCAAGCTTGCCTTCCACACCAAGGAGAGTCCCATCCGGACACGGGACGAAGTCTTCAATCTTGTATCTTCATAGTCCAATAGTCCGGCCAAAGGATATAGTCCGGCTGTCCGAGGACCCCCTAATCCAGGACTCCCTCAGAGCCCTCCGTGGACTCGTGCAACCGTTACCCTTCGTGGGTTGAAGTCTCCATCAACGTGGATGTATGATAGCACCACCTATCGGAACCACGGATAAAAAATCTCCGTGTCAACATTGCGTTTGCTCCCTCAAACTCCTCCCTTTACCTTCATATGCAATTGTTTTACATTCCGCTGCTATACTCTTAGAATTGCATGTGTAGGTTGATTGCTTGACTTGTTCTAAGTTGCTAAAATTTGCCAAGAACTAAAATTGGGAAAAGGCTAGATTTTTATTTGGTTAAGTAGTCTAATCACCCCCCCCTCTAGACATACTTTCGATCCTACAACCGTGATGTCGTTTTTTTGTGTAGAAATAAAAGTTCTCGGAATGGGCTGAAAATTTATGGTGATTTTTTATTGACCAAAAGAGACCCCCGAAGCACCAGAGCTAGACCAGAAGAGTCCTGAGGAGGCCACTAGCCTCTAGGGCACGCGTTAGGGGGGCGCCCTGAGGGCTTGTGGGGGCCTCGAGAATCCTCTTGTTGTGAGACCGACGCCAAAAATTCTTATAAATGTCAAAACCCCCCAAAAGAACCCTAGATCGGAAGTTCCGCCGCCACAAGCCTCTGTAGCCATCAAAAATCAATCTAGTCCCTCTCCGGCACCCTATCGGACGGGGCCATCATTACCGGAGGCCATGGAGGAGGAAGCCGGAAGGGGCCATCATCACCATGGTGGCCAAGGACCAGAGGGATAACCTCTCCCCATCTAGGGGGGAGGCCATGGAGGAGGAAGCACAAGGGGGAGACTCTCTCCCCCTCTCTCTCGGTGGCGCCGGAGTGTTGCCGGAGGAACCATCGCCGCGGTGATCGTGTTCATCAAAATCACCATCTTCATCACCTTCCTCATCTCTTTTAAGAGGTCCACTCTACCGCACCCCGCTGTAATACCCTACTTGAACATGGTGATTTATGCCACATATTATGATCCAATGATGTGTTGTCGTCCTATGATGATTTGAGTAGATTTCTTTTCTCTTTTGGGTTGATTGATGATCTGGATTGGTTTGAGTTGTATGTTTTATATTGGTGCTATCCTATGGTGCCTTCCGTGCGCGCATACGTGAAGGATTCCCGCTATAGGGTGTTGCGATACGTTCATGATTCGCTTATAGTGGGCTGCTAGAGTGACAAAAGCTTAAACCCGCGTAAGGGGGTTGTTGCGTATGGGATAAATGGGAGTTGATACTTTATGTCTATGGTTGGGTTTTACCTTAATGATCTTTAGTAGTTGCGGATGCTTGCTAGAGTTCTAACCATAAGTGCATATGATCCAAGTAGAGAAAGTATGTTAGCTTATGCCTCTTCTTCATATAAAATTGCAATAATGATTACCGATCTTGTTAACAATTGCCTAGGATAATTCGGCACACCGATCCATCATTATTCCACACTCGCTATTTGTAATATATAGTAGTATATTCTAACTTTATGATAACAACACCTATTTTTATATTTTAGTTCTCCGATCATGCAAAGCTATCCTCTTCATACCCACAATGTAGTTTTATTTCTCGTTTCTAGCTGGATGCAAACGATCGGTGTACATAGAGTCGTATAAGTGGCAGATAGGACTTGAGAGAATATTTATCTTTCCTTTAGCTCCATGTGGGTTCGACACTCCGTACTTATCACTTCCACCTTTGGGAATTGCTATGATGATTCCTTGCACTTGCGGATTATCAAGCTCTTTTCTAGCGCCGTTGCCGGGGAGCAATAGAGTGGGGTTGATATTCTTGTGTGTGCTTGTTTGGTTTCTTCACTAAGTAGATTTTGTTTTTGTTTTCTTTAGTTGTGGGTGAAACAAACAATTTTTTTTAAAGAATGCAAAATATAGAAACTTTTGTTGTAGTAATTGAATTTACATTTTTTACTGGAGCGTGATAAAAGCTTGAAATTTTACACAGTACTTATATGCAAAAAAAATATGTTTTCCTAAATTTTCAGAATTTTTGGAGTTACAGAAGTATACGAAATTTCCAGATTGTTACAAACTGTCCTGTTTTTGCCAGATTCTTTTTTCTATGTGTTGTTCGCTTATTTTGATGAATCTATGGGTTGTATCGGGGGGTATGAACCATGTAATACAGTAGATATAGTGCTAATATGAAACTGGAATGAGTTTACAACAGTACCTAAAAGTAGTGATTTGCTTTATTATACTAACGGATCTCACAAGGTTTTTTGTTAAGTTTTGTGTGGATGAAGTGTTCGAAGATCGAGGAGTTATCGATATGAGAAGAATAAGGAGAGGAAAGAGTTCAAGATTGGGGATGACCAAGGCACCCGAAGTAAATATTTCAAGGATACTCAAGCATCTAAGCTTGGGGATGCCCCGGTTGGCATCCCATCTTTCTTCTTCAACAATTATTGGTATACCTCGGTTTTTGTTTTGTTTACATGTTATGGGTCTTCTGTATTTATTTTTCTTTTCTTTTCCTTTATGCACCAAGCTAGTATGAGATAGTCCTTCATTGATTTATAGAATGCTTCATGTGCTTCACTTAAATCTTTTGAGTATGGCTTTATAGAATGCTTCGTGTGCTTCACTTATATATTTTGATCTTGGATATTGGTCAATCTATATTAATTGTAGAATGCTCTATGAACTTCACTTATATCTTTTATAGTATGAATAAAATTATCATCGAAATTGGGCTTGGAAGAGTATGATTAAAATATCACTGTTTAGCTAGAAAGCTTTAAAGAAAATTGCTTGTTGGGAGACAACCCAAAATTTATACCTACTATTTTTGTGTGTTCACATGATTAAGCTACTGTATTAATCATGTTTTGTAGTTTTTGTTTCAATAAAGTGCCATGTAAAGCCTTTGGGGTAGTGTGGATGATTGTTGACTTGATTCTGTGCAAATACAGAAACTTTTGCTTCCAGTAAAATTGTTTAAATTCACTGGAACGCGATAAAATTATGATTTTTTTAGACAATATTGATATACAAATTTCCCACGTTGTCCTATTTTTTTAGAATTTTGGGATTTATAGAAGTATGGTTATTGTCCAGGTCATTACAGACTGTTTTGTTTTTGACAGATTCTGTTTTCAATGCATAGCTTGCTTGTTTTCTAGTTTCTATGGCTTATATTGCTCAATATAAAATGTGGAAATGATAAGGTACAGTAGGCATTGTTTGAGAACAATTATGAATCTTGTCTTTGAAAGTACCAAAGTGAATGGTTTGCCCTTTATCATACTAACCTATCTCACGAAGTTCCGTCAAGTTTTGTGTGATTGAAGTTTTCAAGTTTTGGGTGAGATATCGATATGAGGAGAATAAGGAGTGGAAAGACACTAAGCTTGGGGATGCCCAAGGCACCCCAAGGAAATATTCAAGGAATACCCAAGCAACTAAGCTTGGGGATGCCCCGGAAGGCATCCCCTCTTTCATCTTCAAAACTATTGGTATACCTTACTCGGAGCTATATTTTTATTCGTCACATGATATGTGTTTTTCTTGGAGCGTATTTTCTTTTTACTAGTTGTTTGAATAAAATCATTGGATCTGAAATCTTGAATGAGAGAGAGTCCTCACATGGCTATTTAACTTGACTACGCATTGATCTTTACTTATATGTTTTTGGAGTAGTTTGTCATTTACTCTCGTGCTTCACTTACATCCCATGAGTAAATGGTTGAATGAATTGAATATCATAAATCTAAAATTATATATGTTTTATATGCTTATCCCATGGGGAGTAATGACTTCACATATAGGAATTATAGGTGGTAAAATTTATTGAAAGTTAGCAAACACAACATTGGTCACTTGAACAATTCATGAAAGAATATTGAAGGAAGAGAGATGTTACATATAAATATACTATCTTGGACATCTTCTATGATTGTGAGCCCCATTAATTATTTTCAAACTTGAGCAAATTAGTTGAAGTTGGACAAGGAAGACAACGTAATGAGTTATGTTTGGGTATATTCGTATAGAAGTTATATTGTTATGGATCCTCCAACATGTGGTGCTTGCTTAGGATCTTATGCTAGCCAAAATTTCATACTAAGTAAAGATACTACTTGTGCACCCAAAACCCTTAAACCCAGTTTCTTTCCATAAGCGTCCACCATATCTACCTATGGATTGAATAAGATCCTTCAAGTAAGTTGTCATCGGTGCAAAAAGCAATAAAAATTGCTCCTAAATATGTATGATCTTTTATTGTAAGGGAAAATAAGCGTTGTACGAACTTGTGATAGTAAAGAAATAAAAGTGATAGACTGCATAATAAAGGTTGCTATCACAAAGGGAAATACAATGTAATGTTCCTTTTCATTAAGGGTTTGCACGTCCAAAAATAAAAAGCGCATGACAACCTCTGCTTCCCTCTGCGAAGGGCCTATCTTTTACTTTCATGTATTTACTTGTATGCAAAGTCAATAGTATTCCTTCTTATTTCAACCTCAATTATTCTTTAGTTGGCAAGCATCATGTGGTGGGGAAAGATCCATGCATATATGGTCATTCAAATATATTTGATGATGAATTATTATTGTTTACAATTATCTATATGATAAATAAGTTGGGAGGTGAAACATTAAGCCCCTATCTTTCTCTGTGTTCGACAGATGTTATTTGTTCTAAAAATATGCTTTGAGTTTTAGCAATCATGGAAGACTATATGATAGTTGAGTATGTGGAATTTGCTGAATCAAAGCTCTTACATAGACCCTTCCTGAAATAATATGAATTGCAATTGTTTAATGACTGAGAATGTAGTTTGTTAGTTTTCAAGAAACTTTATGGTCTATGCTTTAACATGTGAATAGCTTGCTACTTGATCATGAGAAGTTTTATGAGATGAGCTACTATTTATGATATAGAATGATGCTACAAAAAGTGATTGAAATTATCATTGATCAAATTTATGCACTATGGTAGCATTCACACTTCATACATTATTTGTTTTATCATTTACCTACTCGAGGGCGAGCGGCAATTAAGCTTGGGGATGCTGATACGTCTCCAACGTATCTATAATTTATGAAGTATTCATGCCTTGTTTACAACAATTTTATATTGTTTTGGTATGATTTTATTAGAACTAACCCGGACTGACGTTGTTTTCAGCAGAACTACCGTGGTGTCATTTTTTTGTGCAGAAATAAAAGTTCTCGGAATGGGCTGAAAAATTATGGTGATTTTTATGGACCAAAAGAGACCCCATAAGCACCGGAGCTGGACCAGAAGAGTCCCGAGGAGGCCACAAGCCTCTAGGGGGCACCCCAGGGGGGTGAGGCAGTTATGGACTAAGGGGTCCTCAAGGTGCCAACCCATCAATATGGGCCGGACTAGTGAAGTTGTACAACGACGGGAGATCTATGAAGCCGTGGTGTTCCCTCCAAGTCAAGGATAGGCGGGATCTCTTTATCCTTTATTGTAATCTATCTCCGGTAACCCTAACCCTATCGGTGTCTATATAAAAAGAGGGTTGTAGTCTTCAGGGCGACAGACATACACTCAAAAAAAATACACTTCCGTGATGATACGTGTTTGTCACAGTAGGTCACGTTCTCTGTCATGCATGTACATCCATGACGATTTTATGACAGAATCAAGATAGTCATACCTGTGCTGTCATAGAAGTGTTCCATGACATTACCAAAATTATCATCACGGAAGTGTCCACTTCCATGACGATAAATGGCGCGTCATGGAAGTGCTTTCGTCAAGGGTAACCGACACATGGCATCCACCATAACGGGTCGCCGTTAAGCTATCGGGTCATGTTTTGGATCCGATAACCCGTTAACAGCCCGAACCAATGTGGATTTTCCACGTGTAAAATTTTCAATGGCCAGAGGAACCATGTGTCGGCTCATCATTGGGACAGATGTCATCCACTCACTGGACCGGAGGCGCCTATGATATGTCGATACGTGGCACGACCCAACAGTGGCCCATTCCGGTGAGAAGGCCGGCTTGTTTGACTTGGTCAAAAAGGTAGCGGGCCGGACCACGGAAAGCCTGTTAACGACCTGTTCGCATATAGCCCATTTACAACCCGCTAACTCACGACCCATTACAGCCTATCCGAATTAGGCCCAGTAGCGTCATCTGGGCCGTCCAATATGATTCCAGCCCGTTGTAACTTCCGGCCCATGTATGGCCCATGACATCTTTCCTCCCATCTAAGGCCCTTTGTAGCTCTTGGCCCATTAACGGCCCGTGGTGAAACTGGCCCGTAATGAACAGTGTATCGCTTTATACCCACTAATGGCCCATTATTCCATTGGGCCGTTTCCAGCCTAAGGATGGTAATTTTATCCACGGACATGGATACCCATGGATATCCGACCCGAATGGATAGGGGTTGGATATGCTTTTGTGCCCACGGGCGACGCCCAAACCCGACCCAATTGCTCGTGCGTAGGGCATGGATATAATCTTGTACCCATGGGTACACCCAAACCTGACCCGATAGTATGCATTAGTGGGAAAAAATCTGTTATCCCTACCCTAGAGTCACATGTCCCACTGCAATTTTACATGTTGTTTTGTAAAACATGCAAAAGAAATTGCACTATCTCCACCCTAACTTTTATTAGTTGACATTCCATCCCCACTAACATACTCTAGCGTCCCTACCCCTATTTCATATCCTCATTAAATGACTCGCCATTCTCATCTATTAGAAAAATACTAAATGATATAGGTTGTTAGCGGACGTTGATTTACCATAAGTTGATGTTTACAATAAGTGAAGCCTAGCTTGCCACAAGGTGGACAATGTAACAACTTGTGTTAACATTGTGTTATGTCTTATTTATATGTCTTGAGAGGACCCAATGGATATCCAGTGGGTATGGATATTGATGACCCACAAGTATAGGGGATCTATCATAGTCCTTTCGATAAGTAAGAGTGTCGAACCCAACGAGGAGCAGAAGGAAATGACAAGCGGTTTTCAGCAAGGTATTCTCTGCAAGCACTGAAATTATCGATAACAGATAGTTCTGTGATAAGATAATTCGTAACGGGTGACAAGTAACAAAAGTAAACAAGGTGCAGCAAGGTGGCCCAATCCTTTTTGTAGCAAAGGACAAGCCTAGACGAACTCTTATATAAAGCAAAGCGCACCCGAGGACACATGGGAATTGTTGTCAAGTTAGCTTTCAACATGCTCATATGATTCGCGTTCGTTACTTTGATAATTTGATATGTGGGTGGACCGGTGCTTGGGTGCTTCCCTTCCTTGGAGAAGCCTCCCACTTATGATTAACCCCTCTCGCAAGCATCTGCAACTACTAAAGAAGAATTAAGATAAATCTAACCATAGCATGAAACATATGGATCCAAATCAGCCCCTTAAGAAGAAACGCATAAACTAGGGTTTAAGCTTCTGTCACTCTAGCAACTGTCGGTGTACAAAAGTAGGAGTTCTCCTTTTGACCCCTTTACTTGTGCACGGGCCGTCGGAGCCGCGCGCCACGGCCGCACATAGCAGGGCAAAGGAGGGACGTCGGAGAGAAGCCGAAGCACAAGATGGCCAAGGCAACGCCAAGACCAAAGATACCAAAGAGCGAGAGGGCGAGGTGGAATCCCCTGGCAAGATCCTTGCCGGGGCAGGACTCCGCGGCCCCGGCAAGAACCTTGCCGGGGCAGTTTACCCAAACGACAATAGAGCGAGCCGCCCTTGAGCCCACGGGTTCCAACCCAACCAACTACGATTGGACCAGGGCTCGGGAGGCACCTCCGTGGTGGCATGCAGATCTTTGTCAAGACCATAGATATATGAGATCAGATGAAGACCAGAAGACGGCGACCCTCGGTGGATCCTTGCCGAGGAGATCCACAAGACCCCCAGCAAGCGCCTTGCCGGGGACGACTGCAACGCCACGGCAAGACCATTGTCGGGCCCCCGGCAAGGCCCTTGCCGAGGGCGTTAGCAGGGCCACAGCCAGGCCCGCGTCGGCCAAGACTCCGCTGCCGTTCCCAAGCAGCTGCTAGCTCAACCAGCTGGGCAGGCACCTGCGTGGCGACGGGCGGCCTCTACGCCAACTCAGCAAGCACCTGCGTGGTGACATGCAGATCTTCATGAAGGCTCCACCACCGCGCCACCTCAGCTGCCTGCCTACGTGGCACCGCACGCACCGCTGGCCTGGGCGCATGTCGAAGCGAGGCGGAGCAGCGACGGACGGGACATGCCTCGCTCCCATCCCCAATAAATCTAGGGGACACCTAAGCAACGCATTAAATATGTCTTGTCCTGTAATACGGGCGATAAGCTCATAGTACTGTAGGCCTTTCCACCTCCTGTGTGCCACTGTGGCAGACCCTTTCGACTATAAAAGGAGGCCCATGGCGTACTGGAGGGGGATTCGGCTCTTTGGAACTACACAGCCACCAAAGCTAGTTCGAGAGCTCAAGAACGCTCAATACATCCACCAAAGCAGGACTAGGGTTTTACGCATCCTCGCGGCCCGAACTTGGGTAAACGATCCTTGTGCTGATTGTTAATCCTGCTCTTCTCACAACCCCGCGCCTCGGCAACTGTAGTAGGGATTCTTGTGATCCCATAGGTGTCGTTTCCCACTGACATCTTTCGTGCCAGGTAGGGGGCGCAATTCTGAGAATCTGGTCTAGTAGTTAGCCTAGCAGTTCTTCATCGCCATGGCCTCTGAAGAAGAAGACGACCAGGAGATGACTACGCCGCCTGCAAGCGCGAAGGACGCCAGCACGACAACATAAAAGCTAAGTCATGCAAAACTTTAAGCAATTTCCTTTTTATATATGAGGTTATTCCCCTCGAAGATTCTGCCTACGTATGGAAAACCTGCATGCAAAGGGGCCCTCCCGCAATCGGCAACGCCCTTGTTCTGTTTTGAGTCCGTTGAACAGCTCGAGCGGCCGCGTCGAGAGTGGCAGGGTAGCCTTCCGCAATTGGCAACGCTCTCGATTCTGACTCGAGTCAAGCTCAACAGTTCGGGCGGCCGCGCTATGGGCGGTAAGGTGGTCCGCCCGGCAGCAAGCACACCCGGCAGGCCAATGGGGATCCGTCCTCAAGACGCCGCCCTAGGTTTACGCGCCGGCAAGCCTACCCAGTTAACGTAGGGTGGACATACAAAGGAAAATCGAACATGGAAATAACATGCATAATGTCAAAAGTGCTGCAGAGTTATATTACATCGCGTGTTGCCGCAGTTCTAACTGAAGATAAAAATCATCTTGGTTGTGAACTTGCAGCAACGAAAAGAAACGGGGTGCCTAATCCCGGCGCCGGCCCTCCACCCTCTGGATTCCGTCGATGCGTCTGATGATGGGGCTGATACGCTCCTTGAGCGCCGCGATGTCCGCATCCTCCGGCAGGCTCTCCAGCACAGCTTCGAAGTCGAGGTCAGGATTCCAGTGCGCCACCTTGGCGAGGACCTTGGTCATGGCACCCCGGCAGAGCCTCCGGGACTCATCGGCCAGAGAGGCCTCCCGGTTGGAGTGGAGCTGCTCCAGGGCCCCGAGGACACCCTCGAAGAACAGGGTCAGCTTGGCGTTGGTAGTCCCGCTGCGCTCTGGGGCGTACCTCACATTTGGCATCCCCATGGCAGCCAGCTGCGTGGTGACCCTGCCGGCGACGTCCTCGAGGCGGCTGATCCAGCGATTCTCGCCCTCCATGAAATCCTTGTGGCTGGCGGCTTCGTTCCTCCGCTGCAGCTTCTCGGCCTCCAGATCCTTGGCCAGAGTCTCCTCCCGAGCCTTGGCTTCTGAGAGCACCTCCTCGAGGCCCTCCAGCTTCAGCTTGAGGTCTCTGATGGAGTTGTTGGCCTCGGAGGGCTCCCCGGCCCTGCTGACGAACGCGCCCTGCGCCTCCGTCAGGGCGCCGTTGAGCGTGTCCTTGTCCTAGGATAGCTTCAGGGCCTGCTCCTTCAGCCCGTCCCGCTCCACCTCCAGCTCCTTCACCTTCCCGGCGTGAACCAGAGCCTGGGCATCGAGCGTCTCCCTGTGCCTCTGCTCCAGCTCTTGGATCCGCTGCACGACAAGCTTCCCAACCTCCCCGTCCTTGGCGCGGAGTTTGGCGTCGAGGTCTACCTTGCGTTTGGCGAGGTCCTCCTCCTGGGAGTTCAGCGCGGCCTGATGCTGGGTCCGAGCGGCCTCGGCTGCAGCGGCCAAGCCCTCCGCCGTCTCCTGGGCCTTCTCGATGTCGGTCAGCTTCATGGTGAGCTCCACGTCGCGCTTGGCCAGCTCGCCCTGGGCGGCCTTCAGCTCTTCGCTAGCTTGGCGGAACCAAGTCTGCGCCTCGGCGACGCGCAGCTTGAGGTCCGCCTCCGCCTTGTCCACCATTGCCATCCTAGACTTGGCCTTGTCCAGGCGGGCGCAGTGGAGCGCCTGGAGCTTCCGGAAATTGGCGCCCATGGCCTGGAGAAGCCGCTCCTCCTGAGAGCCGTCGCCACCGGCGCTCGGCTCGTCGACGACCTCGAGCCCGGCGGCGGCAACCTCTTCGTCGAACACCTCTCCCTCGACGGGCGCCCTAGAGCTGGACGCCCCTGGGAGGTGGACGAAGAGGTCGTCGGTCACCCTCAGATACCTGCCGGAGCCGGAGGCAGCACAGGTGGGCTGGTCATCGACCACCTCCTCCTTGGTGGCGGCCTTGCCGGCATCTCTGGCAGACCCCTTGCCGGGCTCCCTGGCAGGCCCATTGGCGGCGTCTTCAGCAGCACCCTTGGCGGAATCCTTGGCAGCGACCTTCTCGGCCTCTGCCGCGGCGTCCTTGGCGACGTCCTCGATGATGGCATCTATGTCCTCCTGGTCCGCCGACGGACGATCTGGACACCAAGAAGGGAATGAGACAAAGCCAAGACCAAGAATCAGCGAGAAAAGAAAAAGAACAGGGACGAAAGGCGAGCGGCTTACCAGTGCCGGGCGGGGGAGCAGAGGTCCCCTCCCCGCCAATATTTGGCGCCGAGGCAAAGCCACCGGCGCCCGAGTTCTCCTCCCCCTCCTCCGTGTGCATGGGCTCGGTGCTTGGCGCCCTTGTCGGGGACGCCCCTCGGGGCGGCGTGGTCGATGGGGCCGGCATGTTAGGGGTAGCCCTCTGTGGCTCCTCCTGCTGCTGTCCTCCTCCTGCGACTACGGCAAGGTCAGCACCAGGAGATCGTGCCCTCCAACACATGTTGACGAGGGGTGAATGACGAACTTACGCTGGTGGCTGTGCCGGGGGCTGCTGTCCGGGCTGCTCAGTACCACCAGTAGTGCCCTCGAAGTGCCCGTCGGGGGCTGATCGCCCGCCGAGGCTTTGGCCCTCTTCACCCTCTGGGCCAGCATCAAGACAAGCGGTACAGATTGGGGAGACAGAGATGACAGAAAAGAGCAAGATGCTTACTCGTCATCCACCTCCTCCTCTGTTGCTTTCCTCTTCCTCCTTGGGCTGAGGGACCCGAAGTCAAAGGTGACCCCCGCATCGACGTCTGCCAAAGGAGGGGAGGAGGGCGGAGTCTGCGCGTGCTTGGATGAAGAGGAGGCAGATGCTTTCTTCATCGCCACCGCGGCCTTGACGACCTTCTTCGCCGCCGCGACCCTCATCTGATGCGCGGACTCCTCCAGAGATTTTGGCCGCCGCGCGGCCTTGACGGGCCGTACCAGCTCGCCAGAAGTGGCCCGCCGCAGGACTCACCCTCTCCCCGTGGCTGGGGGGTCGATGGCCACGTCCTCCTCCTCCTCGGCCTCCTCCCCCTCCGACGACTCACCGACCACGTCTTCGATGAGAGAAGCCCCGGTGCCAGCGTTGCTCGCCTCCCAGGCGGCCTCCGCCCACTGGGCGAGCTCCTTCTCCTCCACTTCTGCTGCGGCCTTGTCCTCCACGCCGCAGGCGCTACCGGCCTCCTCGGCGAGCTTCGCCTCCGCCGCCCTAGCGGCGATGTAGTCCAGCTCCACCTGGGAGGTGTCCTGGACGAGCCGCGGCTCGGCGGTGACGTACCCCTCGTGCAAGGTGTCGAAGAACTCCTGCACTTGAATGTCCTCCGGCTCGATCCAGTTCAGGTCAAGGCCATGCGAGTTGAAGTCCGGCATCATGGCGATGATCTCGGTCCGGCGAGAGTTGTTGCTCAGCGGGACCACTCCCGCCGGCAACTTGAACAGGGCCCCCTTGGCGACCTTGCCGGCATTCGCGGCGGCCCTCGCGGCCTTGCCGGTCCGCTTGACCTCATCGCAGTTCACGTCGAGCTGGAAGAGCCGCTGGCAGAGATGAGCGTGCCTCATCATCGTGAGGTTGTGGTCGAGGCCGGGGCGGAGCCTCATGATGTCGGCGGTGTTCGTGAAGAGCCAGGCCGGCCTCCCCTTGTTATGTAGCGGAGCGATTCGGCGGCAGATGAAATCCGCCCCGATCATCTCGAGGGTGAGACCGGCCTCAGTGAGGCGGAGAATCCTGGTGGTGGCCACCGTAAGCTTCGCGTTGTCAGCGTCGACATCGCTCCAATCGCTTCTGCAGACCGGCGGCACTTTGCGGACCCGGCAAAAGTCCGGTGGGTCCTTCTCCTCAATCCAGCACCACCGGCCCCGCCATTCTTCCCACCTCTCCTTCATGACGCCTTCCTGGTACGCCCCCTTGGACCTTGGGATCCAGGTGACGCAACCGGAAATGGCGCCCCCCGGTTGGATCCGAGGGGAGAAGTAGTGGCGGAAGAGCGCCGTGTTGGGATGCACCCCGGCGAAGCCCTCACGGAGGTGCGCAAAAAGAGCCATGCACGCCATGGCATTTGGAGTAAAATCCAAAAGGTGGAAGCCATAGGTGTGCATGACGTCGCTGAAGAAATCGGAAAAAGGGGGACAGAGCCCACAGGAGAAGTAGTCGACAAAGAAAGGGTACCGATTTGGGGCGGCCTCGGCGCAGTTGGCGGGGATGACGCGCGTGGCTGGATGCCCCGTCGTCTCTCCCCCCGTATTCACCCCCCCCACAGGGGCTTGAAGTAATCCCGCAGTTCGATCGTGTCGACCGTCGAGGGGAAGTAGGCGAGCTGCGTCCGCTGAGCCGCCAGCACACTCTCGGGCCGCTCCGTCGCTCCGGCGTCCTTGGCCACTCCCTTACCCTTGGTGGATTTGGGCGCCATGGCGGCTGGGGGGAGCAAGAGACAGAGGGCGGCGGAGACGCAGCAGCGGCGAACGAAGGCAAGAACCCGAGAAGGAGGAAGAAAGGGAGCGGCAGCTCTGAGATTGGAGAAGACGCAGGGGAGGGGGTAAAGTGAGCAGCGCGCCCGCAGTTATTCCTTTTTACGGGGAAGGCATAGGCCGCCTCCTTTCCCATTAACTGCGACATGACGCATGCGTGCGGGAACCGCCCCACGCATGCCCCCACGTCACACACGAGCCCCCACGTCGCGCGTTCAACGCGGGTCGTGGGGAAGAATAGCGGACGAAGAGTTACCGTGGTAAGAATCCGCCCCGCCTGCCGCGCACTGTTTTGGGCCTGGCCCAACAACGTGTCGCGCTTATGTGTGGCCCAGGCCCGGGGCCTCCTATCGGTGTACAAAAGTAGGGGTTCTACTTTTGACCCCTTTACTTGTGCACGGGCAGTCGGAGCCGCGCGCCACGGCCGCACATAGCAGGGCAAAGGAGGGAAGCCGGAGAGAAGCCGGAGCACAAGATGGCCAAGGCAACGCCAAGACCAAAGATACCAAAGAGCGAGAGGGCGAGGTGGACTCCCCCGGCAAGATCCTTGCCGGGGCAGGCCTCCACGACCCCGGCAAGAACCTTGCCGGGGCAATTTGCCCAAACGCCAACAGAGCGAGCCGCCCTTGAGCCCACGGGTTCCAACCCAACCAACTACAATTGGACCAGGGCTCGGGAGGCACCTCCGTGGTGGCATGGAGATCTTTGTCAAGACCATAGATATATGAGATCAGATGAAGACCAGAAGACGGCGACCCTTGGCGGATCCTTGCCGAGGAGATACACAAGACCCCTGGCAAGCGCCTTGCCGGTGTCGACAGCAACGCCACGGCAAGACCCTTGCCGGGCCCTCGGCAAGGCCCTTGCCGAGGGCATCAGCAGGGCCACAGCCAGCCCCGCGTCGGCCAAGACACACCGCCATTCCCAAGCAGCCGCTAGCTCAACCAGCTAGGCAGGCACCTGCGTGGCGATGGGCGGCCTCTACGCCAACTCAGCAAGCACCTGCGTGGCGGCATGCAGATCTTCGTGAAGGCTCCACCACCGCGCCACCTCAGCTGCCTGCCTGCCTACATGGTACCGCACGCACCGCTGGCCTGGGCGCGTGTCAAAGCGAGGCGAAGCGGAGACGGACGGGACGGGCCTCGCTCCCGTCCCCGATAAAGCTAGGGGACACCTAAGCAATGCATTAAATGCATCTTGTCCTGTAATACGGGCAATAAGCTCATAGTACTGTAGGCCTTTCCACCTCCTGTGTGCCACTTTGGCAGCCCCTTTCGACTATAAAAGGAGGCCCATGGCGTACTGGAGGGGGGTTCGGCTCTTTGGAACTATACAGCCACCATAGCTAGTTCGAGTGCTCAAGAACACTCAATGCATCCACCAAAGCAGGACTAGGGTTTTACGCATACTCGCGGCCCGAACCTGGGTAAATGATCCTTGTGCTGACTGTTAATCCTGCTCTTCTCACAACCCCGCGCCCCGGCAACTGTAGTAGGGATTATTATGATCCCATAGGTGTCGTTTCCCACCGACAGCAACCCATCATCTACTTATTACTTCCCAATGCCTTCCCCTAGGCCCAAACAATGGTGAAATGTCATGTAGTCGACGTTCACATAACACCACTAGAGGAAAGACAACATACATCTAATCAAAATATTGAACAAATACCAAATTCACATGATTACTTATAACAAGACTTCTCCCATGTCCTCAGGAACAAACGTAACTACTCACAAAGCATATTCATGTTCATAATCAGAGGAGTATTAATTATCATTAAGGATCTGAGCATATGATCTTCCACGGAATAAACCAACTAGCATCAACTACAGGGAGTAATCAACACTACTTGCAACCCACAGGTACCGATCTGAGGTTTTGAGACAGAGATCGGATATAAGAGATGAACTAGGGTTTGAGAGGAGAAGGTGTTGGTGAAGATGTTGATGGAGATTCACCCCCTCTCGATAAGAGGACCGTTGGTGATGACGATGGCTTCGATTTCCCCCTCCCAGAGGGATGTTTCCCTGGCAGAATAGCTCCGCCAGAGCCCTAGATTGGTTCTGCCCAGGTTCCGCCTCGAGACGGCGGTGCTTCGTCTCGAAAGCTTCCTTCTGATTTTTTCTAGGTCAAAACACACCATATAGTAGAAGATGGGCGTCGGGGGCCTGCTAGGGGGCCCACAAGACTGGAGGGTGCGCCCTCCACCCTTGTGGATGGCAGGTGCCCCCCCCCTCTGGTGCTTTCTTCACCCAATATTTTTTATATATTCCAAAAATATTCTCCGTGAAGTTTCAGGACTTTTGAAGTTGTGCAGAATAGGTCTCTAATATTTGCTCCTTTTCCAGTCCAGAATTCCAGATGCCGACGTTCTCCCTCTTCATGTCAACCTTATAAAATAAGAGAGAAAAGGCATAAGTATAGTGATATAATGTGTAATAACAGCCCATAATGCAATAAATATCAATATAAAAGCATGATGCAAAATGGACGTATCAACTCCCCCAAGCTTAGACCTCGCTTGTCCTCAAGCGAAAGCCGATATCGAAAAATATGTCCACATGTTTAGAGATAGAGGTGTCGATAAAATAAAATACGGACATGAGGGCATCATGATCATCTTTAGAACAGCAACATGTATTGTCATATAATTTTTTATGCTAAAGTAACAATTCATTCACAAGGTAAAGTATGAATCAGAAACTTCATTGAAAACTAACAAACTATGATCTCAGTCATCGAAGCAATTGCAGTTTATCATAACATCGGAAAGAGTCAATATAAGAGATTTTCAGCAAGTCCACATACTCAACTATCATTTAGTCTTTCACAATTGCTAACACTCACACGATACTTATGGGTACAAAGTTTCAATCGGACATGGAGAAAGATATGGGCTGATAGTTTCGACTCCCAACCTTTTACCTCAAGGGTAATGTCAACAATAATACTTTATGATAACCTACATCCGAGTGGATATATATATCGGGATCTCTCCAACACATAGTGCTTGCCAAAGGAAAAAGTGTAAAAAGGAAAGGTGAAGGTCACCATGACTCTTGTATACGGGTAGAAGATAAAAGTAAAAGATAGGCCCTTCACAGAGGGAAGCAGAGGTTGTCATGCGCTTTTATGGTTGGATGCACAAACTTAATGCAAAAGAACGTCACTTTGTATTGCCGCTTGTGATAAAGAACTTTATTGTGCAGTTCGTCGCTTTTATTTCTTCCATATCACAAGTTCATATAAAGCTTATTTTCTTCACACTAATAGATCATACATATTTAGAGAGCAATTTTTATTGCTTGCACCGATGACAACTTACTTGAAGGATCTTACTCAATCCATAGGTAGGTATGGTGGACTCTCATGGCAAAACTGGTTTAAGGGATGTTTGGAAGCACAAGTAGTATCTCTACTTGGTGCAAAGAATTTGGCTAGCATGAGAGGGAAAGGCAAGCTCAACATGTTGGATGATCCATGACAATATAACTTCTATTCGGATATAAGAAAACATAACCTGTTATGTTTTGTTCCTTGCACAACATCAACTTTTTAGCATGTCATATTTTAATGAGTGCTCACAATTACAAAAGATGTCCAAGATAGTATAATTATATGTGAAGCCTCTCTTTCTTTATTACTTCCTATTAATTGCAACAATGACCAAAACTATGTTTGTCAACTATCAACAAGTTTTATTCAACATACTCTTTATATGTGAAGTCATTACTCTCCATAAGATCAATATATGATCTTTTTGTTTCTTTTTATTCTTTCTTTAGTTTTATTCCCTCAAGATCATAGCAAGAAAGCAAACCCCTCAACTCAAAACTACTCTTTATTATATATAACTCACAGACTCGATTACATAGATAGAGATCGAAACAAAACTCAAAGCTAGATCATACTGAAACTTTATTCTACTAGATCAAGATATAACCAAAAGGATCGAACTAAGAAAGACGATAAAGATGTGATGGTGATACGATACCGGGGCACCTCCCCTAAGCTTGGCCGTTGCCAAGGGGAGTGCCCATACCCATGTATTTATGTCTCTTTCTTCGGAGGTGGTGATGATAGAGTTGTTTACGTGGTATCCTTCTTCCTCAGCTTGCGCTTGAGGATAGTTTTTTCCTCCCATAAGTCATCGATCTCCTGCTCAAGCCTTAATATCTTTTTACATAGTTCCTGTTTGTTTTCCTGCAAGAGATGAAAATGGATAAACTCGATCTTAGGTTTGATTTCTTTATTAGGGAAACTTGAATTTTTGAACTCCACATGCATGTCCCCAGGTTGAGGTGGTGGGACTTCATCTTCATCTGAGCTTGCCTCCTACTTTCCATTTGGATCATGGTCTTCTTCTTCCTCCGTGGTCCAACCATAATGCTCCAAATCCCCGTACACCTTGGGGTCTGCAATGTAATCAGCTACAAAGCTCTCTCCCTCCGTATCTTGGGACGACATATTGCTCTAAATCTGCTGCAGAAACAGCTCAAAACAAAAACAGAGGATTTTGTCGTGGTACGGTGGTCAAAACCTTCGGGAGATTATATAATAAATTTTTACCGACCAAAAGAATTATTGTGCAAGAAAACGGAGTCCGGAGGGCACACGAGGTGGCCACAAGTTAGGGGGTGCGCCCAGGGGGTAGGGCGCGCCCTACACCCTTGTGGTCGCCTCGTATCTCTTTTGGACTACTTTTAGTTTTCCTAATTTTTTAAATATTCCAAAACGGAGAAAAATTGCTATTGGAAACGTTTTGGAGTCAGTTTACTTACCGTACCACATACCTATTCCTTTTCGGAGTCTGAAACATTCTGGAAAGTGTCCCTTATGTACTCCTCCGGTGTTACAGTGTCAATTATATTGGTCTCAACATTTATGGGAGTACCTGAGATAGAATGTTTGATTATTTGACCATTTACCACCTTCGGATTTGTGCCTTCAGTGTTGTTGATTTTTATGGCACCGGAACGATAGACCTCCTTAATGTAAGGACCTTGCCATTTAGAGAGAAGCTTTCCTGCAAAAAATCTTAAACGAGAGTTGCATAGCAAAACATGAGCACCTACGTTAAACTCATGCTTTTGTATCTTTTTGTCATGCCATCTTTTAACTTTTTATTTAAAGAATTTAGCATTCTCATAGGCTTGGGTTCTCCATTCATCAAGCGAGCTTATGTCAAATAACCTCTTCTCACCGGCAAGTTTGAAATCACAATTGAGCTCTTTAATAGCCCAATAAGCTTTATGTTCTAGTTCGAGAGGTAAGTGACATGCTTTTCCATAAACCATTTTATACGGAGACATACCCATAGGGTTCTTATAAGCAGTTCTATAAGCCCATAATGCATCATAAAGTTTCTTAGACCAATTTTCTTCCAAGATCTATTAACAGTCTTTTGCAAAATCAATTTAATCTCTCTATTGCTCAATTCTACTTGACCACTAGACTGAGGATGATATGGAGATGCAATTCTATGGTTAACATCATACTTAGCAAGCATTTTACGGAAAGCACCATGAATAAAATGTGAACCACCATCAGTCATTAAATATCTAGGGACTCCAAACCTCGAAAAAATAACTTCTTTAAGCATCTTAATAGAAGTGTTATCATCAGCACTACTAGTTGGAATAGCTTCTACCCACTTAGTAATGTAATCAACAGCAACTAAAATATGTGTATACCCATTAGAGGAAGGAGAAGGTCCCATATAATCAAAGCCCCAAACATCAAATGGTTCAATAACAAGTGAATAATTCATAGGCATTTCCTGACGTCTACTAATATTACCGATTCTTTGGCATTCATCACAAGACAAGACAAACTTATGAGCATCCTTGAAGAAAGTAGGCCAACAAAAACCGGATTGTAATACCTTATGTGCAGTTCTATCTCCAGCGTGGTGTCCTCCGTAAGACTCGGAGTGGCACTTGCGTAGGATCTGTTCCTATTCATGCTCAGGTACACAATGTCTAATAACACCATCTACTTCTTCTTTATAAAGGTGTGGGTCATTCCAAAAGTAATGTCTTAAATCATAGAAAAACTTTTGCTTTTGCTGGTATGTGAAACTAGGTGGTATAAATTTAGCAACATTGTAATTAGCATAATCAGCATACCATGGAGTATTACGAGAAGCATTTATGACAGCTAATTGTTCATCCGGAAAACTATCATCAATAGGCAGTGGGTCATCAAGAACATTTTCTAACCTAGACAAGTTGTCTGCAACGGGGTTCTCAGCTCCCTTTCTATCAACAATATGCGAATCAAATTCTTGTAGCAAGAGAACCCATCTAATAAGTCTAGGCTTAACATCTTTCTTTTCCATAAGACATTTAATAGAAGCATGATCAATGTGAATAGTTACTTTGGAATCAACAATATAATATCTGAACTTATCATAAGCAAATACAACTGCTAAAAATTCTTTTTCAGTAGTAGCATAATTTCTCTAGGCACTCTCTAGAGTTTTACTAGCATAATGAATAACATTCAATTTCTTATCAACTCTTTGCCCTAGAACAGCACCAACAGCATAATCACTAGCATCACACATAATTTCAAAGGGTAAATTCCAATCAGGTGGCTGAACAATAGGTGCAGAAATCAAGGCTTTCTTAAGTATTTCAAATTCTTCTACACAATCATCATAAAAAACAAAAGGAACATCTTTTTGCAAGAGATTAGTGAGAGGCCTAGAAATTTTAGAGAAGTCTTTAATAAACCTCCTATAGAAACCAGCATGACCAAGGAAACTTCTTATACCTTTGATATCTTTAGGACACAACATCTTTTCAATAGCATCTACTTTAGCTTTATCAACTTCAATACCTCTTTCAGAAATTTTATGCCCCAAGACAATACCTTCATTAACCATAAAGTGACATTTCTCCCCATTCAAGACAAGATTAGTTTCTTCACAACTCTGCAAAACTCGATCAAGGTTGCTTAAGCAATCATCAAAAGAAGTTCCATAAGCTGAGAAATCATCCATGAAAACCTCAACAATGTTTTCACAAAAATCAGAGAATATAGCAGTCATACATCTCTGAAAGGTAGCGGGTGCATTGCATAAACCAAAAGGCATACGTATATAAGCAAAGGTACTGAAGGGGCACGTAAAAGGGGTCTTTTCTTGGTCCTCTTTTGACACAGGTATTTGAGAGAAACCAGAATAACCATCTAGAAAGCAAAAATGTGTATGTTTGGATAATCTTTCTAGCATTTGATCAATAAAAAGGTAGAGGGTAATGTTCTTTCCTAGTAGTGCGAAAATCAATTACCATTCTATAACCTATAACAATTCTTTGTGGGATCAATTCATTCTTATCATTAGGAACAACAGTAATACCTCCCTTCTTAGGGACACAATGAACATGACTTACCCATTTACTATCAGCAATAGGATAAATTATACCTGCCTCCAGAAGCTTTAGTATTTCATTTCTTATCACTTCTTTCATCTTAGGATTCAACCTTCGTTGGTGATCAACAACTGGTTTAGCATCAGGCTCCAATTTAATTTTTTGCTGACATAGAGTGGGACTAATGCCCTTAAGATCATCAAGAGTATATCCAATAGCAGCACGATGCTTCTTCAGAGTTTTCAATAATTTTTTTCTTCATGCTCTGAAAGGTTAGCACTAATAATAATAGGATATATCTTATTTTCATCAAGATACGCATATTTCAGGGTATCAAGCAATTGTTTAAGCTCAAACATAGGATCACACTTGGGTGGAGGAGGATCCCCAAGGATTTCAACAGGCAAATTGTGTTTCAGAACAGACACTTGATTAAAGAATATTTCATCTATTTCCCTTCTTTCATGATAAACATATCATTTTCATGGTCAAGCAAATATTGTTCTAAAGGATGAGTAGGAGGCACGAAAATAGAAGCAAGACCAATAATTTCATCCTGACTAGAAAATTCTTTATCATGGGGTTGTCTATGAAATTTAGAGAAATTAAAATCATGAGACATATCCCCTGAACCAACAGTAGCAATATCTTTCTCGCAATCTATCTTAGCATTAACAGTATTCAAGAAAGGTCTACCAAACATAATGGGACAAAAATCATCTTGTGGGGAAGCAAGAACAAGAAAATCGGTAGGGTATTTTATTTTCCCACACAAAACTTCAACATCTCTGACAATCCCAAGTGGCTATATGGTATCTCTATTGGCAGGCTTAATAGTAACATCAATATCTTCTATCTCAGCAGGTGCAATATCATTCATAATTTCTCGGTACAAGGTATAAGGAATTGCACTCACACTAGCACCCACATAACATAAGCCATGATAACAATGATCTCCAATTCGAACGGAAACAACAGGCATGCCAACAACAGTCTATGTTTATCTTTAGTATCAGGTTTAGCAATTCTAGCAGCTTCATCACAGAAATAAATAACATGCCCATCAATATTATCAACCAAGAGATCTTTAACCATAGCAACACTAGGTTCAACTTTAATTTGTTTAGGGGGTGTACATGTTCTAGTATAACTCTTATGAACCACAGTTGAAGCTTTAGCATGATCCTTTATTCAACAGGAAAAGGTGGTTTCTCAATATAAGCAGTAGGAACAATAGGATCAACATTATAAGTAATAGTTTCTTCTTCAACCTAAGAGGTTCTACTACTTTAACTTCAATGGGAGGATGAAATTTAAACCACTTCTCTTTAGGGAGATTAACATGAGTAGCAAAAGATTCACAGAAAGAAGCTACTATCTCAGAGTCAAGTCCATATTTAGTGCTAAAATCACGAAAAGCATCGGTATCCATAAAAGATTTAACACAATCAAACTTAAGTTTTATACCTGACTCCTTACCTTTGCCGAGTTCCCAATCTTCGGAGTTGCATTTAATTCTTTCCAATAAATCCCATTTGAATTCAATATCCTTCTTCATAAAAGAACCACTACAAGAAGTATCGAGCATGGTTCGATCATTATGAGAAAGCCGAGCATAATTTTTTTAATAATAATTTCTCTTGAGAGCTCATGATTGGGGCATGAATATAATATTGACTTAAGCCTCCCCCATGCTTGAGCGATACTTTCCCCTTCACGAGGCCAAAAATTATATATATATAATTCCGATCACGATGAACCAGATGCATAGGATAAAACTTCTGATGAAATTCCAATTTCAATCGGTTGTAGTTCCGTGATCCAATATCATCACATAGCCTATACCATGTCAATGCCTTTCCCTTCAAAGATAAAGGGAAGACCTACTTCTTGACAACATCCTAAGGCATACCTGCAAGCTTAAATAATCGACAAACTTCATCCACATAGATTAGGTGCATATCAGGATGTAATGTCCCATCTCCTACATAAGGATTAGCTAGCAGTTTCTCTATCATACCTGAAGGAATTTCATAATAAATATTTTCAGTAGGTGCAGTAGGTTGAGGAGCAACTCTTTGGTCTTTCGGTCGGGGTGAAGATACCCCGAACAAGCCCCTCAAAGGATTATTTTCCATAGTAACAAGTGACAGTAAATTTCAGCACACTATACAAATGTTTCCTTACCAAATTCCACTTACCAAAGTCGCTTCACTCCCCGGCAACGGCACCAGAAAAGAGTCTTGATGACCCACAAGTTGTAACACCCCGGATGTAAGTTTCCATATTTGTAACTCCAACTCTTGCCATTTTCGGCTATGTGTTATGATATTCCCTCCGTGGTTGGGTTTTGTCTTTCGTTTTGCATTTTGTTCATGTCATGCATTTCATATCATGTCATCATGTGCATTGCATTTGCATACGTGTTCGTCTCATGCATCCGAGCATTTTCCCCGTTGTCCGTTTTGCAATCCGACGCTCCCATCTCCTCCGGTGCACCCCTCTTGTTTTCTTTCGTGTGCGAGTGTCAAACATTCTCGGAATGGACCGAGGCTTGTCAAGTGGCCTTGGTATACCACCGATAGACCACCGGTCAAGTTTCATTCCATTTGGAGGTCGTTTGGTACTCCAACGGTTAACCGGGCATCCGCAAAGTCCATTTGTGTGTTGCAGCAAAACCCCCCTCAAAACCAGCCCAAAACCCACCAAACTCTCTTCCATGCTCTAGGTCGTTCGATCACGATCGTGTGGGCGAAAACCGCACCTCATTTGGAGCCTCCTAGCTCCCTCTACCTATAAATATGTGAGACCCCCGAAATTTCCCGCAGTCCAAAACCCTAACCCGCTCCTCCGCGCCGCCGGACGTGTCCGCCCGGGGCCGGACACAGCTGCGCCGCCGCCCCCGTCCACTCGCCTCGCGCCACGTGTCACAGCCGCCTTCGACGCGCCGCCGGCCCGCGCGGCCCGCGCCTGGCCCACTGGGCCCGATCGCCCGCCGCCCGCCGCCCTCGCCGCCTCCGCCGCTCCGCCGCCCGAGCCGGCGAGCCCCGCCGGCGCCGCGCCACCCCGCCGGCCGCCGCCCGTGCCACGGCGCCTCGCCGACTCCAGCGCCGCCCAAGCCTGGTGCTGCTCCTCCGCCTCTCCTCCCTCCGGCCGTCGCCGCCTCCCCGCCGAGCTTCTCTCCTCCGGCCGTCGGCATCGTCGCCGGCGAGCTCCATCGAGGCCATCCCCCGATCTGGATCCAGAAGTACTGCGTGCGTTGACTTTCCCGAGACCCCGTTTCTCTCTAAGTTTTCAATATCTTACAGCATGTGCCCCTGTTCAACATTGCATAACTCTGCATATAGCTCCGTTTCGTGCGTGTAATATATCGAATTGTTCGTCTCGTGATGCTCTACATTTTGTTCAATTGCACCATGTTCATTAGAGTCCATCTTGATGCCCAAATCTCTGGTGCAAGAGTGCTAGTTGCTGTTATCTGCTGGTTCTTATCAGAACTTGGAGATTTTTCATTTTTGTATCATTAAATCTGTGCACCTTATGGGCATGAGCTCTACATGTGTTTTGTTGTATGCCATGCCATATTTCCAGTGGTGTATGCCATGTATTTTTGTGATCTCTGTGGTGACTAGCACAAGCATGCAAACTAGGCCCCGTAATGTTTCTGATTTCAGGGACTTTGTGATTTCTCCGTGTCTTTGTCTGCTGTTATTTTGTTGCCATGTAAACTTGATGCTACAGAGAGATCCATGCATATTTTGGAGATGTTCAGTAAGGAAGTTTTGTAGATATTGTTGTAATTGATCCATTCCTGCCCTTGTTTGCAATTATGGGGTAACATAGCATGACTCAATCTTGCTCTACTTTTGCTATAAAATATTTCCGGCAGATTGTTTACGTGTTATTCAATTTTGCCAAGCTCATTGTAGTTGATCCATACATGCTTTGTACTTGCTCTTGCCATGGATAGCTTCATAATCATGCCATCCTGCTGTAGGTATGCTTGTTTTGTCATGCATTGCCTTGTGGTGAGTGCATCAAGCTCACCAAGATGCCTTCATATTATTGTTTCTGCCATTCTCTGTTTTTCTGCCAAGTCTGAAACGTGTTAACGAAACTTGCTATGTTTACATGGTTGCCATCATATCTTCTGGTCCTTTTTGGCTTATGGTCAGTAAGGGAATTTTGTCATATGCATTTAGTAGAATACTGCCATGCCTTTTTTGCTACGTTAAGTTCATGTAGCATGTTGATTTCGTGCTCTGAACATTGCTACCTGATGCTGTTTTCTGCCATGTCTGTGAACCTGTTATCTTTTGCACTTTTGCCATGTTTGTTTGAGCTTGTTATGTTGTGATCTATCCGTAGCTCAGTGTTCATCTTTTGTCAAGCATCTCCTGTACATTACTGCCATATGCTTTGTTGCTATATTGGAGTCCTGTAGCATTGTTACTTGTTGCATTTTAAGTGCTATCATGCTGTTAATCGCAGATTCGTGTCATTCTTGTTTTGCTTGCCATTTGCAAACCGTGCATCCGTTTTCGGTGATCTTTATATCGATTTCGACCGAAATCATCTCATCTTTCCAGTGGCATGCTTCGTTTGCCAAGTTACTGCCTTGTTCATCATTTTCCTTCCGGAGCACGCATATGCATCGCATATCATATCTTGCATATCATTCATGTATTGCATCATGTTGCTTGTGCATTTCTCGTGATTGATTGTGGTTTCATTGCTTGTGTTCTTGCCTTGGGTAGGGCCAGGAGACGAGTTCGTGAACGAGGAACCTGTTGAGTACGCTTACGAGGATCAAGCTTTCGACAACCCTGAGAACCTTGCAGGCAAGATGACCACCCCTCGAAATCACTTCTATCTTTGCTTTGCTAGTTGTTCGCTCTATTGCCATGTTGCGCTACCTATCACTTGCTATATCATGCCTCCCATATTGCCATGTCAGCCTCTAACCATCCTTTCCTAGCAAACCGTTGTTTGACTAAGTTACCGCTTTTGCTCAGCCCTTCTTATAGCGTTGCTAGTTGCAGGTGAAGTTGAATTTTGTTCCATGTCGGAACATGGATATGTTGGGATATCACAATATCTCTTATTGAATTAATGCATCTATATATATTTGGTAAAGGGTGGAAGGCTCGGCCTTATGCCTGGTGTTTTGTTCCACTCTTGCCGCCCTAGTTTCTGTCTTACCGGGATTATGTTCCTTGAGTTTGCGTTCCTTACACGGTTGGGTGATTTATGGGACCCCCTTGACAGTTCACCTTGAATAAAACTCCTCCAGCAAGGCCCAACCTTGGTTTTACCATTTGCCACCTAAGCCTTTTCCCCCGGGTTTCGCGAGCCCGAGGGTCATCTTATTTTAACCCCCGGGCCAGTGTTCCTCTGAGTGTTGGTCCAAACTAGAGCACCGTGCGGGACCGTCCCTTGGCAACTTGGGTTATGTTGGTAACTGTACGCTTCGCTTATCCGGTGTGCCCTGAGAACGAGATATGTGCAGCTCCTATCGGGATTTGTCGGCACATTCGGGCGGCTTTGCTGGTCTTGTTTTACCATTGTCGAAATGTCTTGTAAACCAGGATTCCGAGACTGATTGGGTCTTTCCGGGAGATGGTTTATCCTTCGTTGACCGTGAGAGCTTATGATGGGCTAAGTTGGGACACCCCTGCAGGGTATTATCTTTCGAAAGCCGTGCCCGCGGTAATGAGGAAGATGGGAATTTGTTAATGTCCGGTTGTAGAGAACTTGTCACTTGACCCAGTTAAAATACATCAACTGTGTGTGTAGCCGTGATGGTCTCTTCTCGGCGGAGTCCGGGAAGTGAACACGGTTGGAGTTATGGATGACGTAAGTAGGAGTTCAGGATCACTTCTTGGTCATTGCTAGATGACGGCCGCTCCGTTGCTTCTCTTCTCGCTCTCTTTTGCGTATGTTAGCCACCATATATGCTTATTGCCTGCTGCAGCTCCACCTCATTTCACCATCCTTTCCTACTAGCTTAAATAGTCTTGATCTCGCGGGTGTGAGATTGCTGAGTCCTCGTGACTCACAGATTCTACCAAAACAGTTGCAGGTGCCGACGATGCCAGTGCAGATGATGGGATCGATCTCAAGTGGGAGTTCGACGAGGAACGTGGTCGTTACTATGTGTCTTTTCCTGATGATCAGTAGTGGAGCCAAGTTGGGACGATCGGGGATCTAGCATTTGGGGTTATCTTATTTTCATTTGGATCTTGACCGTAGTCGGTCCATGTGTGTATTTTGGATGATGTGTGAATTATATTTATGTATTGTGTGAAGTGGCGATTGTAAGCCAACTCTTTATCCCATTCTTGTTCATTACATGGGATTGTGTGAAGATGACCCTTCTAGCGACTAAACCACTATGCGGTTATGCCTCTAAGTCGTGCCTCGACACGTGGGAGATATAGCCGCAACGTGGGTGTTACAAGTTGGTAATCAGAGCCTTCCCCGACTTAGGAGCCCCCTGCTTGATCGAATCACTGGCGTTGTTGAGTCTAGAAAAAAATGTTTTGAGTCTTAGGATTATATATATCAGAGAGTAGGATTCTTTTTACTCCTCGGTCCCTTCGTCGCTCTGGTGAGGTCTCCTGACGTAGAAGTTTTGACTCTTCTCTCCTCAAATTTCACTAAAAAAATTTTTTAGGATCACGCGGGTATCTTGGAATCGTTCCGATGGTTTTGTGACGAGAACATTGTTCTTCGTGCCTCCGTACATTTAGGGGTTGTGGCAGTGTCCCGGGGAGTTGAGCTCCGAGGTGTTGTCGTCACAATTTTATCGTTGCAGCTCTGGAATACCTGAGTTTCGCCGACATCGAAATCTCTTTTATGCAGTTGTTGGTGAGATCACCTCGACGCCACCCAGTACTAGGGCGGGAGTTCGGGAGTATTGCCATAACTCGTATAACGGATGCTTTTCGAAGGTTGAGGTAAACGATTTCCGAAGGTTTCTTGGTTATGTGTTGACGGATGGATACAGCTGGATCTAGGGATTGCTAGTTTGGGTGATATATTTTGTGTCCCCTGTATCCCCAACACCAGATTGCATAACCAGAAAGTTTCGGGAGTTTATAAGTGGGAATTCAAGTAGCCTTAGGATATCTTTCCGACAGACGCATGATATGAGATTGGGGTTCGACGTCTAGTGGTCCGCCTGTACACGGTTGGTTTTACAGTGGTCTCGTAGTGTCTTAAAGAGTCCTTGGCTCTGCCGACTCGGGGACGCTTCGTATGTCATGTGCATAGCCTTGTACATGATGGTGCTGTACGATCGAGCCCGTGTGGGCCCCACCACGAAAACTTCGGACGAAATCTCTATCATATGTTTGTTCCGGCTTATTCTGCAAGCCAATACTTTGTTTTGTTTTGAATTGTGATATTCGAGTTGCTTCGAAGTCATATGTTGTTTCCATACCTTTTTCTAAGTGACTTCTCAACTTAATGGAAGTGTGATCATTTACTATGGAATTCATTCGTTCATATTCGTTCGAATGTTTATTGTGAAGACTATATGTTGCAAATTTCTATCCATTGATTCTACTTGTCTATTTGTCTATCAAGATGCTAACGGATGTCACCCTCTTCAGGATGGCTCCGCCAACGCGTCAGAATCCGGAACGCAATGAAGGGAGTCAAGCGAACCCTCCGCCACCACCTCCACCTCCGGAGGCATGGCAAGCTATCATGGCAGCCACCAACGCCAATGCTCAGATGATTCTGCAACTCTTGCAAGAACGCACCCAAGGGCAAGGCAATCAAGGTCAAGGCTACAATCAGCCTCACTTTGCTACTCTCAACCAGTTTCTCGCAAATCAGCCCAAGTCTTTCAGCTACAGTGCCGAGGCCACGGATGCCGATGATTGGCTCGTGGACATCAACAAGCATTTTGAATGTAGCAATGTCAGGCCTGAGGACTATGTCAAGTTTGCTTCTTTTCAGCTCAAGGACCAAGCTGCTGATTGGTATCAACAATACAAAGATTCCAGAGGAGGTCGTGTGATCACTTGGACTGACTTCTGTCGGGACTTCAAAGCGCACCACATTCCACAAAGTGTTGTTGAGAGCAAGCGTGAGGAGTTCCGCAATCTCAAGCAAGGCAACATGTCTGTGTATCAATACAACATCCAGTTTCAAAAACTTGCTCGCTTCGCTAAACAAGACGTTCCTGATGAAAAGAGTATGATCTATCACTTCAGAGGTGGCCTTAGAGAGGATCTGCAGTTAGCTCTTGTTCTTGTTGAGCCTACTCAGTTTGATCAATTCTACAATATGGCACTGAAGCAAGAGGCTGCTCAGCTCAAGTGTGAGGCTTCTAAGAAGAGAGTCACAGACGCAATGCAGTCTTCTTCTTCCTCACTTGTGGCAGCTAAGCAACAGAAGTTCTGGTTACCTCCTCCTCCTTCGTTTCGTCAGCCTTACCAACAGAAGAACAAAGGTGGCCATGGTTCTTCCAACTCTTCCAACTCTGGCTATCAGAACAAGTCTCAGAATCAAGCTCCAAAGTCCAATGCTCCTTATCACCGTCCACTCTCAGAGGTGACTTGCAACAAGTGTCAGCAGAAAGGTCACTATGCTAACAAGTGCTTCAACCAAAGGCGTCTTCCGCCTCCTCCTCCTGTCAGATCTTCCAACAATGCAGTGGTCAAGCATTATCCAAAGTCTGCAAAGGTGAACATGATGACTGCAGCTCAAGCGGAGGAATCTACTGATGTGATAATGGGTAATCTTCCTATTAATGATATTCCTGCAAAAGTTCTTTTTGATACTGGTGCATCGCTCTGTTTCATGTCAAGACCGTTTTTTGCCAAGCATGAATTCACTTGGTCTTATCTGGATAAACCATTGGGTGTTGTTTCTCCGGGGAAGTCAATGAGAGCCAACTCGATAGTTCCGGATGTTTCCATCAAGATGGGAAACTATAAATTTCTGTCTTCTCCAGTTGTTCTTGGCGACTCAGATATTGATCTAATTCTTGGGATGGACTGGCTTTCCAAGCACAAGGCTCAACTTGATTGTGCTGCCAGGGAAATTCAATTGACACACTCTTCTGAGGATGTTATCATTTATGCCGCTCGTGATGAAACCATTCGGTTATTTTCTCTCAATGAGAAGGGCGAATTGAATGCCATCTCTCAAATTCCGGTCGTTTGTGAGTACCAAGATGTCCTTCCAGAAGAGCTTCCGAGTATGCCTCCTCACCGGCCAGTTGAGTTCGTTATCGATCTTGAGTCGGGCACTGAACCCGTTTGCAAGCGTCCATACAAGCTTGGACCCAACGAGCTGAAGGAATTGAAGAAACAGCTCGACGAACAAGAGCGTCTGGGATTGATCAGACTGAGTTCTTCTCCATGGGGTTGTGGTGTTCTTTTTGTAAAGAAGAAGGATGGCACGGACCGACTTTGTGTCGACTATCGTCCATTGAACAAGAAGACAATCAAGAACAAGTATCCACTTCCCAACATCAATGAGCTATTCGAGCAACAAAAAGGTGCTAAAGTATTCTCCAAGCTTGACCTCCGTATGGGTTATCATCAGATTCGCATTCGTGAAGAAGATATTCCCAAGACAGCATTCAGAACAAGCTTTGGTTCTTATGAATATACTGTCGTGTCTTTCGGCCTTGTCAATGCTCCTCCAGTGTTTTCTCGGATGATGAATTTCATCTTCAACCCCTATACCAATGAATTCGTCCTGGTGTATCTCGATGATATCTTGGTCTTCTCCAAGAATAAGAAGGACCATGCCAAACATTTGCGATTGGTGCTCGACAAGCTCAGAGAGTATCAATTCTATGCGAAGTTCTCTAAATGTGAGTTTTGGCTCGATGAAGTTCTCTTCCTTGGTCACATCATCTCTGCCAAGGGCATCGCTGTTAACCCCGAGAAGGTGTCCGCAATTGTGAATTGGGAACCTCCTCAGAATGTCAAGCAGCTCCGCAGTTTTCTTGGTCTTGCAAGCTATTGCCGAAGATTCGTTGAGAATTTCTCTAAGATTGCAAAGCCTCTTTCCAACCTCCTCCAGAAGCATGTGAAGTATGTCTGGTCTCCTGAGTGTGACGTTGCTTTCAACACTCTCAAAGAGAAACTAGTGACAGCTCATGTCTTAACTCCTCCTGATGAATCCAAGCCATCTGAAGTTTTCTGTGATGCTTCTCTCCAAGGTCTCGGTGCTGTGTTAATGCAAGAGAAGAAAGTTGTGGCCTATACCTCTCGTCAGTTGAAGCCCAACGAGAAGAACTACCCCACTCACGATCTTGAGTTGGCGGCAGTTGTCCATGCATTAATAACGTGGAAACATCTCTTGTTGGGAAGACAAGTGGACATTTTCACCGATCACAAGAGTCTCAAGTACATCTTCACTCAGCCCAACCTCAACCTCAGGAAGACTCGATGGGTCGAAATGATTCAAGAGTACAATCCGAGTATTGAATATACTCCAGGAAAAGCCAATGTCATTGCAGATGCTTTAAGCAGGAAGGCTTATTGCAACAGCTTAATTCTCAAGCCATTCCAACCGGATCTTTGTGAAGCATTCCGCAAGCTGAATCTCCAAGTTGTTCCTCAAGGCTTTCTTGCCAACCTCATAGTCTCTCCTACTTTGGAAGATCAAATTCGTGAGGCACAAATCCTTGATGCCATGGTGAAGAAGGTGAAACGTGGTATTGACAAGGGTCTTTCCAAATACAAGTGCTATCGCATTGATGACAGAGACACTTTATTCTTCGAGGACCGGATTGTGGTTCCCAAAGGTGATCTAAGGAAAGTCATAATGAACGAGGCGCACAATTCTCTTCTTTCCATTCATCCTGGAAGTACGAACATGTACCATGACCTCAAGCAGTCGTATTGGTGGACTCGAATGAAGCGAGAAATTGCGCAATTCGTGAATGAATGTGATGTCTGTCGAAGAGTGAAAGCAGAACACCAACGACCAGCTGGTCTCCTCCAACCTCTTGCTATCCCAGAATGGAAGTTTGATCATATCGAAATGGACTTCGTGACTGGATTTCCAAAGTCCAAGCGCGGAAATGATGCTATCTTCGTTGTCATCGACAAGCTTTCTAAAGTGGCTCATTTCCTTCCAATCAAAGAATCCATCACAGCAGCTTAGTTGGCAGAGCTATACACCTCCAGAATTGTCTCCCTGCACGGCATTCCACAATTGATTTCTTCAGATCATGGAAGCATCTTCACCTCTAAGTTCTGGGACTCCTTCCAGAAGGCCATGGGCACAAACATTCGTTTCAGCACAGCTTTCCATCCTCAAACTAGTGGCCAAGTCGAGCGAGTCAATCAAATTCTTGAAGATATGCTCAGGGCTTGTGTCATTTCCTTCGGCATGAAATGGGAAGATTGTCTTCCATATGCCGAATTCTCCTACAACAACAGCTTCCAAGCAAGTTCGGGCAAGGCCCCATTCGAGATTCTCTATGGCAGAAAGTGCCGTACTCCTCTCAATTGGTCAGAGACGGGTGAACGCCAACTTCTTGGCAATGACTTAATCACAGAGGCTGAAGAAATGTGTAAAGTCATCCATGATAATCTCAAAGCCGCGCAATCGCGCCAGAAGAGTTACTATGATAGTAAGCACCGTGATGTGGCTTTCGAGATCGGAGACCATGTCTACCTCCGCTTCTCTCCAATGAAAGGCACTCGTCGCTTCGGTATCAAAGGGAAGCTTGCCCCTAGATACGTGGGTCCTTTCAAGATCATTGGCAAAAGAGGCGACCTCGCCTATCACCTTGAGCTTCCTTCCAACTTCGCGAACGTGCACGATGTGTTCCACGTGTCACAGCTCCGCAAGTGCTTCAAGACGCCTGAGCGCACTATCAACTTCGAAGAGATTGACCTCCAAGAAGATTTGTCTTATAATGAGCACCCCGTTGCTATTCCTGAAGAAACTGAGCGCAAGACTCGCAACAAGTCAATCAAATTCCTGAAAGTGAAGTGATCGCACCATTCCGACCGGGAAGCCACCTGGGAATGCGAGGACCATCTCTGTCGGGGATATACCCCGCGGAATGACCCGGCCGGGCTTAGCGCTTCACCGTGACCCGCTGGAGGACTGGCGACTCATGGGTCTGGCAGCTCACAGCCAGACGACTCACGAGCCTGACGACTCACAGATGACCCCGACGGCGGGTCAGATAGAAGGCTAGGCCCGAGGCCCAGAAGGCCGGCTCACGTTTATGATGGGCCGGCTTAAGAAGAAAGGGATGATGAATATTTCCTTTACGAGGAAGCAAGACCCGGACTTGTAATTAACTTGTAAGAGAAGATAGACTAGTCCTACTAGGACTCCACATGTAACCCGCCCCTCTAACTTATATAAGGAGGGGCAGGGCACCCCAAAGAGGGACAGGCAACAAGAAATAATCTCTAGGGCTAAACACCTTGAGCCGGAGCCGGCGACTCTCCCGTGATCATAATGAGACTTAGCCTCAAACAGCACGTAGGGTTGTTACCGGATGATGTTTCCCGTGGCCCGAAGCTGTCTAAACCCTTGTCTTGTGTGTTGATCCGCCCTGCATCTCTCATCCCAATCAACCCCTCTCAAGCTACTACATAGATGCGCTGGCCTCACGACTAGTCCTCACGCTAAGGACATCTGCCGTGACAATTCCACGACAGTTGGCGCCCACCGTGGGGCCTGCGCACGGTGGTGTTGAGTTCTTGGAGGGATCTTACACACGGATCAAGAAGCTCGCGATATGTTAGATGAGAAAGCACCAGTATGGAAAGCGTGCAGGGTAACCCGGCATGAGATGATCTTTGGCAGAACCGGCAAATTCAATGTTTGTGTGCGATCTGTCGAATCCGAATAGGATTTCAATATTGGCGGGTACAACTGCGTATCGCCGAGGCCGACAGGAAGTTTTTTATAGCTGCTGGACGCCCGGTCAAAACAATCTGTATCAGCACACACGTGAGGAGGCAAGGATGAAGTCCCGAGGCAGTTTTGTAAATTGATCCGCTAAAGCCTGCTGCTATTGTTAGAAATTTGGAGGAAGCCGCCTGTCCGGAGAAGAAATAATATTTGTTAAAGCGGCTTCACCTGAGCGTACATCATTAGACAAAGGATTACCGCACCGGATCGGACTGGCAAGTCAACAGGTCTTCTCCAGCTCACAGCCGTCCGGTTTGCCTCTGCTGCTACCCCGCACGCGCGTATACGTACACAGCCATCTGGTTCGACTCTGCGTGCGCGCGTATGGCGACTCACGAATGAACAAAGAAGAAAACCCCTCAATGGCACGGAGTCCTAGGCCAATCAGTACCTTTACAATTGATTTCACATAAAGCTTTCCAAGGGGCGGCTCACGTCAGTTTCCGGTTTTCAAATGTTGTACCTGGCTTTTAAAAGAGTCATTGGCCATCCGTATAAATCAGGATAAATGTTCACTACAAAAGTGATTTATACGGCGGGTACGGAGTACACGCTAGCAATATTCTGCACTGGCGCTCGCCCGTATTGTGCTGCTGAATGTATATGTGAGCAAATCGCCGCCCCCGCGGGTCCGGCCCTGAGCCGCCGCGGGCCACCCCCGCTGTTGTCCGAGCGTCGCCGGTTTCTGCCACGTTGCCGCCTGCTCCGTTGCGCATGAGCCGCCGCGGCCCGGTCCTAAGTTGCCCCGGCCTCTGCTCCAAGCTGTCGTCAACCCGTCGCTCTGCTGTCCTCTTTCCCTGCAGCCTTGAGCCGGCCTTGCCTTTTCTATACCGCGGCATTGATGGTTTCACGGGGTACCAGGTCTGGATACTAGTATGCTGATGAAGGGTACGGTGAAGGAGATATCCTGGGCAATGAATGCACGTGTGATGGTTTAAAAGGCAATCTGTTTACAATAATGGAACAAGAGTACCAGTGGGCGAGTACCATTGTTAATTTTACAGCAGATCAAGGTCAAAGGCAGTTGAAGCAAGAGGCAATCGGCAACATGCTAGGCAATTGTTCTTACTGCATCAATACTCACTGTTACATATGGTGGTCTGCAGCTGCGCAGAGCTTACTACACCGCGCACAGTCTATTGAGATACGGATGTTACTTATGATTCATCGGTCATCCGAACTAATCAGGTGATATCCATCCAGTTTACTTTATCAGTACTTATTAATTTTTTGCAAACAACCACTCTGACCTATAGTGTTGTTATATACAGCTGTCGCCCTCGCGTCCGTTCACGTGTCCGCGTCAGCTTACAACGCCGTGGCCGACTCGCTGTCCGTGCCGGCTTACAACGCCGTGGCCGACTCGCTGTCCGCGTCGGCTTACAGACGTCACGACCGACTCACCCGTCCGCACCGGTTTACCACGCCGCGGCCGGTTCACCCGTGGGCGACTTCAACTTCACCTAGCGATCATCAATTTCATGGCAGATTATTCCCGGCCTGGCACATCAGGTGATATCCATCTAAAATATATTTTATTGTTACATATTATTTTTTGTCAAAGAGCAGTTTATCTTTGTCTTGGTCTGCAATATTATTGATGCAGGACAATTGTTCAGTACATCAAAACGATGTGGCTAACTCGCCCGATCACCCCGGCTTACAACACCGCGGCCGACTTATCTGTCTGTGCCGCCTCTGATGCAACGGTCGTCTTTACCATCCGGCTCTCGCGGGTTGGTCTATATAAACACACTTGCCCGCACCTGTATGCATGAGTTGTTTATTGAATATGAGCGAGTCACTACTTGGGAAGCCTGGTTTTCTTCCAACAAATTGGAGGCGAATTATCATGTATTATCAGCCGCCGTCTGCACTAATGG
Source organism: Aegilops tauschii subsp. strangulata (assembly GCF_002575655.3). NCBI lineage: Eukaryota > Viridiplantae > Streptophyta > Magnoliopsida > Poales > Poaceae > Aegilops > Aegilops tauschii. Next base: position 437,194,931 of record NC_053041.3, on the reverse strand, counting down.
GCAGGCGCACAAGTCGATGCCACTACAGTTTGGTTAACTTCAAAACATCCAGTTGGAAGGAACCATTGGCCGAGTTGCTGACACGGCTCATACGGGATCATCCATAACCCGCCACAGTCACTTCAACCTTCTGTGGATTCACATCGCGCTATCAATACCGATGATATACACCTTATGCTATGAACAATATGGAGAATCTCAAAGCCAACTCCTCGAGTCGTCTTGAGACTCGGGGGCTACAGTGACATGACTCGGGAACCCCGGGTCATTGGAAGGAATGATAACCCGGTTCCGGAGGCTGCTACCATATTGATGAAACTTTAAAGGCCGTCAGAAAATTGCCGGTTCAAATAAAGATTCCGGTTTAAAATCCAGTTCAAGAGATACCTTTCTCCCGCAAAGTTTTGAAGCTCTCAAATCTGGTTCAAACGTCCGGCTCAAGGTAAATTTGTATCTTATAAAGCTTTGAAGCTCTTAATATCCGGTTTACAAATTTCTGGTTCAAAAAGAGGTTATCTCTCGCAAAGTTCGAGTTCTCAGGAAAAATTAAAGGGACCAAAGAGAGTCTGTTACAAAGCACAACTCAAATATAAGTACCCTGCTTTAATGACCATTGGGAGCTGATCGTATTTGAATTTAGCTTAACCCTTTTGGTGTGACCCTGATCGTATTCGAATCAGAGTCGTTAAATATTCTCATGATCACTAGGGGGCTTCCTATTCAAACGTAGGTCGTATTCGAACCAAAGAGAACATAGCTGTCAATACCCTTTTGATCGGCACACTGCCGAGCTCATTGGGGAGTTTCTTGGTCATATTTGAACCATAGCTCAACCCCCTTTGGGAACCGACATGGATCGTATTTGAATCAGCGTCGTTAAACAACTCTCAAGGTCATTTGGGGGCTTCCTATTCAAACATAGGTCGTATTCGAACCAAAGAGAACATAGCTGCCGGTACCCTCTTGACCGGCAACGCCATAGCCACTGGGGCCTATATGATCGTATTCGAATCTTAGCTTAACCCCTTTGGGACGGTTTTCTGATCGTATTCGAATCAGAAGCCTCAAGATTTTTTGAAGTTTCTTTTTGCAAATAATTTTTGGGATTTTATTTGAAGCTCTTTGAACACATCTAAAGTGTATATGAGTGGTTTCTATTTAAACCCGGCTTGATTTTCGATGATAAGTCGCCGGCTTATGACAATCATCATCTATGTGGAAGCATTGGCAGTGATATTATCATCATAGGTCATATAAACCGACAAATGCAAATTCAATATCACAAGTATGATATTATTGTTATGTTTCAAAGTTATGATTCATAATAGGCTTATCTGTGACTCCTTTTTTACACATCCGTGGTCATATGTAAGATATTATGACCCGCCCTACAGTAAACCGCCGAGGTTTCTTGTGATCTACTTGTGTGCAGGGTAAGACTAAATTTGGGTGGTTACCCGCCCTGGCTTTTGACGTTAAGTCGCCAGGGCATATGTTGTTTAAACTCTGTGAAGGATTTGCATAACTATGACTTATATAAATGCTTCAGTCCAAGCTCATCACTGAAATTGGTGTCTCCAAAGGGTTATCAATTATTGGGTTTCTCAAGGGCTATAGGCCACCGGGTTACAAAAATTCCGGCTTACAATGAAGGCGCATTAAGTCGTCATTGGCCAAGAGCCGCCAGGTATTTAAACTCCGGGTTTACTTGTCAACCGATGAGGTATTCAAATCTTTAATAGCCAAAACTGGCTGAACTTTCATGATGATATTGAATGATTGAGGTTTTCATACCGGATTATATTATTCAAATCTTGAATAGCCAACATGGCTGGATTTCTATTGTGATTATCAATAACCAGTGTTATGATTGAGGTTTTCAAAGTCGCTTTAGCGCAACGGCTATTATTTTTATCAATGGGCATGATTTATTTTACAATGGAGGAAATAGTCTCGAGTCGCTGCAGGCTTACGACCCGGCACTTGGGGGCTACATTATTCAAGTTGAGATTACATCAAATATGTAAGTCCCATGTCACTGCCAGCATGTACCATGGCACTTGGGGGCTAATGCAAAGTCATTTTTTGCTCACTTCATTGAAGACCCGACTCATCACATCATAATGAGCCGGCCCTTGGGGGCTACCAATTGCTCCTGGCAACAATTCAAGACAATTCTAGGATGACCCGGCTACACTACTATGACTATAGCCGACTCATGGGGGCTACACAACTGGATTTTATTTAAAGCCATGGTGATAAGTCCCGGCTTATTCATGCTGATTAAACCGGCCCTTGTGGCTACAGGTAATATGGATATAAGGGAGAAATATCTTCAAATTCTCAGTTTTGAGTAAATCAGATTGACCTGGTGTCTGCAAAAATCATAAACCGGCGTCGGTGACAATTATGACTTGGCATCATCTATTTATAACCCGGCAATTTTGATACTCATAAACCGGCAAGTTTTATATCTTTAAGCCGGATGAATATAAGTTGAATATTTGAAGACCAATATTTTTGTCAAGTCAGAGCATTGAAGCCGACTCAAGTGGATTATCTCTTACAATATTTCTCAACAAGCGACCAATGTCAGCAAATTGACTCTGAAGCTGGCCTTTTGACCCGGATTTTTCAAAGGAAGTATCTGGATTTTTTGCATTGGCAAAATTTGAACATATCTGCTAAAGAGATTTGCTATGAGATTATGGATACATATCAAGAAGGAAGATGACAAGGACTTAAGGATGATCAAGTGCCGGCTTACAAGAATATTTAACCCGGAGCATAACCTGTCAAATTTATTCTTGTGTTTGTTTTACAGGATCAGTTTAACATGGATAAATCCAAAATTAAACTGGGGGCTAATGTCGGGGATATACCCCACGGAATGACCCGGCCGGAAGTATGACCCAGCCGGGCTTAGCGCTTCACCGTGACCCGCCGGAGGACTGGCGACTCATGGGTCTGGCGGCTCACAGCCAGACGACTCACGAGCCTGACGACTCACGGATGACCCCGACGGCGGGTCAGATAGAAGGCTAGGCCCGAGGCCTAGAAGGCCGGCTCACGTTTATGATGGGCCGGCTTAAGAAGAAAGGGATGATGAATATTTCCTTTACGAGGAAGCAAGACCCGGACTTGTAATTAACTTGTAAGAGAAGATAGACTAGTCCTACTAGGACTCCACATGTAACCTGCCCCTCTAACTTATATAAGGAGGGGCAGGGCACCCCAAAGAGGGACAGGCAACAAGAAATAATCTCTAGGGCTAAACTCCTTGAGCCGGAGCCGGTGACTCTCCCGTGATCATAATGAGACTTAGCCTCAAACAGCACGTAGGGTTGTTACCGGATGATGTTTCCCGCGGCCCGAAGCTGTCTAAACCCTTGTCTTGTGTGTTGATCCGCCCTGCGTCTCTCATCGCAATCAACCCCTCTCAAGCTACTACATAGATGCGCTGGCCTCACGACTAGTCCTCACGCTAAGGACATCTGCCGTGACAATTCCACGACAATCTCCGTTCCGAATATCCGGAGTTCTTTCAGTCCTAGATATCGGGACGAGATCCTCTCGTAGTGGTGGAGTGTTGTAACACCCCGGATGTAACTTTCCATATTTGTAACTCCAACTCTTGCCATTTTCGGCTATGTGTTATGATATTCCCTCCGTGGTCGGGTTTTTTCTTTCATTTTGCATTTTGTTCATGTCATGCATTTCATATCATTTCATCATGTGCATTGCATTTGCATACGTGTTCGTCTCATGCATCCGAGCATTTTCCCCGTTGTTCGTTTTGCAATCCGGCGCTCCCATCTCCTCCGATGCATCCCTCTTGTTTTCTTTCGTGTGCGGGTGTCAAACATTCTCGGAATGGACCAAGGCTTGTGAAGTGGCCTTGGTATACCACCGGTAGACCACCGGTCAAGTTTCGTTCCATTTGGAGGTCGTTTGGTACTACAACGGTTAACCGGGCATCCGCAAAGTCCATTTGTGTGTTGCAGCAAACCCCCCTCAAAACCAGCCCAAAATCCACCAAACTCTCTTCCATGCTCTAGGTCGTTCGATCACGATCGTGTGGGCGAAAACCGCACCTCATTTGGAGCCTCCTAGCTCCCTCTACCTATAAATATGTGAGACCCCTGAAATTTCCCGCAGTCCAAAACCCTAACCCGCTCCTCCGCGCCGCCGGACGTGTCCGCCCGGGGCCGGACACAGCTGCGCCGCCTCCCCCGTCCACTCGCCTCGCGCCACGTGTCACCGCCGCCTTTGCCGCGCCGCCGGCCCGCGCGACCCGCGCCTGGCCCGCGGGGCCCGACCGCCCGCCGCCCGCTCTCATGCGCCGCCCTCGCGCCCTCGCCGCCTCCGCCGCTCCGCCGCCCGAGCCGGGGAGCCCCGCCGGCGCCGCGCCACCCCGCCGGCCGCCGCCCGTGCCACAGCGCCTCGCCGACTCCGGCGTCGCCCGAGCCTGGTGCTGCTCCTCCGCCTCTCCTCCCTCCGGCCGTCGCCGCCTCCCCGCCGAGCTTCTCTCCTCCGGCCGTCGGCATCGTCGCCGGCGAGCTCCATCGAGGCCATCCCCCGATCTGGATCCAGAAGTACTGCGTGCGTTGACTTTCCCAAGACCCCGTTTTTCTCCAAGTTTTCAATATCTTACAGCATGTGCCCCTGTTCAACATTGCATAACTCTCTGCATATAGCTCCGTTTCGTGCGTGTAATATATCGAATTGTTCGTCTCGTGATGCTCTACATTCTGTTCGATTGCACCATGTTCATTAAGGTCCATTTTGATGCCCAAATCTCTGGTGCAAGAGTGCTAGTTGCTGTTATCTGCTGGTTCTTATCAGAACTTGGAGATTTTTCATTTTTGTATCATTAAATCTGTGCACCTTATGGGCATGAGCTCTACATGTGTTTTGTTGTATGCCATGCCATATTTCCAGTGGTGTATGCCATGTATTTTTGTGATCTCTGTGGTGACTAGCACAAGCATGCAAACTAGGCCCCGTAATGTTTCTGATTTCAGGGACTTGGTGATTTCTCCGTGTCTTTGTCTGCTGTTATTTTGTTGCCATGTAAACTTGATGCTACAGAGAGATACATGCATATTTTGGAGATGTTCAGTAAGGAAGTTTTGTAGATATTGTTGTAATTGATCCATTCCTGCCCTTGTTTGCAATTATGGGGTAACATAGCATGACTCAATCTTGCTCTACTTTTGCTATAAAATATTTCCGGCAGATTGTTTACGTGTTATTCAATTTTGCCAAGCTCATTGTAGTTGATCCATACATGCTTTGTACTTGCTCTTGCCATGGATAGCTTCATAATCATGCCATCCTGCTGTAGGTATGCTTGTTTTGTCATGCATTGCCTTGTGGTGAGTGCATCAAGCTCACCAAAATGCCTTCATATTATTGTTTCTGCCATTCTCTGTTTTTCTGCCAAGTCTGAAACCTGTTAACGAAACTTGCTATGTTTACATGGTTGCCATCATATCTTCTGGTCCTTTTTGGCTTATGGTCAGTAAGGGAATTTTGTCATATGCATTTAGTAGAATACTGCCATGCCTTTTTTGCTATGTTAAGTTCTTGTAGCATGTTGATTTCGTGCTCTGAACATTGCTACCTGATGCTGTTTTCTGCCATGTCCAGTAATTTCACCAAGTCTGTGAACCTGTTATCTTTTGCACTTTTGCCATGTTTGTTTGAGCTTGTTATGTTGTGATCTATCCGTAGCTCAGTGTTCATATTTTTTCAAGAATCTCCTGTAGATTACTGCCATATGCTATGTTGGAGTCCTGTAGCATTGTTACTTGTTGCATTTTAAGTGCTACCATGCTGTTAATCGCAGATTCGTGTCATTCTTGTTTTGCTTGCCATTTGCAAACCGTGCATCCGTTTCCGGTGATCTTTATATCGATTTCGACCGAAATCATCTCATCTTTCCAGTGGCATGCTTGGTTTGCCAAGTTACTGCCTTGTTCATCATTTTCCTTCCGGAGCACGCATATGCATCGCATATCATATCTTGCATATCATTCATGTATTGCATCATGTTGCTTGTGCATTTCTCGTGATTGATTGTGGTTCCATTGCTTGTGTTCTTGCCTTGGGTAGGGCCGGGAGACATGTTCGTCAACGAGGAACCTGTTGAGTACGCTTACGAGGATCAAACTTTCGACAACTCTGAGAACCTTGCAGGCAAGATGACCACCCCTCAAAATCACTTCTATCTTTGCTTTGCTAGTTGTTCTCTCTATTGCCATGCTGTGCTAACTATCACTTGCTATATCATGCCTCCCATATTGCCATGTCAGCCTCTAACCATCCTTTCCTAGCAAACCGTTGTTTGGCTAAGTTACCGCTTTTGCTCAGCCCTTCTTATAGCGTTGCTAGTTGCAGGTGAAGTTGAATTTTGTTCCATGTCGGAATATGGATATGTTGGGATATCACAATATCTCTTATTTAATTAATGCATCTATATATATTTGGTAAAGGGTGGAAGGCTCGGCCTTATGCCTGGTGTTTTGTTCCACTCTTGCCGCCCTAATTTCTGTCTTACCGGGATTATGTTCCTTGAGTTTGCGTTCCTTACACGGTTGGGTGATTTATGGGACCCCCTTGACAGTTCGCCTTGAATAAAACTCCTCCAGCAAGGCCCAACCTTGGTTTTACCATTTGCCACCTAAGCCTTTTCCCCCGGGTTTTCGCGAGCCCGAGGGTCATCTTATTTTAACCCCCGGGCCAGTGTTCCTCTGAGTGCTGGTCCAAACTAGAGCACCGTGCGGGACCATCCCTTGGCAACTTGGGTTATGTTGGTACCTGTACGCTTCGCTTATCCGGTGTGCCCTGAGAACGAGATATGTGCAGCTCCTATCGGGATTTGTCGGCACATTCGGGCGGCTTTGCTGGTCTTGTTTTACCATTGTCGAAATGTCTTGTAAACCGGGATTCCGAGACTGATCGGGTCTTTCCGGGAGAAGGTTTATCCTTCGTTGACCGTGAGAGCTTATGATGGGCTAAGTTGGGACACCCCTGCAGGGTATTATCTTTCGAAAGCCGTGCCCGCGGTTATGAGGCAGATGGGAATTTGTTAATGTCCGGTTGTAGAGAACTTGTCACTTGACCCAGTTAAAATACATCAACTGTGTGTGTAGCCGTGATGGTCTCTTCTCGGCGGAGTCCGGGAAGTGAACACGGTTGGAGTTATGGATGACGTAAGTAGGAGTTCAGGATCACTTCTTGGTCATTGCTAGATGACGGCCGCTCCATTGCTTCTCTTCTCGCTCTCTTTTGCGTATGTTAGCCACCATATATGCTTATTGCCTGCTGCAGCTCCACCTCATTTCACCATCCTTTCCTACTAGCTTAAATAGTCTTGATCTCGCGGGTGTGAGATTGCTGAGTCCTCGTGACTCACAGATTCTACCAAAACACTTGCAGGTGCCGACGATGCCAGTGCAGATGATGGGATCGATCTCAAGTGGGAGTTCGACGAGGAACGTGGTCGTTACTATGTGTCTTTTCCTGATGATCAGTAGTGGAGCCCAGTTGGGACGATCGGGGATCTAGCATTTGGGGTTATCTTATTTTCATTTGGATCTTGACCGTAGTTGGTCTATGTGTGTATTTTGGATGATGTATGAATTATATTTATGTATTGTGTGAAGTGGCGATTGTAAGCCAACTCTTTATCCCATTCTTGTTCATTACATGGGATTGTGTGAAGATGACCCTTCTAGCGACTAAACCACTATGCGGTTATGCCTCTAAGTCGTGCCTCGACACGTGAGAGATATAGCCGCATCGTGGGCGTTACACAAGTATAGGGGATCGATCATAGTCCTTTCGATAAGTAAGAGTGTCGAACCCAACGAGGAGCAGAAGGAAATGACAAGCGGTTTTCAGCAAGGTATTCTCTGCAAGCACTGAAATTATTGGTAACAGATAGTTGTGTGATAAGATAATTCGTAACGGGTAACAAGTAACAAAAGTAAACAAGGTGCAACAAGGTGGCCCAATCCTTTTTGTAGAAAAGGACAAGCCTATATGAACTCTTATATAAAGCAAAGCGCTCCCGAGGACACATGGGAATTGTTGTCAAGTTAGTTTTGATCATGCTCATATGATTTGCGTTCGTTACTTTGATAATTTGATATGTGGGTGGACCGGTGCTTGGGTGCTGCCCTTCCTTGGACAAGCCTCCCACTTATGATTAACCCCTCTCGCAAGCATCCGCAACTACTAAAGAAGAATTAAGATAAATCTAACCATAGCATGAAACATATGGATCCAAATCAGCCCCTTACGAAGCAACGCATAAACTAGGGTTTAAGCTTCTGTCACTCTAGGAACCCATCGTCTACTTATTACTTCCCAATGGCTCCCCCTAGGCCCAAACAATGGTGAAGTGTCATGTAGTCGACGTTCACATAACACCACTAGAGGAAAGATAACATACATCTCATCAAAATATCGAACAAATACCAAATTCACATGATTACTTATAACAAGACTTCTCCCATGTCCTCAGGAACAAACATAACTACTCACAAAGCATATTCATGTTCATAATCAGAGGATTATTAATTATCATTAAGGATCTAAACATATGATCTTCCACCGAATAAACCAACTAGCATCAACTACAAGGAGTAATCAACACTACTAGCAACCCACAGGTACCAGTCTGAGGTTTTGAGACATAGATCGGATACAAGAGATGAACTAGGGTTTGAGAGGAGACGGTGCTGGTGAAGATGTTGATGGAGATTGACCCCCTCTCGCTAAGAGGATCATTGGTGATGACGATGGCTTCGATTTCCCCCTCCCAGAGGAATGTTTCCCCGACAGAATAGCTCCGCCAGAGCCCTAGATTGGTTCTACCCAGGTTCCGCCTCGGGACGGCGGCGCTTCGTCCCGAAAGCTTCCTTTTGATTTTTTCCAAGTCAAAACACACCATATAGCAGAAGATGGGCGTCGGGGGCCTGCCAGGGGCCCCACAAGGGTGGAGGGCGCGCCCAGGGGGTAGGGCGCGCCCTCCACCCTTGTGGATGGCAGGTGGCCCCCCTCTGGTGCTTTCTTCGCCCAATATTTTTTTTATATTCCAGAAATATTCTCCGTGAAGTTTCAGGACTTTTGGAGTTGTGCAGAATAGGTCTCTAATATTTGCTCCTTTCCTAGTCCAGAATTTCAGCTGCCGGCATTCTCCCTCTTCATGTAAACCTTATAAAATAAGAGAGAAAAGGCATAAGCAGAATAGGGTTATCAATTATTGGGTTTCTCAAGGGCTATAGGCCACCGGGTTACAAAAATTCCGGCTTACAATGAAGGCGCATTAAGTCGTCATTGGCCAAGAGCCGCCAGGTATTTAAACTCCGGGTTTACTTGTCAACCGGTGAGGTATTCAAATCTTTAATAGCCAAAACTCACTGAATTTTCATGATAATATTGAATGATTGAGGTTTTCATACCGGATTATATTATTCAAATCTTGAATAGCCAACATGGCTGGATTTCTATTGTGATTATCAATAACCAGTGTTATGATTGAGGTTTTCAAAGTCGCTTTAGCGCAACGGCTATTATTTTTATCAATGTGCATGATTTATTTTACAATGGAGGAAATAGTCCCCAGTCGCTGCAGGCTTACGACCCGGCACTTGGGGGCTACATTATTCAAGTTGAGATTACATCAAATATGTAAGTCCCATGTCACTGCCAGCATGTACCATGGCACTTGGGGGCTAATGCAAAGTCATTTTTTGCTCACTTCATTGAAGACCCGACTCATCACATCATAATGAGCCGGCCCTTGGGGGCTACCAATTGCTCCTGGCAACAATTCAAGACAATTCTAGGATGACCCGGCTACACTACTATGACTATAGCCGACTCATGGGGGCTACACAACTGGATTTTATTTAAAGCCATGGTGATAAGTCCCGGCTTATTCATGCTGATTAAACCGGCCCTTGTGGCTACAGGTAATATGGATATAAGGGAGAAATATCTTCAAATTCTCAGTTTTGAGTAAATCAGATTGACCTGGTGTCTGCAAAAATCATAAACCGGCGTCGGCGACAATTATGACTTGGCATCATCTATTTATAACCCGGCAATTTTGATACTCATAAACCGGCAAGTTTTATATCTTTAAGCCGGATGAATATAAGTTGAATATTTGAAGACCAATATTTTTGTCAAGTCAGAGCATTGAAGCCGACTCAAGTGGATTATCTCTTACAATATTTCTCAACAAGAGACCAATGTCAGCAAATTGACTCTGAAGCTGGCCTGTTGACCCGGATTTTTCAAAGGAAGTATCTGGATTTTTTGCATTGGCAAAATTTGAACATATCTGCTAAAGAGATTTGCTATGAGATTATGGATACATATCAAGAAGGAAGATGACAAGGACTTAAGGATGATCAAGTGCCGGCTTACAAGAATATTTAACCCGGAGCATAACCTGTCAAATTTATTCTTGTGTTTGTTTTACAGGATCAGTTTAACATGGATAAATCCAAAATTAAACTGGGGGCTAATGTCGGGGATATACCCCGCGGAATGACCCGGCCGGAAGTATGACCCAGCCGGGCTTAGCGCTTCACCGTGACCCGCCGGAGGACTGGCGACTCAAGGGTCTGGCGGCTCACAGCCAGACGACTCACGGATGACCCCGACGGCGGGTCAGATAGAAGGCTAGGCCCGAGGCCTAGAAGGCCGGCTCACGTTTATGATGGGCCGGCTTAAGAAGAAAGGGATGATGAATATTTCCTTTACGAGGAAGCAACACCCGGACTTGTAATTAACTTGTAAGAGAAGATAGACTAGTCCTACTAGGACTCCACATGTAACCCGCCCCTCTAACTTATATAAGGAGGGGCAGGGCACCCCAAATAGGGACAGGCAACGAGAAATAATCTCTAGGGCTAAACACCTTGAGCTGGAGCCGGCGACTCTCCCGTGATCATAATGAGACTTAGCCTCAAACAGCACGTAGGGTTGTTACCGGATGATGTTTCCCGGGGCCCGAAGCTGTCTAAACGCTTGTCTTGTGTGTTGATCCGCCCTGCGTCTCTCATCACAATCAACCCCTCTCAAGCTACTACATAGATGCGTTGGCCTCATGACTAGTCCTCACGCTAAGGACATCTGCCGTGACAATTCCACGACAATCTCCGTTCCGAATATCCGGAGTTCTTTCAGTCCTAGATATCGGGACGAGATCCTCTCGTAGTGGTGGAGTGTTGTAACACCCCGGATGTAACTTTCCATATTTGTAACTCCAACTCTTGCCATTTTCGGCTATGTGTTATGATATTCCCTCCGTGGTCGGGTTTTTTCTTTCGTTTTGCATTTTGTTCATGTCATGCATTTCATATCATTTCATCATGTGCATTGCATTTGCATACGTGTTCGTCTCATGCATCCGAGCATTTTCCCCGTTGTTCGTTTTGCAATCCGGCGCTCCCATCTCCTCCGATGCATCCCTCTTGTTTTCTTTCGTGTGCGGGTGTCAAACGTTCTCGGAATGGACCGAGGCTTGTGAAGTGGCCTTGGTATACCACCGGTAGACCACCGGTCAAGTTTCGTTCCATTTGGAGGTCGTTTGGTACTACAACGGTTAACCGGGCATCCGCAAAGTCCATTTGTGTGTTGCAGCAACACCCCCCTCAAAACCAGCCCAAAATCCACCAAACTCTCTTCCATGCTCTAGGTCGTTCGATCACGATCGTGTGGGCGAAAACCGCACCTCATTTGGAGCCTCCTAGCTCCCTCTACCTATAAATATGTGAGACCCCTGAAATTTCCCGCAGTCCAAAACCCTAACCCGCTCCTCCGCGCCGCCGGACGTGTCCGCCCGGGGCCGGACACAGCTGCGCCGCCTCCCCCGTCCACTCGCCTCGCGCCACGTGTCACCGCCGCCTTTGCCGCGCCGCCGGCCCGCGCGACCCGCGCCTGGCCCGCGGGGCCCGACCGCCCGCCGCCCGCTCTCATGCGCCGCCCTCGCGCCCTCGCCGCCTCCGCCGCTCCGCCGCCCGAGCCGGGGAGCCCCGCCGGCGCCGCGCCACCCCGCCGGCCGCCGCCCGTGCCACAGCGCCTCGCCGACTCCGGCGTCGCCCGAGCCTGGTGCTGCTCCTCCGCCTCTCCTCCCTCCGGCCGTCGCCGCCTCCCCGCCGAGCTTCTCTCCTCCGACCGTCGGCATCGTCGCCGGCGAGCTCCATCGAGGCCATCCCCCGATCTGGATCCAGAAGTACTGCGTGCGTTGACTTTCCCAAGACCCCGTTTTTCTCCAAGTTTTCAATATCTTACAGCATGTGCCCCTGTTCAACATTGCATAACTCTCTGCATATAGCTCCGTTTCGTGCGTGTAATATATCGAATTGTTCGTCTCGTGATGCTCTACATTCTGTTCGATTGCACCATGTTCATTAAGGTCCATTTTGATGCCCAAATCTCTGGTGCAAGAGTGCTAGTTGCTGTTATCTGCTGGTTCTTATCAGAACTTGGAGATTTTTCATTTTTGTATCATTAAATCTGTGCACCTTATGGGCATGAGCTCTACATGTGTTTTGTTGTATGCCATGCCATATTTCCAGTGGTGTATGCCATGTATTTTTGTGATCTCTGTGGTGACTAGCACAAGCATGCAAACTAGGCCCCGTAATGTTTCTGATTTCAGGGACTTGGTGATTTCTCCGTGTCTTTGTCTGCTGTTATTTTGTTGCCATGTAAACTTGATGCTACAGAGAGATACATGCATATTTTGGAGATGTTCAGTAAGGAAGTTTTGTAGATATTGTTGTAATTGATCCATTCCTGCCCTTGTTTGCAATTATGGGGTAACATAGCATGACTCAATCTTGCTCTACTTTTGCTATAAAATATTTCCGGCAGATTGTTTACGTGTTATTCAATTTTGCCAAGCTCATTGTAGTTGATCCATACATGATTTGTACTTGCTCTTGCCATGGATAGCTTCATAATCATGCCATCCTGCTGTAGGTATGCTTGTTTTGTCATGCATTGCCTTGTGGTGAGTGCATCAAGCTCACCAAGATGCCTTCATATTATTGTTTCTGCCATTCTCTGTTTTTCTGCCAAGTCTGAAACCTGTTAACGAAACTTGCTATGTTTACATGGTTGCCATCATATCTTCTGGTCCTTTTTGGCTTATGGTCAGTAAGGGAATTTTGTCATATGCATTTAGTAGAATACTGCCATGCCTTTTTTGCTATGTTAAGTTCTTGTAGCATGTTGATTTCGTGCTCTGAACATTGCTACCTGATGCTGTTTTCTGCCATGTCCAGTAATTTCACCAAGTCTGTGAACCTGTTATCTTTTGCACTTTTGCCATGTTTGTTTGAGCTTGTTATGTTGTGATCTATCCGTAGCTCAGTGTTCATATTTTTTCAAGAATCTCCTGTAGATTACTGCCATATGCTATGTTGGAGTCCTGTAGCATTGTTACTTGTTGCATTTTAAGTGCTACCATGCTGTTAATCGCAGATTCGTGTCATTCTTGTTTTGCTTGCCATTTGCAAACCGTGCATCCGTTTTCGGTGATCTTTATATCGATTTCGACCGAAATCATCTCATCTTTCCAGTGGCATGCTTGGTTTGCCAAGTTACTGCCTTGTTCATCATTTTCCTTCCGGAGCACGCATATGCATCGCATATCATATCTTGCATATCATTCATGTATTGCATCATGTTGCTTGTGCATTTCTCGTGATTGATTGTGGTTCCATTGCTTGTGTTCTTGCCTTGGGTAGGGCCGGGAGACATGTTCGTCAACGAGGAACCTGTTGAGTACGCTTACGAGGATCAAACTTTCGACAACTCTGAGAACCTTGCAGGCAAGATGACCACCCCTCAAAATCACTTCTATCTTTGCTTTGCTAGTTGTTCTCTCTATTGCCATGCTGTGCTAACTATCACTTGCTATATCATGCCTCCCATATTGCCATGTCAGCCTCTAACCATCCTTTCCTAGCAAACCGTTGTTTGGCTAAGTTACCGCTTTTGCTCAGCCCTTCTTATAGCGTTGCTAGTTGCAGGTGAAGTTGAATTTTGTTCCATGTCGGAACATGGATATGTTGGGATATCACAATATCTCTTATTTAATTAATGCATCTATATATATTTGGTAAAGGGTGGAAGGCTCGGCCTTATGCCTGGTGTTTTGTTCCACTCTTGCCGCCCTAATTTCTGTCTTACCGGGATTATGTTCCTTGAGTTTGCGTTCCTTACACGGTTGGGTGATTTATGGGACCCCCTTGACAGTTCGCCTTGAATAAAACTCCTCCAGCAAGGCCCAACCTTGGTTTTACCATTTGCCACCTAAGCCTTTTCCCCCGGGTTTTCGCGAGCCCGAGGGTCATCTTATTTTAACCCCCGGGCCAGTGTTCCTCTGAGTGCTGGTCCAAACTAGAGCACCGTGCGGGACCATCCCTTGGCAACTTGGGTTATGTTGGTACCTGTACGCTTCGCTTATCCGGTGTGCCCTGAGAACGAGATATGTGCAGCTCCTATCGGGATTTGTCGGCACATTCGGGCGGCTTTGCTGGTCTTGTTTTACCATTGTCGAAATGTCTTGTAAACCGGGATTCCGAGACTGATCGGGTCTTTCCGGGAGAAGGTTTATCCTTCGTTGACCGTGAGAGCTTATGATGGGCTAAGTTGGGACACCCCTGCAGGGTATTATCTTTCGAAAGCCGTGCCCGCGGTTATGAGGCAGATGGGAATTTGTTAATGTCCGGTTGTAGAGAACTTGTCACTTGACCCAGTTAAAATACATCAACTGTGTGTGTAGCCGTGATGGTCTCTTCTCGGCGGAGTCCGGGAAGTGAACACGGTTGGAGTTATGGATGACGTAAGTAGGAGTTCAGGATCACTTCTTGGTCATTGCTAGATGACGGCCGCTCCATTGCTTCTCTTCTCGCTCTCTTTTGCGTATGTTAGCCACCATATATGCTTATTGCCTGCTGCAGCTCCACCTCATTTCACCATCCTTTCCTACTAGCTTAAATAGTCTTGATCTCGCGGGTGTGAAATTGCTGAGTCCTCGTGACTCACAGATTCTACCAAAACACTTGCAGGTGCCGACGATGCCAGTGCAGATGATGGGATCGATCTCAAGTGGGAGTTCGACGAGGAACGTGGTCATTACTATGTGTCTTTTCCTGATGATTAGTAGTGGAGCCCAGTTGGGACGATCGGGGATCTAGCATTTGGGGTTATCTTATTTTCATTTGGATCTTGACCGTAGTTGGTCTATGTGTGTATTTTGGATGATGTATGAATTATATTTATGTATTGTGTGAAGTGGCGATTGTAAGCCAACTCTTTATCCCATTCTTGTTCATTACATGGGATTGTGTGAAGATGACCCTTCTAGCGACTAAACCACTATGCGGTTATGCCTCTAAGTCATGCCTCGACACGTGAGACATATAGCCGCATCGTGGGCGTTACACAAGTATAGGGGATCTATCATAGTCCTTTCGATAAGTAAGAGTGTCGAACCCAACGAGGAGCAGAAGGAAATGACAAGCGGTTTTCAGCAAGGTATTCTCTGCAAGCACTGAAATTATTGGTAACAGATAGTTGTGTGATAAGATAATTCGTAACGGGTAACAAGTAACAAAAGTAAACAAGGTGCAACAAGGTGGCCCAATCCTTTTTGTAGAAAAGGACAAGCCTATATGAACTCTTATATAAAGCAAAGTGCTCCCGAGGACACATGGGAATTGTTGTCAAGTTAGTTTTGATCATGCTCATATGATTTGCGTTCGTTACTTTGATAATTTGATATGTGGGTGGACCGGTGCTTGGGTGCTGCCCTTCCTTGGACAAGCCTCCCACTTATGATTAACCCCTCTCGCAAGCATCCGCAACTACTAAAGAAGAATTAAGATAAATCTAACCATAGCTTGAAACATATGGATCCAAATCAGCCCCTTACGAAGCAACGCATAAACTAGGGTTTAAGCTTCTGTCACTCTAGGAAACCATCGTCTACTTATTACTTCCCAATGGCTCCCCCTAGGCCCAAACAATGGTGAAGTGTCATGTAGTCGACATTCACATAACACCACTAGAGGAAAGATAACATACATCTCATCAAAATATCGAACAAATACCAAATTCACATGATTACTTATAACAAGACTTCTCCCATGTCCTCAGGAACAAACATAACTACTCACAAAGCATATTCGTGTTCATAATCAGAGGATATTAATTATCATTAAGGATCTAAACATATGATCTTCCACCGAATAAACCAACTAGCATCAACTACAAGGAGTAATCAACACTACTAGCAACCCACAGGTACCAATCTGAGGTTTTGAGACATAGATCGGATACAAGAGATGAACTAGGGTTTGAGAGGAGACGGTGCTGGTGAAGATGTTGATGGAGATTGACCCCCTCTCGCTAAGAGGATCATTGGTGATGACGATGGCTTCGATTTCCCCCTCCCAGAGGAATGTTTCCCCGACAGAATAGCTCCGCTGGAGCCCTAGATTGGTTCTACCCAGGTTCCGCCTCGGGACGGCGGCGCTACGTCCCGAAAGCTTCCTTTTGATTTTTTCCAAGTCAAAACACACCATATAGCAGAAGATGGGCATCGGGGGCCTGCGAGGGGCCCCACAAGGGTGGAGGGCGCGCCCAGGGGGTAGGGCGCGCCCTCCACCCTTGTGGATGGCAGGTGGCCCCCCTCTGGTGCTTTCTTCGCCCAATATTTTTTATATATTCCAAAAATATTCTCCGTGAAGTTTCAGGACTTTTGGAGTTGTGCAGAATAGGTCTCTAATATTTGCTCCTTTCCTAGTCCAGAATTTCAGCTGCCGGCATTCTCCCTCTTCATGTAAACCTTACAAAATAAGAGAGAAAAGGCATAAGCACTGTGATATAATGTGTAATAATAGCCCATAATGCAGTAAATATCAATATAAAAGCATGATGCAAAATGGATATGAATATGGATTTGATATTGTTCAACCCGATCCAAACTCGACCCATTGCCATCCTTATTTTATTCCAGCCCCTGTTATCTTTTAGCCTTCTCAGGGCCCATTTATTCTTGGGCTCATTTCCTGTATTTGCTTACTTATGACCCGTTACTGGCCTGTTCTACTTGTGGGCCAAATTCAGTCCATGGTTACAGTCGGCCCGTTTGTAGGCCGTTAATCCATAGGGCCGTTTTCATAGCGTCATCAAATACAGCCGATTAACGACGACCCATTATGGTCAGCCCATGAACGGACGATTCCAACTCTAGCCCGTTTACGGCCCATAATGCGGTCCATTATTGGCCCATGTTTGGCCAATCGATCATACGGCCCGTAGAAGGCCCATTGATGCTACGACCCATAGAAGGCCCATTATTTCTACGGCCCGTAGAATGCCCATTATTTCTATGGCCCGTAGGAGGCCAATGGTCACTACAATAAATATGTAGCCCAACGTTATTGTGGCCTAGTTTTAAAAATAGGTTATTGCGGCCACTAGCAAACCGCAGAAAAAGAACTACACTGACTACAAGCAAACAAATAAACAAGACAACAAGGAAATAAATAAGCAAGCAACTTACGCTAAGCTATCACGACTATTACATATATTACATCCACTAGGCATCAAAGTTTGTCACCAGTGCAAATATAGGAAACAAATCAGCATATCACATACACTGGTTGTCAAAGTTGGCGACCAGTGCAAATAAACGCCACAGCAAAACAAGTCCAGAACTAAAACCACTTCAGAAGAGCTCAAGAAACAATATCCTGGGTACCCAGCATGCTGGCAAGATGCTTAGCAAGCTTATTAACTTTCTCTTGCTTGGCGCTTAAATCCTCCAGTGCTTGCTGTTGCACCAGAAAGTATGCATCTGAATTCTGCAGGGACTTCCTCAGTCCTTCGGTTTCGTGTCACAGCACATCTGATCGATGTCTTTCAACTTGAAGCTGAGACTCAAGAAGATGAACTGATTCAGGCAGCGAGTTCGAAGACCTTGTGCCAGCAGTAGTGGCCAGTAACTCAAACACTACATCAAGACATGACTTTTGGGTTGTCTCACTGTCGTCAAGATAGTTTTTATCAGCTTTCTTGGAGACCAACAGGGATGTCTCACTATCTTGAACCTTATCTGCATTACTTCCTTTACCATTGCATAACGGGGTACTCTTCTCCAATATTTTGTCCGCATTCTAAAAGAGAAACAAGCAGACACATCACAGGTTTACCATGTTGTATATGAAACTCATTTCATTTTGGTAAATCAGTTCAGTAGTAAAGTGGATAGGATAACAGCATGAAACAAACATATATCTATGTACCATGGTCACTGTATGGTATATATCATTCTAGTTTTTGTTGCCAAATCAAGATAGTGACACAGTTCAAATAATATCAGTTTAAGACAAAGCAGAATAGACAGAATATAAGTGTGGGAAACTACACATCAATAACAACACTTGTAATGTGCATGACATGAGAACATAACTATTTATTCAATTGAAAATGAAATCAACATAGAGCAAGTACAACAGCAAACGAGTTAAAGAAATAGGTTTAAAACATACCTGTTGCGCCATTGGAGTTTCAATTCCATCCTTCAAATTTGAAAATAGTTGGTATGAGTAAATACAGTGATGCAAGAGCATAGGAGTATGAACCATAGCTACAGAACCTGACCTGAGAACAATTCTTCTTCTGCTTTAAGCGTTGAGTTGGGGTTCGGATTGGTGGTCCTCGTGCTTTGGGCAGTTCCCTTACTAACTGCTCGTGTTTGGGTGCTCTGTGGTGGAGACAGTGCTGTGTCAACTAGAACTGGGTTACTATCTGCTGGGGTTGGGGTTAGAAGGGGTGTAGCTGGTTCTCTGTCCAACTGGGTAGGGGTACAATTTGCGAGAGTCTGGGTTATGTGTGATGGGGCTGGTTCTTGGGCAAGTACAACCATGGTTCTATCTGCATCGACTGGTAACACTATCTTTTTCGAAGACCATGTTGTTAATCCCTTAGATACTGCCATCACCCTCTCCAATTCAAATGACTGATAAACAAGAAAAGTAATTGAATGTACATACATTGTATAATAGACAGGTGCAATGGATAGTGGGGAATAAAAGAGGGCATGAAATAATTCACATTTATGTTGTCTAACCAAACAGGATAGCATGACACAATTTCACATATATGATGGCTAACTAAATAGGATAGCATGACACAATTTCACATATATGATGGCTAACTAAAAAGGATGGAAAGACATAGTTCAAAATATGATGACTATGTAAATAGGATGACATGATATAACTATATAATGTGTTTATTAAATAGGTTGGCATGCCATAGTTCACATACATGCCGCCTATGGAAACATTATAGCATGATATAATTCACGGATAGAATGACATAATTCAACTGTAAACACTAAACAGGATGAGATGATATAACTATATGATGTCTTTATTAAATGGGTTGGCATGCCATAATTCAGATAGATGTTATCTATGTAAACATGATGGCTAGATATAATTCAAATATATGATTTATATACTAAGCAAGTAAGAAGATGGCAATTGCATATATGATGTAAAATCTAAGCAATGCAAGACAACATATGCATGACATGAGTAATATAACCCTACCAAGTTTGAGAATAGACCTCAGGGGGGAAATAGGACTGGTCATCTGTCTCTGAATCCTCCTTTGAGGAGCTATCTGTAACCAGCAAGATGTTTGCTTCAACAGGTAGCATTGTCTGCTCTAAATACCTTGTTTTCACTCCAGATACTTCCATCATGGCTTCAAATGGCTGATGAACAGGAAGAGTAGTTGAATATACAAACCGACAAATGGAATACGTAATACAAAAAAAGGATAGCATGATATAATTATATGATGATTGGCTAAACAACATGGCATTGCATAATTCACATATATAATGCCTTGCATCAAGATAGCATTGCATAATACACATATATAATGTCTTGCAACAAGATGGCATTGCATAATTCACATATATGGTAATTAGACACTAAACAAGTGGTATTCACACAAAGCATGTCTAAACTTAGCAAATGACATAGCAATGCCAGACACCATACACACGATATGAGCAACATAACCCTGCCAAGTAAGAGCATACACCTCGGGGGGGATAGGACTGGTCATCTATCTCTGAATCCTCCTCTGAGGAGCTATCTGTAACCAGCGAGATATGCGCTTCGTCAGATAGCATAGTCTACTCTGAAGACCTTGTTTTCACTCCAGAATTTTCCATCACCGTGCCAAATAGTTGATGCACACCAAGAGTAGTTGAATGTACTAACATTGTTGAAAAATGTTATACGTAATGAAAAAAAAAGGATGGCGTGATATAATTCACATATAAGATGAATGGCTAAGAAGGATGGCATTGCAAAATTCACATATATGATGCCTGGCTAAACAAGATGGCGTTGCATAATTCACATATACGATAAAGAAACTAAACAGATGGCATTCGCACAAAGCATGTCTAAACTAAGCAGATGACATATTTGATGTATAAAGTAAGCAATGCAAGGCACCATATGCATGATATGACCAACATCAGCATGCCAAGTTAGAGCGAAGACCTCAGGGGGTAAATAGGAGTGGTCTTATCCTTTTGAATCCCCCTCAGAATAGTTATCTTCCTCTTGATTACAATGTGAAATGGGTGGAGGGGGGCTGCCTTTGCACCCACCATGGAGCGATGTATGCATGAAATTTTATTGCCACGCAAGGCTCGTCTCTTTTGCTCTACATGTTCAGTTCCATTGTGTACAATAACTGACAAGCATAGGAATAAAACATAGTGAGATTATGTAAGGATTACATGCAGAAATCCAGAGTGATGGTAGCAACCTGTGGATAGACCCAAAACCAATGATAGCAGGCAGATAATGGCTTCAGTTAAAAAATACAGATAATGGCTCACTACAAAAAAATACACTTCCGTGATGATACGTGTTTGTCACAGTAGGTCACATTTTCTGTCATATATGTACATCCATGACGATTTTATGACAGAATTAAGATAGTCCTACCTGTGTTGTCGTAGAAGTGTTCCATGACCTTATCAAAATTATCATCACGGAAGTGTCCACTTCCATGATGATAAATCGCACGTCATAGAAGTGCTTTTGTCAAGGGTGACCGACACGTGGAATCGATTGTAACGGCTCGCCGTTAAGCTATCGGGTCCGATTTTGGATCGGATAACCCGTTAACAGCCCGGACCAATGGGGATTTTCCACGTGTAAAATTCTCACTGGCCGGAGGAAACACGTGTTGGCTCACCGTTGGGACAGATGTTCCACTCATTGGACAGGAGGCGCCTATGATACATTGACATGTGGCACAGCCCAACAGAGGCCATTCCGGTGAAAAGGCCGGCCCTGCTAAAGGCCCACCATGTTTTTTCAGACACTAGTGTGCTGGCCCGTTAACAGCCTGCCATGTTTTGGGTCAAATTGAGGCCCATACCAGATCAGGCCCGTTCATAGCCTGCCGTGTTTTGGGCCAAATTATGGCCGGATCAGGCCCGTTAACAGGCCACTGTTCTTTTGGGCCCATTCTAAGACAGGTTTGTATTTCAGCCTGTTAAATGCCTATTTACCAGTTCGGCCCGATAATAGTTTCGGCCTATTAGTGACCCGTGGAGTATCTGGGACGTTGTCGGCCCGGTTTAACTTTAGGCCATTTAACGGCCCATGCAAAAACTGGGCTATTTCTTGTCCGAAGTAACTTTAGGCCTCTTAACGGCCCGTAGTCTTCGTGGATAAATTTCAGTCCAACTGGCCTCTCGGCCTATTAATGGCCCGTGTAACACTTGGGCCTAATTACAGCCCGCGTTGAATCCAGCCTGCTTATAGCCCATCTGATAATGGCCCATGACACTTTTGGGCCTATGGCCCACGTGGATACCGGCCTGCTTAAATCCCATAATTTTATTGGGCCAAACAGGCCCGAGATATATTTTGGCATGTTAACTGCTCGTCTTATTTGGGCCCAACATGGGCCTTAGGCAGTTTCGGCCTGTATTGGCCCATGAATTTTTTGACTCAACGCTAGCCCAATCTAGGTTTTAGCCTGTTAAAAGCCCATGGTATTCTCTGGCCCAGCTGGCCAGAACTTTACTCAGCCTGTTTAAGGTGGGAAACTACTATAGGTTTAGACCTGCTAATGGCCCAAGATGATTATAGGCCCACGTTTTGACCCATATGAGTAACGGGCCGGCCTGAAGACCGGCCTAAATTATAGCATACCGACCAAAGAATAAACCTAGACTATACAATAAAGAAATTACGGCGTATTACATCCACTGGGAATCAAAGTTCGCTACCGGTGATAATAAAGTGCAACATGACCGCGGATTACATACACTGGGCATCAAAGGTCGCCACCAGTGCATATAAACGCGCCGACAAAAGAATATACAAAACTGAGAGCACTTCAGAAGGCACTAGGCCTGGCAAGGACGGGCCCCGCAAGCAGCCGAACATGCTGATGAGACCTCAGTTGTGTCAACGATAGATGCTTCATCCCTAGCTGTATGGCACCATAGTGTGCAAGGCAGTCCTCTGACATCTTCATTACATCTTTGACTTCAAGTCGAGCTGAGCTGAAGCAAGCCTTTCCGCTTTAAGTTGAGACTGAAGAACTCGAACTGATTGAGGCAGCGACTGCACAGAGGTTGTCTCACACCTAGTGGTGAGTAGCTTCGACTCACTGTCTTCATCAAGACAGGACCTTGGGGTCATCTCGCTGTCCTCAAGATGGTTTGGCTCACTATCTTCCCTAAAGTTCTGCCTGGCATAAGAGATACGACTCTGAAAGAGAAACAAGGAGACACGTAACAGGTTTCACAATTATATAAGCAAATAAATGGATCTGTTCTACATAAGGAACATGTTTTTACAACTACAATTTAAAACTGCTAGTTGTTGCAAACATCCAATCAGATGTAAACAGCAAAGTAAACAGCAGTGGAGGAAATGATGCCTATCCAAATCTATACTAGAAGAAAGTTTGAAGGCTTGAGAAGGATGAACTTACATAACATGTTAACTCGGGCTGGACAAAGCCCTTCTCCATGTTGATAGAAGGATAATTCAATAAACTCCCCAAAGAAAATTCTTTATAAGCATTGCCATTATTCTACATTTTGCAAACAATAAATATATATCAAATAATATTGGAAGAAACAGAGGATAATGAAGCTCAGGTGCAGACTGATGATACATAATCAAATAGCAATTAATTAAGTACAACGTTACAAGGCAAAAGGTACTGACAAGAGGAATGCAGACATCAATGTGGCATTGGGTTTATTCAACATTTTGGTAAGAGTAAATGTAGATATGATAATTTGGAGAAAGTGGAGGGCAGGGCAGATAAGATGCAGAATAATGCTAGACAATCAACTATCTCGCTATGCAAGTACAGTAATACCACCACCGTCCGTTGTTACTTGTCGCTCAAATGGATGTATCTAGCACTATTAAGTTCTAAATACATCCAATTGATCAACAATTAATTCGATACAGAGGGAGTACTTGACAACAGGTACTTACATGAGCAATCCAAAACTTCATAACCATTGTGTTAATTCTACATTTATCTAAGAGTAAATATAGATCTTATAATTTCAAGCAAAGGGAGGATAAAGAAGCGAACATTTACAGTGATGCTACATAATCAAAGAGCAATGAGTGTAAGTATGCTGACAAAGGGCAAGAGGTACTGACAAGAGCAATGCAGAGCCCGGTATTGTTGTGTGATCCTATGATCCTTTGAGCAAGGAGATTCATCTGAAATTAGTTTCATACAACAGAGAAGGTAAGGCACATGCAGAAATTTAGGAGTTCAAATTTTGAATTGATATCATAGACAGTACCTGACGCTGGGCTCTGAGCAGTTCTAATAGGGGTTTGGCCAGTGGAGTAGGGGTAAAGTGTGGTACAGTTGGGCCTGTGTTTTCTGTGGCTGCTGATCTATCTGATTTAACAGGTATCACTACCTTTTCCAAATACCTAGTTTGTACTCCTTGAGGATCTGCACTCACCTTCCTTTTGGACATCTATTACGAAAGAACAACATTTGACTGGAAAAACATAGTATGACGACACATGGAATAGGTATAGAAAATGGATAGGTATGGCATATACTCATATATGATGCTTAAACTAAGCAGATGGTGTAACAAAGTAGAAGTAATGCAAGAGGTCAGATGCAAAATATGTGCGACCAATACAACCTTGCCAAGTTAGAGCAAGCACCTTGATGGGTGAATAAGATAGGCCATCCTCCACCATGCCAAGTTTGTTAGCCAGTGGATTGTTCTGCAATATTCCTCTCGTGCACCCATTCTCATATTCATTTTGATAATGTTCAATACCTGACATGCATGAAAACATAAAACAAGTGAGATTATCTTTGTAATGCAAAAGTGATTCTAATCCAATACTGCCTCCCTGTAACCCCTTTGTGCTATCTCTGCAATTCTTCTAAGAGGTACCATGCATGCTGTAGTTTGGTGTGTGCATTAATATAATGTGGCCTACTACTCAAAATATGAGAGCTCCAGAAGTGATGATACTTCGCAGATGACAGCTTCAACATATAGTAAAGAAGAACAAGTCGACCTGAGCTGACATATTCAAAATATACTAAGGGAGAACAACTCGACCTGACCAGCCGAACGCAAGAGAAGAGGATCATCTTAAAGAAGAGCAGAAGTGCAAGAAGATTGAAGATATTACAAGTCTTTCTATACAATGTCGGTTGGCCACCCATGATGAACCAGAGCACACAGACAAATACTATTCCTTCCGGTCTCTCCATATGTGGCTCACAAGCATTTAGAAACTAAAGTAGGAACATTTTGCTGACTAATTAAACATCTCTTAGTTTTACTAATATCAGCATAATATCATATTTGAATTTGTACAACTAAGCTTATTTAGCTCGATGGGTGGAGCAGTGCTATTACGACACGAGCCACGTAGGCTGATCGTGGTCATCATAAAATGGGGAAACCGTAAGCATGATGAGTATAGTGTTGACCGTGGCAGTGGGATGGCAGATCTAAAGCTGCAAACCGTGCAATGGGTAGTTAGCAAACGATGTTTGCTTTGAAATAACAACTAAGATTTGGTATGGACAAGAAAGTACAGTCAACAAGTGACAAAGAAATGCAATTCTGCTGTCTCTCTATATGTCGCGACATGCATTTGGAAACTCAAGTGGGACCTTTAGCTAACCAATTAAATGTTTCTGTTAACTAATATCAGTATCATATCACAATCATATTTGAACAACTAAGCTTTGGAATTTTGAGTGTTGTGTTGTTTAGCTTGGAGGGTGGAGTACTGCTAGTATGACAGAAAGCACCTACGCAGATCATAGTAGAGTAGATAAAAGGGGAAAACCCTAAGCATCAAGAGTAAAATCAGGAAAGTGGAACTAGCTGGACCAGTGGGTGGCGCACATGCTTTTCGAAACGAATATAGGAACATTAGGTGACCAATTAAACGTTCTCTGTTTTAGTGATATGAGCATCATATCAGATTCGTATTTCAACACGTAAGCTATGGAATTATGAGTGGCATGTTGTTTCGCTTGATGGGTTGAGGTCTTGAGGAGCAGTGCTAGCACGACACGAAGCACCTACGATGATGGTAGTGAATATAAAGGGGAAAACCATAAGCTTTACGAGTATAGTGACCGTGCCATGGTGGATCTGAAGGTGCGAACCGGACAAAGCTACTTCGCAACCAATGTTTGCTTTCAACTAGCCACTACGATTTGGTACGGACAAGAAAAGTACAGTAAATAATTTATGATCTATTTTTGGGTGAGATCAATAACTTACGTACATATGGAAGAGTACCACCTCTCTTGCAACTCCGTGTAGGCCCCTGCTGATACGTTGAGGGTGTTGCGGGTGCGATGGCTGTCGGCGGCGGGGAAGAAGACTTCAGACAACATACGGCCGGGTCGGGGGATAAATCATGTTGCCGTGGATGAGGCGATCGTAGGAGCGGCAATGACAACGTGGATGACGGCGTCGATGAAGCGAGAGGACGTGATGAAAGGATCCTGGTCCGGCGCCGTGGATGAGAGAAGTTCATCTCTTGCAGTGGACGACGGGGTAGGGGTAGCGGCTCCGGCAAGGTGGAGGATGGGGTGGTGGATGGAGGAGGCTGGCCGCAGTGGGGAGGTTGTCGTGGCGCCGATGGTGTATGAATGGGGAAATGGAGGGGGAGGGGGTCTCAAACTTTGGGACGCGCTTGTCTGAAATGTAGGAAAGTTACGAACTTATCCCCCGTTTAAAAATTTGGACATCACGTCGGTTGGGGATAGGGCGGTAATCTCGCATCTCCCAAATATTTGCTGGTAATGATTTCCGGCGAGGAGAGGGTGTTTTACCGCTCACGGTTGGCGCCCACGGTGTATGAACGGGGCTGATAGGTAGGGCAGTTTTGTCATGTCTGAGGGAAGTTACACATCTACCCCTATTTAAAATATTAGCCTACATCGATTTCGGACGAGGAGAGTTTGTTTTGCTGCCCACCGTGTATGAATGGCGAAATGGAGGGAGAGACACATGTCTTTCGGACGAGCTTGAATCAAATGTGTTTTGCCGCCCACGTTTGGCGCCCACCGCGTCTGAATGGGCTCAGAGGCCTTCGTGTCACGTCTGATTGAAGTTACTAGTCTACCCCTATCGACAGCAGTGTAAATCCGGTCAATAAGGATGTCACGTGTCAGGGGTAGACAGTAATTTCCATCTCGCAAACACTTGCTTCAGGCAGCCCACAAATGATAGTGGGTGTTTAGCCACTTCGTTCAAAACTTGGGAAATTAGCATTCGCGTTTGCCCTGGGCCCTGGCAACTAAATCCAAATCCAATTTTTATTCGATTACGAATATCCACAGATAATTCTATGTTTTGTTATTTATTTCTTCAAAACCACAACAAAGATTTATTCCACCTTTATATATGATTATGATTTAGAAATGTCGTGATCTTCGAATTCAGTAGGTTGGATACACTTTGAGTCAAACAGTTATTTCATCCAATACAATATGCTCACACGAAAAATAGTTCACCTTATGTCAATCATACAAGTACCGAGGATTACCTCGCCTAAAAAATTTGGATCATTACAACACATGGACAACATAGGGGGTCTTACAACATAATCCATTCAGAGACATGACACAACATGCAAGTACAATAACCTAATGACAATTTCAACTGGTATCTAAAGAAGAACTGGGATTACCCTGGGCTTCAGATAGCAGAAGCAGCAGGACCTCCTCCGTCTTCAAATGCAACATTCTTACTTCCTCCAATTCTTGGGTTGCTTGCATAATGCGTTCAGGTAATTGCATAATTTACAGCTTCAAGATTGAGATTACCACATTCATGGCAGCCACACCATATCTTTCTGTCTCTAGTAGAGCCTCAAGAACTATAATATCTGTGCTCAGACTGCTCTCTGGCGGTGTTGCCTCTGAACTGCTACCATCTGGTAACATGGATGGCGCACTGCTTCCACAAATAGATTCTGGGGTTGTACATTGTGTCCTAGTGTGAACGACATCCTGAAAGGTTTCCGCTGGACATAAGTAAGAGATAGTTATCGCATGATCCAGGCAGTAAGCTTACATGGTAAAAGGCATATGAATTATTGCCGAGCATGGCAAGCTATATTTAAATAGTTCGAAGCAGCATCAGCCGACAAGAAATTAAAATGGTAAGATGAAACTAGGGATGTAAGTGGCAAATAAACGACATCTGCCATTCCCATCTAGTTAGTTTTTGCTAGCTCCCTAGTTCATTTTCCTCAAAAAACAAAAACTCTTTTGAACTATCATACCACTAGTGGACTTTAATCGGGATTAAATGGGACCCAGTTGACATCCCTAGTTGAAAGGGAGTGTACCACCGCTATATTTAAGTTGCCAAGGCATCTAAGCAGTTGAAATAATCTGAGAAAGCACTTAATAGTGTGGCCTCATATAAACTACGAAGACAGTCTTGTGATGAAGTTCAGAGGAAAAGTTAAGGACTCAAATGAACTAGGCATGCATTTCTTTACGATAGTACAACAGGTACTACTGACATATTGGCCAACTCAGGTATAGCGTAACAAGTAACAAACAAGCATTCGAATCAAGCAATACAGCAAAGAAGACAACTAAACTATTTGTAATTCTGTAGGATTATAGGTTGAGGGCACAAGCCAAGAAAGCAGCCCACGCGCATTACATTTCACATGTACTCAAACACACTGGCTTACCATATGTTGCTGTGAAGCCTCGCTGCTGTTGCAATGTTCTTTGAAGATATCGTCAGCATCCCGTGGTTGCAAATCTAGTTGTTGTAGTTTATTCTGCACCCTCTATTTAGGTGAAATTAATTTTAATCGCATGCTCTGGTTCGAATTGATCATCAGTGGTTCATCCAAACTAATGAAAGAAGGGTGTGTGCATACACGGCAATATATCTGCTTCCCTCTATTTTTATGCTTGTTCGAGGTGCCAGCCCCAAAAGAACAAATATTTTGCTTGATGGGGTTGGCAGCTCCATAATTAATAGAAGCATCAAATTAGTCATGCAACTTGGGAAGATCAAGAACACACAAAAAATTAATGAACAAAGGCTCGGAGCAGTGATGTAATAGCTAGCATCAGAAAATGTAGGGTAAAACAAACAAAAAGCAGCGGAAGCACATGCTAGTTTGCTGATGTGTAATTAAGCATAGAGAACATGAAGCGGTCTGATGGAACCAACAGGTGGCATCAGAACAACACCATTATCATAAATATAGCATGCAAGAAGTAAAATAGTAGGCAGTGATATCTAGGAAGTACGGTAATACTTAGGACAAAACTAAAGCATATTAACTATATGTGCACTGGTATGTAATTTAGCACATGTAACATGTTCACTGGCAGAACTATGGCCCTACAGGTGCAAGCAGAATAACGCGTCTCATGAAAAAATGAATGATGTCATGAAGAAATTCAAAGGTGCGGTGCTTATGCTAAGAAAGCGAACGTAGGCGCCGGCCGTTGGATAATAGTACCTCTCGGCGGCGTATGGGTATCATTGTCATACTTGATAGCTAAGGATCGATGATGGTGCTTGTGTTACGGTTGAGTTTGGGCCGGCTGTCGCGGTCGCTGAAGCGGCTCCGGTGCTTCGGTTGCGGCGCCTGTTAACATACAAGAAAGCTCATCTGTGGTAAGTGAACAATTGCATGATAAAGAAGAGAAAAACCTAAGGAGTACAAATCGAAATAACCTGATGAGGCTGCAGCGTCAGTAAAGTAGGGCCGGTGGAGTTGAATATGGCGTCCGTGGAGCGGGTCCGGTGCAGTGGACGAAGGCTTCGGCGGGCGCGGTGTATGGTGCTTTCGGTGAGGCGGATCTGTTACGGCGGACGAGGGCTTGTATGAAGGGCCAGCGATGGGGCGGACAAGGGAGTCAGTGAAGGGCCTACAATGCTGTGGACGAGGGCGCCGGTTAAGCAAATCCGGTGCGGTGGACCATGATGGTGGTCAAGGAGATCTGGAGCGGTGGACAAGCCAATCGCTGAAGCGGCTCCGGTGAAGTGGTGAGTTGGCAGTTGGGGGTTCCAAGGTGCGGAAGGTAGATCCGGCGGGGTGTGAGGTCCACCGCTGCGGCGGAGGACTAGATTCGGCGGCTTGCCGTGGTTGGGGGAGGGTCGGGGAGGGGAAGGGGAGGGGCTCTGGGGAAGAATGTTGGGGGCAAAGACGGGAAAACAATGGAGTTACCAAAGCAGCCCTTTTCCGTTCATGTGGTAGGGGTAAAACAGGAATATCGCAGGGCTAAACTTTCGGGCGCAAGATATTTCGATGTGAGCAGGAAGTTTGAAAGCTTTTGGCGCCTGAAATTATAAGTGTTCTGGTCTTGTACGGCCGACTATGGTATCATGGCCGAGAATTTATTTGTTTTGCATGCAAAAAAAGTGCAAGTTTTGAAACTCAATGTCTCCAACTCGAACTTAGATTGTCCATTCAATTCAAATATGGATCTTTGAGCTAGTACAAGCAAATACCATCATACGGTCC
Source organism: Aegilops tauschii subsp. strangulata (assembly GCF_002575655.3). Taxonomy (NCBI): domain Eukaryota; kingdom Viridiplantae; phylum Streptophyta; class Magnoliopsida; order Poales; family Poaceae; genus Aegilops; species Aegilops tauschii. Next base: position 437,164,779 of record NC_053041.3, on the reverse strand, counting down.
AATTCGAATGAAACTCCAAATGTGTTTATCCTAAATATGATGACAAAAGCAAAAATGTGTATGTGTATGAATAAAGTGGATGATTATAAAGTTTGAACATGCCCGTATGTGTATATCTCTAGGTTTGATATATGAATTTGAAATCACGAAATCCCGGCTTAAAAAATGTACCTCCGTTTAAATGAATTACAAAAGCTAATGATGGAATCGAATTCCAAAATTCCAATCTTAGGTTTGTAATTCTGGTACATCAAGGTATATCACGCATGTTCAAAAGTATCGTTATCTCATAGTCCAAACCGTGAAGCAAATTGATCAACCATCAGTGCACACACTATTGACCATATATATCTCAATTACGCTAATGTCCCTCAAATATAGACACCTCACTCTTTATCTGAAGCCAACCCCCCACCCCCCCCCCCACACACACACAAGTCGTTCTCTCCCCCAAACACGAACACACAAGCACATTAACACCCCCCTCTCTTCTAAAGTCTGGACCCCAATATAGGTCTCTATCACTTTGTCTCTCGGGCATGCACACATCTCTTCCCCCACTCTCTAGGTCTCCCGACATCTCTCTTTCCCAAGTACACGCACTATGTAGAGTGTATCTTTCCCATACACACAAAACGTCGCCCCAAAAGTCTATCTCCCTAGTTATGTGGTTCTCGCACACTCACCTCACACACCACCCCCACTGCAAACAAGCACACTTTGTCTCCTTGTGCACCACTCTCCTCTTTCTATCTCTCCCACATGCGGACCCGCCCCAGCTCCTTCCCTATATACATATATGTCGTGACACTTTCCATAGCTCCCTAATGTATCATCGGTCTCAATCTCGCATGTTGTTCTCCACACCATCTATTCTAGATCTCTCATGAAGTCCCTATCACACACACGATGACTCGCTTCCCTTGCGTCTCCGTACATAGGCCAATTTCGAACAACATCAACATTGTCTCCCTATCTATATGCCATTTATGGACACAAACGACCCCTCTCCCCCTCTCTTCCTCTCTCTCTCTGTTGCTATCTCTCTCTCTCGCTCTCGCTCTCACACCCCTCTCCCACACACACTCGTTGTCTGTTCCAAATAGTCTGCTCCCCGCCCGCACCCATGCTATCCCGCTACTACACATGCCTTTGTCTCTCTGACATTCATGTCACACCATTCCCCCTCCCCTTATACTAGGTTTACATCATTAGTGGTCTCTCTACTCCACATACACACACTCCCTCTCACACACAAACGTGCACACAAACACACACAGACACGCACAAACACCCATTTATCTGGATCCTCATCTCTCCCCATGTCCGCGTGTGTATCTCACACACTCACTCTCTGATTATGTCTATGTGTCTCCACGTTACACAACACAAAGCCCCATGTACATGTCTCTCTCTATCCTCCACACACATAGACACAAAGAATCTCTTATCATTGCCTCAGTCTCTAGACATATCACACACGCACACTGTCTCTCTCTCTTGCAAACACGCTCAACAAGGGTTTCCCTGTGAATAACTTACCATCTATTCATCAACAGTCGTGGCAGTACAGCGAACACGAGACGTGAAAAAGGATAAATCTACACGTGCGTAGACCACCTAGTATGACTACTAGGACTAGAGCAAGCCGAAAGCGCGCCGCCGTCACCCCCTCCTTATCGGCGACAGGAAAACCATTGTTTTACACAGTCGAGAAGTCATTGTGCTAAGGCCCCACATGCTGAGGCGTTGAATAGAATGTAGATCCTAGTTTACGGAAACAAGTATCGATAATATGTTTGTATCTCCATACTTATATTTCTTCTCTTATAAAAAACCGAGGTGGTGATGATGGTATGCGTGCCATCTTGCAATATAGACCGTCCGATCTATATCTGACAGATGGCAATTATACTAGAAGATACCCGCACCTCTCTCCACATTTGCAGACAAGGCCTTCCCTCGTTCATCCTTATCTCCAACAACCTCATTGTTGAGCAATTAAAAAGGAAGCCTCTGGAACAAACTGGCCTGGTGGCCACTGCCGGCATCATCCATCCCCATGCCTCCACTCAGTCCGACCACCAATCACCACCACGCCCCACTCCTCTTCACCTTATCTCCTATTTCTCGAGATATCATTAGTTTTTACACATGGGATTACTACCGCATGGGTCAATCATAACAAGTGTTTTATAAAAAAATGCATCTTGATGTTCCGTGAAATGCACGGACATCTTGCTAGTACTCCTACAGAAGACTAAGTTGGTGATGATGGTGTGTCTGCCATCCGTCATTTCTGACCATTACATCTACAGCTAACGACTGTGAGGTAAGTTGTTGCCTTTTCTCACCAACATCCCACTTCTCTACCAATTTGTAGAAAACCCCATAATTAGTATCTTAAAACCAACCACATCCCTCCCTCACCTCACCAAAACAGCCCAAGGAATATATTTTGATTGAAACATAATATATCTCTAGCGATATATGTATATCAAAATTAGAGTGTTTTGTATCAAGTTTGTGAATAAGTATTATTCTAATTATGATCCGTTGCAACGCACGTAAACATTGCTAGTATTTCCAACCATGCAAAAATGCTAGTATTTCCATAGTTTCGAGTTTTCCATCAAGATATTAGTCACTCATGGTTGATATTTACTTTCAATCACGTACACATATGCACTATGTAACTAGCCTTGCTTATTGGCTTCCAAAGATTAACTTTCACTCCTACTTACAATATGTAGAGTATTTAACAAAAAACTACCACTTTCAACCAGCCATAGGAAGAAAATATTGTACAAAAAATAGCAAAAACATACCCGAAATTTCTTAATCCGCGCCAAAAACTACTACCTCGTGCCGATTAGGCTCGTTTAAACCCGTTTATGACAGGGTTGGCCCACACATCCGTGCTTATGATGCAGCTTAAACCAACACATTTTGTTTGACCGTTGACATGAGGGACCCACATCTGACCTTCTATCCTGTTATTCCCTCTCAAATCATTATTTTTCCTGAACATTACTTCAAACAGTAGTGATGCGTGTTCGTCGGTGGCGCCGGTGATGAGCGAGTTGGCCGCCGCTCCGCCGGACGGACCGGACGCCGCGTTGGCCTTCACACGGGTTGGCAGGCTGGTCCGAGCATGACTCACGAGTGAGCAAGCCGCCGCGCTGGCCTTCGCTCTAGCCAGATGGTTGTCCTTAGCACAGCGCGCGCGATCAAGCCGCCGCGCCGCCATGCCAATCTAGCTAGCAAACCTTGCAGACAAGCAGCTGGACAGAGCTATCTTGGCTAGCTAGCGGCCGCGAGCGCCGGACGGAGCTGGCACCCAGGCTGCCGCAAGATGGGCTCTGCACCGCCGACGGTTTTGACCTCGCCTTCTGCCGACGGCGGTAGCTGCGTCCCATGGCCAAGGATGACTAGGTGGACGGGCCGGAGGTAGGAGGTCACTCGGGGATTTTTGTGCAGACTGACATGTAGGTCCCACAAGTCATAACGCCAAACTTGCCGGTCAAATAGAAGGCGTTGACTTAAGGGGCGACATGGGTTGAAACATGCCTATAACGGTACTTTGTAGAGTTGTCGTTTCTTGGTAGGGCTGGTTGGTAAGGGCATGTACAATGGTTGATAAGGTAGTCTTATCTTAAGTCTGCCACGTATGCAAGTGGTAGTAGTTTCTTGGCATTATTAGTGGTTTCTTGTAAGGAACAATCTACTACTAGCGACAAAAGGTGATTCTAGGTTGTGTTGTACTCCAACGAGTACTACTAGTGGTCGCGGGAGTGTATACCTCGTTTTGTGGTTTCGATCTCGGCCGAACGCACGGCGGCCTTTTTTTAAATAGTAACTTCGCTGCGAGCCAATATTGTACACGGGTAGTTTGAGTTTTGAAGTCGAACGGACGTGCCGCACCACAATCTGGGTGCACTAGATAGCCTAGCCACGTGAATGGTTTTCCTTCCCATCATCTCGTGGCTCGCGTTCTCACCCTAGCCGCACCTCGCTTGCAGCTTCCTCATCAGCTAGTAGCATATTTAAACTAGCGCCTCCCAATTAAGCCCGAGGAGCCGGAAAAGCCTGGCGCGGCATTGGGAACTGTGCAATATGGCTCTATATGTAAAGTGCTACTAGTACTCTACTACTCTGTAGCTTGTGGCATTGCACGCATGGACTTCACTCCATTATCGGCTCTATAAAAGAAATTCCTCTTGACGTGATTTTTTTTGAAACGGAGGCAAAAGCTTTGCCTCATATTATTCATAAAGAAGGAACTAGTAACAAAGTTCGACGAGATCCATTACACCTCCACAAATGGAAGCGAAAAGCCTAGTCTCGCTAACTCAAATATTCTGCCCCCGCAATAACCGTCGCTGATAAACAGGCTGCTAGTGTGTGCGTGAGAGGAGCGGCTGAGTAGGCCAGCTACGCGCTTGAATAGAGCACCGAGAGTACCCACTACGCAGGTGTACTTTCCCTGCATTGATAGTATAGCGATGGTTCTAGAGAACAGTAGTACCCTCCACTTCCAACTGTAGCTCCTTGTCCCTGAGATTCAAGAGTTCAAAACTGGTGCACTATACTAGAAGTACAGTACATCGCACTACTAGTTGAGAAAGTAGTACTAGTATTGCGACAGTACGAGTATGTAGTAAATAATAGCCTCACCCCTTCGCTAAGGAACGATCGAGGAGCTGCAGTTGGAAGGGACGAGGCCCTGCGGTTACTACGCTCTTATCTCCTCCTCGCCAGTTCCCCTCCCCCCGAAGAGAAGGTAGTTCGTCGCTGCGCCCATGGATTCGCCAGGCGGTTCTCCTCCTCGTCAGGGCTGGGAGACCTTGGACGGCGATCCTCTGGGAGAAATCGCAAGCCGCTCCGACATCCTCACCGCCGCAAGACTCGGTGCTTCCTGCACCAACTTTTTCAAGATGGTGCTTAAACAGGCTTGGGAAAAGGCCATGCTTGTTGGTCTTCCATGCATCCTCGAGGAGAAGGTTCTTCTATGGGACAATCCTTCGAACAGTCCACCGCTCCCTGGCCATGGTTGCACGTTGACTCCGCTAGAGTTGCCGACGTTTAGAGGTAGTCGGATTTTTTTCCGATGAGCAGGTCAGTCATGGAGTTTGATCATGTAGTACTTAGTTATTCCATTTCCACCGTAATTTCTCCGCTGCACACCGTCTTATATATATAGGTCTGAGTCGGTGCCAACGAAGATTGGCTTGCATACCTCCGGCCGGATACCACCATCATTTTGCACAACATCCACAACAGTGTGGCCATTCCCGTAGACCCCTTCTCCACCATTGGGATCGGACTTCCAGACTGGCTGGGCTTGAATACGTATGATGATGCCTACATGAGATTGAAGAAGATAGCAATTGCGGACCCCCCGACAAAGCGACGCGGCTACGACGATTACTATCTCATCGCGGTGTTCGACATAAGGATTGACATCAATGCAAGAGGCAGTAACGGCAGAGGCTGGCGCATGTTGGCCGCGGCAGATTTGTACCCCTACACGTTCGAAGACACCGTGCGCCATCTAGGCCGCCTCTTTGCGGTGATAAGCCAGGGGAATTGTTTCATCTGGTTGGCATCCTACGGTACGGGAGATTACAAACGGAATGCACAAACCATCAAATGCATCCCTAATGGTACTCCATTACTTTGCAGGGACCAGTCATCCCCCGATCAAAATAAGATCGCCAATCCTGGATGTGCATTTGCATCCGTGATTCGGTCTAACCTGGAACCTTGTAGCTGACTTTGGCATATTGGGATCAACTATCTTAGTAGTCGTTACCCATGGTACCACTGATGTGCAACATGGTCACACAATCTACCACGATCGGACCGTCACCATCTACCCAGGTATTCCGTTTAGTATTATATTTTTTAACCCTCTCGCCTTCTCTTTCATTGTTGTACTACTTACTACTAGTAGGAGTACTTTTTACCTTGGAGTAGCTAGCTAGGCCCTTGAAGAACCCACTAGCTGCCACCATTTTTGTTTTTCCGTGTCTTACTATCTCATCCATGTAGCCAAGAGTGGCTATATATAATAAGCCGGTTATTTTACTTCCCCTATACCGGAGTAGTACTATTTGCTGCATAGTATTACTGACCGCCATATTTGAGCACAACATTATTATGCATGGACCTTGACTATGTACATCACCATGTGCCCAGATCTAAGATGTCGCGTGTACCAGATGAACGGCGTCGAGTTCGACCCCCGTAATGCTACGTGGGTGCCGAGGAACACTCTTGGAGAGTACTCGCTTTTTTTTGGGGACAGCTACCCCATTGTGAAGCAGATACCACCTTCCGTGCACGACACCGAAGGCCTGCCATTCATGAAGCATGGTTGTGTCTTCAGTGCGCACCGCCGGATGAACGACATGCTGAGACATGCTATCCCTGATTTATGCCGCTTCAGCTTGGATGAGTCTCCATTGTGTGGAATCGGACTAGAAAGCTGCGACAATGATTACCGTTTCCCACCGCTATGGATCGTGCCATCCATGAAGAACACCTGGGACTGGAACCTGGAGGAGGACATGTAGCCCATCTATAATGTGTAAGTGGAGTATGGTAAATTGTGAACGGTAGCGTTGTGAATATATGTAGACTAGTCGTGCACAAATTTATCACATGAATTGGAGATGAACTTGTGTGTCATACTGGCATTTGTCCTTTAGAATTTATTACTAGTAAATGTGTTATGTGTGCATGCAACTTGTGTGGTTCTTGCACGGGCTCCAACACGCTCTTTGAGAAAAAAAGGTGGCACAGCTTTGGATATAGGTGATGTGGCGGCATCATACAGTAGCATTGTTCGCTATAGTTGTACTATACTCCTACTAGGACGACAACTCCTATAAAACCTTGTGCTTGGCTCTTTGCCTCTTCGGGAGGTTCAACAGTTCGTACTCGTGTGAACCTTGCACTTGGCTCTTCGCCGCTTCGGAAGGTCCAACAATGATGATACTACAGTACAATATGCTTCTGGCAATCTGACACTGATTGAACTGTTGCACATCCACCGCGAGGGAGAGGGCGAGGGAGAGGGCGCTGTAATCAAAACCCTCTCCTCGTCCTGCGAGCCACCGCGCGCTGGGCGAGGGAGAGGCATAGTAAGCAAGCTTCTCACGTTCGGCGAGTTGACTGGACACATCATAGCAGTACTAGTACTAGTCCATACTGCGTCCTTTCCGGTTAATATGGCTTAATTTGAAACAAGAAAAATACACTGGCGGTCAACGTATGTAACAATACGCTCTTTACGGTCACTATATATAGTTTTGCGGTGATTATACGATCACTAGCTCATCGTAGAGCACCGTATTGCACCCTAATGACCGGCCACATAGTCGACATGGCACTTTGTTGACTGGTTAAATTGTCACCTGGTTTCTGGGTCCAACCTGTCAGTTGGCAGAGCAAAGAAATCAGTTAAACAAAACTTCACGCAGGCGCGACAGGAGTCCAACCCTTGCACGCGAACCACCCTGGCTGTGTATGTGAGTGCACGCACGTGTACTCCCTCGGTCTTCCAACAAAGAGTGTACATCGGCTAAAAAACAAAGAGTGTACATCTACACTTCCAATGCATTTAGCCTTTAATGTAAATCGATATTGATTGACTAATGTACCAACTTGTGCTCTAGGTATAGGCTACATGTCTATCCTTAATTACAGCATGCAACAACCTTCATTTAATCTTCTTCTCTCAATGGTCGCATGCACACACAAGTCTGCTACTTTTGTGCGTTAATTATGCCCTGGTCAATGTGTAAATCTCTAAATGTACAGTCTTTCACGGACGTAGGGAGTAGGTTGAGCACTTGAGCGTGAGCGTGTGTGTTGCGTCGTGTGCTGTGTGCCGCATGGGTGCATGAGTGTTGCGTGCGTCCATGTGTACGTGTGAGTGTTGCATGTTGCATGCATGCATGCATGCATGCATGAGCTTTTACTCCCTCCCATTGACATGTTCATATTTCAAGCTTCCTCTGTTCCCTCCATATGGTGATACTCCCTATGTTCCCAAATACGGAGTATTTGTCTTTCTAGAGATTTCAACAAGTGACTACGTACGGAGCAAAATGAGTGAAGTGAGCGTAGAGGCATAGGGATACTGTAGATAGGAAGTCTTCGCGATCCATTATTCCCCATCTCGATCAGAGAGAACTATTCAACTAGTCTTTGCAGTGAAGTAACAATACATGCTGTAGCAGATGGGACACACGCGTGTTGGTGTTACTAAATCAGCCTTACCCAGTACTGCCATCATGTTTGCCAGTAGAGAAAGCTTCGTCAAATACGCCTACGCACCTCTCTCCTCCATTAACTGACATATGGGCCCTCTTGAGGTAGACCCACATGTCATCGACGTAACTATTTACACTCCGAAGGACGGTTATCCTGGTAGTAGTACTAGTAGAATTGAGATTTAATGCACTTTCTTCCCCGTATTTCACTCTTCTTCCTCCTCTCTTCTTCTTCCAACTCTCTTCCCCATCGTCGGCCGCACACCATTTCCCCCCTCTCACTTCTCGCCCGCCCGTGCCATCTTCCTTGGTAGCTCGGGCGTACCATATCCCCCCGCTCACTGCTCGGCCACACACGCCATCTTCTTCGCTCGCCCGCCCGAATCCACTTCCCCGCTGGCTCGCAGGCACCGAAAACCCCAAGCACTCAGCGCCCTAAAAAAACCTATGGCAGAACCGACTGACACAAAGAGCCGCGATTGGAATTCCCTCCCCGATGTTCTCTTGGAGCAGATCTGTAATCGTATGGACCTACTCAGCACCATCCGTCTGACTGCATGCTCGTTGTCTTTGTACCGTCTACTCATCTGCAACCGGCCGGCTCTTTTCAAGACACCCTGCTTGCTGACGCCCAATCCTCGCAGGTGGCCCAGACACCAACTTGACGATCCTACGGAGGTTGCCGTGGTGCCCCTCGACATGCTACCACTACCTGTCCACCTGTCCTTTATGCGCGACCACTACTGGGCGGGCATGAAGGCCAACTGGATCGTCCTTATCCACCAATCCGGTAGTCCGTGGCATCTCGTGGATATCTACACCCAGCGAGAGATCACCCTTCCATCATTGGATACCGCCACCATCGAGCCTCGCGGCCCGCCAGACACTCCTGCCTACTACGCACGAGATGCGTCAAGCTTTTGGCTCGACCTCTGTTTGCTGAAAGTTGTAATCTGCAAAGTGCCCGCACCATCAGAAGACCACATGGATTACAAGCTCATTTCCTTGTTCAACATGGGATTAGTCTATGTGGAATCCGGTCACCATACATGGTTATGGCTCATCATCAATCCTTGAGGTAACATTTCTGTCTGATACTATAGTGCACGATGGCATCGTTTATGCGATCGACGCATAGATTGGCTGCCTATACTGGTGGAATCTATCATCGTGTAATTGTTCTATCTCATCTCATCTTTACCTTATGAATACGACTTCCTGTTCATTGTTACAAATTTATAATAGATAGTATGTCTATAACCACATCATTGCTATATGTTCCTCTCATTTCTTAGATTTTCATAACCACACATGTTATTGTTAGAGTTGATATGAGAACAATTGGCATCTAATGATTGTTAGAATATATATTATGAGCATAACCTCATGATTGCTATATGTTACTCTCATTTCCAAGATTTTTATAACATCACATGTTATTGCTTAGAGTTGATATGAGAACAGTAGTAAGTGCTATGGTAGAATATGAGTAGGCCATGTCATAGCTATTTCCCTCTCATTGTTACATGATGTTTGAACCATGACATATTGCTAGAATATGAAAGCCATTGGCTTATTTTCTTACCTTGGGGTATGATTATGACCACGACATTGCAATTCTCTGTCTATGATATGTGTCACTGTTATAATAATCTTAATTCCACACATACTCTGAACATGATTGTTTATTTTTGTCCTTTTGGTCTCCAATTTGAATTGTTGCAGCAAACGCAAATGCGCTGGCCTTCATGATTCCAGGACCTGGAATCATACCAGCTGATGGGTGGTGGTTTATCGTTCGTTCAGCTGACGGCGGTCATTTGATGCTCATTCGCATGTACCAAATTGACCAAACCGTTACATCAAACCACATGCAGTACAATTCCTGGGGCGTTTGTGACATTGATGGCTATGGTTGTTTCGTGTTCGAGAAAATCCCAGCTCCGTTGGGCCAGGCGTATTCAACTGGAGGCGGGTTTATAGCCTCGGCAACCACTCCATGTTCGTCGGGCTCAATTATCCGATCATCCAACCAATCATTGATCATATTACCGGCGATGATTACCGTGCTATGCAACTTCCATTCACCAGGGGGAACTGTGTTTACACATCATACCATGGGTTTCATGAATCACCATATCCAGAGATTCGTCGACACAGCTTGTTGCCAGATAATCTTCAGTGTGTGAAAGGCATCAAGCTTCCATGTTATGGATGGCTTTTGCAAACCCGACATGCAGCGATGTGGTTCATGCCAACAACAAATATGCACAACTTGATTCGTACTGATATCTAGACCGAGCCATGTAATCTGCTGCTGTAGCATGACCCTCTTTTGTTGGATATTATGTATTGTTGTTAGTTTGAAGCACTCCTCTGGTTTGAAGGATAGATACCTTTCTGGGATCAAGTGCATCCTAACTCACCTGCGTAGGATGTACTGATAATGATGATGGAGATGCTGTGTAGAAGCCATATATCAATTAGGCTTCAAGTGCGTACTTGTTAGTTAAACCTACGGTTAAAATGTGACGCTAAATACGACTAGTAAGTAGTACAGTAGCAGTACTAGTATATGTCGGTCAAATTCTTCATCATGTCCACACATTGAATTGATGTGACAACACGCTGCGCATGAGGTGACACAAGAATCCCGGCGACGTATTCGGGTATTGTGGACTTCAGATTTGGAGTACCACTTATCTGTCGAAATCTTTCATCATTCACTTAAAACAGTCGATTGATCCTACATTGAGTACCATATAACTGGAATTAACCGATGCAAGTCTAAGAAGGATTGGCCGGTGCTGCCGGTTGGCGTCAAGTTCGATCCCACAGATCAGGAGCTGATCGAGCACCTTGAGGCCAAAGTGAGTGCTGACAGAGCGAGATCTCACCCTCTCATCGATTTGTTCATACCAACCATCGACAGCGAGCACGGCATATGCTACACCCATCCTGAGAAACTTCCAGGTAAGACACTGATCGGTCGTCTACTTGCACAAACATATTCCTTTGTTTATAGCTCTATTTTTCTTTTTAGACGCAGACCTAGTGAAGCAGTTACAATTTGACAGTTAATAAAAAGTGAAACAAGTGACTGCAACATGCCAAAGATGTTATGAAAATGCCAACTACGTACACTAGAACCTGTATTCGACAACACTGCAGGTATCACACTGAGTGGCCTAAGCAAGAATTTCTTCCAGCGCAATTACAGGGCATTCAGAAGGGGCACGTGGACGCATCGCAAGATACAGTCGGAGTGCGGCATGCACGCAATGTGGCACAAGACCGGCAATACCTTGCCGGTGATGGTCAACGGCCGGCAGACGGGCAACAAAAAGGTTCTGGTGCTGCACACCAACAAGAACTTCGACCAGCAGAGGACCAACTGGGTGATGCACCAGTACCACCTCGGGGACCTGGAGCAAGAAAAGGAGCAGGAGCTAGTCCTCTGCAAGATTTTCTACGAGACAAACACTAGGGCCAGGAGTAAAAATATTATAAGTTAGTTTAGTATTGGTACTTGTACTACCTTGTCGTCCGCAAGTTGGTATTGTTGTTAACAATCTTTCGGTATGAACTTGGCATTTGCTTCCAACCATCATGCCAAGGGTCGACGTGGATATAAAGCTGAATCATTTGTTTCGAAACGAATTTTCAGGCACCTGATTTTTATTTGATGGGTAGCATGAGCACCCGCCGTTAGAATTCCCAGTTCTCCAATTTTTTTGAAACAAGTGCATGCACTTATTATCACGATGAAAAAACAATATACCTGCTGCATCCAGTTATCAGTCTGTACTTGCAGAATTCTCTCGCTTATTGAGCAGGTATATTGTTTTTTCAGGTCGAGCAAGTTTCAAATGGGCTGTAGACTGCCAGGCTTGGTTTTGTTTTTAACAGGCCCAGCCCATAACGATAACGGGGCACAAAGATCCAGCAGGTATCTACTGGCCTCTAGCCCGCCAGCGTTAGTTATATTTTGTCTTACAACATCCGCAGGCAGTTTTTTTACTGAATCAAATACACAGCCCAGTTCTATTTTCCTCTTGAAACGCCATGTCCTACATCCGTTTTCTAATCTCTACCTATAGTTTTACTAGTTCATATACACGTATCATTATATTGAAAATACATAAAGTTACCTTTTCATATTTACATCCTTATTTTTGTTGTTGTTTTCCCTCCCAACGCTGATTTTTTTACCACTGGTTTTCCCTTAAACCAACTCAATTGTCCCACGTCTTATTTGCTTACAAAAACAAAACGATTTTTTTGGCAAATCAATAAGTTCTTAAAAATGTTTATCATTTTGGGATTACAACAGTTCGGACTCCACCGAAATATGCAAAATAAGGTTGAACTTTTTGACCGTGGTCCTGGGCAGAAAATGGGCTATAATAAATTACTTAAGAATTAGCAAATGGGCTGCAAATTATAAAAAAATAGCAAATGGGCTCTATGTTGTCTGCCACAGATTTGGAGGCTCACTTGTGGGCCTACTAAGTTCATGCATACACAAGGTTTCTCAAAAAAAGAAACTTAGTCAACAATCGACTCTACCAGCGTCAGACCGTTAGATGTCAATATAACAGCAATTGTGCTTCTTCAGTCTCTGATCTTCCTGCTCCAGCCGCCCAAACCAGCGCCGGCGGAACCGCTACTCCCGCCTCAAGTGGCTGGCTGTGCTGCTGGGCAGGCCTCACGGCCCCACCATACTCGCATCCCTGGCCTGTCTATCCCTCTACTCACCCACACCTCCTGTTATTTTCCGGCGACGGCAGCCTAACCAGTCAACCCTCGTACTCCCCACCGCGTGGGCAGCCACTGCCGTGTCTTCCCAGGCTCCGTATCGTTCCCTTCGTAGGCCTCACCGTCGTCCACCGCCCTGGTTCTCTCGGCGCGGCGTGGTCAACGAACGACATCCATCGGAAGTGGACTGTAGGTGGAGAGGCTGACAGCTGGTTCCACGGCCGCACACAAGGAAATTCCTCCTTATTACGCGCAAAATAATGATTCCTCCACCTGACATCTGGGACCCACCAGAAGGGCCTCTGTATTTCGTGAAAAAACGTTCCCCTCGCTGACAGTTCGGACCCACCAGCTATATCTTTGCACGCAAGGAAGTGCCTCCTTATTACGCACAAAAAAATGAATACCCCCTGCCAGCTGGGACCCACCATAGTGGGAGGCTGACTTATGGGCCTACTAAGTTGACGGGGACGGAGGGCTTTGTCAACTTAGTAATATGAACGATTCTAGCTCCAGTGACTGTACGATGTCCATCCAACGGCCGTAGTGCTTCTTCAACCTCTGGTCTTCTTGCTCCAGCCGCCCAAACCAGCGACGGTCATGCCGCGTGCTCCTGCCTCCCGTGGCCGGCTGTTATGTCGCGGAGTCCTCACCGCCCCCTACTACTCCCACCGCTGGCCAGGCCATCCACTCACCCACACCCCCTGTTATTCTGTGGTGATGGCAGCCTCACACCGCAGCCGAAACAGTGAACCCTCGTACTCCTCTCCGCGTGGGCTTCCACTGCCGCGTCTTCCCCGGCTCCGCGTCGTCCCTGGCTTCGTGCCGTCCCCTTCCTAGGCCTCGCCATCATCCACCGCCCTGGTGCTCTCGGCGCGGCATGGTCAACGTGGTCAAGGAACGACTTCCATCGGAAGAGTACTATACGTGGAGAGGCTGACAGCTGGGTCCACGGCCGCAACAAGGAAGTGCCTCCTTATTACGTGCAAAATAATTATTCCTCCATCTAATAGCAGGGACCCACCAGACGGGCCACCGTATTTTGCAAAAAAATGTTTCCCCCTGACTACTGGGACCCACCAGCTACATCTTCGCACGCAAGGAAGTGCATCCATATTACGAGCAAAAAAATGATTCGCCCCCTGATTGCTGGGACCCACCAGCTACATCTTCGCACGCAAGGAAGTGCCTGACAGTCAGGACCCACCTGGTTGAAGCGTACGTAACGTAGTCATTCTGGTCGCGAACGTGTACGTACATACGATCGGTCTGTCTGCAGGCTGCAGCGATGAATCGTGGTCGTGTAAGGAAGGGCACGTGTAATAGTAGAGGCGCGCGCGTGTCGTAGTAGAGGTGCGCACATAGCATGTACACGTACGTATAGCGGCCAAGGTGCAAGAAAGTAAATACGGCCATGTACGTACATACGGGCGGGGTCTCGAACTCCTACTCGCGCATACGTACGGCCAGGGCTCGTGTACATGGCTGGGTCAGAACAGAGAAACTGCATCGTCGTCGTGTTCATGGGGAGGCAATGGAATGCATCGTGTTCATCGGGAGGCAATAGAATGTGTGTTGTTCATCGGGAGCCAACCGGCTTGGATGGAACAGCCAATGGAAATGAGGCCAGGTGTACCGCAGAATGGAGGAAACGGCCTTGTGTTCGACCGGCCACGGTCGAAATGGGATCCTATTCATGGGAGGGGTCTAGCGTACCGAAAACGGAGGAAACGTACTTCTCTTGGTCGAAATGGGGTCCTGTTGATCGGGAGGGGTGTGGCGTACCGCAAAACGAAGGAAACGGACCTGTGTTGGAGCGCTACGGTCGAAAGGGGGGTCCTGTTCATCGGGAGGGGTGTGGCGTACCGCAAAACGGGACTTCACGGGATACTGTTCATCTCCACCATCGACCTCCTCCAGCCTCCACGGGCTACTGTTCATCCACCGTCGACCTCCTCCAGCCTCCACCTACGACTGTTCATCCACGGGCTCATGTTCATCCAGCCTCCACCGCGCGCTCCTCCACCGGCTACTGTTCAACCAGCCCTCTCCACGGGGTCCTGTTCAACCACCCCTCCACGGGCTACTATTCATCCAGCCCTCCAATGGGTCCTGTTCATCCAGCCCTCCACGGGGTCCTGTTCATCCACCCCTCCACCGGCTCGATCGATCGGGGTACTCTTCATCCAGCGGCAACGGCCTCTACTACCACGGGTTCCTGTTCATCCAACCCCCCACCGGGAATTCATCCAAAACCCCCAACAACGCTCACTTTTCATCAAGGGAAGGAGGCAGCAATGTTCGATCGGCTTCTGTTAGCAGTAGTAGCAAAGGAATCGCTCGATCGGGTTCAGTTAACAGCCATTGATCGATCGCTCGGGTTCAGTAACGCGTAGCCTGCGGTGCAATCGCTCAGTTTTAGTTAGGCGAACGCCTCGCTCGCGTTCAGTTAGAGCCCAACGCCTCACACCCACGCGCGTACGTGTACGAGAGAAACGTGCATCGCTCGGCCCCCGAGCAGCCACCATAACCGGGAACTCCCCGATATTTTCCTCGCCCTCGCTTCTACCACGGTTTTTCCGCCATGGACGGCCCAAAGAATGTCATGCAGCTGCGTCTCCAGCTCGCCCAGGACGAAAAGCCCATTTTCTGTCATGATTTTTTGTCATAGAAGTAGGAGCCCACCACATCTATGATGATACCGGGTTTTGTCTGAATTATCGTCATAGAAGTGTCATAAGCATGACAGAAAAAAAGCATTCGGCCCAAAATGTCACGGATGTGTCTTTTTTTTGTAGTGGCTTCTTTACTATTTGTTTCCCACCCAACATGAAACTCATAGTAGACACCAAAGATTAACCAGACAGTAGACAGATACTATTGATTGTGGCCCCAATATGTACCCCACAACCATTTAAAAACAGTAAAGTTTGAGCATTAGTTTGGAGCTGACTCAGAGTCTAATCGGTGAACATGACGACAAAGTAGCATGTAATATTAAGCGATGCATAACGTAAGCAGACACGAAAGAGTGCGACCTCTCTTGCGGACCTGTGTAGTCCTTGAGGTCATCTGCTCAGTTGATGATGGTAATGTAGTGTCGTGGCTGCCGGCGGCGGGGAAGAAGATCTGAGGCGGCGAAACACAGTCTAGAGGGCGGATCCTTGCTGTGGTGGCCCTTCTGTCGTTGGAGGAGCTGAGCTGGGGTGGACGACAGCGCAGCAGGAGCGGGACAAACCACACAAGGTTTTCTTTGACAACTATCTGTAAGAGAAGTAATTCTGTAAGGGCTCATTTGAATTGGAGGATTCTAACAACGCAGGGATAGGAAATACACAGTAATAGGATAGGAATGCATCTGCAAAGAATTTAAAATCATAGGATTTCTGTCAATCTAGGTGTTTGGTTCACGTGAATTGGAAGGTCACAGGAATGCAAAGAAGCATGGTCAAATTTAGTCAAACCACAAGAAAATGTATAGTTATAATGCTATTATGCTACTATCACTTAGTCTTGTTCTTCATGAATAGGAATTTGAAAAGGAGTCCCAAGTGGATATTAAAATTCCTACGATTTTTCTTTGAAAGAGACACTAAAGGAACAAATCCTACAGTTTTCCTTTGCTCCATTCCTTTGAACCAAATGCATTAATAGTAGTACCATAGGAAACTTTCAAATTCCTATGTTTTTCCTTCACTTTTCCTTCAACCATTGGCAATTCTAGTAGGCAGGCTTGAACAGGGAAACGCCTACACTCAAAAAGTGTTTTTATGCTACTTCTACTACTTTGGACCCAGGCCACTACCCTACTAGCACAACTCTCAGGCCCATCTACAAGTGCACAGCTCAAATGCGCAGAAATAAATAATGATGGCGTTCAAGAGAGTCCATCACAGATAGCTAAGTTGCCTGGTACATCATCGCTTGTCATATAGTAGGAGAAACTAATCGTATTTCATGTTCTATGTGTGCTCAGTGGACAATATATATAACATGTACAGTAAAGATGTGATGCAACAAGTGTACAACCTCTTTGGCGAAGCCATGCCGATCTCAGCATGATTGGGTTGGTCGGTGAGGATGCTCCAGCTGATGTGGCTGTCAGGGGAGGGGAAGAAGATCTTAGGCGTCTGGAGATGGAGCCGAGGGTACTGCTCCATTGTGATGGAGGGTTTCGTCATTGGAGCAGCTCCAGTGAGTTTTACAACGGCGAGGCTGAAGCAGGACAAGAGAGACAACGTTAACCTGAATGGAATTCTAATAGCATCTGCAATAGATGATGTAAAATACATAACCACAAAGTGCTAGATGTAAAATACATCAGCCGCTCATCTCTAAAATTAACTGTCGAAACTGAATTTAACTTTCGAAACTGAATTTTACTGTCGAAACTGAATTTCGCTCTCAAAACTTAATGTTACTGTCAAAACTGAATGCACTAGTAGCAGAAAATCAGCAGCAGCAGCGCCCAGAGCAGCAGCACGTGCGAGAGCCAGGGCAGCTGGTCGTGTAGTAGCATCTCGGGTAGCAGCTGCAGGGGCTCGAGTGAGAGCTGGATCTGCTGCTCATGCAGCAGTAGCACGAGCAAGAGTAGATCAGCAGTGCAAGCAAGAGCAAGAGCGAGAGCAGCAGGGCGAGCAAGAGCAAGAGCAAAGCGGGCAGGGGACCGAGAGCAAGAGCAGCGCAGCAGCGCGAGCGAGAGCCAAAGCAGCAGCAGCTCCTACTGATGTGGACGTCACCGCCGAGGGAGCAACGCCGTGGAGGAAGTGGCCGGTGCCGCCGATGTGGATGGAGACACGCCATGCCGGCTCGAGACCGAGCGCCGGCAGCACCGTGAGATCGAATCAAGAAGAAAATGCAGCGATTAGTGTAGAACCTCTTTGGTGGCGCCGATTAGGCCTCGGCTTCATCCGAGGAATCGGTGATAATGCTGCTCTTCTGGTGGTGCAGGTGAAGATGGTGGTGTGGGAATGGAGGTGGCGCGAAAGACGAGGGGAACATTGGGGCAGCTCCTTGGAGGTGGAGGACTTGGTGGCTGAACCGGCGGGACGACGAGATCGACGATGGATCCTCATCCGGTGCGGTGGATGAGGGACGTCGATGTGTTGCTGTGGACGATGTCATCGGGGAAGAGGCTCCGGCTGGGTGGGCGGACGGAGAAGAGGGTGGGGCTTCGCGGGTTTTCGCGGCCTCGGTGTACGAATGGGGGGCGGACGAAATGGGAGGGGGGAACCATGGCTTAGGGACGTGATACTTCTCCAACGTATCTACTTTTCCTAATGCTTTTCCTCTTGTTTTGGACTCTAATTTGCATCATTTGAATGAAACTAACCCCAGATTGACGATGTTTTCAGCAGAACTACCATGGTGTTATTTTTGTGCAGAAATAAAAGTTCTTGGAATGGAACGACACTTTGTGAGGATTTTTTACACAATAAAAGAGAATTTCTGGAGCCAAGAACCACCAGAGGGGGGCACCCGGGTGGGCACAACCCACCAGAGCGCCCCCCTCCAGGCACGCCCAGGTGGGTTGTCCCCATCTGGTGGCCCCGTAGACCCTGAAAGCGACGCTATAAAATCCTATTTTCGGAGAAAAATCAAGGAGAAAGAATTATCGCATTCCACGAGACGGAGCCACCGCCACCTCCTGTTCTTCATCGGTAGGCTAGATCTGGAGTCCATTTGGGGATCCGGAGAGGGGGATCCTCATTCTTCGTCATCACCAACCCTTCTCCATCGCCAATTCCATGATGCTTCTCACCGGGAGTGAGTAATTCCTTCATAGGCTCGCTGGTCGGTGAGGAGTTGGATGAGATTCATCATGTAATCGAGTTAGTTCTGTTAGGGCTTGATCCCTAGTATCCACTATGTTCTGAGATTGATGTTGCTATGACTTTGCCATGCTTAATGCTTGTCACTTTGGGCCCGGGTGCCATGATTTCAGATCTGAACCATTTATGTTATCACCATTATATCTATGTTCTAGATCCGATCTTGCAAGTTATAGTCACCTACTACGTGTTACGATCCGGCAACCCCGGAGTGACAGTAGTCAGGACCACTCCCGGTGATGACCGTAGTTTGAGGAGTTCATGTATTCACCGTGTGTTATTGTTTCGGTTCTCTATTAAAAGGAGGCCTTAATATCCCTTAGTTTCCAATAGGACCCCGCTGCCACGGGAGGGTAGGACAAAATATGTCATTCAAGTTCTTTCCATAAGCACGTATGAATATTTACGGAATACATGCCTACATTATATTTATGAACTGGAGCTAGTGTCGTATTGCCCTAGTTTATGACTGTCACATGATGAATATCATCCAACGAATTACCGATGCAATGCCTATGAATTTATCTTATATTGTTTTTGCTAAGTTACTACTGCTACTATTACTGTTGCACTTGCTACTAAATCACTACTATCACTGTTACCATTACTATTGTTGTTGCTACTACTATCAAAACTATCAAACTACTTTGCTACTGATCACTTTGCTGCAGATAATTAATCTCCAGATGTGGTTGAATTGACAACTCAGCTGCTAATCCTTACAAATATTCTTTGGCTCCTCTTGTGTCGAATCTATAAATTTGGGTTGAATACTCTACCCTCGAAAACTGTTGCGATCCCCTATACTTGTGGGCTATCAGGACCTTTTTCTAGCGCCGTTGCCAAGGATCATAGCTATATTTGTTGAGTCACTTGGGATTATTATCAATCTATCACTATGAAGAATCTGAAGGATGCTAAGACTAAGATTTTTTCCTCTAGGACGAGGGAAGGTAAGGAACTGCCATCCAGCTCCGCTTTAGATTCACCTTCTGTTATAAGTAAACTTGCAACACCACCACATGCTATTAATCCTGATATGTCGCAAGTTATTGATGATGCTACTTCTGCTATGAATGATGCTTATGATGATGCTAGTATGTTGCATGATGATGATGTGCCACTAGGTGAATTTCTTGATGAACAAATTGCTAGAGTAACACAACATGATATTGTTGAAATGGATGATGAGCTTGAAACTGGAAATCTTGAAACACGTACTAGAACTAGCCGTCCTAGATATGAAATGCCTAAGGTACCGGAAGGTTATGTTATGAATGAGGAGACAACTAGAGATATTCTTGCTTGTAAGGATAGAGATGATCTAGAGAAATTATTATGGAAGTATAAAGAAAAATCTCTGAATGCTAGAATGCAATATGATCCTAAGTTTGCTACCTCACCTATCTTTATTGACGACAAGGATTATGAATTCTCTGTCGACCCAGAGTTAATTACTTTGGTTGAATCTGATCCTTTCCATGGTTATGAAACTGAAACTGTTGTGGCACATCTTACTAAGTTGAATGACATAGCCACCCTTTTTACTCATAATGAGAAAATTCGCTATTACTTTATCCTCAAATTATTTATGTTCTCATTAAAGGGTGATGATAAAGCTTTGTACAATGCTCTTACTCCTGGTTGTGTGCGTAGTCCCCAGGATATGATTTTTTACTTCTCTGAAAAATATTTCCCTGCTCATAAGAAACAAGCTGCCTTATAGGAAATATTTAACTTTGTGCAAATTGAAGAAGAGAGTCTCCCACAAGCTTGGGGAGGCTTCTCTAATTGCTTAATGCTTTTCCTGATCATCCTCTTAAGAAAAATGAAATACTCGATATCTTCTATAATGGACTAACCAATGCTTCTAGGGATTTCCTAGATAGTTGTGCTGGTTGTGTTTTGAGGGAACGAACTATTGGGCAAGCTAATGAATTATTGAATAACATATTGAAAAATTATGATGATTGGACTCTTCCTTAACCACCGCCTAAACCCACTCCGAAGAAGAGGGGTATATTATATCTCAGTCCTGACGATATGCAAGAGGCAAAGAAATCTATGAAGGAAAAAAGTATTAAAGCTGAGGATGTTAAAAATTTACCTCCTATTGAAGAAATACATGGGCTTGATACACCACCACTGCCTAAGGTGGTAGAGGTAAATTCTTTAAAGAAATTCAGTGATAATGACAATCCTCACAATATGCACCCTAGTCAATGTCTTTATGAGTTTGAGAATTACATTAAAAAGCAAGATCACTTCAATGCAAATGCTATGAAACAATTGAAATACAATTCTGATATGATTGCTTTCTTGAGTGACTTGTTATTTAGAATCTCAAATGATGTTAGGGGTGTGGGAAAGCATGCTTCTATGGTTCAAACTTAGTTAGAACAAGTTGCTAAATCTCAAAGAGAGTTGCTAGATGAAATGAATAATAACATACTTGACTTTGCTGTTAGAGTAGCAACTAGAGGAGGTAAAATGACTTAGGAACCACTTTATCCTGAGGGATGCCCAAAAAGAATTGAACAAGACTCTCAAAGAGCTAATGCTGATGCACGTAGTCCTTCCAAAAAGAAAACGAAGAAGAAAAAAGATAGGACTTCACATACCTCTAGTGAACCTGAAGTAGAAAAACCTCCTAATAATGATAATGAAGTTTCTATCTCTGATGCTGAAACTCAACCTGGTAGTGAACACTCACCTTCTGATAATGAAAAAGATAATGATGAGGTTCATGAAGACACTCAAAAAAAAAAGAACCAGACAATGATGTTGAGATAGTTGATCTTGATAACCCACAACCCAAGAATGCACGATATGATAAAAGAGACTTTATTGCTAGAAAACACGGTAAAGAAAGAGAACCGTGGGTTCAAAACCCTTTGCCCTTTCCACCTAAGTCAACTAAAAAGAAAGATGATGAAGAATTTGAACACTTTGTTGCACGCTGAGGCCAGTCTTTTTGCGTACTCGCTTGACTGATATCTTAAAAATGCCTCCTTATGCAAAATACATGAAAGACATCATCACCAATAAGAGAAAGATACTGGAAGCTGAAATCTCCACCATGCTTGCTAATTATACTTTTAAGGATGGAATACCTGAAAAACTTGGAGATCCGGGAATACCAACTATACCTTGCTCCATAAAAAGAAATTACGTGAAAACTGCTTTATGCGATTTGGGAGCTGGTGTTAGTGTTATGCCTTTCTCTTTATATAAAAGACTTGATTTGAATAAACTCACACCTACTGAAATATCTTTGCAAATGGCTGACAAATCAACTGCCATACCTATCGGTATTTGTGAGGATGTGCCCGTTGTTGTTGCTAATGTTACTAGTTTGACTGACTTTGTTATACTTAAGATGCCCGAGGACGACAACATGTCGATTATCCTTGGTAGACCCTTCTTGAATACTGCAGGGGCTCTTATTGATTGCAATAAAAGCAAGGTCACTTTTCATATCAATGGTAATGAACATACCGTGCACTTTCCGAAGAAACAATTCCAAGTGAATGGTATTAATGTTATTGAAAAATCTCCAACAATCACTATTGGAAGTTTTCAACTACCTCTACCTACTGTCAAAAAGAAATATAAAATGCTTATTGTTGGGACATTCATATCCCCGTTGAGGTAACTTAGTGATTTAAGAAAGTTCTTCGGTTTCATGCTAATCGAAAGTGGTTGTTAATAAGACTTGATCAACATTATTAATGGATCATTTTTTAAAGGTAGGAAGTTGATGAATTTACTGAGCACTACCTTCTATCCCAATCTTTTGTTTTCTGTTTTTATTAGTTAAATGAAATAAAATGCCATGTGTTGCCTGTTTTTTGAATTTCTCATGGAATAAAAAAATGACCCAGAAATAAAAGTTCTCTGAATGCTCTGAAAATTTAATACGATTTTTTCTGATTAATTAAGAATTTTTGGTGCAAATAAAATCAGAGGGAGGTGTGCTAGGTGGGAACAACCCACCTGGGCGCGCCAGGACCCCCAGGCGCGGCCTGGTGGGTTGTGGTCCCCACGTGGGCCCCCTCACTTATCTCTTCATCCCACATCATCACCTACCTCCAGAAAAAATCACCATTGCTCTCTTTCTTGTGTTCTTGCTCTCAAACCCGCGGATTTCGATATCTGTGCTCGAAGCTCCATTTTCCAAACTGTTTCGGGGGATTGTTGCTTGGTATGTGACTCCTCCATTTGTCCGATTAGTTTTTTCTTTAGTGGTTTATGCTTTGAATAATTAGCTACTCTTACTGCTGTTGTAGATGAGCTTGCATGTTGAATTCTTAGAGTTCTAAGTAGTTTGAATGCTTTCTATTGCCTCTATGCATCCCTATGAGTAGTTGCTATTAATATTGTGAAGCTTTGTTGACTAATTTTTGTCACCCAATTTTTTTTCAGAAAATTGTACACGAATATGATGAACCACTTTGGAAGGAGTTCTTTGAGGAGGAGATCCTCGGGGCATCTTCTAGTGACAGCTCTGCTCGTCGGTCTTATGTTGAACCAAGTTAAAGTTTCATATGAGATGCCGCCACCAAAACATGCTTATGGCCATGCGATGATTATATGGTGAGTGTGGGCGTTAAGGAGGAATTTGAGCATTATGTTCACAATGCCGATCTTGGTCCCTACATTTCAGATAAGTGCAATCAACACCACACTCTCACTGAATCATTTGTCAAAGGATTTAAATTCCATCCCCGTGAGACTAGGGTGTCATTTAAACTGTATGAAAATTCATTTACCATATCACTAGAGAGAATTGCTCACCACTGCAAAATTCCATTCTGGGGCTCACTTGACGAACCACCAAGAGCTGAGTTCAAACATTCTTGACTAGTCTTTGCTACAATGAGAATAGGGGAGTAACGCAAGGTAGAATAAAGAGCATTCATTTTCCCGCTATTCAGTACTTTGCATTATTTAATGAAAATGTATAGTAGGCAAACAAGATTGTAGTACACTTTGTGCTCCAGACTTGAGCCTCATACGCACTGCTCTCACCGGTGACAGAAGTTATAATCTGGGAGCGATTGTTGCATGTAGGTTGCAACACAAGGCTAATAGTGATTATTTTTATGGTGGAATTTATGCCACACGCTTAGCAAGAGAGCTGGGTGTTTCACCTTTGCCACATGACCCTATTTTACCTACTCAGTATTTAGACTTTGATGCCATGAAACGCCATAAGATCCTTAGAGGCGATCCTGATAATTTCACCTATAAATTGATGTTTAATCAAGACTCCATTGTATACACATATTTTCCTGCGCCTGCTCTCTTTGATTTTTACAGCAAGGGAAGATATTTTGTTCTTGAGAGCGAGGCCCGAGCCCACAACGTGGCGGTTGTGGCTGCATGCAGGCCGAGGCATCTGCACCGAGCCTCCCTGAGCTACCACCCCGACTATTATCCAGGCTATTGGCTGATTACCAAGTTAGGCCAAAAGCCTAAGCTTGGGGGAGTACGTGTTTCTCACCGACATTACATTCATGTTCACACATTTCAGTTGTTGGTGCTCACACTTTTTCATTGTATTATCCTTGCTTAATTTATTTTCTCGCCTTCTTCTTGTGTGTTTGAAAAACTTTGAGAAAATACAAAAATATTTCCTGCTTCTTTTTTATTTTTCTTTCTAGAGTAGTTAGTTGTAGCACTAAAAAGAAAAGAAAAAGAAAAGATTTCCTTGTTCTTCTTTTGCTTGGGAGCTTTCCCGTGTAAATAGTTTCTCTCGTCTTTGCTTTTACCTTTTATTTGCTTGTTCAATGAAAACCCAAAAAACTCCAAAAATATTTCAGTGTGCTTCTTTGAATTTCTTTTTTTCTTTATCGAGTTGTACCAAGGAGAAGACCACGATGAAAATGTTGAGTGGCTCTCATATGCATAATTGTTGGTCTAATAAAGAG
This sequence comes from Aegilops tauschii subsp. strangulata, assembly GCF_002575655.3. Lineage (NCBI taxonomy): Eukaryota > Viridiplantae > Streptophyta > Magnoliopsida > Poales > Poaceae > Aegilops > Aegilops tauschii. The sequence goes on along the minus strand of NC_053041.3, from coordinate 437,139,975 downwards.
CCCATTTTACCTTGTCTTCTCCTGTTGAATAAAATGTTTGCAGATTCCAGCTTAGTCCACGACACTCTTGCACTATTATTATTTCCATATCGTTCGGTCGTGCAAGTGAAAGGCAATAATGACGATATTTGATGAACTGGTCGTGGCAGAGAGAAACGGGTATGAACTCGACTTGTTCTATTTTTGTAAATATGTTTAACCTAGTATCCATGATTCAGCCCTTTATGATTAAACATGTTTGCAATGACAATTAGAGATTATAGTTTCTCATGCCATGCATAAGTAGCTGGGAGTGAATAATGGTTTATCTTGGATGTCAACATTACGTTAAGATGATTGTGATGTAGTATGATAATATGGTATCCTCCTCTGAATCTTCGAGTGGCTTGACTTGGCACATGTTCATGCATGTTGTTGAATCAAAACCAACATAGCCTCTATGATATTTATTTTTATGGTGTTCATATCCTACTCATGCTAGTGTCCAATGTTACTTATGCATAATGCATGTTCATGACCGTTGTTGCTCTCTAGCTAGCTGCTTCTCAACCTATTTACTAGCCTTCGCCTGTACTAAGTGAGAATTCTGCTTGTACATCCAAAACCTTAAACCCAAGCTATTCCAGATGAGTCCACCATACCTACCTATATGCGGTATTACCCTGCCGTCCTAAGTAAATTTGCATGTGCCATATCTAAAAACTTCAAATAAATATCCTTTTTGTGTGCCTGGATTGTTCATGGAACGACAGGAGGTAGTCGGTATCTTCCATGCTAAGTAGGTTATTCTCAGGATGAGTGTTTATTCACTCACCATCTCGCGAGAAAAGGGCGGTAATAGGGATGCCCATTCCCAAACTGCACAAAGAATTGATCTCTCAAATAATCAAACAAAAACTCCCAACGGAGTCATAACCTTTACTTTATCGCTTGGGAACCTCCACTAGCGTGTTTAGCATGGAAGATATTGATAACTGATAGTCGTGAAGTAAACAAGAAGGGTGCATTTCTCAAAATATCATTTACCTCTGTTTTAAAACTTGAGCTCTGGCACCTCTGCAAATCTCTACTTCCCTCTGCGAAGGGACTTTCTATTTACTTTTATGTTGTGTCATCACCTTCTAAAATAAGCGCCAGAACCTGAGAGCATTGCTGTCATGCTGATGCATTGTGTGTAGCTAATGTTGGGTGCATCATGACTGGATCTTTTCTACCAAGAAATACAATGTTTAGTCGCTGCTTGAACTTTGGAGGTACTCTGCATTTATGTTTTGCGGTCTCAGAAAGGGCTAGCGAGGTACCACTATTGTCATATTATATCATGGTTGTTTTGACAACGTGTTGCCGTTTGAGATATCTTATTATTACTCGCTAGCTGATTATGTCATTGGTATGAGTTAATATAATTTTTAAGAGTTATTGTCGGCATAGTTAGTTATAATGTTGGCTGAAAACCTAGGTGTTGTTTAAGCTTATTTATGCAAACAAGAGCAAAAGATTTCGTAAAAGTTTTTCTTTTTCACTTTCAGTTTATGAACTGAATTGCTTGAGGACAAGCAAATGTTTAAGCTTGGGGGAGTTGATACCTCTCCAACGTATCTACTTTTCCTAACACATTTCCTCTTGTTTTGGACTCTAATTTGCATGACTTGAATGAAACTAACCCCGGACTGGCGCTGTTTTCAGCAGAACTACCATGGTGTTGTGTTTGTGCAGAAATAAAAGTTCTCGGAATGGAATGAAACTTTGCGAGGATTTTTACACAATAAAAGAGAATTTTTGGAGCCAAGAATCACTGGAGGGGGGCACCTGGGTGGGCACAACCCACCAGGGCGCGCCCCCCTCCAGGCGCGCCCAAGTGGGTTGTCCCTACCTGGTGGCCCCAGAGACCCTGAAACCGACGCTATAAAATCCTATTTTTGGAGGAAAAAATCAAGCCGCCGTCACCTCCTGTTCTTCATCGGGAGGCCAGATATGGAGTCCATTTGGGGCTCCGGAGAGGGGGGTCTTCATTCTTCGTCATCACCAACCCTTCTCCATTGCCAATTCCATGATGCTCCTCACCGGGAGTGAGTAATTCCTTCGTAGGCTCGCTGGTCGGTGAGGAGTTGGATGAGATTCATCATGTAATCTAGTTAGTTTTGTTAGGGCTTGATCCCTAGTATCCACTATGTTCTGAGATGGATGTTGCTATGACTTTGCCATGCTTAATGCTTGTCACTTTGGGCCTGGGTGCCATGATTTTAGATCTAAACCGTTTATGTTATCACCATTATATCTATGTTCTAGATCCGATCTTGCAAGTTATAGTCATGTAACACCCCGCATGTAACTTTCCATATTTGTAACTCCGACTCTTGCCATTTTCGGCTATGTGCTATGATATTCCCTCCGTGGTCGGGTTTTGTCTTTCGTTTTGCATTTTGTCATGTCATGCATTTTCACATCATGTGCATTGCATTTGCATACGTGTTCGTCTCATGCATCCGAGCATTTTCCCCGTTGTCCGTTTTGCAATCCGGCGCTCCTATCTCCTCTGGTGCACCCCTCTTGTTTTTTTCGTGTGCGGGTGTCAAACTTTCTCAGAATGAACCGAGGCTTGTCAAGTGGCCTTAATCTACCACCCGGAGACTACCAGTCAAGTTTCGTTCCATTTGGAGGTCGTTTGGTACTCCAACGGTTAACCGGGCATCCGAAAGTCCATTTGAGTGTCCAGAAAAAACCCCCCTCAAAACCAGCCCAAAACCCACCAAACTCTCTTCCATGCTCTAGGTCGTTCAATCACGATCGTGTGGGCGAAAACCGCACCTCATTTGGAGCCTCCTAGCTCCCTCTACCTATTTATATGCATCTTCCCCGAAAAACGAAACGTAGTCCAATCCTAACCCTCGTCCGTTTCCGCCGCCGGACACGTCCGGGCGGAGCCGGACGCGTCCGTCGCCGCGCCCCGACGAATCGCAAGCCGACACGTCACCGCCGTCGTCCCCGCGCCGCCGCGGCCCGCCGGGCCAGAGGCCGGCCCGCCCGCGCGCGAACGTGCCCTGAGCCGCCGCCCGACCTCCGCCTCGCCCCGCCGCCTCCGCGCCGGCGCCGCGCCGCCCCGCCGCCGGCCGGCCCCGCCGCAGCTCGCCGCCGCCGGCCCCGCCGCGCCCGCCGGCGCCCCTCGCCGCCCGGCGCCGTGCTCCGCCGCCCTCCAGCGCCCTCATCCCTCCGCCGGAGTCCGCCGCCCCTTCCTCCTCCACGCCGGCGAGGCCGAACCCAGGACGAGCCCGAGCCCCCGATCGGATCTGGAGGATCCACTGTAGCGGTTGACCCCGAGCCCCCTTTTTTACCCTAAGTTTTTTTCGATTTTGATGATAAGTGCTCATGTTCCTCAATGCGTAACTTCTTGCATGTATCTCCGATTCGCGCGTGTGATATGTCAAATTGTTCGCCTCGTGATGATCTACATTTTGTTCAATTGCACCATGTTCATTAGAGGTCATCTTGATGCCCAAATCTCTGTTGGAAGAGGGCTAGTTGCTGTTATCTTCTGGTTCTTAGCAGAACTTGGAGATTTGTCATTTTTGTATCATTTATTCTGTGCATTTTATGGGCATGAGCTCTTGGTGTATGCCATGTATTTTTGTGATCTCTGTGGTGACTAGCACAAGCATGCAAAGTAGGCTCCGTAATGTTTCTGATTTCAGGGACTTAGTAATTTCTCCAAGTCTTTGTCTGCTGTTATTTTGTTGCCATGTAAACTTGATGCTACAGAGAGATCCATGCATATTCTGGAGATGTTCAGTAAGGATGTTTTGTAGCTATTGTTGTAATGGATCCATTCCTGCATTTTTTTGCAATTATGGAGTTCCATAGCATGACTCAATCTTACTCTACTTTTGCTATAAAATATTTCTGGCAGATTCTTAACATGATATGCAAATTTGCCAAGCTTATTGTAGTTGATACATACATGCTATGCTTGTGTTATTGCCATGGATAGCTTCATAAACAATCCATCTTGCTGTAGGTATGCTTGTTTTGTCATGCGTTGCTTTGTGATGAGTGCGTCAAGCTCACAAAGAGGCCTACATATTATTGTTTCTGCCATGCTCTGTTTTCTGCTAAGTCTGAAACCTGATAACGAAACTTGCTATGTTCACATGCTTGCCATCATATCTTCTGGTCCTTTTTGGCTTATGGTCAGTAAGGGACTTTTGTCATATGCATTTAGTAGAACACTGCCATGCCCTGTTTTTCTATGTTAATTTCCTGTAGCATGTTGATTTCATACTCTGAACATTGCTACCTGATGCTGTTTTCTGCCATGTCCAGTAATTTCACCAAGTCTGTGAACCTGTTATCTTTTGCACTTATGCTTGTTTCAGCTTGATATGTTATGAACTAGCCGTGTCTCAGTGTTCATCTTTTGTCAAGCATCTCCTGTAGTTTACCGCCATGTGCTTTGTTGATATGTTGGAGTGCTGTAGCATTGTTACTTGTTGCATTTTAAGTGCTATCATGCTGTTAATTGCAGATTCGTGTCATTCTTGTTTTGCTTGCCATTTGCAAACCGTGCATCCGTTTCCGGTGATCTTTATATCGATTTCGACCGAAATCATCTCATCTTTCCAGTGGCATGCTTGGTTTGCCAAGTTACTGCCTTGTTCATCATTTTCCTTCTGGAGCACGCATATGCATCGCATATCATATCTTGCATATCATACATGTTTTGCATCATGTTGCTTGTGCATTTCTCGTGCTTGATTGTGGTTCCGTTTGTTTGTGTTCTTGTCTTGGGTAGAGCCGGGAGATGAGTTCGTGAACGAGGAACCTGTTGAGTACGCTTACGAGGATCAAGCTTTCGACAACTCTGAGAACCTTGCAGGCAAGATGACCACCCCTCGAAATCACTTCTATCTTTGCTTTGCTAGTTGTTCGCTCTATTGCCATGCTACGCTACCTATCACTTGCTATATCATGTCTCCCATTTTGCCATGTCAGCCTCTAACCATCCTTTCCTAGCAAACCGTTGTTTGGCTAAGTTACCGCTTTTGCTCAGCCCCTCTTATAGCGTTGCTAGTTGCAGGTGAAGTTGAAGTTTGTTCCCTGTTGGAACATGGATATGTTGGGATATCACAATATCTCTTATTTAATTAATGCGTCTATATATTTTGGTTAAGGGTGGAAGGCTCGGCCTTATGCCTGGTGTTTTGTTCCACTCTTGCCGCCCTAGTTACTGTTATACCGGGATTATGTTCCTTGAGTTTGCGTTCCTTACGCGGTCGGGTGATTTATGGGACCCCCTTGACAGTTCGCCTTGAATAAAACTCCTCCAGCAAGGCCCAACCTTGGTTTTACCATTTGCCACCTAAGCCTTTTCCCCCGGGTTTTCGCGAGCCCGAGGGTCATCTTTATTTTAAACCCCCGGACCAGTGCTCCTTCGAGTGCTGGCCCAAACCGAGCGATGTCCGGCGCCCCCTGGGCAACCAGGGTCTATGCCAACCCGACGTCTGGCTCATCCGTTGTGCCCTGAGAACGAGATATGTGCAGCTCCTATCGGGATTTGTCAGCACATTCGGGGGCTTTGCTGGTCTTGTTTTACCATTGTCGAAATGTCTTGTAAACCGGGATTCCGAGACTGATCGGGTCTTTCCGAGAGAAGGTTTATCCTTCGTTGACCGTGAGAGCTTATGATGGGCTAAGTTGGGACACCCCTGCAGGGTATTATCTTTCGAAAGCCGTGCCCGCGGTTATGAGGCAGATGGGAATTTGTTAATGTCCGGTTGTAGAGAACTTGTCACTTGACCCAATTAAAAGCGTGTGTAGCCGTGATGGTCTCTTCTCGGCGGAGTCCGGGAAGTGAACACGGTCTGTGTTATGTATGACGTAAGTAGGAGTTCAGGATCACTTCTTGGTCATTGCTAGATGACGACCGTTCCGTTGCTTCTCTTGTCGCTCTTTCTTGCGTATGTTAGCCACCATATATGCTTTTGCCGCTGCAGCTCCACCTCATTACACCTCCCTTTCCTATAAGCTTAAATAGTCTTGATCTCGCTGGTGTGAGATTGCTGAGTCCCCGTGACTCATAGATTCTACCAAAACAGTTGCAGGTGCCGACGATGCCAGTGCAGATGACGGCGTCGATCTCAAGTGGGAGTTCGACGAGGAACGTGGTCGTTACTATGTGTCTTTTCCTGATGATCAGTAGTGGAGCCCAGTTGGGACGATCGGGGATCTAGCATTTGGGGTTGTCTTATTTTCATCTGGATTTTGACCGTAGTCGGTCTATATGTTCGTATTCTGGATGATGTATGAATTATATTTATGAATTGTGTGACGTGGCGATTGTAAGCCAACTCGTTATCCCATTCTTGTTCATTACATGGGATTGTGTGAAGATGACCCTTCTTGCGACAAAACCACTATGCGGTTATGCCTCTAAGTCGTGCCTCGACACGTGGGAGATATAGCCGCATCGTGGGCGTTACAAGTTGGTAATCAGAGCCATCCCCGACTTAGGAGCCCCCTGCTTGATCGAATCGCTGGCGTTGTTGAGTCTAGAACAAAAATGTTTTGAGTCTTAGGATTATATATATCGGAGAGTAGGATTCTTTTTACTCCTCAGTCCCTTTGTCGCTCTGGTGAGGTCTCCTGACGTAGAAGTTTTGACTATTCTCTCCTCAAATTTCACTAAAAATATTTTTTTTAGGATCACGTGGGTATCTTGGAATCGTTCCGATGGTTTTGTGACGAGAACATTGTTCTTGGTGCCTCCTGACATTTAGGGGTTGTGGCAGTGTCCCGGGGAGTTGAGCTCCGAGGTGTTGTCATCACAATTTTATCGTTGCAGTTCTGGAATACCTGAGTTTCGCCGACATCGAAATCTCTTTTATGCAGTTGTTGGTGAGATCACCTCGACGCCACCCAGTACTGGGGCGGGAGTTCGGGAGTATTGCCATAACTTGTATAACGGATGCTTTTCGAAGGTTGAGGTAAACGATTTCCGAAGATTTCTTGGTTATGTGTTGACGGATGGATACAGCTGGATCTAGGGATTGCTAGTTTGGGTGATATATATTTTGTGTCCCCTGTATCCCCAACACCAGATTGCATAACCAGAAAGTTTTGGGAGTTTATAAGTGGGAATTCAAGTAGCCTTAGGATATCTTTCCGACAGACGCATGATATGAGATTGGGGTTCGACGTCTAGTGGTCCGCCTGTACACGGTTGGTTTTACAGTGGTCTCGTAGTGTCTTAAAGAGTCCTTGGCTATGCCGACTCGGGGACGCTTTGTATGTCATGTGCACAGCCTTGTACATGATGGTGCTGTACGATTGAGCCCGTGTGGGCCCCACCACGAAAACTTCGGACGAAATCTCTATCATATGTTTGTTCCGGCTTATTTTGCAAGCCAATACTTTGTTTTGTTTTCGATTGTGGTATTCGAGTTGCTTCCAAGTCATATGTTGATTCATATCTTTTTCAAGTGGCTTCTCAACTTATGGAAGTGTGATGATTTACTACGGAATTCATTCGTTCATCTTTCATCTTCGTTCGAATGTTTATTGTGAAGACTATATGTTGCAATTTCTATCCGTTGGTTCTACTTATCTATTTGTCTATCAAGATGCTAACGGATGTCACCCTCTTCAGGATGGCTCCGCCAACGTGTCAGAATCCCGATCGCAATGAAGGGAGTCAAGCGAACCCTCCACCACCACCTCCACCTCCGGAGGCATGGCAAGCTATCATGGCAGCCACCAACGCCAATCCTCAGATGATTCTGCAACTCTTGCAAGAACGTACTCAAGGGCAAGGCAATCAAGGCAATCAAGGTCAAGGCAACAATCAGTTTCACTTCGCTACACTCAACCAGTTTCTCGCAAATCAGCCCAAGTCTTTCAGCTACTGTGCCGAGGCCATGGATGCCGATGATTGGCTCGTGGACATCAACAAGCATTTTGAATGTAGCAATGTCAGGCCTGAGGACCATGTCAAGTTCGCTTCTTTTCAGCTCAAGGACCAAGCTGCTGATTGGTTTCAGCAATACAAAGATTCCAGAGGAGGTCGTGTGATCACTTGGAATGACTTCTGTCGGGACTTCAAAGCGCACAACATTCCACAAAGTGTTGTTGAGAGCAAGCGTGAGGAGTTCCACAATCTCAAGCAAGGCAACATGTCTGTGTATCAATACAACATCCAGTTTCAGGAACTTGCTCGCTTCGCTATACAAGACGTTCCTGATGAAAAGAGCATGATCTATCACTTCAGAGGTGGCCTTAAAGAGGATCTGCAGTTAGCTCTTGTTCTTGTTGAGCCTACTCAGTTTGATCAATTCTATAACATGGCACTGAAGCAAGAGGCTGCTCAGCTCAAGTGTGAGGCTTCTAAGAAAAGAGTCAGGGATGCAGTTCAGTCTTCTTCTTCCTCACTTGTGACAGCTAAGCAACAGAAGTTCTGGTTGCCTCCTCCTCCTCCTCCGTTTCGTCAGCCTTACCAGTAGAAGAACAGAGGTGGCCATGGTTCTTCCAACTCTTCCAACTCTGGCTATCAGAACAAGTCTCAGAATCAAGCTCCAAAGTGCAATTCTCCTTATCACCGTCCACTCTCAGAGGTGACTTGCAACAAATGCCAGCAGAAAGGTCACTATGCTAACAAGTGCTTCAACCAAAGGCGTCTTCCTCCTCCTCCTCCTGTCAGATCTTCCAGCAATGCAGTGGTCAAGCATAATCCAAAGTCTGCAAAGGTGAACATGATGAATGCAGCTCAAGCGAAGGAATCTACTGATGTGATAATGGGTAATCTTCCTGTTAATGATATTCCTGCAAAAGTCTTATTTGATACTAGTGCATCGCTTTCTTTCATATCAAGACCATTTGCATTTAAGCATGAGTTGGTTTATCAAGATTTGCCTAGACCGTTATCAGTTGTCTCTCCGGGTAAATTCATGAATGCAAGCTCCATGGTTCCGGATGTTTCCATCAAGATGGGCAACTATATATTTCAGTCTTCTCCAATTGTTCTTGGTGACTCGGATATTGATCATATTCTCGGGATGGACTGGCTTTCTAAGCACAAAGCTCAACTTGATTGTGCTGCCAGGGAAATTCAATTGACACACTCTTCTGAGGATGTGATTATTTATGCCGCTCGTGATGAAACCATTCGGTTCTTTTCTCTCAATGAGAAGGGCGAATTGAATGCCATCTCTCAAATTCCAGTTGTTTGTGAGTATCAAGATGTCTTTCCAGAAGAGCTTCCGGGTATGCCTCCTCATCGGCCAGTTGAGTTCGTTATCGAACTAGAGCCTGGCACTGAACCCGTTTGCAAGCGTCCATACAAGCTTGGACCCAACGAGCTGAAGGAATTGAAGAACAAGAGCGTCTGGGTTTGATCAGACCGAGTTCTTCTCCATGGGGTTGTGGTGTTCTTTTTGTCAAGAAGAAGGATGGCACGGACCGACTTTGTGTCAACTACCGTCCATTGAACAAGAAGACAATCAAGAACAAGTATCCACTTCCCAACATCAATGAGCTATTCGAGCAACTCAAAGGTGCTAAAGTATTCTCGAAGCTTGACCTTCGTATGGGTTATCATCAGATTCGCATTCGTGAAGAAGATATTCCCAAGACAACATTCAGAACAAGCTTTGGTTCATATGAATATACTATCGTGTCTTTCGGCCTTGTCAATGCTCCTCCAGTTTTCTCTCGGATGATGAATTTCATCTTCAACCCCTATACCAACGAATTCGTCCTGGTGTATCTCAATGATATCTTGGTCTTCTCCAAGAATAAGAAGGATCATGCCAAACATTTGCGATTGGTGCTCGACAAGCTCAGAGAGTATCAATTCTATGTGAAGTTCTCTAAATGTGAGTTTTGGCTTGATGAAGTTCTTTTCCTTGGTCACATCATCTCTGCCAAGGGCATCGCTGTAAACCCCGAGAAGGTGTCCGCAATTGTGAATTGGGAACCTCCTCAGAATGTCAAGCAGCTCCGCAGTTTTCTTGGTCTTGCAAGCTATTGTCGAAGATTCGTTGAGAATTTCTCCAAGATTGCAAAGCCTCTTTCCAACCTCCTCCAGAAGCATGTGAAGTATGTCTGGTCTCCTGAGTGTGACGTTTCTTTCAACACTCTCAAAGAGAAACTCGTCACCGCTCCTGTCTTGACTCCTCCTAATGAATCCAAGCCTTTTGAAGTTTTCTGTGATGCTTCTCTCCAAGGTCTCGGTGCTGTGTTAATGCAAGAGAAGAAAGTTGTGGCCTATACCTCTCGTCAGTTAAAGCCCAACGAGAAGAACTACCCCACTCACGATCTTGAGTTGGCGGCAGTTGTCCGTGCATTAATAACGTGGAGACATCTCTTGTTGGGAAGACAAGTGGACATTTTCACTGATCACAAGAGTCTTAAGTACATCTTCACTCAGCCCAACCTCAACCTCAGGCTGACTCGATGGGTCGAAATGATTCAAGAGTACAATCCGAGTATTGAATATACTCCAAGCAAAGCAAATGTCATTGCAGATGCTTTAAGCAGGAAGGCTTATTGCAACAGTCTAATTCTCAAGCCTTTCCAACCGGATCTGTGTGAAGCTTTCTGCAAGCTGAATCTCCAAGTTGTTCCTCCAGGCTTTCTTGCCAACCTCATAGTCTCTCCCATTTTGGAAGATCAAATTCGTGAGGCACAACTCCTTGATGCCATGGTGAAGAAGGTGAAACGTGGTATCAACAAGGGCCTTTCCAAATACAAGTGCTATCGCATTGATGACAGAGACACTTTATTCTTCAAGGACCGGATTGTGGTTCCTAAAGGTGATCTAAGAAAAGTCATAATGAACGAGGCGCACAATTCTCTCCTTTCCATTCATCCCGGAAGTACGAAGATGTACCATGACCTCAAGAAGTCGTATTGGTGGACTAGAATGAAGCGAGAAATTGCTCAATTCGTGAATGAATGTGATGTCTGTCGAAGAGTGAAAGCAGAACACCAACGACCAGCTGGTCTCCTCCAACCTCTTGCTATCCCAGAATGGAAGTTTGATCATATCGAAATGGACTTCGTGACTGGTTTTCCAAAGTCCAAGCGCGGAAATGATGCTATCTTCGTTGTCATTGACAAGCTTTCTAAAGTGGCTCATTTCCTTCCAATCAAAGAATCCATCACAGCAGCTCAGCTGGCAGAGCTTTACACCTCCAGAATTGTCTCCTTGCACGGCATTCCACAATTGATTTCTTCAGATCATGGAAGCATCTTCCCCTCTAAGTTCTGGGACTCCTTCCAGAAGGCCATGGGCACAAACATTCGCTTCAGCACAGCTTTCCATCCTCAAACTAGTGGCCAAGTCGAGCGAGTCAATCAAATTCTTGAAGATATGCTCAGGGCTTGTGTCATTTCTTTTGGCATGAAATGGGAAGATTGTCTTCCATATGCTGAATTCTCCTACAACAACAGCTTCCAAGCGAGTTCGGGCAAGGCCCCATTCGAGATTCTCTATGGCAGAAAGTGTCGTACTCCTCTCAATTGGTCAGAGACTAGTGAACGCCAACTTCTTGGCAATGACTTAATCACTGAAGCTGAAGAAATGTGTAAAGTCATCCGTGATAATCTCAAAGCCGCGCAATCGCGCCAGAAGAGTTACTATGATAGTAAACACCGTGATGTGGCTTTCGAGATCGGAGACCATGTCTACCTCCGCGTCTCTCCAATGAAAGGCACTCGTCGCTTTGGTATCAAAGGGAAGCTTGCCCCTAGATACGTGGGTCCTTTCAAGATTATTGGCAAAAGAGGCGACCTCGCCTATCAACTTGAGCTTCCTTCCAACTTCGCGAATGTGCATGATGTGTTCCACGTGTCACAGCTCCGCAAGTGCTTCAAGATGCCTGAGCGCACTATCAACTTCGAAGAGATTGACCTTCAAGAAGATTTGTCTTATCATGAGCACCCCGTGGCTATTCTTGAAGAAACTGGGCGCAAGACTCGCAACAAGTCAATCAAATTCCTGAAAGTGAAGTGGTCGCACCATTCCGACCGGGAAGCCACCTGGGAACGCGAGGACCATCCCCGTTCTGAATATCCGGAGTTCTTTCAGTCCTAGATCTCAGGAAGAGATCTTCTCGTAGTGGTGGAGTGTTGTAACACCCCGCATGTAACTTTCCATATTTGTAACTCCGACTCTTGCCATTTTCGGCTATGTGCTATGATATTCCCTCCGTGGTCGGGTTTTGTCTTTCGTTTTGCATTTTGTCATGTCATGAATTTTCACATCATGTCATCATGTGCATTGCATTTGCATACGTGTTCATCTCATGCATCCGAGCATTTTCCCCGTTGTCCGTTTTGCAATCCGGCGCTCCTATCTCCTCTGGTGCACCCCTCTTGTTTTCTTTCGTGTGCGGGTGTCAAACTTCCTCGGAATGGACCGAGGCTTGTCAAGTGGCCTTAATATACCACCCGGAGACTACCGGTCAAGTTTCGTTCCATTTGGAGGTCGTTTGGTACTCCAACGGTTAACCGGGCATCCGCAAAGTCCATTTGAGTGTCCAAAAAAGCCCCCCTCAAAACCAGCCCAAAACCCACCAAACTCTCTTCCATGCTCTAGGTCGTTCAATCACGATCGTGTGGGCGAAAACCGCACCTCATTTGGAGCCTCCTAGCTCCCTCTACCTATTTATATGCATCTCCCCCGAAAAACGAAACGCAGTCCAACCCTAACCCTCGTCCCTCTCCGCCGCCGGACACGTCCGGGCGGAGCCGGATGCGTCCGCCGCTGCGCCCCGACGAATCGCAAGCCGACACGTCATCGCCGCCGTCCCCACGCCACCGCGGCCCGCCCGCGCGCGACCGGGCCCCGAGCCGCCACCCGACCTCCGCCTTGCCCCGCCGCCTCCGCGCCGGCGCCGCGAAGCCCCGCCGCCGGCCGGCCCCGCCGCAGCTCGCCGTTGCCGGCCCCGCCGCGCCCGCCGGCGCCCGTGCCCGCCGGCGCCCCTCGCCGCCCGGCGCCGTGCTCCGCTGCCCTCCTCCCTTCGCCGGAGTCCGCCGCCCCTTCCTCCTCCACGCCGGCGAGGCCGAACCCAGGACGAGCCCGAGCCCCCGATCGGATCTGGAGGATCCACTGTAGCGGTTGACCCCGAGCCCCCTTTTTTCCCCAAGTTTTTTTCGATTTTGATGATAAGTGCTCATGTTCCTCAGTGCGTAACTTCTTGCATGTAGCTCTGATTCGCGCGTGTGATATGTAAAATTGTTCAACTCATGATTCTCTACATTTTGTTCAATTGCACCATGTTCATTAGAGGTCATCTTGATGCCCAAATCTCTGTTGGAAGAGGGTTAGTTGCTGTTATCTTCTGGTTCTTACCAGAACTTGGAGATTTGTCATTTTTGTATCATTTATTCTGTGCATCTTATGGGCATGAGCTCTACATGTGTTTTGTTGTATGCCATGCCATCTTTCCATTGGTGTATGCCGTGTATTTTTGTGATCTCTGTGGTGACTAGCACAAGCATGCAAAGTTGGCTCCGTAATGTTTCCGATTTCAGGGACTTTGTAATTTCTCTCGTCTTTGTCTACTGTTATTTTGTTGCCATGTAAACTTGATGCTACGGAGAGATCCATTCATATTATGGAGATGTTAAGTAAGGATGTTTTGTAGCTATTTTTGTAATTGATCCATTCCTACCTTTGTTTGCAATTATGGAGGGCCATAGCATGACTCAATCTTGCTCTACTTTTGCTATAAAATATTTCTGGCAGATTCCTAACATGATATGCAATTTTGCCAAGCTTATTGTAGTTGATCCATACATGCTATGCTTGTGTTATTTCCATGGATAGCTTCATGAAAATGCCATCTTGCTGTAGGTATGCTTATTTTGTCATGCATTGCTTTGTGATGAGTGCATCAAGCTCATAAAGAGGCCTACATATTATTGTTTCTGCCATGCTCTGTTTTCTGCTAAGTCTGAAACCTGATAACGAAACTTCCTATGTTTACATGCTTTCCATCATATCTTCTGGTCCTTTTTCGCTTGTGGTCATTAAGGGACTTTTGTCATATGCATTTAGTACAACACTTCCTTTCCTTTTTTTTCTATGTTAAGTTCCTGTAGCATGTTGATTTCGTGCTCTGAACATTGCTACCTGATGCTGTTTTCTGCCATGTCCAGTAATTTCACCAAGTCTGTGAACCTGTTATCTTTTGCACTTTTGCCATGCTTGTTTGAGCTTGATATGTTGTGAACTAGCCGTGGCTCAGTGTTCATCTTTTTTCAAGCATCTCCTGTAGTTTACTGCCATGTGCTTTGTTGCTATGTTGGAGTGCTGTAGCATTGTTACGTGTTGCATTTTACGTGCTATCATGCTGTTAATCGCAGATTCGTGTCATTCTTGTTTTGCTTGCCATTTGCAAACCGTGCATCCGTTTCCGGTGATCTTTATATCGATTTCGACCGAAATCATCTCATCTTTCCAGTGGCATGCTTGGTTTGCCAAGTTACTGCCTTGTTCATCATTTTCCTTCCGGAGCACGCATATGCATCGCATATCATATCTTGCATATCATACATGTTTTGCATCATGTTGCTTGTGCATTTCTCGTGGTTGATTGTGGTTCCGTTTGTTTGTGTTCTTGTCTTGGGTAGAGCCGGGAGACGAGTTCGTGAACGAGGAACCTGTTGAGTACTGTTGAGGATACAGACCTTAGAGTCACCCGCCAGGAGGGGCCGGGTTACTCATATGGTCATTGCCAGAAGCCCGGTGCCAAGATTGAAGACGGTGGGCCAAAGATGGGCTTAAGACCCGGATATGGCTTAAGGCCTGTAGCCACAATCATCATTATGGTAGAACTTGTAGTGCAAGGAAAGAATAGTTGAGAGTCCGAGCCGGACACTTTTATAAGCCGGCCGGGACTCTGAGAGCTGCTGAGCGTCAGCCTCCCTATATAAAGGGACGACCCAGCATCGGTTTAGGGACAAGAACAATCTGATCCAGAGCCAGGCGTAGCGGTTTAGCTCCCTGGTCATCGAAACCCTAATCAATACCACCTCAACTGGACGTAGGCTTTTACCTTCACCGTAAGGGGCTGAACCAGTATAAACCCTCGTGTTCCTTGTCCCACTTAACCCCTTCAAGCTTCCTAGTTGCGATGGCTCCACGACTAAGTCCTAACTCGAGGACATCTGCCGTGACAATTCCACGACAATTGGCGCCCACCGTGGGGCCAGCGCACGGTGGATTTGAGTTCTTGAAGGGCAGCTTCGAAGGGCTCAAGGGATACGCTGTGGGCCGGATGACCAAGAGTCGTCGCGGCAAGCTCTACATCGACGATGCAAACTGGGGCCCCGACGCCGGCTCAATTGAGTACGGATACCAGGTCCCCTTCGGCGGAATTCATGTTTTCATTGGCAAGATTGGTGAGCCGGGCCCTGAGCCGGATCTCTGCGCCGATCTCATCGAGATGGCTCAGCGTGCACGACCCGCCCGGGCCCGGCCTGCCTTAAGGCATGCTTTTGTGGGGTGTATCCATGGAGGACTCTCTGATCGATCTGGATCTGGTGATGAAACGGCCGCCGGCTCTGACGGTGAGTCGGCCACCGATGAGTCAAACTCGTTGTATCAACTTCAAGAGGGCAGGCTCATGGGTTGTTCCGATAGTGACAGTATTCCGGACCTATGTGAGCCGCCAAGCCGGGTTGGAATCTTTATGGCCGGTGCGCAGCCTGTTCAGAACCCCGCTGCTGGAGCGGGAAACCCGGTGCCTTCTCTGGCTAAGGTGCTGATGGATCTTACGGACAAGATGACGGCCCTGTTAACCGCCTCGGTTGACCCAGCAGATCAAGCTCAGCATGATGCGGAGGTGGCACAGTTAAAGTTGGATCTAGTGAAAGCTAAGGAGGATCTGACAGCGGAAGGGATCAGGATGGCTGCGTAGAGGGCGGCTCTCGATGCCCAAACTCAGTTGATCCAGGCACAGTCCTTCCGGCTCACGATGGATCAGAACGCGTCCAATGAGGTCATGAGAAGGAGGCATCAAAAGGCCCAATCTCGACTCCCCCCGGCTTACGATCCACGCAACCTCTTCAACACGCCAGGTGCAGGGTCTAGTAGCCCGCCAGGGGTCATAGTGCCCGGGTCTGGGACCCCTATTCAGCCACAAGTGATGGGGCCTCCCCAGGTGCCCCTGCCCCGCCTCAGTACGTGCCAATACCCCCGGGTCATTATAATAACCCGCTAAAGAACATGGTCGCCGCGGCGGCACGGCTGGCGGCTCTCCCAGTTGACGGCGACTCTCCGACGGCTATTGAAACCCGCCGGGTCAGGGAACTCCTTCAGACAGCACTGGCGCAGCAAGAGGCGTACTCCTACAGCCGGGACAGGATCCACTCGACCCCTCGTCCAGGCCGGAGCCCGAGTTACAGCAGGCACATGGTCTCAGCGACCGGCTCAAGTAACGTCCGACGCCATGACCCGCCCCCTATCTATGGCCCGGTTCATAACGAAGCCTTTCACGCAGCAGACCAAGATAGAGCGCGGCAAGAGGCGGAGCAGGTGCCTCAATTGACGGCTTACCAGACCCCCCCGGCTTATCCGACGACGTCCGTCGACGTGGGTATCCCTACCAGGACTGGGGGTGTCCCTTGTTTAGTGCCAGCTATCCGTAATGAACGTCTACCTAAGGACTTCAAAGGCCCTAGGAAGGTGCCTAATTACACAGCTGACTTACAACCCGCAGCCTGGATCAAGAGTTACGAGATGGCCATGGAGCTGCTGGAGGTCAGTGAGGCGGCAATGGCCAAGTACTTCACCATGATGTTAGATGGGAATGCCCGCACTTGGTTGAAAGGGCTACCGCCGAATTCCATTGGTTCTTGGGCTGAGCTGAAGGCCCGGTTCATCCAAAACTTCAAGGATACCTGTAGGCAGTCTATGTCAATTGTGGATTTGACTAACTGCAAGCACCAGGAGGGTGAGTCTACGACACATTGGGTTCGCCGGGTTAAGGAGATCATACATTCGTCAGATAAAATGGATGCCGGCTCTGCAGTCTTAATGCTGGAGCAGAATTGTCGTTTTGTGCCCCTGAAGATGAAACTCGGGCGGCTTAAGCGCGACTGCAATGATATGGGTACACTGATGGCGGCTCTTGTCAAGTACGCCGATTCTGATGGTACCAAGGACCCCGCTTCAGATGATGAAAGGACAGGGAAGGGAAAGAAGAACGGCAATGGCAAGGGTCCTCAGCATAACCCGGGAAACCAAGGAGGAGGCAAGCGCAAAGCCGATGGCAGCCTAGAGTTTGTAGCCAACGCCAGCTCACAAGGTAATAACCAGCGACGCAAGGGGAGGCCCCCTCCCCGAGGCGGCGGGTCAGGCCCGACGCTGGAACAACTGTTGAATGAGCCTTGTCCAAGGCATGGCTCTAGAGAGAAGCCAGCAACTCATCTGTGGAAGGATTGTGCAATCATGAAGGCCTTTAAGAATTACAATGGCCCGGGCGGCGGCTCAGGCGCCGGCGGCTTACATGGCCCGGGCGGCGGCTCAAATTCTAACCCTCAGAACGGTCAAGGGGGCTTTAATCAGCAGTCTGGCCTGGGTCATCAACAGCAGTAGGGAGGTTATCAGACCAATCCAAAGCAGCTTAGCGGTGGGCAGTATCATGTGTTTAGCACCAGTCTGTGTAAGCGAGATCAGAAGCTTCATAAGAGGGCTATGAACGCTGTTGAGCCGGCGGTTCCACGCTACTTGCGGTGGTCTGAGCAGCCTATAGTGTGGAGTAGGGAGGATCACCCTCCTCGGGTGGATAATCCGGGTCACTTGGCCCTGGTGGTGGCTCCTCAGGTGGGAGGATATAGGTTCACTAAGGTACTCATGGATGGAGGCAGCAGCATCAACATCCTCTATTATGAGACATTTCGTTGTATGGGGTTGATTGATAAGAATCTCAGCCAATCAAACACTATTTTCCACGGTGTGGTACCTGGTAAGTCGGCTTACCCAGTCGGCAAGATCGAGCTGGAGGTGGCCTTCGGAGATGAGAACAACTACAGGGTGGAAAAATTGACCTTTGAGGTGGTCAAGATAAGAAGCCCGTACCATGCCATATTTGGGCGGCCGGCTTACGCCAAGTTCATGGCACGGCCGTGTTACGTATATTTACAGCTCAAGATGCCGGGTCATAATGGGACCATTACGGTTCACGGCAGCCGGAAGGTGGCCTTGGAATGTGAGGAAGGTGATGCAGCTTATGCAGAATCTGTTTGTGCAACAGAGGAGTTGAAGTTTTACAAAGACAACGTTGACCCAACAGATATGACCTCTCTGAAAAGGCCGACTACGGAGCATGAGCCGGCAATGAAATTTAAGTCGGCTGATGAGACTAAACTTGTTGATTTCGTTTCAGGAGATTCATCTCAGCAGTTTAGCATCAGTGCCAACCTGGATCCAAAATAGGAAAGCGCGCTCATCGAGTTCATCCATGAGAATAGGGACATCTTCGCATGGAAACCTTCTGACATGCCAGGTGTCCCTAGAGTACTCGCTGAGCACACTCTCAATGTTGATCTGAAATTTAAGCCGGTCAGGCAGTTCCTTCGGCGGTTCAATGAGGAGAGGCGGAAAGCTATTGGTGAAGAGGTGGCCCGGCTCTTGGCGGCCGGGTTTATTGTTGAAGTCTTTCACCCAGAGTGGTTAGCTAACCCGGTGCTCGTGCTCAGGAAGAACGGCACTTGGCGGATGTGTGTGGATTATACGGACTTAAACAAGGCATGTCCGGCTGATCCTTTTGCCCTCCCCCGTATTGATCAAATTATTGATGCTACGGCAGGTTGTGCGCGCTTAAGTTTCTTGGATGCTTATTCCGGATATCATCAGATTAAAATGGCAGTTAAGGACCAGGAGAAGACGGCGTTCATCACTCCCTTTGGAGCCTTCTGCTATGTGCCTATGCCCTTTGGACTCAAGTGTGCATAGGCGACTTACCAGCGTTGTGTACAGAACTGTCTTCATAAAAAGATTGGGCGCAATGTTCACGCTTATGTGGACGATATTGTGGTTAAGTCCATAAAAGAGGAAACCCTGATAGATGATTTAAGGGAAACCTTTGATAATCTCCAGGTCTACAAGATGATGCTTAACCCGGCCAAGTGTGTTTTTGGTGTTCCTGCAGGCAAACTCTTGGGTTTCTTGGTTTCTGACAGAGGCATTGAAGCTAACCCGGAGAAGATCAAGGCCATCACCTCCCTAGCTAAGCCGGCGTGTATAAATGATGTTCAGCGCTTGGCAGGTCGCATCGCTGCTTTAAGCCGGTTTATAAGCCGTTTGGGTGAGAAGGCCATGCCATTATATCAGTTGATGAAGAAAGCTGATAACTTTGTCTGGAATGATGCAGCTAATACTGCCTTTGAGGATTTGAAGAAGCAGCTGGCAGAGCCCCCAGTCCTTGCTGCTTCGATTGATAAGGAGCCCTTATTGCTGTATGTGGCTGCTAACACACGAGCTGTCAGTGTGGCCGTGGTGGTGGAGTGCAAGGAAGAGGGTAAGGAGCATCCGGTTCAGCGGCCGGTTTATTATGTCAGCGAAGTGCTCATTGAGTCCAAGCAGCGGTATCCGCATTGGTAGAAGCTTGTTTACGGTGTGTTCATGGCAAGCTGGAAACTTAAACATTATTTCCAGGGTCATCCCATCATTGTGGTCAGTTCTGCCCCTCTTGGTGATATCATTCAAAACAGAGAGGCCACAGGAAGAGTGGCTAAGTGGGCTATAGAACTCGGACCCCATGGTCTGAAATACGTACCACACACTGCCTTTAAATCTCAGGCCTTGGTGGATATCATCAATGATTGGACAGAGTCACAAGTGCCCGAGCAAAAGCCGGATAACACATATTGGACTATTCACTTTGATGGGTCCAGGAAGTTGGAGGGCTCGGGAGCTGGAGTCATGTTAGCTTCCCCTAAGGGTGATAAGTTCCATTATGTGCTACAATTGATGTTTCCTTGTACCAACAACGCAGCTGAGTACGAGGCCTTGCTCCATGGTCTTCGGATGGCTAAGGAGATGAGCTTGAGTCGGGTAAGGTGTTTCGATGACTCAGACTTAGAGGCTCAACAAGTATCAGGCAAGTGGGACTCTAAGGACCCTCTTATGGCGGCTTATCGCCGCGAAGTTGTTGCCATTGCTGGGCACTTTCAAGGCTACCAAGTAGAGCACATTGATTGCAGGAAGAACGAGGCAGCTGATGCCGTAAGCCGGCTGGGCTCTTAGCGAAAGCCCGTGCCGCCTAATACTTTCCTGGATGTCCTGTATAACCCTTCTGTTAAGTTGCCTACAGAGGAAGACTTAGCTGTCCCTGACCCGGAGGCACGACTGGTGGCGGCTCTCCATATCGTACCGGACTGGACAATGCCCTATCTGGCTTACATGACCCGGGGAGAATTACCTGAGGATGAAACTTTGGCCAGACAAATCACCCAGCGAGTTAAGTCAATGATTGTTGTCAATGGCGAGTTGCATCACCGCAGTGTTTCGGGAGCATTTCAGCGTTGTGTTTCCCCTGAGGAAGGTCAAGAGATCTTGCGTGAGATTCATGGAGGGGATTGTGGCCATCACGTCGGCTCAAAGTCTCTTGTGGCCAAGGCTTTTCGTCATGGTATTTATTGGTTGACGGCTCATGCTGATGCAGAGGACTTGGTCAGTAAGTGTGATGGTTGCCAAAGGTTCTCGCGACGGGCTCATGTACCGGCTCAAGAGCTGAGGATGATCCCAATTACTTGGCCCTTTGCGGTCTGGGGGCTTGATATGGTTGGGCCTTTCAAAAGGTCCAAGGATAAGAAGACCCACCTTTTGGTGGCAGTTGACAAGTTTACCAAGTGGGTTGAAGCGGAGCCAGTTAGCAAGTGTGATGCAGCCACGGCGGTTCAGTTTATGAAAAAGGTGATCTTTCGCTTTGGTTTTCCACACAGCATTATAACTGACAATGGCACCAATTTATCCAAAGGCGCCATGGAGGAGTTTTGTCAACGAGAGCATATCCGACTTGATGTTTCGTCGGTGGCTCATCCTCAATCCAATGGTCAAGCTGAGAGAGCTAATCAGGAGATTCTGAAGGGCATCAAGCCCCGGCTTTTGGTCCCTTTGCAACGGATGCCGGGTTGTTGGGTGGAGGAGTTACCCTCCATGTTATGGAGCATCAATAGTACTCCTAACAGGTCTACGGGATTCACCCCTTTCTTCATGGTTTATGGAGCAGAAGCAGTCCTCCCCAGTGACATTCGTCATGACTCGCCTCGAGTGGCGGCTTATATCGAAGCGGATAATGAACAGGCGCGCCAAGATGCTCTTGACTTGTTGGACGAACAGCGTGATGTGGCAGCAGCTCGATCAGCGATTTACCAACAAGACCTGCGTCGTTATCACAGTCGCCGGGTTAAGTCCCGGGTCTTCCAGGAAGGCGATCTGGTGCTCCGGCTCATCCAACATCAAACAGATGCGCACAAGTTATCCCCGCCTTGGGAAGGACCCTTTGTGGTCAGCAAGAATTTGCACAACGGGTCATATTACCTCATTGACATTCGGAAGCACAAAGATTCACGTAAGTCGGAGGAAGAGACCCGTCGACCGTGGAACATAGCTCAGCTTCGGCCTTACTACACTTGAGCCGCCGTCTCTCATGATGTACATATTTCTCTAAGCCATGTATATATTATGATAAGCAATAAAGCAGGACCTCTGTCCTTTTTCCTCCTCCAAATGTGCACGTGTTGTTTTCATTGTAAGATTACATGATAGATTGAAGGAGGATCCGGCTTACGATCATATTTGAATCTAGCCGTAAGCAATAAGGTCACTTGGGGGCTTCCTGTTCAAACATGGGTCGTATTCGAACCAAAGAGAACATAGCTGTCGATACCCATTTGATTGGCAAAGTTCCGAGCTCATTGAGGAGTTTTCTTTGATCATATTTGAATCTTAGTTTAACCCCTTTGAGAACCGACGTGGATCGTATTCGAATCAGCGTCGTTAAACAATTCTTAACATCACTTGGGGGCTTCCTGTTCAAACATGGGTCGTATTCGAACCAAAGAGAACATAGCTGTCGGTACCCTCTTGATTGGCATCGCCACACCCACTGGGGGCTATATGATCGCATTCGAATCCTAGCATAACCCCTTTGGGCCGGGTCTCTGGTCGTATTCGAACCGGAAGCCCCTAAGTTCTTCTGCTTTATCGCAAGTCTCTTCTGATTATTTCAAAGTATGTACAGCCGGGTCTCACTTTGCCGGCTTAAAACTTGACTAAACAGTGTTAGTTGAACACAATGGGTGTGATTAAGACAGGTACACCGGAGTTGAGGTACCAACCTTATTACCCGGGTTATCTAAATCGGAAGTATGCGTGCAGGCCGCTAAGTGTGTTATTACGGCTGTATTAAGGACATAGCTGAGGGTCAATCTTTATTGATTCATGTCCGGGTTATATATCTAAAACCTATGATTCTCAGCGCGGTAAGCTGCCTAGAGACTTGTGATTTGTCCTTTTATGCAGAATAGTTAAAGGCAACTATTTGAGACTAGGGAGAATGAATGACCAGGAGAAATATCAAAGAGACAACTTCAATAGACTTCAGCATTCAATACGTGCACAATGGCACGGCAAAGATAAAGTGTTGGACCTACTCTATTACAAGACTCATCGAGTCCAAGGAGTGGAGCGTTGTTTTGTAAACCGTCTGCAGAAGTTAAGACGCTTGCTGGGTTGAAGTCTCCGGCTCATCTCTTTCTTCTCCTCCGACTGTTCCCAAGGTCTGGAAAGTCGACGACTTCTAGTCGATGCCGCTCAGCGCTTCGAATTGGGCTTCCTCGTCAATTAACCCGGCCGGGTCAATCTCCAGGGCGAAGGTGTGCTAACGAGCCGGCGGGATTAAACTCAGGGCATCATAGCGAGGGGTCAGGATCCTCTGATTTTCCGCATTGTAACCCGGCTGGTACTTGGTCAGATCCGTGTCGTTTCCAATAAGAGTTGCCACCGGGCGCACGATCTTCACGCAGGCGGCGAAGTCTTTTTGGTCGAAAGCCGTGCCGTCTTCCTTCAGACTTGGATAGCCGAGGGCGATGTCTGCCGGGTCTAACTCGGGGAGGAAAGCCTTGGCCCGGCTCGGCGCGGCGGTCGCTCCGGCTCTTGCGGAGGCCCGTCGCAGCTCTTGGATACGTTGAGGAAGAACGGCGAGCCGGCGAAGAACCTCCGCCAGGTGAGTCGGCACCT
This sequence comes from Aegilops tauschii subsp. strangulata, assembly GCF_002575655.3. Taxonomy (NCBI): domain Eukaryota; kingdom Viridiplantae; phylum Streptophyta; class Magnoliopsida; order Poales; family Poaceae; genus Aegilops; species Aegilops tauschii. Next base: position 437,116,733 of record NC_053041.3, on the reverse strand, counting down.
CGTTGGATAGGGCCACCACCGCCAAGGCACGCTGTGACCCAGTGTAGAGTTGCTCCACCAGGGTGTACACGGCCTTTAGCTTGGTTACCACACTCTGGTTGAGGTTGGCACTTCTGGAACCTGTTTCATAGAACAGGATAAGCCGCCGACAAGGGTGAGTTATGAGGCATCAAAATTTGAAACTGGATGAAAGCCGGCGGATGACTTACCGAAGATTGCTGCAACCATCTGAGACACTTAGCGCTTTAAGCCGGAGAGTTCGGCCGTCTTCTCTGACAGGGCCCTCTCCGCCTAATCAGCCCGGTTCACCAATGCGGCCTTCTCTTCGGCCCACGCCTTCCGCTCAGCATCAAACTCCGTCTTCAGCTTCTCTTGAGCGGCGATGCTGGACACAAATTTGGCATTTGCCTTCCGGGTCTCCATCTCTTGCATCTTCAGCCGGTCCTTGAGATCAGCAAGGTCAGCCTCTAGCTTCTTGCTAGCAGCCTGCATAAATTTCCGGGTTATGGCATGAACAGTTACTATACACATTTAAAGTCCCAAGCGTTTTCCAAGCAAAGACACTTGGCACTTGGGGGCTAATGCATATTGAACGTTTCTATCTACAAATTGCCGGTTCAATTGGGTAAGCCAGAACCTAAGTCTACAACATATTCAATCATAAGTCGTCGACTTGGGGGCTAGCATGGTAAAGGTAACTATGCAGTAAGTAAGAGGACAGAAGAATAATACCTCAGATTTCTGCTGGATTTGGGTCACCATGGCAATCTCTGCGTCCCGGCTCTTGTGCACTTGGCTGACGAAGCCGGAGACGATCTCTCCAATGTTCAAATTGGAGTAGTCGGTGAGGTCCAGGTTAACCCGGCGGAACTCTAGCAGCTCCCCTTTGGCGGAGCTCTTAGCCAGCGCGGTAGGTCTCCCCGGCTCAACAAACTCCGTCCGGGTAATTACCACGTCCGGGTCGTCTGCTGGTTGAGCTGAGCTGGGGGCCTCCGGGTTAACAAAAGCTTCTGCAGTTGCGTTGGTGGTTGGGGCAGCGGCCTCAGGTGCAGAGACAGCTGGCGGCTCTTGAGTGGCTGCGTCTGGCTCAGGCAAGTCCGGCTCATCGACCGGCTTGGACTTCTTTGCCCTCTTGGTGAGTTTGGCCTGGGCAATGGAACGACAGAAAGGTTAAGCACAATAGTGTAAGTAAAAGACAAAGTACAGCATGTGATGATTGTCATTACCCGGGCACAGTCTTGAAAGCCGGCAGGCTTGACTGCATAGAGTCGCCAGAAGAGGGGGAAGTTTCCTGATAATTTGAGTCACAGGAATTAAGTGGTTGACGTATAACACCCGCCAAAGGATGAAAAGGGTACAAAGTTGAGATCACCTCGGTCCGGCGCTTCCTCGACGCGTCTGGTAAGCCGGAAGAGAGGTCGGCGTCCTTGTTGCTCCGGGTGTGCCGCCGGCTCTCATGCACCTGTCGCTTCAAAATAAATTGAGGGTCTTGATAAGCTAAAGGATGTGAAAAGCTTACTTTCCGGGTTACCCTTCGGACTTTCAGCCTTGGCAAGGGCTCCGAGTCGGAGGAAAATGTCGTTACCTCTTCAACCACCGGGTTACTTGCTCCGGTGTCGTCCTATTGATGAACAAGTATTGATAAGGTGGACAGAAGTAAAACAACAAAGTACAACAAGGACTTACAGGCTCAGGGGTTACATCTGACTCGGAGCTGTCGCTTAGTTGCATCAGCTCTGAAGCAGTAGGCCTATTTCCTTTCTTGCGAGGGGCGGCTTTCTTGGCGGCTTTCTTCACCTTTCTGGCCTTCTTGGCCGCCTCATGGTCATATTTGACCCGCCAGAACTTATCATCAGCCTGAAAAATACAATGATGATTTCTTAAAACAATTCAGATGAAAGTTATATGCAGATAAGATGTTCAGATCAGCGGCTTACCATTGGGGCTGGGTTGGTCTTGCAGAAGGGGGCTAGCCCGGTCCTTCCGCAGTCTGCCAGGCTCTCGTTCAAGAGAGCCTTGGTCATCTCTTCTGCAACATCTTCAGGAAGATCGTTGCGGCTGTGTCTCTGGGGGTCATCCTTTTGGCCCGTGTACTCGCACATTAAGCCGGGGCGGCGGGTCAAAGGGATCACCCGCCACGAGATCCAGACCCGGACCAGATCGATTCTGTTCAGACCATTGCCCAGGAGAGCCTTGATCTTGTTGATGGTGGGGAGCAGAGGTTGGCACTCCGCTTGAGTCAGCTTGTCTGACAGTGGGTGAGTCGGCTCCAGACGCGAGGGGCGAAAGCCGGGCAACGAACTCTCATCAGCCGGCGATGTGTCTTGGCAGTAAAACCACGTCAGATTCCAGTCCTTGGGGTGACTGGGCGGCTCTGCGTAAGGGAAAAGGCAGTCCCTACGCCGCTGGATGGAGATGCCGCCTAGCTCCAAACTCGGCCCGTTGGCACACTCGTTTTGGCGGTTTAAATAGAAAAGCTCTCTGAAGAGCAGCAGACTGGGTTCTTCTCCAAGGTAAACCTCGCAGAACACTTGGAAGTTGCAGATATTGGACACTGAGTTGGGTCCTATGTCCTGAGGCCGCAGATCGAAGAAATTCAGAACGTCTCTGAAAAACTTTGAGCCGGGCGGTGCGAAGCCCCGGCTCATGTGATCCGCAAAAATGACCACCTCCCTGTCCTTTGGCTGTGGTCTCTCCTCTGATGGATCGGGGGCACGGTAGGACATGACGTCCTTCTTGGGCAGATAGCCAGACTTGACAAAATCTGCTAACGTCTCGTTGGTGACATTGGACCTCATCCAGTTGCAAGTGATGGAGGCTTTAGGAGCTTTGGGAGGCATGGTGATTGTTGGAAGCCTATGATACAGGGAAAAATGTCCGGTTTAATAATGAGCCGGAGGAGACTTACAAGTTAAGGTTTAAGGTGGCGGCTTATGAAGGGGACTAATGACGTATATCTAAGTGCGCCAGGTTATTTAAGCCGCCCAAGGAGTTGAGAGTAACTCGATTGTCTACGGCCTTATCACAGAAGAGCCGGAAAATTTTTATGGCGCATGGTCTCCTTTGAGTCGGAAGGTTCTACGGTGCGTGGTTTCTTTAAGCCGGAATTGTAAACCGCCTTGGCTCAACAAGTGCAGTTTTTTACTAAGTGTGGTGAAAACAGGTTCCACACAAGGCAGTAAATATTTTGGATCAAAATGGTCGGGTAAAAAGAAAAGTTTCTAGACCTAGAAACAGACGCGAGGCAGTTCTTGAGCTGAAACAAGGCTCTTATGCAGTAAAAAGAGGGCTATTTACATGTGAAATGGGTCTTAAACATCTACCGGAGTGATTCTATACAGAGCTAAGATCAAAAAAGGGCAGTAAAAACCAAATCTACCAAGGGCCGCAACGAACTACGAAGAACAGAGGATGAACTACGGAACCCTAATGTGGATCTAGCCAATGGAGTATCGAGGACTTACTGGTACTGAAGAGATGTGGAGATGGCCGCCGTTTGTCTGGACCGAGTCAGGGTGATGCAGCGGCCAAGGTTGATGAAGACCGGGGGCGCGGCGGCGGCGGCAGAGTTCGAGCTCGAGCAGAGGAACTGTCGTGGAATAGTCACGGCAGATGTCCTCGAACTAGGACTTAGTCGAGGAGCCATCGCAACTAGGAAGCTTGAAGGGGTTAAGTGGGACAAGGAACACGAGGGTTTATACTGGTTCAGCCCCTTACGGTGAAGATAAAGGCCTACGTCCAGTTTGAGGTGGTATTGATTAGGGTTTCGATGACCAGGGAGCTTAACTGCTATGCCTGGCTCTCGATGAGATCTTTCTAGTTGTTAAACCGCTGCCGGGTCGTCCCTTTATATAGGGAGGCTGACGCCCAGCAGCTCTCAGAGTCCCGACCGGCTCATAAGAGTGTCCGGCTCGGACTCTCAATTATTCTTGCCTTACACTACAAGTTCAACCATAATAATGATTGTAACTACGGGCCTTAAGCCATATCCGGGTCTTAAGCCCATCTTTGGCCCACCGTCTTCAAGCTTGGCGCCGGGCTTCCGGCAATGACCATATGAGTAACCCGGCCCCTACTGGCGGGTGACTCTAAGGTCTATATCCTCAACATTAGGCCCCAGATTAATTTGAGCCGGCTCATGTCAATCTTCAGCTCTTTCGACAGAAAAAATTCTCCGGCTTACCATTTGTGTGAAGGCCATAACCCGGCGTGACGTCATTCTCTGGACTCCGGGTAATCCTCCGTGACGTCATCTTCCATTAAGCCCGCTTTTTACTCCGCCAGATCCGCAACGGATCTTTACCTTTACTGTCATCCCGAAAATCGAGGCGTTTCATGGGGAGATAACCACGCCGTGGTCTCCTTGATTCTCGCGCCCACTTATGAGCTCGCCTTATAAATAGGCCGGCCCGACGGGCCTTCAGTCACTTCTCTCTCCTTCGTCTTCTTCCTCGCGCCACTGCTCCCCTGCCCGAGCTCTGCTACTGCCGCCGCCGCGGGTCTTCTCGTCGTCATCAACTCAGGCCGCTGCATCACCCTGATTTGACCAGAGGAACGCGACAACCTCCGTGACTCACCAGCCACCGTAAGTCCTGCTTGCCCTGTAGAACAGATCTGCCGTAGGGTTCATCCGTGTTCTTCATGTTCTTCGCTGTCACCTACGAGCCCCGGTAGTTTTTATTTTTACTGCCCTTTTTGATCTTAGCCCTGTGTAGAACTACTGCGGTAGCTGTTTTAGCACCCATTTCTCATGCAAGTAGACCTCCTTTTACTGCATAAGGCCTTGTTCAATGCTCAAGAACTCCCCTGCGTCTGTTTTTTAGGTCTAGAAATTTTCCTTTTGCCCGACCACTTTGATCCAAAATATTTACCGCAATGTGTGAAACCTGTTTTCACCACACTTAGTAAAAAAACTGCCCTCATTGAATCATGGCGGTTTACATTTCCGGCTTAAAGAAAACATGCGCCATAGAACCTTCCGACTTAAGGGAAGCCGCGCACCGTAAAACTTTCCAGCTCACTTATAACCAGGTTGTAGACAATTTGAATTACCCTCAAGCACACCAGCGGCTTAGATAACCCGATGTACCTAGACATATATCATTAGTCCCCTCCATAAGCCGCCACTTAACACTGAATTACAACTTTCCTCCGGCTTATACTTAAACCGGACATTTCCTTTTATCAAAGGCTGCCGACTTTCACCATGCCTCCCAAAGCTCCTAAAGCCTCTATCACTTGCAATTGGATGAGGTCCAATGTCACCAACGAAACTCTACCAGAGTTTGTCAAGTCAGGCCACCTACCAAAGAAGGATGTCATGTCCTACCGCGCCCCTGACCCGTCAGAAGAGAGACCACAGCCAAAGGACGGGGAGGTGATCATTTTTGCGGATCACATGAGCCGGGGCTTCGCACCGCCCGGCTCAAAGTTTTTCAGAGATGTTCTGAATTTCTTCGATCTGCGGCCTCAGGACATAGGACCCAACTCAGTGTCCAATATCTGCAACTTCCAAGTGTTCTGCAAGGTTTACCTTGGAGAAGAACCTAGTCTGCTGCTCTTCAGAGAGCTTTTTTACTTGAATCGCCAGAACGAGTGTGCCAACGGGCCAAGCTTGGAGCTAGGCGGCATCTCCATTCAGAGACGGAGAGACTGTCTGTTCCCTTATGCCGAGCTGCCGAGTCACCCAAAGGACTGGAACATGACTTGGTTCTACTGCCAAGACACGCCACCGGCTGATGAAAGTCCACCGCCCGGCTTTCGCCCATCGCGTCTGGAGTCAACACACCCACTATCAGACAAGCTGACTCAAGCGGAGCGCCAGCCTCTGCTCCCCACCATAAACAAGATCAAGGCTCTCCTGGGCAATGGTCTCAACGGAATCGATTTGGTCCGGGTCTGGATCTCCTAGCGGGTGATCCCATTGAGCCGCCGCCCCGGCTTAATGTGCAAGTACACGGGCCGAAAGGATGACCCTCAGAGACACAGCCGCAACGATCTTCCTGAGGATGTTGCAGAGGAGATGACCAAGGCTCTTTTAAACGAGAGCCTGGCAGACTGCGGAAGGACCGGATTAGCCCCCTTCTGCAAGACCAACCCAGGCCCAGCGGTAAGCCGCCAATCTGAACATCTTATCTTCTTCTGTATATAACTTTCATCTGAATCGTTTTAAGAAATCATCATTGTATTTTTCAGGCTGACGACAAGTTCTGGCGGGTCAAATATGACCATGAGGCGGCCAAGAAGGCCAGAAAGGCGAAGAAAGCCGCCAAAAAAGCCGCTCCCCGTAAGAAGGGAAGTAGGCCAACTGCTTCGGAGCTGATGCAACTAAGCGACAGCTCCGAGTCAGAGGTAACCCCTGAACCTGTAAGCTCTTTGCTATGTTTTATTGTTTATTTCTGTCCGCCTTACCAACACTTGTTCATCAACAGGATGACACCGGAGCCAGTAACCCGGTGGTTGAAGAGGTAATGTCACTTTCCGCCGACTCGGAGCCCTTGCCAAGGCTGAAAGTCCGAAGGGTAACCCGGAAAGTAAGCTTTTCACATCCTTTAGCTTATCAAGATCCTCAATTTATTTTGAAGCGACAGGTTCATGAGAGCCGGCGTCACACCCAGACCAACAAGGACACCGACCTCTCCTCCGGGTTACCTGACGCATCGAGGAAGCACCGAACTAAGGTTATTTCCCACTTGTACCCTTTTCATCTGTTGGCGGGTGTTATACGTCAGCCACTCAATTCTTCTGACTCAAATTATCAGGAGACCTCCCCCTCTTCGGGCGACTCTATGCAATCGAGTCTTCCGGCTTTCAAGACCGCGCCCGGGTAATGATAACCATCTCATGTTATACTTGTCTTTACTTACCCTTTTGTGCTTAACGTGTCTGTCCTTTCAGTGCCCAAGCCAAACTCACCAAGAAGGCAAAGAAGGCCAAGCCAGTCGAAGAGCCGGAGTTGCCTGAGCCGGAGGCAGCAGATCAAGAACCGCCAGCTGCCTCCGCTCCCAAAGCCGCCGCTCCAACCAACAAGGCAGCTGCAGAAGCTTCTGCTAACCCGGAGGCCTCCGGCTCGGCTCAACCAGCAAATGATCCGGACGTGGTAATCACCTGGATGGAATTTGTTGAGCCGGGGAGACCTACCGCACTGGCCAAGTGCTCCGCCAAGGGGGAGTTGCTCCAGCCCCGCCGGGTGAACCTGGACCTCTCCGACTACGCCAACCTGAGAATTGGAGAGCTCGTCTCTGGCTACATCAGCCAAGTGCACAAGAGCCGGGACGCAGAGGTTGCCATGGTGAACCAGATCCAGCAGAAATCTGAGGTATCATTCTGCTGTCCTCTTACTTACTGCATAGTTACCTTTACCATGCTAGCCCCCAAGTCGACAACTTATGACTGAATATGTTGTAGACTTAGGTTCCGGCTTACTCAATTGAACCGGCAGTTTGTAGATAGATACGTTCAATATGCATTAGCCCCCAAGTGCCAAGTGTCTTTGCTTGGAAAACGCTTGGGACTTTAAATTTGTATAGTAACCGTTCCTGCCATGACCCGGAAATTTATGCAGGCTGCTGGCAAGAAGCTTGAGGCTGACCTCGCTGATCTCAAGAACCGGCTGAAGATGCAAGAGATGGAGACCCGGAAGGCAAATGCCAAATTTGTGTCCAGCATCGCCGCGCAAGAGAAGCTGAAGACGGAGTTTGATGCTGAACGGAAGGCGTGGGCCGAAGAGAAGGCCGCATTGGTGAACCGGGCTGAACAGACGGAGAAGGCTCTCTCCGAGAAGACCGCCGAGCTCTCCGGCCTAAAGCGCCAAGTGTCCTAGATGGTGGCCGCAATCTTCGGTAAGTCGTCTCACCGGCTTTCATCAAGCTTAGAGTGTTTATATCTCATAATTCATCCTTGTCGGCGGTTTATCTGACTCTGTTAAACAGGTCCCAGAAGTGCCAACCTCAACTAGAGTGTGGTAACCAAGCTGAAGGCCGTGTATACCCTGGTGGAGCAACTATACACCGGGTCACAGCGTGCCTTGGCCGTGGTGGCCCTATCCAACGAGGTGCCGACTCACCTGGCGGAAGTCCTTCGTCGGCTCGCCGTTCTGCCTCAACGGATCCAAGAGCTGCGACGGGCCTCTGCAAGAGCAGGAGCGATCGCTGCGCTGAGCCGGGCTAAGGCGTTCCTGCCGGAGTTAGACCCGGCGGACATCGCCCTTGGCTATCCAAGCCTGAAGGAAGACGGCTCCGCTTTCGATTAGAAGGACTTTGCAGCTTGCGTGAAGGCCGTACGCCCGGTGGCCACTCTGATCGGCAATGATACAGATCTGACGAAGTATCAGCCGGGCTACGATGCAGAAAATCAGAGGATCCCTACTCCACGCTATGAAGCCCTCAACTTGATCCCGCCGACTCGTCAGCACACCTTCGCCCCGGAGATTGACCCGGCCGGGTTAATTGACGAGGAAGCCCAATTCGAAGCTCTCGGCGGCATCGACTGGAAGTCATCAACTTTCCAGGTCTTGGGATCAGCCGGAGGAGAAGATAGGAACGAGCCGGAGACTTCAACTCAGCAAACGTCGTAATTCGGCTGGCGGTTTACCAAACGATGCCTCACCCTTCTGGACTCAACGAGTCTTGTAACAGAGTAGGATCAACACTTTATCTTTGTCGTGCCATCGTGCATGCCTTGAATGCTTGAAGTTTTATTGAAGTTATCTCCTTTATATTTCTCCGGGTCATTCATTCCCCTTAGTCTCAAATAATTGCCTTTAACTATCCTGCATAGAAAGACGAATCACAAGTCTCCAGGCGGCTTATCGCCCCGAGAATCATATGTTTTAGATATATAACCCGGAATATGAATCAAAAAAGACAGGCTCTCAGGTATGTCCTTAATATAGCTGTAATAACACAATTTGCGGTCTGCAAGCATACTTCCAGTTTAGATAACCCGGATAATAAGGTTGGTACCTGAATTCCGATTTACTTGTCTTAATGACACCCATGGTGCTCAACTAACACTGTAAATCAAAGTTAAGCCGGCAAAGTGAGACCCGGCCGTACACACTTGGAAATAATCAGACGTAACTTGCTATAAAGCAGAGGAACTTAGGGGCTTCCGGTTCGAATACGACCAGAGACCCGGCCCAAAGGGGTTATGCTAGGATTCGAATACGATCATATAGCCCCCAGTGGGTGTGGCGATGCCAATCAAGAGGGTATCGACAGCTATGTTCTCTTTGGTTCGAATACGACCCATGTTTGAACAGGAAGCCCCCAAATGACTTTAAGAATTGTTTAACGACGCTGATTCGAATACGATCCACGTCGGTTCTAAAAGGGGTTAAACTAAGATTCAAATATGATCAAAGAAAACTCCCCAATGAGCTCGGCACTTTGCCAATCAAATGGGTATTGATAGCTATGTTCTCTTTGGTTCGAATATGACCTATGTTTGAACAGGAAGCCCCCAAGTGACCTTATCGCCTACGGCTAGATTCGAATACGATCATAAGCCGGATCGTCCTTCAAATTATCATGTAATCTGGCAATGAAAACAACACGTGCACATTTGGAGGAGAAAAAAGGACAGAGGTCCTACTTTATTGCTTATCATAATATATACATGGCTTAGAGAAGTATGTACATCATGAGAGCTGGTGGCTCAAGTGTAGTAAGGCCGAAGCTGAGCTATGTTCCAGGGCCGACGGGTCTCTTCCTCCGAGTTACGTGAATCTTTGTGCTCCCGAATGTCAATGAGGTAATATGACCCGTTGTGCAAATTCTTGCTGACCACAAAGGGCCCTTCCCAAGGCGGGGATAGCTTGTGTGCATCTGTTTGATCCTGGATGAGCCAGAGCACGAGATCACCTTCCTGGAAGACCCGGGATTTAACCCGGCGGCTATGATAACGGCGCAGGTCTTGTTGGTAAATCGCTGAACGGGCTGCTGCCACATCACGCTGTTCTTCCAACAAGTCAAGAGCATCTTGGCGCGCCTGTTCATTATCCGCCTCAACGTAAGCCGCCACTCGAGGTGAGTCATGACGGATGTCACTGGGGAGGACTGCTTCTACCCCATAAACCATGAAGAAAGGCGTAAAACCTGTAGACCTATTAGGAGTAGTGTTGATGCTCCATAACACGGAGGGCAACTCCTCCACCCAACAACCCGGCGTCTGTTGCAAAGGGACCAAAAGCCGGGGCTTGATGCCCTTCAGAATCTCCTGATTAGCTCTCTCCGCCTGACCATTGGATTGAGGATGAGCCACCGAGGAAACATCAAGTCGGATATGCTCTCGTTGACAAAACTCCTCCATGGCGCCTTTGGATAAATTGGTGCCATTGTCAGTTATAATGCTGTGTGGAAAACCAAAGCGAAAGATCACCTTTTTCATAAACTGAACCGCCGTGGCTGCATCACACTTGCTAACTGGCTCCGCTTCAACCCACTTGGTAAACTTGTCAACTGCCACCAAAAGGTGGGTCTTCTTATCCTTGGATCTTTTGAAAGGCCCAACCATATCCAACCCCCAGACCGCAAAGGGCCAAGTAATTGGGATCATCCTCAGCTCTTGAGCCGGTACATGAGCCTGTCGCGAGAACTTTTGGCAACCATCACACTTACTAACCAAGTCCTCAGCATCAGCATGCGCCGTCAACCAATAAAAACCATGACGAAAAGCCTTGGCCACAAGAGACTTTGAGCCGGCGTGATGGCCACAATCCCCTTCATGGATCTCACGCAAGATCTCTTGACCTTCCTCAGGGGAAACACAACGCTGAAACGCTCCCGTAACACTGCGGTGATGCAACTCTCCATTGATAACAATCATTGACTTAGCCCGCCGGGTTATTTGTCTGGCCAAAGTTTCATCCTCAGGCAACTCGCCCCGGGTCATGTAAGCCAGATAGGGCATTGTCCAGTCCGGTATGATATGGAGAGCCGCCACCAGTCGTGCCTCCGGGTCAGGGACAGCCAAGTCTTCCTCTGTAGGCAGCTTAACAGAAGGATTATACAGGACATCCAGGAAAGTATTAGGCGGCACCGGCCTTCGCTGAGATCCTAGCCGGCTTAAAGCATCAGCCGCCTCGTTCTTCCTGCGATCAATGTGCTCTACTTGGTAGCCCTGAAAGTGCCCAGCAATGGCATCAACTTCGCGGCGATAAGTCGCCATGAGAGGGTCCTTAGAGTCCCACTTGCCTGATACTTGTTGAGCCACCAAGTCTGAGTCACCGAAACACCTTACCCGGCTCAAGCTCATCTCCTTAGCCATCCGAAGACCGTGGAGCAAGGCCTCGTACTCAGCCGCATTGTTGGTACAAGGAAACATCAATTGTAGCACATAATGGAACTTATCACCCTTAGGGGAAGCTAACACAACTCCAGCCCCCGAGCCCTCTAACTGTCTGGACCCATCAAAGTGAATAGTCCAATATGTGTTATCCGGCTTTTGCTCGGGCACTTGTGACTCTGTCCAATCATTGATGAAATCCACCAAGGCCTGAGACTTAACGGCAGTGCGTGGCACGTATTTCAGACCATGGGGTCCGAGTTCTATAGCCCACTTAGCCACTCTTCCTGTGGCCTCTCTGTTTTGAATGATATCACCAAGAGGGGCAGAACTGACCACAGTGATGGGATGACCCTGGAAATAATGCTTAAGTTTCCGGCTTGCCATAAACACATCGTAAACAAGCTTCTGCCAATGCGGATACCGCTGCTTGGACTCAATGAGCACTTCGCTGACATAATAAACCGGCCGCTGAACCGGATGCTCCTTACCCTCTTCCTTGCGCTCCACCACCACGGCCACACTGACGGCTCATGTGTTAGCAGCCACATACAGCAATAAGGGCTCCTTATCAATCGGAGCAGCAAGGACTGGGGGCTCTGCCAGCTGCTTCTTCAAATCCTCAAAGGCAGTATTAGCTGCATCATTCTAGACAAAGTTATCAGTTTTCTTCATCAACTGATATAATGGCATGGCCTTCTCACCCAAACGGCTTATGAACTGGCTTAAAGCCGCGATGCGACCCACCAAGCGCTGAACATCATTTATACACCCCGGCTTAGCCAGGGAGGTGATGGCCTTGATCTTCTCCGGGTTAGCTTCAATGCCTCTGTCAGAAACTAAAAAACCCAAGAGTTTGCCTGCAGGGACACCAAAAACACACTTGGCCGGGTTAAGCATCATCTTGTAAACCCGGAGATTATCAAAGGTTTCTCTCAAATCATCTATCAGGGTTTCCTCCTTTATAGATTTAACCACAATATCGTCCACATAAGCATGAACATTGCGCCCAATCTGTTTATGAAGACAGTTCTGTACACAACGCTGGTAAGTCGCCTGTGCACACTTGAGTCCAAAGGGCATAGACACATAGCAGAAGGCTCCAAAGGGAGTGATGAACGCCGTCTTCTCCTGGTCCTTAACTGCCATTTTAATCTGATGATATCCGGAATAAGCATCCAAGAAACTTAAGCGCGCACAACCTGCCGTAGCATCAATAATTTGATCAATACGGGGGAGGGCAAAAGGATCAGCCGGACACGCCATGTTCAAGTCCGTATAATCCACACACATCCGCCAAGTGCCGTTCTTCTTGAGTACGAGCACCGGGTTAGCTAACCATTCTGGGTGAAAGACTTCGACAATAAACCCGGCTGCCAAGAGCCGAGCCACTTCTTCACCAATAGCTTTCCGCCTCTCCTCATTGAACCGCCGAAGGAACTGCCTGACCGGCTTAAATTTCGGATCAACATTGAGAGTGTGCTCAGCGAGTTCTCTAGGTACACCTGGCATGTCGGAAGGTTTCCATGCGAAGATGTCCCTATTCTCACGGATGAACTCGATGAGCACTGATGCTAAACTGCTGAGATGAATCTCCTGGAACGAAATCAACAAGTTTAGTCTCATCAGCCGACTTAAATTTCAGTGCCGGCTCATGCTCCGTAGTCGGCTTTTTCAGAGAGGTCATGTTTGTTGGGTCAACATTGTCTTTGTAAAACTTCAACTCCTCTGTTGCAGAAACAGATTCTGCATAAGCTGCATCGCCTTCCTCGCATTCTAAGGCCACCTTCCGGCTGCCGTGAACCGTAATGGTCCCATTATGACCCGGCATCTTGAGCTGTAAATATACGTAACACGGCCGTGCCATGAACTTGGCGTAAGCCGGCCGCCCAAATATGGCATGGTACGGACTTCTTATCTTGACTACCTCGAAGGTTAATTTTTCCACCCTGTAGTTGTTCTCATCTCCGAAGGCCACTTCCAACTCGATCTTGCCAACTGGATAAGCCGACTTACCAGGTACCACACCATGGAAGATAGTGTTTGACTGCCCGAGGTTCTTATCAACCAACCCCATACGGCGAAAAGTCTCATAATAGAGGATGTTGATGCTGTTGCCTCCGTCCATGAGTACCTTAGTGAACTTATATCCTCCCACCTGAGGAGCCACCACTAAGGCCAAGTGACCCGGATTGTCCACCCGGGGAGGGTGATCCTCTCTACTCCAGACTATAGACTGCTCAGACCACCGTAAGTAGCGTGGAACCGCCGGCTCAACAGCATTCACAGCCCTCTTATGAAGCTTCTGATCTCGCTTACACAGACTGGTGGTAAATACATGGTACTGTCCACCGCTAAGCTGCTTTGGATTGGTCTGATAACCCCCCTGCTGTTGTTGATGACCCTGGCCGGACTGCTGATTAAAGCCCCCTTGACCGTTCTGAGGATTAGAATTTGAGCCGCCGCCCGGGCCATGAAAGCCGCCGGCGCCTGAGCCGCCGCCCGGGCCGTTATAATGCTTAAAGGCCTTCATGATTGCACAATCCTTCCATAGATGGGTTGGACAAGGCTCATTCAGCAGCTGCTCCAGCGTCGGGCCTGACCCGCCGCCTCGGGGAGGGGGCCTCCCCTTACGTCGCTGGTTATTACCTTGTGAGCTGGCGTTGGCCACAAACTCTAGGCTGCCATCGGCCTTGCGCTTGCCTCCTCCTTGGTTCCCCGGGTTATGCTGAGGACCCTTGCCATTGCCGTTCTTCTTTCCCTTCCCTGTCCTTTCATCATCTGAAGCGGGGTCCTTGGTACCATCAAAATCGGCGTACTTGACAAGAGCCGCCATCAGTGTACCCATATCATTGCAGTCGCGCTTAAGCCGCTCAAGTTTCATCTTCAGGGGCAAAAAACGACAATTCTGCTCCAGCATTAAGACTGCAGAGCCGGCGTCCATTTTATCCGAGGAATGTATTATCTCCTTAACCCGGCGAACCCAATGTGTCGTAGACTCACCCTCCTGCTGTTTGCAGTTAGTCAAATCCACAATTGACATAGACTGCCTACAGGTATCCTTGAAGTTTTGGATGAACCGGGCCTTCAGCTCAGCCCAAGACCCAATGGAATTTGGTGGTAGCCCTTTCAACCAAGTGCGGGCAGTCCCATCTAACATCATGGTGAAGTACTTAGCCATGGCCGCCTCACTGACCTCCAGCAGCTCCATAGCCATCTCATAACTCTCGATCCAGGCTGCGGGTTGTAAGTCTGCTGTGTAATTAGGCACTTTCCTAGGACCTTTGAAGTCCTTGGGTAGACGTTCATTGCGGATAGCTGGCACTAAACAAGGGACACCCCCAGTCCTGGTAGGGATACCCACGTCGACGGAAGTCGTCGGATAAGCCGGGGGAGTCTGGTAAGCCGTCAACTGAGGCACCTGCTCCGCCTCCTGCCGTGCTCTGTCCTGGTCTGCTGCGTGAAAAGTTCCGTTATGAACCGGGCCATGGCCAGGGGGCGGGTCATGGCGTCGGACGTTACTTGAGCCGGTCACTGAGACCATGTGCCTGCTGTAACTCGGGCTCCGGCCTGGCCGAGGGGTCGAGTGGATTCTGTTCCGGCTATAGGAGTACGCCTCTTGCTGCGCCAATGCTGTCTGAAGGAGTTCCCTGACCTGGCGGGTTTCAATAGCCGTCGGAGAGTCGCCATCGACTGGGGGAGCCGCCAGCCGTGTTGCCGCGGCGACCATGTTCTCCAGGGGGTTATTATAATGACCCGGGGGTATTGGCACGTACTGAGGCGGGGCAGGGGGCACCTGGGGAGGCCCCATCACTATTGGCTGAATAGGGGTCCCAGACCCGGGCACTATGACCCCTGGCGGGTTACTAGACCCTGCACCTGGCGTGTTGAAGAGGTTGCGTGGATCGTAAACCAGAGGGAGTCGAGATTGGGCTTTTTGATGCCTCCTTCTCATGACCTCATTGGACGCGTTCTGATCCATCGTGAGCCGGAAGGACTGCGCCTGGATCAACTGAGTTTGGGCATCGAGAGCCGCCCTCTCTGCAGCCATCCTGATCCCTTCCGCTGCCAGATCCTCCTTAGCTTTCACTAGATCCAACTTTAATTGTGCCACCTCCGCGTCATGCTGAGCTTGATCCGCCGGGTCAACCATGGCGGTTAACAGGGCCATCATTCTGTCCGTGAGATCCATTAGCACCTGAGCCGGTGAAGGCACCGGGGTTCCCGCTCCAGCAGCAGGGTTCTGAACAGGCTGTGCACCGGCCATAAAGACTCTGACCTGACTTGGCGGCTCAAACGGGTCCGGAATACTGTTGCCGTCGGAACAACCCATGAGCCTGCCATCTTGAAGTTGATACAGCGAATTTGACTCATCAGTAGACGACTCGTCGTCAGAGCCGGCGGCCGCCTCATCCCCAGATCCGGATCGATCAGAGGGCCCTCCATGAATGCATCCCACAAAAGCATGCCTTAAGGCAGGCCGGGCCCGGGCGGGTCGTGCACGCTGAGCCTTCTCGATGAAATCGGCACAGAGATCCGGCTCAGGGCCCGGCTCACCAATCTTGCCAATGAAAACATGAATTCCACCGAAGGGGACCCGGTACCCGTACTCAATTGAGCCGGCGTCGGGGCCCCAATTTGCATCGTCGATGTAGAGCTTGCCGCGACGACTTT
Source organism: Aegilops tauschii subsp. strangulata (assembly GCF_002575655.3). NCBI lineage: Eukaryota > Viridiplantae > Streptophyta > Magnoliopsida > Poales > Poaceae > Aegilops > Aegilops tauschii. The sequence goes on along the minus strand of NC_053041.3, from coordinate 437,100,773 downwards.
TGGTCATCCGGCCCACAACGTATCCCTTGAGCCCTTCGAAGCTGCCCTTCAAGAACTCAAATCCACCATGCGCTGGCCCCACGGTGGGCGCCAACTGTCGTGGAATAGTCACGGCAGATGTCCTCGAACTAGGACTTAGTCGAGGAGCCATCGCAACTAGGAAGCTTAAAGGGGTTAAGTGGGACAAGGAACACGAGGGTTTATACTGGTTCAGCCCCTTACGGTGAAGGTAAAGGCCTACGTCCAGTTTGAGGTGGTATTGATTAGGGTTTCGATGACCAGGGAGCTTAACTGCTATGCCTGGCTCTCGATGAGATCTTTCTAGTTGTTAAACCGCTGCCGGGTCGTCCCTTTATATAGGGAGGCTGACGCCCAGCAGCTCTCAGAGTCCCGGCCGGCTCATAAGAGTGTCCGGCTCGGACTCTCAACTATTCTTGCCTTACACTACAAGTTCTACCATAATAATGATTGTAACTACGGGCCTTAAGCCATATCCGGGTCTTAAGCCCATCTTTGGCCCACCGTCTTCAAGCTTGGCGCCGGGCTTCCGGCAATGACCATATGAGTAACCCGGCCCCTCCTGGCGGGTGACTCTAAGGTCTATATCCTCAACAGGAACAGTGGCACGAGGAGGAAGAAGCATGGCTGAAGGCCTATCGGGCCAGCCTATTTATAAGGGCGAGCTCATAAGTGGGCGCGAGAATCAAGGAGATCACGGCGTGGTTATCTCCCCACGAAACGCCTCGATTTTCGGGATGACAGTAAAGGTAAAGATCCGTTGCGGATCTGGCGGAGTAAAAAACAGGTTTAATGGAAGATGACGTCACAGCGGATTATCCGGGGTCCAGAGGATGACGTCACGCCGGGTTATGGCCTTCACACAATTGTAAGCCGGAGGTTTTTTCTGTCGAAGGAATGGAAGATTGACATGAGCCGGCTCAAATCAATCTGGGGCCTAATGTTGAGGATATAGACCTTAGAGTCACCCGCCAGGAGGGGCCGGGTTACTCATATGGTCATTGCCAGAAGCCCGGTGCCAAGCTTGAAGACGGTGGGCCAAAGATGGGCTTAAGACCCGGATATGGCTTAAGGCCCGTAGTCACAATCATCATTATGGTAGAACTTGTAGTGCAAGGCAAGAATAGTTGAGAGTCCGAGCCGGACACTTTTATAAGCCGGCCGGGACTCTGAGAGCTGCTGGGCGTCAGCCTCCCTATATAAAGGGACGACCCGGCAGCGGTTTAGGGACAAGAACAATCTGATCGAGAGCCAGGCGTAGCGGTTTAGCTCCCTGGTCATCGAAACCCTAATCAATACCACCTCAACTGGACGTAGGCTTTTACCTTCACCGTAAGGGGCTGAACCAGTATAAACCCTCGTGTTCCTTGTCCCACTTAACCCCTTCAAGCTTCCTAGTTGCGATGGCTCCACGACTAAGTCCTAACTCGAGGACATCTGCCGTGACAATTCCACGACAAGTACGCTTACGAGGATGAAGCTTTCGACAACTCTGAGAACCTTGCAGGGAAGATGACCACCCCTCGAAATCACTTCTATCTTTGCTTTCCTAGTTGTTCGCTCTATTGCCATGCTACGCAACCTATCACTTGCTATATCATGTCTCCCATTTTGCCATGTCAGTCTCTAACCATCCTTTCCTAGCAAACCGTTGTTTGGCTAAGTTACCGCTTTTGCTCAGCCCCTCTTATAGTGTTGCTAGTTGCAGGTGAAGTTGAAGTTTGTTCCATGTTGGAACATGGATATGTTGGGATATCACAATATCTCTTATTTAATTAATGCTTCTATATATTTTGGTTAAGGGTGGAAGGCTCGGCCTTATGCCTGGTGTTTTGTTCCACTCTTGCCGCCCTAGTTACTGTTATACCGGGATTATGTTCCTTGAGTTTGCGTTCCTTACGCGGTCGGATGATTTATGGGACCCCCTTGACAGTTCGCCTTGAATAAAACTCCTCCAGCAAGGCCCAACCTTGGTTTTACCATTTGCCACCTAAGCCTTTTTCCCCCGGGTTTTCGCGAGCCCGAGGGTCATCTTTATTTTAAACCCCTGGACCAGTGCTCCTTCGAGTGCTGGCCCAAACCGAGCGATGTCTGGCGCCCCTGGGCAACCAGGGTCTATGCCAACCCGACGTCTGGCTCATCCGTTGTGCCCTGAGAACGAGATATGTGCAGCTCCTATCGGGATTTGTCAGCACATTCGGGGGCTTTGCTGGTCTTGTTTTACGATTGTCGAAATGTCTTGTAAACCGGGATTCCGAGACTGATCGGGTCTTTCCGGGAGAAGGTTTATCCTTCGTTGACCGTGAGAGCTTATGATGGGCTAAGTTGGGACACCCCTGCAGGGTATTATCTTTCGAAAGCCGTGCCCGCGGTTATGAGGCAGATGGGAATTTGTTAATGTCCGGTTGTAGAGAACTTGTCACTTGACCCAATTAAAAGCGTGTGTAGCCGTGATGGTCTCTTCTCGGCGGAGTCCGGGAAGTGAACACGGTCTGTGTTATGTATGACGTAAGTAGGAGTTCAGGATCACTTCTTGGTCATTGCTAGATGACGACCGTTCCGTTGCTTCTCTTGTCGCTCTTTCTTGCGTATGTTAGCCACCATATATGCTTTTGCCGCTGCAGCTCCACCTCATTACACCTCCCTTTCCTATAAGCTTAAATAGTCTTGATCTCGCGGGTGTGAGATTGCTGAGTCCCCATGACTCACAGATTCTACCAAAACAGTTGCAGGTGCCGACGATGCCAGTGCAGATGACGGCGTCGATCTCAAGTGGGAGTTCGACGAGGAACGTGGTCGTTACTATGTGTCTTTTCCTGATGATCAGTAGTGGAGCCCAGTTGGGACGATCGGGGATCTAGCATTTGGGGTTGTCTTATTTTCATCTGGATTTTGACCGTAGTCGGTCTATATGTTCGTATTCTGGATGATGTATGAATTATATTTATGAATTGTGTGACGTGGCGATTGTAAGCCAACTCTTTATCCCATTCTTGTTCATTACATGGGATTGTGTGAAGATGACCCTTCTTGCGACAAAACCACTATGCGGTTATGCCTCTAAGTCGTGCCTCGACACGTGGGAGATATAGCTGCATCGTGGGCGTTACAAGTCACCTACTACGTGTTATGATCCGGCAACCCTGGAGTGACAATAGTCGGGACCACTCCTGGTGATGACCGTAGTTTGAGGAGTTCATGTATTCACCGTTTGTTAATGCTTTGTTCCGGTTCTCTATTAAAAGGAGGCCTTAATATCCCTTAGTTTCCAATAGGACCCCGCTGCCACGGGAGGGTAGGACAAAAGATGTCATGCAAGTTCTTTCCATAAGCACGTATGACTTTTTACGGAATACATGCCTACATTATATTTATGAACTGGAGCTAGTGCCGTATCGCCCTAGGTTATGATTGTCACATGATGAATATCATCCAACAAATTACCGATCCAATGCCTACGAATTTATCTGATACTGTTTCTACTAAGTTACTGCTGCTACTGTTACTGTTACTGTTGCACTTGCTAGGAAATCACTGATGTCACTATTGTCGTTACTATTGCTGTTGCTACTACTATCAAAACTATCATACAACTTTGCTACTGATCACTTTGCTGCAGATAATTAATCTCCAAGTGTGGTTGAATTGACAATTCAGCTGCTAATACTTACAAATATTCGTTGGCTCCCCTCGTGTTGAATCTATAAATTTGGGTTGAATACTCTACCCTCGAAAACTATTGCGATCCCCTATACTTGTGGGTTAGCAGGACGCGCTTGCCCTAAATGTGGCGTAAGATACAAAATTAGCCCCACCGATTGGAACTAGGTGGTTCCTTCGGTTCAGGGGTATCACGGGAATTTCGCGTGTCAGGATTTCACAGGAGGTGGGAGTTTTCGCGCGCGTTGTAATTTTGGGATAACAAGGCGTGGGTTGAGATGGAGGGAATTTTAGGAGAACAAGGAGACAAATATATATATATATATATATATATATTAAAATTTTGGGATAACAAGGTGCGGGTTGAAATTTCCGGACAAGCCTAACGTGTACTGTACCAAATCAATTCGCACTTCCCTTGACGGAAAATCAAAAATAAATCAATTCGCACCACACAAGAGAGTCTAGTCCCGTGTACTGTACCAAATCAATTCGCACTACAAATGCCATTCAAAACTTTGAATCCATGTTATGTTGAATTAAAATATTTCGCGTGTATAATGCATGCAACCAACTACTCAAATGAATGTTTTAGTGCATTCCAAACGTATATACTACCGCTTCAATATGAACTAAATTTGAATTCGTTTCTCTATTTGAATAAGATCTACAATCATGATTGTTGTCAAGTTAAACCATTTTAATTTGTTTCTCTATTTTAATAAAATCTACAATCATCATTATTGTCAAGTTAAACCATCGTTTGTATATTATCTTCACAGCACACCACATGATTACTGTCGAGTTAGATATGAACTATTTGTACTATATGAACTCGAACTCAATTTTTTGAATCCACTTTATGTTGATTTCAAATCACAGTACATTTCAAGCTCTAGCTAGATCTTCACAATCTAAACCATGTCTCATATGTATAATGTGTTTATCACATAATGTATTGTGCTCCGCCCCGTACGCCTACAAGTATTTAGATGTGAGTTGCAAACGCCACACACTATCCAAAATTCAAATAAAATGTGAGATTGTTCGATATATAGTATGGTTTAGATTGTTCGATATTTAGTTGTGAGCTGCAAACGCCACACATTATCACAAATTCAAATAAAATGTGAGATTGTTCGATATATAGTATGGTTTAGATTGTTCGATATTTAGCTGTGAGTTGCAAACGCCACACATTATCACATTATGGTATAACATGTCAAAAACCACACCACGCGTATCACCACTATATTCATGCATGCATAGGTTTATAACACTATGATCTCCTATTCAAATATATGAATCCACTTTCATATCGAATTATGATCTTTGTTAGTCTCTTACACCCACACAATCCTCTAACCTTTGTAGCTAGCACTAACTTTATCTCGTGCATGCACACACCCTCCTCGCCCTCCCCCTCCCTCAGCATTCTATCCATCGCGCACATTCATTTTTTTCTTTAGGTCGTTCTCCCACGGTCTCCACAACTCCTTCCTGACACACACCGATCGATAAACCTCTCCAGCGATGTCTGCCTACCACATACACATGCACTTTCCATCTCCTCCTTTATGTGTCCATGCCTCGTGTCTCTCATACAGTCCCACACACGTGTAAACTCTCGCCCCTCTTTTCATCGATCTCACAATCACACACTCCTCCCCCTATCTAGCTGTTAGGCCTCTCGCACCACCTCCTAGCTCCATTCTCTCTCTATCCATCTCTCTGGGCCTTATTTGCCTCTAACAAATGGATGTACACCGACAGATCGCCCGCTATACATATAGCTAGCTAGGTCGTTTATAACTCATTTCCCCACGCGCCGATCGATCTACCTCATTAGTTATGTCTCTCCCTTCCTCCTACACACAACAATTGATCTACCGATCTAGTTAGGTCTGCTTACCAAACACATGGTCCCCCTTCATCGTCCATGCATGCCTCCCGACACATCTATCATGCACATGCACACACAGAAACACATCCCCACTCTGCTTGATAATATTGTAGTTGTACCCTCAGTTTGTCTAGTAGGCCTCTCCCACCATCTTCGAGAAGCAACTCCACCACCCCTCCAGCACTCTACCCCCCCTCTCTCTATCTATCTCTCCCTCCGTCCATACCTCCCTCTATCAGTCTCTCTGTCCCAACCTATTTCCCGTCCTTCACTTATGTATGGGTGTCGACAGATCTCCCTCAAGACATAGTTGGGTCTCTCCTTCTCAACACATATACGAGTCGATCTACCTCTCTAGTTAGGTCTCTGCCTCCCCGCCCCCCCCCCCCCCACACACACACACCGATACATCGAGCGCTCTAGTCATGTCTCCCTACCACACACAAACTTACCCTGTGCCCTCTGACGTTCTGGTAGGTCAGTCACCCTATATCTTTGACTTACACACACACAATTTCGATGGCTCTCTTCATCGATCTTGCACCCACACTTGATTCTCTCTTCGACTCTATCGATATCTATGACCCCTCCCTCTCTTCTCGTGGATCGCCCCCTCTATATATGATATAGATAGGCCTCTATTTCACACACATTGCATGTGTCAAAAATTTTTGAGATATCATCGACACATATTCCCACAAATACATTCACGAAATCACCCACCCCCCTACAAAAAAACACTCATGTACACACACGCCATCTCTCTAGGTTTGTATATCTCTCACACACACCCACGTAGGTGGGGGACGTGCACGAAGAGAAGAGGTGCACGCACGGCGCACGTACTCCCTCTCTTTCCCAACCACACCCATGCGGGTACACCGTGGAGCTCATTTCTGTACGAAAAGGCAGCCCACATGGTAATTTGACACGTGTACTGGTTGTCCACTTGATGGAGGATCGTGTACCACGGGTGAACAAACAAATTGTGACTTGACGCGTTATTTAAAAAAAGAGGCAAACCATGTGGGGCCTACCTTAGAGGCAAGGCTCTATACACTGGAGATGCTCTATATTACTTTTGATCTGTCCCGTCAACTCGCAGAACGAGGAGAAGCTTGCTTAGTATGCCCTCTCCCCTGCCCACGGGCGCGGTGGCTCACAGAGTCGCGGGACGAGGAGAAGCTTGCTTGCTACGCCTACGCTCGCTCCCTCGCCCACGCGCGCGGTGGCTCGCATGACGAGGAGAAAATTTTACTACTACCTTGGTTAGAGAGATTATCATATTGTTTGAAATATATGTCTTTTAGCAGGTTTCAATATGAACTACTAGTACATAGTCCAGACACTGATGTATATAGACGTATTTTCGAGTGTAGATTCACTCATTTTACTCCGTATGTAGTCCATATTGAAACGGACGTAGTAGTACGCACTCTCCCTCGCCCCTCGCCCCTCGACCCTCGACCCTCGCCCACATGGTGGACGTGCAGCAATTCATTCGGTCTCAGATAGCAAGAATCATGTACTGTAGTACCATTATTGCTCGACTTCCCGAAGAGGCGAAGAGCCAAGCGCAAGGTTAATATTTTTGAGATGCCAAGCGCAAGGTTTATAGGAGAACGAGTAGTAGTAGTACTAGTAGTACGTACTGTATGAGGAAGAAGGCAACAAGATGTATGTTTTGTGTGACGGTCTCTTCTTGCAGGACGTGCTAGACCAAGTGGACCTCATTGTTGCAATGGGAGTACTATCATAGATGGCACGATTCAAAGTGGTGGGCAGCGGGAATAATTCGGAGCTGCTTAGTCTTAAACCCCATGAAGAAGTCCCATCGAAAGGAATATCCATCCTCTACACGTGCTCCTATGTAAAATGAGTAAATGACACAAAAAGAGAAAGAGACAAAGTAAAAGAAAGTCACCAACCTTAGAGCCAGCCCTATTGTATCAGTGAATGATATTTCCACATCGTGATTGACATGGCTATATTATTAACCATGCTGTGGAGGTAGAAGCGGATTTTTATTTATTTGCGGAGGTAGCAGCGGATGGATATTCAACGAGGAGTGAAATGATGGCTGCTTCCTTGGTCAAACATAGAGAAAGGTGGGCCTCGTGATTTGACGGCTTATTAGTCATTATTACTGCTTATACTCTCTGCCCATATAATAACCGCGTGGTAGAGTAGTGGGCTATACTTTTAATAACCATGCTCGAAGAGAAGAGGTGCACACACCCACACACGTATAGTACTAGTAGCACTCTTTGCGTCTTCCCCAACCACACACATGACACAGTGGAGCTCATTTCTGTACGATGATGCATCCCACATGATAATTTGACGCATCTAGCAGTAGTTACTCACTTATAAATAATGGAGGGTCGGGAACCACACATGAACGGTGCCGCGTCATTCATAAATAAAGTTTTAATTCTTCAGTGGCACGTACGCAATATAAATAGGTTAATATGGAGAGAAAAAGAAACCGCTCCACTATATACATAGCCAGGATGAGCCTACACGGTTGCTTGCTGGGGTTGCTCTCTTCACACTCTCTCGCACAAAACGACTATGGCCACATCTCTAACATCCGGGCAGATCACGTCCGCTAGGGGAAGGGGTGGATGCTTTGTGTAGATGCGGTCGCCATCGCCGACGGCGAAAACCCACTGTCGGCACGTCCCGATTAGGGGTCCCCGTCGTTCTCTCTCACAAAGCCGGTGCGATTGCCTTCGTCCCTTGCTCACTGCCGCGACGTGGGACGTTGCCGCCTCCCACCGCCCTCCTCTAGGTTGAGCTACATCCTAACATCCCTCAAGCACAACTTCCTTTACAGCCGGCTTGCACCACTGCACCAGCTGCCCACATCGCTCCATGTGGATATTTCTCTACTTCTTTGCCCGCACGTACCTCTACTGGCTTCTATTATATTTGTCATGAGTTTATGTCTCATCAAGTAGTCCCAGTAGTCTTATTCTAATCACTCTTCTTCAATTTCTTTGCGACAGGGATGCTCATCTCGATTTTAGTGAAACTGCACAAAATGATCCGATGGTCAAAGGGTTGCAAACTTCATTTCTTCGAAAGGTTCAATGTCGCCATTAAATTAAAGCCTGGTTAGGGTTTAGGGTTAAGGGCTAGGGACTGCATGGATCATTTTTTCTTTAGTTGTCTCTGTTCCAAAATAAGTGTTAACTTTAGTAGTAGTACAACTTTGTACTAAAGTTTGCATAAAGTTGAGACACTTATTTTGGAACGGAGGGAGTATATATTGGCTATGATCTATCAATCATTGAGATGCAATAGCATGCATGTTAGTCTCCTTTGTATTTGATGAAATGTTGCAACGGGCAACCTTGGACGCCAGATACATGAAACAGAAGCTGGAGGCTTCATAGCATTGTACAAATTTATCTCGCTAAGAAATTACAGTACGTACTACTATGTACTAAAGAGTTAGGTGTCGCACGGTGTCCAGAAAATATGGTGATAGTGTGAGGTGGGCTATGTAATCACTGAGCTTGCGTGTTTTCACTACTTTCACACTCCTTCGCTGTAAGAATGGAGAAAATTGTAATCTACCTCCTTTCGCCAAAACTTGGGACATCCAGCAGCCGGTGCATGTGTCATGCACCAAAGTAAAGTGTACAGTGCAACTGAGACTCAGCACGGTCGTACCACCTCAGTAATAATGACCAATGAGCCATCAAATCACATAGACCCAGCAGTAAGTTGGACGGACGAAGCAACCATCACTCTTGAATCCGCTTCTCCCTTCAACGCAGGGGCCGGTGAGAGGACGCGTCTGCTCTGCACGGGCATGAATGCGGCACCGATTCTCTGGAACGGCGCTGACCGTTTCGGGCGGGAAGCGCGCACGGGCAATGGAGGGGCTTTGGGTGGGCCAGGCTAGTCAGGAGCGGGCATGGCAGCTGTCCCAATCGGACGCCCAGAAACGAGAGGATGGACCAAGTCTCGCGGCTAAATTGTACACTACACACCATCTCTGTGTAGGAGTAGGTCGATGTGTCGCTCTCTCTAACACACACACACAGGTTCATAGAATAGGAATATCGTGGGAGTGGGAAGCCACAGGAAGTGAGATAAATGGAGTATGTACAAGAAGAGATGAGGTGACGAATATTCCATCAAACCTGGACTGAGGTAGTACTCCCTCCGTCTAGGTGTTCAGTCATCTTACCAAAATCAGATATTTCCAAAATGTTTAGGCGTTGTTCATTAACTTCGCATCCCAATCCCCTCCTAGCCTCGTTGCTAGCGAGAGATACTTACTCTGCCTTGTTATCTCCCCCGGAAACCCAATGCATGGAGCGCAACTACGCGTTGATTAGTCAAGGAATCAAAGTCGGCTTGCATGCGAGTTAATACGTGGCCCTGCATGGTAGCTAAAATGACATCTCTTAATTTTTGTGATTAATTGTTGCGTTTAGAGAGAGAAATCAGGGCTTTGATTGGAGGAAGGACCGGTCAAGTTTCTCCTTCTCCAATCTGCTTGCACCTTGGTCCCGCTGCACCTTCTAACGTGACTTAGACTAGTCACAATGGAGAGTAACTTAGGCTAGTAACATGCATATGTTAATAGTCTATGTTACTACCTCTATAGTGGGGAGTAACATATGTGTGGCGTCATGCAACACTTCAGTTATTAGGTTGTAGACTCATCTTATCTTGGTATGTGTGATGTTGCAGTAACTAGCTATGTTACCACATGCCCCTATTTCCTCATTAATTACTCGCCCCATCATCTGTTTTGCCTAGAGATGTGTGATGTTACCACCTATGTTACTCCCATTGTGGGTAGTCTTATACACATAGATGGAGGGAGTAGTACGAGATACGGTGGCACACTGACTTAGGTCGAATACAAGTGCCCAAAATTATTGGAAGAGAGCAAAGTGTACAAAGTAAATAATTAAAATTGAATTTCTCGTTTTTTTTGAAACGGAGGCAAAAGATTTGCCTCATCCACTAAATAAGAGGAGAATAGAGTTTCACAGTTTGCAAGTGACCCTACAAATAAGCGGCATGGCAATTACTCTCAATACGCCCTAGTTTCACCCGTTGTAACCCTTAGTACATACGGTGGCACACTGACTTAAGCCGAATACAAGTGCCCAAAATATTTAAAATTGGAGGATGGTGCAGCCCACCTTTCCAATATTTTGACGGTGTGTGGCTTAATTGTTGCTTCGGAGGGTCGTGTACCACACGTGAATGATAGTAAGTGCGACCCAGAGGCGTGGAGCGTTAATTTCGAGTTGACTCCTTCGAGCGTTAAATTTTCTTCACGTGTTAGCTTTGCCCTAGTATTTTTCTTCACTAGTAGTACGTTAAATAAAGAGTTCCGTTTCATGCACAATTTAAAACCATTTTTATGGAGAGAAAAAGAAAACCACTCCAACTATACGCTGCAGCCTTAGCGCTTGTTTTCTAGGGTTTCCTCTCTTCACACTCTCTCTCCACTATATATACACGCTGGAGCCTCAGTGCTTGTAGTTGCTCTCTACACACTCTCTCACCCTATCCAGATCTAAACAACTAAAACAAGACTGCATTGGCCTCTCCTCTCTCTCTCTCTCTTCCCTCACTGCTGGTCAAAGAGCCGGCAGGATCCTGTCCGTCGGGGAAGGCAAGGAGGCTTAACGCTGTCGCCGTCGGTGAGGGAGGGAATCCACTGACAGCGCCGATGTTCTCTTTCACCCAGTGGTGGCGCGGGAGGACCTCTGACCCCTTCTTCCTCGCCATCATACATAGTGTGGGCAGATCAGCCTCCGGCCGCCCATCGAGCCACACCCCGAGAACCTTAAGGTATAATTTTCTTAATCCACAGGCATTGCTCTAGCTGCATGTGGAATTTTTTTTTTGCTTCTGCACTCAAATCTAGGTGTTGGATCAAATAGGAAAGTAGTGGGGAAAGTTGTATAGCATGAATCTAGGACGTCGTTCAAAGAGGAAAGGAAGGGGGGAAAGTAGTATAGACTGGCTATCCAACACCTATGTTGGTCGAAAAGGGAAAACAATGACAAACGCAGTACACACATCTGTAAGGAACTGATCATTCTGTGGGTGGGGGACAAGGCTGTACAGTTTGATCAGGACTAGATTTGCTTCCCTCACATAGGGAAAGGTGTCTAAAGATAACAAAAATGGGACCAACACAAATATTCTCCTTGGTTGTTTGTTACAATAGACTATGCATCACCCCTTTATACATCGGTAGATGCACATGGTTCTTGTGCGTCCACTGTACCATACAACTCTTTAGCTGTTGTTAATCTAATAATGCCGCTGGAAAATTGAAGCAATGCCACAATTAAAAGTAAATTACATGTTTAACAAATTTTATTGTTAATATAATCTCTCTGTTAATATGAATCAATGCCACTATTTGAGAAATGCTACTGTCTTGCTTTCTTTCCCATTTAGATAAGTTAGATGCTTCTTTTTGTGGGATTCTGTGTCCTCCACCGTTATTAACCAGTAGTTGTTTCCTTTGCACCTCTGTGTAAACATGGTTATCTACTTCACCTAGTTGCTATTTCGACCTTTTGTTGCACTGCACAAAACACTTTTCTTTTAAGAGTGCTTTGTGCAGTTCAACCAAAATGTCACACCGACAATGTTGCTTGATTGCTTGATGAAAGGATCGAGAAGAGGTGTCTAGAGGGGGGTGAATAGACTCTAATCAAGAAAAGTTGCAGTTTTTAATCTCTTGAGTTGAATTGGAGTATTGGCACAAGTTTAAACATTCACAATACATATCAAGCAAGCATGCAAGCATACAAAGAGTATATGAGCAGCGGAAAGTAAGGCATGCAAGTTGCAAGAATGTAAAGAGAAGGGATTGGAGTGTGCAAACGCAATTTGGAGACACGGAGATTTTTTATCCGTGGTTCCGATAGGTGGTGCTATCGTACATCCACGTTGATGGAGACTTCAACCCACGAAGGGTAACAGTTGCGCGAGTCCATGGAGGGCTCCACCCACGAAGGGTCCACGAAGAAGCAACCTTGTCTATCCCACCATGGCCGTCGCCCACGAAGGACTTGCCTCACTCGGGTAGATCTTCATGAAGTAGGCGATCTCCATGCCCTTACAAACTCCATGGTTCAACTCTACAAACTTGACGGAGGCTCCCAAGTGACACCCAGCCAATCTAGGAGACACCACTCTCCAAGAAGTAACAAATGGTGTGTTGATGATGAACTCCTTGCTCTTGTGCTTCAAATGATAGTCTCCCCAACACTCAACTCTCTCTCTCAGGATTTGGATTTGGTGGAAAGAAGATTTGAGTGGAAAGCAACTTGGGGAAGGCTAGAGATCAAGATTCATGTGGTTGGAATGGAATATCTTGACCTCAACACAAGTGTAGGTGGTTCTCTCTCAGAAAATATGTGTTGGAAGTGTAGGCATGTTCTGATGGCTCTCTCCACGAATGAAGAGTGGGTGGAGGGGTATATATAGCCTCCACACAAAATCTCACTGTTACACACAAATCACCAAAGTCGGTGGGACCGAATCATGAAACTCGGTCGGACCGATTTGGTTCATAATGTGACCGTTAGGCATTTCGGTGGGACCGACTGGATCAACTCGGTGGGACCGATGTGCTAGGGTTAGGGTAAATCCAAAACTCAGTTTGACCGATTACTCAAACTCGGTGGGACTGATTTGGGTAATAAGTGAAACAGAATGTTGGCCAAGCAAACTCGGTGGGGCCGGTTGCAAATCTCGGTGGGACCGAAATTATTGCAACAGACAACAGAGAATTTGCAACCCCATCTCGGTGAGAATGAGATCCTATCGGTGAGATCGAACTGATTAGGGTTTCTGGCAGTGGCTTATGTCAACTGAACTCGGTGGCTCCGGATAGAAAGAATCGGCAAGGCCGAGTTGGACTTTTGGTTGGGGACATATTTGGAAGTGGTAAAGTGGTTGAGGGCTTTGGAGCATATCACTAAGCACTTTGAGCAAGCAAGCCATTAAGCAACACCTCATCCCTTCTTAATAGTATTGGCTTTCCTATGGACTCAATGTGATCTTGGATCACTAAAATAGAAAATGTAGAGTCCTGAGCTTTGAGCTTGAGCCAATCCTTTGTCCTTAGCATATTGAAGGGGTTCCACATCCTCTTGTCCATGCCACTCCATTGTTGAACTTATCTGAAACATACTAGGTAGAAGCATTAGTCCAACAAGAGATATGTTGAAATTAATTATGAAAATCACCCAGGGAGCACTTGTGCTTTCAATCTCCCCCTTTTTGGTAATTGATGACAACATACATCAAAGCTTTAGATAAAGATATAGAGAGCAATAAGCAAAGCTTTGGAAAGACATGTAACATGCGTAGGCTCCCCCTCCATGTATGCAATCATGTAAATATGAAACATAGGAGCATGTGAATGCATAAGCATGACAGAGTAAGCCAAGTGTTACATGTATCTTGGCTATATGCATTAGAGCAAATGATGTGAATATAGGAAATGTACCTTCATGCCCATGAGTCCTTCTTGCAAACAGTATGTACATCAGCAAGAAATCCTCATACACATGACTGTGATGCATATACTTACCTTGTGGTCTTGAGTCGGCTTAGGAAGGAATGAACCTAAGTAAACAAGGTTAGACAACACAGATACACCTACTAGCCAGAGCAAACAGAAGAAACCACAAGAGAACCAAGATTGGGATGACATGTATAGAGTGAGTACTGAGTACCCCATTGGGTATAGACATGTCCCCAAAGGTAAAGATATGCAATAAAATCAGAGATTTCCTTCCCTTAGATGTCTTGCTCCCCCTGAATCTTGCATGGGATATTGGGAGAAGATAGGGAACAGAAAATCAGAGCAAAAGAAAAACAACATAATTAATGCAAGCAATCAAATATGAACATGTCTTTCCCCTCTTAAAGACATGTAATTTCTCTCCTCTTGAACACCAAGCATCTGAGGTCTGAGGTTTCTTACACACTCCCCCTGAGTATCCTCTCCCCCTATAGAAATGATTAAGCATAGAGCTTTGATGTGATCCCTCTCTCCCCCTTTGACATCAATTTCCAAGAAGGGCTCTTATGGATTTTTGTTTTATTGCAAAAGGGTTTGGTCCTTAAGTCACAAAGCAAAGCGACTGTGATGCTGGTAGAGAACAAGAGTCATTGAGTGGAGCTAGAGCAAAAAGACTGCAGAAATAAGTGGCAAGTTGTCTTTCGTGTAGTGAAATCGGTAGCACCGAGTTGTGTGCTTTGGTGGCACCGAGAGAATTCGGTTGGGCCGAAGAAAACAGACCGGTGTGACCGAGTTCATCACAGTAAAACACTTGTCACCCCAGCTCACTAGGTACTTTAAGATCTCACAAGGATTTGCAAGGAATTAGCTGAAAGATTTGCAATGAATTGGATGCAGAAAATGGAGAACAGAAAAGAGAAGAAAAGATCTAGATGAATTTTTTTTTGAAAGAGGAAACACAAATGCAAGAGGAAACACAAGAGAACTTCATATAGAATTGGGCGGTGACAAAGTCACCTATGTTAGAGTATATTGACTTAGGAGTCAAGTGAGATCACTTGATCTTTGGTCATACTCATCGTTTAAGCTCAAAATGGGGTTACCATTTTTCGTTTAAGCTTCTTGATGTATTCACATCTTGTTGAGTTGCTTTATCCCATGACTTGGAGTAAAGCTTCTCTAAGATGGAATAGCATACCTTGGGTGGTGGTGTTGATCTTGATCATGTAGTCGAACTTGTGTGGGTTGCTCAAGGTTGATGTAGCTCATCAAGATTTGGGAGCACCACTTGGAGTTTGAGTTCATCTTCCTACATGGGTTAGCTTTGCAAGGAAGAGCACTTGTTTATCCAAAATGACAATCACAAAATTTGACATAGAATGGGTCAAAGGATATATTTGAGGGGTTTTGTGCTTCCTTGACTTCAACCACCATTGTGTAGAGACTTGGTGATGTAGAGATTGCTCAAGATGTGAGTGAGTTGCAATCTCATGGATTTAGATTCATCCAAGTACCTACAAGGGTTAGATAGCATGCAAGGGTGCAAAAGTATCCAAGACATATAGATAGCATCATGAAAGAAATATCAAGGATTAGTCAAAGGCTCATGCCTTGCATGTATCCAAATGGACTTCCTACTCCAAGTTTGAAGCATCAATGATGTTCAATTCACCTCTCAAACGGCAAAAGACTTTCTCATCAAGCGGTTTGGTAAATATATCCGCTAATTGCTTATCGGTGCGAACATGCTTAAGATTAATGTCCCCTTTGGCAACATGGTCTCGAATGAAATGATGACGAACTTCAATATCTTTAGTTCGAGAATGTTGCACGGGATTGTGAGCAATCTTAATAGCACTTTCATTGTCACACAGCAATGGAACATGTTTCACATATATCCCATAATCCTTAAGAGTTTGGGTCATCTAAAGTAATTGAGCACAACATGAACCAGCGGCAATGTATTTCGCTTCGGCGGTGGATAAAGATACCGAGTTTTGTTTCTTGGAGGACCAAGACACAAGAGATCTACCAAGAAATTGACAAGTACCTGAAGTGGACTTTCTATCAGCCTTGTCTCCGGCATAGTCCGAATTGGAGTAGCCAACAAGATCGAAAGAAGACCTCTTAGGATACCAAATGCCAAAATTTGGTGTATGTATTAAGTATCTCACTATCCTTTTCACAGCCTTAAGATGACATTCTTTAGGGGCCGCTTGATATCGTGCACACATGCACACACTTAGCATAATATCAGGACGAGAGGCACATAGATTTAACAATGAACCAATCATAGAGCGGTAAACTTTTTGATCCACCGGATCACCGTCTTTGGTCAAATCAAGATGTCCACTAGTAGGCATGGGTGTAGACATACCTTTGCATTCTTGCATATTGAATTTTTTGAATAAGTCCTTGGTGTACTTTGTTTGAGATACAAAGGTACCTTCCTTAGTTTGCTTGATTTGCAAATCGAGAAAGAATTTGAGTTCACTCATCATAGACATCTCAAACTTCTCCGACATTAGCTTTCCAAACTTCTCACTAAAAAGAGGGTTAGTCGAACCAAATATAATATCATCAACATAAATTTGGCACACAAATAGTTCTCCATTAACCCTTTTAGTAAAAAGAGTAGAATCAATTTTACCAATTTCAAAGCCTTTTTCAATAAGGAACTTGGTCAAGCATTTATACCATGCTCTAGGGGCTTGTTTAAGACCATAAAGGGCTTTGTGAAGTTTGTAGACATGATTAGGTTTCTTAGGATTGACGAAGCCGGGAGGTTGCTTAACATAAACTTCCTCCTCAATTTCACCATTTAGAAAAGAACTTTTAATGTCCATTTGGTACAAGGTGATATCATGGTGATTAGCATAAGAAAGTAAGATGCGAATGGACTCAAGTCTAGCAACGGGAGCATATGTCTCACCATAGTCCATACCTTCGACTTGAGTGTAGCCTTGGGCGACTAGGCGTGCTTTGTTGCGGACGACTTGACCATCTTCATCTTGCTTGTTGCGAAACACCCATTTGGTACCAATGATGTTGTGGTTGTTGTCGGGCTTCTCGACCAATGTCCATACTTGATTTCTCTCAAAGTTGTGTAGCGCTTCATGCATAGCGTTTATCCAATCCGGATCTTCCAATTCTTCTTCAACCTTCATAGGTTCAATGCTAGAGATGAATGAGTAATGTTCACAAAAATTAGCCAAACGAGTTTTAGAGCAAGTTATTCTCCCGGTTTGGATATCATTGTAGATTTGCTCAACGGGATGATCTTTGGCGATTCTTGCTCGAACTCGTGGGAGCTTTGGCTTGGCTCGGGGTGGAACATCTTCTTCATCTTATTCTTCTTCTTGGCCTTCTTCATTGTTGACGTTGTCATTCTCTTGTCGTGGTGGAGAAGGAGGTTGTTGATGTTCATCTTGGTGTACTTCCTCGTTTTCTTTGTCTTGGTGTGTCCCACTTCTGGATGCTTCCGTATCAATTCTTGGTTCACCATGTCGTGAAGTAGAAGCTTCCACTTGGACGGATGAGGTACTCTCCTTCACCTCTGTTGGATGAATCTTGCCAATAGACAAGTCTTGGATTGCTTCCGAAGGGTCTTTGTCTCCTACATCAATGGGCAATTGCTCTACTTGCGAGCCATTAGATTCATCAAACTTCACATCTACCGTCTCTTCAACCTTTCGGATGAAATTGTTGCAGACATGGTAAGTGTGAGAGTTTGAGCCATAACCTAGTAGGAAACCTTCGTGAGATTTAGGAGCAAATTTAGAACGACGATGCTTATCAAGAATGTAGCATTTTGAGCCAAATACTCGAAAGTATCCAACTTGGGGTTTGTTACCGGTGAGGAGCTCGTATGCCGTCTTGCCGAGTAGCTTGTGAAGATACAAGCGATTTGTTGCATGACAAGCTGTCGCAATCGCTTCCGCCCAAAAGTGTTTTGGTGTCTTGTACTCATCAAGCATCGCTCTTGCCATCTCAATAAGATTCTTCCTCTCAATGACTCCATTTTGTTGAGGTGTGTACGTAGCCGAGAACTCATGTGAAATCCCCTCTTCGTCAAGAAAGGTATCCACATTTGCGTTCTTGAACTCCGTTTCGTTGTCGCTCTGAACCTTCTTGTTCTTCACGTCAAATTGATTTTGGGCCTTCCTAGCGAAGTTTTTGAAGATCTTTTGGACCAGCGATTTGTCATCAAGAAAGAACACCCACGTAAATCTTGAAAAATCATCAACTATGACTAGTCCAAACGAGTTACCACTGAGACTCTTGTAGGCATTTGGACCAAAGAGATCCATGTGAAGTAGCTCGAGTGGTCTTCTCGTGGTCATGATGTTCTTCGCATGATGACTTCCTCCAACTTGTTTCCCTGCCTGACAAGCACAACAAAGTCTATCCTTGTCAAATATGACATCTTTTACTCCAAGGATATGATCACCTTTAATAAGCTTATCAAGATTTCGCATACCCACATGACCTATCCTTCTATGCCACAACCAACCCTTAGAAGATTTAGCAAGTAAGCAAGTTCTAGGTTGAGCCTTTTTAGTGAAATCAACAATGTAAACATCACCTCTACGTATACCGGTAAAGACCATTTTACGATTGTCTCTACGAAACACTTGGCAATCTACTTCAGTGAATAGGACATTGAAACCAAAATTAGCAAGTCTAGAAACTGAAAGTAAATTGTACCCAAGAGATTCAACGAGCATGACATTTTGTATGGAGCTATCATGTGAGATGGCCACCTTACCGAGGCCAACCACCTTACCATTTGAGTTATCACAAAAAGTGACATATTTTCGAGGGCCGTCGTTTTCAGCAAGCTCACGGAACATATCTTTATCTCCGGACATATGATCAGTACATCCACTATCAAGAACCCATTCCTTTCCTCCAGCCATGTAGCCGCGAAGATTTGCCATAAGACCAAAGTGTCTCATCGCATCATCAAGATCAGAGTCACTATCATCATCATCCTCATCATAGTATCCATGTTCAACATCATCTTGTGATTGATCAATTCCTAGAGAGGGTAATTCATTAGATAAATGATCACTTCTATGGTTATCTTTATGGATTCTAATAACTTCGGAAATGATATTGCTAATGATCCCAACATCTCCTATGGCATGCATGAGATTTGTAAGCCCAAATAGACAATCACCAAAGCTAGGATCACCAGAATTCATCTTACTCAAGGCAATAGACTTATGGAGAATTTCGTCAAAATTTTTCAAGGAATAATATGGAAATCGTTCCTCAAGAAATCTCCATATAGTATAGGCACAATCAAGAGTAGGCAAACTAGCAATCAAATTTTTGGGCAATCCTCTTATGATAAGATTGATAGTTCTAAGATTGCGAATCATGTCAAGGTCCTCTTCGGGTGTGGGTTGCAAGGGATCAATATGAGGTGCACAAGGGCTAGTAATGTACTTGTTCAAATGATATTCATTGAAAATATCAAGCATTTCATTTTTCCACTCATGAAAAGATTCTCCATCAAGAATAGGCACTCTACGTCTAAGACTCCCCAAAGTAGACACATCCATCTTCCTCCAAAGGTGTTTAAACCAAGGCAATGGAGACCAAAGCTCTGATACCAATTGAAAGGATCGAGAAGAGGTGTCTAGAGGGGGGTGAATAGACTCTAATCAAGAAAAGTTGCAGTTTTTAATCTCTTGAGTTGAAGTGGAGTATTGGCACAAGTTTAAACATTCACAATACATATCAAGCAAGCATGCAAGCATACAAAGAGTATATGAGCAGCGGAAAGTAAGGCATGCAAGTTGCAAGAATGTAAAGAGAAGGGATTGGAGTGTGCAAACGCAATTTGGAGACACGGAGATTTTTTATCCGTGGTTTCGATAGGTGGTGCTATCGTACATCCACGTTGATGGAGACTTCAACCCACGAAGGGTAAGGGTTGCGTGAGTCCACGGAGGGCTCCACCCACGAAGGGTCCACGAAGAAGCAACCTTGTCTATCCCACCATGGCCGTCGCCCACGAAGGACTTGCCTCACTCGGGTAGATCTTCACGAAGTAGGCGATCTCCTTGCCCTTACAAACTCCTTGGTTCAACTCCACAATCTTGACTGAGGCTCCCAAGTGACACCTAGCCAATCTAGGAGACACCACTCTCCAAGAAGTAACAAATGGTGTGTTGATGATGAACTCCTTGCTCTTGTGCTTCAAATGATAGTCTCCCCAACACTCAACTCTCTCACACGGGATTTGGATTTGGTGGAAAGAAGATTTGAGTGGAAAGCAACTTGGGGAAGGCTAAAGATCAAGATTCATGTGGTTGGAATGGTATATCTTGACCTCAACACAAGTGTAGGTGGTTCTCTCTCAGAAAATATGTGCTGGAAGTGTAGGCATGTTCTGATGACTCTCTCCATGAATGAAGAGTGGGTGGAGGGGTATATATAGCCTCCACGCAAAATCTAACCGTTACACATAAATCACCAAACTCGGTGGGACCGAATCATGAAACTCGGTCGGACCGATTTGGTTCATAATGTGACCATTAGGAATTTCGGTGGGACCGACTGGATCAACTCGGTGGGACCGATGTGCTAGGGTTAGGGTAAATCCAAAACTCGGTTTGACGGATTACTCAAACTCGGTGGGACCGATTTGGGTAAAAATTGAAACAGAATGTTGGCCAAGCAAACTCGGTGGGGCTGGTTGCAAATCTCGGTGGGACCAAAATTATTGCAACAGACAACAGAGAGTTTGCAAGCCCATCTCGGTGAGACCGAGATCCTATCGGTGAGACCGAACTGATTAGGGTTTCTGGCAGTGGCTTATGTCAAGTGAACTCGGTGGCTCTGGATAGAAAGAATCGGCGGGGCCGAGTTGGACTTTTGGTTTGGGACATATTTGGAAGTGGGAAAGTGGTTGAGGGCTTTGGAACATATCACGAAGCACTTTGAGCAAGCAAGCCATTAAGCAACACCTCATCCCTTCTTAATAGTATTGGCTTTCCTATGGACTCAATGTGATCTTGGATCACTAAAATAGAAAATGTAGAGTCCTGAGCTTTGAGCTTGAGCCAATCCTTTGTCCTTAGCATATTGAAGGGGTTCCACATCCTGTTGTCCATGCCACTCCATTGTTGAACTTATCTGAAACATACTAGGTAGAAGCATTAGTCCAACAAGAGATATGTTGACATTAATTACCAAAATCACCCAGCGAGCGCTTGTGCTTTCACTTGATCTTAGTGGAACTTCACAAGAGGATATCTAACTTCCTATCCGTGTTGGCAAATTTGTTTCAGATCTTCTTCTTGTGAGTTGTTTGAATTCCGCGTCATGAGGGTCAGTACTAGCCTTCTTTTACATGATTGTGCAGTGTGCTTTCATATGTTGTGCTACTTATACGGTAATGTTGCTTGATTTTAGTGAACTGCACAAATGGAGGCCAGACTTCCAATCTATGTGTGCACCTAATATCCCATTGAGGTAAGATAATTACATTTCACAACTGTTGGCCTGTATTTTGCTACTATCATCAGAAAATTAATGTCGTTGTTTAGTGCTATACTTGTGCTCCCTAATTGACATGCCAAATCTTACATTGAAGGCGAAGCTTGTCTGTTATTGAACCAAGTGATGAAGGGGAAGAACAAGTGGAAGAAAAACAAAAATCAACTCCCGGTGCTGTAATAAAGCACTGGAACTGTGATGACATAAGTAATATATAGCTTTGCATCTTAATTTATTGCTATGGCTGGAACAAGTAATTGTTTTGCCACTGATTTGATGCCACTCTCAATGTAATATGTAATTATCTCTACTTATGCAAACAGGGATCTTCTTTGAAGATAACATATATTTTAGTGGAACTGCACAAGATGATGTTGGAAACATTAAACTAATCGAGGAGTATATAGTAAGCATGGCAACCACAATAGATAACAACAGATGGTTCCCGAGAAGTGCTTCATCTGTATGCTCTACACAATAAGCCTCCTAACAAAGGTTGGTACCGTCCCACGGATTTCATCCATATGACTGAGCTTTGTCATCTTTATTGGTGTTGTGCTATTGTTTAGCTACTGTCATGAGAAAGCAGTATTGTCCTGGAGAAGTACTTCATCTGTGTTGTTTTAAATATTTCCTTTCCTTTTTTCGAGCAAACAGGGATGCTAGCATTTAGTTGTTCTCTTTTCTTTCCACAAACTAACTTCAGCGCAGAAGGACTCATGGATCTCCATCTTTGTTGTTGTGATGGCCAATACAATGCTATTTTAGGATTATTTCCGGTGACTTCCATTTTTTAAATGTGTAATGTGTGCTCTGCATGGATCATGTAGGTTTCTGTTTAAACTATCAATTCATAGTATAGTTTGCTTTATACTAATCACTTTTTTTGTATTTATGCAAACAGGGATGCTCGGCTTTCCTGCCCTCCATTATACTGCATCATGCACCATACATCGAATGTTCTTGAATCATTCATTTCCACCTCCAGCCACAAAATTAGATACAAGAAAGAAGGTGCAGATATGTTCAAGGCGTTGCAACATATAAAGGCAAAATCATACAAGCTACGCGCGAAGTTGGTTAATTTTAGTGGAACTGCACAAAAAGAATATCTGGTTTATTTAGCACGAGGTGACATGTCAATGTGCGAACTGATGGCAAACCCCGCCCATTCCACAATCGTAGGCACTTGATATTTTGGAATGGGAAAACCTTGTCAAAGTTTACTTGTTGATGTACGCAAAGACACGCATTTGATATTTTGGAATGGGACAACCTTGTCAAATTTTGCTATTGATGTTAGCAAGAAGACATGCAGTTGATATTTAAGAATGGGAAGCCCTTAGCTGTTAGCAGCATCTCGATCGATTTTTCTTTATTCTTTAGTTGTGAAGTTAATATTTGCTCTGACATGTGAATCACTGAGATGCATAATCATCGATTGGTTTGAATGTTCTCTATGAATTGCCAGGCCTGTGAGTTTGATTGCAATGGACAGGCACGCTAAAAAGCTGCTCAAACTTTTTGTACATGTGAAACTGCTGCAAACGAGGTGATCACCATGCGTCCTGGGAATAATGCTAATACATATTGTTTTGCATGTTCATCCAATGCCAGTGATACAAGAATTCGAACTAATCGTACTAAATTCATTCATACATGGCCGGATTTCATATAAACATGTCGGATTTCATTACATTTCATACATTCTTCAACTAAAAAGGGGTGCGCTGGAGGTTTAATTAATCTAATCTAATCTATGATCTCCGGCGCCCATTTCCGGTGTCCGGCTGAGCCGAACATAAGCCTCCAGCACACCTCTCCGACTCCACGTCGCCGCGAAGAAGCTAATCGACCGTCAATGCTCAACCCGCCAAGCTTGGCTTCAACCGAAGGGTAGCAGCGGTGGCCTTACTTGGACCCAAGCGGCGGCGACCTACTGTGTTCTACTCTTCCTCGTTTTTGTGTGGCGCGGCCTCGTTGGCAGCGGCCTCGTCGGCAGTGGGGCGGGGCCTCGACGGAGCCGGCGATGTCCTCTGTCTCGTTGCCGGCGGGGCGGCGCCTGGGCGGAGCAGGGGAAATCCTCCCCCTCGTTGCCAGCAAGGCGGGGCCTCGTCGGAGCCGGCGATGTCCTCTGCCTCGTTGTTGGCGGGGCGGGGCCTCGGCGGAACAGGGCCTCACCGAAGCCGGCAAAGTCCTCCGCCTCAGTGCCGGCGGGGCGGGGCCTCAGCGGAGCTGGCATTGTCCTCCGCCTCGTCGTCGGTCCCGCCAAATAGTGCCTCGCCCGCTTCATCGTCCTCTTTGTAGACGGCCGCAACCTCTGCCACCCGCATGCGGTATCGCCAGCGCGCGAGGCGGCTCTCGCGGGCGGAGAGGTATGACTCGAGCAGCACCTCCTGCTCCGCCCACTCCATGGCGATCTGCTCGTTCGCCTGCAGGTGCTGCTGGAGGAGATGGTGGTTGTAGGCGGCGTCGGCCTGCACCTCCCGGAACTGCTCCTCACGCTTCTGCCTCACCATGTCCATGTATTGGGCACGGGCCTCGCCGATGGTCATGGTGCAATGCACCGGCGAGGATGGCGTCGAGGAGGGGGTTGGCGCCGAATCGTCGACTACCATGTTCTCCATTGGGACATCGTCGTCCTCCGGCTGCCAGCCGGCCAGCCAGTCGGCAACAAAGGCTACCATCTCCTTCCGGTCCATCGTCCGCCCGTCCCGAAGAGCGCTGGAGCACGAGGAAGCCATGGTGGGAGTGGTGTGGACAGGAGAAAGGGAACAGAGGCGGATGACTGCGGCTATGGCCGGCGCAGCAGTTTATATAGCAATGGTGGGCGACTGAGGGACGGACGGGTGGCGCCGGAGTAGCCGCCTCGGCAACCGTGTATCATTAATGTGGGCGGTAGATGGACGGATGGACGGCACTTGTGTCGTTTGAACACGGAGCAATCGCCTACACCGGTCAGCAGCGCGGGCGGCGCTGACCATTTCGGGCAGAAAGCGCGCGCGGGCGAGGGAGGGGTCTGAGTGGGCCAGGGCGGTTAGACTCGTGCTTGACAGCGGTCCTGTCCAGCAGCCGGACATGCTGGCTCGCCAGCAAGCTTGCCAGGCTCAGCGACGACAATCAGACAATGGACATGGATTTCGACCAGGAGCCGGTGCCACTGCCCAAGCCGGTTCATGTCGTGTTGACCATAGAGCAGGTGCGGCCGCACCTCGACGCCCTAATGGCGGAATAGCTACCAGCACAGGAGGACCTGTGCTGCAACCTCAGTCTCCTCAATGAGCACCGGCTCGCGAAAGGATGAATCACCGGTGAAGAAGCGACCGACAATGACGTCGCGGACATGTGGCCGTATGATCCTGGCTTCCTGAATGAGCAGCGGGTGCTGTATCAGACCATCCGTAGGGCTTGCGAGGCCCTCTCCATCTTCCTTCGAGTTGTTGCACTCGCCGTGGCACCGCCGTCTTGCGTTGTCAACATGGTCAACGAATATGAAGAATCAGGAGATGACTTTAATTGGAGAGGATGACAGTGGATCCCAGCAGGGCCATAGCCGCACGTACGCAAGTGCCTCCTTATTGGTATATACAACTATATTTTTTTTCTTCCTCCTGGTTTCTTGACATCACGGTCCCACACCATTGTCAACCTATATAGTCAATAAATGAGAGAATTGCACAAGGAGCGGCCGACAGCTGGGACCCAGCAACTCGAGCAGTATTTGTGTTTTTGAGGTGTGAGCAGAGTTTTTCTTGAGTGATGTTTTTGTTGTTGTTCAGAGGAGTAGGGACTGGGCGGGCTGTGGCCCGTCTGGCCCAGGTTATTATTTTATGTCGACCAAATATCCAGCCCAGAAATTAATTTTTCAATGTGAAAATGGCTTGCCCGGCTATTCTTTTTTTTTTTGCGGAATACCCAACCCAGGTCAACTTGTTATTCTCCGGGCCACATTAGACTTGCCAAGAAAATAGGCTTTAAGAAATAATAAATGGGCTGTAATTAAAAAAATTGGTTGTAAATATAAAAACGCACCGAACAGGTACATTTTTTAATTTCATTACTTGTTGCGCACGCAAAATTTCTTTGGATTTTTACCTAATACAAATTTATTTTGAAATTATATTTGATCCGACTCTAAATTTCGGGTTAAAAAATATTTTGGATCCCATCAAAATGTTTGAAATTTTGTTGAATTTTTTTTGAGCGGTTGGCTGAAATTATTAACCGTTGTCCTGGCTAGAAAATGGGTTGTAATTTTAACAAACAGTAAATGGGCTGAGTAAATTCCATTAGAATTAAAAAATGGGTTGTACATTATAACAAATCACAAATGGGTTATATGTTCTCTGCCACAGATGTGATGGTCACTTGTGGGCCTACTAAGTTGACGCGTACGCAAGGCTTTGTCAACTTATAGTCAACACATGATTCTAGTAGCAGTGGTCGTTGGATGTCCATCTAACAGCTGTGGTGCTTCTTCAATCTCGGATATTCATGCTTCAGCCGCCCAAACCACCACCGGCGGTACCGCCTACTACCACCTCCCGTGGCCGGCTGTGCTGACGCGCAGGCCTCACCGGCCCACCCTACTCCCATCGCCGTCCAGGCCATTCCTCTACTCACCAACACCTCCTGTTATTCTCCAGCGACGACAGCCTCACACCGCAGCCGAACCAGTGAACCCTCGTACTCCCCTCCGTGTGGGCACCCACTGTTGTGTCTTCGCCGGCTCCGGTTCATTCCGTTCCTAGGCCTCGCCATCGTCCATCGCGTTGATTCTCTTGGCGCGGCGTGGTCAACTTTGTCAGCAAACGACAGCCATCGGAAGAGGCACGAACATGGAGTGGCTGACAGTAGGGACCCGCATGGCCCATGGCCACACGCGAGCAAGTCCCTCCTTATTATGCAAAAACAAATGATTTCTGCCCCTGACAGGTTTGAGCCACCAGCTACATCTTCGCACGCAGGGAAGTGTTTCCTTTATTACTTGGAAAAAAGTTACCTCTCCCTGACAGCTAGGACCCACTAGCTTTATTATGATCCATTTCGCGAAAATATAGATTGTACCAAAGATGCTAAATTGTTTTCTTTTTATTCTAACTCGAAAAAGAAGAAATTAAAAACCCAGAAAACATCTTCGCACGCAAGGAAGTTCCACCTTATTACGAGCAAAAAAATGACCCCCTGCTAGCTGGGACCCACCAGATTTGGAGGCTGACTTGTGGGCCAACTAAGTTGACGCATACGGGCTTTGTCAATTAGTCAAAACGATTCTAGCTGCACTAACCGTTGGATGTTAATCAACGGCCATGTTGCGTCTTCAACCTCTGGTCTTCTTGCTCCAGCCGCCCAAATCAGGCCTGCTGTACCGCCTGTTCCAGCCTCCCGTGGCCGGCTGTGCTGCCGCGCAGGCCTCACGGACCAACCATACTACGACTGGCCAGACCTTCCCTCTACTCACCCACACCCCCTGTTATTCTCTAGCGACAACGACCTACACCGCAACCAAACCAGTGAACCCTCGTACTCCCCTCTGCGTGGGCATCCACCCGCCTCGTCTTCTATGGCTCCTCGTCATTCCCTTCCTAGGCCTTCCTGTCATCCATCGCCTTGATGCTCTCAGCGCCTCATGGTCAACAAGGTCAATGAACGATAGCTATCGGAAGTGGACTTTAGGCTGTGAGGCTGATAGCTAGACCCACAAGCTACATCTTCGAAACCAAGGAAGTGCCTCCTTATTAGTCGCAAAATAAAAATGATTCCTCCCCCTGACAACTGGGACCCACCAGCTATATCTTCGCACGCAAGGAAGTGCATCCTTATCCTCCCTGACAGCTGGGACCCAGCCGGTCAAAGCGTACGTAGCGTTGTCGCGAACGTGTACATACATACTGGTCAATCGGTCTCTCTGCAATGATGAACCGTGGCCGAGCAAGCAGCGGCACGTGTAGTAGTAGAGCCCCCGACGTAGCAGTACAGGCAGTCCCTTCTAAACTATGTACACGTACGTACAGCCAAATGCCAAAAAATACGGCCACGTACGTACATACGGCCTGGGTCTCAAACGCCTACTCGCGCATACGTACGGCCAGGGCTCTTGTACATGGAGAGGCAGTCGATGGCAGCAACGGCATCGTGTTCATCGGGAGCCAACCGGCTTGGACGGAGCAGCCGAAAGGAGGTCTGGCGTACCGCAGAACGGAGGAAACGGCCTTCTGTTCGACCGCGTATGGTCGAAACCGGGTCCTGTTCATCGGGAAGGGTCTGGCGTACCGCAAAACGGAGGAAACGGACTTCTGTTCGAGTGCCTACTGTCGAAAAACAGGGTCATGTTGATCGGGAGGGGTGTGGCGTACCGCAAAATGGAGGAAATGGACTTCTGTTGGAGTGCCTACGGTCAAAACGGGGTCCTGTTCATCCACCGTCTACTTCCTCGCTCCAACCTCCACGGGCTACTGTTCATCCACCGTCGACTTCCTTCAGCCTCCACCAGCTACTGTTCACCACGGGCTAATGTCCATCCAGCCTTCACCGGCTATTGTTCATCCAGCCTCCATGGGGTCCTGTTCATCCACCCCCAACCGGCTGGGGTGCGGCGGCCTCCTCGGGGTCCTGTTCAGCCAACCCCCATCGGGAACTATTCATCCACAGCCAACCAACCGGCTTGACTCACCACGTCTCGACTCGTTCTACGTACCGCGTGCATGGTAGCAACGGTCACTGTTCATCGAGAGACAACCCAACACCGGCTAGCTACGTCTCGCATGGGGGCTCGATCGGCTTCAGTAAGCAGCAGTAGTGATTGATCGCTCGGGTTCAGTTAGCAGCAGCAGCGAAGGAATCGATTGGGTTCAGTCAGCAGCGAATGAATCGCTCGGGTTCAGTTAATAGCCAAGGGATCGATCGCTCGGGTTCAGTAACGTGCGATCGCTCGGGTTCAGTTAGCCAACGCCTCGCACACCCGCACGTACACGACAGAAACACGCAAACCTCTATGCATCGCTCAGCCACGACCACCCATCGTAACCGGGAACTCCCCGATATTTTCCTCGCCCTCGCTTCTACCATGATTTTTTCCGTCATGGACGGCCCAAAGAATGTCATGTAGTTGCGTCTCCGGCCCGCCTAGGACGAAAAGCCCATTTTCTGTCATATTTTTTGTCATAGAAGTAGAAGCCCACCACATCTATGATGATACGTGCTTTTGTCACAATTATCGTCATAGAAGTGTCATAAGCATGATAGAAAGAAAAATTGTTCGGCCCAAATGTCACGGATGTATCTTTTTTTGTAGTGATATATTCATTGCCTCATCGCCTTAGGGTTTAGCTCATGCTGATCTCGAGGTAGATCTACTCTGTAAACCATACTATACATCCAATTTAATCAAGCAGGACGTAGGGTATTACCTCTTCGAGAGGGCCCAAACCTGGGTAAACACTATGTTCGTCGTCCCTTGTTCCCCATTTATCCTAGATCCACAGCTCGGGACCCCCTACCCCGAGGTCTGCCGGTTTTTACACCGACATTGGTGCTTTCATTGAGAGTTCCGCAGTTGGATCGCCAGAAGAATTGATGGCTCAACCGGTCATTGGAGACCACACCCGTGCTGAGGGCTCTGCCCCTGGTTATCTCCTCGTTTTTGGTGACATATTAGTGCGCGTTGAACCGACTGGTCGCCTCGACCAGATCGAAGGCTTCACCCCCATAGAAGGATTCATTGGTTCAGGGGCATCAACCCCAGGGCCAGCAGACTCACAAAAATCAGCTACCTCTCAGAGTCCGGCCCTGAAGTCCGACTCCGACAGACCGCCCACAAGATCTCCCGCCGAGTCGCCGGAGTGTCCGGCACCCCCATGTGCCTAGTCGGCAGACCAATTGGCGAGTCTGTTCCGTGCAATGGGAATCTCTGTTATCAGCCCATGACCTACATCTGATCGGGCTTAAACCCGATGACCGAGAAATCAACACCCCTCCAGTCACGCACCTCGTCGCCACAGTCGAAGAGGCCTAGGAGGGGCCATAGCCTTGCAAGCTAAGAACAGTATACACTCAAGTCTCCAGCTCGGAGTCAGACACCAGCCCAGATGTACGTCCGGACTTGATCCCCAGTGCAAAACTCGGCCTTGAGCCTATCCAGTCGCACACCAGTCCGGATCCGAGCCCTGTGCGATCAGAACCGGACATGACTCCGCTACCCATTAAAGATAATCCGGGTCCGCTGCAGGAGGGAATCCTCGAATTTTTCCCACCCATCCACCATACGGAATACTCCCCGGATTCGGGAAACCCCAACATATGGGATCTCATGTATGTCAAACAGCTGCCAAACGAGACAGTCCATCATTATTGGGCTAGACTTCTCCTGGTGAAGAACATGATGGTGCCTTGCTGTGACAAAGAGGTAATAAAAGCCTTCCAGTTCAACTGCAAGGATGAGGGCCTCTTAAACGCCCTCGCTCGTCGCCAAATTCAAAGCTTCACCGAACTATCGGACATGGTGCACAAGTATTGCGCCATGGAGAATACGTGGAGGGCGCAACAGATGAACATGGGGCCATCGCCCGCCACGCATCACAGAAAGCCACGCCGAGCCATTAAATCTCAGGTGCTGGCCAACTTCATAGCCGAATGGACCGAGGCCGAACTACCCCGGGAGTACAGTACATATTCACACTAGAAAATGTATTTCGACAGCTCAAAGATGTTAGCCGGACTAGGGGCTGGGGTCATCCTAATCTCATATTCACACTAGAAAATGTATTTCGACAGCTCAAAGATGTTAGCCAGACTGGGGGCTGGGGTCATCCTAATCTCCCCTACAGGCGACATTGTTCGGTATGTCCTCCAAATAATGTACACGGACTCCAACAACGCAGCCAAGTACGAAGCACTACTACATGGTATTCGTATGGCCACGACAATGGGCGTGTAGTGCCTTGAGGTAAGGGGAGATTCAAACTTGGCAATCTCTCAAGAATGGCGAATTCGATGCCAAGGACCCCAAGATGGCGGCATACAGAAACGCGGTCCTCTGGATATCGGCCCGATTTGAGGGCATAGAATTTCACCATGTCGCTAGAGACGACAATTAAGCAGTTGACGTCCTCGCCCGCATGGGCACCAAGTGCAACCCGGTTCCCAAAAACACCTTCCTCGAGTGGCTCTTTAAGCCCTCCGTGGTGTGGCAGGACGACGTCACTGGTGCACCATCCAATGAGCCCGCTCACAATGTCTCGCCCGAAAATGAACAGGATGATCATGTCATTGGCGGCACCGCACTCGAGGAAACACCTTCCACCCATGAAGGCATGGCCGTAATCCCACCCTGGACAAAACCCCTGCTAGCCTACCTCACACAACATCAACTTTCGAAGGATCAAACTGAAGCACGACGTATAGTTCGGCGCTCTGAAGCATACATGGTCCATGAGGGTGAACTCTATAAGAAGAGTACCATAGGAATCTTACAAAGGTGCATCTTCGAAGAAGAGGGGCAGCATCTCTTGGTAGAGATACCCGCGGCATGGGCAGACACCACGCGGCAGCTCGGGCTTTGGTCAGTAAGGCTTTCCGAGCAGGTTTCTTCTGGCCTACCGCCCGTGAAGATGCCCAGACATTAGTCCAACATTGCGTCGGATGCCAGCTGTTTGCAAATCAAAGCCACATGCCCCCCATAGCTCTTCGGACGATACTGGTAACATGGCCTTTCGCAGTCTGGGGTCTCGACATGGTCGGGCCACTCAAAGGGGGGCAAACAAAAAGAAGTACTATTGGTCATGGTCGACAAATTCACCAAGTGGATTGAGGCAAGGCCCGTCACTTCAGCAGAATCTGGACCGGTCGTCGACTTCTTATCCGATGTCGTACACCGTTACGGTGTCCCCCATAGCATAATTACCGATAATGGTACCAACTTCACCGCCCAGGAAGTTAAAGACTGGTGCGGCAAAATGGGCATTAAGCTCGATTACGCCTCGGTGTACCACCCACAGACCAACGGACGGGTCGAACGAGCCAACGGGCTTATTATGAGCGGCATTAAGACTCGCCTAGTCCGATCCCTTAAACAATCACACTGCCATTGGGTCGAGGAACTCGATTTCATACTGTGGGGGCTGCGCGCTACTCCTAACCGGTCAACCGGGTACACACCATTTTTTATGGTATACGGAGCAGAAGCTGTCCTCCCGTGCGACCTTATCCATGACGTGCCTAGAGTGCGCATGTACGAAGAAAAGGAAGCCGAGCTTGATCGGCAGGATGATTAGGATGCTCTGGAAGAAGAACGGGATATAGCTCATGTTGGCGAACGTTGCATGGGAAACAAAAAATTTCCTATGCTCACCAAGATCAATCTAGGAGATGACCATCTATGAGAGGAGAAATTGCATCTACATACCCTTGTAGATCACTAAACGGAAGCGTTAAGAATTCAGTTGATGTAGTCGAGCGTCTTCACGATCCAATCACAATTTGTCCAGCGAACTCCCGATCCAAAGTGCCGAACGGACGACACCTCCGCGTTCAACACACGTACGGCTTGATGACACCTTCACCTCCTTGATCCAACAAGAAATGGTGAAGTAGTAGCTCGAGTCCTCCGGCAGCACGGCGGCGTGGTGGCGGTGGTGGTGGAGAAATCTCAGCTGGGCTTCACCAAGCCTCACGGAGAAGAAGAAGGACTACGAGGGAGAGGGAGGGCAGCACCATGGCATAGATGGTTACGGCTTCCCTCCCTCTAGCCCTCTATATATAGGGGGAAGGGAGGAGGAGGGGCGCCCTACGGATCCCTAGGGGGGCAGGCGGCCACCAGGGGAAAACCCTAGATGGGTTTTGGTGCCCCCCCCCCCCGAAAGCCTTAGCCCCCAAGGCAAAGGGGGTGGCTGCCCTAGGGGAGCGCCCCCACCCCTTCTGGTTACGTGGGAAAGGGTGAGGGGGCGCATAACCCCTTAGTGGGCTGGTTTTCCCCCTCCCCTTGGCCCATGGGGCCCCCAACACTTGTCGGGGCCACCCGAAACCCCTTTCGGTGATGCTGGTCATCACCTGATACCCCTGGAACAATTCCGGACTCCAATGCCCTTTGTACAATATATCAATCTTCACCTCCGGACCATTTCAGAGTTCCTCGTCACGTCCGGGATATCATTCGGGACTCCGAACAACCTTCGGTAACCACCATAATGACTGAACTATACTTATATCGTCACCAAACGTTAAGTGTGTAGACCCTGCGGGTTCGAGAACTATGCAGACATGGCTGAGACACCTCTACGGTCAATAACCAATAGCAGGACCTAGATGCCCATATTGGTTCCTACATATTCTACGAAGATCTTATCGGTCGAACCTCAACGTCAAGGATTCTGCTAATCCCGTATGCAGCTCCCTTTGCCCATCGGTATGTTACTTGCCCAAGATTCGATCGTCGGTATCTCCATACCTAGTTCAATCTCATTACTGGCAAGTCTCTTTACTCGTTCCGTAATACAAGATCCCGCGACTAACTGCTTAGTCACATTGCTTGCAAGCTTCTTGTGATGTTGTATTACCGAGAGGGCCCTGAGATACCTCTCCGTCATACGGAGTGACAAATCCCAGTCTTGATCCATGCCAACTCAACAGACACCCTCGGAAATACCTGTAGAGCACCTTTATAGTCACCAAGTTACGTTGCGGCATTTCATACACACAAGGTATTCCTCCGGTGTCAGTGAGTTACATGATCTCATGGTCATAGGAACATATACTTGACATGCTGAAAATGATAGCAATAAACTTGACACGATCATATGCTACGTTTATCGTTTGGGTCTTATCCGTCACATCATTATCCTAATGATGTGATCCCGTAATCAAATGACAACTCATGTCTATGGCTAGGAAACCATAGCCATCTTTGATCAACAAGCTTGTCCGGTAGAGGCTCACTAGGGACATGTTGTTGTCTATGTATCCACGCATGCCTTTGAGTTTCCGATCTATACAATTATAGCATGGATAATAAATGATTATCATGAACAAGGAAATATAATAATAACCACTTTATTATTGCCTCTAGGGCATATTTCAAACAATCTCCTACTTGCACTAGAGTCAATAATCTAGCATTACATGGTAATGAATCTAACACCCATAGAGTTGTGGTGTTGATCATGCTTTGCCCATGGAAGAGGTTTAGTCAACGGATCTGCAACATTCAGATCTGTGTGTATCTTGCAAATGTTTATGTCTTCCTCCTTGATGTAATCGTGGATAGAATTGAAGCGTCGCTTTATGTGTCTGGTCCTCTTGTGTAACCTTGGTTCCTTGGCTAGAGCAATGGCACCAGTGTTATATGTGAGGGCAGCAAATCTAATCCTGGAGACCTTTTACTATGTGAGGGCAGCAAATCTAATCCTGGAGACCTTTTACTATGTGAGGGCAGCAAATCTAATCCTGGACATACTCTGTTGACTTGTCCACCAGCCGCCACTTTCTATCCTTTTTTGAACCAATAATAGATATGTTCCTTATCCAGTTTGTACTGAGTTTTCCCATTATTTCCCTTTTCAACCAAGAGACCGGTTGGGTATCCGGTCTCTACTACTTTCCCCCTGTTATTTCCTCTTTGGATCAACTCCTAGATTCATGCTACGACTTTCCCCCTTTCTTCGTTGTTTGAACCAAGTCATAGATTCGAATGCATGAAGTAGCTTTACCTCTAATAATACTAAAAATTTAGGTGGATTTGGAAGAGCTGATGGAAGTAGAAAAAGATGCACATGCAGACACGTGGGGAGCTGGGGCAGTAGAGCAAGGCCACTTTCAAAGAACTTGTACCTGAGGGTCGTCGGGGTGTTGGCGGCGGCAGGTCCGATATGCGCACAATACGGTAGGGAGGAAGAAGGGTCGGAGGACCTCCCGAGCCGGCGCTGTGTCAGAGAGAACGGAACGGGCAGAGGATCGGGCCCCGCCGGCAGCTGTGGGTTTCCTCCCTCGATGGCAATGATCGCGTGAACGATGCATCTTTTAGTCCTCTACACACACCGGCCGAGGGGATCCGGCCGGATCTGTGACCAGCGGTGAGCAGAGAGAAAATGACGCTACCGCAGTCTTGTTTAGATCTGGAGAGGATGAGAGAATGAAGAGAGCAACCCTAGTAAAGCAAGCGCTCAGGCCCCTGCGTACATATATAATGGAGTGATTATCTTTTTCTCTCCACAACAAGCGTTTCAATTTGTGTACGTGGAATTAAAGAAAAGAAACTCTCTATTTAAGGTGACTAACTGTACGACTCCTACTTACTACTAGTAGTAGTATTATTCACTTGTGCTCCCCGGCCCTCCATTCATTGAATAACCCCACGGGTGAATAAACATGCAGTACTAGTATTTATATAGAATGAACAAGCTCGAACTATTTTCGCGTAGTTAAAAGTTGAGGGCGGGGCTTTTCCCGGGCAGTACGCGCGGCAGTTTTCACGTAGGTGATACGTCTCCAACGCATCTATAATTTTTTATTGTTCCATGCTATATTATATTCTGTTTTGGACATTAATGGGCTTTATTATACACTTTTATATTATTTTTGGGACTAACCTATTAACCGGAGGCCCAGCCCAGAATTGCTGTTTTTTTGCCTATTTCAGAGTTTCGCAGAAAAAGAATATCAAACGGAGTCCAAACGGAATGAAACCTTCGGGAACATGATTTTCAGAACGAACGTGATCCAGAGGACTTGGACCCTACGTCAAGAAAGCTACCAGGAGGGCACGAGGTAGGGGGCGCGCCTACCCCCCAGGCGCGCCCTCCACCCTCTTGGGGCCCACGTTGCTCCACCGACGTACTTCTTCCTCCTATATATACCTACGTACCCCCAAAGTACCAGATACGGAGCCAAAAACCTAATTCCACCACCGCAACCTTCTGTACCCGTGAGATCCCATCTTGGGGCCTTTTCCGGAGCTCCGCCGGAGGGGGCATTGATCACGGAGGCCTTCTACATCAACACCATAGCCTCTCCGATGATGTGTGAGTAGTTTACCTCAGACCTTCGGGTCCATAGCTATTAGCTAGATGGCTTCTTCTCTCTTTTTGGATCTCAGTACAATGTTCTCCCCCTCTCTCGTGGAGATCTATTCGATGTAATCATCTTTTGCGGTGTGTTTGTTGAGACCGATGAATTGTGGGTTTATGATCAAGTTTATCTATGAACAATATTTGAATCTTCTCTGAATTCTTTTATGTATGATTGGTTATCTTTGCAAGTCTCTTTGAATTATCAATTTGGTTTGGCCTACTAGATTGATCTTTCTTGCAATGGGAGAAGTGCTTAGCTTTGGGTCCAATCTTGCGGTGTCCTTTCCCAGTGATAGTAGGGGCAGCAAGGCACGTATTGTATTGTTGCCATCGAGGATAACAAGATGGGGTTTATATCATATTGCATAAGTTTATCCCTCTACATCATGTCATCTTACTTAAAGCGTTACTCTATTCTTTTGACTTAATACTCTAGATGCATGCTGGATAGCGGTCGATGTGTGGAGTAGTAGTAGTAGATGTAGGCAGGAGTCGGTCTACTTGTCGCGGACATGATGCCTATATACATGATCATACCTAGATATTCTCATAACTATGCTCAATTATGTCAATTGCTCAACAGTAATTTGTTTACCCACCATAATACTTATGCTCTCAAGAGAAGCCACTAGTGAAACCTATGGCCCCCGGGTCTATTTTCCGTCATATTTAATCTTCCAATACTTAGCTATTTCTATTGCCCTTTTATTTTACTTTGCATCTTTATTTCTCTTTATCATAAAAATACCAAAAATATTATCTTATCATATCTATCAGATCTCACTTCCGTAAGTGACTGTGAAGGGATTGACAACCCCTTTTATTGCGTTGGTTGGGAGGATTTTATTTGTTTGTGTAGGTGCGAGGGACTCGTGCGTGGCCTCCTACTGGATTGATACCTTGGTTCTCAAAAACTGAGGGAAATACTTACGCTGCTTTACTGCATCACCCTTTCCTCTTCAAGGGAAAACCAACGCAGTGCTCAAGAGGTAGCAGTAGGCGGTTTGACAGAGAGGCGAGGAGGGTGAGGGAGTAGCGGGTTCAAGTTACTTACTGCTGGAACGGTCGGGCTGTGCGATTTGACAGCGTGTTACTGCTGGAAAGACTTGTGATATGACTACTCACTATAGTCATGAATTAATGGCGCTACGACCGGGGTGATGCCCGCCTTTTGTTTTGCACTCTAATCTGGTGCATGACACATCGACCTGGATGCTGGATCTCCCACATGTCGGCGAAGTACGTAGTAAGAAGGAGCAAAGAATCATGCGGTATATACTACTACTACTCACGTCGGAGGAGTGCAGACCATGGCAGCCCAGTGAACCAGCAGTAGAAAACATTGTGGTGATATGGCCATAAAAAACAATGTGCTACGGTCCAGACTGTAGCATGTACAGTACTACTCCTCTTTGTTTGGATCCCTGAGTTAGAGCCAGTTTGGGTTGAAATAGCCTCAAATTATCCAAACAAGAGGGGTTAGTTTGAGCTAGTTTGCTCTAACCCAGCTAAAAAAACTAGCCCGGTGGAGAGGTTCTAATTGGGTTAGTTCTCCTCGAGCCCACTAAAAGAGAACTAAAAAAATCTCCCCTACCCGCACCAGATCGCTCCCTCCGCCCCCCCACCCCCCACCCTCGCACGACTCCTCTCTATTCCCCATCGGGCCGCCCACCCAAGCGCCGCTCCACCGCTCGCCCTCTCTCTCCTCCGGCCGCCCTCTCCCTCTGGCCTCCGCCGCCCTCTCCCTCCGGCCTTCGAAGCTCACCCCGCTCCCCCATTCACCGGCCGTTTTTCTCCCTCTGTCATGCGCGGCGGCGCATCTACTAGGGAGGTTGCGAGAGGGGTGAGTTTGTTTGTTCCTTCTCTGTCTCACAGCCATATCATTGATCTTGCTTGCTCTAGCGCTAATTCTGATTTGGAAAAGTAGATCCTGATTAAACTTGGTATAGATTTGTGGTGCACGCATGGAATTGTTTGATGCTGCTTGAGGAGGTAATAAATCTTTCTAGAGGCCCAAAGATTCAGTTCACCTTTCTAGGTATTTCAGTTTCAGGCTTGCATTATTTCTAGAGGCCCAAAGATTCAGTTCACCTCTCTAGGTATTTCAGTTTCAGGCTTGCCTTATTTCTAGAGGCCCAAAGATTCAGTTCGCAGTCGTCGGCAAGCGGCCCTGCTACCCATGCCGGTGTCGACCTCAACTCGCAAGCGTCGGCATCGGAGGGGTTCCTGGGGCTTGGGCTCTACAGAGCCTTCCTCTAGAGCGGCGATGACGAGCTCCTCCCTGGGTGCGTGAGGGGCTCCGGGCTCCCTCCCTATCATGAATGACTTCCGTGATGAGTTAGCTCATGCTTTGTTTCATGGAGTGTATTTTTTTGTGAAGCTTGATTGACAACTTGTATGTTTAAGTGGGATATCTCATTTATATGGAGAAAGTAAAATTTATTATGTTTTGCATGCTTGATTTGTAAAGATGGTTCGTTTATGTCAATTGTGAGTGGGAGGAGGCCACAAAAGAGTCGGCCACACCAAATCCGGCAGGAAATAGGGTCCAAAGTAGTCAAGTGATTGAGAAAGAGCATTTATTGTCAATCTAACCCTGCCATCCATACACCTCTTTGGTTTAGAGTTAGTTCAGGGTTAGAATCTAACTCTAACCTCTAACTGAGTTAGAGTTCTCCTCGTCTCGGTTCATCGCCATCATACTTTCCCCATTCCTGTGTTTTTTCAGTATCCTGCGAATCAAAGAGGCCCTTAGACTGGCTTAGGTCCGGTCATTTTCTATAAACGTGTTATGTCCAAAATTTAATGAACATGCTCCGGTTTCAACGAAAATAATCCGGTTTCATGTAGTAATTCATTCATTTATTTATTCTTCTGCGGGGGGTTTGCATGTAATTCGTGAGGTCTGAAATGTAAAGTACCCCGTCATATGCTCCGAGTCATGCATGCACTACGACCCAGATGCTCTATGTCCCACATGTCGGCGAAAGAGAGCACGTGGAAATAGCCTAGGAGTACATATAGGAGGATAAATGCGTGAAAAAATATGTACTGTGAAGCGTAGCTGCGGTTCGAAAAGGAGACCTAAAGTGATGACAGGTATACGCACCCAACTAGTGGTACTAGACATACGACTACTTTTTCCCTCAAAAAAAGAGGTACGAGTGCTCAGTACTCCTATTCTATCAACACGAGTCCCATCTGACAACAGCGTCCGTGCTACAGCTAGCTCTTCTCCCTCGTTTCTCTCTTCTAATTCTAAACTCAGTCGACGCCCGGTGGGCGGGGTGGGTACTTGCCGATGGTCAGTTTGCTCAACTGTGGCCCCACCTCACAGTGAAAACATTACGACTAGAATAAAAATGGCATATACTCCCTCTGTTCCTAAATATAAGCCTTTTTAGATATTTCAAATGGAATACAACATACGGATGTATGTAGACATATTTTAGAGTGTAGATTCACTCATTTTCCTCCGTATGTAGTCACTTGCTGGAATCTCTAGAAAGACCTATATTTGGGAACGGAGGGAGTACTATACTAATAAAACATTAAGGCCACGAGGCGATGCAGTGCTGGTT
The DNA here is from genome assembly GCF_002575655.3 of Aegilops tauschii subsp. strangulata. Taxonomy (NCBI): domain Eukaryota; kingdom Viridiplantae; phylum Streptophyta; class Magnoliopsida; order Poales; family Poaceae; genus Aegilops; species Aegilops tauschii. The sequence goes on along the minus strand of NC_053041.3, from coordinate 437,061,506 downwards.
ACAGGAGGCAAGAAGAAGAGATGCATCCACGATGACGTCCACCTCCTCAACTCAGGACGGCGGCCCACCGAACGGCGGCTAAGTAGCAGCGGCTTTCGTGGCCAGGTCGACGTGCTTCTGAACAATGGCGTCCAAATATTCTAGCCGCTGGAAGAAGGCCAACGTCTTTCTGTCCTCGCTGGCCTTGTAGTGGCCTATGTAGACGATTTCCTCATAGACGTGGATGTGCAGGTCGACGGTTTCTTGCATGGCGAGGCGTTGTGCGGTGAGCGCGGCCTCGAGGTGCACATTCTTTGTCGCGACCTCCGGCACCTGCAGGGCCACCAGGGCTTGAAAGACTTCATCACCATGGAGGCCGATGAGGGTGGCAGGTAATGAGGAGCCTGGGCGCATGGGATGGAGCAGTACGGCAAGGTCGTCCACGCGCTTCTTGACGGCGGTGAACTTGCAGATGGAGTGGACCATCATGCCGTCCATGCGAGAGGCAAAGCCGGTGTCGGCAAGGGCTACGACACCAGCAGTCGCCAACACTGTCTGGAAACGCTGCTCGGTGCGGGGCCGCAGGCCGACGTCTTGGATGATTTGGCACAGCCGACTTCTGCTCGCGTCCATCGCCTCCATAGGTGCTTGTGGCTTCTGGTCACTTGGTCTTGGATTGGAGTGAGCAGTGTTGCGCAGAGACTAGGAGTAGATGGATTAGAGTGGTGGGGCGCCTTTATATGAGAGTCCAAACTTTGTTGCATTCACATCATGTTGGCTCTATTCTGCTTCTCCAATTAATTCCCTCTGCATGCTAATTGAGGATGCATCATTGACCGTTTAATGTCTCGGGAACCGCTACCCTCTCCCTCTTGGCATTCAAGTCGTATCAATATACTACCTCCGTCCTGGTTTATTAGTCGTCTTTGTACTTTGTGTGAAATTTTGACCAAAGATTTAACTAACAAAATATTAGTGCATGTCAACAAAAATTATATCGTTGGATTCGTATTTGAATATAGTTTTCAAAGATATAATTTTTATGACATGCATGAATATTTTTTAGTTAAATTTATGGTCAAAGTTTAGCATAGATTACAATAGGGACCAATAAACCAGGTCGGAGGTAGTAAATGCGTGTCACGAGACGTTCCTGTCGACGACGAGGTGCCTATGGTGACTTTGTAAATTTCAAGATGATATGTCGGCTCAGTCTTTCGGAGGTGCTCATAGAGGTAGGGTGTGCGTGTGTGCGTTCATAGGGGTGAGTGTATGCGCGTGTATATGAGCGCTTGCGTCTATACTATGTTAAAAAAATGTAAATGCGTGTCAAAACAGACTAGTCAGTACTAGTATACTCAATATTGTGCACCGCGACCAAGGCGGAGAGGAAAAGGAGAGAACTACGTATTTATTTACGGTGTAGATTCACTCATTTTGCTCCATATGTACTACTCATTTAGGGTGTAGTCTAGTCACTTGTTGAAATCTCTACAAATGCAAATACTCCTTTCCAGTTTACAGGGCTATACTAGCAAGTAGTGTACTACAATAGTGGGCTCAAATAGCAATTTTGTCTGATGCAAGAGCCTGGCTATATGCGTGCTCCAAGGCTCCACGCCACGCCCCACCCCTACACAAAGACTGTCAGGCGAGCGTTCGCAACTGCCACGTTCGGGTTGCGCTTGGCTCTTCACCTCTTCGAGAAGACGAACAATGATGTTACTACTACTTCTACAGTATTAAATCCACTGTTGGATGTCCGTCCACCGTGTGTGGGAGGGATAGCTTGTTGTAGTATAAGCAAAAGCTTGTCCTCGTCTGCGAGCCACCACATGCATGGGCGAGGGAGAAGGTGTGTAGTAGTAAAATCAAGCTTCTCCTCGTTGTACGAGTTGATGTGACACATCATAGCATTGGCCCCACATGCTTGCCTCTAAACTTGGCTAAAAGACCCGCAGTGTACAATATATTTGCTGCAACCTCTAACATTTACCCCACCACAAATTAAAACATATATTCCTGTCTTGACCAGATGAGCGTGCAAACTACAATCACCAGGATGACAGGTAGGGCTAGAAGATTATTTTAATCAAAAAAATGCTTCGAGATGGCCTCATATCATGGAGCCGACCCCAACGATGTTAAGCTTACAGGCATGGTACATGCTATCCTAGACTACTCTACACATGAAACTGCCACACGAGCGTCCGGGCTGCGCTTGGCTCTTCGCCTATTCGGGAAGTCGAACAATGATGGAGTACTACTGCAGTGGAGGAGTACTACAGTATGCGTCTGTCCATCTGACACCGAATGAACTGCTGCATGTCCACCACATGCGGGGGGGGGGGGAGCGTGTAGCGAAAGCTTCTCCTAGTCCTGCCAGCCACCACGCTTCATGGGCGATGGAGGGACATAGCTTCATTAACTTACTGCTCCTGCCTTTGAGTGTATGACAGGTGGGCCCAACAGGTGGGTGGCCCACCTGTCATACAGCCAAAGGCAGGTGCAGTTACGAGGGAGAGGGCGTTGTAGTAATCAAACTTCTCATTGTTGTACGAGTTGACGCGACACATCAAAGCACTGCACTCGATATATTTCAATAATTTGCAGTTATCGATGCATTAATTACAACGCATGCATGCATGTCGTGACTCTCTTTTTGATACTTGCATGTGTTGATTTAATGCACCTTGAAGTAGTATGAATATGTGACGGTAAAGCTTTGTAATTCCCTGGCCCTAAAGCGAGAGATGGTTGTGCACGAGGAGGGTGAGATCATGCAGACGGAACAGGACCCGATGATGGAGCTCTCTATGGTCTCGATGGACCTCACCTTTTGCTCCACTGCCCCTTGTGCCTCAGCCCGTTGAAGCCTCCGTATATGAGGTTCGAATACACCTCTTCTGTTCGGCTGATTGAGCAAGGCGCAGGTTTCTTGATTGATGTGTTGTTCGATTGATTTGTGCACTTCAAGGGAGGGCACCTGGCCTGCGCGGACTACCGCGTCGAGCACCCCGGGAACCAGCGGCAGTGCCAGAAGTGCGAGTGCGGTGGTGGCTTCGACGTGCGGAACACGGCGGTGGACGCCGTCCTCTCCTCGGTGAGGGTGGAGTGCCCGCACGAAGGCTGTGGGCTCTATGTCACTTACCACAAGATCGCCGATCACCAGAGCGTGTGTCCGCTCGCGCCCTGCAAATGCCCCGTGCCCATCTGCGGCTATGAAGGCCCGCCGCCGGCGCTCTCCCACCACATCAGCACCGTGCATCCCATTCCCGCGCAAAGGATCCAGTACCGCAAGGTGCTCCAGCTGCAAGTGCCACTGTCGGAGCCACGGCTCTTGCTGTTCGCGGAGGAGGACGGCCGCGCATTTTTCTTGGTCGGCAGCATGCTCGACATCGGCGCGCCTATCGCCGTGTCGGTCGTCTGCATCAGAGCGGGGGCGTCCCCACTGCCGCACTATGTGGCCAAGCTGTGGGCGAACGGCCCGCCCGGGGAGCCCAAAGGCAGGACCGACGTCGTCAAGGTGGAAATGGAGGTGACAAGCAGCAAGGATCCCGATGACGTGGCCGTGCAGGAGCTGACCTTCTTCACAGTTCCGCCCAAGCTGCTGGTCGGGGCTAAGCCGGTGTCCCTCCACATTCAGATTGACAAGCTCACGTCCTAAATGATTCTATAGTGCCTTCTATTTATCTTAGTAATATGCTAATATAGGGGTTAGCTCGGTCTACTTTAGCTTAAGAAATGGTGGGTTTTGGTGGCGATGCAACAATTACTTCGACATCAGATCAGCAGTTAAAGTAATTTCCAACAGTCAAACGGATATTTTGTGTCTGTTGGATATACAGTTCCTTTGGGTAAGAAGTATAACAGCTTATATGCTTGTTTGTTCAGGAAGTGTTTCATATTTGTGCGAGTTGACGCGACACATCAGAGTAGTACTACCTCCGTCCTGGTTTATTAGTCCCCTTTGTAATTTGTGCGAAATTTTGACCAAAGATTTAACTAACAAAATATTAGTGCATGTCAACAAAAATTATATCGTTGGATTCGTATTTGAATATAGTTTTCAAAGATATAATTTTTGATGACATGCATGAATATTTTTTAGTTAAATTTATGGTCAAAGTTTAGCATAGATTACAATGGGGACCAATAAACCAGGACGGAGGTAGTACTACTAGTAGTACTCCCTCCGATCCTAATTTCTCTGTGCATAAGTCGAGGCGTAGATACCAAGGAGGGCCTGGTTGTGTCTATACTTGGGCAACTCACCCGACTGCGCACCAGGCAGACGAAGCTCGTGTCGTGTTGGTGCCATGTACGGCCGGCACATTAACCAAAACCTCATGCCTCCAGCTTAGCCTCCACGTTTTAAACTTCTAAATCTCAAGGCCAAGGAGCAACGTGAAACCTATGATAGAGCCAACTAGATGGTTGAGAACACTACAATTCGTAGCTAAAGATGTGTGTGAGAGAGAGGACGAGTGTGTGCTTGCACCTCTTCTCTTCCTGTATAACGTATTAAACTCAGAGTACAAGTGTATGTGGATGGCATCGACCTAGGGAGCTAGAGATGGTGCGTGCGAGAAGTCCCGAGAGATAGGTGTAATGCGTCTGAAAGAAAGACTAGTCTATAGCTCGCCACGAGGCTATTCCTGTCGAATGCCCCAATAACCGTAAGATATGTATCCGACGGTGCCAGTTATTGCACGTACACAACAGTAGAAAAAGAACTACCATGGCATATGCTACACCACAGCCGAGAACACGTGCCCACGTTACACCATCCGGGAATAGTGCCGCACTTCGAAACTAGAACCGTCAATAAATTTTGAGCTTGCGTCTTGTCACATTCCAAATTACTACTACCACGCTATATTTAATTGCAAACCTATTCACACCGATCACAACCTAATTGGTTTCCCACATAGGAGCATATTAGTACACGGTTATAAATACTACTATGCCAAGATGACTGCACATTCCTCCTCAACTCCTCATCCACAAAAACAAACAAGTCATTCAGCATCCTTCCCTTGCGTCTGCCATGGCCAGCGTGAGTTCTGGGTCGAGAGATTACCACCAGGGACAGGCGAGCATGGAAGCGGAAGCACGAGAGATGTCCCGCCTCGCCGCGAAAGCAGCCGACATGTCCCGCTGCGCGGAAGTAGCAGCATAGAGGTCCTACCATGCCACCGAAGCAGCACAGAGGTCCCGTTGCGCAGTTGATGTAGCAGACTGGTCCGACCGCGCCGTGGAAACAGTAGAGATGTCCCGCCGCGCCATGGCGGCCTGGGAAAATGTCTCACGGGCAGGCGACGACTCTTACAAGCGCATGCACGCGATCGTCCATAGCCAGATGGACCAGATCTCCGGCTAGGCGAGGTTGCAGGACGACATGAAAGCCTTGTTTGAACAGGCTACCGGCGTCATCCGACAACTAAGTGAGGGCAATGAGAGGCTCCGGGCCGAGCGCAACTTGCTGAGGGCGAAGATCGTCCGAAGTGCAGTGCAGCAGCAGGAGACCAGTGCCTTGTTGAAGAGGACCGGCGTCATCGTCAAGAAACTTATGGACGAGAATGACATGCTCCGCATGGAGTGCCAAAGGCTGGTGGAGGAATCCATGGATGCTCTCAAGCAGTGTCTTGAGGACACGACGAAGCTCATTGCCGCTCGCGGCGGAGACTAGTTCCCGCGGCCTGCAGCAACACATCAAGAAAGTAGAGATCAGCAAGCCAGATCGTTGTCTTCCTTCTTCTTTTGCCCTTGTGTATTTCGGGCGTAGCCGCATGTGGCTTTTTTAATTATCTTCCTAATTTTGTAAGACAATTATTATCCACTATCGTCCTCCTTATATATTCATCAGTCTTGCTATAAGTCGCAGTAGATGCTATATAGGTCCGTCGGATCTTACATCAAGATCCGTGCAAAATTTTCTTTTCAGATTTTCTTTTTTCTCTCTTAAATCTCAGTCGAGTGAGACATAGCCATGCCATTAAACAGAGGCTCGGGCGCCATTAATGGAGACCTTGGGAGAGAGGTGGACGGCAGATGGAGGTCAAAGGGCTCTCCTCCCAATAAGCACGCGGGGGTCTGATCGCACGCCTCCCGTACTCAAATAGCTACCCTGCACGGCACCTCCTAGCTAATAAAAAAAGGGGACGCATGGCGGCACGTAAATGGTAAATAGAACGCCCACGGTTTCAATAATACTTGTGTTTCCGATTGTAACGTGACAACACTTGTTCCAAAATGACTTTGTTGATTGTTAATGTGTGCGCCTTCGCAAATCGGAAAGCAAATTTACCACAACATGTTGGTGCCATGTCATGACACCAAACCAAGTTTCATGATTTTCATGCGTGTTTTGGATTTATAGGAATTAACAAAAAAGTTTCTTAATGTTTCCAGCCGAGCCACGACGCCCAGATGTTTGAATTTCATTCCCATTTTTTGCATGGGACCTAGAAATTTACCCGAGCACACACATGTGATTTTTCAACCAACTTTGGTGCACTAGAGCATGTGCTTGTATTTCAAATTTGAATTATGCACACAAAGGTGACACGTTCCCTCTCGGATCCACGAGCCTTCTTGAGAGAAGCTCCGGTTTGCAAGAAGCGTATACCAAACTTGTTCCTATTCGGCCAATTTTTTTACCACAACATGGTAGTACCATGACATGACACCATGCCAAGTTTCATGATTTTCAGGCGTGTTTTGGATTTACAAGAATTTTAAAACCAAGTTTCTCAATGTTCTCAGCCGAGCCACGATGCCCAGATGTTTGAATTTCATTCCCATTTCTTGCATGGGACCTAGAAATTCACCCGAGGACACACATGTGATTTTTCAACCTACTTTGGTGCACGCGAGCATGTGCTTGTAGTTCAAATTTGAATTATGCACATTAAATGACCGGAAACTCAATTAATGTATGAAAAGGCCAAACGAACCTGGAATTCCAAAATTTAATAGGGCACTCATGTAGTTCTATGTTGCCTCTATAAAGAAACTCAAGGGGGCAGCGTATATCGTTTCTCACTCAAAGGTGGCATGTTCCCTCTCGAAACCACGAGCCTTCTTGAGAGAAGCTCCGGTTTGCAAGAAGCTTATACCAAAACTTTGGTGCACCGGAGCATGTGCTTGCAGTTCAAATTTGGATTATGCACATTAAATGTCCAGAAACTCAATTAATGTATAAAAAAGGCCAAACGAACCCGGAATAATTCCAAAGTTTAATAGGGCACTCATATAGTTCTATGTTGCCTCTGTAAAGAAAATCAGGGGGGAGGCAGCGTATATCGTTTCGCACACAAAGGTGACACGTTCCCTCTCGGAACCACGAGGCTTGTTGTGAGAATCTCCGGTTTTGCAAGAAGCTTATACCAAAACTTGTCCCAATTCAGCCAAAGATTATACATATGAAAACATGGTTTAGATTATCCTGAACATCTTGCTACCTAGTCCAATGTACTATGATTTTAATTCAACATAAAATGGATACAAATATTTGAATTGGAGATCGTATGGTACATGTAGTTCATAGTGAAATACGATTACTGCTATATGCATGTTTTCTGTTATCAAGATAATATTTAAATGATTGTATAACTTGACAACAATCGTATTCAAATAAGGAAAATTGATTCAAATTTAGTCCATATGGTAGACGACAATATATATGTTCATAGGGTGGAGTAAAATGTTCATATATGATGGAAGAAAAAAATGTATGACTACATCCATTATAAACCGCAAGGTCACCTAACAATATATTCGAATTCAAAATAATGTCGATTCAAAAATTGAAATTCAAGGTCCTGGCATTTGTAACCATATAAAAAGGGACATAACTCTTTCTTTTGGTGGGAATTGATTTGTTTTTTGTTGTTGTTGAGGGAAGTGCGAATCGATTTGGTACTGTACAGGGTAATCTTGTTCTCCCGATTTTTTTTTACATTTTTCTTGTAGTTTTTTCAATAGCATTTATAGCAATATAGTAAAAGGGGACATGACTCACTTGTGTCTTGTATGAATTGTTTTTTTGTACACGTTAAGTTTATTATGCCGAACAAGGAATTCGCGCCTTGTTATCCCGAAATTTTCAAGCTCGAGTATCTTTTGTCTCATCTGTTTTGAAACTCCTGCCTCTTCAACCCGCGCCGCGCCTTGTTATCCCAAAATTTTGACGCACGCGAAAACTCCCTCCTCATCCGAAATTGGTCCCGCAGCCCAGACATACGAAATCCCCCTTCTACCCCTCAGCCGAAAATGTCGGCTCGACGTCGCGAAGTCAAAACTGGTGGGGGTATGCTGGTAACTTACCCTACATTTCGGACAAGCGCGTCCCTAAGCCATGGCTCCCCCCTACCTTCCCCTTCGCCCCCCCCCCCATTCATACACCGAGGCCGCCAAAACCCGTGAAACCCCACGCTCCTCCATCAGCCTCTCGACCGCCGCCCAGCTGGAGACTCTTCCCCGACGACGTCGTCCACCGCAACAGCTCGCCGTCCCTCATCCACCACACCGGATGAGGATCCATCGTCGATCTCTTCATCCCGCCGGATCCGCCGCCCCGTCCTCCACCTCCAAGGAGCTGCCCCGACGTTCGCCTCGTCTATTGCGCCATCTCCATCCCCACAGTGTCGTCTTGACCTGCCCCACCGGAACCGCGGCACCCTCACCAATTCCTCTGATGAAGCCAAGGCCAACTCGGCGCCACCAAGGAGGTTCTGCACTCACCGCTGCATTTCATCTTTTATTCGATCTCACGGGGCTGCCGGTGCTCGATACCGAGCAGCCATGGCAGGTCTCCATCGACGGCACCGTCGCCGGCCACTTCATCCACGACGTCTCTCCCCCATGTCGTTGCTTCCACGACGGCGACTTCCACACCGGCGCTAGCTGCAACTGCTCCGGCTCTTGCTCGCACTGCTGCTGCTGCTCTGGCTCTCGCTCGCGTTGCGGCTCTGTTCTTTCTATCGGTCGCGCTGCTGCACTGCTCTTGCTTTCGTTCATGCTGCTGCTCTGCTCTGCTATTGCTATCGGTCACGCTGCTGCTCCGCTCTTGCTCTCGTTCGTGTTTCTGCTCTGCTCTTGCTCTCGCTCGCGCTGCTGCTGCTGCACGACCTCCGGCAGCTACAGGAGTTGCTGCTTTAGCACTCGCTCGCGGAGCTGCTGCACGACTTGCTCTCTGCTAGTGCATTCCCTGCTCGAGCGTCTGCTAATTTAGATCACTGCTTCTCTGCTACTAGTGCTCGAACGCCCTAAACATCTATTGCAATGCTCTGCTACTAGTTCAATCAGTTTCGACAGTAAAATTCAGTTTCGACTGTAAAGTTCAGTTTCTTCAGTTAAGTTCAGAGTGAACAGTATTTACAGCATCTGTCGGAGTGGCCGTAGCGTGGCTGATGCATTTTACATCTAGCACTTTTTGGTGATGTATTTTACATCATCTATTGCAGATGATATTAGAGTCCCACTTCGGATTAACATTTTCTGTCTTGTCCTGCTTCAGCCTCGCCGCCGTAGACCTTACCGGAGCTGCTCCAACGACGGAACCGTCCATCACAGCGGAGCAGTACCCTCGGCGCCGTTTCCAGAGGCCTCAAATCTTCTTCCCCCCCTCCGACAATCACACCAGCATCACCATCCTCCACGTCCAACCCAATGATGTTGAGGTCGACAAGGCTATGCCAAAGTGGTTGTACACTCATCGCATCACTTTGTTACTCTGCATTCATGTCGATCCCTCAGGGGTCCTTTGCTATGGAACTACTATGGTACTACTATTCGTGCATTTGGTTAGAAGGAGTGGAGCAAAGCAAAACTGGAGGATTTTTTCCTTTGGTGTCTCTTTCAAAGAAAAAATGTAGCAATTTTAATATCCACTTGGACTACCTTTTCAAATTAATATGCATGAAGAACAGAACTAATTGCATTACTGGCATAATATGATTCTTATTTTTTTCATTTTCACGTGGTTTAAATTTAATTTGACCATGTTTCTCCATTCATGTGTTCTTCCAATTCATGTGAACCAAACACCCAGGTTGACAGAAATCCTATGTTTCCAAATGCTCTTTTTTGCACGTGCATTCCTATCCTATTCATGTGTTTTTCCTGTCCCTGCGTTTATAGAATCCTCCAATTCTAACGAGCCCTTACAGATTTACTTCATTTTCAGATAGGCGTCAAAGAAAACTCTGTGTGTTATGTCCTGCTCCTGCCGTGCCGTCATCCACCCCACCTAAGGTGCACCATCGACAGAAGCGTTCACTGCAGCAGAGATTCCCCCTACAAACTTTCTTTCGCCGCCTCAGATCATCTTCCCCGTTGCCGGCAACCACGCCCACTACATTACCATCATCGACTGAGCAGATGAACCTGAGGACTACACAGTTCCGGAAGAGAGGTCGCGGTCTTTCGTGCTTGCTTACGTTATACATCGGTTATTATTACCTGCTACTTTATCGTTCAAACTTGAGTTTTGAAATGCCCGTGGGTCTCATATCGAGGCAGCAATGAATAGTACCTGTCTACTATCTGGTTAATCTGGGGTCTTCTATGTGGTTCATGTTGGGTGGGCAACAACCAGTAGATGATCCATTGTCTATCTTTTTAAACTGAAGCTATAATCTACCTGATATCATTAGTTTTGGATCTATCCACTCGTTTGCTACCATCAGTCTTGATTTCCTCATGCACCCCTTAGGCCTTACAAAATCTAACTATTTTTTTATTATGCATGTCAGTTATTATACACAACCATACTGAACATGTAGAGAAAAAGAGAAGACCGTTGCGTGGGAATATAATGTCATGCAGACGCCGCTCCATGGTGGGCGAAGTGCCCCCCCCTCCCGCCATTCCAGATTGTATTCCAGAGGAAGATAACTGTTTAGATGAGGATTCCGAGGCAGCCGACCACTCCTATTTACCACCTGAGGTGTTTGCTCTAACCTGGCATGTTGATGTTGGTCATATCATGCATATGGCACCTCGCATTGCTTAAATTATACATCTTATATGTCATCAGCTTAGTTTAGATTTGCTTTGTGTGAATGCCACCTCTTTGGTTTCTATATCATACTCCCACCGTTCCTAAATATTTATCTTTTTAGAGATTTCAACAAGTGACTACATACGGAGCAAAATGAGTGAATCTACACTCTAAAATATGTCTATATACATCAGTATGTGGTAGTCCATTTGAAATCTCCAAAAGACAAATATATAGGAATGGAGGGAGTATATGGGAATTATGCAATGCCATCTTCTTTAGCCAGGCATCATATACGTGAATCATGCAATGCCATCCTATTTAGCCAGTCATCGTATATGTGAATTGTATCATGCCATATTTTTTTCATAATATATTCCATTTGTCAACAATGTTTATACATTCATCTACTCTTCCTGTGCATCGGCCATTTGAGTCGGTGATGGGAAAATCTGGAGTGAAAACAAGGTCTTCTGAGCAGTCAGTGCTACCTGTCGATGCAGATTTGTTGCTGGTTACAGATAGCTCCTCAGAGGAGGATTCAGAGACAGACGACCAGTCGTATCCCCCCCCCCCCCCGAGGTGCATGCTCTAACTTGGCAGGGTTATATTGCTCATATCATGCATATGGTGTCTTGCATTGCCATGCCATCTGCTTAGATTAGACATGCTTTGTGTGAATGCCTCCTGTTTGCTTTCTATATCAGATATGTGAATTATGCAATGCCATGTTTTTCAGCCAGTTATCATTTATGTGAATTATGCAGCACTATGTAGCCAGACATCATATATGTGAATTATCTCATGCCATCTTTTTTTTCATTACGTATTCCATTTGTCGACAATCTGTGTATATTGAACTACTCTTCATGTGTATACGCCATTTGAGCCGGTTATGGAAAAATCTAGAGTGAAAACAAGGTCTTCAGAGCAGGCAATGGTACCTGTTAAAGCATATATCTCGATGGTTACATGGAGCTCCTCAGAGGAGGATTCAGAGAAAGATGACCAGTCCTATATCCCACCTGAGGTGTATGATCTAAGTTGCAATGTTTATGTTTCTCATATCATGCATATGGTGTCTTGCATTGCTTATAGTTTAGACATCATATGCACAATATTGAATTCCATCTGCTTAGTTTAGAGATCATACATGCAAGTGCCAGCTGCTTAGTATATGAATCAATTATGTCAATTATATCATGTCATCCTGTATACTAGACAACATGTATGTGAATTATTTCATCCCAACCTATTTTAGAAAAACATCATATAGTTTTGTCATGTCATCCTATTTAGATACTCATCATATGTTGAATTATGCCATTATATCTTGTTAAGCTATCCATCATATATCTAAAACTGTGTCATTCTATCCTGTTTAGTTAGGCATCATATATGTGAAATTGTGTCATGCTGTCCTGTTTGGTTAGACAACATATATGTGAATTACCACATCTGTCTATCATACAATGTCTGTACGTTCAATTTCTTTTCTTGTTTATTAGCCATTTGAATTGGAGGGGGTGATGGCAGTATCTAAGGGAGCAAAAACCCATTCTTCACGAAAGACAGTGCTACCCGTCAATGCAGATAGAATCATGGTTGTACTGGCCCACAAACTACCCCCACCACACATAATCGAGACTCTTCCAGATTGCACACTTACACCGTTGGGCAGAGAACCAGCTACAACCCATCTAACCCCAACCCCAGCGGATAGTAACCCCCTTCTAGTTGACAAAGCACCATGTCCACCACAGAGTACCCCCACATGAGCAGTTTGTAAAGCAACTGCATTGCCCAAAGCACGAAGGCCACCACAGCGAACCCAAACTCCACGTTTAAAGCAGAAGAGCAACTGCTCTCATGTCAATTTCGGTAGCTATGGTCCATACTCCTTTGCTGTTGCATCACTGTATTTACTCATACCAACTACTTCCGAATTTGAAGGATCCAATTGAAACTCCAATGGCGCAACAGGTATGTTATAAACCTATTTCTTTAACTGGATTGTTGTTCTAACTTCTTGCTCTATGTTGATTTCAGTTTCAGTTGTATAAACAGTTATGTTCTCATGTGATGCACATTACAAGTGTTGCCAATGATGTGTAGTTTCTCACACTTATATTTTGTCTATGCTGTTGTGTCTTAAAAATATATGAGTTGAACGGTGTCTCTATCTTGATTTGGCAACATAAACTAGAATGGTATGGACAATACAGTGACCATAGTACATAGATATATGTTTGTTTCATGTTGTTATCCTATCCACATTACTACTGAACCGGTTTACCCAAATGAGTTTCGTATACTACATGCTAAACATGTGATGTGTCTGCTTGTTTCTCTTGTAGTATGCGAACAGAATATTAGAGAAGAGCACCCCACTATGCAATGGTAGAGAGAGTAATGCAGATAAGGTTCAAGATAGTGAGACAACCCTGTTGGTCTCCAAGAAAGGTGATAAAAATGATCTTGTAGACAGTGAGAAAACCCCACAGTCCTGCGTTGATGTAGTGTTCGAGTTACTGGCCAGTACCGTTGTGTCGGGGTAAATGGCCACGGGTAGCCTAACCGCTACCCCTGGCTCTTCAGAAAATTTATCAGGCCTTCGGGCCTTCAAGCACTCCAAGCATTTTGGGCCGCCTTCCCTGGCCGGCTACCACTAAAGCCGACTCCCGGAAGGCGAACCAGCCGCACCGACTCCAAGAAGCCGGCCAGGAAGGACGCCGACTCCTAGAAGCCGGCCAAGATCACAACCACTCCTACATAACGACGACTTGACGGGGCATGGCCACAGTGCGGCCCACGACCCCCGAAGCACGAGGCGGGCATGGCTACAGGAGGCCGTACGGGGGGATGTCTCCCATGCGGCCCGGCACTGTAGCCACGCCAGCTACAACGTCATCCACGACCCACTCCTGTACGGCCCAAGGACTGCGGGCCCCTTCAGCCAGAGAGAGGCGTGAAGGCGGCCCGGCTCTTCCTAGTCGGCCGAGAGTATAGCCGGCCTCCAGAAGCCGGCCACTCCCTTCCTCGAAGCAGGAGCCCCATTAAGGAGACAAGACGAGGTGAGGCTACAGTGATAGCCCCCGAGGCGGCCCACTGTAGCCACGCTCACCTCGACAAAGCCCTCATCATCAGAGGCGCGGCTATAGTAAGCAGCCGCCGACAAAACCCTAGGCGGCGGGGCCGGCCTGTCGACCAGGTAGCCGGCAGCCGGCGGGACCCACCAGCCGGCGGGACCAGGCAGCCGGCGGAGAAGCCGGCGAGCGTAGACACTGACGGCTGGGACCAGATCCCAGTCGGATTACCATTGTACCCCCGGGGGGTAGGCCTATATAAACCCCCCGGAGCACCCATGCAAAGGGTTCGCACCTCTGCAAGTTTGGCATCCAAGCATAGCACACATACACACCATAGATAGAGAGAAGCAAGAGCTAGCCTTGTTCTTCTTCTCCCTTGATCCCAACAGCTCTAGGAGCGATTGTAGCTACCCTTTATCGATCTAGTGATCATGCGGAGACCCCGCAGAGCAGGACTAGGGGTGTTATCTCCTCGAAGAGCCCCGAACCTGGGTAAGATTCGCCGGCGTGCATGTCTTCGTCTCATCCCGTTTCCAGGCACCGGCGACGTTTTATTGGCTCCCGCAATGATAAGCCATCCCTTGGCATATGTCGCACCAACCACCCGACATTTGGCGCCCACCGTGGGGCCAGGTGCACCGTCGTCCGGAGACCTGTTCTGGACGGGAACCCTCTTCCTTCCCCGCGAGCGCAGCCAGCCTGCTGCGCCCAATGGCGTTTGCCCCGACGCGCTGCAAGGCGTCGATGACGCCTGCGCAGCGAGCCGTCTCGCCGATCTGCTCGGCGAGACTCGCATCTCCGACGAGCCTGCGTCCGACGCAGGCACCGACTACCCCGAGAGCCGCCTCGTCAGCCTCCTTGACCAACTTCACGTATCCAGCGAGCCTGCTGCGGACATGGAGTCGGTCGGCTCCACCGACCCGATGCTCATCGGCTCCGACACCGCGTCGCTCGACGCCTACCTTTCGGACGTGGTGGTCTTCGACGACCCCCTCCCTCGAGCTGACAACGGCAGAAGCGCTGTCACCGAAGTGCTGGTCATCAGCCACGTCTCCAACTCGGGCGAAAACGCCTGCGACGCTCAGCAAGCGGCGACGCACGACCTCTCCGTCCCCATCCCGGCCGACGCCGACGCCGAGACCCTGGAGGCACGTCGCCTTGCCCTCATCGCGGAGAGCAAGAAGATAGCCTCGATTAGACGCCTCACCGAGGCCTACCAGCGCGAAGTCGACCGCGCCGCCTTTGGGACGCCGCCGCCTAGCGGCCCGAGCCGAGCCGGCTTCGTCCAGAAGCGCGGCGCAGCCGTTGCCAGCATACTGGGCGCAGATCGCCCCGTCTACGCCACCCCGCTCGAGAATCTGCGAGCCGCTCAGGCGGCTGCAGAGGAGCTCAATGGGCTGGGAGCCGATGAGCTCCCCTACATGACAAGACGGATCCAGCAGCTGATCGACGCGGCTGCAGAACGGCACGAAGCCGGCGCCCGAGCTGATAGCCATCCCCCGCGCCGGGAGTATGCTGCGACGTCCCGCTCACCGACTGCAAGCGGCGCGCACCAAAAGAAAGACAAGGAGCCGGCTGCCAGCCGCAGCCGGACTCGCATTACCATCAAGCGCGACGCGGATGGCCGCCCTCGAGCTGTAGAGCACCAGGGAAACCTGCCTCCTCCCCCGCCTCGAAGAGAAAGATGCCTCACTCCACCGCCTGTCACCCATCCGACTCTTGGCGACCGACTCGGCCGCGGAGGAGGAGTCGGCGAGAACGACGCCCGCCACAGGATCGACCGCCTGGCTCGATCCTTGGCTTTAGAAGAAGAAGACGATGTCGGCCCGCCATGCTTTGGCCCCCGTATCCGCGACGAGACCTTTCCCAAAGGGTTCTCGCTCCCCAGAGACACACCCAAGTACAACGGCTCGGTGAAGCCGGAAGATTGGCTCATCGACTACTCCACAGCCGTCAGCATCGCCAACGGCAATCGGCGCGTCGCCGTGAAGTACGTCCCTTTGATGCTGCAAGGCACGGCGCGCACATGGCTCAACAGCCTCAAGCCCTACAGCATCAACAGTTGGCTGGATTTCACTGAAGTTTTCGTCTGCAACTTCACCAGCACCTACAAGCGGCCTCCCAAGCCTCGCCAGCTCTCCCTCTGTGTCCAAGGGCCCAACGAGTCGACCCTCGACTACCTCACGTGATGGGCCGAGCTCCGCAACTCCTGCGAGGGAGTGCACGAGGTCCAGGCCATCGAGTACTTCACTGCCGGGTGCCGAGAGGGCACCCTCCTCAAGCACCGACTCCTCTGCGACGAGCCGGCAACCCTCGATGAGTTGCTGATCACCGCCGACAAGTATGCCACTGCCGATTCCTCCATGAAAACCGAGCTCCGAGTGGACGCCTCGGGGAAAGTAGTCGCTCCTGCTCCCAAGACGCCGGCTGGCGACCCAAACCGGCGCCCCTACCAGAACGACCACATGCGCAAGGGCCCCATGCCGACTTCCTCCAGCCGGCAGGTGGCCACCGTTGAAGACGAGCAGCCCGAAGAGTGGCCCGCTCCCAAGAAGAAGGGAGGCCGGCCGCCCTGGCAGCCGTCCTTCTCCTACGAACAAGCACTCGATGCTCCCTGCAAATTCCACACCGGCGCGAAGCCGTCCAACCATACGACACGGAAATGCCACTGGCTCACCCGCATCACCAAGGGCGAAGGGATGGTGCCGCCTCCGCCTCCCGGCCCGCCGCCTCCAGCTTCCCAGCAGCCGGCGGCCCGGCCGGCAGTCGGTGCCATCCAAGACGAGTTCCCCGAAGCGCATGACGCCTACGTCGTCTTCACAAGTCAAGTTGACGACAAGCGCAGCCGACGCCGGCAGCACCAAGAAGTAAACGCAGTCGCCTCTAGCACCGCCGAGTTCATGCACTGGTCGGAAATGCCCATCAGCTGGAGCCAGGCCGACCACCCAGAGGTGATGCCTTCGCCTGGCTCCTATGCTATGGTCTTGGACGTCACCCTTGCGACGGAGAGGCGAGCTGCCAGATTTTCCCGCGTCCTGATAGACGGCGGAAGCAGTATCAACATACTGTACCACGACACCATGGACAAGCTGAACATCAAAGCAAAGCAGCTCATGCCGAGTCGTACCGTCTTCCATGGTATCGTACCCGGCCTATCTTGCTCCCCAATCGGCAAGATCAAAATGGATGTTCTCTTCGGAGACAAAGATCACTTTCGCCGGGAAGCAATATGGTTCGAGGTGGTGGATCTGGAGAGCCCCTATCATGCGCTACTTGGCCGACCTGCGTTGGCCAAGTTCATGGTTGTGCCCCACTATGCTTACCTGAAGATGAAGATGCCGAGCTCCAAGGGGATCATCACGGTAGCCGGCGACTACAAGAAGTCCATCGAGTGTGCCATGGCCAGCAGCCGGCTGGCCGAGTCCCTCGTGGTGGCAGAAGAGAAGAAGATGTTGGAACGGGTTGTGGCCATGGCCGGCAAGCAGCCGGCCTTGTCCCCCAACCCCAAGGACTGTGATGCGCAGGGCTCCTTCCAGCCTGCGAAAGAGACAAAGAAGATACCTCTAGACCCGGAGCACCCGGAGAGGTTCGCCGTGATTGGGGCGAACTTGGACAGTAAATAGGAAGGCGAGCTCGCCGACTTCCTCCATGAGAATCGAGACATCTTTGCATGGTCCCCAAAGGACATGCCGGGTGTCCCGAAGGATTTCGCCGAGCACAAATTACATGTCCGAGCTGATGCGAAGCCGGTCAAGCAACCCCTCCGCCGACTATCAGAAGAGAAGCGAAGAATCGTGGGAGAAGAGAGAGCCCGGCTCCTTGCAGCCGGCTTCATCATGGAAGTGTTCTTTCCAGAATGGCTTGCCAATCCAGTTCTGGTTTTGAAGAAGAATAACAAGTGGCGCATGTGTATAGACTACACAAGTTTGAACAAGGCCTGCCCAAAGGATCCGTTTGCTTTGCCACGGATTGACCAAGTGATAGACTCCACAGATGGATGCGAGCTGTTAAGTTTTTTGGATGCATACTCAGGGTATCATCAGATCAAGTTGGACCCGGCTGACCGCCTGAAGACTGCCTTCATCACACCCTTTGGAGCTTTCTGCTACCTGACAATGACATTCGGCTTGAGAAACGCCGGTGCCACTTTTCAGCATTGCATGCAGAAATGTCTCTTGAAACAACTCGGCAGAAATGCCCACGTCTATGTAGACGACATTGTGGTGAAGACAGAGAAGCGCGGTACCTTGCTGGAAGACCTGAAGGAAACATTTGCCAACTTGCGCCGATTCCAGATCAAGCTCAACCCCGAGAAGTGCGTGTTCGGAGTACCAGCCGGCCAGCTGCTAGGCTACCTGGTCTCCGAACGCGGCATTGAGTGCAACCCTGTCAAGATCAAAGCCATCGAGAGGATGGAGATCCCCACCAAGCTGCGAGATGTGCAGAAGTTCACTGGCTGCTTAGCCTCCCTGAACCGTTTTATCAGCCGACTAGGAGAGAAGGCCCTCCCCCTGTACCGACTCATGAAGAAGTCCACTCACTTTGAGTGGAACGATCAAGCCGACCAAGCCTTCCATGAGTTGAAGAAAATGCTGACCACTCCGCCTGTCCTGGCTGCGCCGACTGAGAAGGAGCCCATGCTCCTCTACATCGCCGCGACAAGCCGAGTCGTCAGCACTGTTGTTGTGGTCCAGCGCCCGGAGGAAGGCCGAGCCCAGCCAGTCCAGAGGCCGGTCTACTATCTCAGCGAAGTACTGTCCAGCTCAAAGCAAAACTACCCGCACTACCAGAAGATGTGCTATGGGGTGTACTTCGCTGCCAAGAAATTGAAGCCCTACTTCCAAGAGCACCCCATCACGGTCGTGTGCACTGCCCCACTCGCCGAGATCATAGGCAGCCGGGATGCATCCGGCCGGGTGGCCAAATGGGCCATTGCCTTGGCGCCCTACACGATCTTCTATCAACCCCGCACCGCCATCAAGTCGCAAGCATTGGCCGACTTCCTTGTCGACTGGGCCGAGACCCAGTACTTACCGCCGGCTCCCGACTCCACCCATTGGCGGATGCACTTTGACGGGTCCAAGATGCGCACCGGCTTGGGAGCCGGCATCGTCCTCACTTCTCCCAAAGGCGACAAGCTCAAGTACACGCTGCAGATCCACTTCGCCGCCTCCAACAACGTGGCCGAGTACGAGGCGCTCGTACACGGGCTCCAGCTAGCCAAAGAACTCGGCATACGCCGGATCCTGTGCTACGGCGACTCAGACTTAGTGATCCAGCAATCATCTGGCGACTGGGACGCCAAGGACGCAAACATGGCAAGCTACCGTTTCCTCGTCCAGCAGATGAGCGGATACTTCGAAGGGTGCGCGTTCCTTCACGTGCCAAGGGCCGACAACGACCAAGCAGATGCCCTAGCATGGATCGGCTCCACCCGACAAGCCATACCGACTGGCGTCTCCCTCCAGCGCCTCCTCAAGCCGTCCATCAAGCCGTCTCCAGAGTCGGATTCCATCTTCATACCACCTGCGCCAGAAACAGCCGGATCCGGCTCAAGAAATCCCGCAGGCGGCACGGGGACTTCGACGACTGCCCCGGGGACTGACGTAGTCGCACCCGGCCCAGGGACTTCAGAGCCCAGCCCGGGGACTGCAGCAGTCGGCCCGAGGACTGCTACGACACAAGAAGCGGTGGTTGACTCCAATGCAACACCCAACCCACCCACCCGAGTCATGGTGGCCACATTAACAGCAGAAGAAGTCATAGCTCCCTCATGGGCCTAGCCCATCCTCAAGTTCCTAGTCAGCAGAGAGCTGCCGGCTGACGAGATCGCAACAAGACTAGTGCAACGACGAGCCGCAGCCTACACAATAATCAACAGGGAGCTTGTGAAGCGCAGCGTCACTGGAGTCTTCCAGCGTTGCGTCAAGCCAGAAAAAGGAGTGGCAATCCTCAAAGACATCCACCAAGGTGAATGCGGCCATCACGCCGCCTCAAGATCCCTCGTGGCCAAGGCTTTCTACCATGGGTTCTTCTGGCCGACTGCCTTGGAGGATGCTAAAGAAATAGTCAAGACCTGGAGAGGATGTCAAGTCTTCAGTTCCAAACAACACCTGCCGGCTTCTACCCTCAAGACCATTCCCCTCACCTAGCCTTTTGCCGTCTGGGGACTGGACATGGTGGGCCCTTTCAAGACAGCCCGCGGCGGCTTGACACATCTACTCATCGCTGTGGACAAGTTCACAAAGTGGATTGAAGCCAAGCCAATTAAGAAGCTGAACGGGCCGACTGTCGTGACATTCATCACCGACATCACTACTCGGTAAGCCGTGCCGCACAGCATCATCACCGACAACGGCACGAACTTTGCCAAAGGCGCACTGGCACGTTTCTGCGCGACACAGGGCATCCGACTGGACTTAGCGTCCGTTGCCCACCCGCAGTCAAACGGCCAGGTCGAGCGAGCAAATGGACTTATCCTCTCCGGCATCAAGCCCCGATTGGTTGTACCACTGGAGCGATCGGCCGGCTGCTGGCTCGAAGAGCTGCCGGCTGTCCTCTGGAGTCTGCACACTACACCCAACAAGTCAACCGGCTTCACTCCATTCTTCCTTGTGTACGGTGCCGAGGCTGTCATCCCAATAGACATTGAGTTCGACTCGCCTCGGATCACCATGTACACGGAGGAGGAAGCCAAAGAAGCAAGAGCAGACGGCGTCGACCTACTGGAAGAGGGCCGGCTGTTAGCCCTCAGCCGGTCGGCCATCTACCAGCAAGGCCTGCGCCGCTACTACAACCGCAAGGTCAAGCCAAGATCCTTCCAAGAGGGCGACCTTGTGCTCCGGCTGATCCAGCGAACAGCCGGCCAGCACAAGCTCTCGGCCCCTTGGGAAGGCCCCTTCGTCGTCAGCAAGGCACTCGGCAACGACTCCTACTACTTGATCGACGCGCAAAAGCCAAGAGCACGCAAGAGAGACGACTCCGGCAAGGAGTCGGAGCGACCATGGAACGCAAATCTCCTAAGACGATTTTACAGCTGAAAAGCAGTATGTATCACGCTACCCCTTTTTGTATTAAGTTACAAACCAACAGGCCCCCCGAACAGTACTCGGGGACTGCCTTTTATTTATCTATGAATGACGAGTGTCATATCCATGAATGTATTATTACATTTTGAATTCTTGTCCGGCACCGGGTCCGACTAGTCGGCCCGGGGACTGGCCGCCTTGAGCTATATTCTAAGTTCTTCCCGAAGTCAGCAAAGTAGCGTGCCGGCTCCCAAGTCCTCCCTTGTTGAAAGTCGCAGCTCAAAGAACTGACTGTCCGACTAGCAAGAGGAAAGACAGAAAGGACGTCCACACGAAAAACGGCTAAGGAACAACTAACCCATATAGCAAAGAGACGGCCTCCATATATGCCTGTCGGCTGTCACAGCAGCCGGCTGGCCGGCTTCCCAAAAAACTTAGCTTAAGTCCGGCAGAGCTAAAAGTACTTCCCCCTCCCCAATTGGCCAGGCACTCCCCGGCTACAGATTGCAGAGCAACTGTTTGACTAGGGAGGCGGCAACCAAGGGAGGGCGGCAAAGGAAAACAGCAGAAGGACAAAAAGCGAAAGAATAAGGAAAGACCGATTGCATAACTTATATACATAAAGCCGCTCACAGGCCGGCAACAGACTTAAGTTCGAATACACCCAGTGGGTGGAATTGTGCAGACTAACCAAACATTGTTCAAAAGTAACAAGACAGGAAAACAAAGAAAGAAGACTAAGGCGCGACTTGGAGGCCGAGCTGGTCGGTGAAGGCAGCTCGCCGGCTAAAGGAGTGGACGCCTAGCTGGTCCCGGCTTGACCACCTCCCGCAGCAGGAGACGCACTCGCACGCGACGTAGTGCTGGAGGCGCGGTCAGGCTGGCCGGCTACTCCACCAGCCGGCTCGGCGTCTTCACCTTCCTCCTCCTCCTCTTCGCCCTCGTCGCTGGAGTCGATCTCCTCCACCGAGTCCTCGCCGTACGCCGGGTCCAGCCCGAACCAATCTTCCGGCTGGGCGACTCCATTGTCGTCCACCTCGGGGGTGAAGACGTTGGTGTCGGTGTAGTCGGCGATCGCTGAAGCCCGCCGAATGATGGCCGGCCGTGCCGGTTCCAGCTCCGTGTCGGCCTGCTGCCGCCAGGTCGACAGCTGGTCCAAGTTCAGGCCGGGATACCAGGCCTTGACGAACTCCAGCGCCCGCCTGGCGCCGGAGCGAGCCGCTGACGCCTTCCAAGCCTCGAAGCGGCCGACGGCCACCTCCAGCCAGTCGGCGGTCCGACTGGGGGTGCGAGGGACCACCTGGCCGGGCCAGAGGGCGGCCAAGACCGCCGACCCGGCACGCTGAAGCCGGCGGAGCAGCCTGTGAGCCGGCTGGATGCGAGCCTGGATCGCCAGGAGCTGCTCCTCTAGCGAGCGGCCGGCGGTTGGCGAGATCTCGAAGCCGGCTTGCCTCTTCGCCTGGCGACGAGCTTCGATGGCCTGGTTGGCGGCAGTGGAATAGCCGGGGAAGTACTCTGCGCAAAGAAGAAAAGAAAAGAAGAACACCAAAATCAGAAAAACAAGCCGAAGTGGCAGATGGCAAGAAAGGCTGAAGGGATAGACGACTTACCGTCAACCAGATCCTCGATCTGGCCATAGCCGGAGACCAGAGTCTGCCTGGCCTCTGCCCAGCCGGCCGCCTCCGTCTCGAACTCGGCCTGGAGGGTGGCTTCGCGATCCTGCGCAGCCTTCAGCGCCGCCTGGTGGCTTTCCTCCTGGTCGGCCAGCTTCTTGACCAGGCGGTCGCGCTCCTACACCAAGGCGGCGAGCTCCGCGTCCTTGGCACGAAGAGCAGTCTGGGACTCCCCCAGCTGTGCCCTCAGACCGGCGTTGGCCGCTGCAGAGATAGAAGAAGAAGAAGAATAATGAGAAATCATCAAGGAAGATCCGAGCCAACTGCTCAGCAGTCGGCTCGAATCTCGGGGACTACACCCAGTGGGTGCGCTGACGCGCCCCCACATGAGATAAAAATCAAGTCATATACCTCGGCTTTCAGTGATATCGGTGGTCTTCTGAGTCAGCTCCCGAGCCTGGGAGTTGAAGGCGGCCGCTCGGAGGTTGTGGTAGTCCTGCAAGACGGACAGAAGACCGAAGTGAGAACAAAGCAGCAAAAACAAAATCTCCAAGAAGTTCCAAGCCGCCTGCTCAGCAGCCGATTCGGAACTCGGGGACTACACCCAGTGGGTGCGCTGACGCGCGCCCACGAGAGAAATCAAGATCAAGAAACAACAAGATAAGAATACTAACCCGGATGGCTGCCCGCGTGGCGAGGAATTCGTCGGTGAACTGCCTCAGCGCCGCGGCTTGACCCTGCAGCCGGGCCCGGACGTCTTGTGCAGCGACGTTCACCACGGCTGTCCCTCCGCCCGGCGTCCACCCCGAGGTAGCGCTGGCCGCCTCCGCGTCTCGGGCCGACGAACTGGAGCCCACGGCCGGTCGTGGCTCCGACGTAGCCTTCTGCGGTTCAGACGCGGCCTTCCCCGCGCGCCGGCCTGGCGGAACCCGGACCGCCACCTCAGCCCCCGCGGCCGGCTCACCCTCCGCCGACTGTGCCGGCGCAGGCTCAGGCTGGCGGCCTTGGGTCGCCCTAGTCGGAGGAGTCGGCCCCGGCGCCTCCCCCAAGATGACGACGTCGTCGCTGCTTCCTCCCAGCCCTGGCTGGGAACCGCTAGCTCCCCCTGGCGAGGGATCCACGTCCCCCGGCGCCATGGTGCGCAGGGGGGTGACCATCAAGGCCTCTCCTGCCGCCGCCTCGGCCTCGGCCTCTGCCTGGGCCTTGGCTGCGGCCTCGGCAAGCGCCTTCGCCGCCTCCTCCTCCCGAGCCGCCTGGGCGGTGGCTGCCCTCCGTGCCTCCGCCTCCCGCGCTTCCTGCTCCTCCCGCGCCTCCCGTGCGTTCCTTTCCGTCGCCTCTAGGAGGGCGGCGCGGGGATCTACGCGGCGGGTGGTGCTCCCAGAGCCCCCTGGCGACTCGATGATGGAGCCGGCATCCGCCCGCTCAAGTGATAGCGGAGCCCTGACCGTTGAAAAAGAAGACGGAGATTCAAGAACCACCAAAGGAAAGAAAGATGGACAGTACATAGAAGAAAAAACTTACGCCGACACAGTCTGCGGCTGCTTCACCACTTTGCAGAAGCGAGCCGCCTTCGCGGCCGCTTCTTCTCGCCTGGTGGCTGCCGCCCCACCCCTGGGCTTCTTCGTCCGGCTGCCGAACATGCCCTGGGTGGCGCGACGTTTCTGGCCTCTACCCCGAGCAGGTTGCGCGCCGGAGGAGCCCGCGCCGCGCCCAGAGGCCGGCTGATGGGGCGGGACGGCTTCGGCTTCGTCCTCGTCCGGCCAGTCGTCGAAGGTCGCGGTGAACCCGGAGCCGCCTGCTTCCCCACCGGCTTGGCCGCCGGCCGGCTCGGTGGCATCCTCCATATGGACCGCCCCCAGGTCGGGGTCATCCTGGTCATGTTCGGTCCGGTCGGGGACGAAGCCGCGCTCCACGTCTGCCCCGCCAGCCGGCCGGAGCAGAGGACTTTGCCAAAAGAGCAAGCTGACTAAATTAGAGTCGGCCCAGAGGAACTCGGCGACAAAGCTGAGAGAGAGAAAGAGAAAAGAGACAAGGGAAGCGTACCATAGGCGGAGGATTGGCGCGGCTGTAAGGCTCCTTGCCGAATTGCTAGTCTGCGGAAAGCTGGCAGTTGGCGAGGTAGTTCACCATGTCGGCGGCGTCAGGCTGCGGCATCTCCTTGGTGCACATCTGGCTCGGATCGAGCTGGCCACTCATCTGACAGATCAGATGAGGCCGGCTCTGGAGCGGAAGGACCCGGCGCGTGACGAACGCGGCCAGGAGGTCGGGCCCCGTCAGGCCCTCCGACTGGACCATCACCCGCAGGCGGGCGATGGCGGCGTTTCCCCCCGGCGACAGCGTCACGGCCCAGAAGGACCACTGGGGGAGCCTGCCCGCCGGCGGGCCGGCCACGTAGGCCGGCAGGTTGAGGTAGTCGCCCCGGGGAGCGATGCTCCGCACGTAGAAATATGACTTCTGCCACTTCTTCACCGATTGGATCAGGGTGATGATGGGGAAGGGGTTGTCGGCGCCTGATCTCCGCGACGCGATGAAGGCGCCGGTCTGAGCCGGCATGCCCCGCATGCGCGTGCCCAGCTTCGACTGGAAGAACTCCCCCCAAAGCTCGAGGGTGGGGAGGACGCCAAGATAGCCCTCGCACAGGGTGACGAAGGCCGACAGCAGCACCACCGCGTTGGGGGTGAGGTGGTGCGGCTGGAGTTGATAGAAGTCCAGCCAGGAGCGGAAGAAGGCGCTCACTGGCAGGCCGAAGCCGCGCAGGAAGTGCGAGCGGAAGACCACCCGCTCGCCCTCCCGCGGCGCCGGCCTGACCTCCTTCTCCGGCGCGAGGCGGACCTCCACTTTGTCCGCTTGGCAGGCGTCGGGTGTCGCGGAGGAAGTCGATGTGGTCGTTGTGAACGATTGAGCCATCCCAATCCCCGCCGAGCTGCTCTACGTGGGGAGGCATAGCGGAAGCTAGCACGGCGGCGGAGGAGCGTGCGGAGGAAGAGCGCGGCGGCGAGGCGCTGTCGCGAGAACGAGCAAGGCCAGAAGACGGTGGAAGTAGGAGGAGCGTGCGAGGGCCTGCCGCCCTCCACCTCCCCCTACTTATAGCCTCACGCGGCCGAAGAGGCCGGACGTGGGGGGGAGACGTGGGATTAACTGCGCCCACTCCCCCCACGTCTCGCGTTTATTACGCATAAGTGCGAGCCGAAACTGCCGCACGAAACGTGCGGGCGGTTTCGGGATGCAAAGGATCCGCGCCTGGGCCGGGGCGCGGACGTGGCGGGCCCCCTCTCTGAGGCGACGTCCCGTCACGCGCGTGGGCTGGCAGGCTTTCCGGCCACGTGGCGCGCCAACGGCCCATAGCCGGCCCGCGGCCCGGTGCGCGTCCCTGCGGGTTCCCGCCCCCGACTCCAGACGAATTCGACTAAGGCGGCGCGCCTGATCGAGGCCGGCTCCCAGCTGCCGGCTCGTCACGATGGGAAGCTGATCGAGCTTCTTGATCCCCGCTCCACCTCGGAGCCCAATCAGCTTCGGGGACTACTGTCGGGGTAAATGGCCACGGGTAGCCTAACCGCTACCCCTGGCTCTTCAGAAAATTTATCAGGCCTTTGGGCCTTCAAGCACTCCAAGCATTTTGGGTCGCCTTCCCTGGCCGGCTACCACTAAAGCCGACTCCCGGAAGGCGACCCAGCCGCACCGACTCCAAGAAGCCGGCCAGGAAGGACGCCGACTCCTAGAAGCCGGCCAAGATCACAACCACTCCTACATAACGACGACTTGACGGGGCATGGCCACAGTGCGGCCCACGACCCCCGAAGCCCGAGGCGGGCATGGCTACAGGAGGCCGTACGGGGGGGATGTCTCCCGTGCAGCCCGGCACTGTAGCCACGCCAGCTACGACGTCATCCACGACCCACTCCTGTACGGCCCAAGGACTGCGGGCCCCTTCAGCCAGAGAGAGGCGTGAAGGCGGCCCGGCTCTTCCTAGTCGGCCGAGAGTATAGCCGGCCTCCAGAAGCCGACCACTCCCTTCCTCGAAGCAGGAGCCCCATTAAGGAGACAAGACGAGGTGAGGCTACAGTGATAGCCCCCGAGGCGGCCCACTGTAGCCACGCTCACCTCGACAAAGCCCTCATCATCAGAGGCGCGGCTACAGTAAGCAGCCGCCGACAAAACCCTAGGCGGTGGGGCCGGCCTGTCGACCAGGTAGCCGGCAGCCGGCGGGACCCAGCAGCCGGCGGAGAAGCCGGCGAGCGTAGAAACTGACGGCTGGGACCAGATCCCAGTCGGATTACCATTGTACCCCCGGGGGGTAGGCCTATATAAACCCCCCGGAGCACCCATGCAAAGGGTTCGCACCTCTGCACGTTTGGCATCCAAGCATAGCACACATACACACCATAGATAGAGAGAAGCAAGAGCTAGCCTTGTTCTTCTTCTCCCTTGATCCCAACAGCTCTAGGAGCGATTGTAGCTACCCTTTATCGATCTAGTGATCATGCGGAGACCCCGCAGAGCAGGACTAGGGGTGTTATCTCCTCGGAGAGCCCCGAACCTGGGTAAGATTCGCCGGCGTGCATGTCTTCGCCTCATCCCGTTTCCAGGCACCGGCGACGTTTTATTGGCTCCCGCAATGATAAGCCATCCCTTGGCATATGTCGCACCAACCACCCGACACGTTGGCACAAGCTCTTCGAACTCGCTGCCTAAATCACTTCGGCTTCTTCAGTCTCAGCTACAAGCTGAAAGGCATTAGTCAGTTGTGTTGCGGCAAGAAGCCAAAGGACTGAGGAAGTCCCTGCAGAATTCAGACGCATACTTTCTTGTGCAACAGCAAGTGCTGGAGGATTTAAGCGCCAAAACAAGTGAAAGTTAATAAGATTGCTAAGCATCTTGCCAGCATTATGGCTACCTAGGATATTGTTTCTTGATCTCTTCTGAAGTGGTTTCAGTTCTGGACTTGTTTTGCTCCGGCGTTTATTTGCACTTGTCGCCAAATTTGACAACCAGTGTATATATATGATATACTGCTTTATTCCCTATATTTGCACTGGTGGCGAACTTTGATGCCCAGTGGATGTAATATGTGTAATAGCCGTGATAGCCTAGCGTAAGTTGCTTGCTTATTTATTTACTTGTTGTCTTGTTTATTTGTTTGCTTGTAGTCAGTGCAGTTCTTTTTCTGCGGTTTGCTAGTGGCCGCAATAACCTATTTTTTAAAACTAGGCCACAATAACCATGGGTTACATATTTACTGTAGTTACCATGGGCCTCCTATGGGCCGTAGAAACAATGGACCTTCTAAGGGCCGTAGAAACAATGGGCCTTCTATGGGCCATAGAAACAATGGGCCTTCTACGGGCCATATGATCGATCGGCCAAACATGGGCCAATAACAGACCGCATTATGGGCCGTAAACGGGCTAGATTTGGAATCGTCCGTTCATGGGCCGACAATAACGGGTCGTCGTTAATCAGCCGTATTTGATGACGCTATGAAAACGGCCCAATGGATTAACGGGCCGCAAACGGGCCGATTGTAACCACGGGCTGAATTTAGCCCACAAGCAGAAAAGGCTAGTAACGGGCCGTAAGTAACCGAATGCTGGAAATGAGCCCAAGCATAAATGGGCCGTGAGAAGGCTGAAAGATAACACGGGTTGGAAACGGCCCAATGGAATAATGGGCCGTTAATGGGTATAAAGCGGTACACTGTTCATTGTGGGTCAGATTCACCACGGGCCGTTAATGGGCCAAGAGTTACAAATAGCCTCATATGGGCCGAAAGACATCATGGGCCATAAATGGGCCGGAAGTTACAACGGGATGGAATCATATTGGACGGCCCAGATGAAGCTATTAGGCTTAATTCCGATAGGCCGTAACGGGCCGTGAGTTAGCGGGCCGTAAATGGGCTATATATGAACAGGCCATTAACAGGCTTTCCGTGGGCTGGCCCGTTACCTTTTAACCAAGTCAAACGGACCTGCCTTTTCATCGGAATGGGCCTCTGTTGGGTCGTGCCACATGTCGACGTATCATAGGCGCCTCCTGTCCAGTGAATGGTTGACATCTGTCCCAACGGTGAGCCAACACGTGTTTCCTCCGGCCAATGAGAATTTTACACATGGAAAATCCTCATTGGTCCGGGCTGTTAGCGGGTTATCGGATCCAAAACTGGACCCGATAGCTTAACGGCGACCCGTTACGGTGGATGCCACGTGTCGGTCACCCTTGACGAAAGCACTTCCATGACGCGACACTTATCGTCATGGAAGTGGAGACTCCCGTGATGATAATTTTGGTAATGTCATGGCACAGGTATGACTATCTTGATTCTGTCATAAAATCTTCATGGATGTACATGCATGACAGAAAATGTGACCTACTGTGACAAACACGTATCATCATGGAAGTGTATTTTTTTGTAGTGATTAACATCACATGCAAATCATAAGTGACATGATATGGCCATCAACTTGTGCTTTTCATCTCCATCTCCAAAGCACCGGCATGATCTCCATCATCATTGGCATGACATCACGATCTCCATCATCGTGCCTCAATCGGGGTTGTCATGCCAACCATGCTTCTACTACTATTGCTACCGCTTAGCAATAAAGTAAATCATTACATAGCGCTTAATGATTGACACACAGGTCATACAATAATTAAAGACAACCCTATGGCTCCTGTCGGTTACCGTATGCATTTACATGCAAGTCGATATAAACTATTACAAACATGATCATCTCATACATCAAATATATCTCATCATCTCTTTGGCCATATCATATCACAACACACCCTGCAAAAACAAGTTAGACGTCCTCTAATTGTTGTTGCATGTTTTACGTGGCTGCTATGGGTATCTAGCAAGAACGATTCTTACCTACGCAAAGCCACAATGGTGATATGCAAGTTGTTATTTAACCTTCTACAAGGACCGCCTTTCTCGAATCCGATTCAACTAAGGTGGGAGGGACAGTCACCCGCCAGCCATCTTTATGCAACAAAGTCACACGTCAGTCGATGGAACCGGTCTCATGTACGTGGACATGTAAAGTTGGTCCGGGCCGCTTCACCCCACAATATCACCGAATCAAGAAAAGATCAAGGAAGGAAGCAATCTGAATATCAATGCCCACAAACTCCTTTGTGTTCTACTCGTGATGTCATCTACGCATAGACCTAGCTCGTGATGCCACTGTTGGGGAACGTTGCATGGGAAACAAAAAATTGCCTACGCTCACCAAGATTAATCTAGGAGATGACCATCTACGAGAGGAGAGATTGGATCTACATACCCTTGTAGATCACTAAGCGGAAGCATTAAGAAACGCGGTTGATGTAGTCGAACGTCTTCGGGATCCAATCACGATCCGTCCTGCGAACTCCCGATCCAAGTGCCGAACGGACGGCACCTCCGCGTTCAACACACGTACGTCTTGATGACGCCTTCACCTCCTCGACCCAGCGAGCGATGGTGAAGTAGTAGCTCGAGTCCTCCGGCAGCACGACGGCGTGGTGGCGGTGGTGGTGGAGAAATCTCAGCAGGGCTTCGCCAAGCCTCACGGAGAAGAAGAAGGACTACGATGGAGAGGGAGCGCAGCGCCGTGGCATAGATGGGTGCGGCTGCCCTCCCTCTACCCCTCTATATATATGGGGAAGGGAGGAGGAGGGGCACCCTAGGGTTCCCTAGGGGGGTCGGCGGCCACCAAGGGAAAACCCTAGATGGGTTTTGGTGCGCCTCCCCCCCCGAGAGCCTTGGGCCCTAAGGCAAAGGGGGTGGCTGCCCTAGGGGAGCGCCCCTACCCCTTCTAGTTATGTGGGAAAGGGTGAGGGGGTGCACAGCCCCTTAGTGGGCTGGTTTGCCCCCTCTGCTTGGCCCATGGGGCCCCCCAACACTTGTCAGGCCCCCCGAAACCCCTTTCGGTGATGCTGGTCATCACCCGATACCCCCGGAACAATTCCGGACTCCAATACCCTTCGTCCAATATATCAATCTTCACCTCCAGACCATTTTGGAGTTCCTCATCATGTCCGGGATCTCATTCGGGACTCCAAACAACCTTTGGTAACCACCATAATGACTGAACTATACTTATAGCGTCACCAAACGTTAAGTGTGTAGACCCTGTGGGTTCGAGAACTATGCAGATATGGTCGGGACACCTCTACGGTAAAAACCAATAGCATGACTTGGATGCCCATATTGGTTCCTACATATTCTACGAAGATCTTATCGGTCGAACCTCAATGTCAAGGATTCTGCTAATCCCGTATGTAGTTCCCTTTGTCCATCGGTATGTTACTTGCCCGAGATCCGATCGTTGGTATCTCCATACCTAGTTCAATCTTGTTACTAGCAAGTCTCTTTACTTGTTCCGTAATATAAGATCTCGTGACTAACTCCTTAGTCACATTGCTTGCAAGCTTCTTGTGATGTTGCATTACCGAGAGGGCCCTGAGATACCTCTCCGTCATACGGAGTGACAAATCCCAGTCTTGATCGATGCCAACTCAACAGACACCCTCGAAGATACCTGTAGAGCACCTTTATAGTCACCCAGTTACGTTGTGATGTTTCGTACACACAAGGTATTCCTCCGGTGTCAGTGAGTTGCATGATCTCATGGTCATAGGAACATATACTTGACATGCAGAAAAAGACAACAATAAACTTGACACGGTCTTATGCTATGTTAATCGTTTGGGTCTTGTCCATCACATCATTCTCCTAATGATGTGATCCCGTTATCAAATGACAACTCATGTCTATGGCTAGGAAATCATAGCCATATTTGATCAACGAGCTAGTCCGGTAGAGGCTCACTAGGGACATGTTGTTGTCTATGTATCCACACATGCATTTAATATTCCGATCAATACAATTATAGCATGGATAATAAATGATTATCATGAGCAAGGAAATATAATAATAACCACTTTATTATTGCCTCTAGGGCATATTTCCAACAGCTCAAGCTCGGCCCGCATTCTATCAACAGCAAGCACGACGTTACCACAATCGTGAAGTCCAGGCGAAGACATATAACGTGGGATACCTCGTCCTCCGACTCCCCGAAAAACAGAAGAATAAACTATCACCCAAATGGGAGGGAATGTACATCATCGATGAAGTACTCATAGGAGGAGCATATCATCTTCGCCGCCCGTCCGATGACTGCCTCGAGCCGAACCCGTGGAACGCAGCCCATCTACGGCGTTTTTACGCCTGATTTTGACATACATCCCCACCTTTTCCTTCTTTTATTTTCCTTTCTTTCCTTTCGACATGGTGAGAGTTTGGCTAAACCAAACCATACCAATCTCGTATTATATACATCATTGAATATAACACCCAGCTTTGCATGGGGGCTCCCTTAAAAGAGCCGAATAATGTATAAAGAACATTCATACCGATTGCATCCTTCTCACACATGTTAAGCCAACATATGCACTTGTTTTACTTAAGATCTTTGCCAAGCTGGGTTGCCTGGCTCCTGTGTTTACCCCCACATTCCCGATTGCTCGGCTATAGGGAGTAAAGGGAGCACCTTTGTGATTGTTACGACCGGGTCATCTGGGACCGTACCTCAGACGAGTGAAGCCGAAAGCTAGTGTTCTTACAGAATACAATAAGTTGGCCTAAGGGAAGTGAATATAGCCTCGCGTTTATCACCGGGGTTTTTTCACAGCCATTAGTTTCCGTTGATCCTACGTATCCGAACTATAATTTTACCCGAAGAACGGAACCCTTGGAGGAACTATTTTCATCGAAAGATGTTTCTGAAGGAAATATGCCATAGAGGCAATAATAAAGTTCTTATTTTATATTTCCTTATACCATGATAAATTTTTATTATTCATGCTAGAATTGTATTACCCGAAAACTTCATACATGTGTAGATACATAGACAAAACACCGAGTCCCTAGTAAGCCTCTACTAGACTAGCTCGTAATCAAAAATGGTTAATTTTCCTAACCATATACATGTGTTGTCATTTGGTGAACGGGATCACATCATTAGGAGAATGATGTGATGGACAAGACCCATTCGTTAGCTTAGAATTATGATCGTTTAGTTTTATTGCTATTGCTTTCTTCATGTCAAATACATATTCCTTCGACTATGAGATTATACAACTCCCGGATACCGGAGGAATGCCTTGTGTGCTATCAAACGTCATAACATAACTGGGTGATCATCAAGATGCTCTACAGGTATCTCCGAAGGTGTCCATTGGGTTGGCATAGATCGAGATTAGGATTTGTCACTCCGAGTATCGAAGAGGTATCTCTGGGCCCTCTCGGTAATGCACATCATAAGAAGCCTTGCAAGGAAAGTAACTAATGAGTTAGTTACAGGATGATGTATTACGGAACAAGTAAAGAGACTTGCCGGTAACGGGATTGAACTGGGTATGAAGATACCGACGATCGAATCTCGGGCAAGTAACATACCGATGGACAAAGGGAATAATGTATGTTGTCATTACGGTACGACCGATAAAGATCTTCATAGAATATGTGGGAACCAATATGAGCATCCAGGTTCCGCTATTGTTTATTGACCGGAGAGGTGTCTCGGTCATGTCTACATAGTTCTCGAACCCGTATGGTCCGCACGCTTAACGTTCGATGGAGATTTTGTATTATATGAGTTATGTGATTGGTGACCAAATGTTGTTTGGAGTCCCGGATGAGATCACGGACATGACGAGGAGTCTCAAAATGGTCGAGAGGTAAATATTCATATATAGGACGATAGTATTCGGACACCGGAAGTGTTCTGGGGAGTATCGGGTACATATCGGGTCACCGGAAGGGGTTCCGGGCACCCCCGGCAACTACATGGGCCTATTGGGCCAAGAGGGGAAATGAAGTAGCCAGCATGGGCTGCTGCGCCCCCATGTAGGCCGAATATGAAGGGGGAAGGAAAGAGGGAAGAGAGAAAGGAAGAGGAGGGATTCGGCCTCCCCCTTCCTTCTCTCCCCCCTCCTCCTTCCTTTCCCCTCCGGAAAATATGGTAGGGGGGCCGAATTGGAATAGGGCCCCCAAGTAGGATTCCTCCTACTTGGGGCGCCCAAGGAAGCTCCCCTCCCCCTCCCACCTATATATACATGGGGAGGGGGCGCCTAGAACACACACCAACAATTGTTAGCCGTGTGCGGCGCCCCCCCTACACAGTTTACACCTCCGGTCATATTCACGTAGTGCTTAGGTGAAGCCCTGCGCGGATCACTTCACCATCACCGTCACCATGCCATCATGCTGACGGAACTCTCCCTCGACACTTTGCAGGATCAAGGGTTCAAGGGACGTCATCGAGCTGAACGTGTGCAGAACACGGAGGTGCCATATGTTCGGTGCTTGATCGGTCGGAACGAGAATAAGTTTGACTACATCAACCGCGTTAACAAACGCTTCCGCTTTCGGTCTACGAGGGTACGTGGACACACTCTTCCCCTCTTGTTGCTATGTATCTCCTTGATAGATCTTGCGTGAGCGTAGGAAATTTTTGAAATTGCATGCTGCGTTTCCCAATAGTGGCATCCGAGCCACGTCTATGCGTAGATGATATGCACGAGTAGAACACAAAGAGTTGTGGGTGGTGATAGTCATACTGCTTACCACCAACGTCTTATTTTGATTCGGCTGTATTGTTGGATGAAGCGGCCCGGACCAACCTTACATGACCACGTTCATGAGACTGGTTCCACCGACAGACATGCAACTAGTTTTGCATAAAGGTGGCTGGCGGGTGTCTGTTTCTCCAACTTTAGTTGAATCAAATTTGACTATGGCCGGTCCTTGTTGAAGGTTAAAACAACAAACTTGACGAAACACCATTGTGGTTTTGATGCGTAGGTAAGAACGGTTCTTGCTAGAAGCCTGTAGCAGCCACGTAAAACTTGCAACCACAAAGTAGAGGACGTCTAACTTGTTTTCCCAGGGCATGTTGTGACGTGATATGGTCAAGACATGATGTGATATACGTTATTGTATGAGATGATCATGTTTTGTAAATTTTATCGGCAACTGGCAGGAGCCTTATGGTTGTCGCTTTATTGTATGAAATGCAAACGCCATGTAATTTCTTTACTTTATCACTATGCGTTAGCGATAGTTGTAGAAGCAATAGTTGGCGAGACGACCATGACGCTACGATGGAGATCAAGGTGTCAAGCCGGTGACGATGGAGATCATGACGGTGCTTTGGAGATGGAGATCAAAGGCACAAGATGATGATGGCCATATCATGTCACATATATTGATCGCATGTGATGTTTATCTTTTATGCATCTTATTTTGCTTAGTACGGTGGTAGCATTATAAGATGATCCCTTACAAAATTTTCAAGGTATAAGTGTTCTCCCTGAGTATGCACCGTTGCGAAAGTTCTTCGTGCTGAGACACCACGTGATGATCGGGTGTGATAGGCTCTACGTTCACATGCAACGGGTGCAAGACAGTTTTGCACATGTGGAATACTTGGGTTAAACTTGATTAGCCTAGCATGTACAGACATGGCCTCGGAACACTGGAGACCGAAAGGTCGAACGTGAATCATATAGTAGATATGATCAACATAGAGATGTTCACCATTGATCTACTCCATCTCACGTGATGATCGGACATGGTTCAGTTGATTTGGATCACGTGATCATTTAGATGACTCGAGGGATGTCTATCTAAGTGGGAGTTCTTAAGTAATATGATTAATTGAACTTAATTTATCATGAACTTAGTCCTGATAGTATTTGCATATCTATGTTGTAGATCAATACCTCGCGTATAGTTCCCTGTTTTTTTGTGTTCCTGGAGAAAACTAAGTTGAAAGATGATAGTAGCAATGATGCGGACCGGGTCCGTGATCTGAGGATTATCCTCATTGCTGCACAAAAGAATTATATCCTTAATGCACCGCTAGGTGACAGACCTATTGCAGGAGCAGATGCAAACATTATGAACGTCTGGCAAGCTCGGTATGATGTCTACTTGATAGTTTAGTGCACCATACTTTACGGCTTAGAACCGGGACTTCAAAAATGTTTTGAACGCCATGGAGCATTAGATGTTCCAAGAAACTGAAAATGATATTTCAGGCTCATGCCCGTGTTAAGAGGTATGAGACCTCTGACAAGTACTTTTCCTACAAGATGGAGGAGAATAGCTCACCTAGTGAGCATGTGCTCAGAATGTCTGGGTACTACAATCGCTTGAATCAAGTGGGACTTAATCTTCCAGACAAGATAATGATTGACAGAATTCTCTAGTCACTATGGCCAAGCTACTAGAACTTCGTGATGAACTATAATATGCAAGGGATGACGAAAAAGATTCCCGAGCTCTTCGTGATGCTGAAATTAGCGAAGATAGAAATAAAGAAAGAACATCAAGTGTTGATGGTTAACAAGACCACTAATTTCAAGTAAAAGGGCAAAGGAAAAGAAATGGAACTTCAAGAAGAATGACAAGCAAGTTGCCACTTCCGTGAAGAAGCCAAAAGCTAGACCTTAGCCTGAAACTAAGTGCTTCTACTGCAAAGGGAATGGTCAGTGGAAGTGGAACTACCCCAAATACTTGGCGGATAAGAAGGATGGCAAAGTGAACAAAGGTATATTTGATATACATGTTATTGATGTGTACTTTACTAGTGTTCATAGTAACCCCAGGGTATTTTGATACCGGTTCAGTTGCTAAGATTAGTAACTCGAAATAGGAGTTGCAAAATGAATAGAGACTAGTTAAGGGTAAGGTAACGATGTGTGTTGGAAATGATTCCAAGGTTGATAAGATCACCATCGCATACTCCCTCCACCTTCGGGATTAGTGTTGAACCTAAATAAATGTTATTTGGTGTTTTCATTGAGCATGAATATGATTGGATCATGTTCATTGCAATACGGTTATTCATTTAAGTCAGAGAATAATTGTTGTTCTGTTTACATGAATAAAACCTTCTATGGTCATACACCCAATGTAAAGGGTTTATTGAATCTCGATCGTTGTAATACACATATTCATAATATTTATGCCAAAAGATGCAAAGTTGATAATGATAGTGCAACATATTTGTGGCACTACCGTTTAGGTCATATTGGTGTAAAGCGCATGAAGAGACTCCATGCGGATGGACTTGTGGAATCACTTGATTATGAATCATTTGATGCTTGCGAACCATGCCTCATGGGCAAGATGACTAAAACTCCGTTCTCCGGAACAATGGAGCGAGCCACTAACTTATTGGAAATAATACATACCGATGTATGCGGTCCAACGAGTGTTGAGGCTCGCGGCGGGTATCGTTATTTTCTGACCTTCACAGATGATTTGAGAAGATATGGGCATATCTACTTGATGAAACACAAGCCTGAAAAAATTGAAAACTTCAAAGAATTTCAGAGTGAGGTGGAGAATCATTGTAACAAGAAAATAAAGTTTCTACGATCTGATCGTGGAGGCAAATATTTGAGTTACAAGTTTGGCCTTCATTTAAAACAATGTGGAATAGTTTCACAACTCACACCACCTGGAACACCACAGCGTAATGGTGTGTCCGAACATCGTGACCGTACTTTATTGGATACGGTGCGATCTATGATGTCTCTTACCGATTTACCACTATCGTTTTGGGGTTATGCATTAGAGACAGCTGCATTCACGTTAAATAGGGCACCATCTAAATCCGTTGAGACAACACCGTATGAACTAAGGTTTGGCAAGAAACCTAAGCTGTCGTTTCTTAAAGTTTGGGGTTGCGATGCTTATGTGAAAAACCTTCAGTCTGATAAGCTCGAACCCAAATCGGACAAGTGCGTCTTCATAGGATACCCAAAAGAAACTGTTGGGTACACCTTCTATCACAGATCCGAAGGCAAGATCCTTGTTGCTAAGAATGGATCCTTTCTAGAGAAGGAGTTTCTCTCGAAAGAAGTGAGTGGGAGGAAAGTAGAACTTGATGAGGTAATTGTACCTTCTCTCAGTTTGGAAAGTAGCTCATTAGAGAAATCTATTCTCGTGATGCCTACACCAACTAGAGAGGAAGCTAATGATAATGATCATGAAACTTCAGATCAAGTTACTACCGAAACTCGTAGGTCAACCAGAGCACGTTCCG
Source organism: Aegilops tauschii subsp. strangulata (assembly GCF_002575655.3). NCBI lineage: Eukaryota > Viridiplantae > Streptophyta > Magnoliopsida > Poales > Poaceae > Aegilops > Aegilops tauschii. Next base: position 437,023,679 of record NC_053041.3, on the reverse strand, counting down.
CACGAGAGTGGTACGGTAATCCTGTTCTGGAGGTCATGTTACTAGACCATGACGAACCTATGAACTATGAGGAAGCGATGATGAGCCCAGATTCCAATAAATGGCTTGAGGCCATGAAATCCGACATAGGATCCATGTATGAAAACAAAGTATGGACTTTTGCCCGATGATCGGCAAGCCATTAAGAATAAATGGATCTTCAAAGAGGAAGGCGGACGCTGATGGTAATGTTAATATCTACAAAGCTCAAATTGTCACAAAAGGTTTTCGACAAGTTCAAGGTGTTGACTACGATGAGATTTTCTCACTCATAGCGATGCTTAAGTATGTCCGAATCATGTTAGCAATTGCCGCATTTTATGAAATCTGGCAAATGGATGTCAAAACCGCATTCCTTAATGGATTTATTAAAGAAGAGTTATATGATGCAACCAGAAGGTTTTGTCGATCCTAAAGGTGCTAACAAAGTGTGCAAGCTCCAGCGATCCATCTATGGACTGGTGCAAGCATCTCAGAGTTGGAATATACGCTTTGATGAGTTGATCAAAGCATATAGTTTTATACAAACTTGCGGTGAAGCCTATATTAAAAGAAAGTGAGTGGGAGCACTACAACCTTTCTAATAAGTATATGTGAATGACTTATTGTTGATCGGAAATGATGTAGATTTTTTCTGGAAAGCATAAAGGAGTGTTTGAAAGGAGTTTTTCAAAGAAAGACCTCGGTGAAGCTGCTTACATATTGGGCATCAAGATCTATAGAGATAGATCAAGACGTTTGATAAGACTTTCAATGAGTACATACCTTGATAAGATTTTTGAAGGAGTTCAAAATGGATCAGTCAAAGAAGGAGTTCTTGCCTGAGTTGTAAGGTATGAAGTTGGGTAAGACTCAAAACACGACCACGGCAGAAGATATAGATAGAGTGAATGTCAGAGTAAATGGCCACGGGTAGCCTAACCGACTACCCCTGGTTCTTCAAAAATTATCAGGCCAATTGGGCCTTCAAGCATTCGAAGCATTGGGCCGCCTTCCCCCGGCCGACTACCCCAGGAGCCGACTCTCAGAAGGCGACCCGGCCCCAGAAACCTCCCCCAAGATAGCTGCGAGATGGCCGACTCCAAGAAGCCGGCGCCAAGAGGACCGACTTCCAAGAGCCGGCCATGAAGAGCGCCGACTCCGAGAAGCCGGCCAAGACCGCACCCACGAAAACTACACCCACATCACGGTGACAAGACGGGGTGTGGCCACAGTATGGCCCACTACCCCCGAAACCCGAGGCAGGCATGGCCACAGGACGCCGTACGGGTCAGCCACCTCCCGTCCGGCTCGGCACTGTAGCCATGCTGGCCTCAACGTCATCCACGACAGACGCCAGTACGGCCCGCGGGCGGCGGGCCCCTTTAGCCAGAGAGAGGCACGAAGGCGGCCCGGCCTCCCTCAGTCGGCCAGGGGCGTAGCCAGCCCTCAGAAGCCGGCTACCCCCCTCCCTAGAAACATGTGCCACATTAAGGAGACAAGATGAGGTAAGGCTACAATGAGAGCCCTCGAGGCGGCACACTGTAGCCACGCTTACCTCGACAAAGCCCTCGTCATCAGGGGCGAGGCTACAGTAAGCAGCCGCCGACAAGACCCCCAGGCAGTGGGGCGGGCCTGTCGACCAAGAGGCCGGCAGCCGGCGGGACCCACCAGTCGACGGGCCCCAATGGCCGGCGGAGAAGCCGGCGAGCACAGACACTGACGACTGGGACCCGCGCCCAGCCGGATTACAATTGTACCCCCGGGGGGTAGGCCTATATAAACCCGCCGGGGCACCCATGCAAAGGGTTGGCTTCTTAGAGTTACACACACACCAAATAGAGAGGGAAGTGAGAGCTAGCCTTGCTCTTCTTCTCCCTTGAACCCGACAGCTCAAGGAGCATTTGTAGCTACTCGTTCTGATCTAGTGATCATGCGGAGACCCCGCAGAGCAGGACTAGGGGTGTTATCTCCACGGAGAGCCCCGAACCTGGGTAAGATTCGCCGGCGTGCATGTCTTCGCCTCATCCCGTTTCCAGGCACCGGCGACGTCTTACTGGCTCCCACCATGATAATCCACCCGTTGGCATATGTCGCACCTACCACCCGACATTTGGCGCCCACCGTGGGGCCAGGTGCACCGTCGTCCGGAGACCTGTTCTGGACGGGAACCCTTTTTCTCCCCCGCGAGCGCAGCCAGCCTGCTGCGCCCGATGGTGTTTGCCTCGATGCACTGCAAGGCGTCGACGACGCCTGCGCGGCGAGCTGCCTCGCCGATTTGCTCGGCGAGACTCGCATCTCCGACGAGCCCGCGTCCGACGCGGGCACGGACTACCCCCAGAGCCGCCTCGTCGGCCTCCTCGACCAGCATCACGTCTCTAGCGAGCCTGCTGCAGACTTGGAGTCTGTCGGCTCCACCGACCCGATGCTTGTCGATTCCGACACGGCATCGCTCGACGCCTACCCCTCCGACGTGGTGGTCTTCGACGACCCGCTCCCTCGAGCTGACAGCGGCAGCAGCGCTGTCACCGAAGTGTTGGTCATCAGCCACGTCGCCAACTCGAGCGAGAACGCCCACGACGCCCTGCAAGCAGTGATGCACGACTTATCCGTCCCCATCCCGGCCGACGCCGACGCCAAGACCTTGGAGGCACGCCGCCTCGCCCTCATCGCGGAAGGCCAGAAGATAGCCTCCATGAGACGCCTCACCGAGGCCCACCAGCGCGAAGTCGACCGCGCCGCCTTCGGCACGCCGCTGCATAGCGGGCTGAGCTGAGCCGGTTTCATCCAGAAGCGCGGCGCGGCTATCGCCAGCATGCTGGGGGCAGATCGCCCCGTCTACGCCACCCCGCTCGAGAATCTGCGAGCCGCTCAGGTGGCCGCTGAAGAGCTAAATGGGTTGGGAGCCGATGAGCTCCCCTACATGACAAGGCGGATCCAGCAGCTGATCGACGCGGCTGTGGAACGACACGAAGCCGGCGCCCGCGCTGATAGTCATCCCCCGTGCCAGGACCACGCCGCGACATCCCGGTCGCCGACTGCAAGCGGCGCCCGTGAGAAGAAAGACAAGGAGCCGGCTGCTAGCCGCAGCCGGACGCGTATCACCATCGAGCGCGACGCGGAAGGCCGCCCTCGAGCGGTGGAGCGCCAAGGAAATCCGCCTCCTCCCCCGCCTCGAGGGGAGAGATGTCCCATCCCGCCGCCTGTCACGCATCCGACTCTTGGTGGCCGACTAGGCCGCCGTGAAGGAGTCGGCGAGAACGACGCCCGCCACCGGATCGACCGCCTAGCTCGATCCCTGGCGCTAGAAGAAGAAGACGATGTCGGCCCGCCATGCTTTGGCCCCCGCATCCGCGACGAGCCCTTCCCCAAAGGGTTCTCGCTCCCCAGACACACGCCCAAGTACAACGGCTCTGTGAAGCCGGAAGATTGGCTCATCGACTATTCTACTGCGGTCAGCATAGCCAACGGCAACAGACGCGTCGCCGTGAAATACGTCCCCCTCATGCTGCAGGGATCGAGCTAATCTTCACGGAAGTCTTCGTCCGCAACTTCACCAGCCTCAAGCCCTACAGCGTCAACAGCTGGCTGGACTTCACGGAAGTCTTCGTCCGCAACTTCACCAGCACATACAAGCGGCCTCCCAAGCCTCGCCAGCTCTCCCTATGCATCCAAGGGCCCAACGAGTCGACCCGCGACTACCTCACGCGGTGGGCCGAGCTCCGCAACTCCTGCGAGGGGGTGCACGAGGTTCAGGCCATCGAGTACTTCACCGCCAGGTGCCAAGAGGGCACCCTCCTCAAGCACCGACTCCTCTGCGACGAGCCGGCTACCCTCGACGAACTGCTGATCATCATGGACAAGTACGCCACGGCCGACTCCTCGATGAAGACCGAGCTCCGAGTGGACGCCTCTGGGAAGGTGCTCGCTCCGGCTCCCAAGACGCCGGCTGGCGACTCCAATCGGCGCCCCTACCAGAACGATCACAAGCACAAGGCCCCCATGACGCCTTCCACCAGTCGGCAGGTGGCCACAGTTGAAGATGAGCAGCCCGAAGAGCGGCCCGCTCCCAAGAAGAAGGGTGGCAGGCCGGCTTGGCAGCCGGCTTTCTCTTACGAGTAGAATCTCGACGCCCCCTGCAAGTTCCACAGCGGCGCGAAGCCGTCCAACCACACGACCCGAAAATGCCACTGGCTCACCCGAATCTCCATGGGCGAAGGGCTGGTGCCGCCTTTGCCCCCCGGTCCGCCGCCCCCAGCCCCCCAGCAGCCGGCGGCTCGGCCGGCAGTCGGAGCCATTCAAGATGAGTTCCCTGAAGAGCACGCCGCCTACGTCGTCTTCACAAGCCAAGTCGAAGACAAGCGTAGTCGGCGCCGTCAGCATCAAGAGGTCAACGCAGTCGCCTCTAGCGCCCCCGAGTTCATGCACTGGTCCGAGAAGCCCATCAACTGGAGCCAGGCTGACCACCCAGAGGTGATGCCATCCCCTGGCTCCTATGCACTAGTCTTGGATGTTACCCTCGCGATGGAGAGGCGAGCTGCCCGATTCTCCTGCGTCCTGATAGATGGCGGAATCAGTATCAATATACTGTACCGCGATACCATGGAGAAGCTGAACATCAAGGCAAAGCAGCTCATGCCAAGCCGGGCCGTGTTCCATGGCATCGTCCCCGGCTTGTCTTGTTCCCCGATCGGCAAGATCAAGATGGATGTTCTCTTCGGAGACAAGGATCATTTTCGCCGAGAAGCGATCTGGTTTGAGGTAGTGGATCTGGAGAGCCCCTACTATGCTTTGCTTGGCCGACCTGCGCTGGCCAAGTTCATGGCTGTGCCCCACTACGCCTACCTGAAAATGAAGATGCCGAGCTCGAAGGGGATCATCACTGTAGCCGGCGACTACAAGAAGTCCATCGAGTGCGCCATGGCCAGCAGTCGGCTGGCCGAGTCCCTCGTAGTGGCAGAAGAGAAGAAGATGCTGGAGCGGGTTGTGGCCATGGCCGGCAAGCAGCCGGCCCTGTCCCCCAACCCCAAAGATGGTGATGCACAGGGCTCCTTCCAGCCAGCCAAGGAGACGAAGAAGATACCTCTGGACCCGGAGAATCCGGAAAGGTTTGCTGTCATTGGGGCAAACCTGGACAGTAAATAGGAAGGCGAGCTCATCGACTTCCTCCGTGAGAATCGAGACATTTTTGCATGGTCCCCAAAGGACATGCCGGGTGTCCCGAAGGATTTCGCCGAGCACAAATTGCACGTCTGAGCCGACGCGAAGCCGGTCAAGCAGCCCCTTCACCGACTGTCAGAAGAGAAGCGAAGAATCGTAGGAGAAGAGATAGCCCGGCTCCTCGCCGCTGGCTTTATCACGGAAGTATTTTTTCCAGAGTGGCTTGCCAACCCAGTCTTGGTTTTGAAAAAGAATAACAAATGGCGTATGTGTATAGACTACACCAGCCTCAACAAGGCCTGCCCCAAGGATCCGTTTGCTTTGCCACGGATTGACCAAGTGATAGACTCCACAGCCCGATGCGAGCTGTTGAGCTTTTTGGATGCCTACTCCGGGTACCATCAAATCAAGTTGGACCCAGCAGACCGCCTGAAGACTGCCTTCATCACACCATTCAGAGCTTTCTGTTACCTGACTATGACATTCGGCTTAAGGAATGCCGGTGCCACTTTTCAGCGTTGCATGCAGAAATGCCTCCTCAAGCAACTCGGCAGAAATGCCCACGTCTATGTTGACGACATTGTGGTGAAGACAGAGAAGCGCGGCACCCTGCTGGAAGACCTCAAAGAAACATTCGCCAACTTGCTCCGATTCCAAATCAAGCTCAACCCCGAGAAATGCGTGTTCGGAGTACCAGCCGGCCAGCTGCTAGGCTTTCTGGTCTCCGAACGCGGCATCGAGTGCAACCCTGTGAAGATCAAGGCCATCGAGAGGATGGAGATTCCCACCAAATTGCGAGATGTGCAGAAGTTCACCGGGTGCTTGGCCTCCCTAAACCGCTTTATCAGCCAGCTAGGAGAGAAGGCTCTCCCCCTGTACCGACTCATGAAGAAGTCCACTCACTTCGAGTGGAATGACCAAGCCGACCAAGCCTTCCATGAGCTGAAGAAGATGCTGACCACTCCACCTGTCCTGGCGGCACCGACTGAGAAGGAGCCCATGCTCCTTTACATTGCCGCGACTCGCCGAGTGGTCAGTACAGTTGTCGTGGTCCAGCGCCCGGAAGAAGGCCGAGCCCAGCTAGTCCAGAGGCCGGTGTATTATCTAAGCGAAGTACTCTCCAGCTCAAAGCAAAACTACCCGCACTACCAGAAGATGTGCTATGGGGTGTACTTCGCCGCCAAGAAGCTGAAACCCTACTTACAAGAGCATCCCATCACAGTCGTGTGCACCGCCCCACTTGCCGAGATCATAGGCAGCCGGGATGCATCCGGCCGGGTGGCTAAGTGGGCCATTGCGTTGGCACCATACACAATCTTCTACCAGCCCTGCACCGCCATCAAGTCCCAAGCATTGGCTGACTTCCTCGTCGACTGGGCCGAGACCCAGTACCTACCACCGGCTCCCGACTCTACCCGTTGGCGGATGCACTTCGACGGGTCCAAGATGCGCACCGGCTTGGGAGCCGGCATCGTCCTCACCTCTCCCAAAGGCGACAAACTCAGATACACGCTGCAGATACACTTCGCCGCCTCCAACAACATGGCCGAGTACGAGGCGCTCATACATGGCCTCCGGCTAGCCAAAGAGCTCGGCATACGCCGGATCTTGTGTTATGGCGACTCAGACTTGGTGGTCCAGCAGTCGTCTGGCGACTGGGACGCCAAGGATGCAAACATGGTGAGCTATCGATTCCTCGTCCAGCAGATCAGTGGGTACTTCGAGGGGTGCAAGTTCCTTCACGTACCAAGGGCCGACAACGACCAAGCAGATGCCCTGGCACGGATCGGCTCCACCCGACAGGCTATACCGACCGGCGTCTCCCTCCAGCGCCTCCTCAAGCCGTCCATCAAGCCATCTCCAGAGTCGGACTCTATCTTCGTACCGCCTGTCCCCGATGCAGCCGGATCCGACTGGAGGAACCCCGCAGGCGGCACGGGGACTTCGACAACTGGCCCGGGGACTGCCGTAGTCGCACCCGGCCCGGGGACTGCAGCAGTCGGCCCGGGGAGTGCAGCAACACAAGGAGCGGTGGCCGACTCCAATTCCATGCCACCCGACCCACCCACCCGAGTCATGGTGGCCGCACTAACAGAAGAAGAAGTCACAGCTCCATCTTGGGCCCAGCCCATCCTCAAATTCCTAGTCAGCAGAGAGCTGCCGGCTGATGAGATCTCAGCAAGACTAGTGCAACGACAGGCCGGAGCATATGCAATAATCAACAAAGAGCTTGTCAAGCAAAGCGTCACTGGAGTCTTCCAGTGCTGTGTCGAGCCAGAAAAAGGAGTGGCAATCCTCAAGGATATCCATCAAGGCGAATGCGGCCACCACGCAGCCTCAAGATCACTTGTGGCAAAAGCTTTCCGCCACGGTTTCTTTTGGCCGACTGCTTTGGAAGATGCCAAAGAGATAGTCAAGAGCTGCAGAGGATGCCAAGTCTTCAGTTCCAAGCAACACCTGCCGGCTTCTGCACTCAAGACCATTCCCCTCACCTGGCCCTTTGACGTCTGGGAATTGGACATGGTGGGCCCTTTCAAGACAGCCCGCGCCGGCTTGACACATCTGCTTGTCGCCATGGACAAGTTCACCAAGTGGATCGACGCAAAGCCGATCAAGAAGCTGAACGGGCCGACTGTCGTGACGTTCATCACCGACATCACTACTCGGTACGGCGTACCGCATAGCATCATCACCGACAACGGCACAAACTTTGCCAAAGGAGCACTGGCACGTTTCTGCGCGACGCAGGGTATCCGACTGGACTTAGCGTCCGTTGCCCACCCGCAGTCAAACGGACAGGTCGAGCGAGCAAATGGACTTATCCTCTCCGGCATCAAGCCCCGACTGGTTATACCACTGGAGCGATCGGCCGGCTGCTGGCTCGATGAGCTGCCGGCTGTCCTCTGGAGTCTGCATACTACCCCCAACAAGTCAACCGGCTTCACTCCGTTCTTCCTTGTATATGGTGCCAAGGCTGTCATCCCAACCGATATCGAGTTCGACTCGCCTCGGGTCACCATGTACACGGAGGCGGAGGCCAAGGAAGCAAGAGAAGACGGTGTCGACCTACTAGAAGAAGGCCGGCTGTTAGCACTCAGCCGGTCCGCCATCTACCAGCAGGGATTGCGCCGTTACCACAACCGCAAGGTCAAGCCAAGATCCTTCCAAGAGGGCGACCTTGTGCTTCGGCTGATCCAGCGAACAGCTGGCCAGCACAAGCTCTCGGCCCCTTGGGAGGGCCCCTTCGTCATCAGCAAGGCACTAGGCAACGACTCCTACTACTTGATCGACGCGCAAAAACCAAGAGCACGCAAGAGGGATGACTCCGGCAAGGAGTCGGAGCGACCATGGAACGCGAACCTCCTGAGAAGATTTTACAGTTGAAAGCAGTATGTATCATGCTACCCTTTTGTATTAAGTACGAAACAACAGGCCCCCCGAGGAGTACTCGGGGACTGCCTTCAGTTATCTATGAGTGACGAGTGTCATATCCATGAATGTATTATTACATTTGATTTCCTGTCTGGCACCGGGTTCGACTAGTCGGCCCGGGGACTGGCCGCCTTAAGCTATATTAAAGTTCTACCTGAAGTCAGACAAGTAGTGTGCCGGCTACCGAGTCCTCTCTTGTTGAAAGTCGCAGCTCGAAGAACCGACTGTCCGACTAGCAAGAGCCAAGGCAGAAAGGATGCCCACACAAAAAACGGCTAAGGACTAATGAACTTATATAGCGAAAAGACGGCCTCCTACCACGCTCGCCGGCTGTCAGAACAGCCGGCTGGCCGGCTTCCCAAACACTTAGCTATAATCCAACAAAGCTAGAGTACTTGCCCTCCCAATTGGCCAAGCACTTCTCCAGCCACAGATTGCAGAGCAACTGTCTGACTGGGGAGGCGGCAACCAAGGGAGGGCGGCAAAGGAAACAGCAGAAGGATGAAAAGCAAAGAACAAGGAAAAGCCAACACATGCATAGTCATATATACATATAAAGCCCCCAACAGGCCGGCAATCGACATAGTTCGAATACACCCCCAGTGGGTGGAATTGTGCAAACTTAACAAAATATTGTTCCAAAAGTGATAAAACAAGAAAATAAAAGATAGCAGACTAGACTAAAGGCGCGGTGCGGGAGCCGGGTTGGTCGGTGGAGACGGCGTCACCGGCTGAAGGAGTGGCCGGCTGGCGGGTCTCGGCTTGGTCACCGCCGGTGGCAGGCGGCGCGCCCGCGCGTGCCGTGTTACTGGAGGCGCGGTTAGGCTGAGGCTGGCCGGCCGCTCCACCATCCGGCCCGGCGTCTTCACCCTCCTCCTCCTCCTCTTCGCCCTCGTCGCTGGAGTCAATCTCCTCCGCCGAGTCTTCACCGTCCACCGGGTTCAGCCCGAACCACTCCTCCGGCTGGGCAACACCGTTGTCATCTACCTCAGGGGCGAAGGCGCTGGTGTCGGTGTAGTCGGTGATCGCCGAAGCCCGTCAGATGATAGCCGGCCGCGCCGGCTCCAGCTCCGTGTCGGGCTGCTGCCGCCAGGTAGCCAGCTCGTCCAGACTCAGGCTGGGATACCAGGCCTTGACGAACTCCAGCGCCCGCCTGGCGCCGGACCGAGCCGCCGAAGCCTTCCAGGCTTCAAAGCGGCCGACCGCCACCTCCAGCCAGTCGGCAGTCCGACTGGGGGTGCGGGGAACCACTTCGCCAGGCCAGAGGGTGGCCAACATCTGCGCCCCAGCACGTTGAAGACGGTGGAGCAGTCGATGAGCCGGCTGGAGGCGGGCCTGGATCGCCAAGAGCTGCTCCTCCAGCGATCGGCTAGCGTTTGCCGCAATCTCAGCGCCAGCCTGCCTCCGTGCCTCGCGGCGGGCCTCGATGATCTGGTTGGCGGCGGTAGAGTAGCCAGGGAAGTACTCTGCGCAAGAAAGAAAGAGAAAGAAGAGAAAACACCAAGTCAGAAAACGAGCCAAAAGCGGCAAGCGGCAAGAAAGGACGAAGAGGAAGGCGGCTTACCGTCAACCAAATCTTCGATCTGGCCATAACCATTGATCAGCGTCTACCTCGCTTTGGCCCAGCCAGCCGCCTCCGTCTCATACTCGGCCTGGAGGGCGGCTTCGCTGTCCTCCACCGCCTTCAGAGCCACCTTGTGGCTCTCCTCCTGGTCGGCCAACCTCTTGGCCAGGCGGTCACGCTCCTGCACCAAGGCGGCAAACTCGGCCTCCTTAGCACGAAGGGCGGCCTGAGACCCTCCTAGCTGCTCCGTTAGACTGGCGTTGGCCGCTGCAGGGACGGCAGAGAAAGAAGAAGCAATAAGAAGAAGTCGTCAAGGAAGATCCGACCCGACTGCTCAGCAGTCGGCCCGAATCTCGGGGACTACACCCAGTGGGTGCGCTGACGCGCCCCCACATGAGATAAAGGACGAAGCACTTACCCCGACTCTCAGATAGGTCGGCGGTCTTCTGGGTCAGCTCCCGAGCCTGGGAGTTGAAGGCAGCCGCGCGAAGATTGTGGTAGTCTTGCAAGACAGGCAGAAGAGCGAAGTAAGAGCAAGAATAGCAAAACTAAATCCGCTAAAAAGTTCCAAGCCGCCAGCTCAGCAGCCGACTCGGAACTCAGGGACTACACCCAGTGGGTGCGCTGACGCGCCCCCACGGAAGAAATCAAGATCAAAAGAGCAAAGATAGGAAGACTAACCCGGATGGCCGCCCGCGTCGCAAGGAACTCGTCGCTGTACTTCCTCAGCGCCGTAGCCTGGGCTTGGAGCCGGGTCCGGACGTCTTGCGCGGCCACGTTCATCACGGCCGTTCCTCCCCCCGCCGTCCACCCCGAGCTGGCGCTGGCCGCCTCCATATCCTGGGCCGACGAGCTGGAGCCCGCAGCCGGCTGCGGCTCTGATGCAGCCTTCTGCGGCTCTGATGCGGCCTTCCCCGCGCGCTGGCGCAACGGCATCCGGACCACCAGATCAGCCCCCGCGGCCGGCTCGCCTCCGGCCGATTGCCCAGGCGGCAGGTCAGGCCGGCCGCCTTGAGTCGCCCCAGTCGGCGGGGCTGGTCCCGCCGCCCTCTCCAGGATGACGATGTCATCATCCCTCTCCAGCCCCGGCCGGTCACCGCCGGTTTCTTCTGGCGGGGGCTCTGGGGCCCCAGGCGCCGCGACGCGCAGTGGGGTGACCAGCAAAGCCTCCTCCGCCATCGCCGCAGCCGCAGCCTCCGCTTGGGCCTTGGCCGCAGCGTCGGCACGCGCCTTCGCCGCCTCCTCCTCCTGCGCCGCCTTGGCGGCGGCCGCCCTCAATGCCTCTGCCTCCCGTGCCTCCCGCGCCTCCCGTGCGTTCTGCTCCGTCGCCGCCTGAAGATCGGCACGGGGGTCCACGCGGCGAGTAGTGCTCCCAGATCCTCCCGGTGACCCAACGACGGAGGCGGCAGCAGCCCGCTCAAGCGACAACGGAGCCCTGGTTTATTGGAGAAAAGACAAGGATTCAGGAGCTACCAGAAAAAAGAATACATGAAGGAGTATATACTTACGCCGACACCGTCTGCCTGCTTCACCGCCTTGCGAAAGCGGGCCGCCTTCGCAGCCGCCTCCTCCCGCCTGGTCGCCGCTGCCCTGCCTCTGGGCTTCTTCGGCCGACTGCCGAACAAGCCCGGCGCGGCGCGACGCTTTTGCCCGCCGCCCCGAACAGGCAGCGCGGCGGAGGAACCCGTGCCGTGGCCAGGCGCCGGCTGGCGGCGTGGGACGACTTCAGCCTCGTCATCGTCCGGCCAGTCGTCGAAGCTGACTCCAAGCCCGGAGCCGCCTGCCTCGCCGCCGGCTTGGCCACCGCCCGCCTCGGTGTTGTCGTCCATAGCGGCCGCCCCCAAGTCGGGGTCCTCCAGATCGTGCTCCGTCCGGTCGGGGACGAATCGGCGCTCCGCGTCCGACCCGCCTGCAGGCCGAAGAAGAGGGCTCTGTCGAGACAAGCCGACTAGTCAGAGTCAGCCAAAAGGAACTCGGCGATAAAACTGAAAGAAGAAAAAGAGAACATACCGTGGGCGGCGGATGAGCTCGGCAATATGGCTCCTTGCCGAACTGCCACTCTGCGGAGAGCTTGCAGTTCGCAAGGTAGTTCAGCATATGGGCCACCTCGTCGTGCGGCATGTCTTTGGTGCACATCCGACTCGGATCGAGCTGGCCGCTCATCTGACAAATCAGATGAGGGCGGCTCTGGAGCGGGAGCACCCGGCGCGTGACGAAGGCGGCCAGCAGGTCGGGCCCCGACAAGCCCTCCGACTGGATCATCACCCGCAGTCGGGCGACAGCTGTGGCTCCAGCCGGCGTCAGCGTCACGGCCCGATAGGACCACTGGGGCCGCCTGCCTGCCGGTGGGCCGGCTACGTAAGCCGGCAGATTGACGTAGTCGCCCTGCGGGGCGACGTTCTTCACGTAGAAGTATGACTTTTGCCATAGCTTCACCGACTGGATCAGCGTGATGACGGGGAAGGGGTTGTCGGCAGCCACCCTCCGCATCGCGATGAAGGCGCCACTCTGAGCCGGCACGCCCTGCATGCGCGTGCCCAGCTTGGACTGGAAGAACTCCCCCCAGAGCTCGAGGGTGGGGAGGACGCCGAGGTAGCCTTCGCACAAGGTGACGAAGGCGGACAGCAACACCACCGTGTTCGGAGTGAGGTGGTGCGGCTGGAGTTGGTAGAACTCGAGAAAGGAGCGGAAGAAGGCACTCGCGGGCAAGCCGATGCCGCGCAAGAAATGCGAACGGAAGACTACCCGCTCGCCTTCCTCCGGCTCCGGCGTAATCTCCTTCGCCGGCGCAAGATGGACCTGCACCTTGTCCGCGCCGGGCAGCCGCCGCGTCTTGCGGAGGAACTCGACGTGATCCTCATGGATGTTGGAGCCGTCCCAATCCCCGCCGTACTGCATCGTGGCGTGGGGCTGGCGAGAACGAGCGCGGCGGCGGAGAATCGAGTGGTAGAGTGGTGCGGAGGGCGCTGTTGCAAGAAAGGGCAGAAGGAAGAAGATGGCGGCAAGGGGAGGGGCGTGCGAGAGCCTGCCGCTCTCCCCCTCCCCCTACTTATAGCTTCGCACGGTGAAGCCGAGGAGGCAGGGCGTGGGGCGAGACGTGGGATTAACTGCACCCACTCCCCCCACGCCCCGCGATTATTACACCCTAAAGGCGTGCCGAAACCGCCGCAGGAAGATGTGCGGGCGGCTTTGGGCCGCAGAGAATCCGCGCCTGGGCCCGGGCGTAGGCATGGCGGGCCCCCGACCTGCGGCGACGTCTCGTCGCGCGCGTGGGCTGGAAGGCTTTTTAGCCAAGGGATGCCACGTGGTTCGCAGGCGGCAAGTGGCCAGCCCGCGGCCCGGTACGCGCGCTCACAGACTCCCGCCCTCCGACTTCACAATTTTTCACCGAGACGACGCGCCCAACCGAAGCCGGCTCCTAGCTGCCGGCTCGTCAAGATAGGAAGCTGACCGAGCTTCTCGACTCCCGCCCAACCTCGAAGCTCAATCAGCTTCGGGGACTACTGTCAGAGTAAATGGCCATGGGTAGCCTAACCGACTACCCCTGGTTCTTCAGAAATTATTAGGCCAATTGGGCCTTCAAGCATTCGAAGCATTGGGCCGCCTTCCCCCGGCCGACTACCCCAGGAGCCAACTCTCATAAGGCGACCCGGCCCCAGAAACCTCCCCCAAGATAGCTGCGAGATGGCCGACTCCAAGAAGCCGACGCCAAGAGGACCGACTTCCAAGAGTCGGCCATGAAGAGCGCCGACTCCGAGAAGCCGGCCAAGACCGCATCCACCAAAACTACACCCACATCACGGTGACAAGACGGGGTGTGGCCACAGTACGTCCCACTACCCCCGAAACCCGAGGCAGGCATGGCCACAGGACGCCGTACGGGTCAGCCACCTCCCATCCGGCTCGGCACTGTAGCCATGCTGGCCTCAACGTCATCCACGACAGACGCCAGTACGGCCTGCGGGCGGCGAGCCCCTTTAGCCAGAGAGAGGCACGAAGGCGGCCCGGCCTCCCCCAGTCGGCCAGGGGCGTAGCCAGCCCCCAGAAGCCGGCTACCCCCTCCCTCGAAACATGTGCCACGTTAAGGAGACAAGACGAGGTAAGGCTACAGTGAGAGCCCTCGAGGCGGCACACTGTAGCCACGCTTACCTCGACAAAGCCCTCGTCATCAAGGGCGAGGCTACAGTAAGCAGCCGCCGACAAGACCCCCAGGCAGTGGGGCCGGCCTGTCGACCAAGAGGCCGGCAGCCGGCGGGACCCACCAGTCGACGGGCCCCAATGGCCGGCGGAGAAGCCGGCGAGCACAGACACTGACGACTGGGACCCGTGCCCAGCCGGATTACAATTGTACCCCCGGGGGGTAGGCGTATATAAACCCCCCGAGGCACCCATGCAAAGGGTTGGCTTCTTAGAGTTACACACACACCAAATAGAGAGGGAAGTGAGAGCTAGCCTTGCTCTTCTTCTCCCTTGAACCTGACAGCTCAAGGAGCATTTGTAGCTACTCGTTCTGATCTAGTGATCATGCGGAGACCCCGCAGAGCAGGACTAGGGGTGTTATCTCCACGGAGAGCCCCGAACCTGGGTAAGATTCGCCGGCGTGCATGTCTTCGCCTCATCCCGTTTCCAGGCACCGGCGACGTCTTACTGGCTCCCACCATGATAAGCCACCCGTTGGCATATGTCGCACCTACCACCCGACAATGAAAGTCATTCCCTATGCCTCAGCCATAGGTTCTATAAAGTATGACATACTGTATACCAGACCTATTGTGTACCTTGCCAAGAGTTTGGCAAGGGGGTACAATAGTGATCCAGGAGTAGATCACTGGACAGCGGTGACAAAGAGTTCGTCGTAACGGGTTACGTTAATGCAAGCTTTGACAATGATCTAGATGACTCTAAGTCTCAATCTAGATATGTATTGAACATGGGAGCAATTAGCTAGAGTAGCTCCGTCTAGAGCATTGTAGACATAGAAATTTGCAAAATACATACGGATCTGAATGTGGCAGACCCGTTGACTAAACTTCTCTCACAAGCAAAACATGATCACACCTTAGTACTCTTTGGGTGTTAATCACATAGAGATGTGAACTAGATTATTGACTCTAGTAAACCCTTTGGTGTTGGTCACATGGCGATGTGAACTATTGGTGTTAAATGACATGGCGATGTGAACTAGATTATTGACTCTAGTGCAAGTGGCAGACTGAAGGAAATATGCCCTAGAGGCAATAATAAAGTTTTTATTTTATATTTCCTTATATCATGATAAATGTTTATTATTCATGCTATAATCGTATTAACCGGAAACTTGATACATGTGTGGATACATAGACAAAACACCGAGTCCCTAGAAAGCCTCTACTAGACTAGCTCGTTAATCAAAGATGGTTAAGTTTCCTAACCATAGACATGTGTTGTCATTTGGTGAACGGGATCACATCATTAGGAGAATGATGTGATGGACAAGACCCATTTGTTAGCTTAGCATTATGATCATTCAGTTTTATTGCTATTGCTTTCTTCATGTCAAATACATATTCCTTCGACTATGAGATTATAGTACCCCCGGATACCGGAGGAATGCCTTGTGTGATATAAAACGTCACAATGTAACTGGGTGATCATAAAGATGCTCTACAGGTATCTCCGAATGTGTCTGTTCACTACTGCAGGATGCAGCTAACGTGACACTACGATCAGAGACCCTTCGACGAAACTGTGTGCGACGCAATAATCACAAACGGTGGTGTAAAAAACCATTAAAAAAGGTGCAAAATGTTTGCGATGGAGGATGCATCAAACACGGTTCATGTTTTAGTTGCGTGTGTGATGTAGGGCGTACGGTTCAGTTCAATTAACTGTTTGCGATGAGGAGGAACAAAAGAAACGGGCAGCCAGATGAAGGTGTGTGCGATATACAGCATACGGTTCACTCGGATGAACAGTTTGTGATTAGGCAACACAAAAAAACAGTCAGCCAGATCAAGGTGTGTGCGATATACGACATGCGGTTCACTCGGATGAACTGTTTGCATTGAGCCAAGAGAACAGAAACGGTTCAATTTAACAAGATATGTGTGTTGTGTGATGGGATTGCATACAGAATAGCAACATATATATATACACACTTATAAGGACATGGTTGCATAACCAAATTAAACATCCACTTACATAGGTGGCTACTACAACCATGGCATTTGCCCACACCAAAGTAAACTATTACATGCATAATTACATAGGTGGCTACTACACACATGACATTTACACACACCAAAGTAAACTATATATTACATGCATGATTAACTAGGATAAACGATCATCTGATCATCATCTACTTCTTGTGATGCTTGCTCTGGTTGTGGCTTGATCCGGCCTCCTCAATCTCTGTAACAAGGCACTTTCTCATATCAACGATCTGCCTGTGCATCTCGTAGCATGTGTACAAGCTCTTGGCCGCGAACCTGAGGTGAGGTTCATCCAGTTGTCGCATCCAAGCCCCGTGCCAGGATACAGGACGTGTTCTGTTGGCATCCTGCTTCATGTTTTCGTAGTACGGGTCGATGATGGCCGAGGCGAGTTCAACCAGGGAGTCATTCTTCGTGCTGCCCCAGACCCTGTAGTGCTCACGGATTTTGACAAGGTTCTGGTAGGCCAAGCCCATAACCCTGAGCGCTTTTACATCGTCGGTGGTTTCAACCGTGGCAAACTTGTAGTCTGTGCAATTCACAAACCTGGTGAAATGGTCGGAAGGCTCTGTGGCCATGCAGTAGTGGTAGATGAGGACATGATGGTGCCTGCACAACTGGGCGGCAGCAACCTTCTGATCTATGTTGGGACGGCTAGCGGTGTACTGGGGGTCGATGCCGACCACCTTGTATTTGTCTCGAGCAAGCAACTGCTCAACGGTATTGATGTAGTTGTCCACCACGGCCGGGTCGATGGTGTACACCACCAAGAGATCCGTCTCCCTCGCGTGGGTCTCCACTTTATGCTCGCCGAACTCCATTGGAGCACCGCTAGACATCCCCTCTCTATGTGTCATCGTGGGTGTGCTTGTTGTGTTGTGGGGCGTGATCGAAAGGTTGAAGAGACTAAGGTTATAATGGCCGCGGGAATTAAAGGGGAAGCCGGACGGCCTGGAATATCGGCAGGTCCTAGCGACAGTTCTAATTTGCAGCGCATAACTCCATCGTGCCGCACGTAACTGCATCGCGTGGCAATGGGTGCGGCCCTGCCGCATGCATATGGGGTCCCCGACGTGATCGTGTGCATGCCCAACTGCTGGCAGAGCGCGCGCGGAGGGACACAAGCAGAGTGCTCCGTGGTCGCCTCAACGGCGAGCAACCATATATATGCATATAGCAGTTGAACACGCAACGAAAAGTTGTCCACAAGATGCACCGAGGCACGCAAGAAGAGCGCCCCGCGGCGCCTAACAGCGCGCACAGCTTGCCGAGGGACGCGAGCAAAGGCCAGCACAGTGATACGTGGCAAATAGGACAAACTGTGGGCAAACGCTTGTCGGTATATAACCGTTTGTGATTGATGAATTCATCGCTGATGGGTTACCTAGTGCGGTCCGTGTGTGTTGTGATATGCTCTGTCTGCAGAACATCTATGCTCGGTGTACAGAAGAACAACATATATATACTTGTAACATGAAATGATTGCAATACCAAATTAAACATCCAATTACGTTATATAACAAATACCATAAATATTGCAAGGTTCAAATTCAAAGATTACAATGCCCAAATTCAAACTGCAAACCTCGTCATTTCTGCAAAGGGATCAGCCGCTGACAAGTCATGTTTGGGTTCGACACAATGACTTCCAATTGCTCTATCATATGCTCTTCCAATACGAAGTTTAGCTTTTCTGGAGCCTCTTCCATTCTGCAGTACCTGCCGGCTCTGATCAACATACCATTCACCTTTCCTAATTAAATGTGTGTTCAACCTCAGTACCCTCAGCACCCTTGCTCTGGCAAGAAAGAACCTGTCGAGTGTAATCTCCGGTAAGGTCCCTCGGTAGGAGTTCAAAGTAATATTTGAGAGATGCAGATCCATGCATTCGATGTGATTGTTGATGACCCACAAGTATAGGGGATCAATTGAAGCTCTTTTGGATAAGTAAGAGTGTCAAACCCAACGAGGAGCAGAAGGAAATAACAAGTAGTTTTCAGTAAGGTAGTGTCTGCAAGTGCTGAAACTGCAAGTAGCGAGTAGTTTGATACCAAGATAATTTGTAACGAGCAAGTAACGATAGTAACAATAAGTATGCAGCAAGGTATCTCAATCCTTTTGAGGCAAAGGACAGGCCAAAACGGTCTCTTATAATAAGCAAAGCGTTCTTGAGGGTACATGGGAATTTCATCTAGTCACTTTCATCATGTTGGTTTGATTTGTGTTCACTACTTTGATAATTTGATATGTGGGTGGACCGGTGCTTAGGTGTTGTTCTTACTTGAACAAACCTCCTACTTATGATTAACCCTCCAGCAAGCATCCGCAACTACGAGAAAAGTATTAAGGATAAATCCTAAACATAGCATTAAACTCTAGGATCCAATCGGCCCCTTACGGAATAGTGCATAAACTGGGGTTTAAGTTTCTATCACTCTCGCAACCCACCATCTATTTACTACTCCACAATGCATTCCCTTAGGCCCAAAGATGGTGAAGTGTCATGTAGTCGACGTTCACATGACACCACTAAGGGAATCACAACATACATACTATCAAAATATCGAACACATATCAAGTTCACATGATTACTTGCAACATGATTTATCCCGTGACCTCAAGAACAAAAGTAACTACTCACAACTCATCAACATGCTCATGATCAGAGGGGTATTAATATGCATAATGGATCTGGACATATAATCTTCCACCAAATAAACCATATAGTAATCAACTACAAGATGTAATCAACACTACTAGTCACCCCCTAGCAACAATCTACACTTCCGGTAATAAGATTGAATACAAGAGATGAACTAGGGTTTGAGATGAGATGGTGCTGGTGAAGATGTTGATGGAGATTGCCCTCCCCAAGATGGGAGAGTTGTTGGTGATGATGATGACGATGATTTCCTCCTCCGGGAGGGAAGTTCCCCCGGT
Source organism: Aegilops tauschii subsp. strangulata (assembly GCF_002575655.3). NCBI lineage: Eukaryota > Viridiplantae > Streptophyta > Magnoliopsida > Poales > Poaceae > Aegilops > Aegilops tauschii. The sequence goes on along the minus strand of NC_053041.3, from coordinate 437,004,371 downwards.
AAAATCGCTCCGCTAGAGGGCAAAAGTGCTCCTGCCCAAGTTCCGCCTCGAGGCGGCGGCGCTCCATCCCAAAAGTATCATTATGATTTTTTCTAGGTCAAAATCACTTATATACCAGAAGATGGGCACCGGAGGTGGGCCGAGGAGGCCACAACCCACCTGGTGGCCCCCCTCTGGTAGTTATTCGCTCCAATATTTCTTAAATAATCCATCAAAATCTGTGTGAAGTTTCAGCTCATTTGGAGTTGTGCAGAATAGGTGGTCTGACGTAGCTTTTTCAGGTCCAGATTTCCAGCTGCCAGAATTCTCCCTCTTGATGTGTACCTTGCAAATTATGAGAGAAAAGGCATTATAATTACCCCAAAAAGCATTATTATGGATGAAAACATTATAAATAACAGTAAGAAAACATGAGGCAAAATGGACGTGTCAACTCCCCCAAGCTTAGACCTCGCTTGTCCTCAGGCAAAAACTAAAATCGAAAAACATGTCCACATGCTTTGAGAGAGAGGTGTCGATAAAAACAAAATACAGACATAGAAGCATCATGTTGATTATTGTAACACCAACAACTTAAACATAATACTTTTATCATAGAACTTCTAACATACACTTCCCATGAATAGGTAACAGTTCATCACATAATCGAAGTATACAGCAAAAACTCTATTAGAAACCAACAAACTACGTTCTCAGTCAACTTTCCAACTACAATTCATCATCTTTTCAGGAAGGGTCACGTGTCGGAGCCTTTAGGCAAGTCCACATACTCAACCATCATACAGTCTTCTATGATTGCTAACACTCACCTCGTACTCATGAGCAAAACGTTTCAACTGGACACATAGAAAGATACGGGCTTATAGTTTCGCCTCCCAACATGCTCACCTCAAGGGTGATGTCAACAATAATGACTCATGCTATCTATATTCAACTGGACATAATGTGCCTAGATCTTTCCTCACCACATGATGCTTGCCAAAAGAGAAAAATAAAAGGAATAGAAGGAAAACTTTGACTCTTAACATAAAAGTAAAGGATAGGCCCTTCGCAGAGGGAAGCATAGGTTGTCATGCGCTTATTTGTTTGTATGCTCAATCCCTTAGTGCAAGAGAATGTCACGTTACATTGCCCCTTAAGATGACAACCTTTATTATGCAGTCTGTTGCTTTTATTGTTTGTCATCCAAGTTCGTGCAATGCTCAATTTTCTCTTACACTAAACAATCTCACATATTTAGAAGCAATTTTTATTGCCCTTTTGCACCGATGACAACTTACTTGAGGGACTTGCTCAATCCCTAGGTAGGTATGGTGGACACTTGAAAAAGATTTGGGTTTAAGGGTTTTTGGATGCACAAGTATTATCTCTACTTAGTGCGGAATTTTTGGCTAGCAAAGATAGGGGGAAAGCATCACATGTTAAAGGATCTATGACAATATGACTTCTATGTGAATATAAACATACATAAACCATTACGTTGTCTTCCTTGTCCAGCGTCAACAATTTTGGCATATAATATTTTGATGAGGGCTCATAATCACAAAAGATTTCTAGGATAGTATATTGATATGTGAATCTTCCCTTCCCTTATTAATTCTTTCATGAGTTGCATCACTGACCAATGCTATGTTTGTCAATCTCTAATAAAATTTTCTTACTTATACTTTTCCTCATGTGGGGCTATCACCTACCATAGGATTAGTATATGATCTTATTGATTTATTTCCTTTCTTTTGTTTGCTTTCTTTCTCTTTTTCTTTTCCTATTTCAAATCTTGATTTGCAACATGAAAGTAAAAGAAAGCAAAATTTTGAACTAAACTTTATTCATCTAAGCAGAAGATTGAATTAAGATAAGTGAAAGCAAAAAGATAGTGGGATGATACGATACCGGGGCACCTCCCCCAATCTTGGCAGAAGCTAAGGGGAGTGCCAATACCCGATACTCAGTTGTCCTTTGGTGGTGAAGAAGGTGGGCGGCGTCCGTAGGCTCCTCCCTCTTCGTCTCGATCTTTGTCAACCAAGCATCTTCTTCCAAGTTGTTGGAGGAGTAGGAAGACACGATGCCTGGCTTGGCAAATATGACCAGAAACAGCAAGAAAAGAGAATAGAGGATTTCTTCGTGACACGGTGGTCAACAGGTTCGGGAAGTATATATTATTTTATTTTATTTTGCAGTACAAGGATACAGAAGGAAAACAAAGTCCGGAAGGTGCCCCAGGTGGGCACAACCCACCTGGGCGCACCAGGCGTCCTGGTGTATTGTGCTCACCAGGGGACGCTTCCTGGAAGTTTCTTTATTCCCAAAATTCTAGGATATTCCAAAACTGACAAAAAAATATTTTTGTGGAATTTTCACAGTCCGTTTACTTACTGTATCATGTACCTCCTTATTTTGACAATTCTGGGGTGTTCCGAAAGGACTCTTTTATGTATTCTTCCGGTGTCAATGTTTGAATAATATTACTTTCAACATTAATAGGTGTACCTGAGATATAATGCTTTATTCGTTGCCTGTTGACAACACTACAAAAAAAAAAGACACATCCGTGACATTTTGGGCCGAACGAAAAAAAATTCTGTCATATTTATGACACTTCTATGACGATAATTGTGACAAAACACGGTATCATCATAGATGTGGTGGGGTCCTACTTCTATGACAAAAAATCATGACAGAAAATGGGCTTTTCGTCCTGGGCGGGCCGGAGACGCAGCTGCATGACATTCTTTGGGCCGTCCATGACGGAAAAAACTGTGGTAGAAGCGAGGGCGAGGAAAATATCGGGGTATTCCCGGTTAGGGTGGGTGTTCGGGGCCGAGCGATGCGCGTTTCTCTCATACATGCACGCGCGTGGGTGCGAGGCGTTGGGCTCTAACTGAACCCGAGCGATTGCACTGCAGGCTACGCGTTACTGAACCCGAGCGATCGATCGATGGCTGTTAACTGAACCCGATCGAGCGATTCCTTCGCTACTGCTGCTAACTGAAGCCGATCGATGCTGCCTCTTGATGAACAGTGAGCGTTGCTGGGGGGTTTGGATGAACAGTTCCCGGTGGGGGTGGATGAATAGGACCCCGTGGTGTTGCCTCTGGATGAACAGGACCCCGATCGATCGAGCCGGTTGGGGCTGGATGAATAGGACCCCATGGAGGGCAGGATGAATACGACCACCCCGTGGAGGGCAGGATGAACAGTAGATGGTGGAGGGCTGGATGAATAATAGCCCGTGGAGGGGTGGTTGAACAGGAGCCCGTGGAGAGGGCTGGTTGAACAGTAGCCGGTGGAGTAGCGCGCGGTGGAGGCTGCATGAACAGGAGCCCGTGGATGAACAGTCGCAGGTGGAGGCTGGAGGAGGTCGACGGTGGATGAACAATAGCCCGTGGAGGCTGGAGGAGGTCGACGGTGGAGATGAACAGTATCCCGTGGAGTCCCGTTTTGCGGTACGCCACACCCCTCCTGTCGTGGAATTGTCATGGCAGATGTCCTCGAGCTAGGACTTAGTCGTGGAGCCATCGCAACTAGGAAGCTTAAAGGTGTTAAGCGGGACAAGGAACACGAGGGTTACACTGGTTCGGCCCCTTACGGTGAAGGTAAAAGCCTACGTCCAGTTGAGGTGGTATTGATTAGGGTTTCGATGAGCAGGGAGCTTGATTGCTATGCCTGTCTCTCGATCAGATCTTTCTTGTCCTGAACCGCCGCCGGGTCGTCCCTTTATATAGAGAGGTTGACGCCAGCGGCTGTCAGAGTCCTGGCCGGCTCATAACAGTGTCCGGCGCGGTCTCTTATCTATTCTTGCCTTACACTACAAGTTTTACCCTAACGGCGGCTAATGCTACGGGCCTTAAGCCATCTCCGGGTCTTGGGCCCGTTATTGACCCGTCGTCTTCATCTCTGGTACTGGGCTTCGTGTAGTAACCATCATGAGTAACCCGACCCCTCCTGGGCGGGTGATTCCAACGGCTATATCCTCAACATTAGGCCCCAGATTGATTTGAGCCGGCTCATGTCAATCTTCAATCCTTTCGATAGAAAATCTTCCGGCTTACAATTGTGTGAAGGCTATAACCCGTCGTGACGTCATCTTCTGGATTTCGGGTAACCCGCCGTGACGTCATCTTCCATTAAATCCATTTTTACTCCACCATATCCGCAACGGATCTTATCTTTAATTGCCGTCCCGAAAATCGAGGCGTTTTTATGGCGAGATAACCACGCCGTGGCCTCCTCGTTTCTCGCGCCCACTTATGAGCTTCCCCTTATAAGTAGCCCGGCCCATGAGCCTCGTGCCACTCGTCGCCTCCATCTTCTTCTTCCTCTCACCACTGTGCTGTTGCCCGAGCTCCGTCGCCGCCGCCGCCGCGGGTTTCTTCATCTTCACCAACTCAGGCCGCTGCATCACCCTGACGTGACCAGAGAAACGCGACGGATCTCCGCCGTAACTCCGCACCTGTAAGTCCCTGCACCTCTCCACCGTAGATCCACATTAGGGTTCCACTGTTCCTCGCCGTTCTACATTGTTCTTCGTAAGTTCTTCGCAAGTTCCCTGTAGTTCTGCCACTATGGCCATGTTTCGATCCAAGATTAGCACAGAACTCCTGCGGTAGTTGTTGCTCATCCACTTTAACACTAGTAGATCCCCTTTATTCGAAAGAAGATCCCATTCTGAACCCATGGACTTCTTCTGCGTCAGTTCTAGGTCTAGAAAAAATTTCTCTTTAGCCAACCGTTTGATCCAAAATAATTACTGCGATCTGTGAAACTTGTTTTCACCAGACTTAGTCAAAAATTGCCTCTGCTGAGCAATGGCGGCTTATGTTTCCGGCTCAAAAGAAGCCATGCGCCGTAAAATTTCCGGCTCATTTATGATAAAGCCATAGACAATTTGAATTACTCACGATACTTGTAGCGGCTTAGATAACCCGATGCACTTAACCATATGTCATTAGGCCCCTCTCATAAGCCGCCATTTGAGTATTTAAACTGTAAACATCTGCCGGCTTATAATTGAACCGGACATTTTCCTTTTGTCATAGGCTTCATCTTTCACAATGCCTCCCAAAGCTCCCAAAGCACCCATTACGTGCAACTGGATGAGGTCCAACATCACCAACGACACCTTAGCTGAATTCGTAAAGACGGGTTACCTGCCCAAGAAGGATGTCATGTCTTACCGTGCCCCTGACCCGTCAGAGGAGAGACCGCAACCAAGGGAGGGTGAGGTAGTGATTTTTCCTGATCACATGAGCCGGGGCTTCGCACCGCCCGGCTCAAAATTCTTTAGAGATGTGCTGAATTTCTTTGATCTGCGGCCACAAGACATAGGACCCAACTCTGTGTCAAATATATGCAACTTCCAAGTATTCTGCGAAGTCTATCTTGGAGAAGAGCCCAGCCTGCTGCTCTTCAGAGAGCTTTTTTATCTGAACCGTCAGAACGAGTGTGCCAACGGGCCGAGCCTGGAACTTGGTGGAATCTCCATTCAACGCCGGAGAGACTGCCTCTTTCCTTATGCTGAGCCGCCAAGCCATCCGAAGGATTGGAACCAGACGTGGTTTTATTGCCAGGACACTTCTCCGGCTGACGAGAGCCCTCTGCCCAGCTTTCGTGCCCTGCGTCTGGAGCCAAATCACTCGCTGCCGGATAAGCTGACTCAAGCCGAGCGTCAACCTCTGATCCCCACCATCAACAAAATCAAGGCCCTCCTGGGAAATGGCCTCAATGGCATTGATCTGGTCCGGGTCTGGATCTCGTGGCGGGTGATCCCCTTAAGCCGCCGCCCCGGCTTAATGTGTGACTACACGGGCCGGAAAGATGACCCCCTGCGACACAGCCGCAACGATCTTCCTGAAGACGTTGTTGAAGACATGACCAAGGCCCTCTTGAATGAGAGCTTGGCAGACTGCGGGAGGACCGGCTTAAGCCCCTTCTGCAAGACCAACCCGGCCCCAGCGGTAAACCGCTGATCTGAACATTTTATTTTCTCCTTAGATAGTTTTCATCTGAACCTTAAGAAGTCTTCATTGTATTTTTCAGGCTGATGATAAATTCTGGAAGGTCAAGTATGACCATGAGGCGGCCAAAAAGGCCAGGAAGGCTAAGAAAGCCGCCAGGAGAGCCGCTCCCCGCAAGAAGGGAAGCAGGCCTACTGCCTCAGAGCTGCTTCAACTAAGCGACAGCTCCGAGTCAGAGGTAACCCCTGAACCTGTAAGCTCTTGTTGTATTTCTTGTTTATTCCTGTCCACCTTATTGATACTGATCATCAGCAGGATGACACCGGAGCAAGTAACCCGGTGACTGAAGAGGTAATGACACTTTCCTCTGACTCGGAGCCCTTGCCAAGGCTGAAAGTCCGAAGAGTAACCCGGAAAGTAAGATTTTCACATCCTTTAGCTTATCAAGATCCTCAATTTCTTTTGAAGCAACAGATTCATGAGAGCCGGCGGCACACCCGGACCAACAAGGATGCTGACCTCTCCTCCGGCTTACTTGAGGCATCAAGGAAGCGTCGGACCGAGGTTATCTCCAACTTATATCCTTTTCATCCTTTGGCGGGTGTTATACGTCAACCCCTCAATTCTTCTGACTCGAATTATCAGGAAACTTCACCCTCCTCTGGCGACTCTATGCAATCGAACCAGCCGGCTTTCAAGACCGTACCCGGGTAATGACGATCATCTCTTGTTGTGCTTATCTTTACTCATACCTTTGTACTAAATTTTTGTCCTTTCAGTGCTCAAGCAAAGCTCAGTAAAAGAGCAAAGAAGAATAAGCCGGTCGAAGAGCCGGTCGTGACTAAGCCAGAGGTGTCAGCTCAAGAGCCGCCAGCTGCCTCTGCTCCTGAAGCCACCGCTCCAACCAACGAGCCAATCACCGAGACTTCTGCTAACCCGGAAATCTCCAACCCGGCTCAGCCGGCCGATGACCAGACGTGGTAATTACCCGGACGGAGTTTGTCGAGCCGGGGAGACCCACTGCGCTGGCTAAGTGCTCTGCCAAAGAAGAGTTGCTAGAGCGCCGCAGGGCCAAGCTGGACATCACCAACTATGCTGACTTGAGCATTGGAGAGATCATCTCCGGCTATGTCAATTAGGTGCACAGCAGCCGGGACTTAGAGATTGATATGGTGAAGCAGATACAGCAGAAGTCTGAGGTACCACTCTATTGCTTACCGCACAGTCATCTTTACCATACTAGCCCCCAAGTCTACTACTTATGATAGAATATGTTGTAGACTTAATTTCCGGCTTACTTTCATGACCCGGTAATTTCGTAGATAGAAACTTTCGACATGCATTAGCCCCCAAGTGCCAAGTGTCTTTGCTTGGAAAGTGCTTGGGACTTTAAAATTGCATAATAATCATTCATACGATAACTCGGAAATTGTGCAGGCTGCTTGCAAGAAGTTTGAGGCTGATATCTCTGATCTAAAGAGCCGCCTGAAGGCTCAGGAAACTGAGACCCGGAAGGCCAACGCCAAATTTGAATCCAGCATTGCCACTCAAGAGAAGCTGAAGAAGAAGTTTGAAGCTGAAAAGAAGACTTGGGCCGAAGAGAAGGCTGCTCTTGTAAGTCGGGCCGAACAGGCAGAGAAGGCTCTGACGGAGAGAACCGCCGAACTCTCCGGCTTAAAACGCCATGTGTCACAAATGGTCGCCGCAATCTTCGGTAAGTCCTTCTGCAGGCTTTGAGCAAGTTTACAGTCTTTATGTCTCATAACTCCCATCATTGAGAATGGCTTATCTTACTTTGTTAAACAGGTCCCAGAAGCGCCAACCTCAATCAGAACGTGCTGACCAAGCTGAAGGCCGTGTACACCCTGGTAGAGCAACTCTACACCGGGTCACAGCGCGCTTTGGCTGTGGTGGCCCTATCCAATGAGGTTCCGACTCATCTGGCAGAAGTACTTCGCCGGCTTGCCGTTCTTCCTCAGCGTGTCCAAGAGCTACGACGGGCCTCTGCAAGAGCCGGAGCCATAGCTGCTCTGAGCCGGGCCAAGGCTTTCCTTCCAGAGCTAGACCCGACTGATATTGCACTTGGTTACCCTAGCCTGAAGGAAGACGGCACCCCCTTCGACCAAAAAGACTTTGTTGCCTGCGTGAAGATCGTGCGTCCGGTGGCCACCCTTATTGGGAATGACACCGATCTGACCAAGTACCAACCGGGCTACGACGCAGAGAATCAGAGGATCCCTACTCCGCGTTATGAAGCCATCAGCTTGGTTCCGCCGACTCGTAAGCACACCTTTGCCCCAGAGATTAACCCGGCCGGGTTAATTGACGAGGAGGCTCAATTTGAAGCTTTGAGCGGCATTGACTGGAAATCGTCAACCTTCCAGGTCATAGGAACAGCCGGAGGAGCGGAGAGGGATGAGCCGGAAGCTTCAACTCGACAAGCATCTTAACTTGTAGGCGGCTCATGACTACATCTTAAAACAATGCCTCATCTTTTGGACTCGGGGAGTCTTGTAATAGAGTAGGATCAACATTTTAACTTTGTCGTGCCATCGTGCACCTGTTGAATGCTTAACTCCATTGAAGTGGCTTCCTTATATTCCTTCGGGTCATAATTGATCATTTATTTTCCTCCGGCCCAAGTTCTATAGCCCACTTAGCCACTCTCCCTGTAGCCTCTCTGTTTTGGATGATATCTCCAAGGCGGGCAGAACTAACCACAGTGATAGGGTGACCCTGAAAATAGTGCTTAAGCTTCCGGCTTGCCATGAATACGCCATAAACAAGCTTCTGCCAATGTGGATACCGTTGTTTAGACTCTATGAGCACTTCGCTGGCGTAATAAACCGGCCGCTGAACCGGATGCTCCTTACCCTCTTCCTTGCGCTCCACCACCATAGCCACACTGACGGCCCGTGTGTTCGCAGCTACATACAGCAATAAAGGCTCCTTGTCAACCGGAGCAGCAAGGACTAGGGGCTCTGCCAGCTGTCTCTTCAAATCCTCAAAAGCAGTATTAGCTGCATCATTCCAGATAAAGTCATCAGTTTTCTTCATCAACTGGTATAATGGCATGGCCTTCTCACCCAAACGGCTTATAAACCGGCTTAAAGCAGCGATACGACCCGCCAGGCGCTGGACGTCGTTTATACACGCCGGCTTAGCCAGAGAGGTGATTGCCTTGATCTTCTCCGGGTTAGCTTCAATGCCTCTGTTAGAAACTAAGAAACCCAAGAGCTTGCCTGCAGGAACACCAAAAACACACTTGGCCGGGTTAAGCATCATCTTGTAGACCCGGAGATTATCAAAGGTTTCCCTCAGATCATCTATCAAGGTTTCCTTCTCCCTGGACTTAACCACAATATCATCCACATAAGCATGAACATTGCGCCCAATCTGGTTATGAAGACAGTTCTGCACGCAACGCTGATAAGTCGCCTGTGCACTCTTGAGCCCAAAAGGCGTAGACACATAGTAGAAGGCTCCAAAGGGAGTGATGCACGCCGTCTTCTCCTGGTCCTTAACTGCCATTTTAATCTGATGGTATCCAGAATAAGCATCCAAGAAACTTAAGCGCTCGCAACCCGCCGTAGCATCAATGATTTGATCAATACGGGGAAGAGCGAAAGGATCAGCCGGACATGCCTTGTTTAAGTCCGTGTTGTCCACACACATCCGCCAGGTGCCATTCTACTTGAGCACGAGCACCGGGTTAGCTAACCACTCCGGGTGAAAGACTTCAACAATAAAGCCGGCCTCCAAGAGCCGGGCCACCTCCTCACCAATGGCTTTCCGCCTCTCCTCATTAAACCGCCGAAGGAACTACCTGACCGGCTTAAATTTCGGATCAACATTGAGGGTGTGCTCAGCGAGTTCTCTAGGTACACCTGGGATGTCAGAAGGCTTCCATGCAAAAATGTCCCTATTCTCACGGATGAACTCGATGAGCGCACTTTCCTATTTTGGATCCAGATTGGCACTGATGCTAAACTGCTGAGATGAATCACCTAGAACGAAATCAACAAGCTTAGTCTCATCAGCCGACTTAAATTTCATTGCCGGCTCATGCTCCGTAGTTGGCTTTTTCAGAGAGGTCATATCTGTTGGATCAACATTGTCCTTGTAAAATTTCAACTCCTCGGTTGCGCAAACAGATTCTGCATAAGCCGCATCGCCTTCCACACACTCAAAGGCCACCTTCTGGCTGCCATGAACCGTAATGGTCCCATTGTGACCCGGCATCTTGAGCTGCAAATACACGTAACATGGCCGTGCCATGAACTTGGCGTAAGCCGGCCGCCCGAATATGGCATGATACGGACTTCTTATCTTGACCACCTCAAAGGTCAATTTTTCCACTCTGTAGTTGTACTTGTCTCCAAAGGCTACTTCCAATTCGATCTTACCAACTGGATAAGCCGACTTACCAGGCACTACGCCATGGAAAACAGTATTGGACTGGCTGAGGTTCTTATCAATCAATCCCATACGACGAAAAGTCTCATAATAGAGGATGTTGATGCTGCTGCCTCCGTCCATGAGCACCTTAGTGAATTAATATCCTCCCACATAAGGAGCCACCACCAGGGCCAAGTGACCCGGATTATCAACTCGGGGAGGGTGATCTTCCCTACTCCACACAATAGGCTGCTCAGACCATCTTAAATAGCGTGGAACCGCCGGCTCAACCGCATTCACAGCCCTCTTATGAAGCTTCTGATCTCGCTTACATAGACTGGTGGTAAATACGTGGTACTGTCCACCGTTAAGCTGCTTTGGATTGGTCTGATAACCCCCCTGCTGTTGTTGATGACCCTGGCCAGACTGCTGGTTAAAGCCCCCTTGACCGTTCTGAGGATTAGAATTTGAACCGCCACCCGGGCCATGAAAACCGCCAGTGCCTGAGCCGCCGCCCGGGCCATTGTTGCCATTAAAGACATTGGAATTCTTAAAGGCCTTCATGATTGCGCAATTCTTCCATACATGAGTAGCTGGCTTCTCCCTAGAGCCATGCCTTGGACAAGGCTCATTCAACAGCTGCTCCAGCATCGGGCCTGACCCGCCGGCTCGGGGAGGCGGCCTCCCCTTGCGTCGCTGGTTATTACCCTGTGAGCTGGCGTTGGCCACGAACTCTAGGCTGCCATCGGCCTTACGCTTGCCACCTCCTTGGTTCGCCGGGTTATGCTGAGGACCCTTGCCATTGTCGTTCTTCTTTCCCTTCCCTGTCCTTTCATCATCCGACGCGGGGTCCTTGGTACTATCAGAGTCGGCATACTTGACGAGAGCCGCCATCAGCGTACCCATATCATTACAATCACGCTTGAGCCACCCGAGTTTCATCTTCAGGGGCAGGAAGCGACAATTCTGTTCCAACATTAAGACTGCAGAGCCGGCATCCATCTTATCAGATGAATGTATTATCTCCTTGACCCGGCGAACCCAATGTGTCGTAGACTCACCCTCCTGCTGTTTATAGTTAGTCAAATCCACAATTGACATAGACTGCCTACAGGTGTCTTTGAAGTTTTGTATGAACCGGGCTTTCAGCTCAGCCCAAGACCCGATGGAATTCGGTGGCAGCCCCTTCAACCAAGTGCGGGCAGTTCCATCTAACATCATGGTGAAGTACTTGGCCATCACCACTTCACTGACCTCCAGCAATTCCATGGCCATCTCATAACTCTCGATCCAGGCTCCAGGTTGTAAATCAGCCGTGTAATTAGGCACCTTCCTAGGCCCTTTGAAGTCCTTGGGTAGACGTTCATTGCGGAGAGCCGGCACTAAACAAGGGACACCTCCAGTCCTCGTAGCGATACCCACGTCGACGGAAGTCGTCGGATAAGCCGGGGGTGTCTGGTAAGCCGTCAACTGAGGCACCTGCTCCGCCTCTTGCCGCGCTCTTTCTTGGTCTATTGCGTGAAAGGCTCCGTTATGAGCCAGGCCATGGCCAGGTGGCAAGTCATGGCGTCGGACATTACTTGAGCCGGTCGCTGAAGCCATGTGTCTGCTATAACTCGGGCTCCGGCCTGGACGAGGGGTTGAATGGATCCTGTCCCGGCTGTAAGAGTAAGCTTCTTGCTGCGCCAGCGCTGTCTGAAGGAGTTCTCTGACCCGGCGGGTTTCAACAGCCGTTGGAGAGTCGCCGTCAATTGGGAGAGCCGCCAGCCGTGCTGCCGCGGCGACCATGTTTTCCAGCGGGTTAGCATAATGACCCGGTGGTATTGGCACATACTGAGGCGGGGCAGGGTTCACCCGGGGAGGCCCCATCACCTGTGGCTGAAAAGGTGTCCCAGCCCCGGGCACTATGACCTCCGGCGGGTTACTAGACCCTGCACCTGGCGTGTTGAAGAGGTTTCGAGGATCGTAGATCGGAGGGAGTCGAGATTGGGCCTTTTGATGCCTCCTTCTCCTGACCTCATTGGACGCATTCTGATCCATCGTGAGCCGGAAGGACTGCGCTTGAATCAACTGAGTCTGGGCGTCGAGAGCCGCCCTCTCCGCAGCCATCCTGATCCCTTCCGCTGCCAGATCCTCCTTGGCTTTCACTAGATCTAACTTTAACTGCGCCACCTCCGCGTCATGCTGAGCTTGATCCGCCGGGTCAACCGTGGCAGTCAACAGGGCCGTCATCTTGTCCGTGAGATCCATCAGCACCTGAGCCGGCGAGGGCACCGGATTTCTTGACCCGGCGGCAGGGTTTTGAACAGGCTGTGCACCGGCCATGAAGATTCCAACCCGGCTCGGCGGCTCAAAAGGGTCCGGAATACTGTCACCATCGGAACAGCCCCTGAGCCTGCCATCTTGAAGTTGATACAACGAGTTTGACTCATCTGTGGACGACTCGCCCTCAGAGCCGGCGGCCGTCTCATCACCAGATCCAGACCCTACAGAGAGTCCTTCATGGATACATCCCACAAAAGCATGCTTCAAGGCAGGTAGGGCCCGGGCGGGTCGTGCGCGCTGAGCCGTCTCGATGAGATCGGCGCAGAGATCCGGCTCAGGGCCCGGCTCACCAATCTTGCCAATGAAGACCTGAATTCCGCCGAAGGGGACCTGGTACCCGTACTCAATTGAGCCGGCGTCGGGGCCCCAGTTTGCATCGTCGATGTAGAGCTTGCCGCGACGACTCTTGGTCATCCGGCCCACAGCGTATCCCTTGAGCCCTTCGAACCTGCCCTTCAAGAACTCAAATCCACCGTGCGCTGGCCCCACGGTGGGCGCCAACTGTCGTGGAATTGTCACGGCAGATGTCCTCGAGCTAGGACTTAGTCGTGGAGCCATCGCAACTAGGAAGCTTAAAGGGGTTAAGCGGGACAAGGAACACAAGGGTTACACTGGTTCGGCCCCTTACGGTGAAGGTAAAAGCCTACGTCCAGTTGAGGTGGTATTGATTAGGGTTTCGATGAGCAGGGAGCTTGATTGCTATGCCTGTCTCTCGATCAGATCTTTCTTGTCCTGAACCGCCGCCGGGTCGTCCCTTTATATAGAGAGGTTGACGCCAGCGGCTCTCAGAGTCCCGGCCGGCTCATAACAGTGTCCGACGCGGTCTCTTATCTATTCTTGCCTTACACTACAAGTTTTACCCTAACGGCGGCTAATGCTACGGGCCTTAAGCCATCTCCGGGTCTTGGGCCCGTTATTGACCCGTCGTCTTCATCTCTAGTACTGGGCTTCGTGTAGTAACCATCATGAGTAACCCGGCCCCTCCTGGGCGGGTGATTCCAACGGCTATATCCTCAACACCTCCCGATGAACAGGACCCCCGTTTCGACCGTAGCGCTCCAACACAAGTCTGTTTCCTCCGTTTTGCGGTACGCCACACCCCTCCTGATCAACAGGACCCCCGTTTCGACCGTAGGAGGTCCGTTTCCTCCGTTTTGCGGTACGCCAAACCCCTCCTGATGAACAGGATCCTGTTTCGAACATGGCCGGTCGAACACAAGGGTGTGGGTGAGTAGAGGGATGGCCTGGCCAGCGGTGGGAGTAGTAGGGGGCGGTGAGGACTCCGCGACATAACAGCCGGCCACGGGAGGCAGGAGCACGCGGCATGACCGTCGCTGGTTTGGGCGGCTGGAGCAAGAAGACCAGAGGTTGAAGAAGCACTACAGCCGTTGGATGGACATCGTACAGTCACTGGAGCTAGAATCGTGCATGTTGACTAAGTTGACAAAGCCCTTCGTCCCCGTCAACTTAGTAGGCCAACAAGTCAGCCTGCCACTATACTGGGTCCCAGCTAGCAGGGGGAGTATTCATTTTTTTGTGCATAATAAGGAGGCACTTCCTTGCGTGCGAAGATATAGCTGGTGGGTCCAAGTTGTCAGCGGCGGTAACATTTTTTTCGCGAAATACAGAGGCCCTTTCGGTGGGTCCCAGATGTCAGGTGGAGGAATCATTATTTTGCGCGTAATAAGGAGGCATTTCCTTGCGTGCGGCCGTGGACCCAGCTGTCAGCCTCTCCACGTACAGTCCACTTCAGATGCATGTCGGTCGTTAACCACGTTGACCAGGCTGTGCCAAGAGCACCAGGGCGGTGGACGATGGCGAGGCCTAGGAAGGGAACAACACGGAGGAAGGGAAGACTCGGCAGTTGTTTCCCACGTGGAGGGGAGTACGACTATACGAGGGTTTACTGGTTCGTCTGCCGTCGCCGGAGAATAACAGCAGGTGTGGGTGAGTAGAGGGATGGCTAGGCTAGCGATGGGAGTACGGTGGGGCGGTGAGGCCTGCGTGGCAGCACAGCCGGCCGTGGGGAGGAGAGAGCAGGCAGTCTCGCCGGCGCTTGTTTGAGCGGCTGGAGCAGGAAGAGCAAAGATTGAAGAAGCACGACGGCCGTTGGATGGACATCCAACAGTCACTGCTTGTGCGTCAACCTTTTGTTTTAGGAAAGCCTCAAAGCTGTGGAAAACATCATACAGCCCATCTGCCATTATTTCTAATAATTTACAGCCCATTTGCTATTTCTTAAGGTTTTTATTAGAGCCCATATTCTTTTTGTTAGCATTACAGCCCATATTGTGGCCACGGTTAAAAAATTATATGAAATTTTGCATATTTCGGTGCGGTCCAAACTGTTTTTAATCCCGAAATTTCGAGTCACATTCAAACTGATTTTAAAAATAAATGTATATCAATATAAAATCCAACAAATTGTCCACACATAAAAATCAATGCAATTTAAAATCTCGAAATGAAAAAAAAGAAATTTGAAACTAATTGCCGGTTTGATATGTTTTAAAAATGTATAGCCCATTTCTCATTACTGATAGGCCATTTTCTCGGCCAGCCGAATGAAGCTCTCCTCGTCTTGAAAGATTTGAAGCCAACAGGCCTGACAAAGCGACTTACTTGGCAAATCGCAAAGAAACTGGGTTGTGGCCGTGGACCCAGCTGTCAGCCTCTCCACGTACAGTACTCTTCCGATGGAAGTCGGTCGTTGACCACATTGACCACGCCGCGCTGAGAGCACCAAGGCGGTGGACGACGGCGAGGCCTAGGAAGGGGACGACGCGAAGCCGGGGAAGACGTGGCGGTGGATGCCCACTCGGAGAGGAGTACAAGGGTTCGCTGGTTCGGCTGCGGTGTGAGGCTGCCGTCGCCGTAGAATAACAGGGGGTGTGGGTGAGTGGAGGGATGGCCTGGCCAGCGGTGGGAGTAGTATGGGGGCGGTGAGGCCTCCGCGGCAACACAGCTGGCCACGGGAGGCAGGAGCAGGCGGCACGCCCGGTGCTGCTTTGGGCGGCTGGAGCAAGAAGACCAGAGGTTGAAGAAGCACTAAGGCCGTTGGATGGACATCGTACGGTCACTGGAGCTAGAATCGTTCATATTGACTAAGTTGACAAAGCCCTCCGTCCCCGTCAACTTAGTAGGCCCACAAGTCAGCCTCCCACTATGGTGGGTCCCAGCTGGCAGGGGGTATTCATTTTTTTGTGCGCAATAAGGAGTCACTTCCTTGTGTGTGAAGATATAGTTGATGGGTCCAACCTGTCAGCGGAGGGAACGTTTTTTTCTGCGAAATACAGAGGCCCTTCTGGCGGGTCCCAGATGTGAGGTGGAGGAATCATTATTTTGCGCGTAATAAGGAGGCATTTCCTTGTGTCCGGCCGTGGACCCAGCTGTCAGCCTCTCCACGTACAGTCCACTTCCGATGGACGTCATTCGTTGACCACGTTGACCACGCCGCGCCGAGAGCACCAGGGCGGTGGACGACGGCCAGGCCTATGAAGGGAACGACACGGAGCCGGGGAAGACACGGCAGTGGCTGCCCACGCGGTGGAGAGTACGAGGGTTGACTGGTTCGGCTGCCGTCGCCGAAAAATAATAGGAGGTGTGGGTGAGTAGAGGGATGATGGGGCCATGAGGCCTGCCCGGCAGCACAGCCGGCCATGGGAGGCGGGAGCAAGCGGTTCCGACGGCGCTGGTTTGGGCGGCTGGGGCAGGAAGATCAGAGACTGAAGAAGCACGATTGTCGTTAGATTGACATCTAACGGTCTGACGCTCGTAGAGTCAATTGTTGACTAAGTTTCTTTTTTGATAAACCTTGTGTATGCATGAACTTAGTAGGCCCACAAGTCAGCCTCCAAATCTGTGGCAGACAACATAGAGCCCATTTGCTATTTTTTAATAATTTGCAGCCCATTTGCTAATTCTTAAGTAATTTATTACAGCCCATTTTCTGCCCAGGACCAAGGTCAAAAAGTTCAACCTTAGTTTGCATATTTCGGTGGAGTCCGAACTTTTGTAATCCCAAAATGATAAACATTTTTTTAAGAACTTATTGATTTGCCAAAAAAAGCAAAATAAGACGTGGGACAATTGAGTTGGTTTAAGGGAAAACCAGTTGTAAAAACATCAGCGCTGGGAGGGAAAACAACAACAAAAATAAGGATGTAAATATGAAAAGTGAATTTTATGTATTTTCAATATAATGATACGTCTATATGAACTAGTAAAACTATAGGTAGAGATTAGAAAACGGATGTAGCACATGCGTTTCAAGAGGAAAATAGAACTGGGTTGTGTGTTTGATTCAGTAAAAAAAGTGCATGCGGATGTTATAAGACAAAATATAACTAACGCTGGCGGGCCAGAGGCCAGTAGATACCTGCTGGATCTTTGTGCCCCGTTGTCGTCATGGGCTGGGCCTGTTAAAAACAAAACCAAGCCTGGGCAGTCTACAGCCCAGTTGAAACTTGCTCGACCTGAAAAAACAATATACGTGCTCAATAAACGAGAGAATTTTGCAAGTACAGACTGATAACTGGGATGCAGCAGGGATATTTTTTTTTCATCGTGATAATAAGAGCATGCACTTGTTTCGAGAAATTTGGAGAACTGGGAATTCGAACGGCAGATGCTTATGCTACCCATCAAATAAAAATCAGGTGCCTGAAAATTCGTTTCGAAACAAATGACTCAGCTTTATATCCACGTCGACCCTCGGCATGATGGTTGGGAGCAAATGCCAAGTTCATACCAAAAGATCGTTAACAACAATACCAACTTGCGGACGACAAGGTAGTACAAGTACCAATACCAAACTAACTTATAATCTTTTTACTCCTGGCCCTAGTGTTCGTCTGGTAGAAAATCTTGCAGAGGACCAGCTCCCGCTCCTTCTCTTGCTCCAGGTCCCCGAGGTAGTACTGGTGCATCACCCAATTGGTCCTCTGCTGGTCAAAGTTCTTGTTGGTGTGCAGCACCAGAACCTTTTTGCTGCCCGTCTGCGGGCCGTTGACCATCACCGGCAAGGTATTGCCGGTGTTGTGCCACATCACGTGCATGCCGCACTCCGACTGTATCTTGCGACGCGTCCACGTGCCCCTTTTGAACGCCCTGGAATTGCGCTGGAAGAAATGCTTGCTTAGGCCACTCAGTGTGATACCTGCAGTATTGTCGAATACATGTTTTAGTGTACGTAGTTGGCATTTTCATAACACCTTTGGCATGTTGCAGTCCCTTGTTTCACTTTTTATTAACTATCAGATTGTAATTGCTTCACCAGGTCTGCGTCTAAAATGAAAAATAGAGCTATAAACAAAGGAATATGTTTGTGCAAGTAGACGGCGGATCGGTGTCTTACCTGGAAGTTTCTCAGGATGGGTGTAGCATATGCCGTGCTCCCTGTCGATGGTTGGTATGAACAAATCGATGAGAGGGTGAGATCTCGCGCTGTCAGCACTCACTTTGGCCTCAAGGTGCTCGATCAGCTCCTGATCCGTGGGATCGAACTTGACGCCAGCCGGCAGCACCGGCCAATCCTTCTTCGACTTGCATGGGTTAATTCCAGTTATATGGTACTCAATGTATGATCAATCAACTGTTTTAAGTGAATGATGAAAGATTTCGACAGATAAGTGGTACTCCAAATCTGAAGTCCAGAATACCCGAACACGCCGCCGGGATTCTTGTGTCACCTCACGTGCAGCGTGTTGTCACGTCAATTCAATGTGTGGACATGATGAATAATTTGACCGACGTATACTAGTACTGCTACTGTACTACTTACTAGTCGTATTTAGTGTCACATTTTAACCATAGGTTTAACTAACAAGTACACACTTGAAGCCTAAGTGATATATATATATATATATACTGCATAGCATCTCCATCATCATTATCAGTACATCCTGCGTAGGTGAGTTAGGATGCACTTGATCCCAGAAAGGTATCTATCCTTCAAACCAGAGGAGTGCTTCAAACTAACAACAGTACATAATATCCAACAAAAGAGGGTCGTGCTACAGCAGCAGAATACATGGCTCAGTCTACATATCAGTCCGAATCAAGTTGTGCATATTTGTTGTTGGCATGAACCACATCGCCGCATGTCGGGTTTGCAAAAGCCATCCATCGCATGGAAGCTTGATGCCTTTCACACACTGAAGATTATCTTGCAACAAGCTGTGTCGACGAATCTCTGGATATGGTGATTCATGAAACCCATGGTATGATGTGTAAACACAGTCCCCCCTGGCGAATGGAAGTTGCATAGCACGGTAATCATCGTCGGTGATATGATCGATGATTGGTTGGATGATCGGATAATTGAGCCCGAGGAACATGGAGTGGTTGCCGAGGCTGTAAACCCGCCTCCAGTTGAATACGCCTGGCCCAACGGAGCTGGGATCTTTCTCGAACACGAAGCAGCCATAGCCATCAATGTCACAAACGCCCCAGGCATTGTACTATATGTGGTTTGATGAAATGGTTTGGTCAATTTGGTACGTGCAAATGAGCATCAAATGACCACCGTCAGCTGAACGAGCGATAAACCACCACCCATCGGCTGGTATGATTCCAGGTCCTGGAATCATGAAGGCCGGCGCATTTCCGTCTGCTGCAACAATTCAAATTGGAGACCAAAGGGATAAAAATAAACAATCACGTTCAGTGTATGTGTGGAATTAAGATTATTATAACAGTGACACATATCATAGACAGAGAATTGCAATGCCGTGGTCATAATCATACCCCAAGTTAAAAAAATAAGCCAATGGCTTTCATATTCTAGCAATATATCATGGTTCAAACATCATGTAACAATGAGAGGAAAACAGATATGACAGGGCCAACTCATATTCTACCATAGCACTTACTACAGTTATCATATCAACTCTAAGCAATAACATGCGTTGTTATAAAAATCCTGGCAATGAGAGTAACATATAGCAATCATGAGGTTATACTCATAATATCTATTCTAACAATCATTAGATACCAATTGTTCTCATATCAACTCTAACAATAACATGTGTGGTCATAAAAATCTAGGAAATGAGAGGAACATATAGCAATGATGTGGTTACAGACATACTATATATTCTAAATTTGTAACAATGAACAGGCAGTCGTATTCTTAAGGTAAAGATGAGATGAGATAGAACAATTACACGGCGATAGATTCCACCAGTATAGGCAGCCAATCTGTGGGTCGACCGCATAAACGATGCCATCATGCACTATAGCATCAGACAGAAGTGTTAGGTGAAGAGGATCGACGATGAGCCATAACCATGTATGGCGACCGGATTCCAGATAGACTAATCCCATGTTGAAAACGGCAATGAGCTTGTAATCCATGTAGTCTTCTGATGGTGTGGGCACTTCGTAGATTACAACCTTCAGCAAACAGAGGTCGAGCCAAAAGCTCGACGCGTCTCGTGCGTAGTAGGCAGGTGTGTCCGGCGGGCCGCGAGGCTCGATGGCGGCGGTATCCAAAGATGGAAGGGTGATCTCTCGCTGGGTGTAGATATCCACGAGACGCCACAGACTATCGGATTGGTGGATGAGGACGATCCAGTTGGCCTTCATGCCCGCCCAGTAGTGGCCGCGCATGAAGGGCAGGTGGACGGGTAGTGGTAGCATGTCGAGGGGCACCACAGCAACCTCCGTAGGTTCATCAAGTCGGTGTCTGGGCCACCTGTGAGGATCGGGCATCAGCAAGCAGGGTGTCTTGAAAAGAGCCGGCCGGTTGCAGACGAGTAGACGGTACAAAGACACCGAGCATGCGGCCAGACGGACGGTGCTGAGTAGGTCCATACGATTACAGATCTCCTCCAAGAGAACATCAGGGAGGGAATTCCAATCGCGGCTCTGCGTGTCAGTCAGTTCTGCCATTGGGGTTTTCGGTGCCTGCGAGCCAGCGGGGAAGTGGATTCGGGCGGGCGAGCGACGAAGCTTCTCCTCATGTGGCCGAGCAGTGAGCGGGGGGGTATGGTACGCGCGAGCTACCAAGGAAGATAGCGCGGGCGGGCGAGCAGTGAGCGGGGGTAATGGTGTGTGGCCGACGATGGGGAAGAGAGGAGGAAGAATAAGAGAGGAGGAAGAAGAGTGGAAGACGGGGAAGAAAGTGCATTAAATCTCAATTCTACTACTACTACCAGGATATACCGTCCTTCGGAGTGTAAATAGTTACACCGATGACATGTGGGTCTACCACAAGAGGGCCCATATGTCAGTTAATGGAGGACAGAAGCGTGCTCTACTGGCAAACATGATGGCAGTACTGGGTAAGGCTGATTTAGTAACACCAACACGCTGGTTCAGCTTATTAATTAAGTGTCCCATCTGCTGCAGCGTGTATTGTCACTTCACTGCGAAGACTAGTTGAATAGTTCTCTTTGACCGAGATGAGGAATAATGGATCGCGAAGACTTCCTTTCTACATTATCCCTATGCCTCTATGCTCACTTCACTCATTTTGCTCCGTACGTAGTCACTTGTTGAAATCTCTAGAAAGACAAATACTTCGTATTTGGGAACAGAGGGAGGATTTTACTCCATATTTGGGAACAGAGTGAGGATTTTACTCCGTATTTGGGAACAAATGGAGTATCACCATATGGAGGGAACAGAGGAAGCTTGAAATATGAACATGTCAATGGGAGGGAGTAAGCCCCATGCATGTATGCATGCATGCAACATGCAACACTCACACGTACACATGGACGCACGCAACACTCACGCACCCATGCGGCACACAGCACGACGCAACACACACGCTCACGCTCAAGTGCTCAACCTACTCCCTACGTCCGTCAAAGACTGTACATTTAGAGATTTACACATTGACCAGGGCATAATTAACGCCCAAAAGTTATGTGTGCATGCGACCATTGAGAGAAGAAGATTAAATGAAGGTCGTTGCATGCTGTAATTAAGGATAGACATGTAGCCTATACCTAGAGCACAAGTTGGTGCATTAGTCAATCAATATCGATTTAGATTAAAGGCTAAATGCATTGGAAGTGTAGATGTACTACACTCTTTGTTTTCTAGCTGATTTCTTTGCTCTGCCAACTGGCAGGTGGGACCCAGAAACCAGGTGAAAATTTAACCAGAGCCAACAAAGTGCCATGTCGACTATGTGGCCGGTCAGTAGGGTGCAATACGGTGCTCTACGATGAGCTAGTGATTGTATAATCACCGCAAAACTATATATAGTGATCGTAAAGAGCGTATTGTTACATACGTTGACCTCCAGTGTATTTTTCTTGTTTCAAATTAAGCCATATTAACCGGAAAGGATGCAGTATGGACTAGTACTAGTACTGCTTTGATGTGTCCCGTCAACTCACCGAACGAGGAGAAGCTTGCTTACTATGCCTCTCCCTCGCCCACGCGCGCGGTGGTTCGCAGGACAAGGAGAGGGTTTTGACTACAGCGCGCCCTCTCCCTCTCCCTCGCCCTCGCCCTCGCGGTGGACGTGCAGCAGTTCAATCGGTGTCAGATTGCTAGAAGCATAATGTGTCCTGTAGTATCATCATTGTTGGACCTTCCGAAGAGGCGAAGAGCAAGTGCAAGGTTCACACGAGTACGAACTGTTGAACCTCCCAAAGAGGCAAAGAGCCAAGCGCAAGGTTTTATAGGAGTTGTCGTCCTAGTAGGAGTGTACTACAACTATAGCGAACGATGCTACTGTATGATGCCGCCACGTCACGTATATCCAAAGCTGTGCCACCTTTTTTTCTCAAAGAGCGTGTTGGAGCCCGTGCAACAACCACACAAGTTGCACGTACACATAACACATTTACTAGTAATAAATTCTAAAGGACAAATGCCAGTATGCCACACAAGTTCATCTCCAATTCATGTGATAAATTTGTGCACGACTAGTCTACATATATTCACAGCGCTACCGTTCACAATTTACGTACTCCACTTACACGTTATAGATGGGCTACATGTCCTCCTCCAGGTTCCAGTCCCAGGTGTTCTTCATGGATGGCACGATCCATAGCGGTGGGCAACGGGAATCATTGTCGCAGCTTTCTAGTCCGGTTCCACATGATGGAGACTCATCCAAGCTGAAGCGGCATAAATCAGGGGTAGCGTGTCCCAGCATGTCGTTCATCCGGCGGTGTGCACGGAAGACACAACCATGCTTCATGAACGGCAGGCCTTCCGTGTCGTGCACGGAAGGTGGCATCCGCTTCACAATGGGGTAGCTGTCCCCAATGAAAAGCGAGTACTCTCCAAGAGTGTTCCTCGGCACCCACGTAGCATCATGGGGGTCGAACTTGGTGCCGTTCATCTGGTACACGCGGCATCTCAGATCTGGACACATGGTGACATACATAGTCAAGGTCCATGCATAATAATGTTGTGCTCAAATATGGCGGTCAGTAATACTGTGCAGCAAATAGTACTACTCCGGTATAGAGGAAGTAAAATAACCGGCTTATTATATATAGCCACTGTTGGCTACATGGATGAGATAGTAAGACATGGAAAAACAAAAATGGTGGCAGCTAGTGGGTTCAAGTCTTCAAGGGCCTAGCTAGCTATACGCGTCCTCCAAGGTAAAAAGTACTCCTACTAGTACATAAGTAGAGTACTAGTACAACAATGAAAGAGAAGGCGAGAGGGTTAAAAAATGGAATACCTGGGTAGATGGTGACGGTCCGATCGTGGTAGATTGTGTGACCATGTTGCACATCAGTGGTACCATGGGTAACGACTGCTAAGATAGTTGATCCCAATATGCCAAAGTCAGCTACAAGGTTCTAGGTTAGACCGAATCGCAAATGCAAATGCACATCCAGGATCGGCGATCTTATGTTGATCGCAGGATGACTGGTCCCTGCAAAATAATGGAGTACCGTTAGGGATGCAAATGATGGTTTGTGCATTCCGTTTGTAATCTCCCGAACCGTAGGATGGCAACCAGATGAAACAAGTCCCCTGGCTTGTCACCGCGAAGATCCGGCCTAGATGGCACACGGCGTCTTTGAACGTGTAGGGGTACAAATCTGCCGCCGCCAACATGCGCCAGCCTCTGCCGTTACTGCCTCTTGCATTGATGCCAATCCTTATGTCAAACACCGCAATGAGATAGTAATCGTCATAGCCGTGTCGCTTTGTCGGCGGGTCCGTAATTGCTATCTTCTTCAATCTCATGTAGGCATCATCATACGTATTCAAGCCCAGCCAGCCCGGAAGGCCGATCCCAATGGTGGAGAAGGGGTCTACCGGAACGGCCGCACTGCTATGGATGTTGAGCAAAATGATGGTGGTATCCGGCCGGAGGTATGCAAGCCAATCTTCATTGGCACCGACCCAGACCTATATATAAGATGGTGGGCAGCGGAGAAATTACGGGATGGAAATGGAATAACTAAGTACTACATGATCAAACTCCATTACTGACCTGCTCATCGGACAAAATCCGACTACCTCTTAACATCGGCAACTCTAGCGGAGTCAACGTGCAACCATGGCCAGGGAGCGGTGGACTGTTCGAAGGATTGTCCCATAGAAGAACCTTCTCCTCGAGGACGCATGGAAGACCAACAAGCATGGCCTTTTCCCAAGCCATTTTAAGCACCGTCTTGAAATAGTTGGTGCAGGAAGCACCTAGTCTTGCGGCGGTGAGGACGTCGGAGCGGCATGCGATTTCTCCCAAAGGATCGTCGTCTAAGGTCGCCCAGCCCCGACGAGGAGGAGAACCGTCTGGCGAATCCATGGGAGCAGCGACGAACTGCCTTCTCTTCGGGGGGAGGGGAACTGGCGAGGAGGAGATAAGAGTGTAGTAACCGCAGGGCCTCGTCCCTTCCAACTGTAGATCGTTCCTTCCAACTGTAGAGAAGGGGTGAGGCTATTATTTACTACTAGTACTAGCATTATGGGACGTTATGGGATTGCATTATACTGTAAATAATAGCACTAGTAAGAAATTTTTGGCACTAGCTAGTAGTTTTTGGCGTGGATTAAGAAATTTTAGGTATGTTTTTGCTATTTTTTCTACACGCCAACTAGTGTCAAAAAACGTCTTACATTATGTGACGGAGGAGTACGTACTCGTACTGTAGCAGTACTAGTACTACTTTCTCAACTAGTAGTGTGAGGGTACTACTAGTGCTATGTACTGTACTTCTAGTATAGTGCACCAGTTTTGAACTCTTGAATCTCAGGGCCAAGGAGCTACAGTTGGAAGTGGAGGGTACTACTGTTCTCTAGAACCATCGTTGTACTAATGCAGGGAAAGTACACCTATGTAGTGGCCTAGTGGGTACTCTCAGTGCTCTATCCAGCCGCTCCTCTCACATAGCTGGCCTACTCAGCCGCTCCTCTCAGGCACACACTAGCAGCCTGTTTATCAGCGACGGTTACTGCGGGGGCAGAACATTTGAGTTATTTGATACAGCGAGACTAGGCTTTTCGCTTCCATTTGTGGAGGTGTAATGGATCTCGTCGAACTTTGTTAGTAGTTCCTTCTTTATGAATGAGATGAAGCAAAGCTTTTGCCTCCGTTTAAAAAAAACACGTCAAGAGGAATTTCTTTTATAGTAGAGACGATAATGGAGTGAAGTCCATGCATGCAACGCCACAAGCTACAGAGTAGTAGTAGAGCACTTTACGTACAGAGCCATATTGCACAGTTCCCAATGCCCCGCCAGGCTTTTCCGGCTCCTCGGGCTTAATTGGGAGGCGCTAGTTTAAATATGCTACTAGCTGATGAGGAAGCTGTAAGCGAGGTGCGGCTAGGGCGAGCACGCGAGCCACGCCATGCTGGGAAGGAAAACCCGTTCACGTGGCTAGGCTATCCAGTGCACCTAGATTGTGGTGCCGCACGTCCGTTTGACTTCAAAACTCAAACTACCCGTGTAAAATATTGGCTCGCAGCGAAGTTACTATTTAAAAAAAGGTCGTCGTGCGTTCGGCCGGGATCGAACCCACAAAACGAGGTATACACTCCCGCGACCAGTAGTAGTACTCGTTGGAGTACAACGCAACCTAGAATCGCCTTTTGTCACTAGTAGTACATTGTTCCTTACAAGAAACCCCTAATAATGCAAGAAACCACTAATAATGCCAAGAAACTACTACCACTTGCATACATGGCAGACTTAAGATAAGACTACCTTATCAACCATTGTACATGCTCTTACCAACCAGCCCTACCAAGAAACGACTACTCTTCAAAGTGCTGTTATAGGCACGTTTCAACCCATGGCCCTGTTTGGATACATTTGTTGTCAATCTAACCCTGCCATCCAAACACCACTTTGGTTAGAGTTAGTTTAGGGTTAGAATCTAACATGTGACTTAGAGTATCCAAACAGGGCCCGTGTCCCCCATTAAGTCAACGCCTTCTATTTGACCGGGCGTCATGAATTGTGGGACCTACATGTCAGTCTGCACAAAAATCCCGAGTGACCTCCTACCTCCTGCCCATCCACCTAGTCATCCTCGGCCATGGGACGCAGCTACCGCCGCCGGCAGAAGGCGAGGTCAAAACCGTCGGCGGTGCGGAGCCCATCTTGCGGCTGCCTGGATGCCAGCTCCGTCCGGTGCTCGCGGCCGCTAGCTAGCCAAGATAGCTCCATCCAGCTGCTTGTCTGCAAGGTTTTCTAGCTAGATTGGCACGGCAGCGCGGCGGCTTGCTCGCGCGTGCCGCGCTAAGGCCAGCCATCTAGCTCGAGCGAAGGCCAGCGCGGCGGCTTGCTTGCTCGTGAGTCACGCTCGAGCCAGCCTGCCAACCCGTGCGGAGGCCAGCGCGGCGTCCGGCCCGTCCGGTGGAGCGGCGGCCAACTCGCTCATCACCAGCGCCACTGACGAACACGCATCAGCACTGTTTGAAGTAATGTTCAGGAAAAATAATGATTTGAGGGGGAATAATAGGATAGAAGGTCAGATGTGGGTCCCTCGTGTCAACGGTCAAACAAAATGTGTTGGTTTAAGCTGCCTCGTCAGCACGGATGTGTGAGCCAACCCTGTCATAAATGGTTTTAAACTAACCTAATCGGTAGGTAGTAGTTTTGGGCGTGGATTAAGAAATTTTGGGTATGTTTTTGCTATTTTTTGTAGAATAGATTCTTCCTAGGGCTGGTTGAAAGTGGTAGTTTTTTGTTAAATACTCTACATATTGTAAGTAGGAGTGAAAGTTAAGCTTTGGAACCCAATAAGGAAGGCTAGTTACATAGTGCATATGTGTACATGATTGAAAGTAAATATCAACCATGAGTGACTAATATCTTGATGGAAAACTCGAAACTATGGAATACTAGGGAAAAAAATTGCATGGTTGGAAATACTAGCAATGCTTATGTGCGTTGCAACGAATCATAATTAGAATAATACTTATTCACAAACTTGATACAAAACACTCTAATTTTGATATACATATATCACTAGAGATATATTATGTTTCAATCAGAATATATTCCTTGGGCTGTTTTGGTGAGGTCAGGGAGGGATGTGGTTGGTTTTAAGATACTAAATATGGGTTTTTCTGCAAATTGGTAGACAAGTGGGATGATGTAGATCTAATGGTCACAAATGACGGATGGCAGACACACCATCATCACCAACTTAGTCTTCTGTAGGAGTACTAGCAAGATCCGTGCATTGCACGGAACATCAAGATGCATTTTTTTATAAAAACACTCGTTGTGATTGACCCATACGGGAGTAATCCCATGTGTAAAAACTAATGATATCTTGAGAAATAGGAGATAAGGTGAAGAGGAGTGGGGCGTGGTGGTGATTGGTGGTCGGACTGAGCGGGGGCATGGGGATTGATGACGCCGGCAGCGGCCACCAGGCGAGTTTGTTCCAGAGGCTTCCTTTCTTAATTGCTCAACAATGAGGTTGAAGGATGAACGAGGGAAGGCCTTGTCTGCAAATGTGGAGAGGGGTGCAGGTATCTTTTAGTTTAATTTCCATCAGTCAGATATAGATCGGACGGTCTATATTGCAAGATGGCATGCTTACCATCATCACCACCTCGGTTTTTTATAAGAGAAGAAATATAAGTATGGAGATACAAATGTATTATTGATACTTGTTTCCGTAAACTAGCATCTACATTCTATTCAACGCCTCAGCATGTGAGGCCTTAGCACAATGACTTCTCAACTGTGTAAAACAAAGGTTTTCCCGTCCTCGATAAGGAGGGGGTGACGGCGGCGCGCTTTTTGGCTTGCTCTAGTCCTAGTAGTCATACTAGGTGGTCTAAGCACGTGTAGATTTATTCCTTTTCATGTCTCGTGTTCGCCGTACTGCCACGACTGTTGATGAATAGACGGTAAGTTATTCACGGGGAAACCCTTGTTGAGCGTGTTTGCGAGAGAGAGAGAGACAGTGTGCATGTGTGATATGTCTAGAGACTGAGGCAATGATAACAGATTCTTTGTGTCTATGTGTGTGGAGGATAGAGAGAGACATGTACATGGGGCTTTGTGTTGTGTAACATGGAGACACATATACATAATTAGAGAGTGAGTGTGCGAGATACACATGCAGGCATCGGGAGAGATGAGGATCCAGATTAATGGGTGTTTGTGCGTGTCTGTGTGTGTTTGTGCGCGCGTTTGTGCGTGAGAGGGAGTGTGTGTATGTGGAGTAGAGAGACCACTAATGATGTAAACCTAGTATAAGGGAAGGGGGAATGGTGTGACATGTGTAGT
Source organism: Aegilops tauschii subsp. strangulata (assembly GCF_002575655.3). NCBI lineage: Eukaryota > Viridiplantae > Streptophyta > Magnoliopsida > Poales > Poaceae > Aegilops > Aegilops tauschii. Next base: position 436,976,005 of record NC_053041.3, on the reverse strand, counting down.
AGTGGGATAGCATGGGTGCGGGCGGGAGGAGCAGACTATTTGGAAGAGACATCGACTGTGTGTGGGAGAGGGGTGTGTGAGAGAGAGAGAGAGAGCTAGCGACGGAGAGAGAGAGAGAGAGAGAGAGAGAGAGAGAGAGAGAGAGGAAGAGAGGGGGCGAGAGAGGGGGCGTTTGTGTCCATAAATGGCGTATAGATAGGGAGACAATGTTGATGTTGTTTGAAATTGGCCTATGTACGGAGACGCAAGGGAAGCGAGTCATCATGTGTGTGATAGGGACTTCATGAGAGATCTAGAATAGATGGTGTAGAGAACAATATGCGAGATCGAGAACGATGATACATTAGGGAGCTATGGAAAGAGTCACGACATATATGTATACAGGGAGGAGCTGGGGCGGGTCCGCATGTGGGAGAGATAGAAAGAGGAGAGTGGTGCATAAGGAGATAAAGTGTGCTTGTTTTGCAGTGGGGGTGGTGTGTGAGGTGAGTGTGCGAGAACCACATAACTAGGGAGATAGACGTTTGGGGGCGACGTTTTGTGTGTATGGGAAAGATACACTCTACATAGTGCGTGTGCTTGGGAAAGAGAGATGCCGGGAGACCTAGCTAGAGAGTGGGGGAAGAGATGTGTGCATGCCCAAGAGATAAAGTGATAGAGACCTATATTGGGGTCCGGACTTTAGAAGAGAGAGGGGTGTTAATGTGCTCGTGTGTTGGTGTTTGGGGGAGAGAACGACTTCTCTCTGTGTGTGGGGGGCGACGAGAGGGGGGTTGCTTCAGATAAAGAGTGAGGTGTCTATATTTGAGGGACTTTAGCGTAATTGAGATATACATGGTCAATAGTGTGTGCACTCAAGGTAGATCAATTTGTTTCACAGTTTGGACTATGAGATAACGATACTTTTGAACATGCGTGATATACTTTGATGTACCACAATTACAAACCTAAGATTGGAATTTTGGAATTCAACTCCATCATTAGCTTTTGTAATTCATTTAAACGAAGGTACATTTTTAAGCCGGGATTTCGTGATTTCAAATTCATATATCAAACCTAGAGATATACACATACGGGCATGTTCAAACTTTATAATCATCCACTTTATTCATACACATACACATTTTTGCTTTTGTCATCATATTTAGGATAAACACATTTGGAATTTCATTTGAATTGGACCATATGATGGTATTTGCTTGTAGTAGCTCAATGATCCATATTTGAATTGAATGGACAATCTAAGTTTCGAGTTGGAGACATTGATTTTCAAAACTTGCACTTTTTAAGCGTGCAAAACAAACAAATTCTCGGCCATGATATCATAGTCGGTCGTACAAGAGCAGAATATAATTTCAGGCACCAAAAGCTTTCAAACTTTCCGCTCACATCGAAATATCTCGCGCCGAAAGTTTAGCCCTGCGATATTCCTGTTTTACCCCTGCCACATGAACAGAAAAGGGCTGCTTTGGTAACTCCATTGTTTTCCCCTCTTTTCCCCCAACATTCTTCCCTGGAGCCCCTCCCCGACCCCCCCCCAACCACGGCAAGCCGCCGAATCTAGTCCTCCGCTGCAGCGGTGGACCTCACACCCTGACGGATCTACCTTCCGCACCTTGGAACCCCCAACTGCCAACTCACCACTTCACCGGAGCCGCTTCAGCGACTGGCTTGTACACCGCTCTAGATCTCCTTGACCGCCATCATGGTCCACCGCACCGGATCTACTTAACCGACGCCCTCGTCCACCACAGTGTAGGCCCTTCACTTACTCCCTCGTCCGTCCCTTCGCTGGCCCTTCATACAAGCCCTCGTCCGCCGCAATAGATCCGCCTCACCGAAAGCATTGTACAACACGCCCGCCGAAGCCTTCGTCCACTGCACTGGACCCGCTCCACGGACGCCATATTCAACTCCACCGGCCCTGCTTTACCGATGCCGCAGCCTCATCAGGTTATTTCGATCTGTACTCCTTTGGTTTTTCTATTTATCGTGCAACTGTTCACTTACCACAGATGAGCTTTCTTGTATGTCGACAGGCGCCGCAACCGTAGCACCGGAGCCGCGGATGTCGTTTATTTGCCACTTACATCCTTAGTTTCATCTTACCATTTTAATTTATTTTCGACTGATGCTGCTTCGAACCATTTAAATATAGCTTGCCATGCTCGGCAATAATTCATATGTCGTTTACCATGTAAGCTTACTGCCTGGATCATGCGATAACTATCTCTTACTTATGTCCAGCGGAAACCTTTCAGGATGCCGTTCGCACTAGGACACAATGTACAACCCCAGAATCTATTTGTGGAAGCAGTGCGCCATCCATGTTACCATATGGTAGTGGTTCAGAGGCAGCACCGCTGGAGAGCAGTCTGAGCACAGATATTATAGTTCTTGAGGCTCTACTAGAGGCAGAAAGAGATAGTGTGGCTGCCATGAATGAGGTAATCTCGATCTTGAAGCTGGAAATTATGCAATTAGTTGCACGCATTGTGCAAGCAACCCAAGAATTGGAGGAAGTAAGAATGTTGCATTTGAGGAGGAGGTCCTGCTGCTTCTGCTATCTGAAGCCCAGGGTAATCCCACTTCTTCTTTAGATAGCAGTTGAAATTGTCATTAGATTATTGTACTTGCATGTTGTGTCATGTCTCTGAATGGATTATGTTGTAAGACCCCCTATGTTGTCCATGTGTTGTAATGATCCGAATTTTTTAGGCGAGGTAATCCTTAGTACTTGTATGATTGACATAAGGTGAATTGTTTTTCGTGTGAGCATATTGTATTGGATGAAATAACTGTTTGACTCAAAGTGTATCCAACCTACTGAATTCGAAGATCACGGCATTTCTAAATCATAATCATATATAAAGGTGGAATAAATCTTTGTTGTGGTTTTGAAGAAATAAATAACAAAACGTAGAATTATCTGTGGATATTCGTAATCGAATAAAAATTGGATTTGGATTTAGTTGCCAGGGCCCAGGGCAAACGTGAATGCTAATTCTCCAAAGTTTTGAACGAAGCGGCTAAACACCCACTATCATTTGTGGGCTGCCCGAAGAAAGTGTTTGCGAGATGGAAATTACTGTCTACCCCTGACACTTGACATCCGTATCGACCGGATTTACACTTCTGTCGATAGGGGTAGACTAGTAACTTCAATCATACGTGACACGACGGCCTCTGAGCCCATTCAGACACGGTGGGCGCCAAACATGGGCGGCAAAACACATTTGATTCAAGCTCGTCCGAAAGACATGTGTCTCTCCCTCCATTTTCCCATTCATCCATGGTGGGCGGCAAAACAAACTCTCCTCGTCTGAAATTGATGTAGGCTAATATTTTAAATAGGGGCAGATGTGTAATTTCCCTCAGACGTGACACAACCGCCCTACCTATCAGCCCCATTCATACACCGTGGGCGCCAACCGTGGGCGGCAAAACACCCTCTCCTCGCCCGAAATCGTTACCGGCAAATATTTGGGAGATGCGAGATTACCGTCCTATCCCCAACCGACGTGATGTCCGGAATTTTAAACGGGGGATAAGTTCGTAACTTTCCCACATTTCAGACAAGCGCGTCCCAAAGTTTGAGATCCCCCCTCCCCCTCCATTTCCCCATTCATACACCGTCGGCGCCACGACAACCTCCCCACTGCGGCCAGCCTCCTCCATCCGCCACCCCATCCTCCACCTTGCCGGAGCCGCTACCCCTACCCCGTCGTCCACTGCAAGAGATGGACGTCTCTCATCCACGGCGCCGGACCAGGATCCTTTCATCGCGTCGTCTCGCTTCATCGGCGCCGTCGTCCACTTTGTCGTTGCCGCTCCTACGACCGCCTCGTCCATGGCAACAGGATTTATCCCCCAACCCGGCCGTCTGCCATCTAAAGTCTTCTTCCCCGCCGCCGACAACCATTGCACCCGCAGCACCCTCAACGTATCAGCAGGGGCCTACACGGTGTCGCAAGAGAGGTGGTACTCTTCCATATGTGCTTAATTTATTGATCTCACCTGGAAAATAGATCTTAAATTGTTTACTGTACTTTTCTTGTCCGTACCAAATCGTAGTGGCTAGTTGAATGCAAACATTGGTTGCGAAGTAGTTTTGTCCGGTTTGCACCTTCAGATCCGCCATGTCATGGTCACTATACTCGTAAAGCTTATGGTTTCCCCCTTTATATCCACTACCATCATCGTAGGTGCTTCTCTGCTTCGTGTCGTGCTAGCACTGCTCCTCAAGACCTCAACCCATCAAGCGAAAGAACATGCCACTCATAATTCCAAAGCTTACGTGTTGAAATACGAATCTGATATGATGCTCATATTACTAAAACAGAGAATGTTTAATTGGTCACCTAATGTTCCTATATTCATTTCAAAAAGCATGTGCGCCACCCACTGGTCCAGCTAGTTCCACTTTCCTGATTTTACTCTTGATGCTTAGGGTTTTCCCCTTTTATCTACTCTACTATGATCTGCATAGGTGCTTTCTATCATACTAGCATTAATCCACCCTTCAAGCTAAACAACACAACACTCAAAATTCCAAAGCTTAGTTGTTCAAATATGATTGTGATATGATACTGATATTAGTTAACAGACACATTTAATTGGTTAGCTAAAGGTCCCACTTGAGTTTCCAAATGCATGTCGCGACATATAGAGAGACAGCAGAATTGCATTTCTTTGTCACTTGTTGACTGTACTTTCTTGTTCATTCCAAATCTTAGTTGTTATTTCAAAGCAAATATCGGTTGCTAACTACCCTTTGCGCGGTTTGCAGCTTCAGATCTGCCATCCCACTGCCACGGTCAACACTATACTCATCATGCTTACGGTTTCCCCATTTTATGATGACCATGATCAGCCTACGTGGTTCGTGTCGTAATAGCACTGCTCCACCCATCGAGCTAAACAAGCTTAGTTGTACAAATTCAAATCTGATATTATGCTGATATTAGTAAAACTGAGAGATGTTTAATTGGTCAGCTAAATGTTCCTACTTTAGTTTCGAAATGCATGTGAGCCACATATGGAGAGACCGGAAAGAATAGTATTTCTCTGTGCGCTCTGGTTCATCATGGGTGGCCAACTGACATTGTATAGAAAGACTTGTAATATCTTCAATCTGCTTGCTCTTCTGCTCTTCTTTAAGATGATCCTCTTCTCTTGCGGTCGACTGGTCAGGTCGAGTTATTCTCCCTTAGTATATTTTGAATCTATCAGGTCAGGTCGACTTGTTCTTCTTTACTATATGTTGAAGCTGTCATCTGCGAAGTATCATCACTTCTGGAGCTCTCATATTTTGAGTAGTAGGCCACATTATATTAATGCACACACCAAATTACAGCATGCATGGCACCTCTTAGAAGAATTGCAGAGATAGCACAAAGGGGTTTACAGGGAGGAAGTATTGGATTAGAATCACTTCTGCATCACAAAGATAATCTCACTTGTTTTTATGTTTTCATGCATGTCAGGTATTGAACATTATCAAAATGAATATGAGAATGGGCGCACGAGAGGAATATTGCGGAACGATCCACTGGCTAACAAACTTGGCATGGTGGAGGATGGCCTATCTTATTCACCCATCAAGGTGCATGCTCTAACTTGGCAAGGTTGTATTGGTCGCACATATTTTGCATCTGACCTCCTGCATTACTTCTACTTTGTTACACCATCTGCTTAGTTTAAGCATCATATATGAGTATATGCCATACCTATCCATTTTCTGTACCTATTCCATGTGTCGTCATACTATGTTTTTCCAGTCAAATGTTGTTCTTTCGTAATAGATGTCCAAAAGGAAGAGGGTGATTGCAGATCCTCAAGGAGTACAAACTAGGTATTTGGAAAAGGTAGTGATACCTGTTAAATCAGATAGATCAGCAGCCACAGAAAACACAGGCCCAACTGTAACAGACTTTACCCCTACTCCAGTGGCCAAACCCCTATTAGAACTGCTGACAGCCCAGCGTTAGGTATTGTCTATGATATCAATTCAAATTTTGAACTCCTAAATTTCTGCATGTGCCTTACCTTCTCTCTTGTATGAAAACTAATTTTAGATGAATGTCCTTGCTCAAAGGATCATAGGATCTCACGAAAATACTGGGCTCTGAATTGCTCTTGTCAGTACCTCTTGCCCTTTGTCAACATACTTACACTCATTGCTGTTTGATTATGTAGCATCACTGTAAATGTTCGCTTCTTTATCCTTCCTTCGCTTGAAATTATAAGATCTATATTTACTCTTAGATAAATGTAGAATTAACACAATGGTTATGAAGTTTTGGATTGCTCATGTAAGTACCTGTTGTCATGTACTCCCTCTGTATCGAATTAATTGTTGATCAATTGGACGTATTTAGAACTTAATAGTGCTAGACATCCATTTGAGCGACAACTAATAACGGACGGTGGTGGTATTACTGTACATGCATCGCGAGATAGTTGATTATCTAGCATTACTCTGCATCTTATCTGCCCTGCCCTCCACTTTCTCCAAATTAACATATCTACATTTACTCTTACCAAAATGTTGAATAAATCCAATGCCACTACACACGTTGATGTCTGAATTCCTCTTGTCAGTACCTTTTGCCTTGTAATGTTGTACTTAATTAATTGCTATTTGATTATGTATCATCAGTCTGCACCTGAGCTTCATTATCCTCTATTTCTTCCAATATTATTTGATCTATATTTACTCTTTGCAAAATGTAGAATAATGGCAACGCTTATAAAGAATTTTCTTTGGGGATTTATTGAATTATCTTTCCATCAACATGGAGAAGGGCTTTGTCCAGCCCGTGTTAACATTTAATGTAAGTTCATCCTTCTCAAGCCTTCAAACTTTGTTCTAGTATAGATTTCGATAGGCATCATTTCCTCCACTACTGTTTACATCTGATTGGATGTTTGCAACAACTACTAGTTTTAAATTGTAGTTGTAAAAACATGTTCCTTATACAGAATAGATCCATTTATTTGCTTATATAATTGTGAAACCTGTTACGTGTCTCCTTGTTTCTCTTTCAGAGTCGTATCTCTTATGCCAGGCAGAACTTTAGGAAAGATAGTGAGCCAAACCATCTTGAGGACAGCGAGATGACCCCAAGGTCCTGTCTTGATGAAGACAGTGAGTTGAAGCTACTCACCAGCAGGTGTGAGACAACCTCTGTGCAGTCGCTGCCTCAATCAGTTCGACTTCTTCAGTCTCAACTTAAAGCGAAAAGGCTTGCTTCAGGTCAGCTCCGACTTGAAGTCAAAGATGTAATGAAGATGTCAGGGGACTGCCTTGCGCACTATGGTGCCATACAGCTAGGGATGAAGCATCTATCATTGACACAACTGAGGTCTCATCAGCTTGCTCGGCTGCTTGCGGGGGCCCGAGCTTGCCAGGTCTAGTGCCTTCTGAAGTGCTCTCAGTTTTGTATATTCTTTTGTCGGCACGTTTATATGCACTGGTGGCGACCTTTGATGCCCAGTGTATGTAATCCGCGGTCATGTTGCGCGTTATTATCACCGGGTAGCGAACTTTGATTCCTAATATGTCGTAATTTCTTTATTGTATAGTCTAGGTTTATTCTTTGGTCGGTATGTTGTAATTTAGGCCGGAAGGTTCAGTGGATCTCAGTGTTGTGGGTCTTCAGGCCGGCTCGTTACTCATATGGGCCAAAACGTGGGCCTATAATCATCTTGGGCCATTAGCAGGTCTAAACCTATAGCAGTTTCCCGCCTTTAATAGGCCATGGGCTACATATTTACTGTAGTGACACCGGGCTTCCTACGGGCCATAGAAACAATGGGCCTTCTACGGTCGGTAGAAACAATGGGCCTTCTACGGGCCGTAGAAACAATGGGCCTTCTACGGGCCGTATCATCAATGGGCCTTAGACGGGCCGTATGATCGATTGGCCAAACATGGGCCAAAAACAGACCGCATTATGGCCGTAAACGGGCTAGAGTTGGAGTCGTCCGTTCATGGGCTGACCATAACGGGCCGTCGTTAATAGGCCATATTTGATGATGCTATGAAAACGGCCCAACGTATTAACGGGCCACAAACGGGCCGACTGTAACCACGGGTTGAATTTGGCCCACAAGCAGAAAATGGCAGTAACGGGCCGTAAGTAACCGAATGCTGGAAATCAGCCCAAGAATAAATGGGCCCTGAGAAGGCCGAAAGATAACATGGGCTGCAAACGGCCCAATGGATTAAAGGGCCGTTAATGGGTATAAAGTGATACACTGTTCATTACGGGCCAGGTTCACCACGGGCCGTTAATGGGCCAAGAGTTACAAAGGGCCTCATCTGGGCCGAAAGACGTCATGGGCCATACATGGGCCGGAACTTAAAATGGGCTGGAATCATATTGGACGGCCCAGATGACGCTACTGGGCCTAATTCGGATAGGTCGTAACGGGCCCTGGGTTAGCGGGCTGTAAATGGGCTATATGCGAACAGGACGTTAACAGGCTTTCCGTGGGCTGGCCCGCCACCTTTTGACCAAGTCAAACGGGCCGGCCTTTTCACTGGAATGGGCCTCTGTTGGGCTGTGCCACGTGTCGACATATCATAGGCGCCTTCTGTCCAATGAGTGGATGACATCTGTCCCAACGGTCAGCCGACACGTGTTTCCTCCAGCCAATGATGATTTTACATGTGGAAAATCCCCATTGGTCGGGGCTGTTAGCGGGTTATCGGATCCAAAATCGGACCCGATAGCTTAACGGCGTTCCGTTACGGTGGATGCCACGTGTTGGTCACCCTTGACGAAAGCACTTCTGTGACGCGCGATTTATCGTCATGGAAGTGGACACTTCCATGATGATAATTTTGGTAATGTCATGGAACACTTCTACGACAGCACATGTATGACTATCTTGATTCTGTCATAAAATTGTCATGGATGTACATGCATGAAAAAAAATGTGACCTATTGTGACAAACACGTATCATCACGGAAGTGTATTTTTTTTGTAGTGCAACCTTCGGGTTAGTGCCTTCGAAATTATTTATTTTGATGGCTCCAGACAGGTAAACCTCCTTGATGACATATGGGCCTTCCCATTTCGAGAGGAGCTTTCCTGCAAAGAATCTAAAACGAGAGTTGCACAAAAGAACATATTCTCCGACTTTAAACTCACGCTTTTGGATTCTTTTGTCATGCCATCTTTTAACTTTCTCTATGAATAATTTTGCATTTTCATAAGCCTGGGTTCTCCATTCATCTAAAGAGCTAATATCAAACAACCTCTTTTCACCAGCAAGTTTGAAATCATAGTGGAGTTCTTTAACTGCCCAATATGCTTTATGTTCTAACTCAAGAGGTAAATGACAAGCTTTTCCATAAACCATTTTATAAGGAGACATACCCATAGGATTTTTATATGCTGTTCTATAAGCCCAAAGTGCATCATCTAATTTCTTAGACCAATTCTTCCTGGACCTATTGACAATCTTTTGCAAAATTAATTTTATTTCTCTATTGCTAACCTCAACTTGACCACTAGACTGAGGATGACAAGGTGATGCAATTCTATGGTTAACATCATACTTAGCAAGCATTTTATGAAAAGCACCATGAATAAAGTGTGAACCACCATCAGTCATTAAATATCTAGGAACTCCAAACCGTGGGAAAATAACTTCCTTGGGAATTTTAATAGAGGTGTTGTGATCAGCACTGCTAGTTGGAATAGCTTCTACCCATTTAGTAACATAATCAACAACAACCAAAATATGTGTATACCCATTAGAGGAAGGAAAGGGTCCCATGTAATCAAATCCCCAAACATCAAATGGTTCAATAGCAAGTGAATAATTCGTAGGCATTTCTTGACGCTTACCGATATTACCTATTCCTTGGCATTCATCACAAGATGAGACATACTTACGAGCATCCTTGAAGAGAGTAGGCCAATAAAATCCAGATTGCAATACCTTATGAGCAGTTCTATCTCCAACATGATGTCCTCCATATGGTTCGGAGTGACATTTCCGTAGGATTTGTCCCTGTTCATGCTCAGGTACACAACGTCTAATAATACCATCTACTCCTTCTTTATAAAGATGTGGGCCATCCCAAAAGTAATGTCTTAAATCATAGACGAACATTTTCTTTTGTTGGTAAGTAAAGCTAGGTTGCAAATATTTAGCAACAATGTAATTAGCATAGTCAGCATACCAAGGAGTACTATTAGCAACATTTATTGCAGCTAGTTGCTCATCAGGAAAACTATCATCAATAGGGAGTGGGTCATCAAGCACATTTTCAAGCCTAGACAAGTTATCAGCTACGGGATTCTCAGCTCCCTTTCTATCAATAATATGCAATTCAAATTCTTGTAACAAGAGAACCCAACGAATAAGTCTAGGTTTAGCATCTTTCTTTTCCATAAGATATTTAATAGCAGCATGGTCTGTGTGAACAGTTACTTTGGAATCAACAATATAAGGTCTAAACTTATCACAAGCAAACACCACTGCTAAGAATTCCTTTTCAGTAGTAGCATAATTTGTTTGAGCACTGTCTAGAGTTTTAGTAGCATAATGAATAACATTCAATTTCTTATCAACTCTTTGTCCTAGAACAGCACCAACATCATAATCACTAGCATCACACATAATTTCAAAAGGCAAGTTCCAATCAGGTGGTTGAACAATAGGTGCGGAGATTAAAGCTTTCTTGAGTGTTTCAAAGGCTTCTAAACAATCATCATCAAAAACAAAAGGGATATCCTTTTGCAAAAGATTAGTGAGAGGCCTAGAAATTTTAGAGAAGTCTTTAATAAACCTCCTATAGAAACCAGCATGACCTAGGAAACTACGAATACCTTTTATGTCCTTAGGACACGGCATTTTCTCAATTGCATCAACCTTAGCTTGGTCTACTTCAATACCTCTTTTAGAAATTTTATGACCCAAGACAATGCCTTCATTAACCATAAAGTGGCACTTCTCCCAATTCAAGACCAGATTTGTTTGTTCACATCTCTGCAAAACTCGATCAAGATTGCTTAAACAATCATCAAAAGACTTCCCATAAACAGAGAATTCATCCATGAAAACCTCAACAATCTTTTCACAAAAGTCAGAGAATGTAGCCATCATGCATCTTTGAAAGGTAGCAGGTGCATTACATAAACCAAAAGGCATACGTCTATAAGCATAAGTTCCAAAAGGACGAGTAAAGGTAGTCTTTTCTTGATCAGGTTGATAAACAGGTATTTGTGAAAAGCCAGAATATCCATCAAGGAAGCAAAAGTGTGTGTGCTTAGATAATCTTTCAAGCATTTGATCGATAGAAGGCAAAGGGTAATGATCTTTTCTAGTTGCGTTCTTTAATTTTCTAAAATCAATTACCATTCTATAGCCTGTAACAATTCTTTGTGGAATAAGTTCATTCTTATCATTAGGAACAACAGTTATACCTCCTTTCTTAGGGACACAATGAACAGGACTTACCCATCTACTATCAGCTATGGGATAGATTATACCTGCTTCCAGAAGTTTTAGGATTTCCGTTCTTACCACTTCTTTCATCTTCGGATTTAACGGACGTTGATGATCAACAACTGGTTTATCATCAGGTTCCATATTAATTTTGTGCTGACATAGAGTGGGGCTAATGCCCTTTAAATCATCAAGAGTATACCCAATAGCAGCTCGGTGCTTCCTTAGAACTTTCAATAATCTTTCTTCTTCATGTTCTGAAAGGTTAGCACTGATAATAACAGGATATATCTTCCTTCCATCAAGATAAGCATATTTCAAAGTGTCTGGCAATTGTTTTAATTCAAACACAGGATCAACTTTAGGTGGAGGAGGACCCCCTAGAGTTTCAATGGGCAAATTGTGTTTAAGTAGAGGACGGTGTTCAAAGAATATCTTATCTATTTCATTTCTTTCATGCATATGTAAATCATTTTCATGCTCTAGCAAGTATTGTTCTAAAGGGTCAGTAGGTGGAACAGCAATAGAAGCAAGACCAATTAATTTATCCTTACTAGGAAATTCTTTTTCATCATGATTTCTACTAAACTTGGAAAAATTGAACTCATGAGACTCATCACCAAAGCTAACTCTCATAGTTTGTTTCTTACAATCTATCTCAACATTAACTGTCTTCAAGAAAGGTCTGCCAAAGATAATGGGACAGAAGTCATCTTGTGGAGAACCAAGAACATCAGTAGGGTATTTTACTTTCCCACACAAGACTTCAACATCTCTAACAATCCCAACTGGTGATATGGTATCTCTATTGGCAAGCTTAATAGTAACATCTATGTTTTCTATCTCAACATGTGTTATGTCTTTCATAATTTCTTGATATAATGAGTGAGGAATAGCGCTCACACTAGCACCCATGTCACATAAACCATGATAACAATGATCTCCTTTTTTAACTGAAATGATAGGCAGGCCAACAACTGGTCTATTTCTATCCCCTTTTCGGGTTTAGCAATTCTAGCAGCTTCTTCACAGAAGTAGATAGCATGCCCATCCACATCTTCTTCTAAGAGATCTTTAACCATAGCAATATTAGGTTCAACTCTAATTTGTTCATAGGTTTAGGTGTTCTAACATAGTTTTTGTTAACCACAGTTGAAACTTTAGCATGTTCCTTTATCCTAACGGGAGAATGTGGTTTCTCAATATAAGCAGTAGGAACAACTGGATCGACATTATAAAGTAAAGTTTCTTCTTTAACCGGTACTGGTTCTTTAGTTTCATCTTTAATAGGTGGGTGATACTTAAACCACTTATCTTTAGGGAGTTCAACTTGTGTAGCAAATGATTCACAAAAGGAGGCTACTATCTTAGAGTCAAGTCCATATTTAGTGCTAAACGTCTGAAAAGCATCGGTATCCATAAAAAGATTTAACACAATCATACTTACGCCTTATACCCGACTCATTACCTTTGTCGAGTTCTGTCGTGGAATTGTCACGACAGATGTCCTCAAGCTAGGACTTAGTCGTGGAGCCATCGCCGCTAGGAAGCTTGAAGGGGTTAACGGGACAAGGAACACGAGGGTTTATACTGGTTCGGCCCCTTACAGTGAAGGTAAAAGCCTACGTCCAGTTGAGGTGGTATTGATTAGGGTTTCGATGACCAGGAAGCTTAACTGCTATGCCCGGCTCTCGATGAGATCTTTCTTGTCCCTAAACCGCTGCCGGGTCGTCCCTTTATATAGAGAGGTCGACGCCTAGCGGCTCTCAGAGTCCCGGCCGGCTCATAAAAGTGTCCGTCTCGGACTCTCAACTATTCTTTCCTTACACTACAAGTTCTACCATAATGATGAGTGCAACTACGGGCCTTAAGCCATATCCGGGTCTTAAGCCCATCTTTGGCCCACCGTCTTCTTGCTCGGCGCCAGGCTTCTAGCGATGACCATTATGAGTAACCCGGCCCCTCCTTGCGGGTGAGTCTAAGGTCTACCTCCTCAACATTAGGCCCCAGATTGATTTGAGCGGGCTCATGTCAATCTTCAATTCTTTCGACAGAAAACCTCCGGCTTACAATTGTGTGAAGGCCATAACCCGGCGTGATGTCATTCTCTGGACTCCGGGTGATCCGCCGTGACGTCATCTTCCATTAAGTCCATTTTTTACTCTGCCAGATCCGCAACGGATCTTATCTTTACTGCCATCCTGAAAATCGAGGCGCCTCTCGGACGAGATAACCGCGCCGTGACCTCCTCGTTTCTCACGCCCACTTATGAGACTGGCCTTATAAATAGCCCGACCCTCGGGTCTTTCTCATTCTCCCTCTCCTGTCGTCTCCTTCCTCTCACTGCCCTGTGCTGCTCGAGCTCCGTCGCCGCCGCCGTCGCAACAGAGCTTCGCGTCGTCGTCGTCCTTGGCCGCTGCATCACCCTGAACCGTCCAGAGAACCGCGGCGAAATCCCTGCATCCGTAAGTTCCTTCCTCCCCGTAGGACAGATCTGTGCCAGCTACTGTTGTTCTTCCGTGTTCTTCGCCGTCGCCCACGAGTTCTTCGGTAGTTTTCATTTTTACTGCCTCTTCTTGATCTTCATATAGCATAGAATCAACGCGGCGGCTGTTTGGCACTCATTTCAATTGCAAGTAGACCTCTTTTGTCTGCATAAAGGCCCCGTTTGAGTGCAAGAACTCCCCTCGCGTCTGTTTTTAGGTCTAGAAATTTTCTTTTTCAGCCGATCACTTGATCCAAATTATTTACCGCAATGTGTGAAACTTGTTTCCACCACACTTAGTAAAAAACTGCACTCGTTGAGCCATGGCGATTTACATTTCCGGTTTAAAGAAATCACGAGCCGTAGGATCGTCTGGCTCAAAGAAACCACACGCCGTAAAAAATTTCCAGCTTACTTACAATAAGGCTGTAGACGAATTGCTTAGATAACCCGATGTACTTAGGTATATATCATTAGGCCCCTCCATAAGCCGCCACCTTAAACCTTGACTTTTAAGTTTCCTCCGGCTCATTATTAAACCGGACATTTTTCCCTGTATCATAGGCTTCCAACGTTCACCATGCCTCCCAAAGCTCCCAAAGCACCCATCACTTGCAACTGGATGCGGTCCAACGTCACCGACGAGACCTTAACGGACTTTATGAAGTCGGGTTACCTGCCCAAGAAGGACGTCATGTCCTACCGTGCCCCTGACCCATCAGAGGAGAGACCACAGCCAAAGGACGGGGAGGTAGTGATTTTTGCGGATCATATGAGCCGGGGCTTCGCACCGCCCGGCTCAAAGTTCTTCAGAGACGTGCTGAATTTCTTCGACCTGCGGCCTCAAGACATAGGACCCAACTCAGTGTCCAATATCTGCAACTTCCAAGTGTTCTGCGAGGTCTACCTTGGAGAGGAGCCCAGCCTGCTGCTCTTTAGAGAGCTCTTCTACCTGAACCGTCAGAATGAGTGCGCCAATGGGCCAAGTTTGGAACTTGGTGGCATCTCCATTCAGCGGCGGAGGGACTGCCTTTTCCCCTACGCAGAGCCACCAAGCCATCCCAAAGACTGGAACCAGACGTGGTTCTATTGCCAAGACACGTCGCCGGCTGATGAGAGTCCGCTGCCCGGCTTTCGCCCCTCGCGTCTGGAACCAACACACCCACTGTCAGACAAGCTGACTCAAGCGGAGCGCCAACCTCTCCTCCCCACTATTAACAAGATCAAGGCTCTCCTGGGCAATGGTCTCAATGGAATTGATCTTGTCCGGGTCTGGATCTCGTGGCGGGTGATCCCCTTGAGCCGCCGCCCCGGCTTAATGTGTGAGTACACAGGCCGGAAAGATGACCCCCTGCGACACAGCTGCAGCGACCTCCCTGAAGACGTTGCTGAGGACATGACCAAGGCTCTCTTGAATGAGAGCTTGGCAGACTGCGGGAGGACCGGGTTAGCCCCCTTCTGCAAGACCAATCCAGCCCCAGCAGTAAGCCGCTGATCTGAACATCTTATCTTCTTCTGTATAACTTTCATCTGAATCTTTAAGAAATCATCATTGTATTTTTCAGGCTGATGATAAATTCTGGAAGGTCAAATATGACCATGAGGCGACCAAGAAGGCCAGGAAGGCGAAGAAAGCTGCCAAGAGAGCGGCTCCCCGTAAGAAGGGAAGTAGGCCTACTGCTTCAGAGCTGATGCAACTAAGCGACAGCTCCGAGTCAGAGGTAACCCCTGAGCCTGTAAGCTCTTGTTGTATTTGTTGTTCATCAACAGGATGACACCGGAGCCAGTAACCCGGTGGTTGAAGAGGTAATGATACTTTCCTCCGACTCGGAGCCCTTGCCACGGCTGAAAATCCGAAGGGTAACCCGGAAAGTAAGCTTTTCACATCCTTTAGCTTATCAAGACCCTCAATTTATTTTGAAGCGACAGGTTCATGAGAGCCGGCGTCACACCCGGACCAACAAGGACACTGACCTCTCCTCCGGGTTACCTGATGCATCGAGGAAACGCCGAACTGAGGTTATCTCCAACTTGTACCCTTTTCATCCTTTGGCAGGTGTTATACGTCAACCGCTCACTTCTTCTGACTCAAATTATCAGGAAACTTCCCCCTCTTCTGGCGACTCTATGCAGTCAAGCCTGCCGGCTTTCAAGACCGTGCCCAGGTAATGATGATCATCTCATGTTCTACTTGTCTTTACTTACATTTTTGTGCTTAACCTTTCTGCCTTTTCAGTGCCCAAGCCAAGCTCACCAAGAGGGCGAAGAAGACCAAGCCGGTCGAAGAGCCGGATTTGCCTGAGCCGGAGGTAGCAGGTCAAGAACCGCCAGCTGCCTCCGCTCCCGAAGACACCGCTCCAACCGACAAGGCAACTGCAGAAGCTTCTGCTAACCCGGAGGCCTCCAGATCGGCTCAACCAGCAGATGATCCGGATGTGGTAATCACCCGGACGGAATTTGTTGAGCCGGGGAGACCTACTGCGCTGGCCAAGTGCTCCGCCAAGGGGGAGTTGCTACAGCCCCACCGGGTTAATCTGGACCTTACTGACTACACCAACCTGAACATCGGAGAGATCGTCTCCGGCTTCGTCAGTCAAGTGCACAAGAGCCGGGACGCAGAGATCAGCATGGTGAACCAGATTCAGCAGAAGTCTGAGGTACCACTCTTCTTTCTTCTTGCTTAGTGTATAGTTATCTTGTTATTCTTACTATGCTCTAGCCCCCAAGTCTACGACTTATGATAGAATATGTTGTAGACTTAAGTTCCGACTTACTCACTTGAACCGGCAATTTGTAGATAGAAACGTTCGATATGCATTAGCCCCCAAGTGCCAAATGTCTTTGCTTGTGCTTGGGACTTTGAAAATTGCATACTAACTGTTCATCCTATAACCCGGAAATTATGCAGGCTGCTTACAAGAAGTTGGAGGCTGACATCTCCGACCTCAAGACCCGTCTGAAGACGGAAGAGACTGAGACCCGGAAAGCAAACGCCAAATTTGTGTCCAGTATTGCTGCACAAGAAAAGCTGAAGACGGAATTTGATGCTGAACGGAAGGCTTGGGCCGAAGAAAAGGCCACTCTGGTGAACCGGGCTGAACAGCCGGAGAAGGCTCTAACAGAGAAGACCGTTGAACTCTACGGCTTAAAACGCCAAGTGTCCCAGATGATTGCCACAATCTTCGATAAGTCATTTCACCGGCTTTCATCAAGTTTACCATCTTTATATCTCATAACTCATCCTTGTCGGCGGCTTATCTTATTCTGTTACACAGGTCCCAGAAGCGCCAACCTCAACCAAAGCGTGGTCACCAAGTTGAAGGCCGTGTACACCCTGGTGGAGCAACTCTACACCGGGTCTCAACACGCCTTGGCCGTGGTGGCCCTATCCAATGAGGTGCTGACTCACCTGGCGGAAGTTCTTCGCCGTCTTGCCGTCCTTCCTCAGCGGGTCCAAGAGCTGCGGCGAGCTTCTGCAAGAGCCGGAGCCATAGCCGCTCTGAGCCGGGCCAAGGCGTTCCTTCCAGAGCTAGACCCGGCGGACATTGCCCTCGGCTATCCCAGCTTGAAGGAAGACGGCACGCCCTTCGACCAAAAGGACTTTGCCGCCTGCGTGAAGATCGTGCGTCCAGTGACCACCCTCATTGGAAATGACACGGATCTGACCAAGTACCAGCCGGGTTATGATGCAGAAAATCAGAGGATCCCCACTCCACGTTACGAAGCCATCAACTTAATCCCGCCGACTCGTAAGCACACATTTGCCCCGGAAGTTGACGCGGCCGGGTTAATTGACGAGGAAGCGCAATTTGAAGCTCTGAGGCGTCAACTTTCCAGGTCTTGGGAACAGCCGAAGGCGCGGAGAGGGATGAACCGGAGACTTCAACCCAGCAGGCATCTTAATTCTGTAGGCGGCTTACCAAACAATGCTCCACCCTTTTGGACTCAATGAGTCTTGTAATAGAGTAGGACCAACACTTTAACTTTGCCGTGCCATCGTGCACGCGTTGAATGCTGAAATCCATTGAAGTTGTCTCCTTTATACTTCCCCGGGTCATTCATTTTCCTTAATCTCAAATAGTTGCCTTTAAATATCCTGCATAGAAAGCAAAGCACAAGTCTCTAGGCGGCTTACCGCACTGAGAATCGTAGTTTTAAACATATAACCCGGAAGATAAATCAAAAAAGACTGGTCCTCAATCATGTCTTTGACATACTCGTGATAACACACTTACCGGCCTGCAAGCACACTACCGGTTTATGTAACCCGGGTAATAAGGTTGGTACCTCAACTCCGGTTTATCAGTCTTAAGAACGCCGACTGTATTCAACTAGTACCGTAGATCAAATTTTAAGCCAGCAAGGTGAGACCCGCCGGGCATACTTGAAGTAATCAAAAGAACTCTCTATAAATCAGAAAAACTTAGAGGCTTCCGATTCGAATACGACCAGAGACCCGTCCCAAAGGGGTTATGCTAAGATTCGAATACGATCATATAGCCCCCAGTGGGTGTGGCGATGCCAATCAAGAGGGTACCGACAGCTATGTTCTCTTTGGTTCGAATACGACCCATGTTTGAACAGGAAGCCCCCAAATGACTTAAGAATTGTTTAACGACGCTGATTCGGATACGATCCACGTCGGTTCCCAAAGGGGTTAAACTATGATTCAAATATGATCAAAGAAAACTCCCCAATGAGCTCGGCACTTTGTCAATCAAGTGGGTATCGACAGCTATGTTCTCTTTGGTTCAAATACGACCTATGTTTGAACAGGAAGCCCCCAAGTGACTATACTATGTATGGCTAGATTCGAATACGATCATAAGCCGGACCCTCCTTCAAATTATCATATGATCTTATAATGAAAACAACACGTTTTATCTTTGGAGGAGAAAAAAGGAGAGAGGTCCTGCTTTATTGCTTATCATAATATATACATGGCTGAGGGAAATATGTACATTATGAGAGCCGGTGGCTCAAGTGTAATAAGGCCGAAGCTGAGCTATGTTCCACGGCCGACGGGTCTCTTCCTCCGACTTACGTGAATCTTTGTGCTCCCGAATGTCAATGAGGTAATATGACCCATTGTGCAAATTCTTGCTGACCACAAAGGACCCTTCCCATGGCGGGGATAGCTTGTGTGCATCTGTTTGATCTTGGATGAGCCGGAGCACCAGATCGCCTTCCTGAAAAACCCGGGATTTAACCCGGTGACTATGATAACGGCGCAGGTCCTGTTGGTAAATCGCTGAGCGAGCTGCCGCCACATCACGCTGTTCGTCCAACAAGTCAAGAGCATCTTGGCGCGCCTGTTCATTATCCACCTCAACATAAGCCGCCACTCGAGGCGAGTCATGACGGATGTCACTGGGGAGGACTGCTTCCGCTCCATAAACCATGAAGAAGGGCGTGAAACCTGTAGACCTGTTAGGAGTAGTGTTGATGCTCCACAGCACAGAGGGTAACTCCTCCACCCAACAACCCGGCGTCCGTTGTAAAGGAACCAGAAGCCGGGGTTTGATGCCTTTCAGAATCTCCTGATTAGCCCTCTCAGCTTGACCATTGGATTGAGGGTGAGCCACTGATGAAACATCAAGTCTAATGTGCTCTCGTTGACAAAACTCCTCCATGGCGCCTTTAGATAAATTAGTACCATTGTCAGTTATAATGTTGTGTGGAAAGCCAAAGCGAAAGATCACCCTTTTCATAAACTGAACGGTCGTGGCTGCATCACACTTGCTAACTGGCTCTGCTTCAACCCACTTTGTAAACTTGTCAACTGCCACCAAGAGGTGGGTCTTCTTATCCTTGGACCTTTTAAAAGGCCCAACCATATCAAGCCCCCAGACCGCAAAGGGCCAAGTAATTGGGATCATCCTCAGCTCTTGAGCCGGCACATGAGCCCGTCGCGAGAACCTTTGGCAACCATCACATTTACTGACCAAGTCCTCCGCATCAGCATGAGCCGTCAGCCAATAAAAACCATGACGAACAGCCTTGGCCACAAGGGACTTTGAGCCGGCATGATGACCACAATCCCCTTCGTGGATCTCACGCAAGATCTCTTGACCCTCCCCAGGGGAGACACAACGCTGGAACGCTCCCGTAACACTGCGGTGATGCAGCTCACCGTTGATAACCACCATTGACTTAGACCGCCGGGTTATTTGTCTCGCCAAAGTTTCATCCTCAGGCAACTCTCCCCGGGTCATGTAAGCCAGATAAGGCATTGTCCAATCCGGGATGATGTGGAGAGCCGCCACCAATTGTGCCTCCGGGTCAGGGACAGCCAAGTCTTCCTCTGTAGGCAACCTAACAGAAGGGTTATGCAAGACATCCAAGAAAGTATTAGGCGGCACCGGCTTTCGCTGAGAGCCCAGCCGGCTTAAAGCATCAGCCGCCTCGTTCTTCCTGCGATCGATGTGCTCTACTTGGTAACCCTGAAAGTGCCCAGCAATGGCATCAACTTCGCGGCGATAAGCCGGCATGAGAGGATCCTTGGAGTCCCACTTTCCAGATACTTGTTGAGCCACCAAGTCTGAGTCGCCGAAGCACCTTACCCGGCTCAAGCTCATCTCCTTAGCCATCCGAAGACCGTGAAGCAAGGCCTCGTACTCCGCTGCATTGTTGGTACACAGAAACATCAATTGTAGCACATAATGGAACTTGTCACCCATAGGGGAAGCCAATACGACTCCAGCCCCCGAGCCCTCCAACTGTCTGGACCCATCGAAGTGAATAGTCCAATATGTGTTATCCGGCTTTTGTTCGGGCACTTGTAGCTCTGTCCAATCATTGATGAAATCCACCAAAGCCTGAGACTTAACAGCAGTGCGTGGCACATACTTCAGACCATGAGGTCCGAGCTCTATAGCCCACTTAGCCACTCTCCCTGTGGCCTCTCTGTTTTGAATGATATCGCCAAGGGGGGCAGAACTGACCACTGTGATGGGGTGACCCTGGAAATAATGCTTAAGCTTCCGGCTTGCCATGAACACACCACAAACAAGCTTCTGCCAATGCGGGTACCGCTGCTTGGACTCAATGAGTACTTCGCTGACATAATAAACCGGCCGTTGAACCGGATGCTCCTTACCCTCTTCCTTGCGTTCCACCACCACTGCCACACTGACGGCTTGTGTGTTAGCAGCCACATACAATAATAAGGGCTCCTTGTCAACCGGAGCAGCAAGGACTGGGGACTCGGCCAGCTGCCTCTTCAAATCCTCAAAAGCAGTATTGGCTGCATCATTCCAGACAAAGACATCAGTTTTCTTCATTAACTGATATAAGGGCATGGCCTTCTCCCCCAAACGGCTTATAAAACGGCTTAAAGCGGCGATACGACCCGCCAGGCGCTGGACGTCGTTTATACACGCCGGCTTAGCCAGGGAGGTAATGGCCTTGATCTTCTCCGGGTTAGCTTCAATGCCCCTGTTAGAAACCAAGAAACCCAAGAGCTTGCCTGCAGGAACACCAAAAACACACTTGGCCGGGTTAAGCATCATCTTGTATACCCGGAGATTATCAAAGGTTTCCCTTAGATCATCTATCAAGGTTTCCTCCTTCCTAGATTTAACCACAATATCGTCCACATAAGCATGAACATTGCGCCCAATCTGGTTATGAAGACAGTTCTGCACGCAGCGCTGATAAGTCGCCTGCGCAGCCTTGAGTCCAAAGGGCAAAGACACATAGCAGAAGGCTCCAAAGGGAGTGATGAACGCCGTCTTCTCCTGGTCCTTAACTGCCATCTTAATTTGATGATATCCAGAATAAGCATCCAAGAAACTTAAACACTCACAACCCGCCGTAGCATCAATGATCTGATCAATACGGGGAAGGGCAAAAGGATCAGCCGGACACGCCTTGTTCAAGTCCGTGTAGTCCACACACATCCGCCAGGTGCCGTTCTTCTTGAGCACGAGCACCGGGTTAGCTAACCACTCCGGGTGAAAAACTTCAACAATAAACCCGGCCGCCAAGAGTCGGGCCACCTCTTCTCCAATGGCTTTCCGCCTCTCTTCATTAAACCGCCGAAGGAACTACCTGACCGGCTTAAATTTTGGATCAACATTGAGAGTGTGCTCAGCGAGTTCTCTAGGTACACCTGGCATGTCGGACGGCTTCCATGCAAAAATGTCCCTATTCTCACGGATGAACTCGATGAGCGCGCTTTCCTATTTTGGATCCAGATTGGCACTGATGCTAAACTGCTGAGATGAATCTCCTGGAACAAAATCAACAAGTTTAGTCTCATCAGCTGACTTAAATTTCATCGCCGGCTCATGCTCCGTAGTCGGCTTTTTCAGAGAGGTCATATCTGTTGGGTCAACGTTGTCTTTGTAAAACTTCAACTCTTCTGTTGCGCAAACAGACTCTGCATAAGCGGCATCGCCTTCCTCACACTCCAAGGACACCTTCCGGCTGCCGTGAACCGTAATGGTCCCATTATGACCCGGCATCTTGAGCTGTAAGTATACGTAACACGACCGTGCCATGAACTTGGCGTAAGCCGGCCGCCCAAATATGGCATGGTACGGACTTCTTATCTTCACCACATCAAAGGTCAATTTTTCCACCCTGTAGTTGTGCTCATCTCCAAAGGCCACTTCCAACTCGATCTTGCCGACTGGATAAGCCGACTTACCAGGTACCACACCATGGAAAATAGTGTTTGATTGGCTGAGGTTCTTATCAATCAACCCCATACGACGGAAAGTCTCATAATAGAGGATGTTGATGCTGCTGCCTCCA
Organism: Aegilops tauschii subsp. strangulata; assembly: GCF_002575655.3. Classification (NCBI taxonomy): domain Eukaryota; kingdom Viridiplantae; phylum Streptophyta; class Magnoliopsida; order Poales; family Poaceae; genus Aegilops; species Aegilops tauschii. Next base: position 436,953,290 of record NC_053041.3, on the reverse strand, counting down.
TCCATGAGCACCTTAGTGAACTTATATCCTCCCACCTGAGGAGCCACCACCAAGGCCAAGTGACCCGGATTATCCACCCGGGGAGGGTGATCCTCCCTACTCCACACTATAGGCTGCTCAGACCACCGCAGGTAGCGTGGGACCGCCGGCTCAACAGCATTCACAGCCCTCTTATGAAGCTTCTGATCTCGCTTACACAGACTGGTGGTAAACACATGATACTGCCCACCGCTAAGCTGCTTTGGATTGGTCTGATAACCCCCCTGCTGCTGTTGATGACTCTGGCCAGACTGCTGATTAAAGCCCCCTTGACCGTTTTGAGGATTAGAGTTTGAGCCGCTGCCCGGGCCATGAAAGCCGCCGGCGCCTGAGCCGCTGCCTGGGCCATTGTTGCCGTTAAAGGCGTTGGAATTCTTAAATGCCTTCATGATTGCACAATCCTTCCATAGATGAGTTGCTGGCTTCTCTCTAGAGCCATGCCTTGGGCAAGGCTCATTCAACAGTTGATCCAGCGTCGGGCCTGACCCGCCGCCTCGGGGAGGGGGCCTCCCCTTGCGTCTCTGGCTATTACCCTGTGAACTGGCGTTGGCCACGAACTCTAGGCTGCCATCGGCCTTGCGCTTGCCACCTCCTTGGTTCCCCGGGTTATGCTGATGACCCTTGCCATTGTCGTTCTTCTTTCCCTTCCCTGTCCTTTCATCATCTGAAGCGGGGTCCTTGGTACCATCAGAATCGGCGTACTTGACGAGAGCCGCCATCAGTGTACCCATATCATTGCAGTCGCGCTTAAGCCACCCGAGTTTCATCTTCAGGGGCATGAAGCGACAATTCTGTTCCAACATTAAGACTGCAGAGCCGGCATCCATCTTATCAGATGAATGTATTATTTCCTTAACCCGGCGAACCCAATGTGTCGTAGACTCACCCTCCTGCTGCTTACAGTTAGTCAAATCCACAATTGACATAGACTGCCTACAGGTATCCTTGAAGTTTTGGATGAACCGGGCTTTCAGCTCAGCCCAAGACCCGATGGAATTCGGTGGTAGCCCTTTCAACCAAGTGCGGGCAGTCCCATCTAACATCATAGTGAAGTACTTGGCCATTGCCGCTTCACTGACCTCCAGCAGTTCCATGGCCATCTCGTAACTCTCGATCCAGGCTGCGGGTTGTAAGTCAGCTGTGTAATTAGGCACCTTCCTAGGGCCTTTGAAGTCCTTGGGTAGACGCTCATTGCGAAGAGCCGGCACCAAGCAAGGGACACCTCCAGTCCTGGTAGGGATACCCACGTCGACGGAAGCCGTCGGATAAGCCGGGGGAGTCTGGTAAGCCGTCAACTGAGGCACCTGCTGCGTAAAAGGCTCCATTATGAGCCGGGCCATGACCAGGGGGCGGGTCATGGCGTCGGACATTACTTGAGCCGGTCGCTGACACCATGTGTCTGCTGTAACTCCGGCTCCGGCCTGGACGAGGGGTCGAGTGGATCCTGTCTCGGCTGTAAGAGTACGCCTCTTGCTGCGCCAGCGCTGTCTGAAGGAGCTCCCTGACCCGGCAGGTTTCAATGGCCGTCGGAGAGTCGCCATTAATTGGGAGGGCTGCCAGCCGCGCAGCTGCGGCGACCATGTTCTCCAGCGGGTTAGCATAATGGCCCGGTGGTATTGGCACATACTGAGGCGGGGCAGGGTTCACCCGGGGAGGCCCCGTCACTTGTGGCTGAGCAGGGGTCCCAGACCCGGGCACTATGATCCCTGGCGGGTTACTAGACCCTGCACCTGGCGTGTTGAAGAGGTTCCGAGGATCGTAAACCGGAGGGAGTCGAGATTGGGCTTTTTGATGCCTCCTTCTCATGACCTCATTGGACGCGTTCTGATGCATCGTGAGCCGGAAGGACTGCGCCTGAATCAACTGAGTCTGGGCGTCGAGAGCCGCCCTCTCTGCAGCCATCCTGATCCCTTCCGCTGCCAGATCCTCCTTAGCTTTCACTAGATCCACTTTTAACTGCGCCACCTCCGCGTCATGCTGAGCTTGATCCGTCGGGTCAACCGCGGCGGTCAACAGGGCCGTCATCTTGTCCGTGAGATCCATCAGCACCTGAGCCGGCGAGGGCACCGGGTTTCCCGCTCCAGCAGCAGGGTTCTGAACAGGCTGCGCGCCGGCCATGAAGATTCCAACCCGGCTTGGCGGCTCAAACGGGTCCAGAATATTGTCACCATCGGAACAACCCATGAGCCTGCCATCTTGAAGTTGATACAACGAGTTTGACTCATCGGTAGACGACTCGCCGTCAGAGCCGGCGGCCGTCTCATCACCAGATCCAGATCCACCAGAGAGCCCTCCATGGATACATCCCACAAGAGCATGCTTTAAGGCAGGCAGGGCCCGGGCGGGTCGTGCGTGCTGAGCCGTCTCGATGAGATCGGCGCAGAGATCTGGCTCAGGGCCCGGCTCACCAATCTTGCCAATGAAAACATGAATTCCGCTGAAGGGGACCCGGTACCCGTACTCAATTGAGCCGGCGTCGGGCCCCAGTTTGCATCGTCGATGTAGAGCTTGCCGCGACGACTCTTGGTCATCCGGCCCACAGCGTATCCCTTGAGCCCTTCGAAGCTGCCCTTCAAGAACTCAAATCCACCGTGCGCTGGCCCCACGGTGGGCGCCAACTGTCGTGGAATTGTCACGGCAGATGTCCTCAAGCTAGGACTTAGTCGTGGAGCCATCGCCGCTAGGAAGCTTGAAGGGGTTAACGGGACAAGGAACACGAGGGTTTATACTGGTTCGGCCCCTTACGGTGAAGGTAAAAGCCTACGTCCAGTCGAGGTGGTATTGATTAGGGTTTCGATGACCAGGAAGCTTAACTGCTATGCCCGGCTCTCGATGAGATCTTTCTTGTCCCTAAACCGCTCCCGGGTCGTCCCTTTATATACAGAGGTCGACGCCCAGCGGCTCTCAGAGTCCCGGCTCGGACTCTCAACTATTCTTTCCTTACACTACAAGTTCTACCATAATGATGAGTGCAACTACGGGCCTTAAGCCATATCCGGGTCTTAAGCCCATCTTTGGCCCACCGTCTTCTTGCTCGGCGCCGGGCTTCTGGCGATGACCATTATGAGTAACCCGGCCCCTCCTGGCGGGTGACTCTAAGGTCTACCTCCTCAACAAGTTCCCAATCTTCAGAGTTGCTTTTAATTCTTTCCAAAAGATCCCACCAGAATTCAATACTTTTCTTCATAAAAGAACCGGCACAAGAAGTATCAAGCATGGTTTGATCATTATGAGAAAGACGAGCATAAAAGTTCTGAATAATAATTTCTCTTGAGAGCTCATGATTGGGGCATGAATATAACATTGACTTAAGCCTCCCCCAAGCTAGAGCGATACTTTCTCCTTCATGAGGCCAAAAATTATATATATATATATATATATGTCGGGGAAACGACACCTATGGAATCACTGGGATCCCTTCTACGGTTGGCGGGCGCAGGGTTGTGCAAAGAGCGGATCTGGCGGTCAGCACAAGGATCGTTTATCCAGGTTCGGGCCGCGAGGATGCGTAATACCCTAGTCCTACTTTGGTGTATGTATTTGAGTGTTCATGAGTTCTTGAGCTAGCTACGGTGCGTGTCTAGCCCAAAAGATCCGAATCCTTCTCTTGGACGCCTCGGGCCTCCTTTTATAGACAAAAGGGGTCACCACAGTGGCACACAGGAGGTGGAAAGGTGTATAGTGGCTGAGTTTATCCTCTGTCATTATGGGACAAGACGCATTAAATGCGCCCCTTGGGTGTCCCGTTGCTTTATTGAGGATGACGATGAGGCCCGTCCCGTCCGTCGCCGCTCCGCCTTGCTCCGACACGCGCCCAGGCCAACAAGGCATGCAGTGCCACGCATGCTGGTTGGCTGCTGAGATGGCGCGGTGGTAGGATCTTCACGAAGATCTACATTCCACCACGCAGGTGCTTGCCGAGTTGGCCCGGAAGCCGCACGTTGCCACGCAGGTGCCTGCCCAGCTGGTTGGGCCGGCAGCTGTATGGGAACGGCGGTGGAGTCTTGGCAGACACGGGCCTGGTTGTGGCGTCGTAGGCGTCTTCGGCAAGGGCCTTGCTGGGGCCCCAACAAGGGCCTTGCCACGGCATCGCGGTCGTCCCCGGCAAGGATCTTGCCGGGGGGTCTCGTGGATTTCCTCGGTTAGGATCCCGCCGAGGATCGTCATCTTCTGGTCCTCATCTGACCTGGTGTGCTTCTGATCTTCACAAAGATCTGCATGCCACCATGGAGGTGCCTCCCGAGCCTTGGTTCCAATGTGGTTGATGGCATTGGAGCCCTCGGCTTAAGGGTGGCGCGCTCCGCTGGCATCGGGCAAGTTGCCCCGGCAAGGGTCTTGCCGGGGGAGCCCACCCCACCCTTCTGCTCTTCGTGTCTCTGGTCTTGGCATTGCTCTGGTTGTCTTGTGCCTCCAGCATCCCTCCTCTGCCCTACTTAGCGTGGTCGTGGGCGCGGCTCTGACTGCCCGTGCACAAGTAAAGGGGTAAAAAGGAGAGCCCCTACTTTTGTACACTGACAGGAGCCCCGGGCCTGGGCCACACATAAGCGTAACGCGTTGTTGGGTCGGGCCCAGAATGGTGCGCGGGCAGGCGGGGCGGGATTTCTACCGCAGTAATTCCTTCGCTCGCTTGTGCTGCCCCACGACCCACGTTGAATGCGCGTCGTGTGTGATGTGGGGGGCATGCGTGGGGCGGCCGCTGCCCTCATGCATCACATCGTGGTAAAGAGGCGGCCTGAGCGTTCCCCATAAAAAGAGGAGAACACAGGGGCGCGGCTCATTTACTGAGCAGACTCGGGTCATGGTCTTCAAGGCGTCCGCGCCCCACGATCACGGGGTGGAGAACGGTTGCCTCACCCGTCTCCTCGATTTCTGCTTGCTCGCCACATGTCCCCCATGCCCTTAAGGTGGCAGGCGGCGGAGGTGGGAAACTGGGCCGTCGCTGATTGGAGCAGCGGGCCGGTCTCGATTCCCTGCGCCCCCGATGGCCGGATTGGTTGAGTGGGGCGGCCGAGCCCCGACCCCGCCCCTTTATAAGGAGGGGGAGGGGGATGGCATCCCACATTCTTTCATCATCCATCTCCTTCCACTTTGGCTCCTTTCTACCATCTGCCATGGCGAGAGGAGGCGCCGGCCCTTCGACGGTGGCGGCGAGGGTCTCTGCTCGACAGCGCGTCCCTCCTCCCCAAGAGCTCGCGGCGGCGGAGCCAGCCACGAGAGGAAGGGGGAGGGGGCGAGGCCGAGGTCGCCGTGGCGCTCGGGGAAGAGGGGAACACGGCGGCGCACTGGCCTTGCCTCCGCCAGCAATGCCTCCCCCAATGGAGGGCCACGTCGGCGACCAGCCCCAAGAGTTCTTCATCAAGCTGCACCGGCCACCGCGTCGTCGTCTTCGTCTCCCTACTCCATTTGCTCGGGAGATGGAGCTCGACCCGCCACAGACCCTCAGGTTGCATATGAGGGGCTGTGGGAACGGCGACACACGGGTCGACGTCGACTTTCCCGCTCCTCACGTAATGTACCTTCATCGCGGATGGAAGACTTTCGCTCATGTCCACAGCCTGACGGCGGGGCTCGTTCTCTACTTCAAATTAATGGAGAACGGCCTGCTCTCCGTCAAGGTTTTTGGGGACCTTGGAACTCGCCTGAAGTGCTGCGTGGAGAGCTCCTCCGATGATGAAGACTCCTCCTCAAGCGGGAGTGACGAGGAGGACATCGACAGCGACGACAAGGGCGTCGAGCGGGGGGACGCCGACCTCGACTCCGACTGACCGCGTCACCCCTCCCTCGGCCACGCGCCCTGCCGAGGGCCTTCCTTGTCAAGCTCTCCATCGCCGCATTCCCCATCGCCTCCTGGGGCGGCTGGCATAGGAGGGCTGGAGAAGACGAAGAAGGCGGGTGGCAGGCCGTCAAGTCGGAGTACGCGAGCACCGATGCCTTCATCACGTATTGTCGGCCCGTTGCCTCATCTTCTGCTGCTCGTACCTCGCCTAGGTGTTGGAGATCATAGCAGAATTTTAAAATTTTCCTACGCTCACCAAGATCCATCTATGGAGTATACTAGCAACGAGGGGAAAGGAGTGCATCTACATACCCTTGTAGATCGCGAGCGGAAGCGTTCCAATGAACGAGGTTGACGGAGTCGTACTTGCCGTGATTCAAATCACCGATGACCGAGTGCCGAACGGACGGCACCTCCGCGTTCAACACACGTACGGTGCAGCGACGTCTCCTCCTTCTTGATCCAGCAAGGGGGAAGGAGAGGTTGATGGAGATCCAGCAGCACGACGGCGTGGTGGTGGATGTAGCGGGATGTCGGCAGGGCTTCGCCGAGCTTCTGCGAGAGAGAGAGGTGTTGCAGGGGAGGAGGGAGGCGCCCAAGGCTGTTGTATTGCTGCCCTCCCTCCCCCCCCCTTTATATAGGCCCCCTGGGAGGGGGGCGCCGGCCAAGATCCCATCAAGGGAGGGGGCTGCGGCCAAGGGGGAGACTTGCCCCCCAAGGCAAGTGGGCCCCCCCCCACCCTAGGGTTTCCAACCCTAGGCGCAGGGGGGAAGCCCATGGGGGGCGCCCCAGCCCACTAGGGGCTGGTTCCCTTCCCACTTCAGCCCACAGGGCCCTCCGGGATAGGTGGCCCCACCAGGTGGACCCCCGGGACCCTTCCGGTGGTCCCGGTACAATACCGGTGACCCCCGAAACATTCCCGGTGGCCGAAACTTGACTTCCTATATATAATTCTTCACCTCCGGACCATTCCGAAACTCCTCGTGACGTCCGGGATCTCATCCGGGACTCCGAACAACTTTCGGGTTTTCGCATACTCATATCTCTACAACCCTAGCGTCACCGAACCTTAAGTGTGTAGACCCTACGGGTTCAGGAGACATGCAGACATGACCGAGACGCCTCTCCGGTCAATAACCAACAGCGGGATCTGGATACCCATGTTGGCTCCCACATGTTCCACGATGAACTCATCGGATGAACCACGATGTCGAGGATTCAATCAATCCCGTATGCAATTCCCTTTGTCAATCGGTATGTTACTTGCCCGAGATTCGATCGTCGGTATCCCAATACCTTGTTCAATCTCGTTACCGGCAAGTCTCTTTACTCGTACCGCAATGCATGATCCCGTGACTAACGCCTTAGTCACATTGAGCTCATTATGATGATGCATTACCGAGTGGGCCCAGAGATACCTCTCCGTCACACGGAGTGACAAATCCCAGTCTCGATCCGTGCCAACCCAACAGACACTTTCGGAGATACCCGTAGTGCACCTTTATAGTCACCCAGTTACGTTGTGACGTTTGGCACACCCAAAGCATTCCTACAGTATCCGGGAGTTGCACGATCTCATGGTCTAAGGAATAGATACTTGACATTGGAAAAGCTCTAGCAAACGAAACTACACGATCTTTTATGCTATGCTTAGGATTGGGTCTTGTCCATCACATCGTTCTCCTAATGATGTGATCCCGTTATCAACGACATCCAATGTCCATAGTCAGGAAACCATGACTATCGGTTGATCAACGAGCTAGTCAACTAGAGGCTTACTAGGGACACGTTGTGGTCTATGTATTCACACATGTATTATGATTTCCGGATAACACAATTATAGCATGAACAATAGACAATTACCATGAACAAAGAAATATAATAATAACCATTTATTATTGCCTCTAGGGCATATTTCCAACAGTCTCCCACTTGCACTAGAGTCAATAATCTAGTTACATTGTGATGAATCGAACACCCATTGCGTCCTGGTGTTGATCATGTTTTGCTCTAGGGAGAGGTTTAGTCAACGGATCTGCTACATTCAGGTTCGTATGTACTTTACAAATATCTATGTCTCCATTTTGAACACTTTCACGAATGGAGTTGAAGCGACGCTTGATATGCCTGGTCTTCTTGTGAAACCTGGGCCCCTTCGCAAGGGCAATAGCTCCAGTGTTGTCACAGAAGAGAGTCATCGGGCCCGACGCATTGGGAATCACCCCTAGGTCGGTAATGAACTCCTTCATCCAGACTGCTTCCTGTGCTGCCTCCGAGGCTGCCATGTACTCCGCTTCACATGTAGATCCCGCCACGACGCTTTGCTTGCAACTGCACCAGCTTACTGCTCCTCCATTCAAAATATACATGTATCCGGTCTGTGACTTCGAGTCATCCAGATCTGTGTCGAAGCTAGCGTCGACGTAACCCTTTATGACGAGCTCTTCGTCACCTCCATAAACGAGAAACATATCCTTAGTCCTCTTCAGGTACTTCAGGATATTCTTGACCGCTGTCCAGTGTTCCATGCCGGGATTACTTTGGTACCTTCCTACCAAACTCACGGCAAGGTTTACATCAGGTCTGGTACACATCATGGCATACATAATAGACCCTATGGCCGAGGCATAGGGGATGACACTCATCTTTTCTCTATCTTCTGCCGTGGTCGGGCATTGAGCCGTGCTCAATTGCACACCTTGCAATACAGGCAAGAACCCCTTCTTGGACTGATCCATATTGAACTTCTTCAATATCTTGTCAAGGTATGTACTCTGTGAAAGACCAATGAGGCGTCTTGATCTATCTCTATAGATCTTGATGCCTAATATATAAGCAGCTTCTCCAAGGTCCTTCATTGAAAAACACTTATTCAAATAGGCCTTTATACTTTCCAAGAATTCTATATCATTTCCCATCAATAGTATGTCATCCACATATAATATGAGAAATGCTACAGAGCTCCCACTCACTTTCTTGTAAACACAGGCTTCTCCATAAGTCTGTGTAAACCCAAACGCTTTGATCATCTCATCAAAACGAATGTTCCAACTCCGAGATGCTTGCACCAGCCCATAGATTGAGCGCTGGAGCTTGCATACTTTGTTAGCATTCTTAGGATCGACAAAACCTTCCGGCTGCATCATATACAACTCTTCCTTAAGGAAGCCATTAAGGAATGTCGTTTTGATGTCCATCTGCCATATCTCATAATCATAGTATGCGGCAATTGCTAACATGATTCGGACGGACTTTAGCTTCGCTACGGGTGAGAAAGTCTCATCGTAGTCAACCCCTTGAACTTGTCGATAACCCTTAGCGACAAGTCGAGCCTTATAGATGGTCACATTACCATCCGCGTCCGTCTTCTTCTTAAAGATCCATTTGTTTTCTATGGCTCGCCGATCATCGGGCAAGTCAGTCAAAGTCCATACTTCGTTTTCATACATGGATCCTATCTCGGATTTCATGGCTTCTAGCCATTTGTCGGAATCCGGGCCCGCCATCGCTTCTTCATAGTTCGAAGGTTCACCGTTGTCTAACAACATGATTTCCAGGACAGGGTTGCCGTACCACTCTGGTGCGGAACGTGTCCTTGTGGACCTACGAAGTTTAGTAGTAACTTGATCCGAAGCTTCATGATCATCATCATTAACTTCCTCCCCAGTCGGTGTAGACACCACAGGAACATTTTCCCGCGCTGTGCTACTTTCCGGTTCGGAAGGGGTGACTATCACCTCATCAAGTTCCACTTTCCTCCCACTCAATTCTTTCGAGAGAAACTCCTTCTCCAGAAAGGACCCGTTCTTGGCAACGAAGATCTTGCCTTCGGATCTGAGGTAGAAGGTATACCCAATAGTTTCCTTAGGGTATCCTATGAAGACGCATTTCTCCGACTTGGGTTCGAGCTTTTCAGGTTGAAGTTTCTTGACATAAGCATCCCCAAACTTTTAGAAACGACAGCTTAGGTTTCTTCCCAAACCATAATTCATACGGTGTCGTTTCAACGGATTTCGACGGAGCCCTATTTAAAGTAAATGCGGCAGTCTGTAAAGCATAGCCCCAAAATGAGAGCGGTAAATCGGTAAGAGACATCATAGATCGCACCATATCCAATAGAGTGCGATTACGACGTTCGGGCACACCGTTTCTCTGAGGTGTTCCAGGCGGCATGAGTTGTGAAATGATTCCACATTTCCTTAAGTGCGTACCAAATTCGTGACTTAAATATTCCCCACCACGATATGATCGTAAGAACTTTATTTTTCTGTCACGTTGATTCTCAACCTCACTCTGAAATTCCTTGAACTTTTCAAAAGTTTCAGACTTGTGTTTCATTAGGTAGACATACCCATATCTACTTAAGTCATCAGTGAGAGTGAGAACATAACGATATCCTCCGCGAGCCTCAACGCTCATTGGACCGCACACATCGGTATGTATGATTTCCAATAAGTTGGTTGCTCGCTCCATTGTTCCGGAGAACGGAGTCTTGGTCATCTTATCCATGAGGCATGGTTCGCACGTGTCAAATGATTCGTAATCAAGAGACTCCAAAAGTCCATCTGCATGGAGCTTCTTCATGCGCTTGACACCAATGTGACCAAGGCGGCAGTGCCACAAGTATGTGGGACTATCGTTATCAACTTTACATCTTTTGGTATTCACACTATGAATATGTGTAACATCACGTTCGAGATTCATCAAGAATAAACCATTGACCAGCGGGGCATGACCATAAAACATATCTCTCATATAAATAGAACAACCATTATTCTCGGATTTAAATGAGTAGCCATCTCGAATTAAATGAGATCCAGATACAATGTTCATGCTCAAAGCTGGCACTAAATAACAATTATTGAGGTTTAAACCTAATCCCGTAGGTAGATGCGGAGGTAGCGTGCCGACGGCGATCACATCAACCTTGGAACCATTCCCGACGCGCATCGTCACCTCGTCCTTTGCCAGTCTCCGCTTATTCCGCAGTTCCTATTTTGAGTTACAAATATGAGCAACCGCACCGGTATCAAATACCCAGGAGCTACTACGAGTACTGGTAAGGTACACATCAATTACATGTATATCACATATACCTTTGGTGTTGCCGGCCTTCTTGTCCGCTAAGTATTTGGGGCAGTTCCGCTTCCAGTGACCACTTCCCTTGCAATAAAAGCACTCAGTCTCGGGCTTGGGTCCATTCCTTGGCTTCTTCCCGGCAACTGGCTTACCGGGCGCGGCAACTCCCTTGTCGTCCTTCTTGAAGTTCTTCTTACCCTTTCCCTTCTTGAACTTAGTGGTTTTATTCACCATCAACACTTGATGTTCCTTTCTGATTTCCACCTCCGCTGATTTCAGCATTGAATATACCTCAGGAATGGTCTTTTCCATCCCCTGCATATTGAAGTTCATCACAAAGATCTTGTAGCTTGGTGGAAGCGACTGGAGGATTCTGTCAATGACCGCGTCATCCAGGAGATTGACTCCCAGCTGAGACAAGTGGTTATGTAACCCAGACATTCTGAGTATGTGCTCACTAACAGAACTATTCTCCTCCATTTTACAGCTGAAGAATTTGTCGGAGACTTCATATCTCTCGACCCGGGCATGAGCTTGGAAAACCATTTTCAGCTCCTCGAACATCTCATATGCTCCATGTTTCTCAAAACGCTTTTGGAGACCCAGTTCTAAGCTGTAAAGCATGCCGCACTGAACGAGGGAGTAATCATCAGCACGCTGCTACCAAGCGTTCATAACGTCTTGGTTCTCTGGGAACGGTGCTTCACCTAGCGGTGCTTCTAAGACATAATCTTTCTTGGCTGCTATGAGGATTATCCTCAGGTTCCGGACCCAGTCCGTATAGTTGCTGCCATCATCTTTCAGCTTGGTTTTCTCTAGGAACGCGTTGAAATTGAGGACAACGTGGGCCATTGATCTACAAGACATAGTGTAAAGATTTTAGACTAAGTTCATGATAATTAAGTTCATCTAATCAAATTACACAATGAACTCCCACTCAGATAGACATCCCTCTAGTCATCTAAGTGAAACATGATCCGAGTTAACTAGGCCGTGTCCGATCATCACGTGAGACGGACTAGTCAAGATCGGTGAACATCTCCATGTTGATCGTATCTTCTATACGACTCATGCTCGACCTTTCGGTCCTCCATGTTCCGAGGCCATGTCTGTACATGCTAGGCTCGTCAAGTCAACCTAAGTGTATTGCGTGTGTTCCGAGGCCATGTCTGAACATGCTAGGCTCGTCAACACCCGTTGTATGCGAACGTTAGAATCTATCACACCCGATCATCACGTGGTGCTTCGAAACAATGAACCTTCGCAACGGTGCACAGTTAGGGGGAACACTTTCCTAAAATTATTATAAGGGATCATCTTACTTACTACCGTCGTTCTAAGCAAATAAGATGCAAAACATGATAAACATCACATGCAATCAAATAGTGACATGATATGGCCAATATCATTTGCTCCTTTGATCTCCATCTTCGGGGCACCATGATCATCTTCGTCACCGGCATGACACCATGATCTCCATCATCATGATCTCCATCATTGTGTCTTCATGAAGTTGTCACGCCAAAGATTACTTCTACTTCTATGGCTAACGCGTTTAGCAACAAAGTAAAGTAATTTACATGGCGTTATTCAATGACACGCAGGTCATACAAAATAATAAAGACAACTCCTATGGCTCCTGCCGGTTGTCATACTCATCGACATGCAAGTCGTGATTCCTATTACAAGAATATGATCAATCTCATACATCACATATATCATTCATCACATCTTCTGGCCATATCACATCACAAAGCACATGCTGCAAAAACAAGTTAGACGTCCTCTAATTGTTGTTGCAAGTTTTTACGTGGCTTGTATAGGTTTCTAGCAAGAACGTTTCTTACCTACGTAAAACCACAACGTGATTTGCCAATTTCTATTTACCCTTCATAAGGACCCTTTTCATCGAATCCGTTCCGACTAAAGTAGGAGAGACAGACACCCGCTAGCCACCTTATGCAACTAGTGCATGTCAGTCAGTGGAACCTGTCTCACGTAAGCGTACGTGTAAGGTCGGTCCGGGCCGCTTCATCCCACAATGCCGCCGAAACAAGATACGACTAGTAGAGGCAAGAAGAATTGGCAACATCAACGCCGACAACTTCTTTGTGTTCTACTCGTGCATTGTCGGAGTAAATGGCCACGGGTAGCCTAACCGACTATCCCTGGCTCTTCGGAAAATTTATCAGGCCTTTGGGCCTTCAAGCACTCCAAGCATTTGGGCCGCCTTCCCCGGCCGGCTACCACTAAAGCCGACTCCCGGAAGGCGACCCAGCCTCACCGACTCCAAGAAGCCGGCCAAGAAGGACGCCGACTCCTAGGAGCCGGCCAAGACCACAACCACCCCTACATAACGGCGACGTGACGGGGTGTGGCCACAGTGCGGCCCACGACCCCCGAAGCCCGAGGCGGACATGGCTACAGGAGGCCGTACGGGAGGGACGTCTCACGTGCGGCTCGGCACTGTAGCCACGCTAGCCTCGACGTCATCCACGACCCACTCCTGTACGGCCTGAGGACTGCGGGCCCCTTCAGCCAGAGAGAGGCGCGAAGGGGGCCCGGCGTTTCCTAGTCGGCCAAGAGTATAGCCGGCCTCCAGAAGCCGGCTACTCCCTTCCTCGAAGCAGGAGCCCCATTAAGGAGACAAGACGAGGTGAGGCTACAGTGATAACCCCCGAGGCGGATCACTGTAGCCACGCTTACCTCGACAAAGCCCTCATCATCAGAGGCGCGGCTACAGTAAGCAGCCGCCGACAAGACCCTAGGCGGTGGGGCCGGCCTGTCGACCAAGTAGCCGGCAGCCGGCGGGACCCAGCAGCCGGCAGAGAAGCCGGTGAGTGTAGACACTGACGGCTGGGACCAGTTCCCAGCCGGATTACCATTGTACCCCCGGGGGTAGGCCTATATAAACCACCCAGAGTACCCATGCAAAGGGTTGGCCTCTGAGCATAGTTGGCTTCTAGGTTAACACCCACGCATAGCACACCCACCATAGATAGAGAGAAGCAAGAGCTAGCCTTGTTCTTCTTCTCCCTTGATCTCAACAGCTCTAGGAGCGATTGTAGCTACCCTTTATCGATCTAGTGACCATGCGGAGACCCCGCAGAGCAGGACTAGGGGTGTTATCTCCTCGGAGAGCCCCGAACCTGGGTAAGATTCGCCGGTGTGCATGTCTTCGCCTCATCCCGTTTCCGGGCACCGGCGACGTTTTATTGGCTCCCACAATGATAAGCCATCCCTTGGCATATGTCGCACCAACCACCCGACATTTGGCGCCCACCGTGGGGCCAGGTGCACCGTCGTCCGGAGACCTGTTCTGGACGGGAACCCTCTTCCTTCCCCGCGAGCGCAGCCAGCCTGCTGCGCCCGATGGCGTTTGCCCCGACGCGCTGCAAGGCGTCGACGACGCCTGCGCAGCGAGCCGCCTCGCCGATCTGCTCGGCGAGACTCGCATCTCCGACGAGCCTGCGTCCGACGCAGGCACCGACTACCCCGAGAGCCGCCTCGTCAGCCTCCTCGACCAACTTCACGTCTCCAGCGAGCCCGCTGCAGACATGGAGTCGGTCGGCTCCACCGACCCGATGATCATCGACTCCGACACCGCGTCGCTCGACGCCTACCCCTCCAACGTGGTGGTCTTCGACGACCCCCTCCCTCGAGCTGACAGCGGCAGCAGCGCTGTCACTGAAGTGCTGGTCATCAGCCACGTCTCCAACTCGGGCGAGAACGCCCGCGACGCTCAGCAAGCGGCGATACACGACCTCTCCGTCCCCATCCCGGCCGACGCCGACGCCGAGACCCTGGAAGCACGCCGCCTTGCCCTCATCGCGGAGGGCAAGAAGATAGCCTCGATGAGACGCCTCACCGAGGCCCACCGGCGCAAAGTCGACCGCGCCGCCTTCGGGACGCCGCCGCCTAGCGGCCCGAGCCGAGCCGGCTTCGTCCAGAAGCGCGGCGCAGCCGTTGCCAGCATGCTGGGCGCAGATCGCCCCGTCTACGCCACCCCGCTCGAGAACCTGCGAGCCGCTCAGGCGGCTGCAGAGGAGCTCAATGGGCTGGGAGCCGATGAGCTCCCTTACATGACAAGACGGATCCAGCAGCTGATCGACGCGGCTGCAGAACGGCACGAAGCCGGCGCCCGAGCTGATAGCCATCCCCCGCGCCGGGAGCACGCCGCGACGTCCCGCTCGCCGACTGCGAGCGATGCGCGCCAGAAGAAAGACAAGGATCCGGCTGCCAGCCGCAGCCGGACTCGCATTACCATCGAGCGCGACGCGGATGGCCGCCCTCGAGCTGTAGAGCACCAGGGAAACCTGCCTCCTCCCCCGCCTCGAAGAGAAAGACGCCTCACTCCACCGCCTGTCACCCATCCGACTCTTGGCGACCGACTCGGCCGCCGAGAAGGAGTCGGCGAAAACGACGCCCGCCACAGGATCGACCGCCTTGCTCGATCCTTGGCGCTAGAAGAAGAAGACGATGTCGGCCCGCCATGCTTTGGCCCCCGCATCCGCGACGAGCCCTTCCCCAAAGGGTTCTCGCTCCCCAGAGACACGCCCAACTACAAAGGCTCGGTGAAGCCGGAAGATTGGCTCATCGACTACTCCACAGCCGTCAGCATCGCCAACGGCAATCGGCGCGTCGCCGTGAAGTACGTCCCCCTGATGTTGCAAGGCACGGCGCGCACATGGCTCAACAGCCTCAAGCCCCACAGCATCAACAGTTGGCTGGACTTCACCGAAGTTTTCGTCCGCAACTTCACCAGCACCTACAAGCGGCCCCCCAAGCCTCGCCAGCTCTCCCTCTGTGTCCAGGGGCCCAATGAGTCGACCCGCGACTACCTCACGCGATGGGCCGAGCTCCGCAACTCCTGCGAGGGGGTGCACGAGGTCCAGGCCATCGAGTACTTCACCGCCGGGTGCCGAGAGGGCACCCTCCTCAAGCACCGACTCCTCTGCGACGAGCCGGCTACCCTCGGCGAGCTACTAGTCATCGCTGACAAGTACGCCACTGCCGACTCCTCCATGAAGACCGAGCTCCGAGTGGACGCCTCGGGGAAGGTAGTTGCTCCGGCTCCCAAGACGCCGGCTGGCGACCCTAACCGGCGCCCCTACCAGAACGACCACAAGCGCAAGGGCCCCATGCCGACTTCCTCCAGTCGGCAGGTTGCCACCATTGAAGACGAGCAGCCCGAAGAGCGGCCCGCTCCCAAGAAGAAGGGTGGACGGCCGCCTTGGCAGCCGTCTTTCTCCTACGAACAAGCACTCGATGCTCCCTGCAAGTTCCACAGCGGCGCGAAGCCGTCCAACCATACAACACGGAAATGCCACTGGCTCACCCGCATCACCAAGGGCGAAGGGATGGTGCCGCCTCCGCCTCCCGGCCCGCCGCCTCCAGCTCCCCAGCAGCCGGCGACCCGGCCGGCAGTCGGCGCCATCCAAGACGAGTTCCCCGAAGCGCACGACGCCTACGTCGTCTTCACAAGTCAAGTCGACGACAAGCGCAGCCGACGCCGGCAGCACCAAGAAGTAAACGCAGTCGCCTCTAGCACCGCCGAGTTCATGCACTGGTCGGAAAAGCCCATCAGCTGGAGCCAGGCCGACCACCCAGAGGTGATGCCTTCGCCTGGCTCCTATGCTATGGTCTTGGACGTCACCCTTGCGACGGAGAGGCGAGCTGCCAGATTTTCCCGCGTCCTGATAGACGGCGGAAGCAGTATCAACATACTGTACCGCGATACCATGGACAAGCTGAACATCAAAGCGAAGCAGCTCATGCCGAGCCGCACCGTCTTCCATGGTATCGTACCCGGCCTATCTTGCTCTCCGATCGGCAAGATCAAAATGGATGTTCTCTTCGGAGACAAAGATCACTTTCGCCGGGAAGCAATATGGTTCGAGGTGGTGGATTTGGAGAGCCCCTATCATGCACTACTTGGCCGACCTGCTTTGGCCAAGTTCATGGCTGTGCCCCACTATGCCTACCTGAAGATGAAGATGCCGAGCTCGAAGGGGATCATCACGGTAGCCGGCGACTACAAGAAGTCCATCGAGTGTGCCATGGCCAGTAGCCGGCTGGCCGAGTCCCTCGTGGTGGCAGAAGAGAAGAAGATGTTGGAACGGGTTGTGGCCATGGCCGGCAAGCAGCCGGCCTTGTTCCCCAACCCCAAGGACTGTGATGCGCAGGGCTCCTTCCAGCCTGCAAAAGAGACGAGGAAGATACCTCTAGACCCGGAGCACCCGGAGAGGTTCGCCGTGATTGGGGCGAACTTGGACAGTAAATAGGAAGGCGAGCTCGTCGACTTCCTCCGTGAGAATCGAGACATCTTTGCATGGTCCCCAAAGGACATGCCGGGTGTCCCGAAGGATTTAGCCGAGCACAAATTACATGTCCGAGCTGATGCGAAGCCGGTCAAGAAACCCCTCCGCCGACTATCAGAAGAGAAGCGAAGAATCGTGGGAGAAGAGATAGCCCGGCTCCTTGCAGCCGGCTTCATCATGGAAGTGTTCTTTCCAGAATGGCTTGCCAATCCAGTTCTGGTTTTGAAGAAGAATAACAAGTGGCGCATGTGTATAGACTACACAAGTTTGAACAAGGCCTGCCCAAAGGATCTGTTTGCTTTGCCACGGATTGACCAAGTGATAGACTCCACAGCCGGATGCGAGCTGTTAAGTTATTTGGATGCATACTCAGGGTATCATCAGATCAAGTTGGACCCGGCTGACCGCCTGAAGACTGCCTTCATCACACCCTTTGGAGCTTTCTGCTAACTGACAATGACATTCGGCTTGAGAAATGCCGGTGCCACTTTTCAGCGTTGCATGCAGAAATGTCTCTTGAAACAACTCGGCAGAAATGCCCACGTCTACGTAGACGACATTGTGGTGAAGACAGAGAAGCGCGGTACCTTGCTGGAAGACCTGAAAGAAACATTTGCCAACTTGCGTCGATTCCAGATCAAGCTTAACCCCGAGAAGTGCGTGTTCGGAGTGCCAGCCGGCCAGCTGCTAGGCTTCCTGGTCTCCGAACGCGGCATTGAGTGCAACCCTGTCAAGATCAAGGCCATCGAGAGGATGGAGATTCCTACCAAGCTGCGAGATGTGCAGAAGTTCACTGGCTGCTTAGCCTCCCTGAACCGTTTATCAGCCGACTAGGAGAAAAGGCTCTCCCCCTGTACCGACTCATGAAGAAGTCCACTCACTTTGAGTGGAATGATCAAGCCGACCAAGCCTTCCATGAGTTGAAGAAAATGTTGACCACTCCGCCTGTCCTGGCCGCGCCGACTGAGAAGGAGCCCATGCTCCTCTACATCGCCGCGACAAGCCGAGTCGTCAGCACTGTTGTTGTGGTCCAGCGCCCGGAGGAAGGCCGAGCCCAGCTGGTCCAGAGGCCGGTCTACTATCTCAGCGAAGTACTGTCCAGCTCAAAGCAAAACTACCCGCACTACCAGAAGATGTGCTATGGGGTGTACTTCGCTGCCAAGAAATTGAAGCCCTACTTCCAAGAGCACCCCATCACGGTCGTGTGCACTGCCCCGCTTGCCGAGATCATAGGCAGCCGGGATGCATCCGGCCGGGTGGCCAAATGGGCCATTGCCTTGGCGCCCTACACGATTTTCTATCAACCCCGCACCGCCATCAAGTCGCAAGCATTGGCCGACTTCCTCGTCGACTGGGCCGAGACCCAGTACTTACCGCCGGCTCCCGACTCTACCCATTTGCGGATGCACTTTGACGGGTCCAAGATGCGCACCGGCTTGGGAGCCGGCATCGTCCTCACCTCTCCCAAAGGCGACAAGCTCAAGTACACGTTGCAGATCCACTTCGCCGCCTCCAACAACGTGGCCGAGTACGAGGCGCTCGTACATGGGCTCCGGCTAGCCAAAGAACTCGGCATACGCCGGATCCTGTGCTACGGCGACTCAAACTTGGTGGTCCAGCAATCATCTGGCGACTGGGACGCCAAGGACGCGAACATGGCGAGCTACCGTTTCCTCGTCCAGCAGATGAGCGGATACTTCGAAGGGTGCGAGTTCCTTCACGTGCCAAGGGCCGACAACGACCAAGCAGATACCCTAGCACGGATCGGCTCCACCCAACAAGCCATACCGACTGGCGTCTCCCTCCAGCGCCTCCTCAAGCCGTCCATCAAGCCGTCTCCAGAGTCGGATTCCATCTTCGTACCGCCTGCGCCAGAAACAGCCGGATCCGGCTCAAGAAATCCCGCAGGCGGCACGGGGACTTCGACGACTGCCCCGGGGACTGACGTAGTCGCACCCGGCCCAGGGATTTCAGAACCCGGCCCGGGGACTGCAGCAGTCGGCCCGGGGACTGCAATGACACAAGAAGCGGTGGTCGACCCCAATGCAACACCCAACCCACCCACCCGAGTCATGGTGGCCACATTAATAGCAGAAGAAGTCACAGCTCCCTCATGGGCCCAGCCCATCCTCAAGTTCCTAGTCAGCAGAGAGCTGCCGGCTGATGAGATCGCAGCAAGACTAGTGCAACGATGAGCCGCAGCATACACAATAATCAACAGGGAGCTCGTGAAGCGCAGCGTCACTGGAGTCTTCCAGCGTTGCGTCGAGCCAGAAAAAGGAGTGGCAATCCTCAAAGACATCCACCAAGGCGAATGTGGCCATCACGCCGCCTCAAGATCCCTCGTGGCCAAGGCTTTCCGCCATGGGTTCTTCTGGCCGACTGCCTTGGAGGATGCTAAAGAAATAGTCAAGAGCTGCAGAGGATGTCAAGTCTTCAGTTCCAAACAACACCTGCCGGCTTCCGCCCTCAAGACCATTCCCCTCACCTGGCCTTTTGCCGTCTAGGGACTGGACATGGTGGGCCCTTTCAAGACAGCCCGCGGTGGCATGACACATCTACTCGTTGCGGTGGACAAGTTCACAAAGTGGATCGAAGCCAAGCCCATCAAGAAGCTGAACGGGCCAACTGCCGTGACATTCATCACCAACATCACTACTCGGTACGGCGTGCCCCACAGCATCATCACCGACAACGGCACGAACTTCGCCAAAGGCGCACTGGCACGTTTCTGCGCGACGCAGGGCATCCGACTGGACTTAGCGTCCGTTGCCCACCCGCAGTCAAACGGCCAGGTCGAGCGAGCAAATGGACTTATCCTCTCCGGCATCAAGCCCCGACTGGTTGTACCACTGGAGCGATCGGCCGGCTGCTGGCTCGAAGAGCTGCCGGCTGTCCTCTGGAGTCTGCGCACTACACCCAACAAGTCAACCGGCTTCACTCCATTCTTCCTTGTGTACGGTGCCGAGGCCGTCATCCCAACAGACATTGAGTTCGACTCGCCTCGGATCACCATGTACACGGAGGAGGAAGCCAAAGAAGCAAGAGAAGACGGCGTCGACCTACTGGAAGAAGGCCGGCTGTTAGCCCTCAGCCGGTCCACCATCTACCAGCAAGGCCTGCGCCGCTACTACAACCGCAGGGTCAAGCCAAGATCCTTCCAAGAGGGCGACCTTGTGCTCCGGCTGATCCAGCGAACAGCCGGCCAGCACAAGCTCTCGGCCCCTTGGGAAGGCCCTTTCATCGTCAGCAAGGCACTCGGCAACGACTCCTACTACTTGATCGACGCGCAAAAACCAAGAGCACGCAAGAGAGACGACTCCGGCAAGGAGTCGGAGCGACCATGGAACGCAAACCTCCTAAGACGGTTTTACAGCTGAAAAGCAGTATGTATCACGCTACCCCTTTTTTGTATTAAGTATAAACCAACAGGCCCCCCGACCAGTACTCGGGGACTGCCTTTTATTTATCTATGAATGACGAGTGTCATATCCATGAATGTATTATTGCATTTCGCATTCTTGTCCGGCACCGGGTCTGACTAGTCGGCCCGGGGACTGGCCGCCTTGAGCTATATTCAAAGTTCTTCCCGAAGTCAGCAAAGTAGTGCGCCGGCTCCCAAGTCCTCTCTTGTTGAAAGTCGCAGCTCAAAGAACTGACTGTCCGACTAGCAAGAGAGATGACAGAAAGGACGCCCACACGAAAAACGGCTAAGGAACAACTAACCTATATAGCAAAGAGACAGCCTCCAAACATGCCTGCCGGCTGTCAAAGCAGCCGGCTGGCCGGCTTCCTAAAAAACTTAGCTTAAGTCCGGCAAAGCTAAAAGTACTTCCCCCTCCCCAATCGGCCAGGCACCCCCCGGCCACAGATTGCAGAGCAACTGTTTGACTGGGGAGGCGGCAACCAAGGGAGGGCGGCAAAGGAAAAAAGTAGAAGGACAAAAAGCGAAAGTACAAGGAAAGACCGATTGCATAACTTATATACATAAAGCCGCCCACAGGCTGGCAACAGACTTGAGTTTGAATACACCCAGTGGGTGGAATTGTGCAAACTTAACCAAACATTGTTCAAAAGTAACAAGACAGGAAAACAAAAGAAAGAAGACTAAGGCGCGACAGGAAGGCCGAGCTGGTCGGTGAAGGCAGCCTCGCCGGCTGAAGGAGTGGCCGCCTAGCTGGTCCTGGCTTGACCACCTCCCGCGGCAGGAGACGCACTCGCACGCGACGTAGTGCTGGAGGCGCGGTCAGGCTGGCCGGCTACTCCGCCAGCCGGCTCGGCGTCTTCACCCTCCTCCTCCTCTTCGCCCTCGTCGCTAGAGTCGATCTCCTCCGCCGAGTCCTCGCCATGCGCCGGGTCCAGCCCGAACCAATCTTCCGGCTGGGCGACTCCATTGTCGTCCACCTCGGGGGCGAAGACGTTGGTGTCGGTATAGTCGGCGATCGCTGAAGCCCGCCGAATGATGGCTGGCCGCGCCGGCTCCAGCTCCGTGTCGGCTTGCTGCCGCCAGGTAGCCAGCTAGTCCAGGTTCAGGCCGGGATACCAGGCCTTGACGAACTCCAGCGCCCGCCTGGCGCCGGAGCGAGCTGCTGACGCCTTCCAAGCCTCGAAGCGGCCGACTGCCACCTCCAGCCAGTCGACGGTCCGACTGGGGGTGCGAGGGACCACTTGGCCGGGCCAGAGGGCGGCCAAGACCTGTGATCCCGCGCGCTGAAGCCGGCGGAGCAGCCTGTGAGCCGGCTGGATGCGAGCCTGGATCGCCAGGAGCTGTTCTTCCAGCGAGCGGCCGGCGGTTGGCAAGATCTCGAAGCCGGCTTGCCTCTTCGCCTGGCGACGGGCTTCGATGGCCTGGTTGGTGGCAGTTGAATAGCCAGGGAAGTACTCTGCGCGAAGAAGAAAAGAAAAGAAGAACACCAAAATCAGAAAAGCAAGTCAAAGTAGCAGATGGCAGGAAAGGATGAAGGGGTAGACGACTTACCGTCAACCAGATCCTCAATCTGACCATAGCCGGAGACCAGAGTCTGCCTGGCCTCTGCCCAGCCGGCCGCCTCCGTTTCGAACTCGGCCTGGAGGGTGGCTTCGCGATCCTGCGCAGCCTTCAGCGCAGCCTTGTGGCCTTCCTCCTGGTCGGCCAGCTTCTTGACCAAGCGGTCGCGCTCCTGCACCAAGGCGGCGAGCTCTGCGTCCTTGGCACGAAGAGCAGTCTGGGATTCCCCCAGCTGTGCCCTCAGACTGGCGTTGGCCGCTGCAGAGATAGAAGAAGAAGAACAACAATGAGAAATCATCAAGGAAGATCCGAGCCGACTGCTCAGCAGTCGGCCCGAATCTCGGGGACTACACCCAGTGGGTGCGCTGACGCGCCCCCACATGAGATAAAGATCAAGTCACATACCTCGGCTCTCAGTAAGATCGGCGGTCTTCTGGGTCAGCTCCCGAGCCTGGGAGTTGAAGGCGGCCGCTCGGAGGTTGTGGTAGTCCTGCAAGACGGACAGAAGACCGAAGTGAGAACAAAAGCAGCAAAGACAAAATCTCCAAGAAGTTCCAAGCCGCCTGCTCAGCAGCCGACTCGGAACTCGGGGACTACACCCAGTGGGTGCGCTAACGCGCCCCCACGAGAGAAATCAAGATCAAGAAAGAACAAGATAGGAATGCTAACCCGGATGGCTGCCCGCGTTGCGAGGAATTCGTCGGTGAACTGCCTCAGCGCCGCGGCTTGGCTTTGGAGCCGGGTCCGGACGTCTTGTGCAGCGACATTCACCACGGCTGTTCCTCCGCCCGGCGTCCACGCCGAGGTAGCGCTGGCCGCCTCCGCGTCTCGGGCCGACGAGCTGGAGCCCACGGCCGGCTGTGGCTCCGACGCAGCCTTCTGCGGCTCCGACGCGGCCTTCCCTGCACGCCGGCTTGGCGGAACCCGGACCGCCACCTCAGCTCCCGCGGCCGGCTTGCCCTCCGCCGACTGTGCGGGCGCAGGCTCAGGCTGGCTGCCTTCGGCCGCCCTAGTCGGAGGAGTCGGCCCCGGCACCTCCCCCAAGATGATGACGTCGTCGCCGCTTCCTCTCAGCCCCGGCTGGGAACCGCTGGCTCCCCCTGGCGAGGGATCCACGTCCCTTGGCGCCATGGTGCGCAGGGGGGTGACCATCAAAGCGTCCCCTGCCGCCGCCTCGGCCTCGGCCTCTGCCTGGGCCTTGGCTGCGGCCACGGCGAGCGCCTTCGTCGCCTCCTCCTCCCGAGCTTCCTGGGCGGCGGCTGCCCTCCGTGCCTCCGTCTCCCGCGCTTCCTGCTCCTCCCGCACCTCCCGCGCGTTCCTTTCCGTCGCCTCCAGGAGGGCGGCACGGGGATCTACGCGGCGGGTGGTGCTCCCAGAGCCCCCTGGCGACTCGACGACGGAGCCGGCAGCCGCCCGCTCAAGTGACAGCGGAGCTCTGACCGTTGAAAAAGAAGACGAAGGTTCAAGAACCACCCAAGAAAAGAAAGAAGGAGAGTACATAGAAAGAGAGAACTTACGCCGACACAGTCTGCGGCTGCTTCACCACTTTGCGGAAGCGAGCCGCCTTCGCGGCCGCCTCTTCCCGCCTGGTGGCTGCCGCCCCACCCCTGGGCTTCTTCGTCCGGCTACCGAACATGCCCTGGGTGGCGCGACGTTTCTGGCCTCTACCCCGAGCAGGCTGCGCGCCGGAGGAGCCCGCGCCGCGTCCGGATGCCGGCTGGCGGTGCGGGACGGCTTCGGCTTCGTCCTCGTCCGGCCAGTCGTCGAAGGTAGCGGTGAACCCGGAGCCGCCCGCTTCGCCGCCGGCTTGGCCACCGGCCGGCTCGACGGCATCCTCCATATGGACCGCCCCCAGGTCGGGGTCCTCCTGGTCGTGTTCGGTCCGGTCGGGGACGAAGCGGCGCTCCACGTCTGCCCCGCCGGCCGGCCGAAGCAGAGGACTCTGTCAAAAGAGCAAGCCGACTGAGTTAGAGTCGGCCCAGAGGAGCTCGGCGACAAAGCTGAGAGAGAGAGAGAAAAAGAGACGAGGGGAGCGTACCGTAGGCGGAGGATTGGCACGGCTATATGGCTCCTTGCCGAATTGCCAGTCTTCCGAAAGTTGGCAGTTGGCGAGGTAATTCACCATGTCGGCGGCGTCGGGCTGCGGCATTTCCTTGGTGCACATTCGGCTCGGATCGAGCTGGCCGCTCATCTGACAGATCAGATGAGGCCGGCTCTGGAGCGGAAGGACCCGGCGCGTAACGAACGCGGCCAGGAGGTCGGGCCCCGTCAGGCCCTCCGACTGGACCATCACCCGCAGGCGGGCGATGGCGGCGTTTCCTGCCTGCGACAGCGTCACGGCCCGGAAGGACCACTGGGGCAGCCTGCCCGCCGGTGGGCCGGCTACGTAGGCCGGCAAGTTGAGGTAGTCGCCCCGGGGAGCGATGCTCCGCACGTAGAAGTATGACTTCTGCCACTTCTTCACCGATTGGATCAGCGTGATGATGGGGAAGGGGTTGTCGGCGCCTGATCTCCGCGACGCGATGAAGGCGCCGGTCTGAGCCGGCACGCCCCGCACGCGCGTGCCCAGCTTCGACTGGAAGAACTCCCCCCAGAGCTCGAGGGTGGGGAGGACGCCAAGATAGCCCTCGCACATGGTGACGAAGGCCGCCAGCAGCACCACCGCGTTGGGGGTGAGGTGGTGCGTCTGGAGCTGATAGAATTCCAGCCAGGAGCGGAAGAAGGCGCTCACTGGCAGGCCGAAGCCGTGCAGGAAGTGCGAGCAGAAGACCACCCGCTCGCCCTCCCGCGGCGCCGGCCTGACTTCCTTCTCCGGCGCGAGGCGGACCTCCACTTTGTCCGCGCTGGGCAGACGCCGGGTGTCGCGGAGGAAGTCGATGTGATCGTTATGGACGATGGAGCCGTCCCAATCCCCGCCAAGCTGCTCTACGTGGGGAGGCATAGCGGAAGCTAGCACGGTGGCGGAGGAGCGTGCGGAGGAAGAGCGCGGCGGCGAAGCGATGTCGCGAGAACGAGCAAGGCAAGAAGACGGTGGAAGTAGGAGGAGCGTGCGAGGGCCTGCCGCCCTCCACCTCCCCCTACTTATAGCCTCACGCGGCCGAAGAGGCCGGACGTGGGGGGAGACGTGGGATTAACTGCGCCCACTCCCCCCACGTCTCGCGTTTATTACGCATAAGTGCGAGCCGAAACTGCCGCACGGAACGTGCAGGCGGTTTCGGGATGCAAAGGATCCGCGCCTGGGCCGGGGCGCGGACGTGGCGGGCCCCCTCCCTGCGGCGACGTCCCGTCACGCGCGTGGGCTGGCAGGCTTTCTGGCCACGTGGCACGCCAACGGCCCGAGGCCGGCCCGCGGCCCGGTGCACGTGCCTGCGGGTTCCCGCCCCCCCGACTCCAGAAGAATTCGACTAAGGCGGCGCGCCTGACCAAGGCCGGCTCCCAGCTGCCGGCTTGTCACGATAGGAAGCTGATCGAGCTTCTTGAACCCCACTCCACCTCGAAGCCCAACCAGCTTCGGGGACTACTGTCGGAGTAAATGGCCACGGGTAGCCTAACCGACTATCCCTGGCTCTTCGGAAAATTTATCAGGCCTTTGGGCCTTCAAGCACTCCAAGCATTTGGGCCGCCTTCCCCGGCCGGCTACCACTAAAGCCGACTCCCGGAAGGCGACCCAGCCTCACCGACTCCAAGAAGCCGGCCAAGAAGGACGCCGACTCCTAGGAGCCGGCCAAGACCACAACCACCCCTACATAACGGCGACGTGACGGGGTGTGGCCACAGTGCGGCCCACGACCCCCGAAGCCCGAGGCGGACATGGCTACAGGAGGCCGTACGGGAGGGACGTCTCCCGTGCGGCTCGGCACTGTAGCCACGCTAGCCTCGACGTCATCCACGACCCACTCCTGTACGGCCTGAGGACTGCGGGCCCCTTCAGCCAGAGAGAGGCGCGAAGGGGGCCCGGCGTTTCCTAGTCGGCCAAGAGTATAGCCGGCCTCCAGAAGCCGGCTACTCCCTTCCTCGAAGCAGGAGCCCCATTAAGGAGACAAGACGAGGTGAGGCTACAGTGATAACCCCCGAGGCAGATCACTGTAGCCACGCTTACCTCGACAAAGCCCTCATCATCAGAGGCGCGGCTACAGTAAGCAGCCGCCGACAAGACCCTAGGCGGTGGGGCCGGCCTATCGACCAAGTAGCCGGCAGCCGGCGGGACCCAGCGGCCGGCAGAGAAGCCGGTGAGTGTAGACACTGACGGCTGGGACCAGTTCCCAGCCGGATTACCATTGTACCCCCGGGGGGTAGGCCTATATAAACCCCCCGGAGTACCCATGCAAAGGGTTGGCCTCTGAGCATAGTTGGCTTCTAGGTTAACACCCACGCATAGCACACCCACCATAGATAGAGAGAAGCAAGAGCTAGCCTTGTTCTTCTTCTCCCTTGATCTCAACAGCTCTAGGAGCGATTGTAGCTACCCTTTATCGATCTAGTGACCATGCGGAGACCCCGCAGAGCAGGACTAGGGGTGTTATCTCCTCGGAGAGCCCCGAACCTGGGTAAGATTCGCCGGCGTGCATGTCTTCGCCTTATCCCGTTTCCGGGCACTGGCGACATTTTATTGGCTCCCACAATGATAAGCCATCCCTTGGCATATGTCGCACCAACCACCCGACATGCATAGTAACTACGCATAGGCCTGGCTCATGATGCCACTGTTGGAGATCGTAGCAGAATTTTAAAATTTTCCTACGCTCACCAAGATCCATCTATGGAGTATACTAGCAACGAGGGGAAAGGAGTGCATCTACATACCCTTGTAGATCGCGAGCGGAAGCGTTCCAATGAACGAGGTTGACGGAGTTGTACTCGCCGTGATTCAAATCACCGATGACCGAGTGCCTAACGGACGGCACCTCCGCGTTCAACACACGTACGGTGCAGCGACGTCTCCTCCTTCTTGATCCAGCAAGGGGGAAGGAGACGTTGATGGAGATCCAGCAGCACGACGGCGTGGTGGTGGATGTAGCGGGATGTCGGCAGGGCTTCGCCGAGCTTCTGCGAGAGAGAGAGAGGTGTTGCAGGGGAGGAGGGAGGCGCCCAAGGCTGTTGTATTGCTGCCCTCCCTCCCCCCCCCTTTATATAGGCCCCCTGGGAGGGGGGCGCCGGCCAAGATCCCATCAAGGGAGGGGGCGGCGGCCAAGGGGGGAGACTTGCCCCCCAAGGCAAGTGGGGCGCCCCCCCCCCCCACCCTAGGGTTTCCAACCCTAGGCGCAGGGGGGAAGCCCATGGGGGGCGCCCCAGCCCACTAGGGGCTGGTTCCCTTCCCACTTCAGCCCACAGGGCCCTCCGGGATAGGTGGCCCCACCAGGTGGACCCCTGGGACCCTTCCGGTGGTCCCGGTACAATACCGGTGACCCCCGAAACTTTCCCGGTGGCCGAAACTTGACTTCCTATATAATTCTTCACCTCTGGACCATTCCGGAACTCCTCGTGATGTCCGGGATCTCATCCGGGACTCCGAACAACTTTCGGGTTTCCGCATACTCATATCTCTACAACCCTAGCGTCACCGAACCTTAAGTGTGTAGACCCTACGGGTTCGGGAGACATGCAGACATGACCGAGATGCCTCTCCGATCAATAACCAACAGCGGGATCTGGATACCCATGTTGGCTCCCACATGTTCCACGATGATCTCATCGGATGAACCACGATGTCAAGGATTCAATCAATCCCGTATGCAATTCCCTTTGTCAATCGATATGTTACTTGCCCGAGATTCGATCGTCGGTATCCCAATACCTTGTTCAATCTCGTTACCGGCAAGTCTCTTTACTCGTACCGCAATGCATGATCCCGTGACTAACGCCTTAGTCACAATGAGCTCATTATGATGATGCATTACTGAGTGGGCCCAGAGATACCTCTCCGTCACACGGAATGACAAATCCCAGTCTCGATCCGTGCCAACCTAGCAGACACTTTCGGAGATACCCGTAGTGCACCTTTATAGTCACCCAGTTACGTTGTGACGTTTGGCACACCCAAAGCATTCCTACGGTATCCGGGAGTTGCACGATCTCATGGTCTAAGGAATAGATACTTGACATTGGAAAAGCTCTAGCAAACGAAACTACACGATCTTTTATGCTATGCTTAGGATTGGGTCTTGTCCATCACATCATTCTCCAAATGATGTGATCCCGTTATCAACGACATCCAATGTCCATAGTCAGGAAACCATGACTATCGGTTGATCAACGAGCTAGTCAACTAGAGGCTTACTAGGGACACGTTGTGGTCTATGTATTCACACATGTATTATGATTTCCGGATAACACAATTATAGCATGAACAATAGACAATTACCATGAACAAAGAAATATAATAATAACCATTTATTATTGCCTCTAGGGCATATTTCCAACAGCCTAGGTGTCCTTTTTGCCCTCCTGCTATCTCGTTCCACCTTCTGAGGAGAGGGACAAGAAAGGGATCATGTGCATCTTATCTCTTTTTAGTTTGTAAGCCTGCGGGCACTTGTTAAATTTGAAACTTGTAATCCCCTTGCTCATGTTTTTCATTCCATATGAACTGTACCTGTATGGGATGTTTTTAATGAAAAAGGGTGCTTGCTGGGTTCTTTGTGCGTGAGCGAGGCCCATGCCAAGGAGTGAATCCTTGTTATTTTTAAGATAAACATTGTCGCCCGGCAATAGGCCTTGCCGTCCCCTTACTTCATTCGACCATTCTCACGCTCTAGGCGGAGGCAGGGGCGAAGTAGGGTTAGGCCCTTCGTTTATTTCCTTGCCATCGCGACTACGACCCAGTTCCGACCTAGGGAATAGTTCTTGGGTATAGGAAGAAGGGGGAGCACGGTGGCCTAGGAATAAAACGATGTTTCATACGTCCCAACTCCATACGAAAATGCACAATAGGGGATAAAAGACTTATCTGGATCTGCAGCCCCCGGCATCCTTGGCTTGCCGTAGTTGGATTCTTGTGTCTGCAGCCCCCGGCAACCTTGGCTTGCCGGGGCCGGAGTGCCGGTTTGTTCTCTTTCTTCCAAACAGCTCAGCAGAAACGTCCATGTACCCTGCGAAACAAAGAGGACGGAAAGGAACAGATAGACGCACACTCGACCTCTATGCTAGGGGTTAGTCGCCGCTAAGCACTATCAACCCTAACCGAGGGAGAGACTCAACCTAGCATGCATGCTAAAACTTAGGGCGCCAGCGCTTCATTTATTTATGCTCAGGGTCTGTGCCTGGCTTTGTACAGATGGTTATATGCCTTGCCGGCAAGGCTTGTACAAAAGGTGGTTTGCCGGGGGGGCCGACAACCGCGCCTTATGGGTAAAACTTGCGAAGATGTTCAATGTTCCAGGAGTTGCTCACTGGAATAGCATCTTCGGTCTCCAGGCGGACTGCGCCGGGCCTGGTGACTCGTATTACCCGATAAGGGCCTTCCCACTTTGGCGTCAACTTGTTGGAATTCTTGGCCGATTGAACGCGCCGAAGAACAAGGTCGCCTTCCTCAAAGCTTCGGGCATGAACCTTGCGGCTATGATAGCGGCGCAAGGCTTGCTGGTAGCGCGCTGCTCTCACAGCCGCCCGAAGACGATCTTCCTCAAGGAGTGTTGCGTCATCATGCCGCAATTGCTCTTGCTCAAGCTCATCATAAGCGAGCACTTGAGGTGACCCGTATGTGAGTTCCGTGGGCTGAACTGCTTCTGCCCCGTAGCATTTGCCCTCTCCGCCTGTCCGTTGCTCTATGGGTGTGCCACGGAAGCGAAACAGACCTTGCTGCCGAGGTCTTGGATGTATTGCATGAAGGTGTGGCTTGTGAACTGCGTGCCGTTGTCGGTGATGACTCTGTTTGGCACACCAAAACGGCAGACTAGCCCTTGAAGAACTTGACGGTTGACTGCGTTGTCACCTTCCTCACTGCTTCCACCTCCGGCCACTTTGTGAACTTGTCGATTGCAACGTACAAGTACTCAAAGCCCACGACAGCGTGGGGGAAAGGGCCCAATATGTCGAGCCCCCAGACCGAAAATGGCCGGGAGAGAGGAATTGTTTGAAGGGCTTGAGCTAGTTGATGAAGCTTCTTCGAATGGAACTAACACGCTTCACACTTGGTTACTAGTGCCGTTGCATCCTGGAGAGCAGTGGGCCAGAAGAACCTTGCCGGAATACCTTGCCGGCAAGGGCCCATGACCCTATGTGGAACCACATATGCCTCCGTGTATCTCTGCCAACAGCGCCAGTCCTTCCTCCCGGGGAATGCACTTCAATTTCACACCTTTCGGTCTTTTTCTGTACAGGACGTCGTCGACGAACTGATACATGGCAGACCGACGGGATAATTTCTCCGCTTCTTCCTGCTCCTCAGGGAGTTCCCCTGTTTGGAGGAATCGGACGGTATGTTGTGCCCATGCCAGAGCCTGGGGCTCGACGGCAAGGACCAAAGGCATTTCCTCTGCCATGGGAGCGGTTGTCTCTACGGCTAGGGTTTGATGCCCTGCCGGAGTCATCGCCCCGTGGCAGGCTCGGCGTCCACGGCAACACCCTCGCCGGCGGCTCCTGGGAGCTCGGCGGGAAAGTACTTGCCGGGGCCTGATTTCCTGCGCTTGTTCTGCTCTCTCAATGGTTCAACAGATGGTTGAGTTAACTGAAGCACAAAAGTACCTGGCTCCACAAGTAGTTTGAGTGCAGCACGCTTCGACAGGTAATCGGCGGTGTCGTTCTCCACTCGGGGAACATGCTCTGCCTGTATACGGTCAAAACGCTCCTCCAGCTTCCTCACCTCATTCACGTAGGCCTCCATCAACGGGCTTTGATAATCTTTGTTAACTTGCTTGACGACGAGCTGTGAATCACCTCTAACGATAAGCTTCTTGATCACGAGGTCTGTCGTGATCCTGAGACCGGCAAGCAACCCTTCGTATTCAGCAGTGTTGTTTGTTGACATCTCCCTGGGAAAGTGCATCTGGACTACATACTTGAGGTGCTCTCCGGTGGGTGCAATGACTAGCACACCAGCACCGGCGCTCCAGCAAGAAAGCCCCGTCAAAGTACATAACCTAGTTGTGACTTGTTTCCTTGCTGGGGAGAGTAGTCTCCTGGATCTCTTCGTCGGGCGTCGAGGTCCATTCCGCAATGAACTCTGCCAAGACTCTGCTCTGGATTGTCGAAGTACTTTCAAACTTCAAACCAAAGCTCGACAATTCCAAAGCCCACTCTACGATCCTCCCGGTCGCGTCTAGGTTATGCAGTATTCGTTGCAACGGGAGGCGGGCGACAACGGTGATTTCGTGGGCTTGGAAGTAATGACGCAGCTTCCTCGAGGCCATAAGGAGGCCGAAGAGCAATTTCTGCACACCGGAGTACCTTGACCTAGCCCCCTGAAAGAGGGAGCTGACAAAGTAAACTGGGCGCTGCATCATCTTCTTCTTCTGCACCACTTCATTTGGTTGCACGGGCCCCGTCCCGATGGCGTCTGACTCTGCCGGGGGCCTTGCCTACCGGCACCAGGCCCTGCCGGGGGGAGATCTGGCTCGCCATCCGCCAGTCCTGCCATTGCCACGGCCTCTTCATCAACCTCCCTCTGTGCCACTAGCGTGGAGCTGACCACTTGATTCGTTGCTGCCAGATACAGCAGCAATGGCTCTTGTGGCTTAGGCGCAACTAGTATCGGTGTAGAGGAGAGGTATTTCTTCAAATCCTGTAGCACTGCTTCGGCCTCTGGGGTCCATTCCATTGGGCCCGCCTTTTTCAAGATTTTGAAAAAGGGAAGGGCACGCTCAGCAGACTTGGAGATGAATCTGCTCATGGCGGCAACGCAGCCAGTGAGCCGACGCACATCCTTAATCCACTTGGGCGCCTCAATCTGCTCAATAGCCTTGATCTTCTCTGGGTTCGCCTCGACCCCACCCTGTGACACAAAGAACCCGAGAAGTTTGCCGGACGGAACACCGAAGACACACTTCTTAGGGTTCAACTTGAGGTTGATCTTGCGCAGATTTGCAAACGTCTCTTCTAAATCTTGTACAAGTGTCGCCCTGTCCTTGGTTTTGACCACTATGTCATCCATATAAGCTTCCATATTTCTATGTAGCTGGGGCTCAAAACCAATTTGGACTGCTCTTGCAAACGTTGAGCCAGCACTCTTCAACCCGAAAGGCATTCGCAAAAAGCAATATGTACCACATGGGGTGATGAATGTTGTCTTTTCTTCATCTTCTTTCGTCATGAAGATCTGGTGGTATCCTGAGTAGGCGTCGAGGAACGACAACGAGTCACACCCGGCCATGGAGTCAACAATCTGGTCAATGCACGGCAATGGGAAAGGGTCCTTTGGACAAGCCTTATTGATATCTGTGTAATCAATACACAGCCTCCACTTCCCATTTGCCTTGTGCACCACCACCGAATTGGCCAACCACGTCGGATGGAGTACTCCTCTCACCAAGCCTGCCGCTTCTAACTTCCTGATCTCCTCTGTGATGAACTCCTGCCTTTCCAAAGCTTGCTTCCTGACCTTCTGCTTGACGGGTCGCGCATGAGGACAGACAGCAAGATGGTGCTCAATCACCTCCCTAGGAACGCCGGGGATGTCGGATGCTTGCCATGCAAACACATCGACATTCGCCCGCAGGAAAGTGACGAGCGCGCCTTCCTATTTGCTGTCGAGGGTGGAGCTTATGGTGAAAGCCCCTCCCATGCCATCCTCCTTGACGGACACCTTCTTGGTCTCTGGTCGCGCAGCACTGGATTTCTTGCTCTTGCCGGTGGAGCTCTCTGGCACGTCCTCGACAGGAGCACAACACTCCGAAGAGGTGCGCTTGCCGGAGTGGGCGCGAGAGGTCTTGCCGGTCTTCTTCCCTCCTGGAGCTTCAGCGGCGGGAGCAAGTGCCTTGGCGGCAGTTGCTGCAACTGCTTCCCGGTAGAGTTGGTCGGCGCAGATCAGCGCGTCCTTCTTGTCAGAGGGGACGGTGATGATGGTCATCGGCCCAGGCATCTTCAGCGTGTTGTAGGCGTAATGCGACGCCGCCATGAACTTGGCTAGTGCCAGGCGGCTGAGGATCGCGTTGTAGGGCAAGGGGATCTCGGCTACATCGAAGACAATCCTCTCCGTCCTATAGTTCAACTCACCTCCAAACGTCACAGGCAGCGTGACCTTACCCTTCGGCTGACTCCTTCCCGGGTTGACCCCTTGAAACGTGCCCGTCTCCTCGAGGTCTCCATCAGGAAGCTGCAGCCTTTTGATCACAACGGGCGAGATCAAGTTCAGACCGGCCCCGCCGTCAACTAGCATCTTTGTCACCTTGAGGTTGCGTATCATTGGTGAAACCAACAACGGCAAACACCCGACCGTAGTCGTGGGATCAGGGTGGTCCTCGGTGTCAAAGATGATAGGCGTGCCGGACCACTTCAGTGGCTTCTGAGTGTCGAATGATGGCTCCGCCACTATGATCTCACGCGCCCACTGCTTGAGCTGGAGGTGAGAGGAATGCAGCGAGGCGCCACCATCGACGCACATGGCCTCCGTAGCTTTCTGGAACTCATGCTCGCCGGACTCGTCGTCCTCGTCATGATCATCGTCTTCCTGCTTCTTGTCGCGGCCCCGAGCGGGCCTCTCTTGCTGGTTATCCTTGCCGCGGCGGCCTCCTTGGCCGCCACGCTTCTTGTCGAATCCTTCGGCACCATCCTGACCCTTCTCCTTGTCCCGCCTCTCATAGTCGGCTTTTTTCTTTTCAGCAAGCAGCTCAACTTGTCGGCAATTCTGGAGGTCGTGGCCCTTGGTGCGGTGGATCTTGCAGTACTGCTTGTCAGAGCCTCCTAGCTTGTCGGCAGCCGCCAAGGCCCGGCAAGCGCGGCAATCTCCTTGCCGGGGTCGTCTGCCTTGGCCTTCTTGGCAGCGCCGGTATTGTCGGATCCCTCGACGGCAAGCATGACCTTGCCCTTGCGCTTCCTGTTGTGATGCCAGCCCTTCTTCGTCGGGGCGGCGGTGTCTTCGTCTGTAGAGTCGGTTTCCGCGCCGGCGTCCTCGCTGGGGTACTTCCTTCCCTCTTTAGCTCGGGCGCATCTATCGGCCAGAACATAAAGTTCGGCCACATCTTTAACCTTGTTCATTGCCAGCTCTTCACGCATCTTACGGTTGTGCACATTCTGATGGAATGTGCTGATCACGGCGGCGGGATGAACATCTGGGATGTTGTATTGCACCTGGCTGAACCTCTGTATGTACTTGCGCAGGTTTTCACCTTCCTTCTGGGAATGATATGCAAATCGCTTGCCTGACCATGAGCTTGGTGGCCTCCAGTGAAGGCACCAACGAATTCATGACACAGATCCGACCAAGAAGAAATGGAATCCACCGGAAGTGCATCAACCATGACATGACATTGGGTTTTAGTGCCAAGGGAAGTAATTGGCAAGCACCTTGTCGTCGCGAGCTCCAACGGCTTGCATCGCGATGGTGTAGATGCTAAGGAACTCCGACGGGTGGGTCTTGCCGTTGTACTTCTCGCCGACGTCGGGCTTGAACGTGTGGTGGGACGGCCACTGGAACTGCCGCAGCTCACGGGTAAAGGCCAGGCAACCCACCTCGTAGGGTAGGCCACCGGAGCCTCCCGGTGCTGGGTGGTCCATAGTGGGCCCTGCCCGCCTATCTGACTGGTGGCGTGCATCACGCCGGCGCTCGATGGTAGTTCGAGCGTCTTGATGGGCTTGCTCCCGAAGAACTTGGCGCTGATCGCGGTGGGTCCGTGGGTCGGACGACGCTATGGAAATATTATCACAAGCGTCATCATGACGGACCGGCACCCGCGGCAACTGGCGTGGGGGAGGAGAGTGCACCGTGGCTGCAGCACCTCCGGTCCTTCCACCGCTGGCATGTGGTGGCTCGATGGAGCGTCGGCCCGAGGGCCCCACTGGTCGCGGCTCATCTTTGTTGGCGACACCGACGAGGCTCCGGATGGTGGCTCTCCACTCGTCGAGCTTTTCGCAGCAGGAGGGAAGTCGAGGAGCAGCTGCGCGCGCGCCAAAGCTTCTGCTGGCGTGGGTGGCGGCGAAAGCTGCGTGGACCGTGACGCGCTCCGACTCCTAACCACGTTAGAAGGAGCTCCATCACGGCCCTGCGGCTGTGCGCCATTTTCGCCAGCACTTCGGCAGGCATGTTGGCCTCCTTCGTCCCGCGAATGATGCACAGGACTCTTCCCACGGCGGTGTCCGGGGTCACCAGCGTGGTGACGCTGCTCGTCGCGCACACCCTGGGAAGAGCGTGTTGTGGGCGCCGGCGTAGGCGTCTTGGAGGTCACCGCGCCGCCCGTGGGTGGCATGGTGCCTCCCTTAGAGGGCCCCGCGCCGCCTGCGGGGGCCCAGCTCCGTCTTTGGATTTGGCAGCGTGTGGCCCGTCGTCTTGTGCATGAACGACGCCGCTCGCCAGGATCTGACTGCCAGAGTGATGTGGGTGTTCGCGGGCCGCGCCTCGGCTTCTGTCAGCGACCGCCCCGCTGCTCGCCCGCACCGGTACAGGCCGTCCGGCTCCGGATGAACCGATCGTCGTGATCGTCTTCTTCTTGGGAGCCATGGCGATAAAGAACTGCTAGGCTAACTGCTAGACCGGATTTTCACAACTGCGCTCCCCTACCTGGCGCACCAAAGATGTCGGGGAAACAACACCTATGGAATCACTGGGATCCCTTCTACGGTTGGCGGGCGCGGGGTTGTGCAAAGAGCAGGTCTGGCGGTCAGCACAAGGATCGTTTACCCAGGTTCGGGCCGCGAGGATGCGTAATACCCTAGTCCTGCTTTGGTGTATGTATTTGAGTGTTCTTGAGTTCTTGAGCTAGCTACGGTGCGTGTCTAGCCCAAAAGATCCGAATCCTTCTCCTAGACGCCTCGGGCCTCCTTTTATAGACAAAAGGGGTCACCACAGTGGCACACAGGAGGTGGAAAGGTGTATAGTGGCTGAGTTTATCCTCTGTCATTACGGGACAAGACGCATTAAATGCGCCCCTTGGGTGTCACGTTGCTTTATTGGGGATGACGATGAGGCCCGTCCCGTCCGTCGCCACTCCGCCTTGCTCTGACACGCGCCCAGGCCAACAAGGCATGCAGCGCCACGCAGGCTGGCTGGCTGCTGAGATGGCGCGGTGGTAGGATCTTCACGAAGATCTGCATGCCACCACGCAGGTGCTTGCTGAGTTGGCCCGAAAGCCGCACGTTGCCACGCAGGTGCCTGCCCAGCTAGTTGGGTCGGCAGGTGTATGGGAACGCCGGTGGAGTCTTGGCAGACGCAGGCCTGGTTGTGGCCTCGTAGGCGTCTTCAGCAAGGGCCTTGCCGGGGCCCCGACAAGGGCCTTGCCGCGGCATCACGGTCGTCCCCGGCAAGGATCTTGCCAGGGGGTCTCGTGGATTTCCTCGGTTAGGATCCCGCCGAGGATCGTCATCTTCTGGTCCTCATCTGACCTAGTGTGCTTCTGATCTTCACAAAGATCTGCATGCCACCAGGGAGGTGCCTCCCGAGCCTTGGTTCCAATGTGGTTGATGGCGTTGGAGCCCTCGGCTTAAGGGTGGCGCGCTTTGCTCGCATCAGGAAAGTTGCCCCGGCAAGGGTCTTGCCAGGGGAGCCCACCTTGCCCTTCTGCTCTTCGTGTCTCTGGTATTGGCGTTGCTCTGGTTGTCTTGTGCCCCCGGCTTCCCTCCTCTGCCCTACTTAGCGTGGTCGTGGGCGCAGCTCTGACTGCCCGTGCACAAGTAAAGGGATAAAAAGGAGAGCCCCTACTTTTCTACACCGACAATATAATTCCGATCACGATGAACTGGATGCATAGGATAAATTTTTTGGTGAAACTCCAATTTTAATCGATTCCAATTCCATGATCCAATATCATCGCATAGCCTATACCATGCCAATGCTTTTCTCTTCAAAGATAAAGGGAAAACCTTTTTCATCACTTCATTTCCGGGTAAACCTGCAAGCTTGAACAATCCACAAATTTGTTCTACATATATCAAGTGCATATCAGGATGTTCGGTTCCATCTCCTGCATAAGGATTAGCTAGCAGTTGTTCTATCATACCCGAAGGAATTTCATATTTGATATTTTCAGTAGGTGCAGTAGGTTGAGGGGCAATTAATTGTGGTTCCGGGCGAGGTGAAGATACCCTGAACAAACCCCTCAAAGGATTGTTTTCCATAGCTACAAGTGACAACAAATTTCAGCACACTATATAAATGTTTCCTTACCGAATTCCACTTACCAAAGGCGCTTCACTCCCCGGCAACGGCGCCAGAAAATAGCCTTGATGACCCACAAGTATAGGGGATCAATTGTAGCTCTTTTTGATAAGTAAGAGTGTTGAACCCAACGAGGAGCATAAGGAAATGACAAGTAGTTTTCAGTAAGGTAGTGTCTGCAAGTGCTGAAACTGTAAGTAGCGAGTAGTTTGATACCAAGATAATTTGTAACGAGCAAGTAACGATAGTAACAATAAGTATGCAGCAAGGTAGCCCAATCCTTTTGAGGCAAAGGACATGCCAAATCAGTCTCTTATAATAAGCAAAGCGTTCTTGAGGGTACACGGGAATTTCATCTAGTCACTTTCATCATGTTGGTTTGATTTGTGTTCGCTACTTTGATAATTAGATATGTGGGTGGACCGGTGCTTAGGTGTTGTTCTTAATTGAACAAACCTCCTACTTATGATTAACCCTCCCGCGAGCATCTGCAACTACAAGAAAAGTATTAAGGATAAATCCTAACCATAGCATTAAACTCTAGGATCCAACCAGTCCCTTACGGAATAGTGCATAAACTGGGGTTTAAGTTTCTGTCACTCTCGCAACCCACCATCTATTTACTACTCCACAATGCATTCCCTTAGGCCCAAAGATGGTGAAGTGTCATGTAGTCGACGTTCACATGACACTACTAAGGGAATCACAACATACATACTATCAAAATATCGAACACATATCAAGTTCACATGATTACTTGCAACATGATTTATCCCGTGACCTCAAGAGCAAAAGTAACTACTCACAACTCATCAACATGCTCATGATCAGAGGGGTATTAATATGCATAATGGATCTGAACATATAATCTTCCACCAAATAAACCATATAGTAATCAACTACAAGATGTAATCAACACTACTAGTCACCCCCTAGCAACAATCTATAGTTCCGGTAACAAGATTGAATACAAGAGATGAACTAGGGTTTGAGATGAGATGGTGCTGGTGAAGATGTTGATGGAGATTGCCCTCCCCAAGATGGGACAGTTTTTGGTGATGATGATGACGATGATGATGATTTCCCCCTCCGGGAGGGAAGTTCCCCCGGCAGAATCGCTCCATCGGAGGGCAAAAGTGCTCCTGCCCAAGTTCTGCCTCGAGGCGGCGGTGCTCCGTCCCAAAAGTATTATTATGATTTTTTCTAGGTCAAAATCACTTATATACCAGAATATGGGCACCGGAGGTGGGCCGAGGAGGACACAACCCACCAGGGCGCGCTAGGGGGACCTGGCGCGCCCAGGTGGGTTGTGCCCACCTGGTAGCCCCCCTCTGGTAGTTATTGGCTCCAATATTTCTTAAATAATCCATAAAAAATCTCCATGAAGTTTCAGCTCATTTGGAGTTGTGCAGAATAGGTGGCCCGACGTAGCTTTTTCAAGTCCAGATTTCCAGCTGCCAGAATTCTCCCTCTTGGTGTGTACCTTGCAAATTATGAGAGAAAAGGCATTAGAATTACCCCAAAAAGCATTATTATGGATGAAAATATTATAAATAACAGTAAGAAAACATGATGCAAAATGGACGTATCAATTGTCGTTATAAACATTATCCACCTCCGGGCCTATTATTATCTGCAAAAGAAGAGAACGTGTTAGTGCCTACATGCAGTTTTGAACACTACTACATGCGTATTTGGTTTGCACGATTTGTAAAATGTACCAACGTGCCATCTTTGATCTGACATGATTAACATGGGCATTTGATTACAATCTAGAAACATGTAGCCTTCTTCACAAGAGGTTGGACTGGATGAAAAATTCCCTAAGAAAACTAGTACAGATGAATCCAAAGGAGAAATGCTTATGGATTGTCACCATATGAATCAAGCAACCAATATGGGGTGGGGGTGTATGTCCTGAAATCCTCCAAAATTCCTTCAGAAATCGTAATACATTGTCATTGTAAACTTGGGAAAAGGTGCAAAAAATTGAACTCCCTTATGATTAACATTTAACAGGAAAGGAACATCACCTCAATATACAGCTTCTTCAGGCACGGAAAGCATCTCAGGCAACTCACAACTTGGTCTAGGTTGGGGCCGACAGATTCTAGTGCCAAGACCTTCACTGTGCCCAGAATCTGGGTGAAGCTTTGCTGGATGACAGACGAACATACATCTTCAAAACTAGAAATAATGTTGATATCAAGAAGGAGAGGTATAAGGCGACTGTTGTACCTGAAAGTAGTAGTATTTGACAGAAGAGTAGCCCACCACTGTCAATTTCGGCGCAGAAATGACATTGATTCTTGTTGGACCTTATTGATGAACTACAAGTAATCTCTCAAGTGAAGGTGTGTCCTCAGTGACCATATTATGGTCCACCTTTTGTGATCTCTCGTTGCAGCACCAGCAACACACATAAATAGTCCGAAGAGTCCTAATGTGGAAGGTACTCGACCAATTCATTGCCTGAAGACGAAGGAACTCGAGTGCAGTACAACCGCGGAGCAGGCGCTCCATGTCATCCTTTGGGATGCAGACGACGATGAGCTCGAGGTGCTTCAGTCATGGTAGAAAAAGAGCGGGCGCGTCATTTAGGGGGGATGGCAGTTCATGAACTTCCCGAGGCGCAGCGTGGGCGCGAAGCGGAGCAGGGACGTTGGCAGCGAGCGCATATGCCCATCATTAAAATTGAGCTTCTCGAGCTGATCTATGGCGGGGGATCAAAACCACTCGTCAAGCTTGGCTCGGTCCTTGCCGTTGGAACGGAACTTGCCCGTGATAGGGCCTCTGATTGGGCCATGGTGACTGCCGAGGATCTGGGAGAACGCATCCAAGCTTTTGCGATAGCCATGGCAGAGCTCATGGGCGTCGAGGACGTCGATAGGGGTGAGGAGCCATAGGGGGCGCCACCGCCGGGAAAGGGCGGCTGTCCTCGCCCCATATTTGATTGGGACGAGGGATATGATGACTCTCAACATATCATCGGGGAGGTTGCTGATGAAGTCTAGGCCTGCTGGAGTCGCTTGCAGTTCTTTCTCGACCCGCCTCCGCTTGTTGGCAGCTTCATTCTCCACCTCGCCGGTGGCGAAGAAAACCTCTTTCTCCATATTCACGCCGTGCTCTGGTGCTTCAGCAGCCCCGGTGCCGCCACTCCCTCCGATGGGGCGCTTTGGCGGCATTCTCATACACTGATGGCTTTGAGGACTGAGAGCGGCGTCGAGGATGTGGGTGGAGAGAGAGGATTGTGTGTGTGGCGAGGATGGGGGGTGCGACCGCTCGGCCGCGCCATTAATACAGACCAGTGGGAGCAAGGCGGGCGGCGGTCCAAGGCTATCTCGCTTCCCAGTGAGAATGACTGCTTAATCTATGAATGAAATCTATGCTTAATTACTGAATTTTAGTAGCAAAAATTAGATAGTGCTAGTGATTTTTAGCTGCACATATTTTGACAAATCGCAATGTCTCTTGGCTTAGAGCCGAAGTCTGGGTTTAATTTTCATACCGTATTCAATCTGAACCGTTTGCGTTGAAGAGATGCACAAATCCTGCGTTGAACAGCTCACACGCTTCCCGGTGAGCCTGCACACCGAACTGCGCTCGCATGCCTCCCGTTCAGTCAAGCAGCTGCCCGCACGGCACCTCCTATAGCCATTAAAACCAAGACACGTGGCGTCACATGAATGGTTAACATAACACACACGATTTGTATTATACAAATGTTTGAGATATTAAAGTGGCAGCTATTTTTTAAAAATACATTGACATTGTAAACTTGGGAAAAGGTGCAGAAAATTGAACTCCCTTATGGTTAACATTTAACAGGAAACGAAC
Source organism: Aegilops tauschii subsp. strangulata (assembly GCF_002575655.3). NCBI lineage: Eukaryota > Viridiplantae > Streptophyta > Magnoliopsida > Poales > Poaceae > Aegilops > Aegilops tauschii. Next base: position 436,912,011 of record NC_053041.3, on the reverse strand, counting down.
ATCACCTCAATATACAGTTTCTTCAGGCACGGAAAGCATCTCAGGCAACTCACAACTTGGTCTAGGTTGGGGCCGACAGATTCTAGTGCCAAGACCTTCACTGTGCCCAGAATTTGGGTGAACCTTTGCTGGATGACAGACGAACATACATCTTCAAAACTAGAAATAATGTCGATATCAAGAAGGAGAGGTATAAGGCGACTATTGTACCTGAAAATAGTAGTATTTGACAGACGAGTAGCCCACCACTGTCAATTTCGGCGCAGAAATAACATTGATTCTTGTTGGACCTTGTTGATCAACTACAAGTAATCTCTCAAGTGAAGGTGTGTCCTCAATGACCATATTATGGTCCACCTTTTGTGATCTCTCGTTGCAGCACCAGCAACACACATAAATAGTCTGAAGAGTCCTGGAGGTGATGTGGAAGGTACTCGACCAATTCATCGCCTGAAGACGAAGGAACTCGAGTGCAGTACAGCCGCGGAGCAGGCGCTCCATGTCATCCTTTGGGATGTAGACGGCGACGAGCTCGAGGTGCTTCAGTCATGGTAGAAAAAGAGCGGGCACGTCATTTAGGGGGATGGCAGTTCATGAACTTGCCGAGGCGCAGCGTGGGCGCGAGGCGGAGCACAGACGTTGGCAGCGAGCGCATATGCCCATCATTAAAACCGAGCTTCTCAAGCTGATCTATGGCGGGGGATCGGAACCACTCGTCAAGCTTGGCTCGGTCCTTACCGTTGGAATGGAACTTGCCCGTGATAGGGCCTCTGATTGGGCCATGGTGACTGCCGAGGATCTGGGAGAACGCATCCAAGCTTTTGCGATAGCCATGGCAGAGCTCGTGAGCGTCGAGGACGTCGACAGGGGTGAGGAGCCATAGGGGGCGCCACCGCCGGGAAAGGGCGGCTGTCCTCGCCCCATATTTGATTAGGAGGAGGGATATGATGACTCTCAACATATCATCGGGGAGGTTGCTGATGAAGTCTAGGCCTGCTGGAGTCGCTTGTGGTTCTTTCTCGACCCGCCTTCGCTTGTTGGCAGCCTTGTTCTCCTCCTCGCCGATGGCGAAGAAAACCTCTTTCTCCATGTTCACGCCGTGCTCTCGTGCTTCAGCAGCCCCGGCGCCGCCACTCCCTCTGATGGGGCACTTTGGCGGCACTCTCATACACTGATGGCTTTGAGGACTGAGAGCGGCGTCGAGGATGTGGGCGGAGAGAGAGGATTGTGTGTGTGGCGAGGATGGGGGGTGCGACCGCTCGGCCGCGCCATTAATACAGACCAGTGGGAGCAAGGCGGGCGGCGGTCCAAGGCTATCTCGCTTCCCGGTGAGAATGACTGCTTAATCTATGAATGAAATCTATGCTTAATTACTGAATTTTAGTTGCAAAAATTAGATAGTGCTAGTGATTTTTAGCTGCACATATTTTGACAAATCGCAATGTCTCTTGGCTTAGAGCCGAAGTCTGGATTTAATTTTCACACCGTATTCAATCTGAACCATTTGCATTGAAGAGATGCACAAATCCTGCGTTGAACAGCTCGCACGCTTCCCAGTGATCCTGCACACCGAACTGCGCTCGCATGCCTCCCGTTCAGTCAAGCAGCTGTCCGCACGGCACCTCCTATAGCCATTAAAACCAAAACACGTGGCGTCACGTGAATGGTTAACATAACACACACGATTTGAATTATACAAACGTTTGAGATATTAAAGTGGCAGCTATTTTTTAAAAATGCCTTTGTTGGCTGTTATTCGAGTGCGCCTTCTCTCAAAATGGACATGAAAAACATCATAGCATGTCGGGTGCCATTCCATGATAGCATGCCAAGTTTCATGAATTTCAGACGAGTTTGGATTTACTAGAATTTAAAAACAAAATATCTCAACATTTAACCGACAATCAACAGTGCCCTGGTGTTTGAAATTCATTCCCATTTCTTGCATGGGACCTAAGCATGCACCCAAGGACACATATTTGATTTTCAACCAATTTATATGCACTGGAGCATGTGCATGTAGTTCAAATTTGAATTATGCACATAAAATGCCTAGGAAATCCAGTTAATGTATAAAAATGTCCAAACGAACCCCAAAAATTCCAAAATTTAAAACAACACTCCTGTTGTTCTATGTTGACACTAGAAAATTTTTGAAAGCAATAAGAGGCAACGGATATTGTTTCATCCTGAAAGGTGGCACGTTCCCTACCGAAACCATGAGGCTTGTTGTGAGAAGCTCTGGTTTGTGAGAAGCTTATACCCAAACCTGCCCCAAATGGGACAAAAAATTTACCACGACATATTGATGCCGCTCCATGATAGCATGCCAAGTTTCATGAATTTCAGACGAGTTTTGGATTTACTAGAATTTAAAAACCAGGTATCTCAATGTTTGTGGTTGAGTGACGGTGGCAGGGTGTTTGAAATTCATTCCCATTTCTTGCATGGGACCTAAGCATGCACCCAAGGACACAGATTTGATTTTTCAACCAATTTATATGCACTGGAGCATGTGCATGTAGTTCAAATTTGAATTACGCACATAAAATGCCTAGAAAATCCAGTTAATGTATAAAAATGTCCAAACGAACCCCGTCCAAAATTTAAAACAACACTCCTGTTGTTCTATGTTGACACTAGAATTTTTTTGAAAGCAATAAGAGGCAACGGATATTGTTTCGTCCTCAAATGTGGCACGTTCCCTACCAAAACCATGAGGCTTGTTGTGAGAAGCTCTGGTTTGTGAGAAGCTTATACCCAAACCTTCCCCAAATGGGACAAATAAATTACCACGGCATGTTGATGCCGCTCCATGATAGCATGCCAAGTTTCATGAGTTTCAGACGAGTTTTGGATTTACTAGAAGTTAAAAACCAGCTATCTCAATGTTTGCGGCTGAGTGACGGTGGCAGGGTGTTTGAAATTCATTCCAAATTCTTGCATGGGACCTAAGCATGCACCCAAGGACACATATTTGATTTTTCAACCAATTTATATGCACTGGAGCATGTGTTATGCAAATAAAATGCCTAGAAAACCCAGCTAATGTATAAAAATGTCCAAACGAACCCCGAAAAATTCCAAATTTTAAAACAACACTCCTGTTGTTCTATGTTGACACTAGAAAAATTTTGAAAGCAGTAAGAGGCAACGGATATTGTTTCGTCCTCAAATGTGGCACATTCCCTACCAAAACCATCAGGCTTGTTGTAAGAAGCTCTGGTTTGTGAGAAGCTTAAACCCAAACCTGCCCCAAATGGGACAAAAAAATTACCACGGCATGTTGATTGATGGTGTCGCTAGGACTATGTCGGTATTTCCCCCAAGAGGAGAGGATGATGTAGCACAGCAACGGTAGGTATTTCCCTTAGTTATGAAACCAAGGTATCGAATAGTAGGAGAACCAAGCAAACACAACGTAAGCAGCACCTGCACACAAATAACAACACCTCGCAACCCGACGTGTTAAAGGGGTTGTCAATCCCTTTCGGGGTACGGCGCCTCAAGATAGGCAAACAGACATGAGGAAATTGTACTAGATTGATAGATCGAACGCTAAACAAAATAAATAGAAATAAATTGCAGCAAAGTATTTTTGTATTTCTTTGATTTAATAGAGCTGAAAAAACGCAAGGGAAAGTAAATCGCAAAGCAAATATATGAGAAAGAAGACCCGGGGGCCGTAGATTTCACTAGTGGCTTCTCTCGAGAAAAATAGCAAACAGTGGGTAAACAAATTACTGTTGGGAAATTGATAGAACTTCAAATAATCATGAAGATATCCAGGCAATGATCATTACATAGGCATCACGTCCAAGATTAGTAGACTGACTCCTGCCTGCATCTACTACTATTACTCCACACATCGACTGCTATCCAGTATGCATCTAGTGTATTAAGTTCATGGAAAAATGGAGTAATGCAATAAGAATGATGGCATGATGTAGACACGATCCGTTCATCTATAAGGAGGGTAGATGTAGATCTCGTCTTTTTATCCTTAGTAGCAATGATACATACGTGTCGGTTCCCCTTCTGTCACTAGGATCAAGCACCATAAGATCGAACCCACTATCGGGCACCTCTTCCCATTGCAAGATAAATAGATCAAGTTGGCTAACAAAACCCAAATATCGGAGAAGAAATACGAGGCTATAAGAGATCATGCATATAAGAGATCAAAGAAACTCAAATAACTTTCATGGATATAAAAAGATATAACTGATCATAAACTCAAAGTTCATCAGATCCCAACAAACATACCACAAAAGGACTTACATCATATGGATCTCCAAGAGACCATTGTATTGAGAATCAAGAGAGAGAGGAAGCCATCTAGCTACTAACTACGGACCCAAAGGTCTACAAAGAACTCCTCACGCATCATCGGAGAGGCACCAATGGAAGTGGTGAACCCCTCCATGATGGTGTTTAGATTGGATCTGGTGGTTCTGGACTCTGCGACGGCTGGATGAATATTTCGTCGACTCCCCTAGGGTTTCTGAAATATTGGGGTATTTATAGAGCAAATAGGCGGTCCGGGGAGTCCCGAGGTGGGTACAACCCACCAGGGCGTGCCCTGGTGGGTTGTTCCCCCCTCGGGGCGCCCCCCAGGTGCAACCAGGGCGCATTGCCTTCCTTCTGGCCCATAAAAAATCGCAAAAATATTTTCGGGGCATTTGGAATCCGTTTGATATTGATTTCCTACGATGTAAAAAACATGTAGAAAACAGCAACTGGCACTTGGCACTATGTCAATAGGTTAGTACCAAAAAATGATATAAAATGACTATAAAATGATTATAAGACATACAAGATTGATAATAAAACAGCATGGAACAATCAAAAATTATAGATACATTGGAGACATATCAGCATCCCCAAGCTTAACTCCTGCTCGTCCTTGAGTAGGTAAGTGATAAAACAGAATTTTTGATGTGGAGTGTTGTTCATCATGTCATATCATATTCTTTTCTTCATAACATGGACAATTGGACTTTTATGTGATTCAAGCAATAGTCTAGTTTTGACATAATAATTTAGATACTCAAGCATATCAACAAGAAACCATGTCTTTCAAAATATCAACGCTAAAATAAGTTATCCCTAGCCCATCATGCTCAAACATTGATCCATTCATGAAACACATTCGAATACTAGCTATACCCAATAGTTACTCAAGATCATATTGTCTCCTAGTTGGCGCTTTTATAAGAGAGGATGGGGACTCATCAAAAGTAAAAATTGCATAAAGTAAAAGAAAGGTCCTTTGCAGAGGGAAGTAGGGATTTGGAGAGGTGTCAGAGCTCAAAGCAAAATTTAGAGATAAAAACATTTTGGGAGGTGTATCCATCCCACCAACAAAAACGACGTAGAGCTACAAACACTTTCCATGCTAGATATGCCATAGGCGGTTCCCAAACAGAAAATAAAGGTTATTCCTTTTTCCACCATACTTTCACTTTCCATGGCTAGCCGTATCCACGGTTGCCCTCCATACCAACACTTCCCAAGGAATTTATTATTTGACAACATAAAGTAAATTCATTTTTGCATTTCAGAACTGGGAATCCCTAAAACCTTTGCCTTACTCTCGTGCAATGACAAGTGAATAAACACTCATCGTGAGAATAACACATCCAGCATGGAAAATATTAGCCACCTGTTACTGTTCTGCGAGTGAAACAAAGTACACAAAAGAGAAGTTTATTTTGGAAATTATAGATGGCACATGCAAATTTGCTTAGAATGGCAAGATAATACCGCATATAGGTAGATATAGTGGACTCATGTGGCAAAACTGGTATAAAGGATTTTGGATGCACAAGTAGAGATCATACTTGGTGCAAAATGAAGGCTAGCAAAAACATTGGGAAGCGACCAACCAAGAAACGAATAATTTCGTAAAGCAAGAATTAAGCATAAGTAACACCGAATAATGCACCACAAGTAGGATATAATTTTCATCGCATGATTATTGACTTTCATGCATGCATAGGGAATCACAAACCTTAACACTAATATTCTTACTAGAGCACAATTACTCATCAACATAACTCACATATCACATCATCATATCTCAAAACTATTACTAAGAATCAAGTTTATTTGGTCCAATGATCTTCATGACATTTTTCGTGGCAAAACTATCACCAACCGTGTGAGATGCAGTACAAAATATCCTGGAGCACCGTTTGATGACACTTTGTGTGCCAGTTTTTTCGCTGCAGCGATTCAAAATTTTCGGCTTCCGCGGAAATATCTACCTCCCCGCCCCTCCCCCTTACCAAAAGCCACATTTCCCCTATTTCCGCCTTCCTTTCCAAGTTGAAACCTTCACTCCTTGCTTGCAACGCCGCCTCCTCACCAGCGACCCTCCTTCACGCTGCTCGGCCTTGCCTATCCAGGCAGGTAATCCACACCCGACCCCCATCCTCCTCCTCCTTCCACATCCCACATGCCCCGACCGTCGGCGCGACACCTTCCACCCAAATCACGGACCCCTCCACCAAATAAGCGCCGCCCTAAGCCATGGTGCACGCAGTATAGCTAGGATCTCAAGGAGCATTTGGCAGCAGAAAAGCAAATCGTGGCTGCACGGGCGGATGAGGTTGCGATGGCTGCCATTCGTGTCGACCCCTAGATCTTGGAGGAGCACCTCGCCGTCGAGTCCACCGTCGATGCCTCATGCGCCGACGCCGACGCCGTGACGTGGTTGGCTGCTTTAAACGACAGTTCGTGGTGTTTTCTCGAGGCCGCCCTCGGTGCCTTTGACAAAGACTACGAGGTGTTTTCTCAGCGTGCACGTGCTTACCTCATCTCGAGAGCCAGCAGGTTGGTGCCCGGAGCGGCCCAGGCAACTCACCACTACGACGAGGGCACCCACAATGCGGAGGCCTCGCCCTCTTCCATGTCCAAGGAGCCAATCGTCATCGATATCTCTGGCGATGAGGAGTAGCTTGTCTTATTAGCTCACTATAAGGACCCATGTTCAGTTTGCTAGCTACTGCCTTTCCTTAACAAATTCTAGTGAATTGTGCTATCTACTTTTACCATGCAATCTGTTGCTCTAGTGTATATGTTCTATATGTCGTGCAATGTGGTGCTCACTTATTAACTGTTTGGTTAATTAGTTGTCGTGTTCAGTTAACTATTTGGTTCAATTCTGCAAATGTGATGTTCAATTCTTCAGGGTGAAATTTTACAAGTTGTCAAGCATGCTCGGTTTGGTTAACTGTCTGATCTTCTAGTATGTTATACATTGTGCAATGTGGTGCTCAGTTAACATTTGGTTCATTTGTTGTGGTGTTTAGTTAACTATTTGGTTCAATTCTGCAATGCGATGTTCAATTGTTGTGGGTGCATTCTGTTATTGTATACCATGTGAGAAATAAATCGAATTTGACTGTACTAAATATATGAGAAACAAATACAATTGCTATATTTCCAAGTTGTTAAGCAAGCTTGGTTTGGTTAACTGCCTGACCTTCTATTAGGAGTATGTTATATTGTGCAATGTGGTGCTCAGTTAACGTTTGGTTCATGTGTTGTGGTGTTTAGTTAACTGCTTGGTTCAATTCTGCAATGCAATGTTCAATTGTTGTGGCTGCATTCTGTTATTGTATACCATGTGTGTAACGCCCGGATAATTATGCTACAGTAAACCACTGTTAATGGTGCCATGTCATCGATTTTACCGTTGTTAAGTTCGCATCGATTCAAAGTTGGTTCCAATTTCAACATTTAAAATAAGTAAAAAGAAAAGGAAAAGGCAAATAAAAGAAAAGGAGAAGGCAACAGAAAGAAAAAAAAGAATAGGGGAGAGGCCCCCGCCTCTCACTGGATCTTGGCCCAGCTGGCCGGCCCACCCGGCGGCCTTGTATAACCCCTCCCACTCTCGTGATCTAAACCGCTAGCCCCCCCCCCACTCCCCACATACTCCCCCCCCCACTCCCTCGATCTGGATCGGGGGGCAGCGACCCCGATCCCGCGTCGCCCCGCCGCCCCTCGTTGGCGCCCACCTCCCGTCTCCTCCCACACGGCGCCCGCTCCCCCCTCGACCCGTACTAGATCGGGGGCTCGACCCCGCGGCGCCCCGAGCCCCCCTCGCCGGACCGCCTCCCCGACTTCGCCGGATCGTCCCCGTCCTCCTCCCCAGCGGCTCCATCGCACCGTCGCCGTCCCCGTCATCGACCACCGCCACCCCGAGCTCCGGCGCCTCCCCGAGCTCACTTTAGCACATCTACAGGGCCTCGTGAGCCCTCTTCCCCTCCCCCTCTCTCTCCCATCACCGGATCCGGTCGCGCCTCCGCGCGCGCCTACGCCCCCGACCACGTCACCGCGCCGTTTCGTCGCCTGCACGCTGCTCCGCTCGTGCCCGAGGCTCCATGGCTGCACCCCCCTGGCCAACGGCCCCGCGCGACCCCGCCACCGCAGCTTGCCGCTCCGCCCCTGGCTGCCGGAGCCCTGGCCGCTACTCCGGCCGGCCTCGCCGTGCCCTGGCTTCGCCCAGTGGCCGCGTGCGCGCGGCCCAGCCGTGGCTGGCCGGCCACTACCGCCGCCCCACCCTGGGTCATTGACCACAGGGGCCCCCGCCCTGGCTAGATGGGTCTATGACAACCGGGGCCTAGCCCCCTTTTTCTTGAACGAAAAAGAAATGAACAGAATATAAATGTTAATTAAAATAATTAGTATGTTAATTAATTACTTAATTAGTTAATTAGGTAATTAGCATAATATAACTCAATGACAGACGGGCCCCACTGTTAATTAAGCAAGTTCTTTTTTCCTAAACTACTAAAGTTAGAGTCAATGACATGCGAACCCACTTCTACTATTTCACTGGTTGACTAGTCTCTGTTGACCTGGTCAACTGGGCCCTCCGACCCCACATGTCAGCCACTAAAGCCACTGCTGTGTACACTTAGCAATTAAGTATTATTTTATTTTCGAATTAATAATAATTTCAGAATATTGTTAAACCTTTGAAAAATCATATAAATTAATCCATCACTCGGATGAAAAAGTTTTCTACATGAAAGTTGCTCAGATCGATGATACGAATCGGATTACACTCTCCGTTCATCTGTCACATACCCCTAGCATAGCTAAAATCGAACTTTTCCCCTCCAGTTTGTCTGTCCAAAAATGCCTAACTCCGGGAAAACTTTCCGAATGTTATCCCCCTTCGCGAGTATCGTGTAGCACCGCGTTAGAACACCCCTAGCCCTGTGTGTTACCCCGTCATGCATCTGTGTTGCATCTGTTTGCATTATATTTACTATTTCTTCCCCCTCTTCTCTCCGGTAGACCCCGAGACCGCTGCTGATGCCCCTGTGATCGACTACGTCGACGACAACCCCTTCTTCCCTTTCAGCGGAGCTTCCAGGCAAGCCCCCCCTTTGATCATCCCGATATCGCCTATTCCATTCTCCCATGCTTGCATTAGATTTTGCTACTGTTATTGTTTGTTCCTATTCTGATGCATAGCCTGCTTTTGTAACCTGCTCATTGTACCTTACCTGCTTATCCTAAACTGCTTAGTATAAGATGGTTACTGATCCATTAGTGACCCCCACCTTATCCTTGTTGCCCCTGCTTCATCTTCGACGACTCGATCAACGTGATCGATGACCAGAGCCTGACACCTCACATCACATCACGCCCCTTTAGTTGCTCGACTCTGCAGAGCTACTATCGAGTGCCAAGGGTGATCCCTCATAACGCACTCTTGATGATAATTCTGTAGTGTAGCTATTCGGTCGTGGTCATCGAGGGTGATTTCCCCTTTCACCATTCCCGATACGGCTCTGTCACGCAACACCTCAAGTGTGAACCTAGAGGGTGGTCCCTCTTACGTTCACCTTGATGGTTACATTGAGTGGAATCCACCGGGGGTGATTCCTCGGGTTTTCCCCTTGATGTTTGGACACACGGTTACCTTGACTTTAATTGAGACCTTTGTTGAAGTTGGGTCGGCCCTGAGGGGTACCCGCGAGTTGATGTGAAAGTCGGGCGGGCCCGTAGAGCACCCGCGAGATTTCTACGTGGCATGGCCGGGCAGTCTGGGGCCTTGTCGTAAGTCCATGAGACGGGGCGACGGGGTCACATTATCGTGAGTCTCTGCTCGTCTCCGCGAGCCCCCAATGCACTAACAGGTTTGGGTATTTCTTGTGAGTTGGCCTTTGGCCCTTACGCACTAACCACCACGCGAGAATAGATATGGGCCTTGATGTCGTGGTATCAGCCGAAGCTTTGTCAGACGTCCAGTTCAGCATTGCGGCACGGTCGGATCGTGCTAGCCATCCGAGGCGGTGATGGTATTCCCCCTGCTCGCAACGACCCGGAGTGCAACGGGCGATGGGCCCAAGACCCCGGGGCACTTAGGATGTAGACTGGCGGGGACCTCTCTGCTGAGCCTAGGTAGGGCTGCGACGTGTTGATCTTCCGAGGCCGGGCATTGACCCCAGAACGGTGTGTCCGGCCAGAGTGATCGAGCGTGTTGGGTAACGTGGTGCACCCATGCAGGGAAGACATATATTCGAATACCGTGTCCACGGTAATGGACATTCAGACTTGTATCCTGATCTTATATAACTAGAAATGGATACCTGAGACATGTGATGGATATGTGGCTCCAGGATTGCTTTCTCCTAGGGAGTCGAGGAAGGATCTCTGGGTGTTAATGCTACAACATGTTTGTTAAATATATATTGCTATTCTTTACTCTTCTACATGCTGGAAGATGCTTGGAGCTGCTTGAAGATGCTAGTCTTTGATAGGCTAGGCCTTCCCCTCTATTCTGGCATTCTGCAGTTTAGTCCACAGATACATCCCTTCCTTTTGATACCAATGCATACTTAGTATAGATCTGATGCTTGCGAGTACTTTGGATGAGTACTCACGGTTGCTTTGCTACCCTTTTTCCCCCTTCCTTCTTCTTTCCGGTTGATGCAACCAGATGGTGGATCCCAGGAGCTAGATGCCACCCCAGACGACTATTACTACTGCTATCCGGAGGATGCCTACTTATACGTGGAGACCGCCGACGACCAGGAGTAGTTAGGAGGTCCCAGGCAGGAGGCCTTGCCTCTTCGATCGTTGCTTCTTTTGTGCTTGCCTTCTTAAGGCAGTCTTGTCTAACTTATGTCTGTACTCAGATATTGTTGCTTCCGCTGACGCTGGTGTATCGAGCTTGTATTTGAGCCCTCGAGGCGCCTGGCTTGTAATATAAAGCTTGTATTATTTTGATTTGTGTCTAGAGTTGTGTTGTGATATCTTCCCGTGAGTCCCTGATCTTGATCGTACACGTTTGCGTGTATGATTAGTGTACGATCGAATCGGGGGCGTCACAAGTTGGTATCTGAGCCGACTGCCTGTAGGAACCCCCTTTCCAACTCCTTGGCCGAAGTTGAGTCTAGTCTTTGAAAAACTGATTTACTAACATGGATGTGTGGCTTACGGGCCCACGTCGCCATTGGGTGGTATTAGGATCTTTTACTCCTCGGCTATACTCTGGACTCTGATCTCTCTTCTATTCGGGTTAAATGATTTTGCTAACTCTATCCTAGGTTCTCGTGATCACATCCATCCGGAGATTTGTAATACGCCTTTCTTGAATTGAGGGCCAGGATCTGCTTCACATTGTTCACGGGCCGCAGGATCCTTTTATCGAGGGCACCCTGCGTCGTCCCCTGCAGATTCCTCGCTCTAGTGGTTTTCTCCGACGTTGATGTAGCCTTTGCTATGTCCCGTTGTTGTATCCCTCCATCGCGTGCAAGCGTGCCGCCTAGTATGTCTAGGATGATTCTCTCGTCTGAACTCATACTAACAACGTGTAATTGGCTCTATATATGTATATGTATGTCTTTAATGACTACTGCTCTGTACATACTGCGCCTTTGCTCATTGTTTAAGTTACGTCATGAATGACTCCATACACCTCTCCACCCCTTGTTAAACTGCTCCCTGGTGTTTTTAGCAGGATGGCTGACGATCCTCCACCTCCACCCTATATTGCCGCAATGATGCAGCAGTTTGAGCTGAATCGTCAGTTTATGACTGGGGTAATGGCCCAGTTCCCAAACCAGAATGCTCATCAACAGCCTACCCCAATAACACTGCCAGAATTTGTGCGCCTCAACCCATCCATTTTCCGCAACTCCACCAATCCTATGGATGCTGATGATTGGCTTCATGACATCATGTTTGAGATGGAGTCAGCTAATGTTGCCCCTGCCAGTTATGTCACCTTTGCGACATTTCACTTGAAGGGTCTAGCTGCTCAATGGTGGGAAAGCCACAGGGGTGTGCTGCCTGCAGAGACTGTAACCACTTGGCGGGAATTGCAGTTAGCCTTCCGTGACTGCACATTCCTCAAGGTCTGATGGACCAGAAGAAGAAGGAGATTCGCAAACTCTCACAGGGCACAATGACTGTGGATGAATATCAGAGGAAATTCCTTGAATTATCTCGCTATGCTGCGGATGACGTCTGCACTGACGCTCGCAAGCAGGAGAAATTCCGTGAAGGACTGTGTCCCGATATAAAGCTCGCACTTGTTGCTCATGATTGCGCAGACTTTGCGACGCTTGTCAGCCAAGCTTTTCGAACTGAAACTGGTCTTACTGAGTACTAGGAGTCGCTCAAGCACACTCGAGATGTTGACTCATCCTCGAGTCAGCCTGCTCAGAAATGTCGAGTCTGGATCCCACACAATGTTCAACATCGACCTGCTCCAACACCAAGGCCGTCTTATGTTGCACCTCGTCTGCCTCCGCCGCCGAGACAACTAACGATTCAGGGTGGACAGTCAATACACCTTACCCTTGATTTTCACCAGGGTCGGCCGCATAATGCATCATGTCCTCCTGTTGGTTGTAAGAAGAGCAGCCGAAACGGTCATTCCAGAAGAGGTAGTGTCGGGACGCCTGCCATGAGTTGTGGTCAAGTCACCCATGTCAAGATTGAAGAAGCTCGTGAGTCCCCAAAAATCGTGATGGGTACCCTCTGCGTTAATTCAGTGCCAGCTTCTGTTCTTTTTGATTCAGGAGCATCACATGCTTTTGTGTCCCAACAATTTGCTCACTTGCATGGGCTAGGCATGGAAGAATTACCCACACCTCTAGCGGTTCAATCCCCGGGGTCCAAGTGGCAAACCACAATGATAAGCCCTCGCAACCAAATCGAGATTGGAGGTCTACTTTTTCCGGCTTCTCTCATTGTACTCGGACCTTCCAACATAGACATCATTCTTGGTATGGATTGGTTGACAGCCCATAATGCTAAGATCGACTGTGCCGCCAAGACAGTACAGCTCACTCATCCTTTTGGCCAGTTGATCAACTACTCAACTCAGATGGTCCAGGATGCTGAGAATCAGATATATGTTCTAAATGCATTGAATGCTTCACCTCTCGAGGGAATAGAGAACATTCCAGTCGTTCGTGATTTTGAAGATGTCTTTCCAGAAGAACTTCCAGGAATACCCCCTGCTAGAGCTGTTGAATTCATCATAGACTTGAAGCCGGGTACTACTCCTATTGCCAAGCGGCCATACAAGATGCCGCCACATGAACTCCTTGAACTTAAGGAGGAAATCGACAAATCTCTTCACAAGGGATTCATTCATCCTAGTTCCTCTGCTTGGGGAGCACCTTCTCTCTTTGTCAAGAAGAAGGACGGAACTAATCGTTTGGTCCAAGATTACCGACCTATCAACCAGGCAACAATTCAGAACAAGTATCCACTTCCCAGAATCAACGATCTATATGATCAACTTGCTGGTTCCTCAGTATTCTCTAAGCTTGATTTGAGGTTGGGTTACCACCAGATCCGGATTCGTGAAGAAGATATTCCCAAGACTGCTTTCGTGACTCGCTATGGTTCATACAAGTACACCGTCATGTCTTTCGGCTTGACCAATGCTCCAGCGACATTCTCTCGTCTGATGAACTATATATTCATGGAATACCTCGACAAGTTCGTCGTGGTTTATCTGGATGATATCCTTGTGTACTCCAAGAACAAAGAACAACATGCTGAACATCTTCACCTTGTGCTGGAAAAGCTTCGAGAGCATCAGCTATACGTTAAGTATTCCAAGTGTGAATTCTGGCTTCCTGAAGTGACCTGTCTTGGGCATGTCATCTCCAAGGATGGTATTGCCGTCAACCCCGAGCGAGTTCAGGCTATTCTCGATTGGACTCCTCCGAAGAATGTCAAGCAAGTCAGAAGTTTTCTCGGACTCGCCAGCTATTGCCGTCGATTCATCGAGAACTTCTCCAAAATTGCCAAGCCCCTGACTGGTCTGCTTCACAAGGGCGTTAAGTTCGAATGGACAGAAAAGTGTCAGGAAAGTTTCCAGGCACTCAAAGACAAGCTGACTTCTACCCCAGTGCTTGCTCCGCCTGATACTAAGAAGGACTTCGTCATTTATTGCGACGCTTCACGTCTAGGGTTAGGCTGTGTCCTAATGCAAGAGCGTAGAGTGATTGCTTATGCCTCTCGTCAGTTGCGCCCTCACGAAGAGAACTACCCAGTTCACGACCTCGAACTTGCTGTTGTTATACATGCACTGAAACAATGGCGACGTTACCTCCTCGGTAATCGTTGCGAGATCTTCACCGACCACCAAAGTCTGAAGTATCTGTTTACTCAACCAGATTTGAACCTCTGTCAGCAAAGATGGATGGAGACCGTAGCAGATTTTGACTTGGGTATTTCTTATACACCGGGTAAGGCTAATGTAATGGCAGATGCTTTGAGCTGCAAGTCATATTGCAACCATCTTGAGGTTCGCAAAGTTCAGCCCTCGCTTGTTGAAGAATTCAAAAAGCTGAACCTCCATATTGTTCCTCCGGGTGCGCTCGCTCCCCCTCCTAAGGAGTTCCGCAAGATGAACCTCTGTGTTGTTCCCCAGGGTTCCCTCAATACCCTGGTTGTCGAACCAGATCTCGTGGAGAGCATCAAGAGACTACAAAAGTATGACTCTAAAGTTGAGAAGATTAAGTGCTACCTCGCAGAAGGAAGGCCCTTATTCTTCACTGTTGAAGATGATGGCACCTTGTTCTTTAAAGGTCGCCTAGTGGTTCCTTCAAAAGACAACCTAGATATGACTCGGGAAGTTATGAAAGAAGCTCAAGACACTCCGTTGTCTATACATCCCGGTAGTACCAAGATGTACCAAGACATTCGTCAGAGATTCTGGTGGTCAAATATGAAGCAAGACATTGCTCGTTATGTTGCTGAATGTGACGTTTGTCGTCGTATCAAAGCAGAACATCAAAGGCCCGCTGGAACTCTGCAACCTATCTCTATTCCTGAATGGAAATGGGACCATGTTGAAATGGACTTCATCACGGGATTTCCCAAATCGCAGAAAGGTAATGATGTTATACTTCTCGTCATTGACCGGCTTTCCAAAGTTGCACATTTTCTGGCCGTCAAAGAAACCATAACTGCTAGTCAGCTGGCAACCCTCTACATGTCCAGAATTGTTTCACTCCACGGTATTCCATTGGTTATCAGCTCAGACCGTGGCAGCTTATTCACTTCAAGATTCTGGGCAAGTTTCCAAGAAGCTATGGGAACTCATCTGTCTTTCAGCACTGCTTTTCACCCTCAGTCGCAGGGACAAGTTGAACGTGTCAATCAAGTTCTCGAAGACATGCTTCGAGCTTGTGCCATTTCCTTTGGCAAGAAATGGGAGGAATCTCTCCCGTATGCTGAGTTCTCTTACAACAATAGCTATCAAGCTAGTCTGAAGATGGCCCCCTTTGAAGTGTTATATGGACAAAAGTGTCGAACCCCTCTGAACTGGTCAGAAACTGGGGAACGTCCACTCTTCGGTCCGGATATTATCCAACACGCGGAAGAACAAGTCCGCATCATTCACGAGAATCTCAAGACTGCTCAGTCATGTCAAAAGAGTCAGTATGACCGTCATCATAAAGATATGGTCTATCAACCTGGCGAAAAAGCTCATCTTCGAGTCACATCAATGAAGGGTGCACACCTCTTTGGGATCAAGGGCAAGCTAGCTCCTCACTATATTGGTCCATTCAATATTCTCGAGAGGCGTGGAAAAGTGGCATATCAGTTGGAACTACCGTCAAACCTTTCTGAGGTTCACGATGTGTTCCACGTGTCACAACTCCGTCGCTGCTTCAAAGACCCAATCCGAGCAATGGATCATGAAGTGCTCGAGTTGCAACAGGACCTCTCCTATAAAGAGCATCCGGTCTGCATCCTCGACCAAGCTGAACGCCGCACACGTCAGAAGGCGATCAAGTTCCTCAAGGTCCAGTGGTCGCATCACTCTGAAGACGAAGCCACTTGGGAACGCGAGGATCGCCTACGTGATGAATACCCCGCTTTGTTTCCTTCTACCTCCTAAATCTCGGGACGAGATTTCTTGTAGTGGAGGAGAATTGTAATGCCCGGATAATTATGCTACAGTAAACCACTGTTAATGGTGCCATGTCATCAATTTTACTGTTGTTAAGTTCGCATTGATTCAAAGTCGGTTCCAATTTCAACATTTAAAATAAGTAAAAAGAAAAGCAAAAGGCAAATAAAAGAAAAGGAGAAGGCAACAGAAAGAAAAAAAGAATAGGGGAGAGGCCCCCGCCTCTCACTGGATCTTGGCCCAGCGGGCCGGCCCACCCGGCGCCCCTGTATAACCCCTCCCACTCTCGTGACCTAAACCGCTAGCCCCCCCCCACTCCCCACACACTCCCCCCCCCCCACTCCCTCGATCTTGATAGGGGGCAGCGACCCCGATCCCGCGTTGCCCCGCCACCCCTCGTTGGCGCCCGCCTCCCGTCTCCTCCCGCACAGCGCCCGCTCCCCCCTCGACCTGTACTAGATCGGGGGCTCGACCCCGCGGCGCCCCGAGCCCCCCTCGCCGGACCGCCACCCCGACTTTGCCGGATCGTCCCCGTCCTCCTCCCCAGTGGCTCCATCGCGCCGTCGCCATCCCCGTCGTCGACCACCGCTGCCCCGAGCTCCGATGCCTCCCCGAGCTCACTTTAGCACATCTACAGGGCCTCGTGAGCCCTCTTCCCCTCCCCCTCTCTCTCCCATCACCGGATCCGACCGCGCCTCCGCGCGCGCGCCCGCGCCCCCGACCATGTCGCCGCGCCGTTTCATCGCCCGCATGCTGCTCCGCTCGTGCTCGAGGCTCCATGGCTGCACCCCCCTGGCCATCGGCCCCGCCCGACCCCGCCACAGCAGCTTGTCGCTCCACCCCTAGCCGCCGGAGCCCCGGACGCTACTCCGCCGGCCTCGCCATGCCCTGGCTTCGCCCAGTGGCCGCGTGCGCGCGGCCTAGCCGTGGCTGGCCGGCCACTGCCGCCGTCCCACCCTGGGTCATTGACCACAGGGGGCCCCGCCCTGGCCAGATGGGTCTATGACAGCTGGGGCCCAGCCCCCTTTTTCTTGAACAAAAAAGAAATGAACATAATATAAATGTTAATTAAAATAATTAGTACGTTAATTAATTACTTAATTAGCTAATTAGCATAATATAACTCAATGACAGATGGGCCCCGCTGTTAATTAAGCAAGTTCTTTTTCCTAAACTACTAAAGTTAGAGTCAATCACATGTGGACCCACTTCTACTATTTCACTAGTTGACTAGTCTCTGTTGACCTGGTCAACTGGGCCCTCTGGCCCCACGAGTCAGCCACTAAAGCCACTGTTGTGTACACTTCTCTGTGTACACTTAGCAATTAAGTATTAGTTTATTTTCGAATTAATAATAATTTCATAATATTGTTAAACCTTTGAAAAATCATATAAATTAATCTGTAACTCGGATGAAAAAGTTTTCTACATGAAAGTTGCTCAAGTCAACGACACGAATCGGATTACACACTCCGTCCATCTGTCACATACCCCTAGCATAGTGAACATCGAACTTTTCCCCTCCGGTTCGTCTGTCCGAAAATGCCTAACTCCGGGAAAACTTTTCGAATGTTATCCCCCTTCGCCAGTATCGTATAGCACCGCGTTAGGACACCCCTAGCCCTGCGTGTTACCCCGTCATGCATCTGTGTTGCATCTGTTTGCATTATATTTACTGTTTCTTACCCCTCTTCTCTCTGGTAGACCCCGAGACCGCTGTTGATGCCCCTGTGATCGACTACGTCGATGACAACCCCTTCTTCCCTTTCAGCGGAGCTTCCAGGCAAGCCCCCCCTTTGATCATCCCGATATCGCCTATTCCATTCTCCCATGCTTGCATTAGATTTTGCTACTGTTATTGTTTGTTCCTATTCTGTTGCATAGCCTGCTTTTGTAACCTACTCATTGTACCTTACCTGCTTATCCTAAACTGCTTAGTATAAGTTGGTTAGTGATCCATCAGTGACCCCCACCTTGTCCTTGTTGCCCCTGCTTCATCTTCGATGACTCGATCAACGTGATTGATGACCAGGGCCTGACACCTCACATCACATCACGCCCCTTTAGTTGCTCGACTCTGTAGAGCTACTATCGAGTGCCGAGGGTGATCCCTCATAACGCACTCTTGATGATAATTCTGTAGTGTAGCTATTCGGTCGTGGTCATCGAGGGTGATTTCCTCTTTCACCATTCCCGATACGGCTCTGTCGTGCAACACCTCAAGTGTGAACCTCGAGGGTGGTCCTCTTACGTTCACCTTGATGATTACATTGAGTGGAATCCACCGGGGGTGATTCCTCGGGTTTTCCCCTTGATGTTTGGACACACTATTACCTTGACTTTAATTGAGACCTTTGTTGAAGTCGGGTCGGCCCTGAGGCGTACCCGCGAGTTGATGTGAAAGTCGGGCGGGCCCGTAGAGCACCCGCGAGAATTCTACGTGGCACGGCCGGGTAGTCTGGGCCCTTGTCGTAAGTCCACGAGACGGGGCGACGGGGTCACATTATCGTGAGTCTCTGCTCGTCTCCGCGAGCCCCCAATGCACTAACAGGTTTGGGTATTTGTTCTGAGTTGGCCTTTGGCCCTTACGCACTAACCACCACGCGAGAATAGATATGGGCCTCGACGTCGTGGTATCAGCCGAAGCTTTGTCAGACGTCCAGTTCAACATTGCGGCATGGTCGGATCGTGCTGGCCATCCGAGGCGGTGCTGGTATTCACCCTGCTCGCAACGACCCGGAGTGCAACGGGCGATGGGACCAAGACCCCGGGGCACTTAGGATGTAGACCGGTGGGGACCTCTCTGCTGAGCCTAGGTAGGGCTGCGACGTGTTGATCTTCTGAGGCCGGGCATTGACCCCAGAACGGTGTGTCCGGCCAGAGTGATCGAGCGTGTTGGGTAATGTGGTGCACCCCTGCATGGAAGACATATATTTGAATACTGTGTCCATGGTAATGGACATTCAGACTTGTATCCTGATCTTATATAACTAGAAATGGATACCTGAGACATGTGATGGATATGTGGCTCCGGGATTGCTTTCTCCTAGGGAGTCGAGGAAGGATCTCTGGGTGTTAATGCTACAACATGTTTGTTAAATATAAACTGCTATTCTTTACTCTTCTACATGCTGCAAGATGCTTGGAGCTGCTTGAAGATGCTAGTCTTCGATAGGCTAGGCCTTCCCCTCTATTCTGGCATTCTGCAGTTCAGTCCACAGATACAGCCCTTCCTTTTGATACCAATGCATACTTAGTATAGATCTGATGCTTGCGAGTACTTTGGATGAGTACTCACGGTTGCTTTGCTACCCTTTTCCCCCTTCCTTCTTCTTTCCGGTTGATGCAACCAGATGGTGGATCCCAGGAGCTAGATGCCACCCCAGACGACTATTACTACTGCTATCCGGAGGATGCCTACTTCTACGTGGAGACCGACGACGACCAGGAGTAGTTAGGAGGTCCCAGGCAGGAGGCCTTGCCTCTTCGATCGTTGCTTATTTTGTGCTTTCCTTCTTAAGGCAGTCTTGTCTAACTTATGTCTGTACTCAGATATTGTTGCTTCCGCTGACGCTTGTGTATCGAGCCCTCGAGGCCCCTGGCTTGTAATATAAAGCTTGTATTATTTTGATTTGTGTCTAGAGTTGTGTTGTGATATCTTCCCGTGAGTCCCTGATCTTGATCGTACATGTTTGCGTGTATGATTAGTGTACGATCGAATCGGGGGCGTCACAATGTGAGAAATAAATCGAATTTGGTTGTACTAAATACATGAGAAACAAATACAATTGCTATATTTCCAAGTTGTTAAGCATGCTTGGTTTGGTTAACTGTCTGATCTTCTATTAGGAGTATGTTATATTGTGCAATGTGGTGCTCAGTTAACGTTTGGTTCATTTGTTGTGGTGTTTAGTTAACTGCTTGGTTCAATTCTTCAATGCGATGTCCAATTGTCGTGGGTAGAATTTTGTATTGTTGTGCAAGTGAGGAATAAATCGAATTTGGCTGCACTTAATACATGAGAAACATATACAAGTGTATATTTCCTAGTTCTTAATCATGCTTGGTTTGGATAAATGGGTTTTCCATGTGGCTTGAATTAATCTGATGAATCTGCAATTGCAGGAACCATTCTAATATTTAGGTTTTTAACAATTTGGTCTTGCACATGTAGGTCCTGCTGCCAGAGGTTTTTACCCACTGTTCGACCCTTTTGCATATGGGGAAATGAGTTGTCCATGAATATCAATCAAGTCAAGAAACTCAGAAAGATTGTTAGGATAAAGAAATTAGCGACAAAAAACAACAAAATCTTTGTCTGCACAATGAAGAAGACATCAGTTCACTACAAGATGGTACTAACTATTATACCTTGCCTTTTTTATTCCTTTGCACCATTTCCAATATATAGAAGATATTTATGCACATCCTTGTTTTCAGGTCTTTCCAAAGCAGTTCACTTATGATTACCTCTCAAACCACCTCTATGGTCAGGAGGCGAGGAAGGTTTTCATACAACACCCACGGTTCAGTATTGACGTGTTCCTGAAGAGGACGAAGGATGGACGGTCAATCATCCACAGGCACTGGCCTAAAGTTGCAAAGACCTTCAACATGAATGATCTGTCTATGTACCGTTTATGATGCTAATTTCGAAAGGTTCTAGATGTTGCATGTGAAACTTGGTGCTGATGCAGTTGTGTAATGGGATAGCTGAGTGCTGAAGCTATATCATGTTGTACTCAAATGTATTTCAATTATGAAATCCTGCTTCCTTAATATGGAAATGAATATATTATGTGCTTAATATGAATGTGAATTAGATTAATAAATGGATTATTAATAATAGGGCAATTAGCCTGCTAATTGGCCAATTAGCCTGCTAATTGGCCAATTAGCCTGCTAATTGGGTTTTCCTATTGCAAACGGTTATTGAGAAAACACCGTCGGCGATGACCTCAGGCAACGCACACACGACATTCTCTTGAAAACTGTTTGCGTTAGGCCACCTTGCGCAAACGTTTTCCTTGGAGTGACGGTGTGAGATGTATATATGAACGGAAACGTTTAGTGAGGACTGACTGTGTGGGATGTACTTACGACCGGAAATGATTTTTCTTGTATAATTGTATTTTTTAGCACTACTGTACGTATAACTGTATTTGGTCGCTCATCGGTCGCACACGGCCTCATTTTGTCGAGCGTGTGTGCGAGGAGGGCATATCCCCGATGGTTTCTGGCTCGTGTGGGAAGGACCCCCCCTATCACAGTCACTCATGATACGTCTCCAACGTATCTATAATTTTTGATTGTTCCATGTTGTTATATTATCATTCTTGGATGTTTTACAAGCATTTTACAATCATTTTATCTCATTTTTTGGGACTAACCTATTGACATAGTGCCAAGTGCCAGTTGTTGTTTTCTACTTGTTTTTACATCGCAGAAAATCAATATCAAACGGAGTCCAAATGCAGCAAAACTTTTTGGAGAATTTTTATGGACCAGAACACCCAGGATGGGCCAGAGCATCACCTGGGGGTGCCCCGAGGGGGGCACAACCCACCAGGGCGCGCCTGGGCCCCCAGGTGTGCCCGGGTGGGTTGTGCTCACCTCGATGGCCTCCCGCACCCCCTCTTCGCCCTATAAATTCTCAAATATTCCCAAACCCTTCGGGGTAGCCCTAGATCAAAAGTCCTGCCACTGCAAGGCCTCTGCATCCACGAGATCCAATCTAGACCCTGTTCTGGCACCCTGCCGGAGGGGGAATCATCTCCGGTGGCCATCTTCATCATCCCGGCGGCCACCACGATGAGGAGGGAGTAGTCCACCCTCGGGGCTGAGGGTTTGTACCAGTAGCTATGTGTTTAATCTCTCTCTCTCTCATGTTCTTGAGATGTCACGATCTTGATGTATCGTGGGCTTTGTTAATATAGTCGGATCATATGGTGTTTTCCCCTCTCTATCTTGTGTGATGAATTGAGTTTTTCCCTTTGAGGTTTCGTTGTTATCAGATTGAATACTTTTATGGATTTGAGAACACTTGATATATGTCTTGCAATTGAATACTCATGGTGACAATGGGTATCGTATTGACTCACTTGATATATGTTTTGGCACTCAACTCGCGTATTCCCTAGGTGACATTGGGGTAATCTATGCATAGGGGTTGATGCACGTTCTTGTCTTTGTCTCTCTGGTAGAAACCTTGGGGCACTCTTTGAAGCTCTTTGTGTTGGATTGAGTATTATGAATATGAATTTGCTTTGGTGTTATTTTAGTACGAACTCTAGGATAGATAGAACGGAAAGAATAGCTTTGTGTTATTTTAGTACGAACTCTTGAATAGATCGAACGAAAAGAATAGCTTTGAGGTGGTTTCGTACCCTACAAACAATTTATTCTTATGTTCTCCGCTAGATAGGAACTTTGGAGTGATTCTTCATTGCACTTTGAGGGGTGGTTGATCCAATTATATTAGCACTGTTGGGAGATTGCACTAGTGAAAGTACGGACCCTAGGCCTTGTTTTCAAGCATTGCAATACCGTTTTTGTGCCCATTTACTATTTGCTACCTTGCTGTTTTTATTTATTCAGATTATAAAAATATATTTCTACCATCCATATTACACTTTTATCACCATCTCTTCGCCAAACTAGTGCACCTATACAATTTGTCATTGTATTGGGTGTGTTGGGGACACAAGAGATTTCTTGTATTTGGTTGCAGGGTCGTTTGAGAGAGACTATCTTCATCCTACGCCTCCCACGGATTGATAAACCTTAGGTCATCCACTTGAGGGAAAATTTCTACTGTCCTACAAAACTCTGCGCTTGGAGGCCCAACACGTGTATAAAAGAATAAAGTTGCGTAGTAGACATCAACTCACTAGGTGACGCTTCCGAACGCCATCGCGGAAAGGGGTTAAAAACCGTTTGTATAGCACCTCGTTGTACTAGTGGTTGGGTTGGCATAGATCGAGATTAGGATTTGTCACTCCGAGTATCGAAGAGGTATCACTGGGCCCTCTCGGTAATGCACGTCATAAGAAGCCTTGCAAGCAAAGTGACTAATGAGTTAGTGTCAGGATGATCTATTATGGAATGAGTAAAGAGACTTGCCAGTAACGAGATTGAACTAGGTATGAAGATACCGACGATCGAATATCGGGCAAGTAACATACCGATGGACAAAGGGAATAACGTATGTTGTCATTACGGTACGACCGATAAAGATCTTCGTAGAATATGTGGGAACCAATATGAGCATCCAGGTTCCGCTATTGGTTATTGACCGGAGAGGTGTCTCGGTCATGTCTACATAGTTCTTGAACCCGTAGGGTCCGCACGCTTAACGTTCGATGACGATTTTGTATTATATGAGTTATGTGATTGGTGACCGAATGTTGTTCGGAGTCCCGGATGAGATCACGGACATGACGAGGAGTCTCAAATGGTCGATAGGTAAATATTCATATATAGGACAATAGTATTCGGACACCGGAAGTGTTCCGGGGAGTATCGGGTACATATCGGGTCACCGGAAGGGGTTCCGGGCACCCCCGGCAACTACATGGGCCTATTGGGCCAAGAGGGGAAATGAAGTAGCCAGCATGGGCTGCTGCGCCCCCCCATGTAGGCCGAATATGAAGGGGGAAGGAAAGAGGGAAGAGAGAAAGGAAGGGGAGGGATTCGGCCTCCCCCTTCCTTCTCTCCCCCCTCCTCCTTCCTTTCCACTCCGGAAAATATGGTAGGGGGCCGAATTGGAATAGGGCCCCCAAGTAGGATTCCTCCTACTTGGGGCGCCCAAGGCAGCTCCCCTCCCCCTCCCACCTATATATACATGGGGAGGGGGCGCCTAGAACACACACCAACAATTGTTAGCCGTGTGTGGCGCCCCCCTCCAAAGTTTACGCCTCCGGTCATATTCATGTAGTGCTTAGGCGAAGCCCTGCGCGGATCACTTCACCATCACCGTCACCACGCCGTCGTGCTGACAGGACTCTCCCCCCGACACTTTGCTGGATCAAGAGTTCGAGGGATGTCATCGAGCTAAACGTGTGTAGAACTCGGAGGTGTCATATGTTCGGTGCTTGATCGGTCGGAACGAGAAGAAGTTCGACTACATCAACCGCGTTAACAAATGCTTCCGCTTTCGGTCTACGAGGGTACGTGGACACACTCTTCCCCTACGTTGTTGTGTATCTCCTAGATAGGTCTTGCATGAGCATAGGAAATTTTTGAAATTGCATGCTACATTTCCCAACAGTTTCTTACGACAAACAGTAATATAACATAGCTCTCCACACATGTTTCGTATGTTCAAGCCAGATGGCCTAGTTCCCGAAGTGTTGCCTTATTTCCCACGACACATAGTACGGAATACTTCCCGATCTTTGATCGGGGAGGTAGAAGCCGATGGCCGGTTAAGACAACATTCTCTAAAAAATAAGAACGCGGATTGAGAACGGTCAACGTAAAGTACATAGATACATAGAATTGACAAAATTACTCCTGGTCGACATTGTCTATCAATTGCTCTAAAGCACAATCCTTCTGAGAATAGTGAGCGGCTAGCATCACATCATCATACACCAAGCTTAGCGGTATCTCCCGGCCGTTAGGGCCCACGAGACCAACCCGGGCCATATGCTCCGGGTCTAGCTTGGTGAAGCGGATCTTTACCATAGCCCACGCCTCACGTGCTCCTTCTCGGCAGGCCGAGATCTTCCATAATTCAAAACTCTGCCAAGCTCCTTTAAAGCGATTGGCTAGTTCAGCCATATTCTCTGGCGGTACATCTGACGGCCATAACGCCTTCGCCATGCTCTTCATGGCTTTCTGGGTCCTCTCATAAGTCTTCGACAGCTCCTTTAAAAGGTTCCCGTCATAAGTGCTTGCTTATTCCTCGGGCTGCCCAGTCAGGAGACCTAACAAGCAGGTGTTGCACATTGTCATTAACACATCAATGATACCTGTCAACAACACGGTAGGATCAGCGCTTACCAAATATGCCACCTTTTAGCTTCTGGTTTTCCTCCAAAGCTTGTGCCAGCTGAGTTTTCAAACTCTTAATTTCCTCGGCTTTCCGTTGATTCTCTGCCTTGAGCTCATTTTTCTCCTCCTAACTTCGCGTCAGCACTCGTTTACCTGCCTCCAGCTCCCTCGCAACTCGCTTACAGCTCCTGCGGCTATACGGAGAATACGGTGTTAATGCATAAAATACAACGTATACCTGCGAAGCAGTCTTTTCTACTTACCGGACACTTCGATGCTGGCTTTTCGAGCCGCATCCAGTTCGGCCTTAGTTTCGACCCACTGTGTCCGGCTCACTTCAAGGTCCTCGGACAGCTTTTTGTTCTGCCCTCTTGCGGCCTACAAAAATAGTATCATTAGACACCCTTAACTCGGCCGTACCTCCCAAATTAAGGCTTGGGGGCTAGGTGGTTAGGGAACATGATATGCTTTCAAGCTATTTTAGTTATATACCTGCACCTTGGCGGCAAAAAGACCAGCGATCCCTTCAAGACCTGTCCGGGCTGCTCCAAGGTACGCATCCACCGTATTAAAAGCACTAAATTCCTGTTGGGCAAAGGCAGTATGATGTAAAGTCTCCCTCCGGCGGCGATGATTCATTACGCTCTCAACTTTGGTGTTGGTGACCGAAACATCGTCGGAGTCCGCCGGAGGCGCGCCGGCCGCCGCGTGTTCAGAGGAGGCTCTGGCTTGTGCTGATGACTTGGGACCGGAGCTGCGATTCGGCGCACTCGGGGAATCTTCAGATTGGTGCAGAGGCATACGCCTTCTGAAAAATTGAGCAAGCTTTAATAAAAGGGTGCTAAAAGCAACCCTCGATGTAATTCCAAAATACGTTACCTCTGGGCCGAGGAAGCAGGTGCTTCCGCTTCGGCGAAGGCTTTCCGCTTTGATTCCCATTAGGGGCCGAAGTTGGCACGGTCCGCACTCCTCCCAAGACAGTCTTACACGTAGTGAGGCGACCCTTGGGAGCATAAGTCAGCACGTGGGGAATAGCATGAGATGAGCGCCTATTCAGGAGAGGGTCTTCTTTTCACTTATTGTGGAAGAGGGAAGAGCCCCAGGGTGATCGGCTGTCATAGCAACCTTGACGCCGCCAAGGCTCTCTTGATAAAACACCCCATCTTCAAAATCAATCGACGTCTCTGGGTCGTCATGATACCCCGGATCATCGTCACGGGAATGATCCTCCGTTTGAGGAGGAGGGCAATTAATGGACGCAACCTGACGCCTCCAACCCTGTTCGAATACAACCAGTCAGAGTTCGGGTGTAATCCGTGAGCTCAAGATAGTGGATTGTGGCTTACCAAGTCCGGCAGATTGTATCCAGAGCAACCTTCCTGGATACTCATTCGAGCAAAATCTGCCTCCTCCCCCTTGAAGAGCTTGGCCAATATTTTGGCCAGAGCCGCCTTATTGTCTGGCCCTTGTCGCTGGTAGCGGGTTACGTTGCTAGTCCCGTTGTAGCACCATAGGGGATGACCCCTTTGCTGCAGGGGTTGCACACATCGGGTAATAGCGATGGCAATTACTTCGATCATGGTCAGCTTACTGCTAGTTAGCAGCCTGATCTTGGCCGCCAGCGCACGCACCTCTTCACTGTCCCGTTGGAAGGGCCTCTGGGCCGCTAGTTGAACCGCTTTATATGCGGGTCGTTTGAGTATTCGGGCAACCTTTGCCAAATTGGATCGGTGAGGGGAACATCTTCAATGTAAAGCCACTCTGAGGTCCATCCTTCAGGATCTTTCTGTGGGGTCCCAATTGGGTACCCTGTCCCAGCTATCCGCCATACTTCGGCGTCACCCACCTTGAATATGGATCCCTCTCGGAGGCGAGGGACAAGACAAAAATACTTCCTCCACAAGTCAAAGTGGGCCTCGCAACTCAAAAATATCTCGCACAGGGCTACAAAGCCAGATGTGCAATATGGACCCCGGGGTGAGGTTGTGGAGCTGTATCCCGTAGAACTCCAACAAACCCTGTAAAAAGGGATGAATAGGAAAGCCCAAACCTCTTAGAAGGAAGGGCACGAGACATACCCTCTCCTCCTTACTCGGAGCGGGGGAGTTCTCGGCAAGGGCGCATCCATCGATGGAGATGAGACCGACACGAACGGGAACCAAATCTACTGGAGGGAGGAAATAATGCGTCTGCAAGCGCCTCAGATGGAGGTGTGAAATTGAACAGCTCGAGCAATCGCCTGGGAGTGGACCGTGCAGGCGCGAGGATGAACCTGGGAGGTCAGCCATGGCGCTGGGGAATTTCTTCAGTGTTGTTCTTTGTGAGAGGGGGGAAGTAAATTGTCCCCCGCACCTTTGGATCTATAAATAGGCGTCTTACCTTGAAGTTGGAAGGAAGGGCTCATGGAAAGTCGGCATTGGGCCGCACGCCTTCTGAAAAGGTGCACGGCGCTCTTTCCCCAAGGAATGGCATTAAACTCTGATGGTCCCAGCTTGATCTCAAGATACCTTCGGAGCCCAGAGTCTTGAACCTGTCCGGGCCTCAGCACATTAGTTCGGGTTCCGAATAGGGTTCGGCGAAAGTAACACGGCTCCAAACTGAATGGAGGAATGGAAGAACTCGTCTTGCAAGCCGATGAAAGGATCGAGAAGAGTTGAATAGAGAGGGGTGAATAGACTCTTAGCAAGAAAAGTAGCAGTTTTTAATTTCTTCAAGTTGAGGTGGAGTTTTAGCACATGTTTAAACATTCACAATACATATCAAGCAAGCATGACAAGAGTATATGAGCAGCGGAAAGTAAAGCATGCAATTTGCAAGAATGTAAAGGGATGGGATTGGAGTGTGCAAAAGCAATGTAGACACGGAGATTTTTTATCCGTGGTTCCGATAGGTGGTGCTATCGTACATCCACGTTGATGGAGACTTCAACCCATGAAGGGTAACGGTTGCGCGAGTCCACGGAGGGCTCCACCCATGAAGGGTCCACGAAGAAGCAACCTTGTCTATCCCACCATGGCCATCGCCCATGAAGGACTTGCCTCACTAGGGTAGATCTTCACAAAGTAGGCGATCTCCTTGCCCGTACAAACTCCTTGGTTCAACTCCACAATCTTGACGGATGCTCCCAAGTGACACCTAACCAATCTAGGAGACACCACTCTCCAAAAGGTAATAGATGGTGTATTGATGATGAACTCCTTGCTCTTGTGCTTCAAATGATAGTCTCCCCAACACTCAACTCTCTCTCTCATGGATTTGGATTTGGTGGAAAGATGATTTGAGTGGAAAGCAACTTGGGGAAAGCTAGAGATCAAGATTTATGTGGTTGGAATGGAATATCTTGATCTCAACACATGAGTAGGTGGTTCTTTCTCAGAAAATGTATACTGGAAGTGTAGGCATGTTCTGATGGCTTTCTCCACGAATGAAGAGTGGGTGGAGGGGTATATATAGCCTCCACACAAAATCTAACCGTTACACACAATTTACCAAACTCGGTGGGACCGAATCAGAAAACTCGGTCAGACCGATTTAGTTCATAATGTGACCGTTAGGCATTTCGGTGGGACCGATATGATCAACTCGGTGGGACCGATGTGCTAGGGTTAGGGTAAAACCTCATCTCGGTTTGACCGATTACACAAACTCGGTGGGACTGATTTTGGTAATAAGCGAAACAGAGAGTTGGTCAAGCAAACTCGGTGGGACCGATTGCATATCCAGGTGAGACCGAAATTATTGCAATAGGCAATAGAGAGTTTGCAAGCCCATCTCGGTGAGACCGAGATCCCATCGGTGAGACCGAATTGATTAGGGTTTCTGGCAGTGGCTATGTCAAGTGAATTCGGTGGCGCCGGATAGATCAAATCGGTGGGGCCGAGTTTGACTTTTAGTTTGGGACATATGTGGATATGAGAAAGTGGTTGAGGGCTTGGAGCATATCACTAAGCACTTTGAGCAAGCAAGCCATTAAGCAACACCTCATCCCCTTTTAATAGTATTGGCTTTCCTATAGACTCAATGTGATCTTGGATCACTTAAATAGAAAATGTAGAGTCCTGAGCTTTGAAGCTTGAGCCAATCCTTTGTCCTTAGCATCTTGAAGGGGTTCCACATCCTCTTGTCCATGCCACTCCATTGTTGAACTTATCTGAAATATACTAGATAGAAGTATTAGTCCAACAAGAGATATGTTGACATTAATTACCAAAATCACCCAGTGAGCACTTGTGCTTTCAATCTCCCCCTTTTTGGTAATTGATGACAACATACATCAAAGCTTTAGATAAAGATATAGGGAAGGGCGGGTAAAGCTTTGGAAGGACATGTAACATGCAAAGGCTCCCCCTACATGTATGCATTCATGTAAATATGAATATAAGAGCATGTGAATGCATAAGTATGACAGAGCAGGCAATGAGTTACATGTATCTTGGCTATATGCATCAGAGCAAATGGTGTGTATAGGAAATGTATCTCCATGTTCATGAGTCCTTCTTGCAAACAATATGTACATCAGCAAGAGATCCTCATGCACATGAGTGTGATGCATATACTTACCTTGTGGTCTTGAGCTGGCTTTGGAAGAGATGGACCTGAGTAAACAAGGTTAGATAACACAGAAACATCTACTAAACAGAGCAAGAACAGCAAACCACAAGAGTACCAAGATTGGGATGACATGTAGTGAGTGAGTACTAGGTACTCTATTTGAGTGTAGACATGTCCCCAGAAGGTATGCAATGAATTCGAAGATTTCCTTCCCTTAGATGTCTTGCTCCCCCTGAATCTTATATGGGATACTGGGAGAAGATAAGGAACATAAAATAAGAGCAAAGCAAACAAACAAACAAACAAACATGAACATGTCTTTCCCCTCTAAAGACATGTGACTTCTCTCCTCTTTGAATACCAAGCATCTGGGGTCTCTCTTTGATGTGATTATCTCTCTTTCCCCCTTTTGATATGATTAAGCTTTGATGTGAGCTCTCTCTCCCCCTTTGACATCAATTTCCAAGAAGGGGTCTTCTGGAGTGTGAGTCAAAATAGGTTTGGTCCTTGAGTCACATAGCAAAGCAGAAGGGAAAAATAAGGTGCTGGTAGAGGATAAGAATCATCGAGTGGAGCTGGAACAAAATGTGCAGGATGCAAATGACAAATAGTTTTCTCAGCGTTGAAATCGGTTACACCGAGTTGTTTTCTTCGGTGGCACCGAATTGGTTCGGTTTGACTGAAAGTGACAAGTCAGTGTGTCCGAGTTCATAATAGAGAGAACACTAGTCACCTCAGCTCACTAAGCAAATAAGATCTCACAAGGATTTGCAGGGAATTAACTAAAGGATTTGCAATGAATTGGATGCAGGGAATGCGGAATAAAAATAAAAAGAAAAGAGATCTAGATGAAGTTTTTTTTGAAAGGGGAAACAAATATGCAGGGAACAAATGCAAGAGCACAGAGAAACACTGGAGAGCTTCATCTAGAATTGGTCGGTGACAAATTCACCTATGTTAGAGTATATTGACTTGGGAGTCAAGTGAAGGCACTTGATCATAGGTCATACTCATCGTTTAAGCTCAAAATGGGGTTACCATTTTTCATTTAGGCATCTTGATGTATTCACATCTTGTTGAGTTGCTTTGACCCATGACTTGGGGTAAAGCTTCTCTAAGATGGAATAACATACCTTGGGTGGTGGTGTTGATCTTGATCATGTAGTTGAACTTGTGTGGGATGCTCAAGGTTGATGTAGCTCATTGGGAGCACCACTTGTAATTGGAGTTCATCTACCTACATGGGTTAGTTTTGCAAGGAGGAGCACTTGTGTATCCAAAGTGACAATCATGAAATATGATACCAAAAGAAATTTGATATATAGAAATTGTCAAAGGATATGTTTGAAGGGTTTCATGCTTCCTTGTCTTCAACCACCGTATTGTAGAGACTTGGTGATGTAGAGATTGCTCAAGATGTGAGTGAGTTGCAATCTCATAGATTTAGATTCATCCAAGTACCTACAAGGGTTAGATAACATGCAAGGGTGCAAATATATCCAAGACATATGATTATCATCATAAGAGAAATATCAAGGATTAGGCAAAGGCTCATGCCTTGCATGTATCCAAATGGAGTTCCTACTCCAAGTTTGAAGCATCAATGATGTTCAATTCACCTCTCAACCGGAAAAATACTTTCGCATCAAGCGGTTTGGTGAATATATCCGCTAATTGCTTATCCGTACGAACATGCTTAAGATCAATATCACCTTTAGCAACGTGATCTCGAATGAAATGATGACGAACCTCAATATGCTTAGTTCGAGAATGTTGCACGGGATTGTGAGCAATCTTAATAGCACTTTCATTGTCACAAAGCAATGGAACATGTTTCACATATATCCCATAATCTTTAAGAGTTTGGGTCATCCAAAGTAATTGAGCACAACATGAACCGGCGGCAATGTATTCCGCTTCGGCGGTGGATAAGGATACCGAGTTTTGTTTATTGGAGGACCAAGACACAAGAGATCTACCAAGAAATTGACAAGTACCCGAAGTGGACTTTCTATCAACCTTGTCTCCGGCATAGTCCGAATCGGAGTAGCCAACAAGATCAAAAGAAGACCTCTTAGGATACCAAATTCCAAAATTTGGTGTATGTATTAAGTATCTCACTATCCTTTTCACAACCTTAAGATGACATTCTTTAGGGACCGCTTGATATCGTGCGCACATGCACACACTTAGCATAATATCGGGACGAGAGGCACATAGATATAACAATGAACCAATCATAGAGCGATAAACCTTTTGATCGACCGGTTCACCATCCTTGGTCAAATCAAGATGTTCGCTAGTAGGCATGGGTGTATTCATACCTTTGCATTCTTGCATGTTGAACTTCTTGAATAAGTCCTTGGTGTACTTTGTTTGAGAGACAATACCTTCCTTAGTTTGCTTGATTTGCAAACCAAGAAAGAATTTGAGTTCACTCATCATAGACATCTCAAACTTCTCCGACATTAGCTTTCCAAACTTCTCACTAAAGTGAGGGTTAGTCGAGCCAAATATGATATCATCAACATAAATTTGGCACACAAATAATTCTCCATTAACCCTTTTAGTGAAAAGAGTAGAATAAATTTTTCCAATCTAAAAGCCTTTCTCAATAAGGAACTTGGTCGTGCATTTATACCACGCTCTAGGAGCTTGTTTAAGACTATAAAGAGCTTTGTGAATTTTGTAAACATGATTGGGTTTCTTAGGATTAACAAAGCCGGGAGGTTGTTTAACATAAACTTCCTCCTCAATTTCACCATTTATAAAAGCACTTTTAATGTCCATTTGGTACAAGGTAATATCATGGTGATTGGCATAGGCAAGTAAGATGCGAATGGACTCAAGTCTAGCAACAGGGGCATATGTCTCACCATAGTCCATACCTTCGACTTGAGTGTAGCCTTGGGTGACGAGACGTGCTTTTTTGTGAACGAGTTGTCCATCTTCATCTTGCTTGTTGCGAAACACCCATTTGGTACCGATGATGTTGTGGTTGTTGTCGGGCTTCTCGACCAATGTCCACACTTGGTTTCTCTCAAAGTTGTGTAGCTCTTCATGCATGGCATTTATCCAATCCGGATCTTCCAATGCTTCTTCAACCTTCATAGGTTCAATGCTAGAGATGAATGAATAATGTTCACAAAAATTAGCCAAATGAGTTTTAGAGCGAGTAATTCTCCCGGTTTGGATATCATTGAAGATTTGTTTGACGGGATGATCTCTTGAGACTCTTGCTCGAACTTGTGAGAGCTTTTGCTTGGGTCGGGGTGGAACATCTTGTTCTTCTTCTTGGCCTTCTTTGTTGTTGACATTGTCATTCTCTTGTCGTGGTGGAGAAGGAGGTTGATGAGGTTCATCTTGGTGTACTTCCTCGTTTTCTTCATCTTGGTGTGTCCCACTTGTGGATGCTCCCATGTCAACTCTTGGTTCACCTTGTTGTGAGGTAGAAGCTTCCACTTGGACGGACGGGGTACTCTCCTTCACCTCCGTTGGACGGATCTTGCCAATAGACAAGTCTTGGATTGCTTCCGAAGGGTCTTTGTCTCCTACATCAATTGGCAATTACTCTACTTGCCGTTAGATTCATCAAACTTCACATCTACAGTCTCTTCAACCATTCGGGTGAAATTGGTGTAGACACGGTATGTGTGAGAGTTTGAGCCATAACCGAGTAGGAAACCTTCATGAGATTTAGGAGCAAATTTAGAACGACGATGCTTATCAAGAATGTAGCACTTTGAGCCGAATACTCGAAAGTATCCAACTTGGGGTTTGTTACCGGTGAGAAGCTCATATGCCGTCTTGCCGAGTAGCTTGTGAAGATACAAGCGATTTGTTGCATGACAAGCTGTCTCAACCGCTTTCGCCCAAAAGTGTTTTGGTGTCTTGTACTCATCAAGCATCGTTCTTGCCATCTCAATAAGAGTCCGGTTCTTCCTCTCAACAACTCCTTTTTGTTGAGGCGTGTACGTAGCCGAGAACTCGTGTGAAATCCCTTCTTCGTCAAGAAAGGTATCCACATTTGCGTTCTTGAACTCCGTTCCATTGTTGCTGCAAACCTTCTTGATCTTCACTTCAAATTGATTTTGGGCCTTCCTAGCGAAGTTCTTGAAGATCTTTTGGACCTGTGATTTATCATCAAGAAAGAACACCCACGTAAATCTTGAAAAATCATCGACTATAACTAGACCAAATGAGTTTCCACCGAGACTTTTGTAGGCATTGGGACCAAAGAGATCCATATGAAGTAGCTCGAGCGGTCTTCTCGTGGTCATGATGTTCTTCACGGGGTGGCTTCCTCCAACTTGTTTTCCTGCTTGACAAGCACTACAAAGTCTATCCTTGTCAAATATAACATCTTTTACTCCAAGGATATGATCACCTTTAATAAGCTTATCACGATTTCGCATGCCCACATGACCTAACCTTCTATGCCACAACCAGCCTTTAGAGGATTTAGCAATTAAGCAAGTTCTAGGTTGAGCCTTTTTAGTGAAATCAACAATATATAGATCACCTCTATGTATACCGGTAAAGACCATTTTATGATTGTCTCCACGAAACACTTGGCAATCTACTTCAGTAAACAGGACATTGAAGCCAAAGTTAGCAAGTCTAGATACGGAAAGTAAATTATAGCCAAGAGATTCAACGAGCATGACATTTTGTATGGAGCTATCATGTGAGATGGCCACCTTACCAAGGCCAACCACCTTACCCTTTGAGTTATCACCAAAGGTGACATACTTTCGAGGGCTGTCATTTTCAGCAAGCTCGCGAAACATGTCCTTGTCTCCGGTCATGTGATCGGCACATCCACTATCAAGAACCCATTCCTTTCCTCCAGCCATGTAGCCGCGAAGATTAGCCATAAGACCAAAGTTTCTCATAGACTCATCGAGATCAAAGTCACTATCATCGTCCTCATCATAGTATCCATGTTCAATATCATCATGTGATGGATCAATTCCTAGAGAGAGTGATTCATTATATAAATGATCATCACAATAGTCATGTTTATGAAATCTAATGGCTTCGAAGATGATATTGCTAATGATTCCAACATCTCCTTTGGCACGCATGAGGGCACGAAGCTCAAATAGGCAATCACCAAACTTAGGATCACTAGTACTCATTTTATTCAAGGCAATTGACTTATGAAGAATCTCATCTAGATTTTGCAAGGAATAGTTTAGAAATCATTCCTCAAGAAATCTCCATATGGTGTAGGCACAATCAAGAGCAGGCAAGCTAGCAATCAAGTTTCTAGGTAATCCTCTAGTGATAAGATTGATAGTTCTAAGCTTACGGATCATGTCAATAGACTCATCAAGGGTAGGATGCAAGGGGTCAACAAGGCGAGCACAAGGGGTAGTAATGTACTTGCTCAAATGATATTCATTGAAAATCTCAAGCATCTCATTTTTCCACTCATGAAAGAACTCTCCATCAAGTATAGGCACTCTATGTCTAAGACTCCCCAATGTAGACTCATCCATCTTCCTCCAATGGTGATTAAACCAAAGCAATGGAAACCTGGCTCTAATACCAATTGAAAGGATCGAGAAGAAGTGTCTAGAGGGGGGCGAATAGACTCTTAGCAAGAAAAGTAGCAGTTTTTAATTTCTTCAAGTTGAGGTGGAGTTTTAGCACATGTTTAAACATTCACAATACATATCAAGCAAGCATGACAAGAGTATATGAGCAGCGGAAAGTAAAGCATGCAATTTGCAAGAATGTAAAGGGATGGGATTGGAGTGTGCAAACGCAATGTAGACACGGAGATTTTTTATCCGTGGTTCCGATAGGTGGTGCTATCATACATCCACGTTGATGGAGACTTCAACCCATGAAGGGTAACGGCTACGCGGGTCCACGGAGGGCTCCACCCACGAAGGGTCCACAAAGAAGCAACCTTGTCTATCCCACCATGGCCATCGCCCACGAAGGACTTGCCTCACTAGGGTAGATCTTCACGAAGTAGGCGATCTCCTTGCCCGTACAAACTCCTTGGTTCAACTCCACAATCTTGACGGATGCTCCCAAGTGACACCTAACCAATCTAGGAGACACAACTCTCCAAAAGGTAATAGATGTGTGTTGATGATGAACTCCTTGCTCTTGTGCTTCAAATGATAGTCTCCCCAACACCCAACTTTCTCTCATGGATTTGGATTTGGTGGAAAGATGATTTGAGTGGGAAGCAACTTGGGGAAGGCTAGAGATCAAAATTTATGTGGTTGGAATGGAATATCTTGATCTCAACACATGAGTAGGTGGTTAATTCTCAGAAAATGTATACTGGAAGTGTAGGCACGTTCTGATGGCTTTCTCCACGAATGAAGAGTGGGTGGAGGGGTATATATAGCCTCCACACAAAATCTAACCGTTACACACAATTTACCAAACTTGGTGGGACCAAATCAGAAAACTCGGTCAGACCGATTTGTTCAGAATGTGACCGTTAGGCATTTCGGTGGGACCGATATGATCAACTCGGTGGGACCGATGTGCTAGGGTTAGGGTAAAACCTCATCTCGGTTTGACCGATTACACAAACTCGGTGGGACCGATTTTGGTAATGAGTGAAACAGAGAGTTGGTCAAGCAAACTTGGTGGGACCAATTGCATATCTCGGTGAGACCGAAATTATTGCAATAGGCAATAGAGAGTTTGCAAGCCCATCTCGGTGAGACCGAGATCCCATCGGTGAGACCGAATTGATTTGGGTTTGTGAACTCGGTGGCGCCGGATAGATCAAATCGGTGGGGCCGAGTTTGACTTTTGGTTTGGGACATATGTGGATATGAGAAAGTGGTTGAGGGCTTTGGAGCATATCACTAAGCACTTTGAGCAAGCAAGCCATTAAGCAATACCTCATCCCCTTTTAATAGTATTGGCTTTCCTATAGACTCAATGTGATCTTGGATCACTTAAATGGAAAGTGTAGATTCCTGAGCTTTGAAGCTTGAGCCAATCCTTTGTCCTTAGCATCTTGAAGGGGTTCCACATCCTCTTATCCATGCCACTCCATTGTTGAACTTATCTGAAATATACTAGATAGAAGTATTAGTCCAACAATCCTAATCTATAATGAAAAGGCAGAGGACCTGCCATTAGCCCTCAAAAAAAAGAAGTATTAGTCCAACAAGAGATATGTTGACATTAATTACCAAAATCACACAGGGAGCACTTGTGCTTTCAGCCGACGATCTGAAGATTCTATAGGACAATCCCCAGCGTTGGAGGCAAGTTCGGGGGCTACTGAGGGAGTTATGGACTAAGGGGTCCTCAAGGCGCCGGCCCATCAATATGGGCCGGACTGGTGAAGCCGTACATCGACGGGAGATCTATGAAGCCGTGGTGTGCCCTCCAAGTCAAGGATAGGCAGGATCTCTTTATCCTTTATTGTAATCTATCTCTGGTAACCCTAACCATATCGGTGTCTATATAAACCGAGGGTTATAGTCTTCAGGGCGAGAGACATATATTCATTGCCTCATCGCTTTAGAGTTTAGCTCATGCTGATCTCGAGGTAGATCTACTCTGTAATCCATACTATACATCCAATATAATCAAGCAGGACGTAGGGTATTACCTCTTCGAGAGGGCCCGAACCTGGGTAAACACTGTGTTCGTCGTCCCTTGTTCCCCATCGATCCTAGATCCACAGCTCGGGACCCCCTACCCCGAGGTCTGCCGGTTTTGACACCGACAGGGGGGCGCCCTGAGGGCTTGTGGGCCCCTCTAGAATCCTCTTGACGTGAGACCAACGCCAAAAATTCTTATAAATGCCAAACCCCCGAAAAGAACCCTATATCGGAAGTTCCGCCGCCGCAAGCCTTTGTAGCCATGAAAAATCAATCTAGTCCCTCTCCGGCACCCTGCTGGAGGGGGCCATCATCACCGGAGGCCATGGAGGAGGAAGCCGGAGGGGGCCATCATCACCATGGAGCCCAAGGACCAGAGGGAGAACCTCTCCCCATCTAGGGGGAGGCCACGGAGGAGGAAGCACAAGGGGAAGACTCTCTCTCCCCCTCTCTCTCGGTGGCATCGGAGTGCCGCCGAGGGAACCATGGCCGTGGTGATCGTCTTCATCAACACCACCATCTTCATCACCTTCCTCATCTCTTTTAAGCGGTCTACTCTCTCGCACCCCGCTGTAGTCCCCTACTTGAATATGGTGCTTTATGCCACATATTAAGATCCAATGATGTCTTGCCATCATATGATGTTTTGAGTAGATTTCTTCTGTCTTTTGGGTTGATTGATGATCTAGATTGGTTTGAGTTGTATGTTTTTTTGGTGATGTCCTATGGTGCCTTCCTTGTCGCGCACACGTGAAGGATTCCCGCAGTAGGGTGTTGCAATACGTTCATGATTCACTTATAGTGGGTTGCTAGAGTGACAGAAGCTTAAACCCGAGTAAGGGGGTTATTGCGTATGGGATAAAGGGGACTTGATACTTTAATGCTATGGTTGGGTTTTACCTTAATGATCTTTAGTAGTTGCGGATGCTTTCTAGATTTTTTTGATCATAAGTGCATATATGATCCAAGTAGAGAAAATATGTTAGCTTATGCCTCTCCCTCATATAAAATTGCAATAATGATTACCGATCTTGTTAACAATTGCCTAGGATAATTCGGCACACCGATCCATCATTATTCCACACTCGCTATTTGTAATATATAGTAATATATTCTAACTTTATGATAACAACACCTATTTTTATATTTTAGTTCTCCGATATCATGCAAAGCTATCCTCTTCATACCCACAACGTAGTTTTATTTCTCGTTTCTAGATGGAAGCAAACGAACGGTGTACGTAGAGTCGTATCAGTGGCAGATAGGACTTGCGAGAATATTGATCTTACCTTTAGCTCCTTGTGGGTTAGACACTCCATACTTATCACTTCCACCTTTGGAAATTGCTACGACGATTCCTTGCACTTGGGGATTATCATGCGCCTAGGGGGGTGGGCGCACCCTGGTGCCTCATGCGCACCTGGTGGGCCTCCTCTGGTGTTTCTTTTCTCTAGTATTTTTTTTATATATTCCAAAATAATTCTTCGTGAAATTTCATCTCATTTGGAGTTTTGCAGAATAGGTATATCTGATGTAGCTTTTTCAGGTCCATAATTCCAGCTGCCGGTGATACGTCTCCGTCGTATTTATAATTTTTTATTGTTCCATGCCAATATTGTACAACTTTTACATTCTTTTACCAACAATTTATATGATTTATTGCACTAACCTATTGATCCAGTGCCCAGTGCCAGTTCCTGTTTGTTGCATGTTTTTTGTTTCGCGGAATATCCATATCAAACGAAGTCCAAATGCGATAAAAATTTACGGAGAATTATTTTGGAATATTTGTGATTTTGGAGGTGTAATCAATGAAAAGGAGGCCCACAGCTCCCAACATACACCAGGGCGCGCCCAGGTGTCTTATGCTCACCTCGTAAGTCGGTTGGGTCTCTACTTCGGGGGCAAGGAAGCTTATATCCAGAAAAAAAATCGTGTTAAAATCTCAGCGCAATCGGAGTTACGGATCTCCGGATATTTAAGAAACGGTTTTCGGCCAAATCTAGGGAACGCGAAATAGAAGAGAACAGAGAAGGAGATCCAATCTCGGAGGGGCTCCTGCCCCTCCGCCACCATGGAGGCCATGGACCAGAGGGGGACCTCTCCTCCCATCTAGGGGGAGGCCAAGGAAGAAGAAGGAGGGGGGCTCTCTCCCCCTCTCTCCCGGTGGCGCCGGAACGTCGTCGGGGCAATCCTCGTGTGACGACGATCTACTCCAACAACTCTGTAATCTTCACCAACATCTTCATAACCTTCCCCCATCTATATTAAGCGGCCCACTCTCCCGCAACCCGTTGTACCCTCTACTTGAACATGGTGCTTTATGCTTCATACTATTATCCAATGATATGTTGCCATCCTATGATGCTTGAGTAGATTTTTGTTGTCCTGCCGGTAATTGGTGAATTGCTATGACTTGCTTGTGGTTATGTTGTTGTCCTTTGGTGCCCATCATATGAGAGCGCGTGTGGATCACACCGTAGGGTTAGTTGCATGTTGATAGGACTATGCATTGGAGGGCAAGGGTGACAGAAGCTTCTTCCTAAACATGCTTGATGACGACACTTGTTGGGTGAATCACCTCTTGAATGCTTGGTTTTGCACTAACGCTAACCACATTTATTTTTCCAAGTGTTTGTTGTTCTTGCTTCTTTTGAAGGAATCCCAAGACGGTGCGGCATTGGAGAATGCCCATTTAGAGCTTCAAGACGATGAGTACTTGGTGAACGTCCACTTCTACATGGCGACGCCATCTCTTTCCCATGGTGATTTGGTTTTTGATTCGAGGTCAGATCTTTCCCAAGGGGGAGGGGATGATGCAGAGCATCCTATGGACATCACCATGTCAAGAGTCCATTTGGCAGGTGACACGTGCGACATCTACTTCATGCATACAAAGGTGAATCATCTCCTTTACATGTGTCTACTTGCACCCTTCGAGGATGGTATACTACTTGACCCCTCTCTCGTGTGCATACATAGGTGTGAGCGGAGCTACATATTCATCAAGGAGGAGTCCAAGCTCAGGAGAACAACTACACCATCCAAGAGAGAAGCCTGGAAGCAGAGAAGGAACTGCCAAGAAGAATGCGGCAGCTCCCAGGCGACCCCGTGCACACGGGCCTCCCTGACCCCGTGCCCGCGGGCCTCCCAGTCTGCACGGATCTGAAGACCTTGTGTGCATGGGAGTGTATCGTGCACACGGGACCCTCGTGCCCACAGGCCTCATAGACCCCTTGCGCATGGGCTCCACTTACCCCATACACACGGGGTTGTATGTGTGTTGTTGTTGGGCTTTGCCCTTATATCCCCATTTCATACCTCCTTACCCCTTCATGCCTTGGACATATATATACTCCACCTCCTCCTCCATTTAGGGATAGCTAAGGATAGATCTAGACATTAGAGCTTAGCTCATGTATCTCCCCTTGCGGGATTCCTCTTGAGAGAGAGAAGGCTCCATTTGGAGTTCAAGACCTCCATTGGAGAAGATCCTTAGGGATTCAAGACCCCCTTGTGGGAAGGATATATCTAGATCATCAAGCCCTCATCTCCTTCATAGGATTTGGGATGAACTCTATCATGTATCTTATTTCCCTTTGATTGTTCATGTACCTTGTGGATCTTGTGTATTTGTTGGTCTAATGGATGTGTGATTGGACTTGTTCTTGAGTGTTCCTCTTGTGATTTCCCCTCTTGTTCTCTGTGTTCTTCATGGATCCCCCTCCAATTCGTGAAAGATCTCCACTTAGGGTCTCCACTCTACAACACTACTGCTATGGACCCATAGGTCCCGTGGGGAACTACTCACACATCATCGGAGGTGCAACAAGGTTGATGTAGAGGCCCTCCGTGATCGATTCCCGCTCCGACAGAGTACCCGGGGAGGCCGCCAGATGAGATCACGGAAGAATAGAGGCTTGCAGTGGCGTAATAATTGTTTCGGGTCTTGCTCTAGTGGTTTCTGGAATTTAGTGGATTTATGGAGTTGGAATTAGGTCAATCGGAGCTACGAAGGGCCCACAAGCTCAGGTGGCGCCCCCCGGGGGTGCGTCGTGTGAGCTTGTGGCCCACTCGTATATCTTCTGGCCTCCTCCGGAAGCTTCCAGGGTCCCTTCTGGTCCAGAAAAAATCACCGTAAAGTTTCATTGTGTTTGGAGTTCGTTTGGTAATGTATTCTTGCGAAACAATAAAATAGTAAAAAAAAAAGAAACTGGCACTGGGCACTAGGTTAATAGGTTAGTTCCCAAAAATGATACTCCCTCCGTTCCTAAATATAAGGTGTATTAGTTTTTCAAAAAGTCAACTGGTGTCTATGTTTGACCAACTTTACAACAAAATATATAAATATTTACAATATTAAATATATAAAATATATAAATCTATTTCATGGTGAATCTAGTGATAATGATTTGGTAGTCTAGATATTGATATTTTTGTCTATAAGCTTGGTCAAAGTTAGAGAAGTTTGACTTTTTGAAAATATAATACACCTTATATTGATGAACGGAGGGAGTATAAAATTGCATATAAAGAATACAAGATTGATAATATTATTGTTGGAAAACGTAGCATGCAATTTCAGAAAAATTCCTACGCTCGCGCAAGATCTATCTAGGAGATGCATAGCAACGAGAGGGGAGAGTGTGTCCACGTACCCTCGTAGACCGAAAGCGGAAGCGTTAGTTTAATGCGGTTGATGTAGTCGAACGTCTTCGCGATCCAACCGATCAAGTACCGAACGTACGGCACCTCCGAGTTCAGCACACGTTCAGCTCGATGATGTCCCTCGAACTCTTGATCCAGCAAAGTGTCGAGGGAGAGTTTCGTCAGCACGACGGCGTGATGACGGTGATGGTGAAGTGATCCGCGCAGGGCTTCACATAAGCACTACGACAATATGACCGGAGGAATAAACGGTGGAGGGGGCACCGCACACGGCTAAGAAACAATTGATGTGCTTTGGGGTGCCCCCCTGCCCCCGTATATAAAGGAGGAGAGGGGGAGGCCGGCCTAGGGGCGCGCCAAGTGGGGAGGAAACCCACTTGGACTCCTAGTCCTATTCGCCCCCCCTCCCTTCCTTCTTTCGGAGGGGGAAAGGTGGAAGGAGAGGGAGAGGGAGAAGGAAAGGGGGCCGTGCCCCCTCCCCTTTTCCAATTCGGACTCCCCATGGGGGGCACCCCCTTGTGGGTTGCCCTGCCTCTCCCCTATGGCCTATGTGGCCCATTACTTCCCCCGGGGGGTTAAGGTAACCTC
Organism: Aegilops tauschii subsp. strangulata; assembly: GCF_002575655.3. NCBI lineage: Eukaryota > Viridiplantae > Streptophyta > Magnoliopsida > Poales > Poaceae > Aegilops > Aegilops tauschii. The sequence goes on along the minus strand of NC_053041.3, from coordinate 436,869,201 downwards.
CCGGTACTCCAAAAAATATATGAAACACTCCGGAACCATTCTGGTGTCCGAATACTATTGTCCAATACATCAATCTTTACCTCTCGACCATTTCGAGACTCTTCGTCATGTCCGTGATCTCATCCGGGACTCCGAACAATCTTCCGTCACCAAAACACGTAACTCATAATACAAACCGTCATCGAACGTTAAGCGTGCGGACCCTACGGGTTCGAGAACTATGTAGACATGACCGAGACACATCTTCGGTTAATAACCAATAGCAGAACCTGGATGTTCATATTGGTTCCTACATGTTCTACGAAGATCTTTATCGGTCAAACCGCAATGACAATATACGTTATTCCCTTTGTCATCGGTATGTTACTTGCCCGAGATTCGATCGTCGGTAACTTCATACCTAGTTCAATCTCGTTACCGGCAAGTCTCTTTACTCGTTCTGTAATGCATCATCCCACAACTAACTCATTAGTCACATTGCTTGCAAGGCTTATCATGATGTGCATTACCAAGAGGGCCCAGAGATACCCCTCTGATACTCGGAGTGACAAATCCTAATCTCGATATATGCCAACTGTCGGTGGGAAACGACACCTATGGGATCACAAGAATCCCTACTACGGTTGCCGGGGCGCGGGGTTGTGAGAAGAGCAGGATTAACAGTCAGCACAAGGATCGTTTACCCAGGCTCGGGCTGCGAGGATGCATAAAACCCTAGTCCTGCTTTGGTGGATGTATTGAGTGTTCTTGAGCTCTCGAACTAGCTATGGTGGCTGTGTAGTTCCAAAGCGTCGAATCCCCCTCCAATATGCCATGGGCCTCCTTTTATAGTCGAAAGGGGCTGCCACAGTGGCACACAGGAGGTGGAAAGGCCTACACTACTATGAGCTTATTGCCCGTATTACAGGACAAGACACATTTAATGTGTTGCTTAGGTGTCCCCTAGCTTTATTGGGGACGGGAGCAAGGCCCGTCCCGTCCGTCGCCGCTCCGCCTCGCTTCGACACGCGCCCAGGCCAGCGGCGCGTGCGGTGCCATGTAGGCAGGCAGGCAGCTGAGGTGGCGCGGTGGTGGAGCCTTCACGAAGATCTGCATGTCACCACGCAGGTGCTTGCTGAGTTGGCGTAGAGGCCGCCCGTCGCCACGCAGGTGCCTGCCCAGCTGGTTGAGCTAGCAGCTGCTTGGGAACGGCGGTGGAGTCTTGGCCGACGCGGGCCTGGCTATGGCCCTGCTGACGCCCTCGGCAAGGGCCTTGCCAGGGGCCCAGCAAGGGTCTTGCCGTGGCGTTGCAGTCGTCCCCGGCAAGGCGCTTGCCGGGGGTCTTGTGGATCTCCTCGGCAAGGATCCGCCGAGGGTCGCCGTCTTCTAGTCCTCATCTGATCTCATATATCTATGGTCTTGACAAAGATTTGCATGCCACCACGGAGGTGCCTCCCGAGCCCTGGTCCAATCGTAGTTGGTTGGGTTGGAACCCGTGGGCTCAAGGGCGGCTCGCTCTGTTGGCGTTTGGGCAAATTGCCCCGGCAAGGTTCTTGCCGGGGCCGCGGAGGCCTGCCCCGGCAAGGATCTTGCCGGGGGAGTCCACCTCGCCCTCTCGCTCTTTGGTATCTTTGGTCTTGGCATTGCCTTGGCCATCTTGTGCTCCGGCTTCTCTCCGGCTTCCCTCCTTTGCCCTGCTATGTGCGGCTGTGGCGTGCGGCTCCGACTGCCCGTGCACAAGTAAAGGGGTCAAAAGGAGAACCCCTACTTTTGTACACTGACACCAACCCAACAAACACCTTCGGAGACCCCTGTAGAGCATCTTTATAATCACCCAGTTATGTTGTGATGTTTGATAGCACACAAGGTGTTCCTCCGGTATTCGGGAGTTGCATAATCTCATAGTCAAAGGAATATGTATAAGTCATGAAGAAAGCAATAGCAATAAAACTTAACGATCATTATGCTAAGCTAACGGATGGGCCCTGTCCATCACATCATTCTCCTAATGATGTGATCCCGTTCATAAAATGACAACACATGTCTATGGTTAGGAAACTTAACCATCTTTGATTTAACGAGCTAGTCTAGTAGAGGCTTACTAGGGACACTGTGTTTTATCTATGTATCCACACATGTATCAAGTTTCCGGTTAATACAATTCTAGCACGAATAATAAACATTTATCATGATATAAGGAAATATAAAATAACAACTTTATTATTTCCTCTAGGGCATATTTCCTTCAGTCTCCCACTTGCACTAGAGTCAATAATCTAGTTCACATTGCCATGTGATTTAACACCAATAGATCACATCGTTATGTGATTAACACCCATAGTTCACATTGCCATGTGACCAACACCCAAAGGGTTTACTAGAGCCAATAATCTAGTTCACATCGCCATGTGATTAACACCCAAAGAGTACTAAGGTGTGATCATGTTTTGCTTGTGAGAGAAGTTTAGCCAACGGGTCTGCCACATTCAGATCCGTATGTATTTTGCAAATTTCTATGTCTACAATGCTCTACACAGAGCTACTTTAGCTAATTGCTCCCACTTTCAATATGTATCCAGATTGAGACTCAGAGTCATCCGGATCAGTGTCAAACCTTGCATCAATGTAACCCTTTATGACGAACTCTTTGTCACCTCCATAACGGAGAAACATTTGCTTAGTCCTCTTTAGGTACCTAAGGATAATTTTGACCGTTGTCCAGTGATCTACTCATGGATCACTATTGTACCCCCTTGCCAAACTCATGCAAGGTACACAATAGGTTTGGTATACAGCATGGCATACTTTATAGAACCTATGGCTGAGGCATGGGGAATGACTTTCATTCTCTCTCTATCTTCTGCCGTGGTCGGGTTTTGAGTCTTACTCAATTTCATACCTTACAACTCAGGCAAGAACTCCTTCTTTGAGTGATCCATTTTGAACTCCTTCAAAATCTTATGAAGGTATGTACTCATCGAAAGTTTTATCAAGCTTCTTGATCTATCTCTATAGATAGATCTTGATGCCCAATATGTAAGCAGCTTCACCAAGGTCTTTCTTTGAAAAACTTCTTTTAAAACACTCCTTTATGCTTTCCAGAAAATTCTACATCATTTTCGATCAACAATATGTCATTCACATATACTTATCAGAAAGGTTGTAGTGCTCCCACTCACTTTCTTGTAAATACAGGCTTCACCGCAAGTCTGTATAAAACTATATGCTTTGATCAACGCATCAAAGCGTATATTCCAACTCCGAGATGCTTGCACCAGTCCATACATGGATCGCTGGAGCTTGCACATTTTGTTAGCACCTTTAGGATTGACAAAACCTTCTGGTTGTATCATATACAACTCTTCTTTAATAAATCCACTAAGGAATGCAGCTTTTGACATCCATTTGCCAGATTTCATAAAATGTGGCAATTGCTAACATGATTCAGATAGACTTAAGCATCGCTACGAGTGAGAAAATCTCATTGTAGTCAACACCTTGAACTTGTCGAAAACCTTTTGCGGCAAGTCGAGCTTTGTAGATAGTAACACTACCATCAGTGCCCGTCTTCCTCTTGAAGATCCATTTATTTTCAATGGCTTGCCAATCATTGGGAAAGTCCACCAAAGCCCACACTTTGTTCCCATACGTGGATCCTATCTCAGATTTCATGGCCTCAAGCCATCTGTCGGAATCTGGGCTCATCATAGCTTCTTCATAGTTCGTAGGTTCGCCATGGTCTAATAACATGACTTCCAGGACATGATTACTGAACCACTCTGGTGCTGAACGTGCTCTGTTCGACCTACGAGGTCTAGTAGTAACTTGATCCAAAGTTTCATGATCATCATCATTAGCTTCCTCTCTAGTTGGTGTAGGCATCACGGGAACGGCTTTTTGTGATGAGCTACTTTCCAATTCGAGAGAAGGTACAATTACCTCATCAAGTTCTACTTTCCTCCCACTCACTTCTTTCGAGAGAAACTCCTTCCCTAGAAAGGATCCATTCTTAGCAACAAAGATCTTGCCTTCGGATCTGTGGTAGAAGGTGTACCCAACAGTTTCTTTCGGGTATCCTATGAAGGCGCACTTCTCCGATTTGGGTTCGAGCTTATCTGGCTGAAGCTTTTTCACATAAGCATCGCAACCCCAAACTTTAAGAAATGACAGCTTAGGTTTCTTGCCAAACAACAGTTCATACGGTGTCGTCTCAATGGATTTAGATGGTGCCCTATTTAACGTGAATGCAACTGTCTCTAATGCATAACCCCAAAACAATAGTGGTAAATCAGTAAGAGACATCATAGATTGCACCATATCTAACAAAGTACGGTTACGACGTTCGGACACACCATTACGTTGTGGTGTTCCAGGTGGCGTGAGTTGTGAAACTATTCCACATTGTTTTGAATGAAGGCCACACTCGTAACTCAAATATTCGCCTCCGCGATCAGATCGTAGAAAGTTTATTTTCTTGTTACGATGATTCTCCACTTTACTCTGAGATTCTTTGAACTTTTCAAATGTTCCAGACTTGTGTTTCATTAAGTAGATATACCCATATCTGCTCAAATCAACTATGAAGGTCGGAAAATAATGACACCCGCCGCGTGCTTCAATACTCATGGACCGCATACATCGATATGTATTATATCCAATAAATCATCAGCTCGCTCCATTGTTCCGGACAGCGGAGTTTTAGTCATCTTGCCCATGAGGCATGGTAAGTATCAAACGATTCATAATCTAGTGATTCGAAAAGTCCACCTGCATGGAGTTTCTTCATGTGCTTTACACCAATATGACCTAAACGGCAATGCCACAAATATGTTGCACTATCATTATCAACTTTGCATCTTTTGGCGTCAATATTATGAATATGTGTATTACTAGATCGAGATTCAATAAACCCTTTACATTGGGTGTATGACCATAGAAGGTTTTATTCATGTAAACAGAACAACAATTATTCTCTGACTTAAATAAATAACCGTATTGCAATAAACATGATCCAATCATATTCATGCTCAACGCAAACACCAAATAACATTTATTTAGGTTCAACACTAATCCCGAAGGTAGAGGGAGTATGCGATGGTGATCTTATCAACCTTGGAATCACTTCCAACACACATTGTTACCTTGCCCTTAACTAGTCTCTGTTCATTTTGCAACTCCTGTTTCGAGTTATTAATCTTAGCAACTGAACCGGTATCAAATACCCTGCGGTTACTATGAACACTAGTAAAGTACACATCAATAACATGTATATCAAATATACCTTTGTTCACTTTGCCATCCTTCTTATCCGCCAATTATTTGGGGTAGTTCCGCTTCCAGTGATCATTCCTTTGCAGTAGAAGCACTCAGTTTCAGGCTTAGGTCTAGCTTTGGGCTTCTTCACGGGAGTGGCAACTTGTTTGCCATTCTTCTTGAAGTTCCCCTTCTTTCCCTTGCCCTTTTTCTTGAAACTAGTGGTCTTGTTAACCATCAACACTTGATGCTCCTTCTTGATTTCTACCTCCGCAGCTTTGAGCATTGCGAAGAGCTCAGAAATAGTCTTCTCCATCCCTTGCTTATTATAGTTCATCACGAAGCCTTTATAGCTTGGTGGCAGTGATTGAAGAACTCTGTCGATAACACTATCATCCGGAAGATTAACTCCCAGCTGAGTCAAGTGGTTACGGTACCCAGACATTCTGAGTATGTGTTCACTGACAGAACTGTTCTCCTCCATTTTGCAGCTATAGAACTTGTTAGAGACTTCATATCTCTCAACTTGGACATTTGAATATTAACTTCAACTCCTGGAACATCTCATATGCTCCATGACGTTCAAAACGTCTTTGAAGTCCCGATTCTAAGCCGTAAAGCATGGCACACTGAACTATCGAGTAGTCATTAGATTGAGCTTGCCAGACGTTCATAATATCAGCAATTCAGCATCTACTCCTGCAGCAGGCCTTTCACCTAGTGCATCAAGGACATAATTCTTCTGTGCAGCAATGAGGATAATCCTCAAGTTATGGACCCAGTCTATGTAGTTGATACCATCATCTTTCAACTTAGCTTTCTCTAGGAACGCATTGAAATTCAAGGGAACGGTAGCACGGGCCATTGATCTACAACATAGATATGCAAAAACTATCAGGACTAAGTTCATGATAAATTAAGTTCAATTAATCATATTACTTAAGAACTCCCACTTATATAGACATCCCTCGAGTCATCTAAATGATCACGTGATCCATATCAACTAAACCATGTCCGATCATCACGTGAGATGGAGTAGTTTTCAATAGTGAACATCTCTATGTTGATCATATCTACTATATGATTCACGTTCGACCTTTCGGTCTCAGTGTTCCGAGGCCATGTCTGTACATGCTAGGCTCGTCAAGTTTAACATGAGTATTCCGCACATGCAAAACTGTCATGCACCCGTTGTATGTGAACGTAGAGCTTATCACACCCGATCATCACGTGGTGTCTCGGCACAACGAACTATCGCAACGGTGCACACTCAGGGAGAACACTTATACTTTGAAATTTTAGTGAGGGATCATCTTATAATGCTACCGCCGTACTAAGAAAAATAAGATGCATAAAAGATAAACATCACATGCAATCAAAATATGTGACATGATATGGCCATCATCATCTTGTGCCTTTGATCTCCATCTCCAAAGCACCGTCTTGATCTCCATCCTCACCGGCTTGACACCTTGATCTCCATCGTAGCGTCGTTGTCGTCTCGCCAACTATTGCTTCTACAAATATCGCTAACGCATAGTGATAAAGTAAAGCAATTACATGGCGATTGCATTTCATACAATAAAGCGACAACCATAAGGCTCCTGGCAGTTGCCGATAACTTTTACAAAACATGATCATCTCATACAATAACGTATATCACATCATGTCTTGACCATATCACATCACAACATGCCCTGCAAAAACAAGTTAGACGTCCTCTACTTTGTTGTTGCAAGTTTTACATGGCTGCTACGGGCTTCTAGCAAGAACCGTCCTTACCTGCGCATCAAAACCACAACGATGTTTCGTCAAGTTTGTTGTTTTAGCCTTCAACAAGGACTGGCCGTAGTCAAATTCAATTCAACTAAAGTTGGAGAAACAGACACCCGCCAGCCACCTTTATGCAAAACAAGTTGCATGTCTGTCGGTGGAACCGGTCTCATGAATGTGGTCATGTAAGGTTGGTCCGGGCCGCTTCATCCAACAATACCGCTGAATCAAAATAAGACATTGGTGGTAAGCAGTATGACTATCACCGCCCACAACTCTTTGTGTTCTACTCGTGCATATCATCTACGCATAGACCTGGCTCGGATGCCACTGTTGGGAAACGTAGCATGCAGTTTCAAAAAATTCCTACGTTCATGCAAGATCTATCTAGGAGATGCATAGCAACGAGAGGGGAGAGTGTGTCCATGTACCCTCGTAGACCGAAAGCGGAAGCGTTAGTTTAACGCGGTTGATGTAGTCGAACGTCTTCGCGATCCAACCGATCAAGTACCGAACGTACGGCACCTCCGAGTTCAGCACATGTTCAGCTTGATGACGTCCCTCGAACTCTTGATCCAGCAAAGTGTCGAGGGAGAGTTTCATCAGCACGACGACGTGATGATGGTGATGGTGAAGTGATCCGCGCAGGGCTTTGCCTAAGCAATGCGACAATATGACCGGAGGAGTAAACGGTTGAGGGGGGCACCGCACACGGCTAAGAAACAATTGATGTGCTTTGGGGTGCCCCCTGCCCCCGTATATAAAGGAGGAGAGGGGAGGAGGCCGGCCTAGGGGCGCGCCAAGTTGGGAGGAAACCCACTTGGACTCCTAGTCCTATTCGGCTCTCCTTCCTTCTTTCGGAGGGGGAAAGGGGGAAGGAGAGGGAGAGGGAGAAGGAAAGGGGGGCCGTGCCCCCTCCCTTGTCCAATTTGAACTCCCCATGGGGGGGAGCCACCCCCTTGTGGGCTGCCCTGCCTCTCCCATATGGCCCATGTGGCCCGTTACTTCCCCCTGGGGGGTTCCGGTAACCTCCCGGTACTCCGAAAAATACCCGAAACACTCCAGAACCATTCCGGTGTACGAATACTATCGTCCAATATATCAATCTTTACCTCTCGACAATTTCGAGACTCTTCGTCATGTCCGTGATCTCATCCAGGACTCCGAACAATCTTCGGTCACCAAAACACATAACTCATAATACAAATCGTCATCGAACGTTAAGCGTGCGGACCCTACGGGTTCGAGAACTATGTAGACATGACCGAGACACATCTCCGGTCAATAACCAACAGCGGAACCTGGATGCTCATATTGGTTCATACATATTCTACGAAGATCTTTATCGGTCAAACCGCAATGACAATATACGTTATTCCCTTTGTCATCGCTATGTTACTTGCCCGAGATTCGATCGTCGGTATCTTCATACCTAGTTCAATCTCGTTACCGGCAAGTATCTTTACTCGTTCCGTAATGCATCATTCCGCAACTAACTCATTAGTCACATTGCTTGCAAGACTTATCATGATGTGCATTACCGAGAGGGCCCAGAGATACATCTCCGATACTCGGAGTGACAAATCCTAATCTCGATTTATGCCAACCCAACAAACACCTTCGGAGACACCTGTAGAGCATCTTCATAATCACCCAGTTACGTTTTGACGTTTGATAACACACAAGGTGTTCCTCCGGTATTCGGGAGTTGCATAATCTCATAGTCAAAGGAATATGTATAAGTCATGAAGAAAGCAATAGCAATAAAACTTAACGATCATTATGCTAAGCTAATGGATGGGTCTTGTCCATCACATCATTCTCCTAATGATGTGATCCCGTTCATCAAATGACAACACATGTCTGTGGTTAGGAAACTTAACCATCTTTGATTTAACGAGCTAGTCTAGTAGAGGCTTACTAGGGACAGTGTGTTTTGTCTATGTATCCACACGTGTATCAAGTTTCCGGTTAATACAATTCTAGCATGAATAATAAACGTTTATCATGATACAAGGAAATATAAAATAACAACTTTATTATTGCCTCTAGGGCATATTTCCTTCAATTATAGCATGAAATAATTAGAAATTATAGATATGTCGGAGACGTATCAGCATCCCCAAGCTTAATTCCTGTTCTTCCTCGAGTAGGTAAATGATAAAAACATAATTTTTGATGTTGAATGCTACCTAGCATGTCTTATCATGTAATATTTGTACGGTATGAATATTGAGAAATGATGAAGTAATTGATATCAACATAATAATATCCATGAATACTAGAACATAATCATTACCCTTCAAAATATATGATTCTTAACGAATCTTATCCCTACTCATTAAATTATGTAAGCATGGCATGACTCCATCTTCCTAACATATGTACAAATCATGAGCACCCCAGTGTCAAATCAAGCAATTGTATCGTACTTTTTCTCGCTTCAGCATTTTCAACTTCACTCAATGTATGAGCGTGAGTCATGGACTTAGAACCACGGGTGGAATAGAATATGTTGGTAGATGTGTATAAGGGAAGACAAAAGTGAAGAAAGTCTCGCATCAACTCAGCGGATCATTAGGCAATAGAGAGGCCTTTCAATCGATATTGATGCGAGTTGTAGGTAGTGCCATGCAACGGATGCACTAGAGCTATAAGTGTATGAAAGCTCATCACTGGAATTTAGTGGGTGTGCATCCAACTTGCTTGCTCATGAAGACCTCGGGCATTTGAGGAAGCCCGTCATCGAAATATACAAGCCAAGTTCTATAATGTAAAATTTCCCACTAGTATATGAAAATGACAAATCATGGAGACTCTCTATATGAAGAACATGGTGCTACTTTGAAGCACAAGTGTGGTAGGAGGATAGTAGCATTGTCCCTTCTCTGTTTTCTCTTTTTTTTCTTCTTCTTCTTTTCTCACTCTCTCACTCTTTTATTGGAACAACATCATGAACCTCATCCCCACTTTTTGGAGGACTCATTAGTCTCCACCATTCTTTACCTCAGTGGGACAATGCTCTAATAATGATCATCACTCTTCTTTTTACTTACAACTCGATAAACTGAAACAATATGACTCTATATGAATGCCTCTGGCAGTGTATCATGATGTGCAATGATCTAGCGTAACATGTATTACAACAATGAACGGTGGCTTTGGCACAAATATCATGTCAGCTTTATATGATCATGCAAAGCAATATGATGATAAACACATCATGTGGATAGTAACCATGGAAGTTGCATGACAATATATCTCGGAATGGATATGAAAATGCCATGGTAGGTAGGTACGATGGCTGTTTCGAGGAAGGATATAATAATGTTTATGTGTGATAGAGTGTATCATATTGATGACCCACAAGTGTAGGGGATCAATCGTAGTCCTTTTGATAAGTAAGAGTGTCAGACCCAACGAGGAGTAGAAGGAAATGACAAACGGTTTTCAGCAAGGTATTCTCTGCAAGTGCTATAAGTAGTGATAATAGATAGTTTTGTAGCAAGGTAGTTCATAACAAGTAACAAGTAACAATAATAACAAGAGTGCAGCAAGGTGGCCCAAACCTTTCTATATCAAAGGACAAGCCGAAAGTACTTCTTATAATAAGCAAAGCGTTCCAGATGACACATCGGAATTCTCGTCTAGTCACGTTCATCATGTTTAGTTGATTCGTGTTCACTACTTTGATAATTTGATATGTGGGTGGAACGGTGCTAGGGTGTTGTTCTTACTTGAGCAAGCAATCCTCTTATGATTACCCCCTCTTGCAAGAATCTGCAACTACAAAAGAAGAATTAAGATAAATCTAATTATAGCATGAAACATATGGATCCAAGTCAGTCCCTTACGAAATAATGCATAAACTAAGGGTTTAAGCTTCTATCACTCTCGCAACCCATCATCTACTTATTACTTCCCAATGCCTTCCCCTAGGTCCAAACATGGTGAAGTGTCATGTAGTCGATGTTCACACGACATCACTAGAGGAACAAAAACATACATATCATCAAAATATTGAATGAATACCAACTTCACATGATTACTTATACCAGGACTTCTCCCATGTCCTCAAGAACAAAAGTAACCACTCAAAAATCATATTCATGTTCAAGATCAGAGGGGTATTGTATATGATTGAGGATCTGAACATATAATCTTCCACCAAATAAACCAACTAGCATCAACTACAAGATGTAATCAACACTACTAGGAACTCACATGTACCAATCTGAGGTTTTGAGACGAAGATTGAATACAATAGATGAACTATGGTTTGAGAGGAGATGGTGCTGGTGAAGATGTTGATGAAGATTGGTCCTCCCACGATGAGAGGAACGTTGGTGATGTCGATGGGTTCGATTTCCCCCTCTCAGAGGGAAGTATCCCCAGCGGAATCGCTCCCCCGGAGAGCAAAAGTCCTCCGGCCCAGGTTTCTGCCTCGAGATGGTGGCGCTTTGTCCCGAAAGGCTTCTTCTGGGTTTTTCTAGGGTAAATGACATCATATAGGAGAAGGGGGCACCAGAGGCCTGTTGGTGGGGCCACAAGGTCACATGGCGCGCCTCGGGGGGGGGGGGTGGGTGGGGTGCCACCTGAGCTTGTGGCTCACTGGTGGGGCCCCTCCCGATGATTCCTCTTCCAGTATTTGTTTTATTAATTTCAAAATAATTCTTTGTAAATTTCCAGGTCATTTGGAGCTCCGAAGAATGTTTATCTCTGTTATAGCTTTTTCAGGTTCAGAATTCCAGCCGCCAGCAATTTCACTCTTCATGTGAAACTTGCTAAATTAGAGAGAAAAGTCACTAGAATTGCCTCATGAAGTGAAATATTAACCCAAAACATTATAAATAACAGTAGGAAAACATGATGCAAAATGGATGTTTCAACTCCCCAAAGCTTAGGCCTCGCTTGTCCTCAAGCGAATACCGAACTCGATAATCATGATCATATGTTTATGGAGAGAGGTGTCGATAAAACAAAATACGGACATGGTAGCATCATGATCATTCTTATAACAACAACACATTAACGTAAAACTTCTCATGATCAAGTAATATCCACAAAACCAAAGTATAAGAGATAAACTTTCTTGACAACTAGCAAACTATGTTCTCAGTCATCAAAGCAATTACAATTCATCATATTTTAGGAAGAGTCTATGTAAGAGCTTTTGGTTTAGTAAATTTCACATACTCAACCATCATATAGTCTTCCATGATTGCTGACACTCAAAGCATATCTTTAGAGCAAACATTTCCATCAGACACAAACGATTCACCTCCCAACTTTGTTTATCTCAGGGATAATGTCAACAATAATAACTCATGATCACCTATATGCTTTGATGACTGAGAACATAAAAATTATTAAAGCTAATCACGATGACTGCAAGCTAGCTGCCGCCACTAGGAGAGCCGCTCCTTCCCGCGCTGTCTTCCAGCGGCTCTCCTCCGCCAGTGACCTTTCGGTTGTCGGTGATGAGGGGGGTCGCCGGATCCCGCGTTTGTGGATTGTTTTAGCTTTAGGTTTTAGGGCCCAAGAAGTATAGGGTTTTGGATCGTTCGAGGTCTTAGCTTCAGCGGCGGTGACAGGATGCTAAATAAAGAAGTTTCAGATTCTTCTCCGTCGAGGCAATCATCTCTATTGTCAGTGAAGGATCTGGGAACCAGTCTGTTCAAGCGAGGATGTTGTGGCGGCGGCGGCATCTTTGTGGTGGACATGTGTCCTCGGGCTCCGCCATTGCGACGACGTCTTCTCCAACGTCGACACGGAGCTTGGGAGGTAGTCGAGGAGCGGATGCAGATTGCGGAACGTGTGCTGGGCTCGTGGTTCATGGATCGCAGGTATGGTTTCCTCCTCCGACGTCATAATCATGTGGGGGTGCCAGATCTGGAGTTTGATGGCGTGTCCGGGGTGTTGCCCCGGTCTGATTCGTTCAACGGTAATGGTTTCGTCTTTGGCGAGCCATCTTGAAGATCCGCAAAGCTGCATATCAGCGATGGAGCCGCATCGAGCTCAGGTGAGAAGGTGATCCGTCATTTTTTCTTTTGGTGGCTGCTATGGTGGTGCTGGAGGCACGTGACGGGCGTTGGTGTCAAGCTCAGAGACGTTCTGCTGTCTTTTCAGTTTTGCCATGTCGGTCTTTATGTGACTTTTACTTTAGGACTGTGATATTTGGCACATGTGTGCCATATAAGCAAAACTGCCACACCTCTACTTCTTTAACTTTAAAGTACCACACGATCCCCTTCCTTTGACCCCGCCTTCTCCCGAACGACCCCGCAAGCTCGCCCGAGAAACCTGCTTCTCCCGCACATCTCGCGCGCCCACCCCCGAGAAAACTGCCACTTCTTCACGTCTACCACATGATAAAGAAAATATTGCGCATGTGGGATTCGAACCCACACCTCCTTGGCACCAAAGCGCGCCACCACAACCAACTCACCCTTAGGTAATTGTTGCTCAAACTAAAGAAACTAATCGTTTTGACCCCTTTTTTTTACAATTTTGTTACTACAAAAAGTACATAAAATTACCACGATTTCCCCTCAGTACAAAGTTACCATGGTATTTGCATGCCAGTTATCAGGCTTGTGATGCGTAAGTTACCGTGCTATTTACATAGAACTTACCAGGTACTATGTTTCAACAACTACACCCCTTTCAAAGTTACCATTGTGTTTTGTACACAAGTTATAAGGTCTTCGATGTGTAAAATACCGTGGTACTTACACATAAATTATCAGGGTATGTGTACATCAACCTCGCCCTGGTCAAAGTTACCATGGGGGATTGTACATGAGTTACCGGGTCTACAGTTCATATATTATCATGATACTTATACCTAAAAACCTGGGTGTGTTTCGGTAACTTTTTCCATAGGTCAAAAATTACCACGATGTTTTTGCGTAACTTATCACGCCTATAGCGGGTCAAAGTGGGCCGTTTTTCGGGCCAACCCACGAGCACGTGTGGCCCTCATGACACTAAACATTATGTGGCTTTTCAGTGGCACATCATGTGTTGTGTTCATCTAAGAGGCCCGGCGAGGCGAGTGTATGTTTTTAACAACTTGTTTTCCTTTGGTAAAAAGTTACCATCATGTTTATATTGTAAGTTATCGGTTACGTGGTGCTTATATTATCATGTTATTCACAAAAAAATTATCGGGGATGTTTTGAACAACTTTTTCCTGGGATAAAAAGTTATCATGGTGATTCTAGGTAACCTATCAAGCCCGCAGTGCTTAAAATATCATGCTATTTACATAAAATTTATCAGGGGTATGTTTCAACAAACACCCCCCCACGGGTCAAAAACTTATCATGGTGTTTAGTTATCGCAGTGCATATGTTTTCATGCTATTTACACATAAAAATACCAGGGGAGGGAGGTATAGTACCGTGCTATTTACACAGAAGATACCGGAGTATCTTTAAAAAAATATCTTCCATATGGTCAAAGTTACCATGGTGTTTCTACCTCAGTTATCAGATGTGCGCTGCATATATTACCATTTATTTACACATAAATTATCGGGTATCTTTTAACATTTTTCTTTCCCAATGGTTAAAGTTACCATGATTTTTGTATCTAAATTGTCTGGTCTATGGCGTGAATGTTATCGTGCTATTTACAGAAATTACCGGGGCCGGGGTTTAACAAATTTCTTCCCAATGATCAAAGTTACCACGATGCTTTCACCAAAGTTATCACGCCTTCAGTGCTTATGACCATGCTACTTACACATAGGGTGTGTTTGGTTTGAGAACGAAGTGGGATGGAATATCATGGTTCCATTCCACTAGAATGGGTCGGTCCGTTCTTGTGTTTGGTAAGAACATTTTTGAGGAATGGAATGGTTACGTTCTGATGTTTAGTTTGAAAGATGGAACAGAATGGGATTGTTCATCTCACTGAATTGGATTCTGATAGAAAACTAAATTGAATGTAGACTGAACCCTTGATTGCAGTGATTCAGAGAACAATGGTACATGACGCTGCAGTACAGAGGTATACAGGCTCCATCAAACTGTGTACATCACAACATCAGGCTGAATATCCCCGTCAGACATTTCTTCGAACACCTTGCCTCCGCTTTGCAACCTTGCTCGCTGCATCTTTAGACTGTGAGTCTCCTCAACTGGTTACCACTAGCAGTAGCTAATTGTCAGCAAACAAGGTCCAATTTTATCAACAGTCCGTACTTGGTAGGGAACATTACCATGTAAATTGTTGATCCTTTTGGAGCAGAACGACTCACTGGAGCATGCTTGTGCTGAATGAGACTGGAGGAAGGGAAGGAGGAAACGGGAGGTGCGGTGGCAGTCCGCGTCGGACTAGTAGTGGAGGAGACGCGAACAGGGCGGCAGCGCACACAGGCGAGCACCGGCGGAGCTCGCATGGCGCCGTGGTAGGACGATGAGGAGGCGTCCGGGTCGTGCGGCGCGGCACGGAGCCCGACACCTTGCGCAGCAGCAGCGACGCCATGGCTTGCCGTCGGACGGGCGGCGGCGGCGGGGCGGCGACCACTATATGTGAGCCGCGACGCGACATCGCCTGAAGGAGAGGACGAGCGCGGGGAAGGAGTGGAAGAACCGAAAAAAGTGGATCATGCTGCGATGCCGATCGAAGGGACACCGAGTGGTGTGGCAGTTTTGCAATCGGGCACAGAGTTGCCAAATACATATTTCGTTTACTTTAATCTTTATGATATGGATGAGACACATATTACCAAAAAAAAAAGTCATTTTTTCCAATTTCTTATAAGTTGCCAAAATTAAAGAAGCTTTGGAGTTTTTTTTTTTTTTGAAACTAAGAAGCTTTGGAGTTGCAAATGTTGGCTAAGCTAATTTTTTGACTACCAACCAAGCACCACACCGGGCGGCACGTCTACTCTAGATCTCCATCCCAGTGGTACCGGAAAAAGGCCATCGGCCCAAACACCCGCACGCCCTCCCGCTCCCTCCTCCCCCACCTTTCGCATGGCGAAGCGCGGCGTCGCCGGCGGCGAGCCAATTCCGCTGTCGCGGTTCGGCGCTCTGGTGGCGCAGCTGGAGTCCGTGGTGGCGTCGGCCAGGCAGAAGCCCCCCGACGCGCTCCTCTGCTTCGACCTCCTCTCCGAGCTCTCCTCCGCCCTCGACGAGGCCCCCAAGGTCGCGCCCCAACCCTCCTCTCCCATTGCCCTAGATCTCACCTTCCAGATCCCTGCTGCTATAGCAATGCCTATGCGTATGCTACTGCCGCACGAGCTCCCTCGATCGGTGTTGCTGTGCCGTGATCTGCTTGAATTGGCTCGCTATGGGGAGTAATTTCGGTAGTTCACTGCTAGAGTTCGGTGTCCTTGGCTCCTTGCAAAGCTCTACTCTGTTCTAGTTGCTGGGTCGGAGGATCCTAGTATGGGGTCATATGGTTGCTTTTAGCTGCGTCTGAGGGGGCAGAAGAAGTAAATAAATGCTTCATGATTGACACGCATTTGAACTGAAAATTGCTCACAATTTTGCATCCCTTCCTGCTTGCGTGTGTCAAACTTGCGATGCATGAGCCACCACGAGGAAGTTCGCTCTTTGATTATGTTAACCCAGAAAGTGTAATATGCAGCTTCAGGTGATGAATGGAGGATTTCCTTGGTACCTCTGATTTTGAATTGTGTGTTTGATGTTGCTATTCAGGACACCATCCAACTTTGGCAAAGGAAATGCGAGGATGCTCTCCAGTCCTTGCTTGTCTTTGGTGCTTGCCGCCCTGTTCGACGGTTGGCGTCATCAGCAATGGGGCGGATAATTCAGAAAGGTGATGCAATATCAGTATACTCAAGGGCGAGCACCTTGCAGGGGTGGTTGGTAGATGTGAAAAGAGCGGATCCCATGGCATGTGCAGGTTAGGAATCACAATTCATGCTGTATAAATTTCTTAACTTATTTCGGATGTGTTGGCAGTTGTAATTTATCTATTGAAAAATCCGTTTACTTATAGACTTGTAGCCAGCGGGTGAACGTAAATGCCCACAATTATCAAAAAAAGAGAAATCATGGAAATACTCTCATTAGCTGAATGAAAAGAAGGATCTACGCTGTTTACTTGTCGAGACCCAATAACAGTGTTCTCATTATGGCCTACTTGCGGGGCATAAGCGCTGATAACATTGAGAACCAAGTCCTGTGAGAGCCTGGCTTAATAGGAATGATAGACTACTCATATCAACAAGGAATTCCTTCTTTTCCGGGAGCCAATTTGAAAAGAACTCCAAAGTTAAGCGTGCTTGGCTTGGAGCAGCTGATCTCGGGTGCACACGAGTGAGGACAAAAGTGCGCAGGAAAGACTAGTGTTGGTCTGTGGGGCCAGTCTAGATCCTGCCAAGCGTAACGTCCAGGAACCGGTGGATGTGGCCGGGGCGTTACAAGTCTCCAACTAACAGTTTGACTAGGATAATCTGGTCCCCTCGCCTCTTGACGTCTACCTCTCCATACTTGAGGCCCTTGTTGATCAAGATGCTTCATGCTTGCTCCATTTTTACTTGCAGTTGTCCCCGTGTACCACATCTTGAAGCCGGTATCCTCCACCTCCTTCGCCTTATGCCCCCTTCATTTGGTTTCTTGGACGCAAAGGATCAACACCTCTCCTCACCGCTGTATCAACTAGCTTCCCTTAACTTTCCTGTCAAGGACCCTATGTTCCAGCTACCTAAGCGGATCCTACTAGGCTCGACTAGCTTCCTTAGCACTCGTCGAGTCAAATGCAAAGACCCTCGCTCATTTTTCACTACACCCGGGCGTCGATGTAGCGCGCCACTAAGGATGCGATGACCTGATCCTTGCGCACTTGTCACCGTATCCAGATCAAGATACGGCGCGCCACCAAGGGGGTGATGGCCTGGCCCTTGCCCATTTGACACCACACCGGGTTCCATATGGCGCATTGCTAAGAGGGTTACGCCCCAACGATGTTCTTCTGGGTTTCATCTCCATAAGAGTGGCTGGGTTTTGCCGTTGGCTCACCAAGCCTATCACAACCCTCCTCCTTTACCTGGGCTTGGGACTGGCTATGTTGAGACAACATAGGCGGAGCTTGTGATTATTATTATGAGTGGCTTAGATTATGGACCCTGATAAGTGCCACACGTGTGGCACGAAGCAATTCCGCCCTGACGTTTTTTGATGGCAAGCTTAGTTACAAGAGGATGGCAACTTTAGTTGTGAAACATGGTGACTTTCTGTTTGGATGGCAAGTTCCAATTTTTTTTGAGTTTTTTTTCCGATGAAACTTTAGTGTAAAAAACGTCAGGGAGGTGTTACTTCGTGCCACACGTGTGGCACTTACCATTTGGGTAGATTATTTGGTTATGATTATGTGCCTGCAAAAAAATAATAGTATGATGTAGTAATGCATTTTTCTGGTGTGCATTGTGCAATGATCTGGACTAGATGGCCCCTGCTATTTCTCATAGAAGTCGCGCTATAATGATGTGGTCTGCTTATGGATTGTGATTGTGTTTCTAATGATGTAAAACCAAATAATTTCCTAACAGGTGCAGCGCAATGCCTAGGAGAAATTTACCACTTATTCGGGCGCAAGATTACCGCAGGATTGATTGAGACATCAAACATCGTAGGAAAACTGATGAAGTATCATGAGGTCTGTGCTTCTCCCTTCAGTTTCCTTATTATTCTTTCTGTTCTCATTCCAGTGCCTTCTACAGAATATTATCTGACTGTTATTTGGTATTCATATCATCTTTTTATTTCTCTTGCAATACAACATCTATGTTAAAATATGTGGAGTACTTGCTTTTGTTTGTCTAGAAACAATGATTCCTACAAGATCGGGGACTTGCTGTAAATCTGAATATGTTCACCTGTGGGACTTTTTGTTCCTTCTTTTTTCTTGTTTCCAAGGACCCACAATTTTCTTAATAGTGTTGATGCATATCTCCAGCCCCGTTTCTGGTGTTCTTTTTGCTCCTTGTTCATTTTCTAGTGTCTACCAGTAAAAGCAATTTTTTCTTACTTGAATCTTCAGGACTTTGTAAGGCAAGATGCACTCCTCTTGCTTGAGAATGCATTGGAAGGCTCTGGTGGTGGTGGTAGTGGTGCAGCTTACCTGGAGGCTTTCCGCATAATCATGCGAGGAGGCATAAGTGACAAATCATATATTGTTAGAGTAGCAGCAGCGCGATGCTTGAAGGCCTTTGCTAATATAGGTGGGCCTGGGTTGGGGATGGCTGAACTTGATACTTCAATGTCTTGTTGTGTTAAGGTATCGTTTACTCATTTTATTTATTCCACATGTTTACTTAAAAACCAGTGGTTGAAGTTATTTTAGCTGAATTTATTATTTGCTTGATGGCATTTTATAGGGCTTGGAAGATAATGTGTCAGCAGTTAGAGATTCATTTGCAGAAGCACTTGGTGCCATACTTGCTCTTGCAGTGAACCCAGATGCACAGGTATATAGCTTCATATGCTCTTAACTTTTTTCCTGTCAGTTTCTGTATATGACTTTAGTTGACAGGTAACTAAAGGAGGAAAAAAGCAAAATGCTTCTGCAAAGAAATTTGATGATGGTATACAGAAGCATTTAATTTTGCCATTTGTTAAAGGTAAATAGTGGTGTCCTTTTCTAAGTGTGATGAAAGCTATTTAAAGACATGAGTGTGTATGTATGTTGTTGTAACACTGTTCTGAATACTGTTTTTTCATTCCAGTCTTGCATATTTGCTGTCTTTATTTAAAAAGGAACTAATATGAAAGCATTATGAAGGAGAGGCATGTGAAAGTGAAACAATACCAGTATGAATTCAGTGTGAACCACAATTGTTAAACTTGTTGCCGAACTCACACTATACTGAAAATGGGCATTGATCCTAGTATGTGCTTATTGCTAGTAGCATGCTCAAGGCTGTCTAGAATTAGCATTCTCAATATTTGAATAGGGCACATGGTCAATCCCTAGGTAGCTCAATGGTGGAATGTGTATCCAAGTGTCTTCCTAGGAATGTATCACCGGGGTTCCTTCCCTCTTGATCCTCTTTTATATTGATATGATATCACAATGTGTGCAACGCTTTCTTTTTCTTATTTTCTGTAATTATTTAAATTTATGCTATGGTGCTCTTTTTATCAATTATACCGCCAATGTGAGCACGCCGCTGCTTCTGCATATGGCACAGATAGCCATGTGTGACTTAGTCGACAATTCATGCTTATGTGCATTCACTGAAATCTTCCCTGTTTTCCTATTGCAGCAAATGGAGCCAATGCAAAGAAACTCCGAGTTGGTTTGTCCCTATCGTGGGTGTTCTTTTTGCAGGTAAAATTTTATTCGAAATGGAATAAAGGTTTTGTAGGAAGTAAACACAAAGACGCGAAAGAAAAATCACGGAATTAGAATAGTGCAATACTAAGGTGACTAAATTTATGTAAGGAGACTACAAGGATGAGCTATTAAGCGTAACTGACCATAAAGTAAGTAAAGATACTACGAAAACATCCGAGTTAGAGTGCCACAGGGCGCAGAGGTCAAATATGTACAAAGATAAGAGAAATTTAATGCTGAAGTGGGCTCTGACATTTTGTAATCTGACTAAGCCCCATCCTCTCACCCATTGTGCATATCCCATCTTTTAAAAATTTATAAAATGGCGCAGTAAGGGCCTTCCCTACTGTTTTCGCTCAAAACAGCAACGACACAACAACAAAGCCTTTAGTTCCAAACAAGTTGGGGTAGGCTAGAGGTGAAACCTATAAGATCTCGCGGCCAACTCATGGTTCTGGCACATGGATAGTAAGCTTCCACGCACCCTTGTCCATGGCTAGTTCTTTGGTGATACCCCAATCCTTCAGATCTCTCTTTACGGACTCCTCCCATGTCAAATTCAGTCTACCCCAACCTCTCTTGGCATTATCCGCACGCTTTAGCCGTCCGCTATGCACTGGAGCTTCTGGAGGCCTGCGCTGAATATGCCCAAACCATCTCAGACGATGTTGGACAAGCTTCTCTTCAATTGGTGCTACTGCTACCCCAACTCTATCTCGTATATCATCATTCTGGACTCGATCCTTCCTCGTGTGGCCACACATCCATCTCAACTTGCGCATCTCTGCCACACCTAACTTTTGAATATGTCGTCTTTCAGTCGGCCAACACTCAGCGCCATTACAACATTGCGGGTCGAACCGCCGTCCTATAGAACTTGCCTTTTAGCTTTTGTGGCACTCTTGTCACAGAGAATGCCAGAAGCTTGGCGCCACTTCATCCATCCGGCTTTGATTCGATGGTTCACATCTTCATCAAAACCCCCATCCTTCTGCAGCATTGACCCCAAATATCGAAAGGTGTCCTTTTGAGGCACCACCTGCCCATCAAGGCTAACCTCCTCCTCCTCGTGCCTAGTAGTACTGAAACCGCACCTCATGTACTCGGTTTTAGTTCTACTAAGCCTAAAACCTTTCGATTCCAAGGTTTGTCTCCATAACTAACTTCCTATTGACCCCCGTCCGACTATTGTCTACTAGCACCACATCATCCGCAAAGAGCGTACACCATGGGATATCGCCTTGTATATCCCTTGTGATCTCATCCATCATCAACAACAACAACAACAAAGCCTTTAGTCCCAAACAAGTTGGGGTAGGCTAGAGGTGAAACCCATAAGATCTCGCGACCAACTCATGGCTCTGGCACATGGATAACAAGCTTCCACACACCCCTGTCCATAGCTAGTTCTTTGGTGATCTCATCCATCACCAAAGCAAAAAGATAAGGGCTCAAAGCTGACGGCTGATGCAGTCCTATCTTAATTGGGAAGTCATCAGTGTCGAGATCACATGTTCGAACACTTGTCACAACATTATCGTACATGACCTTGATGAGGGTAATGTACTTTCTTGGGACTTTGTGTTTCTCCAAGGCCCATCACATGACATTCCGCGGTATCTTATCATAGGCCTTCTCCAAGTCAATGAACACCATATGCAGGTCCTTCTTTTGCTCCCTGTATCTCTCCATAAGTTGTCGTACCAAGAAAATGGCTTCCATGGTCGACCTCCTAGGCATGAAGCCAAACTGATTTTTGGTCACACTTGTCATTCTTCTTAGTATGGCTCATCAGCTTAATTCCACGGTAATTAGTACAACTCTGAACATCCCCCTTGTTCTTGAAGATTGGTACTAATATACCCCGTCTCCATTCTTCTGGCATCTTGTTTGCCCGAAAAATGAGGTTGAAAAGCTTGGTTAGCCATACTATCGCTATGTCCCCGGGGCCTTTCCACACCTCAATGGGGATACAATCAGGGCCCATTGCCTTGCCTCCTTTCATCCTTTTTAAAGCCTCCTTGACCTCAGACTCCTGGATTTGCCGCACAAAACGCCTGCTGGTATCATCAAAGGAATCGTCCAGTTCAATGGTAGAACTCTCATTCTCCCCATTGAACAACTTGTCGAAGTACTCCCGCCATCTATGCTTAATGTCCTTGTCCTTCACCAGGAGTTGGTCTGCTCCGTCCTTGATGCATTTGACTTGGCCAACATCCCTCGTCTTCCTCTCCCGGATCTTGGCCATCTTATAGATGTCCCTCTTGCCTTCCTTCGTGCCTAACCGTTGGTAGAGGTCCTCATACGCCTGGCCCCTTGATTCACTGACAGCTCGCTTTGCGGCCGTCTTCGCCATCTTGTACTTCTCTATGCTGTCTGCACTCCTATCCAAGTATAGGCGTCTGAAACAATCTTTCTTCTCCTTAATCGCCTTCTGAACATCATCATCCCACCACCAGGTATCCTTAGCTTCGCTTCTCCTTCCCATGGACACTCCAAACTCCTCCGAGGCCACCTTATGAATGCAAGTCGCCATCTTCATCCACACATTGTCTGCATCCCCTCCCTCCCAAGGGCCCTCCTTAATGATCTTCTCCTTGAATGCCTGAGCTACCTCCCCCTTGAGCTTCCACCACTTCGTTCTAGCGACTTTGGCACGCTTATCCCTCTGGACACAAATCCGAAAGCGGAAGTCCGCAACCACCAACTTATGCTGAGGGACAACACTCTCTCCAGGTATCACCTTACAATCTAGGCACGCACGCCTATCTTCTCTTCTTGAGAGGATGAAATCAATATGGCTAGAGTGTCGACCACTACTAAAAGTCACTAGATGTGATTTTCTCTTTTTAAAGAGGGTGTTAGCTACGATCATGTCGTAGGCTAGAGCAAAGCTTAAGACATCTTCTTGATTCCCGATGCCATAGCCAAAGCCCCCATGCACCCCTTCAAAACCTGTGTTAGATGTACTTACATGGCCATTGAGGTCTCCTCCTATGAAGAGCTTCTCGCCAATCGGTACATTCCTAACCATGTCCTCCAGGCCTTCCCAGAACTCCCTCTTGGTGTTCTCATTGAGGCCTACTTGTGGGGCATACGCGCTGATAACATTGAGAACTAAGTCCCCAAATACCAGCTTGACCAAGATAATCCGGTCCCCACATTTCTTGACATCTACCACTCTATACTCGAGGCTCTTGTTGATCAATATGCCTACGCCATTTCTGTTTGCAGCCGTCCCCGTGTACCACAGCTTGAAGCAGGTATCCTCCACCTCCTTCGCCTTCCGTCCCCTCCATTTGGTTTCTTGGATGCAAAGGATATCAACAATCTCCTCACCGCTGCATCAACTAGCTCCCGAAGCTTCCCTGTCAGAGACCCTATGTTCCAGCTACCTAAGTGGATCCTCCTAGGCTTGACTAGCTTCCTTACCCTTCGCACTCGTCGAGTCAAATGCGAAGACCCTTGCTCATTTTCCACTACATTCGGGCGCCCATGTAGCGGGCCACTAAGGATGCGACGACCCGATCATCGCTCACTTGCCACTTGCCACCAGATCAAGATACGGCGCGCCACCGGGGGGGGGGGGGGACCTTGCCCATTTGACACCCACACCCGGGTTCTGATGTGGCGCCTCGCTGAGAGGGTTACGCCCCAACGAAAATCTTTTGGGTTTCATCTCCATAAGAGTGGCTGAGTTTTTACGTTGGCTCGCCAAGCCTATCACAACCCTCCTCCTTTACCTGGGCTTGGGACCGGCTATGCTGAGGCAACATAGACGGAGTTACTGTTTTCGTTCAAAAAATAAAGAAAATAAAAATAAAACCATTGTTTGAATTATCTATGTATACAATGTACCAAACTGATTATCATGAAGACCTAAAAAGGTTGTTGAGTAGTAAATACCCTTTCAAAGGGTTGTTGCCGTTCACTTCCATCCTAAGGGATGCATCATTAGGCATCTCAACTTCATTATATTTATCTTTCAATTGTTAGCTTGTCGCTGTAGTGAATTAGCAACCGACCTAGCTCAGTGGGTGGGTGAGCGGATGTACAGCCCCATCAATGAGATTTAAGTCCACTTTTAACTTGAACATCGGTGCTTTTCTTCTAGCCAGCAAAAAAACAAAGAAACATACCTACTTCCTACTAGTTATTGTCACTTGGCTCCCTCACAAAAAGTTGTCTTCCTATTTGAACTAGAAAGATTCTATGCCTCAATTCTACTAAATTTACCTTAATTCACAAGTAGCCTGATTGCATTTTGTAGCACATTGATATTTCATTTCTCTCTCTTAACAAAAGTTCTCTGGTGCAGATGATCCATATGAAGTACGGTACCCTGGACAGTGAACTTCAAAACTATGCTGTACAAGTGATGGAAATTCTCCAAGGGAATGGTTCTCCTGATCCACACGCATTGGTAGCTTCCTTTGTCAATTTTGGTTTGAAGTTTGAACTTGTGTATCCATATTTTTTTTCAACCATGAATTATTATGTTTTAAAATGGCTGTATTGTCAGCAAATATTTCCTTCACAAGAGAGACTGCCTTTTCCACATGCGGTTTATCAATTTATTAGAATTTATTTTGAGGATGGATTGATGCAGCTGCATGAGTTACCTAGAAATATGAAATGTCCACATGGAATTAGTTCACCTATAGATGACAGAAATGTGACACAAGAAGTGGAACATGTGCTTTGTAAGAGCCCAGCAGTTTGATGCTTGTTTCCAATTAGTCTAAACTAGTATGAATTTGTAATTT
This sequence comes from Aegilops tauschii subsp. strangulata, assembly GCF_002575655.3. Lineage (NCBI taxonomy): Eukaryota > Viridiplantae > Streptophyta > Magnoliopsida > Poales > Poaceae > Aegilops > Aegilops tauschii. The sequence goes on along the minus strand of NC_053041.3, from coordinate 436,844,113 downwards.
TGTTTGTTAAGAAAACAGGATATCAAATACTGGCAAGAAAATGTTATTCCACTTCAGTTGCTTTAGTTTAAAGGTTCTTATTGCTTTTATATCTAAATGCCCAGGCATGTGTGCTATATGTCCTCCGAGTTGGTTTTGCTGACCAGATGACCGAGCCAACACAGGGTGAATTTTTGGTATTTCTGGGAAAAAAGGTTCGATAGCTTCAACCTGGTTCTGAAAAACAGTATAAAAAGCCTGAGTGAATTTCCTTACATCCTTTGAATTTCTGTATGTATTGTTGAGTGCAGTTGGAGTCTTCAAATTATTCTGCTCCGACGAGAGTGACAACATTACGCATTCTATCTTACCTCTTGAGAAGCTTGGGCGAGGTATTTGCACTCGAAGGGATGATGTATTATCAATGTTTTTTCCCTGTTTAATTTGCAGCCTCGATTGTTATAACTCAACCAAGTAGCATACTTGATGCATTTCCAGCTACTTTGAGTTACGTGTATGATTTTATATTCTCTTTGGCGAAAGTGTTATTCTTATTTGCTATCTGTTTATGGGCAGTTGCTCAGTACCATCACAGAGATCGTGAAGTTGGAAAAGTACTATCCAATGTGTTACTCGCATGTGGCTCTGAGCCTCATATATCATTCCCACAAACAATGATGTTTCCATTTTATACCTCTTTGCCATAGTACTTAGCTAATTTTCTGTTTTTGGATCAATGCTATGCGTACATGAGTAACATCCCATGCTCCATCACACAGGTTCCATCTGAATTCAAGGATATTCTTGATAACACAGTCGTTGCAGCATTATCTCATTCTTCAGCAAATGTATGTTGCAAAATAGGTTTCCTGAATTTTCATTTTGTGTACTCTTAAATTCATAAGTACATGAACATTTTGTTTTTCACATCATCTCTGTTGTACATATCTGCTATGCAATTCCACGATTAAACACATGTAGCTTACTGAATCCTCATGTATGATAGATGTATACTACAAAATTATTTTATTTCAGCTTTCAGAGATATATATTACTAGATGACTAGATAACCATGTAGTCACAGATCCACTTGCTTGTGCCATTGCTATATTACATGTCATGTTACTCCGTCTTGAGAACATTTTCTTCATTGTTCAACTGCTTGTTTTTTCTCAACATCAATGACATCAATGAAATAGTAAACCACTGATGTTGAGTAAACTACACATATACTTACTTTTCTGGTGCCAATATTCATTTTTCTGATTGCATATCATATTTCATCAATCTGTTTCCTGCAAACGACCAACATAGCTTATCACACACTTGCCTGCTTGTCAATACAAAATTTGCATGCAGTGTCTGAACTTCACATTCAGTGTATCATTGATCTTGCTGCCTACTGTATTACTGAGTACCGAGGAAAACTGAATATTACTGTGGTCTTCCATTATATTCTACAAGGTTCCCTTTAATATGAGTATTGAGTAAATTGAAAGCTGAATATAGTGGCAGTCATTTTGGCATGTCCTGCTGTTGCTGCACCTTGTACAGTTGTTTCTTCTAAAAATGAAACTCAAGCCATGCTTAAATTTTCTGTTACCATCAATCAATGCTACAGATGTTCATTTGTATGTTGTCTTAAGTGGTTGACCAACCCTAATATCTTTGTTGACATTGTATAGGTTCGTGTCGAGGCTGCTTTAACATTGCGTGCTTTAGCGGAAGTTGATCCGACATGTGTTGGCGGTTTAGTCTCATATGGTATTACAACATTACATGCTCTCAGGGAGACTTTATCATTTGATAAGGTATAGTGAAGCTTGTCTGTTGCATTTCATAAACTTATTATACCTAGGGATAAGCGGTTGTTCCGGATGTTCACAGTGCACAGCTAGCCATGCTACTTAATATTTAGTACGTACTTAAATAGTTACTCTTTAAAGCGCAGAGTCAACCGATGTCGCTGTTTCTAATTGTAATTGAACCTCTCATGTTACAGTCTTGAGAATTGATCTGTGTTGCAGCTTCATAATTACTTTCTGCTGTCTCACAAAGAGGAAACAGTGGTTAAAAAATATGCATCATGCATACAGCATGATAAATACATGTAAGCCTAGAGCATAGTACTTGCAGCACTGGCAGAGAGTCTTTGTACACTTGTTTTTACTCACCTCACTCATTAATCAGTACAAAGGCTTGCTGATCTAGTCCGGACTTTCCTATAGGATGAATTGGCACTAGTCTCTAACATATTATGTTGTGTTTGTAGTTTAATATGTTCATCAGCGACTATTGGTTTATCTTTTCATTAGTTATTGCTACTTTATACTGTATTTGGCATCATATATGCATGATACAGTTTACTGCCTTGACATTTACCCTCTTGATAAATTTACTTAAAGCAGGGTAAAAATCTGAACCATGAGCTTGATTCGCTACATGGACAGGCTACTGTGTTAGCTACTCTCGTTGCGATCTCGCCAAAGTTACTTCTTGGTTACCCTGCAAGGTTCATTTCATTATACTTCGCGATATTTTCCTTGGTTTTAGTCTCTGATTGTAAATTGTAAATGAATGAAGATGTACATTTCGGTCAAATATATCTGAAGTCTTTGTACCCCCGCGCTCCCTACTTGTGAATGGGAAATGACATTCATAAGTTTTCATATGGCAGTAGTTTGTGGGGCTGCTTGCATTGTTTCACCACTACATCTTCATAGTATTTTGTAGCTTTTGAAATTTGCCTAAGGTTTGTTACATCAGTTTGCTGCTGTATTCCTAGGTTTGTTTGGTAACGATGTAGCCTTGGGCCAAGTTTTAGATTGGATCCTTGGCAGTGTGATCTGGTGGGGCTACGTTCAATATTTTTTAGTGTGTTGTGTGCTCTCATATATCTCTGAGTACCATTAGCACCCCGTGAAAGTGTACTAGGTCATTGTTGTTGTCAGGTCGTTCACCTGTCGACTGTATCAAAGTCCCTTCTGGCATAATAACAAAAATAATTTCATGAATTAACTAGCGCCTAGCATTACGTTTCTGTAGTTGATACAAAACCTACCTTGTTATTCATGTGAACAAAGCAGAAGCAGTGGATAAAGAAATGCTCTAACATTCTGGAATCTGAACCATATATTTGGCATGAAAAGGCTATAAATGCTCTAATATTCTGAAATCTGAACCATATATTTGGCATGAAAAGGGTATGATACTAGGTTGTGCCAACTTTGTTTTGGATCTATTGTCGCAGGTTCATAACTTTGATAAGCATTCTTAACAGTGCCAACATGTATTAAAAACACAATGTTAGAATGGATAACTCTCATTTATTATTTCTGTTAGTGGAAATTATGCCCAAGGAATAAGCGCTATTTGTTTTTCCAATGTTTTGACCCTCATATATTATAAATTTATCTTACTTTTCCTATTCAATAAACGTGCAGGCTGCCCAATTCCGTACTTGAGTTGTCCAAAAAGATGCTGAATGGTTTCAGCCGAAACCCAGTGGCTGCTATAGCAGAGCGTGAAGCTGGCTGGTTGTTATTAGCTTCTCTTTTAGCATCCATGCCAAAAGAGGTATTGCAGATACTGTCTATGTGTCTCATGTATATATATTGCTATAAAGCTTACATATCGATGGCTCTTTTCTGTGGTATGTATGCAGGAGCTGGAAGATCAAGTGTTTGATGTTCTTTTGCTATGGGCTAGTCCTTTTACTGGAAATCCTGAGTCGTACCTTAGTCATATACAGGACTGGGCATCAGAACTGCGGTTCGTTTCAGCAACTACACATGTATTGCATGTTTCTAGTTCATAGATAGTTTCATAATAGCTTCAAAAACATTTTTGTGATACCGTTCATTGTCATCCTGGATGTCTCTGTCTTCCATACCTGCAAGCTTTGCAACCTTGATACTTCTATTTCTTCCATGATTCTTTGTTTGATACCAAGTTGTGAGTTGTGACATGCATGGTTGGGCATGGGTCTGAAGACTGAAAGTAGAGCAATCGACTGTAGGGGATCACCCTCATCTAGCCGTTGGCAGCGCTCTTCCCTGAGTTGGTAGATAGGTATTAGGCCTTTTGCAGCCTTGGAGAAGGAGGGGGAAACTAGAACTTCTGGTTAGTTTTTGCTTAAGGATCTCAATGATCTGCCTGCACTTCTATAGGAATAGAAGTCCCTAACCACATCAAGTAAGATAGACAACAATGCCATGAAAGGTTCACATCGGTTCCTACCAGATACAGATAAAACAAGAAAGTAGAGATAAAGAAAATAAAATACACTGGACAACTTCTGCAAATCTGTTCATTGCTAAAGTTATTTTTTTAGTTAATTCGCTGATTTGTTTAGCTTTTTGCTGCAGCGTTCTGTCGGTTGCAATCGAGGCGCTTACTGCTTTCATAAGAAGCTTCGTTTCTCCTATTATCGCAACTGCTAATGGTGGAATCTTACTTAACCCTGTCCTGGCCTACCTTGGTGGGTGCGTAAAATTCACTGCTGAATTCCTATTTTAGTCTTTAGTGTGTATTCCGTGAAGGCTAAGTTTCAAGCTATACAATGCAGAGCTTTATCCCTTATATCTTCGTTGAGCACTAAGCAACTGCCAAATCTCAAGTCTGCACTGAATCTCTTCACAACTAGAACACTGATGGCGTATCAGTCTCTTTCCAATCCAGTGGTTTATCAATCAGAGCATGAGCAAATGCTTCAGCTGTGTTCAAGCCCATTCAGGTGGTGTATTTTGAATAGCATGGTTTTATTATATTTATGCTTGGCATGTCATTATGCATTAAAATGTACTCCCTCTGTAAACTAAAGTAGTGATCTAAAAGATCTTATATTAGTTTACAGAGGGAGTAGAATTTAATAAAAATTAGCGAGCACCAACACCTGCTACCAACCTCTGACCATAATACATTCGAACCTCCCTTTTGATTATTTGGAGTGTTACACTGCATGCCCCACAACTTAATTTTGTGTGCTCAGTTACCCTAAATTGGTTTGTTTATTTCGGTCCATCTACTCAATTTAATGTGATCGGCTACATATAATTGTGCAACTGTATTTGAGCACTAAGAATTTTTTAACTAGGATTTAATTAAATTCTACCCAATCATGTATCTTATCTGCACAAGAGAGATTTCAAATGGGTCTGCCAAGCATACTTGACAATAAACACTCGAAGAAAACGTTTCTGGGACTCAGTGCTACAGTACAATTTGCATAACTGTTTTGTCCTTAGTGCTGGCAACATTTGGACATTATTGTGTTGTATATGAATTGCTTTCTAAAACTCTGAATGATTACACAATATGGCATTATCATGGTCTTAAAAGGCAATTCTGTCTTTTCAATTTATTCTTTTGAGCGCTATTTTCACATATGCTTCATCAAGGTACCTGGCTACACGAACTCCCAATACGATAGAACTTCTATTACGTTGTAGGTCCTTGGTGTGCTCTAAAACATAGAGACTTAAAGCATGTAATTCATCTTCAGCATTTGACAGCCAGTATTCCCTTCTTTTTTCTCATTCTGCATTCCTTTAATACTGTATCACTCGCCTTTTGTTCTATGTATTAACTTTCCGGGTGATGAAACTAGTGACCCTTCCGGATGGGAAGAAAGCTCATGCTTGAAGTTTCTGTTAGATAAGAGAGATGCTTCTTTGGGCCCGTGGATACCTGGAAGGTAGCGTGCCAAGTATGAGTTCTCGTTGTACTGAACTATGGCCAACTACACTGTCTTCTTTTAAAAATATTTATGATGGTTTATTGGTTATTACTAATCAGGGATTCATTTGAGGATGAACTACGAGCTTTTGATGGTGGTGTTGATGGATTTCTACCATGTGTGTGGGATGATGAAATCAGCAACTTTCCTCAGGTAGTTATCTTTTCAATACCTCGGCCCAGCTGTCTTTATGCTTATGTTTGCTCAAAACTTGATACTATTGATATGTTTCACATGCATCCAGACATGGAAACTACACTCTAGGCCAGTTCTAAAATACAATAATTGGTTCAGGAAGGAACTAATTTAGTATTAGTCAATAAGAATCCTACATTAAGCTTATACCTAGAAAGCACTATGTACATAAGGATTTTTTTAAATGTTCCCTTTTACAAGAGAAGCAATTGCTAATTAACAAAGCTGCCTGTGCCTGGTAAGCTCTTTTGATGCATGTATATACTGTCATTCTGAAAATCAATACTGTTTTTTCCTTTAACCGCACTTCTTTTATTTGAACAAAATTGTGCGAAGAATTATAAATAGGAAAATAGCATCCAGTGTGAGGACTGAGTAAGGGTACAGGATAGCGAGTGTGTCCTATGAGGCTATGATCACTTATCAGTCACACACTGAAGTTATGTTTGAACTGGGATAATGTTTGCAGTGTTTTTGATCGGTTGTTCACTTACTCATTAGTAACTTCCTTATGTATTAATCCAAACTTCAACTAAGCTTATTACTGTTGATACATGTGGATGCCATCGACTTTCTACAGTCAGGTGCACACTCTGAATGGGCTAATATATGTTTGTTTTTCTTATTGAAGCCAGAATCAGTAAGCAAAATGCTGGTTAATCAGATGCTTCTGTGCTATGGTTCTATCTTTGCATGTCAGGTGCAGTTAACTTCAGCGACTCGTTCATTTTTAACTTGGGAATTCTGCTTTTGTTGATTAATGATTTTCTATTTTTGTTTGTTCATATGCCTATTGACAGGACAATACTGCCAAGATAAGACTCCTGAACAATATTGACCAGTGCCTCAAGGCTGGGAAGAAGTACTCTTGGTATATGTTTCTTGTTTCAAATGCCTGTGTTGCTCTATTGTCAGGGCTAAAGGTACTTCTAATATTTGTTATAAGCTGAGAGCGCTAACAGTCTAATTTGTTTTCTTAATTTTAATATCATCGTGCTCTCTGTTCAGGAGTTACTGACTTTACGTGGCGCTCAATCATTGCCAACTGATATATTTAGTATGATCCAATCTATATTCAAGGTAAAGTATGCGTACAGAGTACAGATCAAATTTGCGAAACTACCCCCCCCCCCCCCCCCCCCCCCCCCACACACACACACACCAAAAAAAATTTAACGTGATTACTGGCATCAGGGCATCCTAGGGGAGAGTGAAATTTCTACAGCACAACGGCGGGCAGCATGTGAGGGTCTTGGTTTACTGGCACGCACTGGGAATGATATATTCACCGCAAGAATGGTTTGTCTCTTGAGTGTGGTCATACTTTTGCACTTAATATTAATATTTGCCTGCTTTGTCAACTTTGAATTTTTGTATAAAATTACTACAATTTTTTATCAGTTATGCACTTTATCCTTCATACTCTCCACTCTCCAGGCATGTTGTAGATGGTTATGCATTTCATTTCTCCCCAGATACATTTTCATCTTCTAGACTATAGTAATGGAAGTGGTTTTTGAATTTACTAGGCTCGTTCCCTTCTTGGAGAGCTAGTAACACCAGTGGATCTGAGCTATGCAGCATCGGTTGCACTTTCATTGGGATGCATTCATCGAACGTAAGTTCTGCTTATTATTGTATTTATTCTTCCTCTCCCTATAAAAGACAGTTCAGGCTTTACCTGGCGGAAGCCTTTTTTTTGGTCACCTGGGATATTGCTCACCTTACTTCGATATGTTCAGTACTGTGTTAACACAAATATTTCGTCATTTGTGTTGCATAAGTATGGAGGAGCCAAACCTACATCAAGCTTGGTTAGGCTAGTTTGAGCTAGCTTGCATTGCACAGGCTTGTACCCGCAAAGTTTAAATCATCTCGCTTTTGTAATTTGTATTTCTATCAGTTTCTGTACTAGTATAGAGACTCTGGTGAATGGTGATGACACTTTTCCTCTTTGTCTCCCCAACTCCCAGTTGTAAAAAGCAACTAAAATAAAACCAGAGAAAGAGCTAGCAAGAACAAATCCTAGCTATCCCACAAAAAGGAAATCTCATAACTAAATCCTAAATAGCCACCCTGCGATGTGTGTACACAAAATCACACTAGTACACCATGGTGCATGACCTCACTGAGTAGACCGGAGAGTGCTCCCCTTAAGTCTCGGGGATTGGACAAAAATTAAGAGGGAAAATATGGAAATTAAGCAAGTTAGTAGAGCAATTTTGTGTCTCAACTCCTGAACTACCCTTAATAATAACACTAATCAATGAAATTGCTTAATGTCGTTGCTGGTTACAAAAACTCTGTAGCATGTGCATGCCTCCATTTTAGCAAACTGCAGCAACAACTGGTGGTTCTGTCTGATTTTACCATTATGCAATCCAACAAAAGGTCAACGGCCGTGAAGTTAGGGGGTATGGTGTGGCATAAGGTTGACGACGGCAAACTCGAGGGGATGGCAGGGGCCAAGTACAATGGTGGTGGTTCGGTGCATGTTGGCATGGACCATGGTTGGGAATTCCAGCAGAGCCTTTAATTAAAAAAATGTGTCTAGGGTTCAAAAAGGAAAAATTGGGCTATGTTGGCATGGACCATGGTTGAGAATTGCAGCAGAGCCTTAAGTTAAAGAAATGTGTCTAGGCCTCTAGGGTTCAAAAAGGAAAAAAAGATTGGGCTATGTTGGCATGGACCATGGCTGGGAATTGCAGCAGAGCCTTAAATTTAAAATATGTGTCTAGGGTTCAAAAAGGAAAAATTGGGCTAATTTGTAATTTGAAGAAGTCTGAGAGCTGCAATTAAAAATTTAGGGCGTGGTTAGAGCTTGTAATATTTTTTTCTGTCTCATGTGTAGCAAATGCATTGGACTAGTCGTACATATATGTTACTCCCTCCGTCCCAAAATAAGTGTCTCAAGATTGGTACAACTTTGTACTAAAGTTAGTATAAAGTTGAGACACTTATTTTGGAACGGAGGGAGTATATCAGTTCTAGTATTTAACTGTCTTATGTATGTGAAATTGCTCGTTAGAAGCATGTGTCACCTTGTTTATTTATTTGGATTATGTGGGGAGATGTAGTGGTGTCTATAGGGTAAGTTGTTACCTATGTGGAGTTAGTTTCTGTGGGTATGTTTGACACGTGGAGTTCACTGCAGTAATGCTCTTTTTGTTGGTGCAGTGCAGGGGGAATGGCATTATCTACTCTGGTCACTCTAACTGTGAACTCGCTGTCTCATTTGAGTAAGAGTTCTAATTCTAACCTGCAGTTGTGGTCACTCCATGCTCTTCTTTTGACCATCGAAGCTGCTGGCTTGTCTTACGTTTCCCAGGTTCAGGTATTTTTCGTCAGTCTTATTTCATAAGTTGTAACACTCTTTTCGAGCAATGAATTGTGTATGAATTCGACCTAGTGAGTTATACACTTGCTGTGCAAAGGTTTTCAGTGACTGTTCTTACACCATCTTAGTAATTACATTCTCATCAGATTTTCATACGCAGAGAAATCTTGTAATGTGGCAGCCATGCATAGGTTTCAATAGTATTGTTAGTTTCCTTTTGGTTTTTGTCATCTTTCATACATGCCATGCAGTTTTTGTGAACTATCTACGCTGTTGTGTTGATGGTGCGAGGATTTATACAACACACCAGAACACACCGGTATTAAGTACATTTTTGTTTAACATCTCTTAAATAGGGGTATGAGATGCAGGGATTGTAGTCCTCACCATTTTTTATCTCAAGGGAAACATGTGGAATATTATCCTATTTGAGAGTAACATGTGGATCTACATGTTTAGCATCATAACTGTGCCACTTTGGCAAAGCAATTTCCATTTACTGTCAAACATCCATGGATACACTTAATCAGGAGGGATCCTTCCATGCAATTCGCCTTCACACTTATTAAACATCTCAGTTTCGTGGAATTAGGGTATCTTTGGTTGGTATACTAGGGGCATGCTTGGTTCAAAGCTAACCTTGCCATATCTAAGCTTAGGTATAGTGTGGCAAAACCACTTTTTTGGCAAATTACCAGGCAATGAAAGTGAAAGCCATGTTGCCAAACCAAAGAAAATCTTGTCACACCTTTCTCAGTCAGTGGTCGGGCCCATGCTGTAGGAAATGTATCTTGGTACAAGTGCCGCCTCTAACCAAACAGGGTGACGAACTCAGGCAAATTTGCCTAACATGTAGTGTGGCGAAATGCGGCATGCTAGGCACCAACCAAGCAGGCCTACCTCTTAATATCACCTTTTGTGCCTTTATTTCGCCCACTAGTTGCATAATAATTGTATTCTTGTACTGCTGATTGTAAATTTGTAATGGGTGCTTTGATATGTTGTTACACAGGGGACACTTTTCCTTGCTATGGAAATTCTTCTGTTGGAAGAAAATGGTTACGTGGATTTTAGACAGGAAATAGGCCATCTTATCAATGCAATAGTGGCAGTTCTCGGTCCTGAACTTGCTCCGGGTAGCATATTCTTTTCACGCTGCAAGGTTGGACAATTTTTTCTCTATAATTTTCTGGTAACCTTTATTCAAGAAAAAGGAAGGTCCGGCCTATTTTTCATTGGATCTTGCTAATAATTAATGTCTTATTAATGAATATACATGTCAGTCTACCCTTTTAGTTTTGTTCATACATGTCATTTTACCACTTCAAGGTTCACATGTCATTCTACCGCTTTGGGATGCACATGTCACATATCTTCCATAACGAAAACTTCTGGGTATAGCTATGTAAAGTATAATACAGAGGGTATTGAACTAATGAACAGTGTAAAGTTCATCTTGTTAAGTCTCTCTTGTGCTTGAGTTCTCGTGCATGTTGCTAGAATGACATGTATCTAGTAATGGAGGGACCATTTACTGTCTTTAAGAGACATGAACTTGCAGCTATTTTTCTCCTTTTTTGTTTCTAGAGGAAGTTGTTCACACGACTCATATTGTTAAGTTCAGTCTGTCATTGCAGAGATAAGCTCCTCAAATGAAACGGCTACACTTCTAGAGTACGTAATGATCATAAATAATATCTATTTTCTTTAACAAGTAGGTGATTAGGAGAGGTCAGCTTTGGATGTAGTGCTCAAAGTATTTTCTCTTGTATGTTGCAGATCAGTTAGGTTTGCTCAGCAGCTTGTTCTTTTTGCTCCTCAAGCTGTTCCTGTGCATTCCCATGTTCGAAGTCTTGTCCCAACGCTTTTCTCAAGACAGGTACGCGGTCCTGTGTAGTTGTTTACTTTCTTATTAACATCTCCTTTCTGTAAACAGGTAGGTTATGCCGTAGTGCGTATTCATTTACTTCGATATTAGCATTCCCTTCCCTTACTGTGGCCTACTTTTGTAACAGCCAAGCCATAGGTATTTAGCAGTGTCGACATTGCGTCATCTGATCGAAAGAGACCCGGTAAGGCATGCAAGCTGAAACCCTTTATTTTAGTGCTTCAGTCCAAATACCTGACAGTCTCTAGTATCATTTGCATAAAAGTTATAATTTTCCGCTTTATGTTGTACTACCTCCGTCCGGGTTTATTGGGCCCGTAAGCAACACTCACGCGTACAGTTTTACAAGGCCCCTGCAGGGGGAAGCCCTCGATTTTCTCCCGAATTAATCTCGCGTGCAGTTTTAAAGCGCGGGACGTTTCAAGAAACAGCTAGCACACGCATCTTTAATGGTCCTGATTGGCCATGCAGCCACGATTAGCGCGCACGTGAGCATGCATTCGTGCGCTTTCCAGGAAAATCACAGGCACAGTTACTGCGATCCCGGCGGCCTGGTTTATCGGCAATAATACATGCTTAACTACTGGTTCTAATCAAAGCTATATCTCTGCGTTCGAGGTTGCCTTGGTCTCTAAGTTTTGGTCCAAGGGCCCAATAAACCCGGACGGAGGGAGTACATAGCATGGAAATGAGGATTTATTTTTGATTGCTTGTCACTATATTATTTGGCATAAATTCTCATACTGATTTGTCTTATTTTAATGTAAAAGCTACCTGTGCATGCAAATTTTCTTACAAGGGTAACTGTCTAAACTTATTGCTATTTCTGGAAAATATGCATGTAATCTTTACTACGTAAAGTAAAATCCAGTAGCAGTAAGTGTGTTAGCAATAAGCACTCACTAATTACTGCCAACTCTGCCATTTTGGATGCCATTAACTTTGTATGCAGGAAGATCTGATGTCGTTATATTATTTTGTCATATTTTTCAAATTGATGTTTGATTTGTCACTGATAACATTTTAATATGAGTTTGATGGACAGCTAGTTCATTAATCAATTAAATTTTTAGCTCTTTCACTTGAATAAACTTGAATGACCTCTTTGATGCTATAACATTTTTTGGCATCTTTATATGGTAAGAATACATATGTTTTATCCAGAATTTCCTGTTGTGGAAGAATCCTATGCAATTACTTCCGCTTGTCTTATTTGCCGCTGAATCTTCTATGTCAGGCTGCAATGATCAATGAGAACATCGAAGAGAATCTGTTCAGTATGCTTGATGGGGAAACCGACTCAGAGTATGTTACTACCATTGGTGTGTGTGTGTGTGTGTGTTGCATCTGTGGTATATCCTGTATTCTTCGCACCTAGTAGTTATAATCTTTTCGTGTCCAAGCTAGTTCTTATTAGGTTTTGAATTTCCATATTGGTTGAAATATATCCTCCTGTCTTCGCATGCATCATCGTGCTATGATGATGCTGTCCTTTTGCTGCATAATACAAAGATGCCAAGGCTGGCATTGTCATATTTGTCAGTGTGCCATCATAAGGTGGCAGCATGCTATATTTTTGCACCCATCTGTAGCTTCTTACCACGATTATATTATATATTTACCAAAGTAAAGGTGGACTAGTGCAACCGTACAACTGAAGGGATGGAGTGCCGGTGTTAGGTGCCAGTATGTCATATTTTGGCTCCCATGTATAGCTTCTTACCGTCATCATATTATACTCCCATATGTTCATCTTTGCATGACGTTCTAGGCTTCTTACCATCATCATATTGAGCTTTGCATGGCATTCTATCCCACTTAATTACTCCTTTGAATGAGCGATGTTAAATCCAATCTCTGGCTGCCATATTAGATGCTTGTGTATGCACATCAAATGCAGCCAATATAGGGCCACCGCCGCTTAGGGAATTTATATATGGATAACACTGTTGAAGTTCATATGTGGATTGCCTAGCCCTTTCCATCAGTTTGGACTTTTGGTTGCGTTGGCTAGTGCATGAAGCTTAACATGGTATCAGGGCCTAAGGTCTTGAGTACAAGTCCTGGCTTTCGCAATTTATTCAAAATTGTTGTTCCCTCCTTTGTGTCCACGTATAGGCCTCTTGAGCCATACCTCTGAGTCTATCCATGTGTTGACTTCCCGTGTCACACGTGAGAGGGAGTGTTGAAGTGTATATGTGGATTGCCTAGCCCTTTCCATCAGTTCGGACTTTTTCTTGCGTTGGCTAGTGCATGAAGCTTAACAAACACAAGGGTATTTATTATGGATGGGAAACTGTGAAATACTAGGCGTTTACAGTTTCAAAGAGAATGGTTGACAGCATTTTCTACTGAACACTTAAGAAGGGCAAGGGTCTCGTAGTAAATGCGGAACATTCTCTTTGAGGGTGTAAACGCCATGGTATTGTTTAACAAACATACTGAAAATATTGTATGCCCAAAATGTCATCTATGTGCGTTGTGCAAACAGAGGACATACATATTGTATCACCTTCCATTCAATGCTTGTACATATGTGTATTGCTGACACTTATTTTGGATTAATATTTCTATAAAATCATTGTTTGGAAGGTGGAAAATTTATTACTATTATAAAATGTTCTTGTCAGTTGTGAGATGGAAATTAATTTTCAGTTTTCAAATGTGCAGAATAGCAACATTGGTTCGGGCTACTATTATTCGCTTATTATATACATCATGTCCACTGCATCCATCTCGATGGTTAGCCGTTCTGCGGAATATGGTATGTTTAATAGGCCTTGCATTGAGTTTCAATATGTTGTGTTTAGTTCCTAAGACTAGTTTATCCCCATCATGAAGAGAGACATGCATCACAATAATTATCTGCGATGGCATATATCCTTTTAATGTTCTGATTATTCATTCTGCGCCGAGGGTAGATATCATATCTCTACTGGCATACTGTTCCTTGTCTCGAAAAGAGAATCATGCAAAATGCTATAGATTCTTGCAACTAGTATGTTCTATGCAATTTAATTGTAGCATGATGGCATTTCTTATCTCAATACCTGTCTTCCTATTTGCATGCGCGCTGACAGAAGGCTTTTGGTACTATATGCTAAACATTTTCTTGCCTCTGAATTTGTTGATTCTCATCATGAGCGCATATTCTCAGTAAGCGAATCATAGATTGGTGACACTGTGGTACATTCTTCATGGATCTAGTATACGTGATGATAAACATGTGTATTAGTTCCTTCCAAGTGTTGGTACATAATTCTTCAGGAGGAGAATTCATGCTTTGGAGTTGGTATGGCTTATGTTGATTCTTTTTTGCCATTCAGGTTCTTGCTACATCAGTTACAAGAAATATGAGTGAAGGTCTGACCAGTTCTGGATATGATTCCGTTGACAGTACACATGAGAATGATGTGTATGGAGAAGATGACGACAATATGATTTCCGGCCCAAAGCAGGAGCAAGTAAACTGGTCTGCTCCTATATCGAGTCAGTTTTCTCGAAGAAATAAGCACCTCAGATACCGCACTAGGGTATTTGCAGCAGAGTATGTTGTGCATATGACTTTTGCTTCTATCGAGCCCAAACTTTTCTGAAGATACAACGTAATATTTTTTGTTTCCCACTCATCATTTGTACTTTCTATTGGTTAAAACAGATGTGTTAGCCATGTACCGGTTGCAGTTGGAACAGAACCAGCTCATTTTGATCTCTTGTTGGCAAGGAGTGCAATAGCTAAGGGGACTTATTTATCAAATGATTGGCTCGTGCTTAAGCTACAGGAGTTGGTCTCGCTTTCGTATCAGGTCCAAACATAAAACAGATCTTACATGCAGACCATAGAACCATCTGAAAGAAGTTCTTAAGTCAAATTTGCCTGTTTAAAGCTAACAACTACATTTGCATGGCAGATAAGTACTGGACAGTTTGAGGGCATGCAACCGATAGGCGTGCAGCTTTTATGTTTGATTATGGACAAGGTATCTCAGCTCTTCCAAAGATATAGGCCTTGACATAAATATATAAGTTGTTCATGCAATCAACCATTCACTTTATAGCAATTCTAAGGCAAACATCTGTGACTTGAATTATAATATGGAAGAACTGGTCAAGGCTTGTTGACCATGCATATTGTGTTGCCTTTAAAATGCCGTGAAACTATAGTACATTGTTTTGCGAAGTATAATGTTGTACATGTGTCCTGAAATGATTTAGGCACCTGGTAAGTCTAGTCTGTCTATCATGCAATAATGCAGTCCTGTTATTTGCTTGCACAAATCATGTGGTAGTCCTTATAATTGTTTCACCAGGGATATTGAGTACCGAATTGAGATTTTTAAATTATCTATCTTTTTGTATGAATCCTTTCCTGTGATTATATTAGTCCTCTAATTATCTATTTTAAATTATTTACTCTGTTAAACTCAACCTGGGCCATTTTTTTTTCTAGTTTGGCATGACAGTGGATCCTGAATTTCCTGGACATATCTTGTTAGAACAATTTCAGGTGATTCTCTGATCTCATCACTTCCTAATAGCAGTTTTGAGCAAAAAAGAAATTCTTGATGGCCTGTGTTCTTACTGTGTAATCCAATACATGCATGCGGCAGATGTATGCGGACAAATCATCTATGCTGATATAAATTAACCAAGTGATTGACCAATTATTTGATGCACTGTTGCGTACTTCAAAATGCAGGCTCAGCTTGTTTCAGCTGTTAAAACGGCAATAAGTACTACTTCTGGTCCACTTCTATTGGAGGCTGGCCTTGAACTTGCTACAAAGGTGAAAGCTCTATCCCTAAATGAATCCTGTTCTTTCCCTTTGATATTGATCTCCACTTATAAACAACTATGCTCATTAACACCAGGTTATGACGAGCAGCGTCATTGGTGGGGACAAAGTAGCCCTTAATCGTCTCTTTTTGCTAATATCCCGTCCACTAAGTGATATAGAGGACCTTTTTTACCCATCTTTTGCTGACTGGGTTGTGTGTAAGGTATTTCTCCTAGATTTTCTTCTGTAGTGATACATCTCTTCTGTTTTTGTTTTCAGTATCTGGTACCTTCATTGTTTCTGATCTATGCTGTGCAATCATACAGATCAAAGTGCGCCTTCTTACAGCGCATGCTGCAGTAAAATGTTACACCTATCAATTCTTGAGGGCAAAGGAAAATGTTCCTGATGAACACCAGCAGCTGGCACCTTTACTAGCAAATAGCTCAACGCTATTGGGGAAATATTGGGTTGGAGCCCTCAAGGATTACTTTTCTATAATCTTTGGCTTGCATTCAAGAATTAATGTAAGACCATCCGTCAAACTCCAATTACTGCACACCTAAGATTAGGAAATGACCTACATTGTTTTCTTTAAACAGCACAAGCCATTCCTTGATGGAATTCAGTCATTATTGGTCTCGTTGAAGGTACAGAAGTATCTTGATGAAGTTTGGGCACTGATTCTCCAGGCAACAGCTCTTGATGCAGCTCCTGTGGAGTTCGGCGCGGATGATTCTGAAGATGTTCATGAACACATGTTTATCTCTGGACGTAGTATGGTCAAATTGGAGCAAAGTGATTTCCAGTTTCTCTGGGGACTATCTGTCCTTGTGCTATTTCATTCACACCAATCAACGGTGAATGGTTCTGTCAAGATGAAGCTTGACTGTAGCAAAGAGAATTTTTTTTCGAACATTGTTTTCTATGGACTAGATAATCCAAGGCCATGTGATCAAGTCTTACCTGTGTTATTGTCCCTCACAACTGAAGCCTTTTTCAGCAAGGATTTCCTTTCAGTCGATATTTGCCAGGAACTCCTTCAGGTCAGTGCACTCGGCTCTATTCTCGATATTTACTTGTATTCTTGGTTATGATGGGAATCTAAGTATAGTGCTAATGTATGCATTACTAGGTGCATATACACATTTGATGAGTGCGATGGTTCTCTAGTTTAGTTTTGAGTATATTTCTGCCAACCTTGAGTTAGTAGAGCGGTTGAGCCTACTATAGCCATGCAAATTTCAATGCAAGGGAGCAACTTTGGCCATGGCAGTCTCTACCGTTGGCTAATAAGCTCAAGTATTTAGCTTTTAATATGACAAGAGAGTCTTACATCTTAGTTATTTCTGTTTCTGAGGGAACTTGCGTCGGCATACCCAACTAAACACTATTCATGTTTCCAAATGATAAGATGACTAGATGCAATTCTGATACGCCATCAGTGTTCTTTAACTCCATGGACATCTTTGGGTGATTGCACAGTTGCAAATTGGTATGCAGGTCTGAGGTTATCAAAAAAGATATGAAGCTGCTTGCTTAGATGTGTTACTGTTTATTCTTCTATTTAGTTGTGAGTTCGACTTTATTAATTGTGTCATATCCTTCTCAAGGCCATTCTTACGTTAGCAATTTGCATCAATGCAGGCTCTAATATATGCTGATTGCTCTGGTGCTCCTGTTGTATCTCTGTTCTCAAAGGTAATCTACCAATCACAATTCATCGTGCTTTCATCATGAGCACTCCTGAATGTGAACATTATCCTTATGTATAATATGTTTGAGGATATATGATTATTAGTACACGTGAAAATGCAAAGAAAGAAGATGAAAGTTGAAAACAAGTTCATAAGAAAACCAACATAAACACACACTCGGCTTATTATAATGTAAATTCGGAATGGATGCCTGGGCAGCAAAACTATGATATGAATTGGTAAATTGCAATGCCTTGCAGCATGGGATCATCTTGGTCCGACCACTCGTGAATGTCAATCTGGCACCTTAATTTGTATATGTGATGCACAATTAGTCAAAACCCTCCCACAAGGGGTCCACTTCTGACAAACCTGCTAGAGTTGGGGTTTGTATTTTGGGGTGTTCTCAAATGACTCCCCAGGAACAAGGCGCCGGGACAAAATGATTTCACTTCCAAAGTTGTCAAAGCATCGAGACACAGTGAAAACTGCTGCGTCTGACAAATTTACCTGAATTAAGCATTGATTGTGCTGATCTGGGAGAAACACTATGTGAGATCAGGCGAATTAGCCTGATACATCTCTTGGCTAAGCTCTTTGGCTAGATGCTAGTATCGTGCCTCTCTCCTAAGCTTCCGGCAATTGTGCCTACAAACTAATGCACATTCATTTGTAGAACTCATAATCCATGACAACAGTGGCGGAGCCAGAAAATATGTATCAGGGGGGCCAAGTTCTGCAAAAACAAGTTAGGGAGGGCCAAACTATTGAAAAATAGATTTTCAGCAGCAAAAAATACTGATGTCACTGCTTGTAGCAAATTAGCAGCAAAATCCTACGCCGGGGGGGGGGGGGGGGGGGGGTCCTGCCCCTGCTGGACTTTATGACGGTGCAACTGAGTGCTGCACCATCATGGAGTTTGCCCAGAGGTTTACAATCTTGTGCCCAGCTGTGTTAAGGCAGGTATTCAGACGGCTAGCCTGCCAGGATTGGTGTTGGACAGCGGAGTATCTGCCTAGGCACTAGCTACCACATGCTAATCCTTGTCTGCTGTTGGACCAAGCACCAGAAACGGTGCAACATCTCTTGATCGCAGCAGCTTTGGCGTGAGATTCTGTCATGGATTCAATCCACTGGACAGCCACCTGGGTCTGGAGATGACTTTGTAGAGCTGTAGATATTCACGATGCGCAGCATGCCCATGGTGCAATGGAGGGGTGTAGCCTTGCTATGCTCTACGCATAGTAGATTTAAGTGCCGAAATGCTGCCCTCTTCAACGATCGTCATCGCTAAGCTGATGTCTGCCATCCAAGCAGAGGCACGACTCTTGAGTGGCGGTTGGCACGAAGGGTTACAGTTCACATTACCATCCACGCCTAGTCTGTGACAACTTATTTAATTCTATCTATCAATGCATCAAGACCCGTGGCTTTTTTGTTATCTCAAGAAAAAAGGACTTGCTACTATTGTTTCTTTTTTGAATATAAGATCATCATTTATTCATGTGTGCTAAAAGCTTGTGGGAACATTGCACCTTTGTGCCATAAAAGTATTGCTGCTGGTTTGGAATTTGGGGCATCCGTTGATTTGCTCTATTTCAACATGCTTTCATGGCTATTTAACTAACACGTTTTTCCTCTTGAAGATTATAAGACTCTGCCCTGACAAGTTTTTTGAGGAGGAAGACTTTGTCTTTGTTGCATTAGAGTTATACTCTCATTGTCTTGCCATGGTACTTCGAAGGTATTTCTACCATAATGTACTTAACTCCGAATCCCATTTTATGGGCTCGTGATTATTTCTTCTTTCCTCAGCATAATATTGGCAATTGGTTCCTTTTTCTCTCTCATTGCAGCAGGGATGGAAATTCCCAGGAATTGCCAAGTAACAACTTACTTCCTGAACTATCTTCTGCAAGTGAGACTATGGGTTGCCGAATGAACAATAAGGTAGTGATATGACGCAACCCGAGCTAATATCTCTGACTGCGTGTAAAAATTCCTTATTGCCTTTTGTGACTTATGAAAGCTAATAGCTTAATTCATGTGGCAGCATTTGTGGAAGCTAATGATGGTACTGCTATCCACATCGCATCAATCGTCTCAACTAGTCTCGACTGATCAGTGCTTGTCAAATATCATCTCCTTTCTGCATAATATCTTGCCTTTCATGAAGAAGTGCTTTAGAGGTAGCATCTTCCTGTTGTTCTTGACCTACTTCCTTTAAGAGAACTTTTTGCTTGTGTCCGTACAATATCTGCATATTTCAGAATTTCCTTGAAAACATAATAAATATCTAAAATTGCTCTTAGTCCTTTCTGTATGCATCTCGAGGTTCAGTAAACTACTGGAGACTGGTCAAACCAGTCTGGAAAATACGAGTATCTATGTTTGCCATATGTACCAAAAACAGAATTTTGCCAAAAGGAAAATCATAGGTAGCTTTAAACTTTTCTGCCCGTAAGTGCTGACTGAAAAGGGCTATATATATTAATGTTGTCTGTTTTGCAGAAAGAGCTGAACCAGGTGATGTGCACACCAATCCGCAAGTTGCATTAGGAGCTTTGATTAGCCTGTTGGCATACTTCTGTACAGAATGTGATAATAGGATTTCAATGCTGGAAAACAAGATTTCTGATTCCTACAGGCTGTTGGCGAAGATACTATTTTTTTGTTCCGGAGAAGTCATTGCTCTTGCAAAACTTGTTCACGAGATTGAATTTCTTAATGAAAATGGTGCTAAGAATGATGTGCATATGTGTGGCAGCTTTAGGCATTGCATACACATTATTCAGGGATCACTTCGTAGCACCAACATGCAGGTATCTAACTGGCTTTGCCTACTATGTGCACCTAACATTTCAGATTGTGTTAGTAGCTAAGAAGATGGTTTGACCAATCAGGTTCAAATGCTGGGGATACATGTGCTGAAAACTTGTGCTCAGAGAGAGCTAACTGAAGTTTCACAAACAGAGACTCATTCTTTTATGATATTGCTTGGGGAATTACTAGGAGATGTGTTTGATTTGATGCAAACTGCATTGAAGGTACTGTTTGCAGCTGTATTAATTTTGATATTATTGACATTTCTACGAAATCAGATGGCATGCTTTGACAGCTTTCCTTCTCCAGAATTGTTCAAGCCAGGAATCTGTCAATGTGATTGATGATTGTTTAAAATTGCTTTTCCTCTTCCACACACTAGCACAATCACAGAAATACCAGCAAGAGGCTACAGTACTTCTGTTGGATGCCTTACTGATGGTTTTCTATTTGTCCGATGAGAATGCTTCACAGGTAGCAAATCGATATCTTTTTCCCAGTTTTATATCATGTGTATAGTATCAAGTTTGGTGTTAATGTCTGTCTAAGCGGATACCTTTCAGGAACTTACTGAAGTAAATACCATCTCCAAGAAGTTGTTCTCTCATTTTATTCAGATTCCGTCAGCCGCCATACAGATCAAAGATGTAATGCTGTCAGCACCACCTACAAAAAGACAGCAGCTTCAGGTATTGTGCATTAGTATATGCTTGTCATTCATCACGTGAATGTTTTTGTTTATACATCTTTTGGATCCTGATTTTCGTGATGGCTTCTAATTTTTTGTCACCTTGCGATCCATTCTCTTGTAATTTGAGATTACCTTCATGCTAAATATCCAGCTGCGATGCAGCTTTCTTTTGATGGGATGTGGGTTTGGGGCATCTTTTGATGTGCTAAATATCTGCATTCTTTGCATCTTAAAGCACTCTGCTCTTGCCTTTTGTTGTAGGACATGATCCGGGCTTCAGTAAGCCATGGTCAGATCATGGTGCCGTTGAATACGAGTGCACAATCACAGCAGAATGTTCAGGATAGCACTAAAAAACCTGTGTCTGTAGCCATAGCGTCTGGTGCTGATGCAGTCGAAGAGAAGGATGGAAATGAAGTTAGCGATGATGACTGGGATGATGATTGGGACACTTTCCAATCTCTTCCCGCAACTGCTGCCAAGGATGATGCAGATTCTGCTATAGTTGTTTCACCTATTCCTGAACAGGGCTCCGTTGCAAGTTCTCAAGAACAGATCCATCAGGGAAATACTAATCATGATATTGGTGATATGGATGTAGCAGTGGGCACAATAGAAGGCAGAAAATCTGCTGACAGAGTATTTGAGGAAGCCTCTGCTTCACAATGCTCTAGCCCTAAGCCACAGATCAATAGAGAATCCCTAGAGTCGTCATATGAAGATGATGATGAAGTTCCAAGATATCCAACAGTTGATTGCCTGGAGCAACCGGCGGATGTTCTGATGAATGATAAGACACTGAGTGAATTGCCGCAGGACCATGACAACCAGTTTGGTTGTAACGAAAGAAATAATGGTGACCTGGAAGATGAGGGCACTGATTCAGCTATCGAAGATAACAAGAAGGATGCTCTTCGAGGAACTCGAAGCTCCGAGGGAGATGCCCTAGATGAAAATATTGCTTGCAGAAATGATTCCACTAACAGTTTGAACAAGAGTTCAAATGTTGTGGTTAATGAGGGCAGCGACATGCCATCAACTGTTGATACCAAGGAGTCTGGGGAAGAGTTAGCACCTTCCTCTCATGTCCCTGGTACGACGAATGCTAGCTTATCTGGGAATGATATCAGTACAAGCAATGCAAGCGAACACCCTGGTAGTGCCGACACCAAACCAGAATCATCCGTAGGTGAAAGCTCAGAATCATAACTGAGAGGAACTTGTTGTAGACCACATACATCACTGTAGAGAATTGAAATATGCTGATCGGAAGATAGGAAATGAAAAACAAGGTTGGCCTAGCTGCAAGCACTTAATCCTCATTGCCTGACCTTGATGATACAATCGGCATGCTCAAGCCTGCAGTCTAAAAGAAGTGGCTGCCCTGAGGTGTGGTGAGATCAGAAGCATCGCTCCACGATAGAAGACTCTTGTTCATAGCTATGGGTAGCTTGGGCTTGCAAGTTTGGCCTAGTTATGACGTGGATTGTATTGTATGCTTGTTCTCACATGTTTGCTGTGGGTTTTGGTTGCATGCTGTAGAGTTTGTATATCGAAATTTTAATACTTGAGAGTTCAGACATCAGACGCTGGGGTGCACACATGTATCTACTGTGCAATTGCTGGCCTCATCTTTGTGTTGGGAATAGGAGGCCAGCTGATATCATGTTTGTATGGGAACCTGATCTACATCATGACATTTTGTTGACGTCATGGATATTCATTACTTATATATGAAGTCGAGTGCGTGTGTGGCTTGCATTTACTGATGTGTTTATGCGATGTTAGCATGCTATGCTTAAATTCAAGGCAAAAGGTGACCGTTATAACCTGTTAAAATACATAAAGTTTGATCCCTAGCACGTTGATTGTTCCCGAACGTCTGAGGACAACGATCGAGCGTGCACATACTTGAGATGTTCGGCCGGCGACGGGGTTCAGGCTTCAGAGTAGCTGAGGTCGCTGCCGTGGATAACAGTGGAACTCGCACCACCTCAAGATGACTGTCTGTCAGAGAAGCATGCCGATGTAGACATTGGCGGCGAGACAAGAGCTGAGCAAGATATGCCTCGCTTGAAATCGCCAAACTTCATCAACGAAAGTTTCTTCACGCTCGGGTGCTCGGGGCCCGTCTCTATTCCGGCCCTATATAAGTATTTGTCAAAGGAGAATCGATGTGGAACTTGAGCTCTGTCAATACCTGAACCTACCGCTGAAACCAGTCGTGGAGCCATTTTCACAGAGCCAAAAGAGGTTCAATCCAAAGCGCACAGTCATGCTCACGCCATATGAAGGCGTCACAAAACGTTCCTCGCCAAGGGCTGCCCTTGTAACGCGCAGACGCATCATCAAACGCACCTCCTTCCTTCCAGCACGGCCAGCAGCGAACCCGCAGCCGCACATGCGCGGACGGACACGTCCTCTTCAGCAAATAGCGAAAACGTAGATCGCACGGTTTGTTCCGAAAGCTGATCGAGTGAGCAGCATATTGATCATTCAGACGTTGATCAGTGACATGACCTCAGGAATGTGCCAACAGTACGTCGCCCAAAAGAGTTCTCCACAAAAAGATGATTCATTCGTCTATCCATCCGTCCATATTTCTGCCTGGGCAATGATAAAAATCTATTGGAGAAAGATGGTATGTCCAGCCTTCATTCGTCTCTGGCAATGATATATGATCTGTTGCGAACCACATGATCCATGTTAGGTTAGTGGATCACACCTATACCTGACCCTGTGGTTCCGTGCTGTTACTGGTGGATTTGGATCTCATTCATCCTCTCCCAGACGCCACAAACCTTTTTCTCCTTTGCACTTTCCATTAGAAGAAGCCAGAATGGAAAGGGCGATCTACGCACTGTGCATACCAGGTGGGAGTGGGGCATTGTGGATCACAGATGGAGTGGATGAGTATCAAAGTGCACACGGTTTATAGCTGGTCTTCTTCCGTCCATCGGTTTGAGATAGAGCTGTTTTGCATGGTCGGGATGGAAAGGGACGCTTGTGCCAACTTTGGAAAGGGGGCCTAGGCCCATTTCGGGATGGCATGATGACCTTGTGCGTGGGGCCTCACGTGTATTTGCATGAAGGGTTTGAAGCTTCCTGCGTCGATTCCTCATACGGAGAGGGGTAGAATAGCGAGCAGAGCTAACTGGACATGGTTACTGCGTGGCAACGGGAACGAGAAGCGGCATCGGGTTATCGTGCATGCCCCACAAAATTGGTTGAGGAAGAGGGCTCTGGCAAGTGGGCCCCACCCGTCAATGGAACGTGTGAAAATAAAATTTGCCGAAAGTTCAGTTAATGGCCTGACCGAGGACCATTTTGTGCAATTCTTGTTTACCTTCAGATTTTTTGTGGGTGTAAGAAAAGGGCGACAAGAATTGTTTCATAGTCATTTGCACCCATTATGTGCCCGTATAAAAAGTTCATCATATGGACGGGTTCGTTCCATCTTACAAGTTTATAAACTTTACAAATTGTTCCTGCCTCTCAAGTTCACTTAACCCTGATCCCCGAATTATTAGGAAGAGGAAGATGACATCGGGCTATCGTGCATGCCCCCACAATTGGTTGAGGAAGATGGCTCTGGCAAGTGGGCCCTCCCCGTCAATGGAACGTGTGAAAATAAAATTAGCCGAAAGTTCAATAAATGGCCTGATCGAGGACCATTTTGTGTAGTTTTTGTTTACTTTTGGACTTTTTCGTTGTTGCAAAAAAAAGGTGACTAGAATTGTTCCGTAGTGATTTGGACCATTATGTACCGTATAACAAGTTAATCACGTCGACTGGTTTGTTGCATTTTGCAAATTTATAGATTTTATAAATTGTTCCTGCCTCTCAAGTTCACTTGCCCCTGATCCCCGAATCATATTACCTCCGTCACAAAAAAACTATCTTAGATTTATCTAAATGCAGGTGTATCTCCGTATCAAAAAGATTGTCTTAGATTTATGTAGATATGAATGTAAGAGGGAGTATTAGACTTGGTCAGCTGGCGCAGCTCGCGTGACATGATCAGCATAGTAAATCAATCAAAGAGATAACATGGGAAGAGAGCTTAGCATGTGAACAGCCGTGGATCACGCGTGTACCACCACCACCTGATTAGGATCCAGCGCGCAGCTGTCCCGTTTACTTAGGTTTATAGTTATACGTACGGTTTTCCTAATATTATAAGCGGGCAGCCACGTCCATGCTTATCGATGCATCGTATCCGTACGGAGCAGGCCATTGATGATAAGCTATCGCCATCACCATTTGTCCCTAATGTCAACCCTTTGTACGGAATCCCAAGCACATCTTTATGCTATATATGCTGCACGGTACTCCGTGAGAGGGAGATGAAGTCCAATTTTGTTTGTCGCCCTTTCGTGGATCATTTGTCGTCACGTCTGCTCTTTTAACTTGATTTTGCAAGAATTTGAGTTTTTGTTTTGCTTGTGGTGTCATATACATGGGGTTCAGTTATTACTATTAGCTGAACCAATCGTATGTATTCATCTTTGTAGATGTTTTAAGATGATTTTTTTAACACGGTACAGATGCATGCTCATATGTACGCGCATACACTCATATATACAGTCGACCTCCATGCAATAATAATACAAACATAGGAAGTTATGCGCACCAGCTCTACAAGTTTAACGGACATTTCACGGATATTCATGATATACACGCACTCCAACGCTACCACAACGTGATCAAACACAGAAACCATGTGATGCGCCATAGATCCCAACAACGAAATGGAACTATATCACAACTTGCACACTTAATTAAAGCTACTTGGTACATGAAACCCTAGCTTGTGTTCTTGTTTAGCATCTGGTTGATTAATTGTTTTTCTTTCGTTTGTGAGGGTTAATTAGTATCATGAACGCTTCATCTAAATTTGATTGAGAAACGCATGACTTTTGCAAGTACCATGAAGAAAGCTAAGAGTTACTTGGAGAACACCTATGTATGTTCCCGTAGAAAATTTTATGTCAGCACTTGTGTTTTTCTTCTATGCGACTTGCGACTTCTTTGCCTCCAAACACGGGTCTTGTTGTCCGTACCAAAGAAATTTCAAGCACTCAAATGTGGCGACGCTGACGCATTTGGACCAGGTACGCACGTCTACATGTACGGCAGCTCTTCTAGCTACCTTGCTGCTCTCCAATTCCAGCACACTAGTCATGTATATCCTCTTCTTAACTAATTGCTCTTGCATACACAGATATACAGTATGAACGTAAGCTTCATATGACGTGCCCTTCCGTACAAACGTTCGTCGACTTCGATCAGGCGCTAATTTTCCGTCTGTGACACACATGCGATTTTGACATTAACGTTAGAGCAAGCAACCAATATTGACTGGTTCAGCTCATATAAAACACAATATTCAGCTAGTCAAAACGATTCTTTGATGCACCCCCGGCCCAAAGACACCCGGCTTTTATTTATGGATTTCTACAACGTAAGCAAATAGAAAAAAAGAACAGATTCTTGGACAAAAAATATCGTATGAACATGCATGCTACATGTTCATTTCATCCTTCTCTCAAGATACTGATGGAATAGTGTAGAGTATTTGTTCTTCAAGGGTGAAATAGTTTCAGACAGCCGAAAACTACTGTGCAGTGTCAGATAAATTATGAGTACATAATTGCACATTCGCTGGATTAATCTTGGTGATGCTTATATACCAAAGGAAAATTTGAATGAAGAGTTTTTTTTAGTGAAGAAAGAGATTTGTAGG
Organism: Aegilops tauschii subsp. strangulata; assembly: GCF_002575655.3. Taxonomy (NCBI): domain Eukaryota; kingdom Viridiplantae; phylum Streptophyta; class Magnoliopsida; order Poales; family Poaceae; genus Aegilops; species Aegilops tauschii. The sequence continues at coordinate 436,817,243 of NC_053041.3, read as the reverse complement.
CAGCTGGGGGAAAGAAAATAATATGACAATTTTCTTAACACAATACGTTTATATATACGCGCATACACTCACCCTTATGAACGTACACACTGTACCCCTATGAGCAACTTCGAGAGACTGGACCGGCATATTATCATGTATTATTCCACCACCAATTTTAGCATAATAAACATAACTTTATTCTAATAATTTATCTGCTAAACTACTCGCCCTCCCCGGAAAAGATTCCCTGTGAGCGAGCCTAACTATGAAAACCAAGACTTAGGCAGTAAGGAAACTCTTCATTAATTCCTAATAATTTTTCTTCCCAGGCATCTCCCCTCATGATATAGCATACTCGGTCAAAGTATTTGCATGTGACATTATTGTTCACTGGATTAAATTATTAGATAAAAAGACCCGATTGAATGGTTTGTGGTCAAGCGAAGAAGTACGGCCACTGATCTAACCGGGATGAATTTATTTCAAACTTCCGATGATGTTTGCTCAGCGAGAGAAGATGTTCTCGTCGACTGCTAGATGTCTGTGATAACTTCGTAAAATCTCAAGATGCTAGACTGGTCCAGTCTTCCGAAGGTGCTCATAGGGATAGGTAGTACGTGCATACGTTCATAGGAGCGAGGATATGCTTGTGTATATGAGTGACATCGATTGTAATGTGTTCAAAAACAATGTTCCACTTTCTTCAATAATTGGACCACTTATCATAAGAAACATTAGACAAGTTACAGGAGTCACACTTTCTATACAAATAACTTAGGATGTAAATAACTAGGGAACTTTCATCAGAGGAGGGGACCCTGGCGAGTACTCCTTCTCGGCCGCCGCCACATGTCATGCTCTGGGCGTTCCCTTTGATTTGTGTTTTATACGCGTTTTCGCCTTTTAGATGATTTTTTTGGCTTATCAGGTTTCCCATGGTTTTTCTTAGCTTTTGGACTAATGTTTTTTGCGCGAAAAACAATTTTCCCCCTTCCGCGGAGGCACGGATTTACTTCTCACGGAGGCATGGATTTGCTTCCGCGAGAGCATGGCAGTGCCCCTCGGAAAGGAAAAAACCCGCATTTTCTTTGGCATGGATTTACTTCTCGTGGAGGCACGAATTTGCTTCCGCGAGAGGCATAGCCGTGTGTTACTTCTTGAGCTTGCGTTGGTTTTTCCTTGAAGAGAAAAGGGTGATGCAGCAAAGTAGAGATAAATATTTCCCTCAGTTAAAGAACCAAGGTATCAATCCAGTAGGAGGTACAAACAAGTCTCCAATCTATGCACCTGCACAAACAATCAAACACTTGCACCCAATGCGATAAAGGGTTTGTCAATCCCTTCATGATCAATTGCAAGGATGAGATATGATAAAGATAGATATAAAAGATTTCTAAAACGTAAAACAAAATAAAACAAATAAATTACAGTAAGGTATTTTTGGGTTTTTTGGTTTATAGATCTGAAAATATATGATGGAAAATATACCCGGGGCCATAGGTTTCACTAGAGGCTTCTATCTTGAAAAAAGCATACAATGGGTAAACAAATTACTGTCGAGCGATTGATAAAAAAACGCAAAGTTATGACGATATCCAAGGCAATGATTATGAATATAGGCATCACGTCCGTGTCAAGTAGACTGAAATGATTATGCATCTACTACTATTACTCCACACATCGACCAACTCCTGCCTACATCTAGAGTATTAAGTTCATAAGAATAGAGTAACGCCTTAAGTAAGATGACATGATATAGAGGGATAAACTCAAGCAATATGATGAAACCCTCATATTTTTACCCTTGATGGAAACAATAAAATACGTGCCTCGCTACCCCTACTTTGTCACTGGGTGAGGACACTGCAAGATTAAACCCAAAACTAAGCACCTCTCCCATTGCAAGAAATACCAATCTAGTTGGCCAAACCAAACCGATAATTCAAAGAGAAATACAAAGATATCAAATCATGCATATAAAAATTCAGAGAAGATTCAAATAATATACATAGATAATCTGATCATAAATCCACAATTCATCAGATCTCGACAAACACACCGCAAAAGAATATTACATCGGATAGAAGTCCAAGAACATTGAGGAGAACATTGTATTGAAGATCAAAGAGAGAGGAGAATCCATCTAGCTACTAGCTATGGACCCGGAGGTCTGTGGTAAACTACTCACGCTTCATCAGAAGGGCAATAGAGTTGATGTAGATGCCCTCCGTGATCGAATCCCCCTCCGGTAGATCGCCAGAAAAGGCCACAAGATGGGATCTCACGGGAACAGAGGCTTGCGGTGGCGGAAAAGTATTTTGGTGGATGCTTATGATGTTGGGGGAATATTTGGGAATTTATAACCCAAACATTAGGGTTAAAGGACCTCGAGGGGAGCACAAGCCAGGGGGCGTGCCCCTACGGCTTGTCGTCGCCTCATGGGTCTTCTGACTTTATCCCCAAGTCTCGTAGGTGTCTTCTGGTCCAAGAAAAATCATCGCGGAAGTTTTATTCCGTTTGGACTCCTTTTGATATTCCTTTTCTATAAAACTCAAAAACAAGGAAAAAAGCAGAAACTGGCACTAGGCTTTAGGTTAATAGGTTAGTCTTAGAAATAATATAAAATATCATATTAATGCATATAAAACATCCAAAACATATAATATAATAGCATGTAACAATAAAAAATTATTGATACGTTGGAGACGTATCAAGCATCCCAAGCTTAATTCCTGCTCGTCCTCGAGTAGGTAAATGATAAAAACAGAATTTTTGATGTGGAATGCTACCTAACATATTTATCCAGGTAATCTTCTTTATTGTGGCATGAATATTTAGATCCATAAGATTCAAAACAAAAGTTTAATATTGACGTAAAAACAATAATAATTCAAGCATACTAATAAAGCAATCATGTCTTCTCAAAATAGCATAGCCAAAGAAAGTTATCCCTACAAAATCATATAGCCTGGCTATGCTCCATCTTCATCATACAAAGTATTAAATCATGCACAACCCCGATGACAAGCCAAACAATTGTTTCATACTTTTGATGTTCTCAAACTTTTTCAACTTTCACGCAATACATGAGCGTGAACCATGGATATAGCACTATAGGTGGAATAGAATATGGTGGTTGTGCAGAGACAAAAAGAAGGAGATAGTCTCACATCAACTAGGCGTATCAATGGGCTACGGAGATGCCCATCAATAGATATCAATGTGAGTGAGTAGGGATTGCCGTGCAACGGATGCACTAGAGCTATAAGTGTGATGCCCGGATAATTAAGCTACAGTAATTCCCTGCTAATGATGCCACATCATCATGATTACTGTTGTTAAACTCGCGTTGGTTCGAATCCGGTCCAAATTCAAATTCAAATTAGAGTCAAAATTTAAAATTTTCAAAATGTAAAACTAAAGTGTTCAGACTTTGACAAATAATTCATAGAAAACACTAGTGGAGAAATCATCTTTTTACAAATTGTTTAAGTGCCTTAAAATAAAAGAAAACAGAAATGTTTTTAAAAAGAAAACAAAAATAAGAAAAAGGCCAACCCCCCTGCCCAACCAGCTGGCCAACCGGGCCAACTGGCCACCCACGCGGCCCACCCCCGCTACCCCCCCGGCCTATTAGGCCACACCCAGAACCCTAGCGTCACCCACTCCCCACGCACTCCCCCCCACTCCCCCGATCCCCTTCTGGATCGGGGCTCGACCGCGGTCAACCGCGCCCGTCTCTCCTTCTCCTCCCGTCCGTGCGCCGCCCCGGCCCCTCCGCCCCCGATCTGGAACGAGGGCTCAACCCCGCGGCGCCCCGACGACCGCCCCCGCCGCCCGTGGACTTCGCTGGCGCTGCCTTCCCACCGGACTGCCCCGTCACCACCTCACCCTCGTCGGCCGACGCTTCCTGACGCCGCGCCCGTCGCTCGTCACCGCGCCGTCGTCGTCCCGTCGTCGACCATCGCCACCCCGAGCCCCCCTCGAGCTCGCTGCCACCTCCCTACGACTCCGATGTGAGCCGCGTCCGCCCCCCTTTTTCCCCCATCGTTTCCATCGTCGATTTGCGCCGTCCAGCTCGCGCCCGAAGCTCGCGACGACCTCGTGCTCACCGTGCCCGCGTCCTGACCGCGCACCACCGCGCGCCACTGCAGCCGCGCCTGCATCGGCTGCCGCTCGCCGAGTCCGCCTCCGCCCCAGTCCTCGCGGCTCCGGCCGGCCGCGCCATGGCCGCCGGCGCACGCCCTCCTGGGCGTCCGAGTGCTCCCCGCCCCTGGTGGCCTCGAGCACGCACGCCCACACCCGAGCGCCCCGCTCCTGCAGCCCCGATAGCCCGCTCCAGTGGCCAGATGGGCCACTGCTAGCGGGGCCCCACGCCCCTGTTTAAAAAAAAGAATTAAAATAAATAAAAATAAAATTAATTAATTAATTAGTTAATTAACCCTGTTTAGATTAATCTAATTTAATTAATTAGTTTAATTAATTAGTTAACCCTAATTACCCTAATCAGTTTATGACATGTGGGACCCACGTGTCAGATGACTGCTGACGTCAGCATGATGTCATGCTGATGTCATCGCAACACTGTTTTGGATAATGTTGAATTAAATAATTAATTAAAATTCATAAAATGATTAAATCTTTAGAAAATCATATAAAATAATCCGTAACTCGGATGAAAATACTTTCTACATGAAAGTTGCTCAGAACGACGAGACGAATCCGAATACGCAGTCCGTTCGTCCGCCACGCGTCCCTAGCATAGTGAACCTGCAACATTTCACCTCCGGTTCATCTGTCCGAAAACGTGAAACACCGGGGATACTTTCCCGGATGTTTCCCCCCTTCACCGGTATCACCTCATACCGCGTTAGAACACGTCTAGCTCTGCCTGTTGTCTTGTTATGCACTTGCTTGCTATGTATTTACTGTTTCTCCCCCCTCTTCTCTTCGGTAGACCCCGTGACGATGCTGATGCCCCTGTGGTCGACTACGTCACCGACGACCCCTCCTTCTTGTCTGAGCAACCAGGCAAGCCCCCCCTTGATCACCAGATATCGCCGATTCTTCTCTATACTGCTTGCATTAGAGTAGTGTAGCATGCTACTGCTTTCGTTAATCCTATCCTGATGCATAGCCTGTCATTGTTGCTACAGTTGTTACCCTTACCTGCTATCCTACTGCTTAGTATAGGATGCTAGTGTTCCATCAGTGGCCCTACACTCTTGTCCGTCCGCCATGCTATACTACTGGGCCGTGATCACTTCGGGAGGTGATCATGGGTATATACTATATACATTATATACATGACACATGTGGTGACTAAAGTCGGGTCGGCTCGTTGAGTACCCGTAAGTGATTCTGATGAGGGGGCTGAAAGGACAGGTGGCTCCACCCCGGTAGAGGTGGGCCTGGGTTCCTGACGGCCCCTGACTGTTACTTTGTGGCGGAGCGACAGGGCAGGTTGAGACCACCTAGGAGAGAGGTGGGCTTGGCCCTGGTCGGCGTTCGCGGATACTTAACACGCTTAACGAGATCTTGGTATTTGATCTGAGTCTGGCCATTTGGTCTATACGCACTAACCATCTACGCGGGAGTAGTTATGGGTATCCCGACGTCGTGGTATCAGCCGAAGCTCTTTTGACGTCAGCGACTGAGTGGCGCGCGCCGCATTGGACCGTAAGCTCGCGCTTGTATTAAGGGGGCTAGGTCTGCTTCCGGCCGCGTACGCAACGTGCAGGTGTGCATAGGGCGATGGGCCCAGACCCCTGCGCGCATAGGTTTAGACCGGCGTGCTGACCTCTCTGTTGATCCTAGGTGGGGCTGCGACGTGTTGATCTTACGAGGCCGGGCATGACCCAGAAAAGTGTGTCCGGCCAAATGGGATCGAGCGTGTTGGGTTATGTGGTGCACCCCTGTAGGGAAGTTTATCTATTCGAATAGCCGTGTCCCTCGGTAAAAGGACGACCCGGAGTTGTACCTTGACCTTATGACAACTAGAACCGGATACTGAATAAAATACACCCTTCCAAGCCAGATACAACCCGGTGATCGCTCTCTAACAGGGCGACGAGGAGGGGATCGCCGGGTAGGATTATGCTATGCGATGCTACTTGGAGGACTTCAATCTACTCTCTTCTACATGCTGCAAGATGGAGATGGCCAGAAGCGTAGTCTTCGACAGGACTAGCTATCCCCCTTTTATTCTGGCATTCTGCAGTTCAGTCCACTGATATGCCCCTTTACACATATACCCTTGCATATGTAGTGTAGCTCCTTGCTTGCGAGTACTTTGGATGAGTACTCACGGTTGCTTTTCTCCTTCTTTTCCCCTTTCTATACCGGATTGTCGCAACCAGATGCTGGAGTCCAGGAGCTAGAGATCCCGAGGATGATTCTACGTGGAGTTCGGCTTCGAGGAGTAGTTAGGAGGTCCCAGGCAGGAGGCCTTGCCTTTTCGATCGTTGCTATTTTTGTGCTAGCCTTCTTAAGGCAAACTTGTTTAACTTATGTCTGTACTCAGATATTGTTGCTTCCGCTGACTCGTCTATGATCGAGCACTTGTATTCGAGCCCTCGAGGCCCCTGGCTTGTATTATGATGCTTGTATGACTTATTTATGTTTTAGAGTTGTGTTGTGATATCTTCCCGTGAGTCCCTGATCTTGATCGTACACATTTGCGTGCATGATTAGTGTACGGTCAAATCGGGGGCGTCACAAGTTGGTATCAGAGCCGACTGCCTGTAGGAATCCCCCTTTCCACACTCCTTGGCCGAAGTCGAGTCTAGACATTACAAAACTTTTACTAACATGGTTGTGTGTCTTACGGGCCCACGTCGCCATTGGGTGGTACTAGGATCTTTTACTCCTTGCCTATACTCTGGAACTCTGATCTCTCTTCTATTCGGGTTAAGTGAATTTTGCTAAATCTAACATTAGGATCTCGTTATCACTTTCACCCGGAGAGCTCCTTATTACTGATGATCGTCTGCTGCACGTGAAGACCCTGAAGATACTCTCCGCTGATAACCCGAGAACTTGTGTTCATCGCTTTTGCAATTCCCTTTCAATAATAAACTCCTATGAATAGCCACGTATACTCGCCATTCATACAATTGTTTCCCAGTTGATCTTGTTATTACAAGATACCCTGAAATTCTCTTTGCTGCACCGAGAATCCTTTGAGCTTACTGCCTTGCTGTTCTTTGCCACATGAATACCATTAAGGATAATTTCTAGCACTCACCGGATATTTGCTCATCCCCAGTTGATTCATGTATTTCACAAAAGTCTTCAAAATACTATTTGAACTTCCGAAATCCCGAGTAGCCTATTGCTCTTGAAATTCTTACTTACTTGCATTATGGTTAATCCCATAAGTCTAAATCTTATTGGCATCTCTTGTCATTATCATTTTGAGTCCGTTGATTCAATTTGTTGCGAAAGCTCGCAATCCTCAATCAGATCCTAGAATTCATCCTTCCGGCCCAGACATCATTTTTAACATGAGCTGGATCTCGACCTATCAAATTGCCATCGATTGTAACCCTAAGCCTACTCAACTTATCCATCCTTGATCAGAGCGTTGCTTCTGATCCCTTGATTTGGAAATCATAATTCCTTTGCATTTGAACTTTGAGTTAGTCAGTTGTTTCTATAATCAGATCTCCTTGCATTCTTCTTCCTCTGGTTGAGTACCGATGCTCACATCAGATCCCTTGTGGACCATCGGTTCCTTTGTTGGATTTTATCCGCAGTGTCCTTCATATTGAATAACCTTGTGAGCCTTTCCATGGGTATATAATGCATTTGGTAAATTGTATCATCTGTTTTTGAATAATGCTCTTCTTTTGAGCTTGTAATATTTACTCCGAAGTTTGTGGTATATGTTCCTAAGATGCCTTGATGGGTTGAACCTATGCCTTTCATAATATGTGTGAACTCGAAAGTTTTCATGAGTCATACTCTTCTGGTATTTTGCCAGATAAAATTTCAACACTACAACTTCTTTGAAAAATGAGAAGTGAATGAAAGGTTATGCATTGGAGAAGTGCGAGTCGACCTTGAACTTTGCGTTCATGCCCATGGACACGATGTAGATCTTATCATTAAAGCTTTTCTTAAATTAATTATTCCCTTGGTATAAGTTCGTCTTATATCTGGGATCTGACATTTTGCAATCGTGGTTCCAACCATGTTCTCTTTTAAATACCATTTCTTGTGCAAGTTTAAGCACTTGTCTTCTGCAGAGCAATACCCCAGTCCAACCTCTACTTTGGTTTGTCGTCGAGTATTACCCCCCTGGTATCTCGAGATTATCGCGGAACTGCATAACTTATTATGAGTTCTCCATCAAGTATTACATTCTCATTGATTCCAATTTTTCACGGGCTCCGAGTTATTAAACACTCAAGGACATCGATAATTGAATCGAGTCCGCACTACGGTTCAACAACTTTTAGTAATGTTCCTTACCTACGAGTTTGTACCCGATCGCGTCATTCCTAGCCTGTTTGTCTATATCATTATCTTGATGATTTTAACTGTGCTACCTGGTCCTTATTCCCGGAGCACCACTTTCGACGATGAGCTAAGCTTACGTCGATTTTCCTCATCATATCGTTTCACCTCGAACAACAAACTTGCCCCGAGTTTGTGTAGTATCCGTGGCTCCAATAATCTTTTGTTGCATCAGTCCTTTTGCTTGATGCAGTCGCTGATCAATTGCTTCTTCGTGGATCCCCTCGACAACAAAATGTCGTGATCACCATCAACATTTTGAGCTCTTCCAGGATATCAGTCGAAATTCAGGATGAGAAATACCATCCTTGCCCTCGATGATTGGTGTTATCATCGGCAACGTTATTGCCCCCCCCCTCCAAGTCAGACTTGATCATGTTATGGATCTCTTTACTATCTAGCTTATGTTATGTTCTACATTGAAGTATTACTGTCCTTCATGTCAAGGATGTTGTGAGGATTGCCCCACCTCTTAAGAATTCCTGATATAGTAATACTTCTCGTCATCTCCATTCATTTCTAGGTTCACGTGTTGATTCTAACCGGGATACCAGCAGGTGAACTGTGTTGTTTGGATTCTGCCCTTCTAGCAACCTTATTCCTTTGAAGTTAATGGTCGGCCGTTCATTCTTAGACTATTGATTATGGAATCACCATTCCGACGTTGGTCGTGCAACCCATCCTATATTTCGGGTGCACCTTTCAACCAATGTTTAATTGGGTATGTTCTCCTCGAGCATACCTCATTAAATCATTCGATCTAGCTAATGTTATCTCCTTGGTCACTTAGTTGTGGAAATCCATCTTTTGGAAATCTCAATGGGTTGTCGCTGAGACAATCAGCCACCTCCTCATCCTCTCGTTGGTATACTGATGGACTCTTGTTTCGGAACTCGCTTCCATAGTTCGTTTCCCGAGAATCTTACAATGTCATCTCGTCAATTGGTGTTGCACCTTTTTCTTCTTAGGCATCCTAAGTCTGAGGAATCGTGACACCAATCAGATCTGAATCTCGGTCAGATATGATGGTTGGAACATATTTCCAAGAGTTATAACATTGGTCTCTACATAACTCGATAAGGTGGTGTCTTTGCTTAGCACCCCTAGCCAGAGGACCTTTTGTTATAATTTCCTTTTTAGCAAGGTTAACCATTCTCCCATAAGGAAATTGTAAGACTTATTCTACAAGTTGTTCCTGATGGATCCTTCCTGTATCCAAAGTCTGACCTTTGCTTGAATACATTGCCAATGCTATCTCAAAGCATGTCACTGGTACTCCAATTTTCAATAAGAACATTTGAAGCACAATGCTAAATTTTCTTTACCAATTATCCATACACCGTTGTATGGGTAATGGCATGAAATTTCTCTCCTCTTTCCTAAAGGGTTTTCTATGTTATATCCCGACATGGATATCATGCTCTGCTTACCCTTGGGAAGAATATACCCTTGAAATATGTGTTTAAACACATTTTCCTTTCCATTGTTCTGTTTAATCTGATAATGATATTTTCCTTTCCATTCTTTTGTTTAACCCTTCTTGAGTTCTATATGATCTAAGCAGTAATATTCTCCTGCTTATGTAAACACCTCGGTGTAACATTCTGTCAGCAAGACCCTGTTACTATTGTTGATGACATCCCGGTAGCCACCGATGGACGAGAACTTTGCCTAATGGTCCGCCTCGTTTCAACGAGCAGGAAAATGGTTCTCTTCGTCCCTCGCCCTTGGTACCAACGTGTTGCCGACATAACTCACAGGCTATTCTCTGACATGCCTTGCTATCATGACCGTGCAAGATGTCACTGCTCCTATAAAAAAAACCACATGGTGGGCCCATAACCCACAGTTCCACAGGATCGAAACCTGACTCTCCTATACACCCTGTTGTCGAAGTTATTCCTCGAGCTTGACTTCGTATGTGATTCACGGGCCACCTGCCTAGTGATCTATTCTGGTACCAGACATAATACTTATTCCGATTGCTTTGAACCCCCTTTCACACTTTGTTTCAGGCTTCGAACGATTGCCTACCCGTTTGAAACTTCTCGTGTTACTTTCTTACTTGCTCTCGGCTTTTTCTTAAGATTTAATTCGAGAGTTACTTTCCGCCACCTTCCCCGATGTTATCAACCAGATAGTCAACCGTTCAGAGGTCCGTTCTTCCAGAATACCCCCCTTACTCTGTCGTAAGTACGATGGAGTTCCCGAAGAAAGGACGACAACTTTATCATGATGACCTGAGGCAGCAGAATGAAGACATTAATGTAATGGATCAACCTCTTCGAGAAGAACAACCAAGACCAAGAACACTCCCTAGAATTTCGTAACCCGAACCTTCCCCCTTTACTTCCCTCTTAAATCTCGGGACGAGATTTCTTGTAGTGGAGGAGAATTGTGATGCCCGGATAATTAAGCTACAGTAATTCCCTGCTAATGATGCCACGTCATCATGATTACTATTGTTAAACTCACGTTGGTTCGAATCCGGTCCAAATTCAAATTTAAATTAGAGTCAAAATTTAAAGTTTTCAAAATGTAAAACTAAAGTGTTCAGACTTTGACAAATAATTCATAGAAAACACTAGTGGAGAAATCATCTTTTTACAAATTGTTTAAGTGCCTTAAAATAAAAGAAAACAGAAATGTTTTTAAAAAGAAAACAAAAATAAGAAAAAGGCCAACCCCCCTGGCCAACCGGGCCAACCAGCTGGCCAACCGGGCCAACTGGCCACCCACGCGGCCCACCCCCGCTACCCCCTGGCCTATTAGGCCACACCCAGAACCCTAGCGTCACCCACTCCCCACGCACTCCCCCCCACTCCCCCGATCCCCTTCTGGATCGGGGCTCGACCGCGGTCAACCGCGCCCGTCTCTCCTTCTCCTCCCATCCGTGCGCCGCCCCGGCCCCTCCGCCCCCGATCTGGAACGAGGGCTCAACCCCGCCGCGCCCCGACGACCGCCCCCGCCGCCCGTGGACTTCGCTGGCGCTGCCTTCCCACCGGACTGCCCCGTCACCACCTCACCCTCGCCGGCCGACGCTTCCTGACGCCGCGCCCGTCGCTCGTCACCGCGCCGTCGTCGTCCCGTCGTCGACCATCGCCACCCCGAGCCCCCCTCGAGCTCGCTGCCACCTCCCTACGACTCCGATGTGAGCCGCGTCCGCCCCCCTTTTTCCCCCATCGTTTCCATCGTCGATTTGCGCCGTCCAGCTCGCGCCCGAAGCTCGCGACGACCTCGTGCTCACCGTGCCCGCGTCCTGACCGCGCACCACCGCGCGCCACTGCAGCCGCGCCTGGATTGGCTGCCGCTCGCCGAGTCCGCCTCCGCCCCAGTCCTCGCGGCTCCGGCCGGCCGCGCCATGGCCGCCGGCGCACGCCCTCCTGGGCGTCCGAGTGCTCCCCGCCCCTGGTGGCCTCGAGCACGCACGCCCACACCCGAGCGCCCCGCTCCTGCAGCCCCGATAGCCCGCTCCAGTGGCCAGATGGGCCACTGCCAGCGGGGCCCCACGCCCCTGTTTAAAAAAAAGAATTAAAAATAAATAAAAATAAAATTAATTAATTAATTAGTTAATTAACCCTGTTTAGATTAATCTAATTTAATTAATTAGTTAACCCTAATTACCCTAATCAGTCTATGACATGTGGGACCCACATGTCAGATGACTGCTGACATCAGCATGATGTCATGCTGATGTCATCGCAACACTGTTTTGGATAATGTTGAATTAAATAATTAATTAAAATTCAGAAAATGATTAAATCTTTAGAAAATCATATAAAATAATCCGTAACTCGGATGAAAATACTTTCTACATGAAAGTTGCTCAGAACGATGAGACGAATCCGAATACGCAGTCCGTTCGTCCGCCACGCGTCCCTAGCATAGTGAACCTGCAACATTTCACCTCCGGTTCATCTGTCCGAAAACGTGAAACACCGGGGATACTTTCCCGGATGTTTCCCCCCTTCACCGGTATCACCTCATACCGCGTTAGAACACGTCTAGCTCTGCCTGTTGTCTTGTTATGCACTTGCTTGCTATGTATTTACTGTTTCTCCCCCCTCTTCTCTTCGGTAGACCCCGTGACGATGCTGATGCCCCTGTGGTCGACTACGTCACCGACGACCCCTCCTTCTTGTCTGAGCAACCAGGCAAGCCCCCCTGATCACCAGATATCGCCTATTCTTCTCTATACTGCTTGCATTAGAGTAGTGTAGCATGTTACTGCTTTCGTTAATCCTATCCTGATGCATAGCCTGTCATTGTTGCTACAGTTGTTACCCTTACCTGCTATCCTACTGCTTAGTATAGGATGCTAGTGTTCCATCAGTGGCCCTACACTCTTGTCCGTCCGCCATGCTATACTACTGGGCCGTGATCACTTCGGGAGGTGATCATGGGTATATACTATATACATTATATACATGACACATGTGGTGACTAAAGTCGGGTCGGCTCGTTGAGTACCCGCAAGTGATTCTGATGAGGGGGCTGAAAGGACAGGTGGCTCCACCCCGGTAGAGGTGGGCCTGGGTTCCTGACGGCCCCCGACTGTTACTTTGTGGCGGAGCGACAGGGCAGGTTGAGACCACCTAGGAGAGAGGTGGGCTTGGCCCTGGTCGGCGTTCGCGGATACTTAACACGCTTAACGAGATCTTGGTATTTGATCTGAGTCTGGCCATTTAGTCTATACGCACTAACCATCTACGCGAGAGTAGTTATGGGTATCCCGACGTCGTGGTATCAGCCGAAGCTCTTTTGACGTCAGCGACTGAGTGGCGCGCGCCGCATTGGACCGTAAGCTCGCGCTTGTATTAAGGGGGCTAGGTCTGCTTCCGGCCGCGTACGCAACGTGCAGGTGTGCATAGGGCGATGGGCCCAGACCCCTGCGCGCATAGGTTTAGACCGGCGTGCTGACCTCTCTGTTGAGCCTAGGTGGGGCTGCGACGTGTTGATCTTACGAGGCCGGGCATGACCCAGAAAAGTGTGTCCGGCCAAATGGGATCGAGCGTGTTGGGTTATGTGGTGCACCCCTGCAGGGAAGTTTATCTATTCGAATAGCTGTGTCCCTCGGTAAAAGGACGACCCGGAGTTGTACCTTGACCTTATGACAACTAGAACCGGATACTGAATAAAATACACCCTTCCAAGTGCCAGATACAACCCGGTGATCGCTCTCTAACAGGGCGACGAGGAGGGGATCGCCGGGTAGGATTATGCCATGCGATGCTACTTGGAGGACTTCAATCTACTCTCTTCTACATGCTGCAAGATGGAGATGGCCAGAAGCGTAGTCTTCGACAGGACTAGCTATCCCCCTTTTATTCTGGCATTCTGCAGTTCAGTCCACTGATATGCCCCTTTACACATATACCCTTGCATATGTAGTGTAGCTCCTTGCTTGCGAGTACTTTGGATGAGTACTCACGGTTGCTTTTCTCCTTCTTTTCCCCTTTCTATACCGGATTGTCGCAACCAGATGCTGGAGTCCAGGAGCTAGAGATCCCGAGGATGATTCTACGTGGAGTTCGGCTTCGAGGAGTAGTTAGGAGGTCCCAGGCAGGAGGCCTTGCCTTTTCGATCGTTGCTATTTTTGTGCTAGCCTTCTTAAGGCAAACTTGTTTAACTTATGTCTGTACTCAGATATTGTTGCTTCCGCTGACTCGTCTATGATCGAGCACTTGTATTCGAGCCCTCGAGGCCCCTGGCTTGTATTATGATGCTTGTATGACTTATTTATGTTTTAGAGTTGTGTTGTGATATCTTCCCGTGAGTCCCTGATCTTGATCGTACACATTTGCGTGCATGATTAGTGTACGGTCAAATCGGGGGCGTCACAATAAGTGTATGAAAGCTCAAAAAGAAACTAAGTGGGTGTGCATCGAACTCGCTTGCTCACGAAGACCTAGGGCAATTTGAGGAAGCCCATCATTGGAATATACAAGCCAAGTTCTATAATGAAAAATTCTCACTAGTATATGAAAGTGACAAAATAGAAGGCTCTCTATCATGACGATCATGGTGCTACTTTGAAGCACAAGTGTGGAAAAAGGATAGTAACATTGCCCCTTCTCTCTTTTCTCTCATTTTTTTATTTTGTGTTCTTTGGCCTCTTTTTTTCTCCTTTTATTTTTCTTTAATTTTCGTCCGGAGTCTCATTCCGACTTATGGGGGAATCATAGTCTCCATCATCCTTTGCTCACTTGGGACAATGCTCTAATAATGATGATCATCACACTCTTATTTACTTTACAACTCAAGAATTACAGCTCGATACTAGAACAAATATATGACTCTATATGAATGCCTCCGGCGGTGTACCGGGATTACAATGACTCAAGAATGACATGTATGAAAAATATGAACGGCGACTTTGCCACTAATATGATGTCAACTACATGATCATGCAAAGCAATATGCCAATGATGGTACGTGTCATAATAAACGGAACGATGGAAGTTGCATGGCAATATATCTCGGAATGGCTATGGAAATGCCATAATAGGTCGGTATGGTGGCTGTTTTGAGGAAGGTATATGGTGGGTTTAATGCACTGGCGAGAATTGCGCAGTACTAGAGAGGCTAGCAATGGTGGAAGGGTGAGAGTGCGTATAATCCATGGACTCAACATTAGTCATAAAGAACTCACATACTTATTGCAAAAGTCTATTAGCTATCAAAACAAAGTACTACATGCATGCTCCTAGGGGGATAGATTGGTAGGAAAAGACCATCGCTCATCCCCGACCGCCACTCATAAGGAAGACAATCAATACATAAATCATGCTCCGACTTCATCACATAACGGTTCACCATACGTGCATGCTACGGGAATCACAAACTTTAACACAACTATTTCTACCAATCCAAAATTACTCACTAGCATGACTCTAATATCACCATATTTATATCTCAAAACAATATGCAAGGAATCAAACTTCTCATAGTATTCAATGCACTTAATATGAAAGTTTTTATTATATCCCTCTTGGATGCCCATCATATTAGGACTAAATTCATAACCTAAACAAATTACCATGCTATTTAGGGACTCTCAAAATAATATAAGTGAAGTAAGAGAGTTAAACGATTTCTATAAA
The DNA here is from genome assembly GCF_002575655.3 of Aegilops tauschii subsp. strangulata. Classification (NCBI taxonomy): domain Eukaryota; kingdom Viridiplantae; phylum Streptophyta; class Magnoliopsida; order Poales; family Poaceae; genus Aegilops; species Aegilops tauschii. The sequence goes on along the minus strand of NC_053041.3, from coordinate 436,801,638 downwards.
ATAAAGCCACCGTCGTGCTCTAAAAAGATATAAGTGAAGCACTAGAGCATATTGCCTAGCTCAAAAGATATAAGTGAAGCACATAGAGTATTCTAATAAATTCATGATTTATGCTTGTCCCTCTCAAAAGGTGCGTACAGTAAGGATGATTGTGGCAAACTAAAAAGCAAAGACTCATATTATACAAGACGCTCCAAGCAAAACACATATCATGTGGTGAATAAAAATATAGCCTCAAGTAAATTTACCGATGGATTGAAGTCGAAAGAGGGGATGCCTTCCGGGGCATCCCCAAGCTTAGGCTCTTGGTTGTCCTTGAATATTACCTTGGGGTGCCTTGGGCATCCCCAAGCTTAGGCCTTGCTACTCCTTATTCCATAGTCCATCAAATCTTTGCCCAAAACTTGAAAACTTCACAACACAAAACTCAACAGAAAACTCATGAGATCCGTTAGTATAAGAAACTAAATCACCAACTTTTGGTACAGTTGTGACCTCATTATTTGTTTATATTGATGTAATATCTATTGTATTCCAACTTCTCCATGGTTCATACCCCCCGATACTACCCATAGATTCATCAAAATAAGCAAACAACACATAGAAAACAGAATTAGTCAAAAATAGAACAGTCTGTAGCAATCTGGACATTTTGAATACTTCTGTAACTCCCAAAATTCTAAAAAATTAGGATAACCTGGGAAATTTGTATGTCAATCTTGTTTAAAAAATTCAGATCAAAAGCACGCTTCTATGATTTTCTAAAATTGTTTTACTCGGCACAAAAATTTCTGTTTTTCAGCAAGATCAAATCAACTGTCACCGTAAGCCATCCCAAAGGTCTTACTTGGCTCAAACACTAATTAAAACACCAAAACACAATTACTACAGAGGTAATAATGTGCATTCTCATAAAAACAGAAAAGAAAATATTGGGTTATCTCCCAACAAGCGCTTTTCTTTAAGGCCTTTCAGCTAGGCGTTGATAATTCAATGATGCTCACATGATAGGTAATAATTGAAGAACAAAAAGAGCATCATAAAGCATGTGAAAATCACATCTAAGTCTAACATACTTCCTATGCATAGGCATTTTATAGGAAAACAAATCAAGACAAGCAATAACTAGCATATGCAAGGAAGAAGAAAGAAGCAATAGCAATCTCAACATAAAGAGAGGTAATTTAGTAACATGAAAATTTCTCCAACCATATTTCCATCTCTCATAATAATTACATGTGGGATCATATTCAAACCCAACAATATAGCCGTCACATAACATATTCTCTACATGATCCACATGCATGCAAAGTTGACACTCTTCCAAAATAGTGGGATTAACATTAACTAATGTCATGACCTTTCCAAGCCTACTTTTATCAAAAAATTCATAAGATCGATCACTCTTCAAAATAGTGGGATCATTATTACCTAGAGTTGACACTCTTCCAAACCCACTTTCAATATTATTGCAAACATATTCATCATGAGGCTTAAAGAAATTTTCAAGATCATAAGAAGAATCACCCGAATCATGATCATTACATGGGGTTTTGCTTATTCTTAGCAAATTGACATTAATAGAATTTATAATAGCATCATTGCAATCATGCTTTTCATTCAAGGAGCTATCGTGAATCACTTCATAAATTTCATATTTTAACACTTCATCACAAATTTGATTCACGAATTTCAAGCAAAACTTCATAAAGATAATCTAGTGCACTCAACTCACTAGCAATTGGTTCATCATAGTTGGATCTTCTAAAGATTAGCAAGTGGATGAGGATCCATAAACCTTTTGCTTTCTGATTTTCAATAAATACACAATTATTCCAAGCAAACAAGCAAACAAACCAAGTAATACATAGAGGCAAACGGAAAGAAGGCAAATAAAAAGACCTTGTACTGCAAGAGATGTTCTCGCCATGTGAAGTGTGAGCCCTTTCACGCTACTCCGATGTCTCTCTTCAGATTCAAGACCTTGTACTATGAGAGATGTTCTCGCCATGTCAAGTGTGAGCCCTTTCATGCTACTCCGATGTCTCTCTTCAGATTCAGGACCTTGTATTGCGAGAGATGTTATCGCCATGTCAAGTGTGAGCCCTTCCACACTACTCTGTAAAATGTCCCTAATGGAATAAAATACGTTGATGTTGAAAAAACAGTACAAGTCATGATCTGGCAAGAAAATAACACAATTATATGAGATAAAGTGATCATCCTCAATGTCAAAATCAATCATGAACACGTCATTATAAGGTATCATGACCTTTTAATTTCATAGAAAACCCAGGATGGTGATCAAGACAGAAAACACCATTCTACAAACAAACAGGTGAGTAACTTTTTCTTGTCCTCTCAAATGAGGATGTGTGTTGTTACACATAATATACTCCTTTACTAAACACTGGTACACAACAATGCTATGAGTTACAACAACATAATTACAGTCTGATTGTACATTTTACAGATGTACAATGTACAAGGTATAAACAACAAGAGTACAAAGTCAGAATAGCTCCGCGCAACAGAATGGATAATAGCCAGCTTCTCCAGCAGATTCCGAGACGACTCTCAACTCCTTCTGAATCTTCCGACGCTCATAGAACACCGGGCATGCAAGCGAAATGCACTTGACCCCACTTTCACGATCCAGTCCGCGTCGCCATAGTGGCCACATACCTGGACAACATTCAAAAGTTAACTGTCAGCTGAAACAACTTGTCTTGAGGGATTTCTGTTTCATGGATGACATTATTAAATTACAAGGATTGCTGCACTTCAAATAGTGGTCAAGTACATTAAGAAAGACTAGAATTTCAATATTTCTGATGCTTAGTTCATGTTACACAAAAATGTCAAGAAACATAAGTGTTAGTTTTAATTTTAGTATTCCATGCAATGATTTCATTTTCCAGTGTGGAATTCAAATAAGAGAAGTATAAAACTAATAAGAACTTACAACAACAAGATGTTGGATTTTTCGCTCCAATTTTGATGTCCTCCCAGCGACTACAGTGGCAACAACAACTTCATTTTTTAAACAATAACTGCAAAAAGTTTCTGATCCTTGAACTGTATCACCATAGATAGTACAATGGCTCGACATATAATAAGTATCTATCCTGGCTACTTTGGCGGACGGTTTCTTGTTCCATCCCAATCGGATGGAACTGCTATCACGAGAACCGTGACCCAAAGCAGACTGGCGTTTCAGGAGTGTTGACCGTGTGGGGTGAGGCATCTCGTTAAACAATTTATTTAGGTTAACACCTAGGAGTCCAAAGACACGTTGTAGTGCTGGAATAATCTGTTTGGTTATGTAATATAATTCATTTAACCTATAAGGGGATCCAACTTCTAGCAGACCATGGCAAATATTTTTGTATTTTTCTGAAAATCGTTTTAGAAATGGAGGAGAGGAAAATGAGAGGCAAATGGCGCATAATATAATGCAATAGATGAGAGTTTATAGTGGGTACTTGGTAGGCTTGATGTAGACCTCCCCGGCAACGGCGCCAGAAATTCTTCCTACTACTTCTTGAGCTTGCATTGGTTTTTCCCTTGAAGAGGAAAGGGTGATGCAGCAAAGTAGAGATAAGTATTTCCCTTAGTTAGAGAACCAAGGTATCAATCCAGTAGGAGGTACAAGCAAGTCTCCAATCTATGCACCTGCACAAACAATCAAATACTTGCACCCAACGCAATAAAGGGGTTGTCAATCCCTTCACGGTCAATTGCAAGGATGAGATCTGATAGAGATAGATATAAAAGATTTCTAAAACATAAAACAAAGTAAATAAATAAATAAATAAATTGTAGCAAGGTATTTTTGGGTTTTTTGGTTTATAGATTTGAAAATATATGATGGAAAATAGACCCAGGGGCCATAGTTTTCACTAGAGGCTTCTCTCTTGAAAGAAAGCATACAGTGGGTAAACAAATTACTGTCGAGCATTTGATAGAAAAGCGCAAAGTTATGACAATATCCAAGGTAATGATTATGAATATAGGCATCACGTCCGTGTCAAGTAGACAGAAACAATTCTGCATCTACCACTGTTACTCCACACATCGACCGACTCCTGCCTGCATCTAGAGTATTAAGTTCACAAGAACAGAGTAACGCCTTAAGTAAGATGACATGATGTAGAGGGATAAACTCAAGCAATATGATGAAAACCCCATCTTTTTACCCTTGATGGCAACAATACAATACGTGCCTCGCTACGCCTACTTTGTCACTGGGTGAGGACACCGCAAGATTGAACCCAAAACTAAGCACCTCTCCCATTGCAAGAAATACCAATCTAGTTGGCCAAACCAAACCGACAATTCAAAGAGAAATACAAAGATATCAAATCATGCATATAATAATTCAGAGAAATTCAAATAATATTCATAGATAATCTGATCATAAATCCACAATTCATCAGATCTCAACAAACACACCGCAAAAGAATATTACATCGGATAGAACTCCAGGAACATCGAGGAGAACATTGTATTGAAGATCAAAGATAGAGGAGAAGCCATCTAGCTACTAGCTATGGACCCGGAGGTATGTGGTAAACTACTCACACGCTTCATCGGAAGGGCAATATAGTTGATGTAGATGCCCTCCGTGATCGAATCCCCCCCGACAGACCGCCAGAAAAGGCCCCAAGATGGGATCTCACGGGAACAGAGGCTTGCGGCGGCGGAAAAGTATTTTGGTGGATGCTTCTGATGTTGGGGGGATATTTCGGAATTTACAGGCCAAAGATTAGGGTCAGAGGACCTCCAGGGGGAGCACAAGCCAGGGGGCGCGCCCCTACGGCTTGTCGTCGCCTCGTGGGTTTTCCGACTTCATCTCCAAGGCTCGTAGGTGTCGTCTGGTCCAAGAAAAATCATCGCGAAAGTTTTATTCCGTTTGGACTCTGTTTGATATTCCTTTTCTGTAAAACTCAAAAACAAGGAAAAAACAGGAACTGGCACTGGGCTCTAGGTTAATAGGTTAGTCCCAAAAATAATATAAAATAGCATACTAATGCATATAAAACATCCAAAATAGATAATATAATAGCATGGAATAATAAAAATTATAGATACGTTGGAGACGTATCACCGTACCCCATAGAAAGGAAAAAAGATGTTTTCCTGTTTGTTCCTTTCGCGAGAGGCACGGATTTACTTCTCATGGAGGCACAGATTTGCTTCCGCCGTGCCTCTCGGAAAAGAAAAAAGAACATGTTTTCTTTTTTTGCCCTTCCACGAGAGGCATGGATTTACTTCTCATGGAGGCACGTATTTGCTTCTGCGAGAGGTACGACCGTGCCTCTCGGAAAGGAAAAAACGCGTTTTTCCTTCCGCGAGAGGCACAAATTTACTTCTCGTGGAGGCATGGATTTGCTTCCGCGAGAGGCACGATCGTGTCTCTTGGAAAGGAAAAAACATGTTTTTTCCTTCCGCGAGAGGCACAAATTTGCTCCACGTGGAGGCATAGGTTTGCTTTCTTGAAAGCCACGACCGTGCCTCCCGGAAAGGAAAAAACACCTTTTCTTTTTTTCTTCCGCGAGAGACATGGATTTACTTCTCATGGAGGCACAAATTTGCTTCCGTGAGAGGCACGATCGTGGCTCTCGGAAAGGGAAAAACATGCTTCTGGTCCAGTTATTTTCGTCTGTTTTTTCATGAAAAAATGTTCATTGAAACCTGTCAACATGGGATCTTGTTTTGAAGATCTCAACGTGAGGAATCCAACGGTGAAAATTCAAGAATTAGACACACGGTTTGAGAGATAAAAATGTTTTGAATAAACGAATCTAGGAAAAAAGAGAAAACTCCCAGGTTGCGACAAGTAACGCAAATACAGTGTGACACTTGTGGCAACTTGGAAAGGTGGGAGTGACCTTCACAAAGAGTACTGATTAAATTGATTTTGCCCCACAACGAACCACGTAGCACGTGAAAGATAAATTGGGCCAAAAAGAAGGTCCTACTTTAGCGGTAAAAAAGTAAAGAAACCCAAAAACTAAAAAAATAAAAGTCCAGAAAACTGGACCAAAATGTGTTTTTTTTTTCGTAAAATAGAAAAATGGTTCATGCCACCACACTGCAAAAACTACCTTGTTTATGAATATATATTTTTCTTTATTTTTGCCATGGACCAGTACAAAATGCCATGTGACATTATAAAAAAAAGCTTGCCATGAATTAGAAAAACAAAAAAAATTCATAAATGTGCCATGTGACATTGTAAAATTATAAAATAATTGACACCACTTTGCAGGGTCGAAAAAACTATATGAATTTTCTATTTTAGCATAAATGTTTCTTCTAAAAGTGCTATGAGTTAGCACACAAAAAACATTATAATTCTGCCATGTGAAAGACGAACTAAAAATATGTACATTTGCCATGTATGAAGCAAAATTGCCATGGTGTGTCGAAATAAAATTGCCATATTACCTACGATAAAGCTAACATGGGCTAATTAATAAATTGGGTCTTTTACATCCGTGTCCCTAACTGGAACCCACTACTCATAATTGCCCCTAATTTCGAAGCCTGCTCAAATTTGCCCATCTGCCATTATGTGCACTTATAGAAATGCCCTTCTGTGTCGTTACCGTCCGGCCAAAATCGGTCAAAGGGCTTTGACCGTCCTGAAAAAAATAGCAAAAAATCAAAAAAATTTGAAATTTTGTGGGATCAAAGATACTCAGGTTCTAAAGATGTGTGCAAATTTTTGTGTTGTTTGGACATTTCAAGAGCTCGTGGCAAAGAAAAAATAGTAAATATGTACGCCTGTGAACAGTAAATTCAAAAAAATAGCAAGAAAATTCCAAAAAAATATGACAAATTTTGGCATCAAAGAGGCTCGGGTCCGCAAGGTGCGTTTAAATTTTTGTTGTGTTTGGACACTGTAGGAGCTCGTGGAGAAAAAAACAAAATTTGGCTCCGGTAAAAACTTTGGAAAAAATGACTATTTGTTTTTTTGCTAGAGCTCCTCGCATGTCATTTGATCAGAAAAACTTGCAAGCACCTTGTGCACCCAAGCCTCTTTGATGCCAAAATTTTTCATATTTTTTTGAATTTTCTTGCTATTTTATTTCAAATTTACTGTTCACAATTATACAAATTAACTGTTTTTCCTCGCCACAAGCTCCTAGAATGTCCAAATAGCACAAAAATTTGCACGCACCTTGCACACATGAATATCTTCGATCCCACAAATTTTTAGATTTTTTAGATTTTTTTGCTATTTTTTTTCAAGACGGTCAAAGCCCTTTGACCGGATGGTAACGGCGTAGAAGGGCATTTCTGTAAGAGCACATAACAACAGAGGGGCAAATTTGAGCAGACTTCGAAATTAGGGGCAAATCTGAGTAGGTGGTTTGAGTTAGGGACAGAAATGCAAATGACCCAATTTGCGATGGTCTACCTAATAAAACTGCCAAGAGATAAATAATAAATTGCCATGCTATCCTACAATATATTTTCCATGGCAAGTCCACTAAATTTGCAAGTGTAGTATATTTGCAATGGTAAGTATAGTATATTTTTCATGGTAAATGTATTAAAATTTCCATGACCCAAAAAACATATTTGTGCAGAATTGCCATGATGCATACATACTAATTGCCATGATGCTCTAATAACAAATCATGACTTGTCGTGCATGAGAAACAAAAGGTTGCAAAACATCTGAAAAATTGCCATGTTTTGGAAAAAGGAAAATATTTGCCATCCACAATCGGAGTACCTGGGCCGGCCCACGCGCGTCGCCCTTGACGGGTAAACCATGAAATTTTTTACCCCTCCCCTCATACTGGACGACGTGGTTTAGTCCCACCTCGCTGCGCAAGGGGCTCGCTGGCCATCTTAAATAGCCGCAACGTCCAGATGCGGTTAGCTACTTCTACTGCAGTAGGGCTATCAATGCTCGCTTTGTGAAGGAGATGAACTAGTTCTTGATGACAGTTCATCGCCTTCACATAGTGTGATGTCCGTACTATAATTTTTTAAATTCATATAATTTTTACAATTTATATGACCAAATGAGAGCACACTACTTTTTTTTTTCCATTTTCCAAGTGCCAAATTGACCCATTTTTAGAAAAAAAACAAGGAAAATTCAAATACTCTCAAAATTTGAAATCCTTTTGCATGGAGCCCTTTTATGTGCACTAGTAACTGGGAGTGTTGCCATAGGAACTTTGCATCTATTTTTAATAAAAGCTATTCTCTTTTCCATTTTTCAAGTGTTAGAAATGACTTTTTGTTGAAGGAAGTACCTGAAATAAGTTTGAAAATTGAGACTTTTCATTATTCATGCAGATTAGAGCACATTGGATGCCCATAATCAACTTTCATAAATTTTAGAGTATTATTGCTATATCTCATTGATTTAGTGGATTTCTAGTGAATTATCAAGTTGCTCAAATTTGATCTACAAGTGTCATGTATTTTGGTCATAAATATTAAAAAAATCATTTTAGGCTTTAATATTGGTGGTTTATGCACTTGGGACAACCAAAGTTGAAATCCCAAACCATTTGGTATGAATGGTCAACCTTGCTAGTTTGACCCCATTTTGAAAAAAAAATCAAACAAAATGAAAAAAACCTAAATAATTTAAATCTTTTTCATCCATCCATCTTATGTGCACTACTTTGTGGGGGAAAATCATAAACTTGCAATACCACAAATTTGAAAAAAGCTTCACAAAATGACCTATCCAGTATGAACATGCATGGATTTCAAGGCATATGCCATGACCACATCCATGGAATAGTCCATGATAACATGGACAAATTTGGCTCAACTATGGGTGTTACCATTATGAATAATGTTGCCATATGAATTATGGTTGTTTGGTAATAAAAAATATTTTTCCATTTTCCAAGTGCTAGAAATAACTTTTTTTGTTAAGGAAGGTCCTGAAATATGTTTGAAAATTGGGCCTTTTCATTTTTCATCCAAAGTAGACCACATTGGATGCCCATTGACCAACTTTCATGAATTTTAGAGTATTGTTGCTATATTTCATTGATTTAGTGGATTTCTAGTGAATTGTTAGAACTTGCTCAAATTTGAACTAGAACTGTGATGTAGTTTGGTTATGAAAATCCACAAAAATCATTTTTGGCTTTAATATTGGTGGTGTGTGCACTTTGGAGAACCAAAGTTGAAATTTCCAGACCATTTGGTATGAATGGCCAACCTTGCTAGTTTGACCACATTCTGAAAAAGAAAACAAAATTAAAAAAGTCCCAAAAATTGTAATCCTTTTGCACTGAGCCATCTTATGTGCACTAGTAAGTGGGAAAAACCATAAACATCCAATACCACAATTTTTTTTAAAACTTCATAACTGGCCTATCTAGTATGAACATGCATGGATTTCAAGGCATATGCTCATGGCCATGGCAACATCCATGACATAGTCCACGATAACATGGCCAAATTTAGCACAACTATGGATCTTACCATTGTGAACAATGTTTCCATATCAATTATGAAGTTTTTGCAATACTTATTTTTTCCATTTTTCAAGTGCCAGAAATGAATTTTTTGTGAAGGAAGTGCCAGAAATAAGTTTAGCACACATGGGTAAGCATATTCGAATCCCACTGTCCAAGATGAATGTAGCTCTATTTTTGGTAACTTTTGGCATGTTGCACTATTTTTTCTATGTTTTGGCATGTTGTTCTATTTTTGGTAAATTTTAGCATGTTGGTCTATTGATCATAACTTTTGGCATTCTCCACTAGTTTTTGACATGCAAATTCACTGAGCTAAGCAACATTTTTTCACGTATTCACCCGAGATATTATAGAAATTGGTCATATTGATATGTCATCTTGTTCTCGACAGGAACTTGCTGCTTTCTTGGTTGCTTCCTGCTTGTAGCATGGATTTGGTAGATCTATCAAATCCATGCTTCCCCTTCCCCGAAGCTATCTAGATCTCAAATAATAGCGAGCTAGGTGGCCGACGGGCAAAGAAGGGGGTGGCGAGTTTACTTGAAAATGACAACTGCCTGTTCACTCGACATAGGAAATCTAAAACCTAGCATACCATAAATGAAAAAGCATATGCAGATAACAGTATAATTCAGCATATTCAGATAATAGTATAATTCATTGTAGCATAAAATAGTACCACATAAACATACTGTTTTCATCACTAGGCATCCACATGTCAGATCCTCGGCACTAGAATGAGCAAATTAGAGTATCTACTTCAAACGCTTAAGATGGCGAGCGAAGCGGCGGTGGGAGAGTTGAGCATTTTGCTCAAACTAAGCAGAGAGCTCATACTACTCCACCACTTTTGAGGCAATCTTGCAGCCTGGCTTGGCGTGGTAGGTGACCAATGCCACATCCTATTCGGCATCAGCTTACAAGGGCTTGTGGTCAACCTCGTCATCCACATGAATTATCAGATCCATGAATATCGGCACATGCTAAGCAATGATCTCCAAGCCCCCTGGTGGCACTCCTCTTCTTCATCTCCAGGAAGTGTGATTATCTCCAAACCCCTCGGTTATCGTCGACGGCATCCTCCTCCTCCATCTCCATCTCCTTGACTACAACCTCTCCCCCCTTGTTGTCCTCCTCCTCCTCGCTATCCTCATCCACTGTCTGCTCGTCGACCACTTCGTTAATTCGCAAATTCATCGGCCCTTCGGCCTCTGGATTCAACGAGGAGAGGCGAGAGAGAAACTCATGCCAGAGAGCTCACTTTCAAGGACTTGGCGCCTCCATCGCCTCTTACATTTCCCAGAGCAGTACTTCAATAGAAAGCACCCATTTTTCTACAGGCAACATCCGCTTCACCTCCTCTTCTGACACTTCCAATGTCAGATTCAATGCATGCATCACGGTATCTTTGTGGCTCCAAAACCAGGAGCTTATCTCCTTGCACTTTTCCAGCAAGAGCTCATCGCCGACGTAGAATACTTCGATATGTCTCCAACGTATCTATAATTTTTGATTGTTTCACGCTATTATATTATAAATCTTGGATACTTTTTATGAATTTTTATGCTATTTTATATCATTTTTTGGGAACTAACCTATTAACCTAGTGCCTGGTGCCAGTTGATGTTTTCTGCTTGTCTTTGGTTTTCAAGAAAATCAGTACCAAATGGAGTCCAAATGCTATGAAATTTTCTGACGATTTTTCTGGACAAAAGAGACCCTAGAAGCTTTAGGAGGAGACCAGACACAAAGCGAGGAGATGACAAGGCAACCGGGCGCGCCCTATTACCTTGTGGGCCCCACGTGGCTCCGTCTGACCTTATTCCACTTCTATAAATTCCCAAATATTATGAAACCTCCAGAGAGCCACCCGAAACACTTTTTCCGCCGCCACAAGCTTCTGTTCTTCCATGATCCCATCTGGAGGCCTTTTACGGTACTTTATCGAAGGGGGAATCGATCACAGGGGGCTTCTACATCATCCTTGCTACCTTCTGATGATGCGTGAGTAGTTTCCCGCAGACCTACGGGTCCATAGCTAGTAGCTAGATGGCTTCTTCTCTCTCTTTGATCTTCAATGCAACATTCTCATCGATCTTCTTGGAGTTCTATCCGATGTAATCTTCTTTTGTGGTGTGTTTGGTGGGATCTTATGAATTATGGGCTTATGATCAGCTTATTCATTAAAAGTATTTGAGTCTTTTCTAAACTTTATTATGCATGATTATGATAGATTTATATTTCTCTCCTATCTATCTGTTTCGTTTGGCCAACTAGATTGATTTATCAGTGGGAGAGGTGCTTTGTAATGGGATCAATCTTGTGATGTCCTCACCTCGTGACAGAAGGGGTAGCGAGGCACGTATTGTATTGTTGCCATTAAGGATAAAACGGTGGGGCTTATTCATATTGCTTGAGTTTAATTTGTCCACATCACATCATCTTGCTTAAAGCGTTACTCTATTTGTCATGAACTTAATAACATAGATGCATGCTGGATAACAGTTGATTGGTGGAGTAATAGTAGTAGATGCAGGAAGGAGCCAGTCTACTTGTCACAAACTTGATGCCTATATGTGGGATCATTGTCATGAATAACGTCATAACTATGTGCTTTCTATTAATTGCCCAACAATAACTTGTTTACCCACCGTATGCTATGTGTTCAGTCATAACTTTTATCATATTATTAAAACCAAAAATACCTTGTCACAATTTTATACATTTTGTTTTACTTTACTTTTTATCTATCTATCACTATCATACTTAATCCTTCCAAGTAACGAGTCAAGGGGATTGACAACCCTCTTGCTCGCGTTGGGTGCAAGTATTTGCTTTTGTGTGTGTGTGTGTGTAGGTGTTACAAAGAGGGAATTTGCATGGTTCTCCTATTGGTTTGATAACCTTGGTTCTCACTGAGGGAAATACTTATCTCTACTGTACTGCTTCACCCCCTCTTCGGGGAAACTCCCAACGTAGTTTACAAGTAGCAGGAAGAATTTATGGCGCCGTTGCCGGGAGACATCATCAAATTATTATCAGGTTCCTACATACAAATTATCATCTACTTGCTCTATTTTTATTTTCCTTTTTATTTGCCTCTATTTTTCATCTCCCTCCACTTCTCATAAAATCAAAAACACAAAAATATTTTATTTTGTTAGTTTGCTTTGGTTGAAGTTGCTACCATGTCTGAGTTCGAGAAAGTTGTTATTGAAAGTGCTAGTGAAGATAGTACTGGTGAATCTCTTGAGGAAAAACTTAAATTATTTGACCTTAATCATGATCTCCCTGAGAACAAATTTCCCACAAATTTTAAAACTAGAATCTATCATGTGGGTAGTGGGAATATTATTGGGAAGAGTATCATTCGAGAACTCCTTAATTGCATGGGATTTATACCAATAATTAGGATCTATTCTTGAAAAAAAATTGCTATGTGGATGCCATTGCTACGCTTGTGGTTAAGTTAGAAACAATTTTTTTGCATGTTCATCCAGCCTTACGAAAGACATTCTATGAACTTCCCAACATTCATAATCCTAAGGCTAAAAAGATTGCCACTATTATCCTTATGCATGAATTTGGCTATATAATTCGAGAAGCTAGGGACATCTTCGCCTTTATAAAATAGCTTTTGAGAATCCTCCAATAGAAGAAATCCTCCATGATAATGACACTATACGCAGGTCGGAATCTAAGGATTATTTTGCGTATGGTGAAAATATTAGGAGAAGAGTTCCTTATGATGAAGTTATCAAAACTTTGTACCACCATACTTGTGATAAATTTGAGTGGACCACCAAGGGAATTGATGAGGGATTTAGTGAAGAATGGTTTGAAGGTACCACTAGGGATCCTATAGATGATGAATACATGTTTTATATGAGGATCTCTATTGTGATGATTCGGAGTTTGAAGTAATGAACGTTAAAAATTACCGAACAAAGTCCCTTTAGCTATTTAAGTTCTCCTACTAGAAAAGTAGAACATGAAAGTAGGGAACTAATGAGATTTTTTTGGAATATTTGATTAAAAAGATTTAGAAACTAAGGATGACAATATATACTTCAAACTTTGCCTTACGCCTAGCTAGGGGCGTAAAACAATAATGCTTGTTGGGAGGCAACCCAATAGTTATCTTAATTTTTTTGCTTTTACTTTCTATTTTGGTGTATTGGCACAATCATTACTACTATTATGATTGCTTTTTTATGTTTTAGTTAGTGTTTGTGCCAAATAAAGCCTTTTGGGATGATTTGTATAATAGTTGACTTTATTCAGTGAAAAAATAGAAACTTTTGCTCTCAGTCCAGGAATTTCCAAAACCCCCTGGAACGTGCTTTTGATCTGAAATGTTTACACATGATTGATATACAAATTTCCCACGTCGTCCTAAATTTTCAGAAGTTTTGGAGTTACATAAGTATGCTTTTTATTCAGATCACTACAGATTGCTCTATTTTAGACATATTCTATTTTTGTTGCATAGTTTGCTTGTTTTAATGATGCTATGGATTATATCGGGGGGTATAAGTCATGGAGAAGTTGGAATAAATTAGCTATTATGCAATAACAAAATATGAATGGGTTTATAACAGTACCTAAAGATTATGATTTGTCTATTATAGTAACGGATCTCACGAGGTTTCTGTAGAGTTTTGTGTGCTATAGTTTTCAAGTTTTGGGCGAGATCACGATGGATGAAGGAATAAGGAGCGGCAAGACCCTAAGCTTGGGGATGCCCAAGGCACCCCAAGGTAATATTCAATGAATACCCAAGAGTCTAAGCTTGGGGATGCGCGGGATGTCATCCCCTCTTTCATCTACAATCTATCAGTTTGTCACTTGGAGCTACATTTTTATTCATCACATGATATGAGTTTTGCTTGGAGCATCTTGTACCATAGTTTTGCTTTGTTTGATTTATAGTTTGGCACAATCATTGTTTGCTAGACACACCTTTTGAGAGGGACACACACTTATCATGATTTGCTAGAATACTCTATGTGCTTCACTTATATCTTTTGAGCTAGACAGTTGCTCTACTCATTCACTTATATCTTTTAGAGCACGGCGGTGGTTATATTTTATAGAAATGATTGCACCCTCATGCTTCACTTAAATATTTTTGAGAGTCTAATAAATAGTAATGGCAATATGTGCAGGTTATAAGACTAGTCCAGAAAGGATAGGTGGTATTCAAGGGGGATATAATAAAAACATTTATGTAGATCACTAAATATGAAACGTATGGTTTAATGATTTTGATGTCTTAATATGAAAGGATATAGGTTCATGATCATTGCTAAGTAGAAATATTGGTATTAAAGCTTGTTATTAACTTCTCATCTAAGTGGGTCATGGTATCGTGCGGAGGTTTGAGCATTTGTATTTCTAATTGAAATCCTTGGGTGCTGTTATAATCGGATGCGCGCAATGGTTAACTCCTACCAATCAATTCCCGAGGGGCATGCGAGTTTACTTTGCTTCAAGGGCTAATAGGCTTTCAAAATAAGTATGTGAGTTCTTTAGGATTAATTTGAGTCCATGCACTACAAAAAAAGACACATGCGTGAAATTTTGGGCCGAACGATTATTTTCTGTCATGCTTATGACACTTCTATGACGATAATTGTGACAAACCCCGGTATCATCATAGATGTGGTGGGCTCCTACTTCTATGACAAAAAATCATGACAGAAAATGGGCTTTTCATCTTGGGTGGGCCGGAGATGCAATTGCATGACATTCTTTGGGCCGTCCATGACGGAAAAAACCGTGGTAGAAGCGAGGGCGAGGAAAATGTCGAGGAGTTCCCGGTTATGGTGGGTGGTCGGGGCTGAGCGATGCATGGAGGTTTGCACGTTTCTCTCGTACACGTACGCGCATGTGTGTGAGGCGTTGGGCTCTAACTGAACCCGAGCGAGGCGTTCTCTTACTGAACCCGAGCGATTGCACTAGCTACGTTACTGAACCCGAGCGATCGATCCCTTGGCTGTTAATTGAACCCGATCGAGGGATTCCTTCACTATTGCTACTAACTGAAGCCGATCGAACCTGCTGCCTCTTGATGAACAGTGAATGTTGTTGGGGGTTGGATGAACAGTTCCTGGTGGGCGTTGGATGAACAGGACCCCGTGGTAGGAGAGACCGTTGCCGCTGGATGAACAAGACCCCGATCAAGCCGGTTGGGGGTGGATGAACAGGACCCCGTGGAGGGCTGGTTGAACAGTAGACGATGGAGGCTGGATGAGCAGGACCCCATGGAGAGCTGGTTCAATAGTAGCCGGTGGAGGCTGGATGAACAGGAGCCCGCGGATGAACAGTAGCTGGTGGAGGCAGGAGGGAGACATCGCGGATGAACAGTCGCAGGTGGAGGCTGGAGGAGGTCGACGGTGGATGAACAGTAGCCCATGGAGGCTGGAGCGAGGCAGTAGACGGTGGATGAATAGTAGCCCGTGGAGACCCGTTTTGCGGTATGCCACACCCCTCCCAATGAACAGGACCCCCGTTTCGACCGTAGGAGGTCGAAGAGAAGTCCGTTTCCTCCGTTTTGTGGTATGCCAAACCCCTCCCGATGAACAGGATCCCATTTCGACCATAGGCGATCGAACAGAAGGCTATTTCCTCCATTCTGTGGTACGCTAGGCCTCGTTTCGGCTGTTCCGTCCAAGCCGGTTGGCTCCTGATGAACATGACGCATTTCGTTGCCTCCCGATGAACATGACGCATTTCGTTGCCTCCCGATGAACACGAGAAGTTTCTCCATTCTGACCCAGCCGGTTGGTTGCCGATGAACAGGATGCTGTTGGTGTCAAAACCGGCAGATCTCGGGTAGGGGATCCAGAACTGTCCGTCTAAGGATCGAAGGTAACATGAGGCGGGGGACACGATGTTTACCCAGGTTCGGACCCTCTTAATGGAGGTAATACCCTACTTCCTGCTTGATTGACTTTGATGAGTATATGGGTTACAAGAGTTGATCTACCTTGAGATCGTAATGGCTAAACCCTAGATGTCTAGCCTGTATGATTATGATTGCCTCTACGGACTAAACCCTCCGGTTTATATAGACACCGAAGGGGGCTAGGGTTGTACAGAGTCGGTTTACAGAGAAAGGAATCTTCGTATCCGAATGCCAAGCTTGCCTTCCACGTCAAGGAGAGTCCCATCCGGACTTGGGGGGAAGCCTTCTATTCAGTATTTTCACAGCCCACCAGTCCGGCCCATATCACATAGCCCGGACGCCCGAGGACCCCATAATCCAGGACTCCCTCAGTAGCCCCTGAACCAGGCTTCAATGATGATGTGTCCGACACGCAGATTGTCTTCGACATTGCAAGGCGGGTTCCTCCTCCGAACACTAAAGCAGTTGATCAAAAGAAATATATCTGGCTCTGTACAATAGTTACAACCCTGAACCACAAGGGCATAATAATAAAAACATGGTTTGTCTTTACTGACATTTTTACTGGTGAAACATTTCGTCTGGCCACTTCATTATTCCGAATCGTTTTTCGACCTTAAGTTTCGTGTTTCGAGACGCAACCTCCAGTGACACGTCTTGTTGAAGTAGAGATCGTGTCCCCTTATCACGGGATTCTCATCAATGGGGGCTTGGGTAATCCAACCATGCTATCCGCCCGTCCCCTTGGGAATAGGCAAATTTTAAGGCTTGTGCGGGGTCGCCTGACGTTCGTTGCTTTATAAAGGGATAAGGACCCATCTTTTTACCCCACGCCTTCTTGCCTCTCCATCCTCGAGCTCCAGTGCCCTAGTCCCAATCTTTCCCTTTGCCCCAACTTCTCCAGCCATGGTTGGATCAGGATCCCAGGGCAAGTGGATGGACTCCTCCGTAACAGAGAAGGACATCAAGGATCTACGGGAAGCGAGGTACTTGACGGCAGAGATTACACACATGCTTCCCACCCCGGGGCAGGTCATCCCTACCCCAAAGCCCGGCGAAAGGGTGGTATTCATTCCCCACTTCCTCCGAGGACTTGGGTTTGCCCTACATCCCTTCGTCTGAGGTCTCATGTTTTACTACGGGCTGAATTTCCATGATCTGGCCCCGAATTCCTTCCTCCACATCTTGACGTTCATCGTCGTGTGTGAGGCATTCCTCCGTGTCCCCTCACATTTCGGCCTGTGGCTCAAGGTCTTCAATGTCAAGCCGAAGGTGGTCGACGGTCAACACGCCGAGTGCGACGGTGCCATGGTGAGCAAGCTCCGCCATGTCACCTAGTCCAAAGGGACATTTGTGGGCACTGTCAAGGTATGGCAGCAGGAGTGGTTCTACGTTACCGAACATCGCGGCACCAAGTGGGCGGCTACTCCTGCTTTCAGGTCCGGACCTCCGCTGCGGCCCGCATCTTGGACCAACAAGGGTCTAGACTGGGGATCCTCTGACGAGGTGGTGATGCTGCAAAAGCGCATAAAGAGTATGATAGAAAAGGACATCACCCTTGCTAATGTGGTCCTGGTGATGCTTATCCGCCGAGCTCTTCCCTGCCAACGACGACCTCTCAACATGTGGGAGTTTAATCCGGAAGGGCCACAGACCCTGCAGCGATTCTTTGGCACGATGCACAAAGGGATCTGGAAGCCGCTCTTCAAGAGCCAAAAGACGTGGCCAAGGACGTCTGACGGCACCGGCCTCAACTGCAACAATCCGGCCTCCCCAGTAAATATTAAATTTCCGAACATTACCTAGTTCATCAATCTTAGGGAGGGGTACTAAAAAAATTCCGTCCCTTGAACAGGGCCGGATAAAGAAGGCGGAGCAGATCAGATGTCCGACTCCGCTCCCCGAAGACCCAGATGAACCTCTATTAATGAGGATGCTAGTCCCGGCGCCCTATCGGGCGCCGGTAAAGAAGGACAAGAAAAAGAAGGGCAAGGAGGCCGAAGATGGCCTCCACCATGAAGGTAATTCGGGCGTTACATCTGGAGGGACCGAGGCTCGTTCCTCTCATGAGGGAGACCAAGAAGAGGACGAGGAGGAGGAGGAAGAAGAGAACCCTCCTGCAAAAGGAAAAAAGAGGGCGGCCTCCGTAGATCCGGAGGAGGGAGCATCCAAGAGGGGAAGGATATCCCTCTCAGACGACTCGGATTCGGACGCCGAAGCAATCCCCAAGCACCGCCCCCGGACCAAGCCTATTGTCGCATCGTAAGTACCTAAGGATGCTTTCACATACATCCAATCTTTTGCAAATTGTGAGAATAATGTTAAATCAAGTGTTTCAGTCCGGCTCGCGATCTCCCCCAAGTATCATCGTCGTCGGGAGATTCACCGCCGGAGATGATGGAGAGGAGACACCTCCACAAGCTTCCCGCCTCCTAGGGCGGATGACACCGAGGTGTTATCCCAAATGATTTCTCCGGGCTTTGGAGAAGTGCGGGAGAGGACCGAGACGGTGCCAGGGGATAACACCTTGGCTACCAAGGACATGGGGGGCGAGACCCCCATGGGGACTGGCGATGGGGGCCCAGGATCATCCGGCTCCTGGCCGAATACCGCTCCGGAGGTACAAACGGCTCCGGAGTCGAATGAGAGGCCCCCTCCAAGGGAGGGGAAATCGGCTATTCCAATGGCGACCTCCACTAATCCGGAGGCGCTGAACACTCTAGTGGACGCCTGCAAAGTGCGTCCGTCTTGGAGGAACACCGTACCTTAATGGGTATGGTGGCTGAAAAGATTCAGTCCACCAAAAGCGGGCCGAACGAAGCCTTCAGTCGCCTATTAACAGGCTTCGAGGTATGCGATGTAATGTCTTTTAGCCGTTTTCCATATGAAAAATATGCCTGTATATAGATAGTAGCCCCTGAGACTCTGGTTGGCCCATGAAGAAGGGCGGACAGAGGATCTATAGATATCTGCAGGAAGTAGCATACTTATCTGATGGGTGAAATAGGCTTCACTGTTAGCGGCGACCGCCCAGGCCGCGGAGGTTTCCGAACTAAAGCAGAAACTGAAGTTGGCCGATGAGGACGTTGTCCTTATTAACAAGCGGCTCGACGAGGCGCATGGTATGTTTCAAATATTCCGTTTATGCCAGTATTAATGTTTAGACGCTAAGTTGAAGCTTATGCGATGCTATATGCATATGTGCAGATGGCGCTGCCGAGGTCGAGACCCTCAGGGGTGAACTTGCTCGGGCCAAGGAGCAGGCAAGGGTGAGCAATGCGGCCGCTGAGAAAGCGGCTGCAGATGTGAAGGCCGAACAAGCCACCCGGCGCCAGTTCGAGGAGCGCATCTCTGCAATAGAGCAAGAGCTCAAGGACGCCGTCCGCAAGTGAAAGTCCCTCGAAGAGGAGAACAAATCCAAGGCAACTGAACTCCACAAGGCCCTTCAGGAAGCCAAAGAGGCGCGGTCCGAGTCCACAGCGGCCCGCGAGGAGATCCGACAGGCCGGACAGATAGCGGCTGGTAAGCCCTTTCTTTTACAGTCCAAGTTTGGCGGTCAGAGGTATGCCTTGCTTAATCGACTATGGAGTTCTCCAGACGCCTTTGCGGATCTTCCGAAGAGTGCCGCCGACGCCGCGCAATTCTTCTAGGCTCAGGAGGAACACACGACGGAGAAGCTGTTCTGGTCACAGTTCGCGGCGCAGGAGCGCCCGGTGCTGCTAAACGACCAAATGGCGCAGTGGGCCGAGCTGCATAAGATGTTCGGAGCGGCCATGAAGGACGTCATAGTTCGGCTGTGGCCAGCCGAACCCATTTTGAGCAGCTATTTTGGCCTAGTGCGGCGTCTCGGCGATGCACTGCCCCGAATTGACGCAATCAAGCGGTCCGTGTGCATAGAAGGTGCACAGATGGCCTTCACCCGCGTCAAGATGAACTGGGCGAAGATGAAGGCTGCCGATGTGGCCGTCGAGGGCCCGCCTGGAGGCAAGGACCATCGCATGCTGGAGCACTATTTAGAGGACGTCCTAGAGGGTGCCCGCTTAATAGAGGGTCATTGCTCAAAGGACATTATGTTCTAATGAATGTACCCGAACCGCCCAAACATTTTTATTATGTATGAGGGCTTTGTAATATATTTGTGCCCTTGCCTGAAATTTTTTTCCTCCTGTGCGGCCGTTTTCATATGCCTGAGAGTTTTCCAGTCGTCGGCTTCAGCCCCCACGTAGATACTACGCGGTTGTTTGGAATAGCACATGATTACACTTGACCCAACGTCTTGGAACATAAAGGAGGTATCAGTGCGGCGAACCAGGAAATCAGACTATGTGGCTTTACCACTCTCACTTAGCCATAGGAGTTTGACGATGGGGCTACAAGATAGCCCCTGGTATGTACGCGGCTATCCGAATGCGGATGCGTTATGTACGTGACCGGAAAAACCAGTCCTTCGTGTAATACGGAAAAATTCGCTAGAGATTTAGTAAGTCACCGGATGGCTGACCAGCTCTCGCCGCATCATGACAATCAATTTTTGGCTTTGTCTACTAAGGTGTTTGACCGGACGAACCAGAAACACAATCGCAATAGTTCTCCCTTTACTACCCGAGCTGAACAAGCGGGACGTAAGGTAGCAAACACAGGAGCCGGGCAACCCAACTATTGACCAAAGACATGATTCGGAGCCGATGCATATAATGCCAAGTTCGGGACGCTGAAGTGTGCTATAAAGCTATTCGGGCTTTTGTTTGGCAACACATGTGTGGCCACATAGAGCCCCTAGCAATTTGTGCCGAGATGAGTGAGTGAAACAACTGAGGAGACGCAATACGATTGATGAAGTTGATACCAAATAAAAATTGTCTTCACTAGAATATGAATATTACGTCAAAACGTGATTTTACAGAGGGCACCATAATCATCAAGGCCATTTTACATGCTGGGGGTCTAAGAATAAGGGGAAAAGCTCTATACAGGTCCTTGAATAAAGTTTGGTCTACAAAATCCTTTGGATATCCTGCCGCACGTCTGCGCCGCTTTTGCCTTGGAGAGAGAGATTCCTTGAGAGGAATGGTCTTCGGCTATCTGTACGAAACCGGGCTCGAAGAGAGTCCTTCTAAGTCCGCAGGATAGATAGGTTTTAATGCGCCTGTGGTAAAAAAGAAGGAATAGTTGAAAGAAAAGAAGAGGAGGGTCATATAGGGTCGAACCGTACTATAGACCTCTCCGTATTGTGCCTCCGCTGATGCCGAAGGTATTTTGAGTGCATAGTTATGCACACACGGTACGAATTTCGCACATGTGTGTGGCGATCGACGGAGGCGAAACTGCTAGTCTAGCTCTGGAATTACCGAGCTGTCAGCATGCACGACTGACCGGACTTGTTTAACAATGTTCGACGGCATGATAGCCGATAAGGCGCGCGGCTTGGTAGGGCCGCTCTGTATTTCGGCCGCGAGGGCCGCGGTGTGCTCCTTAGTTCCGAGGGAGCGTTCCGTCTTTCCATTGACTGTTATGACACCACGTGGTCCAGGCATCTTGTGCTTTAGATAAGCGTAGTGCGGGACCGCGTTAAAATGGGCGAAAGCGGTTCGTCCGAGCAGTGCGCGATAGCCACTACGGAAGGGGACGATATCGAAGATCAAATACTCGCTTCGGAAGTTGTCTGGCAGACCGAAGATGACTTCCAGTGTTATTGAGCCCGTGCAGCGGGCCTCTACCCTAGGTATTACTCCTTTAAAGGAGTTTTTGTGGGCTTGATTCTTGATGGGTCAATGCCTTTTTTGCAGATAGTGTCCTGATAGAGCAGGTTGAGACTGCTGCCGCCGTCCATAAGGACTCGCATAAGGTGGAATCCATCGTTGATTGGATCAAGGACCAGAGCTGCCGAACCTCCATGACGGATACTGGTTGGGTGGTCCTTTCGATCGAAGGTGATCGGACAAGCCGACCATTGGTTGAATTTTGGGGTGATCGGCTCTACGGCGTAGACGTCCCTTAATGCGCGCTTGCGCTCCTGCTTAGGGATATGTGTGACATATATCATATTCACCGTTTTTACCTCGGGGGGAAATTTCTTCTGCCCCCCTATGTTCGGTGGGCGAGGCTCTTCATCGTCGTCCTCGCTGGGCGGCCCTTTCCCTTTGTGTTCGGCGTTGAGCTTGCCGGCCTGTTTAAAGACCCAACAATTTCTGTTGGTATGATTGGCAGGCTTATCGGCGGTGCCATGAATCTGGCAAGGCCGATCGAGTATTCTGTCCAGACTAGATGGACCATCTCTATTTCCTTTGAACGGCTTCTTCCGTTGACCGGATTTGGAGCCGCTGAATCCGGTGTTGACCGCCATGTCT
The DNA here is from genome assembly GCF_002575655.3 of Aegilops tauschii subsp. strangulata. Lineage (NCBI taxonomy): Eukaryota > Viridiplantae > Streptophyta > Magnoliopsida > Poales > Poaceae > Aegilops > Aegilops tauschii. The sequence goes on along the minus strand of NC_053041.3, from coordinate 436,778,908 downwards.
TCGGTATCTTGGTTGTTGTTTTGGCGCTTGTGCTTGTTGCGTCGTGGCTTTCCCTTGTCGTCCCTGGCTTCGGAGGTGCCAAGGTCGCTGGTGCTATTGCTTCTACGAGCTAGCCAGCTATCTTCTCCCGTGCTAAAGCGGGTCATTAGTGTTGTAAGGGCTGCCATGGACTTCAACTTTTCTTGGGCGAGGTGTCTGGCGAGCCATTCGTCGCGGACGCTGTGTTTAAAGGCCACGAGGGCTTCGGCGTCCGGACGGTCGACAATTTGGTTCTTTTTAATTAAGAACCTTGTCCAGAGTTTCCGGGCTGATCTCCGGGTTGCTGGACTATGTGACTACGGTCATCGGCGTCCGGGGGCCGTACATAGGTACCTTGGAAGTTGTCCCTGAAGGCATCTTCCAAATCCTCCCAGCTACCAATAGAATTTTCTGGGAGGCTGTTTAACCAATGCTGTGCTGGTCCCTTAAGTTTTAGGGGGAGATATTTGATGGCATGTAGATCGTCACGGCGAGCCATGTGAATGTGGAGAAGGAAATCTTCAATCCATACTGCGGGATTTGTTGTACCGTCATATGATTCAATGTTCACGGGTTTAATCCCTTCTAGGAACTAGTGCTCCATTACCTCATCGGTGAAGCATAGGGGGTGTGCAGCACCTCTGTATCGGGCCACGTCACGACGCAGTTCGAATGAAGTCCGTATGCGGTTTTCGGCCCGGGTGAGGTTATGCTTGTCGCGCTAGTCCTGGTGGCCGTCTTCTCGCGCTGGGGCACGCCCCCTTGATCCATAGATTGATCTGGTCCGACCAGCTCTATTGTCCAGGTCATGTCGTAGGTCATAGGTGTATTCTGGAGCCGCTGTTCCCGTGCCTTTATGGCAAGGTGGTGCGGGTTGGTGTTCGGCTTGAGTTGCCACTCTGTCCCGGCCACGTGGTGGTCGGTCAGGTCTGTCAGCAGTGTCACGCATTGGCGGTATTGGCTCCAGGGCCTCATCGTCGAATTGGGGTAGCAACATGCGCTTCAGGTAGCTCTTTGTTGGGCGTTCGAGGTCGGATTCCTCGGCTGCCGTATTCCTCGTATTCCTCGGCTTCTGCTTCTTTTTCAGGCTTCTTGCGGTGGCGATTAGCCAGCGCTTAAAGCGCTCTTGTTTGAGGGGTTCCTCTGGCATGATGAAGTCTTCGTCGCCGAGGCTCACATCCTCTTCGGAGATCGGTAGGTAATTACTATCCTCCGAGTCTTCTTTCCCGACCGGATCGTCGGGGTTAACTTGCCCTTCCTCCCGATCATCCTGTTCGGATGTTGGCTCGACAGGGGCTTCGGGGTCTTCGGCATTCTCCAGAGTGTTATTATCTCCGGTGCCGGTGTTGCTATCTTTTCCGCGACAAGATTTTGAGCGGCACCGCTGACGTCGATGCTTCGGAGGTGCTTCAGAAGGCTTGTCCTCAACTGGATCCTCCTTGCCGTCGTCGCCATCCTCTTTGGGTGTGTCCACCATGTACACGTCGTATGTGGAGGTGGCCGTCCATCATCCGATAAACGAAGGGTCTTGGCCTTGTTCGTCTCCGGCATCATCGTCCATACCGTCGATGTCTTCGGAGGCGTAGTCCAGCATGTCGGTTAGGTCTTTGACAGTGGCTATGAAGTGGGTGGTGGGTGGGGCGTAAAATTCCCTACTCTCAGCCCCTAGTCCGGGCTGGGCGTAATTCAGAAGCGATTCCTCTGTAATGGAGAGGATTCGCATCAAGTCCAGAGCCTCGTTCAGGAGTGAGGTTTGGGCTGAGAAACGAGAGTCCGCGGGGCTGTCCGGGGTCGGAGCCTCCTGGTAGCGCCCGCTTGACACGGACCTCGAGAGTTCGGACTCAGAGTCCGGCGGAGTGTCCGGCGCTTGAGCGACGAGGGGAGTTTGGTTCGTCTTTGGGTTTGCCGATGATGCCGTCCCCTCCGGACCTCCGGAAGCAAGTTCCATAATTCCAGAGAGTCCAACGGGCTCTAAACTCCCATCTTCGGACATGGCAGCCTGCTCTGGATCTAAGGCTAGAGCGGTGATCGGGGCCGCGAACCCTTCGAAGATCAAGTCTCCTCGGATATCGGCGACATAGTTTAGGTTTCCAAAACTGATCTGATGACCAGAAGCATGGCTATCAATCTGCTCAAGGTGGCCAATCGAGTTGGCACGCAGCACGAAGCCGCCGAATACGAAAATCTGGCCGGGGGGAAAGGTCTCCCCCGAAACAGCATCATTGTAGATGATCGAACGAGCCATCGAACCTTCTGTCGACAGCATAGAGGAACTCTCAATGAAAGCACCAATGTCGGTGTCAAAATCGGCAGATCTCGGGTAGGGGAACTGTGCGTCTAAGGATCGAAGGTAATAGGAGGCGGGGGACACGATGTTTACCCAGGTTCGGGCCCTCTTAATGGAGGTAATACCCTACTTCCTGCTTGATTGACTTTGATGAGTATATGGGATACAAGAGTTGATCTACCTCGATATCGTAATGGCTAAACCCTAGATGTCTAGCCTGTATGATTATGATTGCCTCTACGGACTAAACCCCCCGGTTTATATAGACACCGAAGGGGGCTAGGGTTGTACAGAGTCAGTTTACAGAGAAAAGAATCTTCATATCTGAATGCCAAGCTTGCCTTCCACATCAAGGAGAGTCTCATCCGGACTAGGGGGGAAGCCTTCTATTCAGTATTTTCACAGCCCACCAGTCCGGCCCATATCACACAGCCCAGACGCCCGAGGACCCCATAATCCAGGACTCCCTCAGACGCCGTCGCTGCTCTCCGCTGCCTCTCCATGTACACGAGCCCTGGCCGTACGTATGCATGAGTAGGCGTTCGAGACCCCGCCCGTATGTACGTACGTGGCCATATTTACTTTCTTGCACCCTGGCTGTATGTACGTGTACACGATATAGACGGGACTACGTGACATGCTACATCCGTGCCTCTACTACGACACGTGCCCTTCCTTACTCGACCACCGTTCATCGCTACAGCCTGCAGACGGACCGATCGACCAGTATGTACGTACACGTTCATGACCAGACAGACAACCCTACATACGGTTCGACTAGGTGGGTCCCAGCTGTAAGGAAGGTAAGGAGGCACTTCCTTGAGTGCGAAGATATAGCTGGCGGGTCCCAGCTATCAGGGGGAGAATCTTATTTTTTTACCCATAATATGGATGCACTACTTTGCGTGCGAAGATGTAGCTGGTGGGTCCCAGCAATCAGGGGGAAACGTTTTTTTTCCACAAAATACGGTGGCATGTCCGGTGGGTCCCTGCTGTCAGGTGGAGGAATAATTATTTTGCGCGTAATAAGGAGGCACTTCCTTGCTGCGGCCGTGGACCCAGCTGTCAACCTCTCCATGTACAGTACTCTTCCGATGGAAATTGTTCCTTGACCACAATGACCACGCCGCGCCGAGAGCACCAAGGCGGTGGACGACGACGAGGCCTAGGAAGGGGATGACGTGGAGCCGGGGAAGACGCCGCAGTGGATGCCCATGTGGACAGGAGTACGAGGGTTGACTGGTTTGGCTGCGGTGTGAGGCTGGCGTCGCCGCAGAATAACAGGGGTTGTGGGTGAGTAAAGGGATGGCATGGCCAGAGGTTGGAGTAGGGTGGGGCGGTCAGGCCTGCGTGGCAGCAGAGCCGAGGCAGGAGCAGGCGGCACGACCATCGCTGTTTGGGCGGCTAGAGAAAGAAGACCAGAGGTTGAAGAAGCACTACGACCATTGGATGGACATCGTATGGTCACTGGAGCTAGAATCGTTCATAATACTAAGTTGACAAAGCCCTCCATCCATGTCAACTTAGTAGGACCACAAGTCAGCCTCCCACTATGGTGGGTCCCAGCTACCGGGGGGATTATTCATTTTTTGTGGTAATATGGAGGCACTTTCTTGCGTGCGAAGATATAGCTGGTGGGTCTAAGCTATCAGCGGGGGGGGGGGGGGGCATTTTTTTGCGAAATACAGAGGCCCTTCCGGTGGGTCCCAGCTGTCAGGTGGAGGAATCATTATTTTGCGCGTGATAAGGATGCATTTCCTTGCGTGCGGCCATGGACCCAGCTGTCAGCCTCTCCACGTACAGTCCACTTCCGATGGATGTCGTTCGTTGACCACGTTGACCATGCCGCGCCGAGAGCACCAGGGCGGTGCACGACGGCGAGGCCTAGGAAGGGAATGACACAGAGCCAGGGAAGACTCGGCAGTTGCTTCCCACGCGGAGGGGAGTACGAGGGTTTACAGGTTCGTCTGCCGTCGCCAAAGAATAACAGCAGGTGTGGGTGAGTAGAGGGATGGCCAATCGAGCGATGGGAGTAGGGTGGGGCGGTGAGGCCTGCGCGGCAGCCCAGCTGGCCACTGGAGGAGGGAGCAGGCAGTCCCATCGGCGCTGGTTTGAGCGGCTGGAGCAGGAAGAGCAAAGATTGAAGAAGCACGACGGTCGTTGGATGGACATCCAACAGTCACTGCCCTCGTGCTTTGACTAAGTTGACACGGCGTAGTGTGTGCGTCAACCTTTTTTTTAGGAAAGCGTACTCGTCAACTACGCACAAGTCAGCCTGATATATGTGGAAAACAACATACAACCCATCTGCCATTATTTCTAATAATTTACAGCCCATTTGCTAATTCTTAAGGTTTTTTGGATCCCATTTTCATTTTGTTAGCATTACAACCCATATTCTGGCCATAGTTAAAAAATTATACGAATTTTTGCATATTTCAGTGCGGTCTGAACTGTTTTTAATCCCGAAATTTTGAGTCACACTCAAACTAATTTTAGAAATAAATTTATATCAATATAAAATCCAAATAATTGTCCATGCATAAAAAATCAATGGAATTTAAAATCTCGAAATAAAAAAAAGACATTTGAAACTAATTGTCGGTTTGATGTGTTTAAAAAATGTATAGCCCATTTCTCATTACTGATAGCCCATTTTCTGGGCGAGCCGAATGAAGCTCTCCTCGTCTTGAAAGATTTGCAGCCCAGCAAGGCTGACAAAGCAAGTAGGTCTCGGTTGGGTATTCTGCAAAAGAACAAAAAAAACCAGGCTAGCCATTTTTAGAAAGAAAAAAACTACTGGGCTGGTCTTGTGGTAAACATAAAAGAAAAGGCTGGCTAGACAGGCCAGAGTGCCCCGCACAGCCAAGTTGACACCCTGCTTCCGTCTAAAAAACAAAAATAACTGGGCGAGCTGCCGGGTCCCTGGTGTCAGCCGCTCGTTGTGCAATTCTCTCGTTTATTGACTACATTGACAATGGCATGGGACCCAGATGTCAGAAATCCATTAGGAGGAACCATTTTTTGGATTGAAATAAGGAGGCACTTGCTTGCGTACTGCCATGACCCTAGTGGGTCCCTGTTGTCATCCTCTCCACATACAATCATCTCCTAATTGTGTACGCGTCAACCTAGTAGGCCCACAAGTCAGACTCTAAACCCGTGGCGGACAAATACAACCCATTTAAAAAATAACATCCCATTCCATACATTCAAACGGAAAGTTCAACATTCAGAGCAAAGTAACAGGTCTGATACAGATATAGAGTACTGAACTTCCACGTTGACAACCATCATAGCCAAGTTAACTATCTACTCCCAGTAATACTCTAGTAGTGTACAAGTACTAACTTACTCTTAGCTAACTAGACGATGCCGTCCGCCATATGTGGTACACGCTAAACTCCAGCACCGACGTCCTCCTCCTCGCCTTGGACTTGCCAGAGGTACAATAGGGCGCGTTGCTCACGCGTGTTGGCCCTTTCCATGCCAGCGTGGTCCACGGAAGCTTCGGCTTCTAAGCGGGAAACCCACTTGATGAGCTGGTAGTAAAATTCAGCGTCGCAAATGCGTGCATGCCCGACAACCTCCAGGGCTATTTGCCGGGCGTCGGCCTCCATGTAGTCGGCCCAGTTGCGGGCGCTCTGCTCGCAACTCAGAGCGTCGGTGCGCTGCTGCTCCATGCCCCGCTGGTGGCGCAAATCGGTGATACGCTGCTCCTCCGCCAGGCGGTCGTGCTCCAACAAGTCCACATACTCCGCATTGCCATCTAAAGACCAATAGAATGCCTCCTCCCTCCATCTGTCTTTCGGTAACCCAACACTAGTTCCGGTGGTGACCACCTCCGGGGTCACCTATTGCGGACGAGCGGGGGCATGATGGACGTGGCGAGAGCGAGGACAAGGGGCGAGCAACGTCGGGCCGGTGGGGGCTTATGAGGATAGGGTGAGTTGGGTGATGGTCCCACCGGAGAACGCCAGGAACCAGTAATTATAGGCGAAAGGTAGGTGAAGCAGCGTGTCACGGGAAATGCGACGATCATCAAAATTCAATGCATAAGCAAGCATGGCTTAGCGCGCCGACCTATCGTGGAAAACTAGAAAAACTGATGTGCCATCCCGTCCCGTCAGTGGTGCGTGCCGTCCGTGCTGGATCGCACATCAGCATGACGGTCAAACAGGTGCACTCGAATCATCCAGATGAGGTACTCCCTCCTTGTCAAAAATTATTCCACCACTCATCATCTACCTTGGTTGGTGAGATTTTTAAATTGAGCCCTGCAAACTGGAAAGGAGGTAGTACGGGTGTGATCCACTATTTATTCGTGTAGGATCGAGTAGGTCGGATAGTGTACGTGTAGGATCGCATTAGCTGATGAACGTTCACTGGGAGATAAGGCATTTGCGAACGTTTTTGCTGACAGTTTCTTCAGATTCGCATGGCATTTTCTTCAGAATAGCTTGTCAGTTTCTTCAGGGGTAGGCATATTTATTAAAAAAACTGCCACTTTGGATCTTGCGTCGCAACTAAAACTGCCAAGAGCGTATTAGTAGGCTAGCTAGTGATCGATCAGTAGCTTGTAAACACTGAGCGAACATAAATAAGGAACTGCTAGTAACTTGTAAACACTGAGAACACAGAAATAAGGATCATGTTGTGCACAGTAGTAAGAGTCGATCCGTTCGAAATGTTCACACGAGACTCACATGCCTGGCATTGTAATATGTTCACATTAGTAGCCCAAATTCGCAACCAACTAGTACAATTCCCATACATAAGATCAACATGTTAATGCATCTCAATGATTCACAGATCATATACAAATATGTAGCTCCAAAAGCAAAGATCTATAAAAAACATCTGTTCTTCCGACTAACATGGATGCTTCGCTGGGCCAACATTCAGTACAGAGTGAAAGACAAATTTGTTTGTGAAATCTACAATTCCTCTTGCAAACGTAAGTGGTTTCACCAACAGCTGGAACCATGAGAATGAACCACACATGATGGAGGAACATCCACTTCAAAATGATTTGGTCTTCTCTCGATCACACGGTGAGACTATTTTCGGAATACAAACTTTAACTTAGGCAAAATGATGCCCATTGTATAATCAAACCAAAGCAACAAAGAACCTAGTGTTGGCCAATAAATAGTACAGTACTACTTTTGTGCAGTCCATGAAGTGACTATCCAATCTTTATATGTCTATTTTCAAATGGCACTGCATGCAATGACTATACTATTCTCTTGTGCAGTTCCACCAAAATTGTGGTCGCTTTATTTGTTTGCCAAATAGCAACAGGCAGACATCTGTCTGCACAAATATCAAGCACCTAGTAAACATATACCCCACCTTGTATTTTCGGTTTAAACACGTCTCTTCCGCTTAGCATCTGTCATGTTTTGCACTGGACAATTTGATACTCTCATGTTTTGCCCTGGACAATTTCTTACTGAATTGATTTCCTAGTACATAGCAGAAATATAGCGCCTATTCTTCATCAGACCTAGGATATCCATGTTCGCAGTGATGGAAGAGGTGAAATCGATACAACCAAAATTGAGCATCCAATCATTGAATCATGTCCCACACCTCCAATGTAGTTCCACCATGCCAATAAATTCACAAGCAAACCACTAATATTACTATCTAATGACAATACAAAAAGAGTAGCAAGATAGTAGCAAACCATGTACCTTCGTAATGAACAACTCATAGTGCCACCAATTGGATATAACGGTTTGAAAGAAAACATGCTCCTAATGTTGAACCATTTGGACTTTTTGTGCAGTTCCACTAAAATCGAGCATCCCTGTTTGCATAGATATTGAAAGTGTGATTACTATAAAAGTGGCACTAGTTGAAGCATAGACTCACAAATATAAGCATTCCAATTTCTTAATGGGAAAAGGTAGCAAGACAGTTTCTAACCACCTGTTTGAAGGAATAAATAAGGCAACAACGACTGATGTCAAGAAGGCATACATAGTATTTTCTTAAAAACTGAACCATTCCCGACCTTTCCTCTTCTTTTAAGCATATTTTGTGCAGTTCAACTAAAATAAAATGCCATCACCGCCTTGAAAATTCAGTGACACTGTACAAAAAGAAATGACTTAACATTACATAATGATGGCAGGTATGTAATCGACAAGCATTAGAGACAAACATACAGACCTCGTCCGATAACATAATGAACATTAATTTTAACAAGGTGTGACTAGCTTTACCGGGATAATTTGAGTGAACTCTACACCCTCTATTCCTTAATATAAGACACTTTCGCAGTTCAATTTAAAGTACCCAAACGTCTAGTATTTAGAAAACAGGTAGTAGTTTTCTTGAGCACATATCTGGGAAAGCTTCCCACACTTTATATATGTCCATATACTAATGCAACACCATTCGAATAGTACAAATATACACTAATCCAGTGGCTAGTGCAACAGTAGACTAGTTTTTTTTTATTACGGGTACAGTACAATGGTTTTACTGAACAGATTTCCATAAGCTAGCACTGGAAGATTTCTATAAGAATTACGCTTACTAAGCCTTTTGTCTCAAACAAGTTGGGGTAGGCTAGATATGAAACCCTTTCACGAGGACTTCCCAGGAGGTCACCCATCCTAGTACTACTCTCGCCCAAATGGGTTTCATACCCAAAGGACTGGATAGTTTTTACGTTGGCTCACCAAGCCTATCACAACCCTTAGATATGAAACCCTTTCATGAGGACTTCCCATGAGGTCACCCATCCTAGTACTACTCTCACTCAAATGGGTTTCATACCCATGGAATTGGCTAGTTTTTACGTTGGCTCGCCAAGCCTATCACAACCCTCCTCCTTTACCCGGGCTTGGGACCGGCTATGCCTAGAAGACATAAGTGGAGTTAAGGAAGATTTCTATAAGCATTAACAATACAAAATGTAAAGGTAGCAAGTTTCAGCATTGGTATACTAGCTTTGCAACAACATTAAACCAAATACAAAAGTCTGAAGGTAACTAGAATTATTAATTAATGACAGTATAAAAAATTGCAAACCATGTACCTTCAAGGTAAATATCATTTCGAACTCGAGGGGACCTCAAAATTGCTATCCCAATCTTGATAATCGATCAAACATAAAACGAATCAAGAGAACAACCAGAGGAGGAGGTGCCCACTCTTGACCTTTCCTCTTGTCTTCATAATTTTTTGTGCAGTTTAAGCAAAACAAAATGACATCAACGCCTTGGCATTTTGGTGACACTGTACAAAAAAATTGACTCATCTCATGAAAGTGATGTATGTAATCTAAAAGCATTAACAGTGCAAAAATCTGAAGGTAGTAACAAGTTTCATCGTTGGTATACTGATGACCCACAAGTATAGGGGATCTATCATAGTCCTTTCGATAAGTAAGAGTGTCAAACCCAACGAGGAGCAGAAGGAAATGACAAGCAGCTTTCAGTAAGGTATTCTCTGCAAGCACTGAAATTATCGATAACAGATAGTTTTGTGATAAGGTAATTCATAACGGGTAACAAGTAACAAAAGTAAACAAGGTGCAGCAAGGTGGCCCAATCCTTTTTGTAGCAAAGGACAAGCCTGGACAAACTCTTATATAAAGGAAAGCGCTCCTGAGGACACATGGGAATTATCGTCAAGCTAGTTTTCATCATGCTCATATGATTCATGTTCGTTACTTTGATAATTTGATATGTGGGTGGACCGGTGCTTGGGTACTGCCCTTCCTTGGACAAGCATCCCGCTTATGATTAACCCCCCTCGCAAGCATCCGCAACTACGAAAGAAGAATTAAGGTAAACCTAACCATAGCATGAAACATATAGATTCAAATCAGCCCCTTACGAAGCAACGCATAAACTAGGGTTTAAGCTTCTGTCACTCTAGCAACCCATCATCTACTTATTACTTCCCAATGCCTTCCCCTAGGCCCAAACAATGGTGAAGTGTCATGTAGTCGACGTTCACATAACACCACTAGAGGAAAGACGACATACATCTCATCAAAATATCGAACGAATACTAAATTCACATGACTACTTATAACAAGACTTCTCCCATGTCCTCAGGAACAAACATAACTCACAAATCATTTTCATGTTCATAATCAGAGGGGTATTAATGTGCATAAAGGATCTGAACATATAATCTTCCACCGAATAAACCAACTAGCATCAACTACAAGGAGTAATCAACACTACTAGCAACCCACAGGTACCAATCTGAGGTTTTGAGACAAAGATCAGATACAAGAGATGAACTAGGGTTTGAGAGGAGATAGTGCTGGTGAAGATGTTGATGGAGATTGACCCCCTCCCGATGAGAGGATCCATGGTGATGACGATGGTGATGATTTCCCCCTCCTGGAGGGATGTTTCCCGGCAGAACAGCTCCGTCGGAGCCCTAGATTAGTTCCGCCAAGGTTCCACCTCGAGACGGCAGTGCTTCGTCCCGAAAGTTTCCTTCTGATTTTTTCCAGGGCAAAAGACACCTTATACCAGAAGATGGGCATCGGGGGGCTTCCAGGTGGCCCACGAGGCAGGGGGCGCGCCCAGGGGGGTAGGGCACGCCCTCCACCCTCGTGGATAGTGGGTGGCCCCCCTCTGGTGCTTTCTTCACCCAATATTTTTAATATATTCCAAAACCGACTTTCGTGGAGTTTCGGGACTTCTGGAGTTGTGCAGAATAGGTCTCTAATATTTGCTCCTTTTCCAGCCCAGAATTCCAGCTGCCGGCATTCTCCCTCTTCATGTAAACCTTGTAAAATAAGAGAGAAAAGGCATAAGTATTGTGACATAATGTGTAATAACAGCCCATAATGCAATAACTATTGATATAAAAGTATGATGCAAAATGGACGTATCAACTCCCCCAAGCTTAGACCTCACTTGTCCTCAAGCGGAAGCCGATATCGAAAAATATGTCCACATGTTTAAAGATAGAGGTGTCGATAAAATAAAATACGGACATGAGGGCATCATGATCATTCTTAGAATAGCAACATATATATATTGTCATATGATTTCTTATGCTGAAGTAACAATCTATTCACAATGTAAAGTATGAATCAGAAACTTCATTGAAAAACTAGCAAACTATAATCTCAGTCATTGAAGCAATTGCAATTTATCATAACATCGGAAAGAGTCAATATAAGAGCTTTTCAGCAAGTCCACATACTCAACTATCATTTAGTCTTTCACAATTGCTAACACTCACGCAATACTTATGGGTATGAAGTTTTAATCGGACAGAGAGAAAGATAGGAGCTTTATAGTTTTGCCTCCCGACCTTTTACCTCAAGGGTAACGTCAACAATAATGCTTTATGAAAACCCACATCCAATTGGATATATATCAGGATCTTTCCAACACATAGTGCTTGCTAAAGGATAAAGTGTAAAAAGGAAAGGTGAAGATCACCATGACTCTTGTATAAGGTATAAGACAAAAATAAAAGATAGGCCCTTCGCAGAGGGAAGCAGAGGTTGTCATGTGCGTTTATGGTTGGATGCACAAAATCTTAATGCAAAAGAACGTCACTTTATATTGCCACTTGTGATAGGGACCTTTATTATGTAGTCCGTCGCTTTTATTTCTTCCATATCACAAGCTCGTATAAAGCTTATTTTCTCCACACTAATATATCATACATATTTAGAGAGCAATTTTTATTGCTTGCAACAATGACAACTTACTTGAAGGATCTTACTCAATCCATAGGTAGATATGGTGGACTCTCATGGCAAAACTGGGTTTAAGGATATTTGGAAGCACAAGTAGTATCTCTACTTGGTGCAAAGAATTTGGCTAGCATGAGGGGGAAAGGCAAGCTCAACATGTTGGATGATCCATGACAATATAATTTATTTAACCCATTACATTGTCTTCCTTGTCCAACATCAACTTTTTAGCATGTCATATTTTAATGAGTGCTCACAATCATAAAAGATGTCCAAGATAGTATATTTATATGTGAAAACCTCTCTTTCTTTATTACTTCCTTTTAATTGCAACGATGACCAAAACTATGTTCGTCAACTCTCAACAACTTTTATTCATCATACTCTTTATATGTGAAGTCATTACTCTCCATAAGATCAATATGATCTCTTTATTTGTTTTTTCCTATATTCCCTCAAGATCATAGCAAGATAACCAAGCCCTCGACTCAAGACTAATCTTTATTATATATAGCTCACGGACTCGATTACAAAGATAAGGATCAACACAAAAACTCAAAGCTAGATCATACTAAACTTTATTCTACTAGATCAAGATATAACCAAAATGATCGAACTAAGAAAAACGGTAAAGATAGAAGTGTGATGGTGATACGATACCGGGGCACCTCCCCCAAGCTTGGCAGTTGCCAAGGGGAGTGCCCATACCCATGTATTTATGTCTCTTTCTTCGGAGGTAGTGATGTGATATTTTTGGCGATGATGCCCCTTAGGATACGGTTCTCTTCCTCGAGCTTATTGACTTGCTGCTTATGATCCATTGTTTCCTTTCGGAGTTTACCCACGATGGCTAAAGCTTCTTTCACCCATGGATGTTGCATAGCTGCGGGAGAACAAGTAACACTCTTTTTCATATTTTCATAAGAAAGAAATCTAGCATTGGGAGGGATGACCGAATTTGGAATTGCTGAGCTCTGGAGTTCCTCCATCATAAATCTGGCTTGGAGACGAGAGGTAACTTCTTGATCTTCCTCCATGGCATCTATCCTTTTCAAGTCGTCCTCCATCTCTTCCTCAGTTGATGGCCCAAAGTGATCGGCATCGCTGTTTGCTTTTGGCCACGGTGTCGGGTGAGATACCCAGCTCTCCCCGACCGACTCTTGAGAAGACATCTTGATCTAATCTGCGGCAGAAACAACTCAAGACAAAAAACAGAGGATTTTGTCATGGTACGGTGGTCAAAACCTTCGGGAGATTATATAATGAATTTTTACCGACCAAAAGAAGTATCGTGCAAGAAAACAGAGTCCGGAGGGCACACGAGGTGCCCACGAGGCAGGGGGCACGCCCAGGGGGGTAGGGCGCGCCCTCCACCCTCGTGGATGCCTCGTGTCCTTTCCGGACTACTTCTTATTTTCCTATTTTTTTTAAATATTCCAAAACGGAGAAAAAATGCTGTTAGAACTGTTTTGGAGTCGGTTTACTTACTGTACCACATACCTATTCCTTTTCGGAGTATGAAACATTCTGGAAAGTGTCCCTTATGTACTCCTCCGGGGTTACGGTGTCAATAACATTGGTTTCAACATTTATGGGATTACCTGAGATATAATGTTTGATTCTTTGACCATTCACCACCTTCGGATTTTGTGCCTTCGAAGTTGTTGATTTTTATGGCACCGGAACGATAGACCTCCTCGATAACGTAAGGACCTTCCCATTTAGAGAGGAGTTTTCCTGCAAAAAATCTTAAACAAGAGTTGTATAACAGAACATAATCACCTACATTAAACTCACACTTTTGTATCCTTTTGTCATGCCATCTTTTAACTTTTTCTTTAAACAGTTTGGCATTCTCATAGGCTTGGGTTCTCCACTCATCAAGTGAGCTAATGTGAAATAGTCTCTTCTCACTGGCAAGTTTGAAATCATAATTGAGCTCTTTAATGGCCCAATATGCCTTATGTTCTAGTTCGAGAGGTAAGTGACACGCTTTTCCATAAACCATTTTATATGGAGACATACCCATAGGATTTTTATATGCAGTTCTATAGGCCCATAATGCATCATCAAGTTTCTTGGACCAAGTCTTTCCAGATCTATTAACAGTCTTTTGCAAAATTAATTTAATCTCTCTATTACTCAATTCTACTTGACCACTAGACTGTGGTTGGTATGGAGATGCAATTCTATGATTAACATCATACTTAGCAAGCATTTTACGAAAAGCACCATGAATAAAATATGAACCACCATCACTCATTAAGTATCTAGGGACTCCAAACCTCGGAAAAATAACTTCTTTAAGCATCTTAATAGAGGTGTTATGATCAACACTATTAGTTGGAATAGCTTCTACCCACTTAGTAACGTAATCAACAACAACTAAAATATGTGTATACCCATTAGAGGAAGGAAACGGTCCCATATAATCAAAGCCCCAAATATCAAATGGTTCAATAACAAGTGAATAGTTCATAGGCATTTCTTGACGTCTACTAACATTACCAATTCTTTGACATTCATCACAAGACAAGACAAACTTACATGCATCTTTGAAAAGAGTAGGCCAATAAAAACCGGATTGCAATACCTTATGTGTAGTTCTATCTCCAGCGTGGTGCCCTCCATAAGCCTTAGAGTGACACTTGCGTAGGATCTGTTCCTGTTCATGCTCAGGTACACAACGTCTAACAACACCATCTACTCCTTCTTTATAAAGGTGTGGGTCATCCTAGAAGAATGTCTTAAATCATAGATTTTTTTTTCTTTTGCTGGTATGTGAAGCTAGGTGGTATAAATTTAGCAACAATGTAATTAGCATAATCAGCATACCATGGAGCAGTACGAGAAGCGTTTATGACAGCTAATTGTTCATCAATAGGAGTGGGTCATCAAGAACATTTTCTAACCTAGACAAGTTCTCTGCAACGGGGTTCTCAGCTCCCTTCCTATCAATAATATGCAAATCAAATTCTTGTAGCAAGAGAACCCATCTAATAAGTCTAGGTTTAGCATCTTTCTTTTCCATAAGGTATTTAATAGCAGCATGATCAGTGTGAACAGTTACTTTAGAATCAACAATATAAGGTCTGAACTTATCACAGGCAAATACAACTGCTAAAAATTCCTTTTCAGTAGTAGCATAATTTCTCTGGGCACTGTCTAGAGTTTTACTAGCATATTGGATAACATTTAATTTCTTATCAACTCTTCGTCCTAGAACAGCACCTACAGCATAATCACTAGCATCACACATAATTTCAAAGGGTAAATTCCAATCAGGTGGCTGAACAATAGGTGCAGAAATCAATGCTTTCTTAAGTATTTCAAATGCTTCTACACAATCATCATCAAAGACAAAAGGAACATCTTTTGTAAGAGATTAGTCAGAGGCCTAGAAATTTTTGAGAAGTCTTTAATGAACCTCCTAAACAAACCGGCATGACCAAGGAAACTTCTTATAACTTTAATGTCCTTAGGACATGGCATCTTTTCAATAGCATCAACTTTAGCTTTATCAACTTCAATACCTCTTTCAGAAATTTTATGCCCCAAGACAATACCTTCATTAACCACAAAGTGGCACTTCTCCCAATTCAAGACAAGGTTAGTTTCTTCACGTCTCTGCAAAACTCGATCAAGGTTGCTTAAGCAATCATCAAAAGAAGTTCCATACACGGAGAAATCATCCATGAAAATCTCAACAATCTTTTCACAAAAGTCAGAGAATATAGCAGTCATACATCTTTGAAAGGTAGCAGGTGCATTACATAAACCAAAAGGCATACGTCTATAAGCAAAGGTACCGAAAGGGCAAATAAAGTGGTCTTTTCCTGATCCTCTTTTGATACAGGTATTTGAGAGAAACCAGAATAACCGTCTAGAAAGCAAAAATGTGTATGTTTGGATAATCTTTCTAGCATTTGATCAATAAAAGGTAAAGGGTAATGATCCTTTCTAGTAGCTTTATTTACTTTGCGGAAGTCAATTACCATTCTATAACCTGTAACAATTCTTTGTGGGATCAATTCATCTTTATCATTAGGAACGACAGTAATACCTCCCTTCTTAGGGACACAAGGGACAGGACTTACCCACTGACTATTAGCAACAGGATAAATTATACCTGCCTCCAGAAGCTTTAGTATTTCATTTCTTACCACTTCTTTCATCTTAGGATTTAACCGTCGTTGGTGATCAACAACCGGTTTAGCGTCTTTCTCCAATTTTATTTTGTGCTGACATAGAGTGGGACTAATGCCCTTAAGATCATCAAGAGTATATCCAATAGTAGCATGGTGCTTCTTCAGAGTTTCAATAATTTCTCTTCTTCCTGCTCTGAAAGGTTAGCACTAATAATAATAGGATATATCTTCTTTTCATCAAGATAAGCATATTTAAGAGTACCAGGTAATGGTTTAAGCTCAAATACGGGAACACCCTTGGGTGGAGCAGGATCCCCTAGAATTTCAACAGGAAAGTTGTGTTTCAAAATAGGTCCCTGTTTAAAGAATACTTCACCTATTTTCCTTCTTTCATTCATAAACATATCATTTTCATGGTCGAGCAAATATTGTTCTAAAGGATCATTAGGAGGCACGGCAATAGAAGCAAGACCAATAATTTCATCTTTACTAGGCAATTCTTTATCATGGGGTTGTCTACGAAATTTAGCAAAATTAAAATCATGAGACATATCCCCTAAACCAACAGTAACAATATCCTTTTCGCTGTCTATCCTAGCATTAACAGTATTCAAGAAGGGTCTACCAAATATAATGGGGCAAAAGTCATCTTGTGGGGAACCAAGAACAAGAAAATCAGTAGGATATTTAATTTCCCCCCACAAGACCTCAACATCTCTAACAATCCCAATTGGTGAAATAGTATCTCTATTGGCAAGCTTAATAGTAACATCAATACCTTCTATTTCAGCAGGTGCAATATCATGCATAATTTCTGTGTATAAGGAATGAGGTATTGCACTCGCACTAGCACCCATATCACATAAGCCATGATAACAATGATCTCCTATTTTAACAGAGACAACAGGCATGCTAACAACAGGTCTATGTTTACCTTTAGTATCGGGTCTAGCAATTCTAGCAGCTTCATCACAGAAGTAAATAACATGCCCATCAATATTATCGACCAAGAGATCCTTAACCATAGCAATACTAGGTTCAACTTTAATTTGCTCAGAGGGTGTAGGTGTTCTAGCATTACTATTACGAACCACAGTTGAAGCTTTAGCATGATCCTTTATTCTAACATGGAAAGGTGGTTTCTCAATATAAGCGGTAGGAACAATAGGATCAACATTATAAGTAATAGTCTTTTCTTAAACTTTAATAGGTTCTGCAACTTTTACTTCAATGGGAGGATGATATTTAAACCACTTCTCCTTATGGAGATCAACATGAGTAGAAAATGATTCATAGAAAGAAGCTACTATCTCAGAGTCAAGTCCATATTTAGTGCTAAATTCATGAAAAGCATCGGTATCCATAAAATATTTAACACAATCAAACTTAGGTGTTATACCTGACTCCTTACCTTCGTCGAGTTCCCAATCTTCAGAGTTGTGTTTAATTCTTTCCAATAAATCCCATCTTAATTCAATGGTCTTCATCATAAAAGAACTAGTACAAGAAGTATCGAGCATGGAGCGATTATTGAGAGAAAGCCGAGCATAAACTTTTTGGATAATAATTTCTCTTGAGAGCTCATGATTGGGGCATGAATATAACATTGACTTAAGCCTCCCCCAAGCTTGAGTGATACTTTCTCCTTCGCGAGGCCAAAAATTATATATATAATTACGATCACGATGAACCAGATGCATGGGATAAAACTTCTAATGAAATTCCAATTTCAATCGGTTGTAGTTCCATGATCCAATATCATCACATAGCCTAAACCATGTCAATGCCTTTCCCTTCAAAGATAAAGGGAAGACCTTCTTCTTGATAACATCCTCAGGCATACCTGCAAGCTTAAATAATCCACAAACTTCATCCACATAGATTAGGTGCATATCGGGATGTAATGTTCCATCTCCTGTAAAAGGATTAGCTAGCAGTTTCTCTATCATACCAGAAGGAATTTAAAAGTAAACATTTTCAGTAGGTTCAGTAGGTCGAGGAGCAAATCTTTGCTCTACTGATCGGGGTGAAGATACCCCGAACAAGCCCCTCAAAGGATTATTTTCCATAGTAACAAGTGACAGTAAATTTCAGCACACTATATAAATTTTTCCTTACCAAATTCTACCTACCAAAGGCGCTTCACTCCCCGGCAATAGCGCCAGAAAAGAGTCTTGATGACCCACAAGTATAGGGGATCTATCGTAGTCCTTTCGATAAGTAAGAGTGTCAAACCCAACGAGGAGCAGAAGGAAATGACAAGGAGTTTTCAGTAAGTTATTCTTTGCAAGCACTGAAATTATCGGTAACAGATAGTTTTGTGATAAGGTAATTCGTAACGGGTAACAAGTAACAAAAGTAAACAAGGTGCAGCAAGGTGGCCCAATCCTTTTTGTAGCAAAGGAAAAGCCTGGACAAACTCTTATATAAAGGAAAGCGCTCCCGAGGACACATGGGAATTATCGTCAAGCTAGTTTTTATCATGCTCATATGATTCGCATTCGTTACTTTGATAATTTGATATGTGGGTGGACCGGTGCTTGGGTACTGCCCTTCCTTGGACAAGCATCCCACTTATGATTAACCCCCCTCGCAAGCATCCGCAACTACGAAAGAAGAATTAAGGTAAACCTAACCATAGCATGAAACATATGGATCCAAATCAGCCCCTTACGAAGCAACACATAAACTAGGGTTTAAGCTTCTGTCACTCTAGCAACCCATCATCTACTTATTACTTCCCAATGCCTTCCCCTAGGCCCAAACAATGGTGAAGTGTCATGTAGTCGATGTTCACATAACACCACTAGAGGAAAGACAACATACATCTCATCAAAATATCGAACGAATACCAAATTCACATGACTACTTATAACAAGACTTCTCCCATGTCCTCATGAACAAACGTAACTACTCACAAATCATTTTCATGTTCATCATCAGAGGGGTATTAATGTGCATAAAGGATCTGAACATATAATCTTCCACTGAATAAACCAACTAGCATCAACTACAAGGAGTAATCAACACTACTAGCAACCCACAGGTACCAATCTGAGGTTTTGAGACAAAGATAAGATACAAGAGATGAACTAGGGTTTGAGAGGAGATGGTGCTGGTGAACATGTTGATGGAGATTGACCCCCTCCCGATGAGAGGATCCATGGTGATGACGATGGTGATGATTTCCCCCTCCTGGAGGGATGTTTCCCGGCAGAACAGCTCCGTCGGAGCCCTAGATTAGTTCCGCCAAGGTTCCACCTCGAGACGGCAGTGCTTCGTCCCGAAAGCTTACTTCTGATTTTTCCAGGGCAAAAGACACCTTATACTAGAAGATGGGGATCGGGGGGCTACTAGGTGGCCCACGAGGCAGGGGGCGTGCCCAGGGGGTAGGGCGCGCCCTCCACCCTCGTGGACAGTGGGTGGCCCCCCTCTGGTGCTTTCTTCGCCCAATATTTTTAATATATTCCAAAACTGACTTTCGTGGAGTTTCAGGACTTTTGGAGTTCTGCAGAATAGGTCTCTAATATATGCTGCTTTTCCAGCCCAGAATTCCTGCTGCCGGCATTCTCCCTCTTCATGTAAACCTTGTAAAATAAAAGAGAAAAGGCATAAGTATTGTGACATAATGTGTAATAACAGCCCATAATGCAATAAATATTGATATAAAAGTATTATGCAAAATGGACGTGTCATACACTGGCTGTGTAACAGCATTAGAATGCCTTAGCTAAAAAATATTTAATACATCCACAATCAATATCTAACCTTGAAATAATCCAGTGACATTAAATGGCATTGCTTAAATTTATCGGTGGCATTAGACTGAGTGCGGCATTAGTTAAATGTGGCATCACTTTAGCAGTAGCATTGCTTGATTTTACCGCTGGCGTTATACTAACAGCAAAAAGTGGCAATAAGAGCATGGGAGGCCCATTCGGACAGTGGGCGCACTAGTACGATGTACCTCCACGGATGCATAGAGTGGTGAGGGAGGTATGGTTGCCCAGAGAAACAAATATCCAAGCAGCATA
Organism: Aegilops tauschii subsp. strangulata; assembly: GCF_002575655.3. Lineage (NCBI taxonomy): Eukaryota > Viridiplantae > Streptophyta > Magnoliopsida > Poales > Poaceae > Aegilops > Aegilops tauschii. The sequence goes on along the minus strand of NC_053041.3, from coordinate 436,758,727 downwards.
TGTGGATTACGTCCCATTTTTGTTCTCTTTAGCCACCTTTTTCCTATGTGAGGACAACAAACCGATCGACCTGGTCATTCTCTATTGCGTTGTCATGCCTTTCTACCCCTTTTCACCCTTTTTCAACCAAGATACACGAGACTTGTTCCTTAGCAATTGATTTTCCCCTTTTCAACCTAGATGTGGGTTCGATGCCTAGTCTCTTCGATAGTACTTTCTCCCTTCCTTTCCTTATTCAACCCAGACATGGATTAGTCTGCATGAAGTAGTGTTTCCTTTAATAGTGCAAATTAAGGTTTTCATCTGCGTGACCAGTAGAGCAGAGGATAGCAAATTATGAAGATGGCGGAGTGGAAAAAGATCCACATGCAGCGACGTGGCAGATGGGGCAATAGAACAAGGGTATGGTTCGAAAAGAGGTAGCATACCTGAGGGTCGGCGGGAAGTGGCTTCGCTCATGGTCGTCGTCCTCTGCACACACTACGACAACGAGCTTGGGGACGGAGGCCATCCCTCACGGGCGCTAGGTCTGAGAGGACGGCCTTGTCGTCAGTGCATGACCTCACTCACCGACGATGAGTGCGTCAACACTGCACGTCCTTTTCTTCCCCAGCGGATCTGTGACCACCGGTGAGGAGGGAGAGAGAGGTCGTCTTTTTTAGATCTGGAGAGAGGGTGATAGTGTGAGAAGCAAGTGGGCAGCCCTTAGCAAGCAAGCGCTGAAGCTCCAGCCTATTATCTTTTTTGATACTAGTACTAGAGGTGGAGTAGTGGTAGAGTAGTTTATATTTTTTTTGCATACTGTATCAGTTAGTTGTGCTTCAAAACTGAACGGCACGCCATTAAAAAAATAAAGCCGAGAAATAATGCGGCACCTCAGGCCAATGCGGCCAGATCGCATTTTGCACGAGAAATGACACACCATGTTTCGTTGACATGTGGTCCCATTCCAACATGTCAGTGAGACGACGACGAGTCCTTTTGTACAATTTCCGAACGGACGTCTATGTAAGCTAGGGCGCCTCCACCACCTCGTCGCCTTTCCCTCTTGATTTGGAACTACTGTAGCACGCTCTTCCTCCCTCCTCCATTTGCCTTCACCCTTCCTTCTGCCATTGTTCGATCGTCTTCTCCATGGAGGGAACAGGCCGGAAACGACCCCGATATTCTTGCCCCGATCTGAAAGCTGACGTGGTGGAGGAACTCATTGATCGGTGCGACGTCATCACCTCGGCTAGCATGGCAGGTTCGTTCAAGACCATTATCGACTCAACTAATAACATCATTACAAAGAACCCAAGGGTCCAGGAGCGGTTTGACCTCCCCTACCTTCTTCGCCATGACCCTGCTCGCTGGCGCGCGGACGATGGAAGCCTCGCCTTGTGCAAGTTGATGCCACTTGATAATGATATGTGTGATGTTAAGATGCCATCGCTTAATGGTAAGGCTTAGGCAGACGCAAATGGAGATTGAGTTGTTTATATTGGGAACAACTACGAGTGGGAACTTGTGAATGTGTACACTCGTCAGTGGATTCCACTTCCAAAAAACTCAGAGTGCCCTGAGGTTGAGCACACAGATGATCTACGTATGTTCAAGTACGATCATGGTGACTATCGTCTATGGAAGATAGCAATTTGTCGAGTTCCCAACAGCTCTTGGGATTACACGAACTATGAAGTTATTGCTATCTTTTACAAGCTTGTTACCGTCCTTACTTCCACGCCTCGATGGATATTGCTCAAAAATCAATTTATGTACACGGATGAGTACTGTGATTCAATTCAATACAAGCCTCTTGTGTTTGCTGCCACCACTCGTGGCACTGTTTTTGCATGGAATCCTTTTGGTTTTGGTACGTTTGTCTTCCACCGTAATTATAATTGTTTCATCCACATGCATGCGGGTTAGCTAGTTTCCCTTTACTAATTAACCTTCTTGTGTTTCCAAGGTCATGTGAACATTCCACCACCTATACTTGAAAATTTTTATAACCAAGGGGGAGATGACGATGGTGATGATCACAAGCATGAGGACGAGGAGGACCTATATACTCAGTGGCGCCTGGCAACTTATTCCGATGGATCACCTCTTCTTGTTTGTACACAGCGCACTGCTGATGTTACTACTAAGGAAGCATGTGTTGTCTCCCATGGTCGCACTCTCCGGACCTATTCCAACATCCGCTGCAGGGTATTCGGGATGGATACTAGTGTGCTAGCGCCAACACCTTCTCCCTGGTTCAGTATTGATAGTCTTGGAGAAAACTCGCTCTTCCTTGGACAAAACTATCCAATGATGGTGAAAGGCGATCCAGCTGCTTTTGACACAACGTTACTACCATTTATGAGAAGCAACTGTATCTATACCTCGGACATTGCTATGGTTCCCTACCCTGGCTATCACAATACGCGTCCTGATATAGGCTGCTTCAGCCTGGATGATCAGTCCTGCGTTGGTCTCGATATTGACAATAGCTGGCCCTTCCTAGAGGCTTACCTATGGTTCAAAGCAAGCTTTTTCAACGCCGAGGATTGGTTGAGCTAAAGTTCATTTCATTGCTTGTTGTTTGTTGTGTGATGAAAACTTTAGTATTTACTAGAATGTTTTGATGGAAATAATCTATAATCCAACGTGTATACTCGTTGTCGTTGTGCGTTGATGACTTGTTGTATGTAATGAATGGTACATTTGCATATGCATGTCATAAACTCAATTTATGAATGGTTTTTGAGTCACTTCTTGGAGTGTGAGTACCGTAGTAGTATAGCCAGCATCCGGTTATATGAAGTTGCCACATCACATAGAGCCAACCTAATAGTGGAGTATGCTAGCACAATAGTTAGTTTTAGTTAGATCAACTAGAGCTAGGTGTCGCATGGAGGCCGAGAAATATGCTGATAGCGTGGCCGCGTGAGGTGGGCTTGTACGTAGTATGATGTAGGCACAGGGCTTGCCGTGTTTCCTACTCCTCCGGTCTAAATGTGGAGAATATTTGGTCGAGTTCTTCCTCCTTTTGCTGACATGTGGGACATCCAGCATCCAGGTCATGTCATGCAAAAAAATGGAGTGCTAGTTGAAGCCACGTGATGTGCATCTTGGGTTAAACTGTAAATAGAATCTTACTATTGAGTAACTCCAAAAGCGGCCAACGAAGATCTTTATTGGATTTGTTTTTCATCACTAGCATGTCGAGGTGAAAGATGTGCAGGTTCAGTGGGTCGTCTTGCATTTTCACTGACATGTGGAACCGCAGGTGAGCAAACAGACGATGGGATCCGTGCGTCTGCTGGCTTGCTGAGAAGAGAGAGAGAGGAGGGCTGAGCACGGACTCCAGGAAATTTTGCGACAATGTGAGTACTACTAGTGGTGTACCGTACTCCTGAAGAGATATAATGTGTTCGCTCTACGTAACCAGCACCTCGATATAGTGGGGTGGCATGGGCCATAACTATCATTCACGACTAGCAGTATGGCACACACCACCCACATGAGTCCCATCTGACACCAATTTTCTAGGAGTCCGTGCTACATCCATCTCTTCTACCTCCTCTTTTCTCAGCCATCGCGCGGTGGGCAGGGTGGGGGTTTGCCGATAGTCGGTTTGCTCAACACAGCACGCATTTCCCCTTCAGCGGCGTGCCGGACCAACCGTGTCGGGGTGCGACGCGAACACGGTAGGCTTTCCCTTTTGAACTTGTAACTTGTAAAATTTGGTTCTGCTCCATGGTGCGACCGATAGATAGAAATAACGATTTTCCCTGGAGTAATGAGAAGTTTGGTTCTGGCGCGGTTCATGCATGGAGTACGTACGAAAATTATGAAGTTGATGCGAAAGGTAAGATAATTACTAGTACAATATACTACTACATGGATTTGATGGAAAGATAAAGATACATACAGATCCATCAAGGACATCCTCACGCCCTAGTGTGCCGGGTCACCAACCGACGTGTGAGGAGCAGCGGCATTGGCAGCGAGCTCAACATGCTTCTGAACAATGCCGTCCAAGGTTGCCCTGCGGTCCAAGAAGGCCAGCGTCCTCTTGCACGTAGTAGTCCTTGTGGACGATTTACGCGTAGACGTGGGTGATTATGTCGATGGTGTCTTGCTGCGCCAGCCGCTGCGCGGCGAGTGCAACCTCGAGGTGGACATTCTCCGGCACGACGGCGGGCAGTCGCAGGGCACCAGTGCCTCGAAGAGGTTGTCACCATAGAGGCCGTTGGGGGTGGCGGACATCGCAGAGCCTGGGCGCGTGGGTTGGAGGCGTACGTCAAGGTCGTCCGCGAGCTTCTTGACGACGGTGAACTTGTCGAGGAAGCCGACGAGGACCTCCTCGAACAAGGAGATGAAGCTGTCGTCCAAGAGGCCTCTCGCCCTGGCGGCCTCAAGCACGACCTGGAGACATTCCTTGGTGCGGGGCCGCAGGCCGACGTTGTGAACCATGTGGCACAGCCGGCTGATGCTCGCGCTCATCGCCTCCATGGGTCTAGCTTCTAGTCAACTGATCTTGCGATTGGAGTGATCAATCTTGCCCTTGGTTAGGGTGTGTAGGTGCGTAGGATTTCGTAGATTGGACTGGCGAGGAGCCTTTATATGAGAAGTGCAGACCGCGTTGCATTCACGTGTGTGTTGGCCATCTACTCCTCGGCCCTCCCTCCGTGCCGGTGCAGTATAGTCATCTCACCGTGACCAAGTTGGGGCAAAACGAGAGAACTTTGATGTTTACTGGTCCTCTTTGCATTTTGCGCCAAGTTTTGACCTTTGATTTAACTAATAAAATGTTAATGCATGTAACCAAAAATGTTGTGCTAAGGCCCTTCCCAGTGCTGCATGGTGGATTGGTGCTAAGCGTGCCACATAGGCAAAAAATGACATGGCGCAGTAATTAAGGAGGAAAGAAGCACTTTGGTGACCCCAGGAAGAACCAATGCCAAGCACATGAACCTAGGCAAACCACTTAAGGGAAATAAGTTGACCAATGCATGGAAGAGTTTAGGTGCTAAATCATTAAATTCGGTGAGCTTAACAACAACAAGTTAAGCACCTATGCATTGGTGAGTTGAGTTGCTAAGCTATTTAATGCACTTAGCACCTCTTCTAAGCACCTTTGCATTGGAACATGTCTAAGTAGTCTCAAGTCATTGAATGCATACACACCCCACGTCTCCTATTGGGTGATTTCTTTTTCGTGGCAAAAAATAGGGAATGAGGTGGGTAGTTAATGCGTCGCGCCTAAAAGTATTGGGATTATTTGGTTTTTGTAACGTGACTAATGCGCTAGTACGGAGGGAGTACAATAGTAGTCTTTGATTGCAATTTTTTTTGTTGGTAGCTTACCAAGCTGAGCGCTCGGTGAGTACAATAGTAGTCTGATTGATGAGACTTCAGATTTGAGCCATCTACCGGAAGGGAGAGTGTATAATATCATCAGGAACTATGTTCAAAACCGAATAAAACAATACCACGTGTATTTATTTAGAGAGGGAGTAGTATATTTTTTGTGACATGCATTACTAGATATTGCTAGTCAAATACTAAATCCAGATGGACGTGGTAGTGCTGCTAAATCCAGACGGTGGTGCTAGACTAGTAGTAGTACTACCAATGTAGTACTAGTACTCTACTACTCGTTGGTCAAATTACTCCTCATAGTGAAGTGACAAGACCCTGCGCCGGAGATGACACCTGAGTGTAGGCGCCGTGTTCGGCATACCAAAGACAGCCTCACCGTGTGCAGTCACTATCATCATGGCTGTAGAGCTAGCCTGCTTACAGCTAGGCGTGTTCGACATAATTTCCCGTGCGTTACCACGAGTATCTCTACTCTTTTCTTATACGAGTAAGATGCCTGTGCATTGCACGGAACACCAAGGATGGGGGTGGACGGCGTCGGCAGCGGCCATCGCGCCAGATTGTTCCATGGCCTTCTAGATGTGGTGGGGAGGAGATAAGGCTGATTGTGAGAGACAAGGAGTTGTTTGTAAATAGGGAACAACTGCGGGCATCTTTTTGCAAAACTGCAGAAGTTTGCTTTGTATGCGTCAGATTTAGATCCGACGGCTATTGGTGAAAGATGGCAGGCACACCATCATCACCAACTCAGGACCTCTTTGATTCGCATGATTTTGAAAACGCGGGAATAGGACACGGCAATATTACAAGTTTCAAACTCATATTACAAATGTTAGGAGTAATGCTGCACCTACAAAGAGGGAATTATTAGGAAGTTTATGTAAGAACTTTCGTTACTTTAGGTGGATGCAGCATTATCGTACAAACTAAAATCCACCACCCTGACAAGTCACTAATGGGCAAACAAATTTCTGAGTCTCTGGCAACTTGATGTTTCAAAAACAAATTCAGCTTCTGCGGAGACTTTGTGAGTTAGGCATAGATGCTTGCGGTGACTAGCACGCCATTCATTGTTGCGCCAGAGAACGCCAAACCTCATTACCTTGAGCACACTTGCCTCCAAAACAAAGAAGCTGACCAATTTAATGTCAGATGTGTTGCCTCGGTAGTCGATCAAATGAATTTATGTAAGATGGAGATCAAGGCATTCGATGAGATTGTTATAGTGCAGCACATTTTTCACTTTCGGGTTTTTTTATCTGCAAAAGAAGAGAACACATTAGAGCAGCTGGCTGTATAAGATTGTCGTTTCATCAAGAGGTACCAATATCATTCGCTCATACGATAGGGTTGGCTCTAAGGCTAGTGATATTCTCTCTCTCTCTCTCTCTCTCTCTCTCTCTCTCTCTCTCTCTCTCTCTCTCTTTCCTCTCATTTACCTAGGAGCACGTGAAGAGCTTGGGAATTTGTTGCCTTCCACTATGTGGCCGATGCCATATATCTCAAAAGTATGCCACATAATACGCATCGATGTCAAATCAAAAGATTTTGGCACCGCTCTAGCGATGTGAGAGAGTTGGCACCGATGTGCACACAAACCCACATGTATAAACAAATTAGTCAAACCAACTACACCAACCTCTCACTCTCCCAAACCAATGTTTTTTATTGCCTCAGTCCTCTTCCTCTCCCACGCAAGTGTTTTTTCATTGCGTGAGTTAATTTGGAACCGGAGCAGGAACATTGATAGAATTACACATGATGTGAAAAATCTCAAGTTTGAAATTTTTCCACCCAAGGTTCATACTAGTGAATGAATTAAAGCTTTATATGTCTCCATAGATGAAAGTAAGAAAAGAACCGCTATGCTAAGAGCTAAAAGATTTAGAAAAAGGCAATTCCGCCAGGTTTTTTATGTAGTAATGATGAAGATGTTAAAATGATTGGTGTTTCTTCTATTGATTCCTTGTTTAGTAATATTAAACTTGATGATAAGGGGACTGAAGAAGAGTCAACTTTAGCTAGAAGGCGTCCCCATATATAATTCGGAGGGTGAAAATCTTGGTGAAAAAATCGATAAAAGTGGGGTTGGAGAGGTAAAAATTTTAACTAGTGATGTGCCCACTCTCTTGGATTACAAAGACTTTAATTATGATAGTTGTTGTTTGATTGAATGTATTTCTTTGTTGCAATCCATGCTAAATTTACCCAACGCATATGAATAAAATAAGGCTTTTACTAAACATATCGTAGAAGCTATGATGAAAGCCTTAGAAGAAAAGCTAGAATTAGAGATTTCAATTCCTAGAAAATTATATGATGAATGGGAACCCACCATCAAAGTCGCGATCAAAAATTATGAGTGCAATGCTTTATGTGATTTGGGTGCTAGTGTTTCCACAATTCCGAAATCTCTATGTGATGTGCTAGGTTTTACCAATTTGGAAGAATGTTCTCCTAATTTGCACTTGGCGGATTCTACTATTAAAAAGCCTTTGGGAAGAATTAATGATTTTCTTATTCCTAAAAATAGTAATTATGTGCCCATAGATTTTATTGTTCTTGATATTGATTGCAATCCGTCTTGTCCCATAATACTTGGTAGACCATTTTTACGAACTATAGGTATCGTGATTGGCATGAAAGAAGGGAATATTAATTTCAATTTTCGTTAAGGAAGGGTATGGAACACTTCCCTAGAACTAGAATTAAGCCACCATATTAGTCAATCACAAGGGCAACCTATGGAGCAAAAACCAAAGATGCCAATACTTAAAACTATCATTATGCCAAGCCAGGGGCATAAAACAATAGCGCTTGTTGGGAGGCAACCTAATAGTTATCCTTTAATTTTTTTCGTTTCTGTTTTTAATAAATACACAATTATGCTACTGTTATGATTGTGCTTTTTATGTTTTGATTAGTGTTTTTGCCAAGTAAAGCCTTTAGGATGGTTTGGGTGATAGTTGGCTTGATTCTGTTGAAAAACATAACCTTTTGCGCCAGTTCTAGAATTTTGTAAATTCACAAAAAGGTGTTTTTGCTCTGATTGTTTTATACAGAATTGATATACAAATTTCCCATGTCTTCCTATTTTTTCAGAATTTTTAGAGTTACAGAAGTATGAGCAATATTCGGATCTCTACGGACTGTTCTGTTTTTGTTGCATTGTGTGCTTATTTTTATCAATCTATGGATTGTATCGGGTGGTATAAGCCATGGTAAAGTTAGAATACAGTAGGTATAATGCAATAAAAAATATGAATGAGTTTGCAATAGTACTTAAAGTAGTGACTTGTATTCTTATACTAACGGATCTCACGAAGGTTTTGTTAAGTTTTGTGTGATTGAAATTTTCAAGTTTTGGGTGAGATCACGTTGGATGAAGGAATAAGGAGTGGCAAGAGACCAAGCTTGGGGATGCCCAAGGAACCCCAAGGTAATATTCAAGGACTCCCAGGCAACTAAGCTTGGGGATGCCCCGAAAGGCATCCCCCTTTCTTCTAACGACCATCGGCAATTTTACTTGGAGCTATATTTTATTCGTCACATATCATGAGTTTTGATATGTCTCCAATGTATCTATACTTTTTGATTGTTTCATGCTATTATATTATCTATCTTGGAAGTTTTATATGCATTTATATGCTATTTTATATGATTTTTGGGACTAACCTATTAACCCAGAGCCCAATGCCAGTTTCTAATTTTTCCTTGTTTTTGAGTTTCGCAGAAAAGGAATATCAAACGGAGTCCAATCGAGCTAAAACTTTCCGATGATTTTTTATGGACCAAAAGAAGCCCCCGAAGCAAAAGAGTTGGGCCAGAAGAGCCACGAGGCCTCCACAAGGGTGGAGGGCGCGCCCTACCCCCCCCCCCCCCCCCCCCCCGAGCGCGCCCCCCGACCTTGTGGGCTCCTCGTGGACCCCCTGACTTGAAACCGACGCCAAAAATTCTTATAAATACATAAACCCCCGAAAAGAAACCTAGATCGGGAGTTCTGCCACCGCAAGCCTCTGTAGCCGCCAAAAACCAATCGGGACCCTGTTCCGGCACCCTGCCAGAGGGGGAAACCATCACCAGTGGCCATCTTCATCATCCCGGCGCTCTCCATGATGAGGAGGGAGTAGTTCACCCTCGGGGCTGAGGGTATGTACTAGTAGCTATGTGTTTGATCTCTCTCTCTCTCTCTCCTTCTCTCTCTCTCTCGTGTTCTTGATTTGGCACGATCTTGATGTACCGCGAGCTTTGCTATTATAGTTGGATCTTATGATGTTTCTCCCCCTCTACCTTCTTGTAATGGATTGAGTTTTCCCTTTCAAGTTATCTTATCAGATTGAGTCTTTAAGGATTTGAGAACACTTGATGTATGTCTTGCATGTGCTTATCTGTGGTGACAATGGGATATTCACGTGATCTACTTGATGTATGTTTTGGTGATCAACTTGCGGGTTCTGTGACCTTGTGAACTTATGCAAAAGGGTTGGCACACATTTTCGTCTTGACTCTCCGGTAGAAACTTTGGGGCACTCTTTGAAGTTCTTTGTGTTGGTTTGAATAGATGAATCTGTGATTGTGTGATGCATATCGTATAATCAAACCCGCGGATACTTGTGGTGACATTGGAGTATCTAGGTGACATTAGGGTTTTGGTTGATTTGTGTCTTAAGGTGTTATTTTAGTACGAACTCTAGGGCTGTTTCTGACACTTATAGGAATAGCCCAATAGATCGATCAGAAAGAATAACTTTGAGGTGGTTTTGTACCCTACAATAATCTCTTCGTTTGTTCTCCGCTATTAGTGACTTTGGAGTGACTCTTTGTTGCACGTTGAGGGATTGTTATATGATCTAATTATGTTATCATTGTTGAGAGAACTTGCACTAGTGAAAGTATGAGCCTTAGACCTTGTTTCTAAGCATTGCAATACCGTTCTCACTCACTTTTGTTATTTGCTACCTTGCTGTTTTTATATTTTCAGATTACAAAAACCTATATCTATCATCCATATTGCACTTGTATCACCATCTCTTCGCCGAACTAGTGCACCTATACAATTTACCATTGTATTGGGTGTGTTGGGGACACAAGAGACTCTTTGTTATTTGATTGCAGGGTTGTTTGAGAGAGACCATTTTCATCCTATGCCTCCCACGGATTGATAAACCTTAGGTCATCCACTTGAGGGAAATTTGCTACTATCCTGCAAACCTCTGCACTTGGAGGCCCAACAACGTCTACAAGAAGAAGGTTGTGTAGTAGACATCAAGCTCTTTTCTGGCGCCGTTGCCGAGGAGGCTAGGTAAGCGACACTCACACCCCGTCAACTAAGCTCTTTTCTGGTGCCGTTGCCGGGGAGGTGAGTGCTTGAAGGTATATCTTTAGATCTTGCAATTGAATCTTTTAGTTTCTTGTTTATCACTAGTTTAGTTTCTGAAAGAAAACTACAAAAAAATAGAATTGAGGTTGCCACATATGCTTCATCTTTTTAATATCTTTCGTGAAAATGATGGAAATGAAAATTGTGCTCAAGTTTTAGAAGAAGAAGTCTATAAAATGTTTGGCATACAATCTTTGAATGATGAGCATGATTGCAATGTTGTTAGTATGAACTCTTTGAATATTCATGATGCTAATGATATGCAAAGCCACAAGCTTGGGGATGCTATGTTTGATGAAGATGATATTTTTTGTTCCCCAAGTTTTGATGAGAATATTTATTATGATTAAAGCATGCCTCCTATTTATGATGATTATATTGATGAAAGTGGGTTTGGAAGAGTGTCAACTTTAGGAAGTAACGATCCCACTATTTTGGAGGGTGTTGAATCTTATTGTGATAATTATGAAAGTGGATTTGGAGAGGTCATGACTTTATTTAGTGATGAATCCACTATTTCGGAAGAGGTTCCAATTGATTATGTGATATTAGAGTCATGCTAGTGAGTAGTTGTGAATTTGAGAAATACTTGTGTTCAGGTTTGTGAGTCTCGTAGCATGCACGTATGGTGAACCGTTATGTAACGAAGTTGGAGGATGAGATTTTTTTTGATTGTCTTCCTTATGATTGGCGGTCGGGGACGAGCGATGGTCTTTTCCTACCAATCTATCCCCCCAGGAGCATGCGCGTAGTACTTTGTTTCAATGACTAATAGATTTTTGCAATAAGTATGTGAGTTCTTTATGACTAATGTTGAGTCCATGGATTATACGCACTCTCACCCTTCCACCATTGCTAGCCTCTCTAGTACCGCGCAACTTTCACCGGTACCATACACACACCATATACCTTCCTCAAAACAGCCACCATACCTACCTACTATGGCATTTCCATAGCCATTCCGAGATATATTGCCATGCAACTTTCCACCGTTCCGTTTATTATGACACGTTCCATCATTGTCATATTGCTTTGCACGATCATGTAGTTGACATCATATTTGTGGCAAAGCCACTGTTCATAATTCTTTCATACATGTCACTCTTGAGTCATTGCACATCCCGGTACACCACCGGAGGCATTCATATAGAGTCATATATTTGTTCTAGTATCGAGTTGTAATTCTTGAGTTGTAAGTAAAAAAAAGTGTGATGATCATCATTATTAGAGCATTGTCCCAGTGAGGAAAGGATGATGGAGACTATGATTCCCCCACAAGTCGGGACGAGACTCTGGACGAAAAATAAAATAAAAATAAAAAAGAGGCCAAAAAAAGAGAGGGCCCAGAAAAAACAAAAAAATGAGAGAAAAGAGATAAGGTACAATGTTACTATCCTTTTACCACACATGTGCTTCAAAGTAGCACCATGATCTTCATGATAGAGAGTCTCCTATGTTGTCACTTTCATATACTAGTGGGACCTTTTCATTATGGAACTTGGCTTGTATATTCCAATGATGGGCTTCCTCAAATTGCCCTAGGTCTTCGTGAGCAAGCGAGTTGAATGCACACCGACTTACTTTCTTTTTGAGCTTTCATAAACTTATAGCTCTAGTGCATCCGTTGCATGGCGATCCCTACTCACTCACATTGATATCTATTGATGGGCATCTCCATACCCCATTGATACGCCTAGTTGATGTGAGACTATCTCCTTCTTTTTGTCTTCTCCACAGCCACCTTCTATTCCACCTATAGTGCTATGTCCATGGCTCACGCTCATGTATTGCGTGAAAGATGAAAAGGTTTGAGAACATCAAAATTATGAAACAGTTGCTTGGCTTGTCATCGGGGTTGTGCATGATTTGAGTATTTTGTGTGATGAAGATGGAGCCTAGCTAGACTATATGATTTTGTAGGGATAAGCTTTCTTTGGCCATGTTATTTTGAGAAGACATAATTGCCTTGTTAGTATGCTTGAAGTATTATTGTTTTTATGTCAATATTAAACTTTTGTTTTGAATCATACGGATCTGAACATTCATGGCACAATAAATAAATTACATGGATAAATATGTTAGGTAGCATTCCACATCAAAAATTCTGTTTTTATCATTTACCTACTCAAGGACGAGCAGGAATTAAGCTTAGGGATGCTTGATACGTCTCCAACGTATCTATAATTTTTGATTGTTTCATGCTATTATATTATCTATCTTGGATGTTTTATATGCATTTATATGCTATTTTATATGATTTTTGGGACTAACCTAATAACCCAGAGCCCAGTGCCAGTTTTTGTTTTTTTCCTGGTTTTTGAGTTTCGCAGAAAAGGAATATCAAACGAAGTCCAATCGAGCTGAAACTTTCCGACGATTTTTTATGGACCAAAAGAAGCCCCCGAAGCAAACGAGTTGGGCCAGAAGAGCCATGAGGACTCCACAAGGGTGTAGGGCGCGCCCTACCCCCCGTGCACGCCCTCGAACCATGTGGGCTCCTCGTGGACCCCCCTGACTTGAAACCGACGCCAAAAATTCTTATAAATACAGAAACCCCTGAAAAGAAACTTAGATCGGGAGTTCCACCGCCGCAAGCCTCTGTAGCCACCAAAAACCAATCAGGACCCTGTTCTGGCACCCTGCCGGAGGGGGAAACCATCACCAGTGGCCATCTACATCATCCCGGCGCTCTCCATGACGAGGAGGGGGTAGTTCACCCTCGGGGTTGAGGGTATGTACCTGTAGCTATGTGTTTGATCTCTCTCTCTATCTCTATCTCTCTCTCTCGCTCTCTCTCTCTCTCGTGTTCTTGATTTGGCACGATCTTGATGTACCGCGAGCTTAGCTATTATAGTTGGATCTTATGATGTTTCTTCCCCTCTACCTTTTTGTAATGGATTGAGTTTTCCCTTTGAAGTTATCTTATCGGATTGAGTCTTTAAGGATTTGAGAACACTTGATGTATGTCTTGCATGTGCTTATCTGTGGTGACAATGGGATATTCACGTGATCTGCTTGATGTATGTTTTTGTGATCAACTTGTTGGTTCCGTGACCTTGTGAACTTATGCATAGGGGTTGGCACACGTTTTCGTCTTGACTCTCCGGTGGAAACTTTGGGGCACTCTCTGAAGTTCTTTGTGTTGGTTTGAATAGATGAATCTATGATTGTGTGATGCATATCGTATAATCAAACCCGCGGATACTTGTGGTGACATTGGAGTATCTAGCTGACATTAAGGTTTTGGTTGATTTGTGTCTTAAGGTGTTATTTTACTATGAACTCTAGGGTTGTTTGTGACACTTATAGGGACAGCCCAATAGATCGATCAGAAAGAATAACTTTGAGGTGGTTTTGTACCCTACAATAATTTCTTCGCTTGTTCTCTGATATTAGTGACTTTGGAGTGACTCTTTGTTGCATGTTGAGGGATTGTTATATGATCTAAATATGTTATAATTGTTGAGAGAACTTGCACTAGTGAAAGTATGAGCCTTAGGCCTTGTTTCTAAGCATTGTAATACTATTTTCGCTCACTTTTTTTACTTGCTACCTTGCCGTTTTTATATTTTTAGATTACAAAAACCTATATCTATCATCCACATTGCACTTGTATCACCATCTCTTCGCCGAACTAGTGCACCTATACAGTTTACCATTGTATTGGGTGTGTTGGGGATACAAGAGACTCTTTGTTATTTGGTTGCAGGGTTGTTTGAGAGAGACCATCTTCATCCTATGCCTCCCACGGATTGATAAACCTTAGGTCATCCACTTGAGGGAAATTTACTATTGTCCTACAAACCTCTGCACTTGGAGGCCCAACAACATCTACAAGAAGAAGGTTGCATAGTAGACATCAAGTTTTACTTGGAGCTTCTTGTATTATATGAGTCTTTCCTTGTTTTCTTTTTAAGTTTGTCACAATCATCCTTGCTGGACACACCTATTTGAGAGAGCCATAATGATATCTTGATTTATTAGAATTGCTCTTTACGCTTCACTTAAATTTTTTGAGCTAGGCAATTGCTCTATGTGCTTCACTTAAACTTTTTTGAGCACGGTGGTGGGTTTATTTTGAAGAAATATGCTCTCATTCTTCACTTAGATTATTTTGAGAGTTGATAAATTTTGAAGAAATGCACTCTCATGCTTCACTTATATTACTTTGAGAGTTGGAAATTTTGAAGAAATGTTATGCTCTAGTGCTTCACTTAAACCTTTTTGAGAATTGATAATAGCAATGGTAATTTGCATAAGATATGAACTTGGTCCCAAAGTGATAGATATTCAAGAGGGATATAATAAAAACTTTCATGAATATCTTTGGATATTATAAACTTGATTCCTTGCAATAGTTGCGATATGGAGATAGTGATATGTGAGTCATGTTGGTGAGTAATTATGCTTTAGTAAGAATATTGGTGTTAAGGTTTGTGATTCCCTATGCAAGCATGCAATGAAGTTATATCCTACTT
This sequence comes from Aegilops tauschii subsp. strangulata, assembly GCF_002575655.3. NCBI lineage: Eukaryota > Viridiplantae > Streptophyta > Magnoliopsida > Poales > Poaceae > Aegilops > Aegilops tauschii. The sequence continues at coordinate 436,743,514 of NC_053041.3, read as the reverse complement.
GTGGTGCATTATTCAGTGTTAGTTATGTTTAATGCGTGTTTATGACCGTTTTTGTTTTTTGGTTGGTCACTTCTCAATCTATTTGCTAGCCTTCATTTGTACTAAGCGGGAACGCTGCTTGTGCATCCAAATCCTAATCCAAAGTTGTGCCAAATGAGTCCACCATACCTACCTATATGCGGTATTTCCATGCCATTCCAAGTAAATTTATATGTGCGAACTCTAATATTCAAAATGAATTTTTGTTTTGTCTGCCCGTTCCACTCATGAAGCGGCATGGGGTGGCCAATATTTTCCAAGCTAGGTATGTTATTCTCAAGATGAGTGTTTATTCACTTGTCATTGTGCGAGAGTGTGGCGTGTAATAGGGATACCCAGTTCCGAAATGAAAAAATATATTATATATGTTGTTCATAATAAATTCCTTGGAAAGTGTTGGTATGGAAGGCACCCGTGGATACGGCTAGCCATGGATTGTTTAAGAATGGCGGAAAGGAAATAATCTTTATTTTCTTTTTGGGAACTACCTATGTTTATCTATCATGGAAGATATTGGGAATTCTCGGTCGTTTTCGTTGACAGGAAAAGCATGCCTCCCAAAATAATTTTATCTCTCAATTTAAGCTATGAGCTCTGGCACCTCTATAAATCTCTGATTCCCTCTGCGAAGGGCCTTTCTATTTACTTTGATGCAATTTTTATTTTTATTTTGAGTCTCCATCTTCTCTTATAAAGCACCAACTAGGGAACACTATTGTCATACTTGTGCGTTGGATGTTGCTAATATTTGAGTGTGTTTCGTGAATGTATCAATGATTGAGGGTAATGGGCCAGGGATAACTTTATTTAGTGTTTATATTTTGAAAGATATGGTCGCTTGTTGATATGCCTGAGTATTGATGTCTTCATGTCAAATTATAAACTATTCTTTGAATCATTTAAAGTCCAAATATCCATGTTGCAAAAGAAAAGAATATGTGATGAACATGTTAGGTAGCATTCCACATCAAAAATTCAGTTTTTATAATTTACCTACTCGAGGACGAGCACCCATCACCCCAGAGGATGCAGCAAAAAGGTATAGCAAAATGCTAGGTTGCATCTTGGAAAAAAACATCCCTGATCAGTAGCAAGGATTTGGCCGGACACAAGGAGAATCTACTACCGGCATTAGAACATAGTTATGAATTTCCACCTGATGTCAAGAAGTTAGCCAAAAATTATGCTATGTCAAAATGGCCAAAGATGTTAAGGGACTGGCAGAGCAGTGCGCGCTGCAATCTAGTTGGTAAGGACTTCGAGACCGTTAAGCGGCTCAATCCAACTATGTATCACGAAGATTGGACAAAGTTTTGTGAATCCTCTAGTAGTGAGTCAAGCAAGGAGATAAGTGATCATTTCCGTAAATTGTGAAAATAAAATCTGCCAAGTAACCACCATTTGGGCCCTGGTGGTTACAAAGGTGTAGAACCCAAGTGGGAAGGAGCCCGTGGAGTGTATAGCCGCGGGTAAACAGCCTCCGTTCTAGGAACATCGAGATCGTGCTCGGGACTTCCGTTTTCTCAGGGCCCGTGTAGTGCAAGACCCAGACAGTAAGGAGTTGGTCCTCCCGGCGCAGGAACTTCGCTCGACGGAGGAGAACTTGGTAACGTCGACCAACAATAATGATTTAGTCCACACAACTTATTTATTACGTACCATACTAATATATGTATTTTTTGTAGAGACAAATAAAGCAGGAATTTGAACCGGGTCCTCATGAATCTCCCCACGACTATAGGTATGATGACCCTCTTACCCGTGAAGTGAACACAAGTTTTGGGGTTAACAGGAAGCCCAAAACTGGGCGTGCATTGGGAGGGGGTAATGTCGGTGTACAAAAGTAGGGGCTCTCTTTTATACCCCTTTACTTGTGCATGGGCAGTCAGAGCCGCACCTGCGGCCACACTTGGCAGGGCAGAGGAGGGAAGCAGAAATACAAGACCTCCAGAGCAGCGCCAAGGCAGAGGCGCAAGAAGGTCAAGCAACAAGATGGGCTTTCCCCCGACAAGACCCTTGCCGCGGCGGCCTACGCAACCCCGGCAAGAGTCTTGCCGGGGCGGCTCACCCGACGCGAGCTCGTAGTCACCCTTGAGCCTGAGAGTTCCGACACCATCGACAACGTTGGAACCAAGGCTCGGGAAGCGCCTGCATGGTGGCATGCAAATCTTTGTGAAGACAAAGAGCCTACGAAACCCAGATGAGAACCAGAAGGCAAGACAACCACGAGGCTCCTTGCCGAGGATGCCCACGAGGCCCCGACAAGGCTCCTTGCCGAAGACACCTGCAAGGCCCCGGCAAGGCTCTTGCCAGGGGCGCTCACAAGGCCCCGGCAAGACTCTTGCCGATAATATCCACAAGACTGCGGAAAGCCTTGCTGTCCCATCGCCGCCCCAGCTCAGCGGTCGACCCACCAACTAAAGCAAGTACCCACGTGGCAGTACGTGGCTCCTAATCCAACTAGCCAAGCACCTGCGTGGTGGCATGCAGATCTTCGTGAAGACCCTACCACCACGCCAGCTCAGCAGCCTGCCAGCCTACATGGCGCTGCATGCCTCGTTGGCCTGGATGCGTGTCGGAGCAAGGTGGAGCGGTGACGGACGGGACGGGCCTCGTTACCGTCCCTGATAAAGCAAGTGGACACCTAAGCAGCGCATTTAATGTGTTTTGTCCTTTAATGACAGGCGATAAGCTTGTACTCTGTACATACCTTTCCACCTCCCGTGTGCCACTGTGGCGACCCCTTTGACTATAAAAGGAGGCCCGAGGCATACTGAGGAAGGATTCGGACTCTTTGGATGACGCACGCACCATAGCTAGTTCAAGAACTCAAGAACACTCAAATATACACCAAAGCAGGACTAGGGTATTACGCATCTTCGCGGCCCGAACCTAGGTAAAATCCCGCTGTGCTAGCTACTAGACCTGCTCTTTGCACAACCCCACGCCCGCCAACCGTAAAAGGGATCTCCGTGATCCCATAGGTGTCGTTTCCCACCGACATCTTTGGCGCGCCCGTTAGGGGGCGCCGTTGTGAGAATCCGGCCTAGCAGTTAGTATAGAAGTTCTTCATCACCATGGCTCCCAAGAAGAAGACGATCTCGGCGATCGGTTCATCTAGAGCCGAACGGCCCGTACCACTGCAGGCGAGCGACGGGGCGGTCGCGACGGAGGCCGAGGCGCGGCCCGTGAACACCCACATCGCTCTGGCAGCAAAAGCCTGGCGAGCGGCATCGTTCGTGCGCGAGACAACGAGCCACACGCCACCAAATACAAAGACGGAGCCGTGCCCCCCGCAGGCGGTGCAGGGCCCTCCAAGGGTGGCGTCGTGCCACCTACAGGAGGCACGACGACTTCCAAGACGCCTACGCTGCCGCCCGCAACGCGCTCTTCTCAGGTTGTGTGCGACCAGCAGCGCGACCACGCTAGTGACCCCGGGCGCCGCCGCGGGAAGAGTCCTACGCATCATTCACGGGATGTAGAAGACCAGCATGCACGCCGAGGCGCTGGCAAAAATGGCGCGCAGCCACAAGGCCGTGATAGAGCTCCTTCTAACGTGGTTAGAAGTCGGAGCGCGTCACGGTCCACGCAGCTTTCGCCACCACCCACGCCAGCAGAAGCTTTGGCGCGCGCGCAGTTGCTCCTCGACTTCCCTCCTGCTGCGGAAAAGCTCGACGAGTGGAGGGCCACCATCCGAAGCCTCGTCGGCATCGCCAACAAAGATGAGCCGCGACAAGCTAGGCCCTTAGGCCGGCGCTCCGTCGAGCCACCGCATGCTAGTGGTGGAAGGACCGGAGGTGCTGCAGCCATGGTGCACTCTCCTCCTCCACGCTAGTTACCGCGGATGCCGGTCCGTCGGGACGACGCTTGTGATGAAATTTCTATACCGTCGTCCGACCTCCAGACCTACCGCGATCAGCTCCAAGTTCTTCGGGAGCGAGCCCATGAAGACGCTCAAACCACCATCGAGCCACGGCGCGACGCGCACCATCAGTCAGATAGGCGGGCGGGGCCCACTATGGACCACCCAGCACCGGGGGGCTCTGGTGGCCTACCCTACGAGGTGGGTTGCCCGGCCTTTACCCGTGAGCTGCGGCAGTTTCAGTGGCCCACTCACCGCACGTTCAAGCCTGACGTCGGCGAGAAGTACAACGGCAAGACTCACCCGTGAGAGTTCCTTAGCATCTACACCATCGCGATGCAAGCTGCCGGAGCTCATGACGACAAGGTGCTTGCCAATTACTTTCCGTTGGCACTTAAACCCAACATCATGTCATGGTTGATGCACTTGCCAATGGATTCTATTTCTTCTTGGTTGGATCTGTGCCATGAGTTTGTTGGCGCCTTTACGGGAGGCCACCAAGCTCATGGCCAGGCAAGCGACTTGCATGTCATCCCCCAGAAAGAAGGCGAAAACCTGCGCAAGTACATACAGAGGTTCAGCCGAGTGCAATACAACATCCCGGATGTTCATCCTGCCGCTATCATCAGTGTGTTCCATCAGAATGTGCGTAACCGTAAGATGCGTGAAGAGCTGGCGATGAACAAGGTCAAGGATGTGGCGGAACTCTACGTTCTAGCCGATAGATGTGCTCGGGCTGAAGAGGGAAGGAAGTACCCCGGCATAGACGCCGGTGCAGAAACCGACTCCTCAGACGAAGACGTCGTCGCCCCGGCAAAGAAGGGCCGACGCCGCAAAAGGAAGCGCAAGGGCAAGGCCGTGCTTGCCATCGAGGGATCCGACGACGCCAGCGCTGCCAAGAAGACCAAGGTAGACGACCCCGGCAAGGAAGTTGCCGGGTGCGCCGGCTGCCGGGCCTTGGCAGCTGCCGACAAGCCAGGAGGCTCCGACAAGCAGTACTGCAAGATCCATCACACCAAGGGCCATGACCTCCAGAACTGCCGGCAAGTCGAGCAGCTCGCAGAGAAGCAGAAAGCCGAATATGAAAGGCGGGACAAGGAGAAGGGCCAGGATGGTGCTGAGGGATCCGGGAAGAAGCATGGCAGCCAAGTTGGCCGCCGCGGCAAAGATAATCAACAAGAAAGGCCCGCTCGGGGCCGCGACAAGAAACGAGAAGACGACGGTCATGACGAGGACGATGAGTCCGGCGAGCATGAGTTCCAGAAAGCTACGGAGGCCATGTGCATCGATGGTGGCGCCTTGCTGCACACCTCTCACCGCCGGTTCAAGCAGTGGGCGCGTGAGATCACAGCAGCGGAACCATCGTTCGATGCTCAAAAGCCACTAAAGTGGTCCAGCACGCCTATCATTTTGACACCGAGGACCACCCTGATCGCACAACTGTGGTCGTGTGTTTGCCGTTGTTGGTCTCACCAACAATACGCAACCTCAAGGTGACAAAAATGCTGGTTGATGGCAGGGCTAGTCTGAACTTGATCTCACCTATTGTGATCAAAAGGCTGCAGATTCCTGATGGAGACCTCGAAGAGACGGGCACGTTTCAAGGGGTCAATCCAGGAAGAAGTCAGCCAAAGGGTAAGGTCATGCTGCCCGTTACATTTGGAGGCAAGCTGAACTATAGGACAGAGAGGATTGTTTTTTATGTTGCCAAGATCCCCTTGCCCTACAACGGGATTCTCGGCCGCCCAGCACTAGCCAAATTAATGGCGGCGGCACATTACACTTACAACACGCTGAAGATGCATGGGCCGATGACCATCATCACCGTCCCCTCCAACAAGAAAGATGCGCTGATCTGCACCGACCAACTCTACCGGGAGGCAGTTGCAGTAACTGCCGCTAAGGCACTTGCTCCTGCCGCTGAAGCCCCGGGAGGGAAGAAGACCGGCAAGACCTCTCACACCCACTCCGGCAAGCGCACCTCTTCAGAGTGTTGTGCTCCCGTCGAGGACGTGCCAGAGAGCTCCATCGGGAAGAGCAAGAAATCTAGAGCTGCACCACCAGAGACCAAGAAGGTGTCCGTCAAGGAGGATGGCACGGGAGGGGCTTTCACCATAAGCTCCACCCTTGACAGCAAATAGGAAGACGCACTCGTCAGCTTCCTGCGGGCGAATGTCGATGTGTTTGCATGGCAAGCATCCGACATCCCCGGCGTTCCCAGGGAGGTGATTGAGCACCATCTTGCTGTCTGCCCTCATGTGTGACCCATTAAGTAGAAGGTCAGGAAGCAAGCTTTGGAACGACAAGAGTTCATCACAGAGGAGATCAGGAAGATGGAAGCGGCAGGCTTGGTCAGAGGAGTGCTCCACCCGACGTGGCTAGCCAATCCGGTGGTGGTGCACAAGGCAAATGGGAAGTGGAGGCTGTGTATTGATTACACAGACATCAATAAGGCTTATCCAAAGGATCCTTTCCCTTTGCCGCGCATCGACCAGATTATAGACTCCATGGCCAGGTGTGATTTGCTATCATTCCTTGACGCTTACTCAGGATACCACCAGATCTTCATGACAAGAGAAGATGAAGAGAAGACCGCGTTTATCACCCCATGTGGTACGTATTGTTTTATATGAATGCCTTTCGCGTTGAAGAGCGCTGGTTCAACGTTCGCAAGAGCAGTCCAAATTGGTTTTGAACCTCAGCTACATAGAAATATGGAAGCCTATATGGATGACATAGTGGTCAAAACCAAGGACAGGGCAACACTCATACAAGACTTAGAAGAAACATTTGCCAATTTGCGCAAGATCAACCTCGAGCTAAACCCTGAGAAGTGCATCTTTGGTGTTCCATCTGGCAAGCTTCTCGGGTTCTTTGTGTCGCAGCGCGGGATCGAGGCGAACCCCGACAAGATCAAAGCGATTGAGCAGATTGAGGCGCCGAGGCGAGTCAAGGATGTGCGTTAGCTTGCTGGCTATGTTGCTGCCTTAAGCAGGTTTATCTACAAATCTGCTGAGCGCGCCCTTCCCTTTTTCAAAATCTTGAAAAAGGCGGGCCCAATGGAATGGACCCCGGAGGCGGAGGCAGCGCTGCAAGATTTAAAGAGGTACATCTCCTCTACACCGATACTTGTTGCGCCTAAACCACAAGAGCCATTGCTGTTATATCTAGCAGTAACGAATCAAGTGGTCAGTGCTGCACTGGTGGCGCAGAGGGAGGTCGATGAAAAGGCAGTAGCAGCGGCAGAGTTGACGGATGGCAAGCCAGAGATCCCCCCGGCAGAGGTTGACGCCGGCAAGGCAGGACCCACATAAGCAAACGAAGTGGTGCAAAGAAAGAAAATGATGCAACACCCAGTTTACTTTGTCAGCTCCCTCTTGCAAGGGGCTAGATCGAGGTACTCCCGATAAAGCAAGTGGACACCTAAGTAGCGCATTTAATGCGTTTTGTCCTGTAATGACAGGCGATAAGCTTGTACTCTGTACATACCTTTCCACCTCCTGTGTGCCACTGTGGCGACCCCTTTGACTATAAAAGGAGGCCCGAGGCATACTGAGGAAGGATTCAGACTCTTTGGACGATGCATGCACCGTAGCTAGTTCAAGAACTCAAGAACACTCAAATATACACACTAGGGTATTACGCATCTTCGCGGCCTGAACCTGGGTAAAATCCCGCTGTGCTAGCTACTAGACCCGCTCTTTGCGCAACCCCGCGCCCACCAACCGTAGAAGGGATCTCCGTGGTCCCATAGGTGTCGTTTCCCACCGACACGTAAGATGTTGTGGGATGACGGCTACCCCGAAACTAAAGAACTAAAAAATACAAAAGGTAGTACATAAGTAAAACCAAGTTAGATGCAGTAGTAGATGCAACATTCGAGAAAAGGTTAGCAAAAATGTTTCCCCACGGCGCGCCAACTCCTACCCAGCAGCATACACCTATCATCACCCATCAGCCACGTGCATCCCACTTTATTCCATGCTGGCTGCAAGCCAACATCGACGGGGTGAAGACAAGGGTTGCCAAGGGTCAAATCATCCCATTTACCGTTGGTAGCAGAATGATGCACGGGGTCGTCCTACCACTTGGCATGATGAGGGTGTAGGTGCAGCAAGTAGTGCCGGGCTTCGAATCTTGGTCGTTGCCTTACCCCCCTAAAGACGACATTACTATGATATGGCAGGTGGTCCAGAGCCACTTGCTTAAGTGGCCAATGAATGATATACAGGAGATTCCCCAAGGATATGCCAGCACCGGAGATGTAGTGCCAGATAATCCGCAATCATGGGAGAAGAATGCACGTGACAGTTGTGGACCATCCGCGGACATACCACCTATGTTTGTTGTCAGCCCCAAAGGGCGGCAATGAACATGTATAAGCCCGGGGAACCGCTTCTATCGAACTCTATGTTGGAGACCCTCTCGATTGATCTTCCACACTCATGTGGTAGATCAATCAAAAAAAGGTCAACATGGATACACGGCCAAGGTGATAGAAGGTTGTAGTTTTGTCTAGGAGTATCCAGCAAACAGAATCGATCTGGCCTTTAATGAGGTCATCCATGCAAATATCTTCTCTGTCAGCACAGTCTCCCCAGAGTTAATGTGGCTCTGGGCACTTCATCGAGCTACAGATCCCCTACTCCCACATGGTAAAGTTTCCTTACCTGATCCTTTTTACATGCACTACGTACCACAACCTGGAAACCACAAAAGGCCAGGAGGTCATGTCGTACTACCTATTCCCGGTCTTTGTTGTCAATCATCAACATGCGGACACCTTTCTACTGCCATACTATGATAAGTAAGTCATTAACATTCCCTAATTTATTTTGAAACATATAAATAGCCTTGTGGTTTTATCTCATCAATGATAATTTCTTCATTGTTTTGCACAGCGACCGGCATTGGATCGTAATCGCATTATTGCCAACGCAGGGCTTGGCTTACTTCTTCGATTCGAAGAGACACCCTCAAAAGCAATGGACCAGATTGAAGAAGCACAGCTGCGCGTCGGTGCTATGCAAACGGTTTTTAACCCCTTTCCGCGACGACATTTGGAACCATCGCCAAGTGAGTGTGGGCGATAGGGGGGGGGTCCTTCCCACACGACCCAGAAACCGTCGGGGATAGGCCCTCCTGGCACACAGGCTAGGGCAAAATGAGCTCGTGTGCGATCGGGCGAGGCATCGAAACCCAGTCGTTTTCGTCCGTATGTACATCCCACACGGTGAATCCCAGAAAAACATTTCTGTTCGTATGTATATCACACACAATCAATCCAAGGAATACGTTTCCGTTCTTATGTACATCCCACACAGTCAATCCAGGGAAAACGTTTTCGTTCGTATTACATCCCACACAGTTTTATGTATAGGCTCATGTGTGAAAAGTGTAACTATCACACACGCTCTGCCTTGGTTAACCGTTTGCTTTTATCAACAACATCACACACGATTTGATGAAGAAAATTGTGTGGCATTGGGCTATCCATCACAAGCACTTTTACTGGTAGAACCGTTTGCAAAGTTTCATGAGCCATTTAGCAGGTTTATTAGTTTACAATTAATAATTCCAGTATTACGCAAATTCACATTTCATATCGAACATCTGTTTGCCAATTTCATATCAGGCACATAAATATATTTTAACATCACAGTACGATAGCTACTTGAAAACAACACAATACAACATCTAGCTAGTTCAACTTCATAAGAACAATATTAGAACAATATATAAATTTCCCTAATCGAGATCATCCAGGCACGTCTTATCCACCTCTGCTTTCAGTTCAGTAAGAACCTATTTTGCACTGTCCAACTGGGAAAGTGCCTCCTCCTTCGCCAACACCATCTTAGCAAAGTCTGATTTAAAAAATCTGAGCTCATTCTCCACCTTCCTCTTTTTATCCCGCATCTTCAAATATTCTTCAGCGTTGACAACACTTTCTCTAAGCCTACCTCTATTCTCTTCCTCATACATGCTCCAAATATTTGCTATAGGCACATCTTCAAAGACCGTGGCCACTCTTGATCAACCCACTCCAAGTAAGAACACTTATGTTCGTCCTATAATATTTAAAACTAGATCAGTAACAATTGTAGGGGAAATAGGTTTATAGCAAAATTAATCACCAATACTTATTTTGAAAAACTGAAGAAATAGGTTAATTATGACATATCTTCTCAAAAAGATCAATGTGCAAATGAATTAATTGCTAGTGAGACAACAACCAAATTCTGAAACATCAGAAGCTATAATTAACTACAACAAGGCTACAAGTTCTTACTCATGTACTATAAATAAAAAATTGAACATTTTATGAGGAAGGTAAATATAACTACAACAGCATAGCGACAGTGATTGGATGACATCAAATTGATACTAATAGGTGTGTACATGCACAAAGTTAGTAACATAGAACTAATAGCACTAAGGCCGTCCACTATGTATGCCAAAACCGGTGTAAAGACAACTGTTGCTACATCTTGCACCGGTGCCCTGCACTGGCGAACCGATGCAGCGGAAAAAAATCAAGGACCCGGACTCCGGAGCACCTAGTTGCTCCGATGCCCAGTTCCTTCGTGCCATAAAGATTTAGTATTTTATTGCTTGGTTGCTCGGATGTGTGGACCAAAGTTGGCTGCACAAACTACTGGAGCGGTGCCAAATAATTTTCTAATGGCACCGCTGATGAGATGGCAACTTCTTTAGATACTAGGTACAAACTGTGACACTGTCTTAGGATGCGTTTGGTTGAAGGTGTGGTATGAATGGGTTGGGACCGTGACAGTGTCTGAATCACATCTACCAAATCATTTGTAACAACGAAGAGGGTCTAACCTTCTCTGCACATGCCAGAAACTTCCTCCCACTGTCCACAGATTCAAACGCAACTAGCTTCACGCATGGAGATTGATGGTGACAATGAGTAGACAGATCTTCAGCCACCCCGCTCCATTCGTTGCAACTGATGGTCCTACGGAGCTACAAGAGGAAGAAATGACTCATCGACCACCGGGTTAAAATCCTTCATTCCAAGTCATAGCCCGAGAGAGAGAAGAGAGGCATACCCGGGTGGTGAAGGAGTCTTCGGAGGAGGAGGAACCGCTAGAGAGGTCATTGAAGAAGACCATGGCGACCCCGGCGGTAGGATGCGAGACAGTGAGAGCGAGGAAGCAAGCGAGGAAGCGGCTATAGCTTAGGAAGGAAGGAAGGAAGGAGGAAACAGGGGAAATGTGACTTGTGGTCGGGGAGAAAAGTGGGCGGGGAAGGGGAGGGGGGTAGATATTTTTGCGGTAGGCAAAAAATTTGGAAATGTGGAGGGAAACTTGCGCGCGGTGCCGCCGGACACCATTCACTTTGAACGATTGTGTGCATCGCAAACGATTCTTCTGCTTTACGGGCATGGGATGAGTTTGATAATTCAAAATTTGGCAGAAATTTCCCCGGGTATGTCATTGCATAATTTTACACCGCTTGCTAATTTGGGCACACAAAAGAGCGTACAACACACAGACCACGCTTACTGAATCGAGCAATTTTAGTAATTAAACATAGCCAGTTGACCTAAACATTGCTCTAACAAAAGACCAGCATTAAAAACAAAGCCTAAGTACGCATAATTTTAACAAATCCGCCGCCGCGCCGGCCTATGCATCGCCGGTGTGAGATGAGACGTCGATGACTTGTCCTAGCGAAATGTCGCCGTTGGTGGACTTCCCGTCCCCGTGCTGAAGTCGACCGCGTCCTCATCCTCGTCCTCGGTGCCACCCTCAAGGTTGTAGTACACGTAGTAGTGGCTACGCCAGAGCTCGCGTTGGTACTCCACTGCCGATTCCTTGATGAACAGACCTTCTCTACCTCGACCTCGGCCACGCACAACTCCTCCTCCCGGCGCTCCTCGATCTCCGCCGCCTTCTGCATCTCGAGCTCCCGCTCGGCGATCTCATGAGGAAGCAGGTGCTCCATGGCCACTGCCGTCTTTTCGGACATGGGTTACATGCTGGATTCCGAGGTGGCCTGGAATATCTTGGCGTGTGCGTCCTCGATCTTGGCGTGGATGGCCTCGACCCGGGCCAGGGCGACATCGGCGGCACAGACGGCAACTCGAGCGCTCTCGGTGTTTGCAGTCGCCATCATAGCAGCAGCTGCAGCCGTCCCAGCTGCTGTAGCTGCCCTATCGGCTGCAGCAGACATCCTCTCGGCGGATGCGGCCGCGCTCAATGTGGATGCAGCGGCACTCTCGGCGTAGGCGGTCGCGCTCTCGGCGCAGGCGGCGGCGCTCGGGGAGGACGCGGCCATCATACGGGCCTTCACGAAGCGTTTCCACTACGTCATCTTTGCAAGAAGGGGGTGTAGGAATGGGGATCGGGATTCATGGATTCGGGGGTTGCCGGCACTAGAGCAGACGAGCCGGCAAAGCTTAAGGAGGAAGAGTTAAATACACCTAGAAATTTTCATCGCAAACGGTTCCTACAAAAATTGTGTGTGATGTTGTGAATATTTTTATTAGTTGTGAAAGACGAATTTGGAGTAAAGTGGCAACGAATGGTGTTTTAAATGTACGAGAAAGTTTTAGTACTAATACAACTGTCATGTCAAATTTTGGAAAATTTCAGGGGTCATTTGAACTTTTAAGACATTTAAGTGATTTTCTAGCCATCTAATGACCGTAATTCAAATTTGAACTACATGTACATGCAACAGCTAACCATAACGGTTTGAAAAATCATATTTGTGCACTTGTGTGCGAGTTAATTCCATGTGCAGTAAATTAGAAGGAACTTTCAAACATATTGGTCTCATGGCATGGACACAGGCATGGAGTGCCATGGCATTTAAATTCCAAAAATAAAAAAATTATCAGAAAAACATGAAACCTACCTTGATGTAATGTCATGCCACCAAGATGATGTGGTAAAAAATTGACGAAAGTTTGGACACACACCCCTCACAAACCGGAGCAACCCACTAGAAGGCTCGTGGTTCCGAGAGGGAACAATGCATGTTTGATGACGAACGGGAGATAACTTCCTCTTACGGCCTTCAATTTTTTTCTATGTTTAACGTGCACTAATACAACTGCCATTTGAAAATGTGGAAAATTTCAGGGGTCATTTGACCTTTTAAAGACTTTTAAGTGATTTTCTAGCCATTTAATGATTGCAATTCAAATTTGAACTACATCTACATGCAACAGCTAACCATAACGGTTTGAAAAGTCATTTTTGTGTACTTGTGTGTGAGTTAATTCCATGTGCAGTAAATTAGAAGGAATTTTCAAACATATTGCTCTCACGGCATGGACACATGCATGGAGTGCCATGGCATTTTAATTCCAAAAATTAAAAAATGATCAAAAAACATGAAACCTAGCTTGCTGTAATGTCATGCCACGAAGATGATGTGGTAAAAAAATTGGCCTGTTTGACAAAAGTTTGGACACACACCCCTCACAAACTAGAGCAACTCACTAGAAGGCTCGTGGTTCCGAGAGGGAACAATGCATGTTTGATGACGAACGGGAAATTGCTTCCTCTTACGGCCTTCAAAAATTTTCTATGTTTATTAACGTGGACTAATACAACTTTCATGTGAAAATTTGGAAAATTTCTGGGGTCATTTGACCTTTTAAAGTCATTTATGTGATTTTCTAGCCATTTAATGACCGTAATTCAAATCTAAACTACATCTACATGCAACGGCCAACCATAACGGTTTGAAAAATCATATTTGTGTACTTGTGTGCGAGTTAATTCCTTGTGCAGTAAATTAGAAGGAATTATCAAACATATTGGTCTCACGGCATGGACACATGCATGGAGTGCCATGGCATTTAAATGCCAAAAAATAAAAAAATGATCAGAAAAACATGAAACCTTGCTTGATGTAATGTCATGCGACCAAGATAATTTGGTAAAAAATTGGCCTGTTTGACGAAAGTTTGGACACACACCCCTCACAAACAGGAGAAACCCACTAGAAGGCTCGTGGTTCCGAGAGGGAACAATGCATGTTTGATGACGGACGGGGGATACCTACCTCTTACGGCCTTCAAATATTTCCTACGTTTAACATGCAATAATACAACTGTCATGTGAAATTTTGGAAATTTTCAGGGGTCATTTGACCTTTTAAAGACATTTAAGTGATTTTCTAGCCATTTAATGACCGCAATCCAAATTTGAACTACATCCACATGCAATGGCTAACCATAACAGTTTGAAAAATCATATTTGTGTACTTGTGTGCGAGTTAATTCCATATGCAGAAAATTAGAAGGAATTTTCAAACATATTGGTCTCACGGCATAGACACATGCATGGAGTGCCATGGCATTTTAATTCCAAAAAATTAACCAATGATCAGAAAAACATGAAACCTTGCTTGATGTAATGTCATGCCACGAAGATGATGTGGTAAAAAAATTGGCCTGTTTGACGAAAGTTTGGACACACACCCCTCACAAACCGGAGCAACTCACTAGATGTCTGGTGGTTCCGAGAGGGAGCAATGCATGTTTGATGACGAACGGGAAATAGCTTCCTCTTATGGCCTTCAAATTTTTTCTATGTTTATTAACGTGCAGTAATATAAGTGTCATGTGAAAATTTGGAAAATTTCAGGGGTCGCTTGACCTTTTAAAGACATTTAAGTGATTTTCTAGCCATTTAATGACCGTAATTCAAATTTGAACTACATATAAATGCAACGGCCAACCATAACGGTTTGAAAAATCATATTTGTATACTTGTGTGCGAGTTAATTCCTTGTGCACTAAATTAGAAGGAATTATTAAACATATTGGTTTGACGGCATGGACACATGCGTGGAGTGCCATGGCATTTTAATTCCAAAAAATTAAAAAATGATCAAAAAGACATGAAGCTTGCTTGATGTAATGTGATGCCACCAAGATGATGTGGTAAATAAATTGGCATGCTTGACGAAAGTTTGGACACACACCCCTCACAAACCGAAGCAACTCACTAGAAGGCTCGTGTTTCTGAGAGGGAACAATGCATGTTTGATGACGAACAGGAGATAGCTTCCCCTTACGGCCTTCAACTATTTTCTGCATTTAACATGCACTAATACAACAGTCATGTGAAAATTTGAGAAATTCCAGGGGTCATTTGACCTTTTAAAGACATTTAAGTGATTTTCTAACTATTTAATGACCGTAATTCAAATTTGAACTACATCAACATGCAATAGCTAACCATAACGGTTTGAAAAATCATAGTTGTGTACTTGTGTGCGAGTTAATTCCATGTGTAGTAAATCAGAAGGAATTTTCAAACATATTGGTCTCACGGCATGGACACATGCATGGAGTGTCATGGCATTTAAATTCCAAAAAATAAAAAGATGATGAGAAAAACATGAAACCTTGCTTGATGTAATGTCATGCCACCAAGAAGATGTGGTAAAAAAATTGGCCTGTTTGATGAAAGTTTGGACACACCCCCTCACAAACCGAAGCAACTTACTAGAAGGCTCGTGGTTCCGAGAGGGAACAATGCATGTTTGATGACAAACGGGAGATAACTTCCTCTTGCAGCCTTTAATTTTTTTTCTATGTTTAACGTGCACTAATACAATTGTCACGTGAAAATTTGGAAAATTTCAAGGGTCATTTGACCTTTTAAAGACATTTAAGTGATTTTCTAGCCATTTAATGACTGTAATTCAAATTGGAACTACATCTACATGCAACGGCTAACCATAACGGTTTGAAAATTCATATTTGTGTACTTGTGTGCGAGTTAATTCCATGTGCAGTAAATTAGAAGGAATTTTCAAACATATTGCTCTCACGGCATGGACACATGCATGGAGTGCCATGGCATTTTAATTCCAAAAAATTAAAAAACGATCGGAAAAACATGAAACCTTGCTTGATGTAATGTCATGCCACCAAGATGATGTGGTACAAAAATTGGCCTGTTTGAACAAAGTTTGGACACACACCCCTCACAAACCGGAGCAACTCACTAGAAGGCTCGTGGTTCCGAGAGGGAACAATGCATGTTTGATGACGAACGGGAGATAGCTTCCTCTTACGGCCTTCAATTTTTTCCTACGTTGAACATGCACTACTACGACTGTCATGTGAAAATTTGGAAAATTCTAGGGGTCATTTGACCTTTTAAAGACATTTTAGTGATTTTATAGCCATTTAATGACCGTAATTCAAATTTGGACTACATCTACATGCAACGGCTAACCATAACGGTTTGAAAAATCATATTTGTGTACTTGTGTGCGAGTTAATTCCATGTGCAGTAAATTAGAGGGAATTTTCAAACATATTGTTCTCATGGCATGGACACATGCATGGAGTGCCATGGCATTTTAATTCCAAAAAATTAACAAATGATCAGAAAAACATGAAACCTTGCTTGATGTAATGTCATGCCACCAAGATGATGTGGTACAAAAATTGGCCTGTTTGACAAAAGTTTGGACACACACCCCTCACAAACCGGAGCAACTCACTAGAAGGCTCGTGGTTCTGAGAGGGAACAATGCATGTTTGATGACGAACGGGAGATAGCTTCCTCTTACGGCCTTCAAATTTTTCCTATGTTTAACGTGCACTACTACGACTGTCACGTGAAAATTTGGAAAATTCTAGGGGTCATTTGACCTTTTAAAGACATTTTAGTGATTTTATAGCCATTTAATGACCGTAATTCAAATTTGAACTACATGTACATGCAACGGCTAACCATAACGGTTTGAAAAATCATATTTTTGTGTACTTGTGAGCGAGTTAAAAAATCATCAGACGATGTAAATATCTGGTGTTCAAAAAAGAAAAATGTAAAGATCTGGTAAGACAACCGGCCCCCACACGATTGGTACTCTATCTCGCGGGAATCGTGTGTAATTCAAACTACAGTACTCGTAAATTCTGGCAACCGGCGTGTGCATTGTTCCCATCGATCTAGATTCCGGCTGCCAATAAATACTACCTTGCTCATGTCGTCCCGCCTGCATTCTCATCTACATCCTCCCCTCGCTCGCTCGCCCTCTGTCTCTCTCTCTCTCTCAAATTTCTGCCATGGCGCCGCCCGTCTGCCCACGCGCCGACGAGGAGTCGCCGCCCCCCGAGGACGCTCACTCGAATAGCAGTGATGAGGACCCCTACACGCCGTCGAACGAGGTTGCGCTGGACCCCCCCCCCCCCAACTTTGGATTGGTTTTGGGGCCAGTACAATCTTTGTCAGTGGAAGTCGCTGCCGCCGGCTGAGAAAGCCAGGCAAGTGGCATTCAAGAAGGAGATGGCAGAGGAGGAAGCCAGGTACCAAGCGACCTGTGAAGCCCGTGATGCCGCCTGGAAAAAGGAGGCGGCGGAGCTTTGGGGGCGGGCGCGTCGTCGTGCGGAGGAGGTGTACGAAGACGGGTACTTCGCGAGGAAGGTCAAAGGCGCTGGGCGCCTCATCGCTGCTTGGAGGTGGGCCGATAAGCTCCAGCGTGCCACCAACGACGAGCTCCGGTGAGCGCCCAATGAAATGGCAAGATCGTTCACGCTCGTCCGCCAGCAAGAGGCAGATCGGTACGTCTAGCGCTGCGAGGCGGAGGAGGCGGAGTATTGCCTCCGCACTAGGAAGACGCCGCGTAGCAGGGAGCTGCTGGCGAGGGGCTGTCAGAATACTGGCCTCAGGAGGAATACTGGCCACGTATATGTAATGATATTATATATATTCTGTGATGAACTGATACGTCTCCAACGTATCTATAATTTTTGATTGTTCCATGCTGTTATATTATCAATCTTGGATGTTTTATAATCATTTTATATCATTTTTTGGTACTAACCTATTGACATAGTGCCAAGTGCCAGTTGTTGTTTTCTGCATGTTTTTATATCGCAGGAAATCAATATCAGATGGAGTCCAAATGCAAAGAAACTTCACAGAGAATTCTTTTGGACCAAAATACACATAATGGGCCCTGGCTGTGCCTAGGGGGTGCTCCAAGGAGAGCACAGCCCACCAGGGCGCGCCAAGAGGCCCAGGCGCGCCCTGGTGGGTTGTGCCCACCTCGGGTATCCCCCGGATCGCCTCTTTGCTCTATAAATACCCCAATATTCCCAAAACCCTAGGGCAGTCGACGAAAATCAATTCCAGCCGCCACAGAGTCTAGAACCACCAGATCCAATCTAGACACCATCACGGATGGGGTTCACCACCTCCATTGGTGCTTCTCCGATGATGCGTGAGTAGTTCTTTGTAGACCTTCGGGTCCGTAGTTAGTAGCTAGATGGCTTCCTCTCTCTCTGAATTCTCAATACAATGGTCTCTTGGAGATCCATATGATGTAACTCTTTTTGTGGTGTGTTTGTTGGGATCTGATGAACTTTGAGTGTATGATCAGTTATATCTTTTTATATCCATGAAAGTATTTTAGTTTCTTTGATCTCTTTTATGCATGATCTCTTATAGCCTCGTATTTCTTCTCCGATATTTGGGTTTTGTTTGGCCAACTTGATCTATTTATCTTGCAATGGGAAGAGGTGCTTTGTAGTGGGTTCGATCTTACGGTGCTTGATCCCAGTGACAGAAGGGGAACCGACACGTATGTATCGTTGCTACTAAGGATAAAATGATGGGGTCTACCTCTACATAGATAGATCTTGTCTACATCATGTCATCGTTCTTATTGCATTACTTCGTTTCTGCATGAACTTAATACACTAGATGCATACTGGATAGCAGTCGATGTGTGGAGTAATAGTAGTAGATGCAGGCAGGAGTCGGTCTACTAATCTTGGACGTGATGCTTATATAATGATCATTGCTTGGATATCATCATGAATATTTGAAGTTCTATCAATTGCCCATTAGTAATTTGTTTACCCATCATTTGCTATTTTTCTCGAGAGAAGCCACTAGTGAAACCTACGGCCCCAGGTCTCTTTCACATATTATTTGCCTTTGAGATCTACCTTTCCTTTGCATTTATTTTCAGATCTATTAAACTGAAAATACAAAAATACCTCGCTGCGTTTTATTTATATTTATTTTATTTGGCGTTCGATCTATCAATCCACTACAATGTCCTCACGTCTGTTTGCCCACTTGGGGCGCCACTACCCGAAAGGGATTGACAACCCCTTTTACACGTCGGGTTCCGAGTAGTTGTTATTTGTGTGCATGGGCTGTTTACGTTGTGTTGCATGGTTCTCCTACTGGTTCAATAACCTTGGTTTCATATCTGTGGGAAATACCTACTACTTATGTGTTGCATCATCCCTTTTTCTTTGGGGAAATACCGACGTAGCTTCATGCCGCTATCAAAAGGAATTTCTGGCGCCGTTGCCGGGGAGGATCAAGTCAAGATAGTCTCCCGTCAACTCGCCAATTTCTAGCGCAGTTGCCGGGGAGAATCAAGTCAATATAGTCTCCCGTCAACTCACCAATTTCTCGCGCCGTTGCCGGGGAGGATCTTCAACATATACCAGTTCCTAATCACAAATCTCATCTCCTCGCAATTTACATTATTTGCCATTTGCCTCTCGTTTTCCTCTCCCCCACTTCACAAAAATTTGTCGTTTTATTCGCCCCTCTTTTTCACTTGCTGTTTTTTCGTTAGATCTATCTTTTGCTTGCAATCATAAGTGATTTCGGTATGGCACCAACAGATCATGGCCTAACTCCTAAGATGGGATGTACAGACAATCTGGATGCTAAAACTTATATCTTGGGGCAAGGGAACGTTATGGGAAAAGAACGTATCCAAGAATTTTTCAATTGTGTTGGAAATCTGAGTCTTGATGATGCTCCTATACTTAAAACTACTAGATCTTATGAGGATCCTATTTCAGCACTAGTTCTGAAACTTGAAAGTAAATTTATTCGTACTCATCCTACTTTGCAAAGACTATTTTTTGAGCTTCCCGAAATAAAGAATCCTAGGGCTAAAAAGTTGGCCACTCTTCTTCTTATGAATGAGTTTGACTACATAATACGGGAAGCTAGGGAAATCTATGATTTTTATGGTATGAATCATGAAAAACCCATGATAGATGAAATTCTTTACAATAGTGACTATGCACTAAGGAATTTGCTTGGGGATAATAAAATCTTTGATGAGAATATTAAAAAGGAAGTCCCCGTTCTAGATATAATCCAACAAGTTTTCAATAATGTTAATGAACATTACTCTTGGATTGTTGCAGGAAATCAAAGGGGTTATGATGAAAACCAACTTAGGAATGCTAAAGTTTCCATGGATAATATGTTTTATATTGTGTTTACAAAACCCCATGATGAAAACACCTCAAAAAAATTAAGAAGAAGGATGGCAAAACTTAGATCCTTGCTTTATGCCTAGCTAAGGGCGTAAAACTATAGCCCTTGTTGGGAGGCAACCCAATTAATACAGTTTATTTTTGCTTTTCGCTTTCTGTTCTTGTGTGTTTGCACAATTATGCTACTGTTATGATTGTGTTTTTATTGTTTTAATTAGTATTTGTGCCAAGTAAAGCCTTTAGGATCTTCTTGGGTGATAGTTATTTGATCTTGCTGAAAAACAGAAACTTATGTGCTCACGAAAACAATTGTTAAAAATCACCAGAGCATAATGCCAATTCTTTTTGCAGAAGATTAATATCGAAATTACCCAGGTCGTCCTAAGTTTTCAGAATTTTTGGAGTTACAGAAGTATTCGGAATAGTCAGATTGCTACAGACTATTCTGTTTTGACAGATTCTGTTTTCTTTGCGTTGTATGCTTATTTTGATGGCTCTATGGTTTTCTTTGATGAGTTTTTGCCATAGAGAAGTTGGAATACAATATATATAATACAAAAGCAAAATATGAATTGGTTTGATACAATACTTATAGTAGTGGTTTGCTTTCTTATACTAACGGATCTCATGAAGGTTTTGTTGAGTTTTGTGTGATTACAGTTTTCAAGTTTTGGGTTATCTTACGACGGATGAAGGAATAAGGATAGAAGAGCCTAATCTTGGGGATGCCCCGACATCCCAAGCTATTATCCAAAAATGAGCAAACAACTAAGCTTGGGGATGTCCCCGAGTGGCATCCCCTCTTTCTTCTAACGACCATCGGTATTTTACTCGAAGCTATATTTTTATTTGTTACATACTATGAGTTTTGCTTGGAACGTCTAGTATGATATGAGTGTTTTATTGTTTTATTTTGTGTTTTAAGTCTTGATCCCTTGCTGGACACGCCTATTTGAGAGAGCCAGAATTATGTCATGACTTGTTAGAATTGCTCTCTATGCTTCACTTAAATCTTTTATGAGCTATGGAATTGATCTAATGCTTCACTTATATCTTTTTGAGCACGGTGTGCTTTAGTACTTTTGGAGAAATGCTCTCTTGCTTCACTTAGATTTATTTGAGAGTTAGTAAAATTTTCAATAAATTCTCTCTTGCTTCACTTAAATTATTTTGAGAGAAAGAAAAATTTATGCTCGTGATCTTCACTAATATTTCTTTGAGCTTATGAAAAGCAACCCATGAAAATTAGTCCCAAACTGATAGATATCCAAGAAGGATATAATAAAAACTTTCATGAAGATCATTGGACAAAATAAACTTGATTCTTAGTAATAGTTTTGAGATATGATGATGTGATATGTGAGTTGTGTTAATGAGTAATTATGCTTTAGTAAGAATATTGGTGTTAAGGTTTGTGATTCCCTATGCAAGCACGAAAATCAATAGTCATGCAATGAGATTATATCCTACTTTTGGTGCATTATTCAGTGTTAATTATGCTTAATGCTTGCTTATGAGATTATTCGTTTCTTGGTTGGTCGCTTCTCAATCTTTTGCTAGCCTTCATTTTGCACTAAGTATGATCTCTACTTGTGCATCCAAAATCCTTTAACCAGTTTTGCCACATGAGTCCACTATATCTACCTATATGCGGTATTCTTTTGCCGTTCTAAGCAAATTTGCATGTGCCATCCCTAATTTTTAAAATAAACTTCTCTTTTGTGTGTTCATTTCGCTCGTGGAGCGGTGAGGGGAGGCTCATATTTTCCATGCTAGACGTGTTATTCTCACGATGAGTGTTTATTCACTTGTCATTGCACGAGAGTAAGGCAAAGGTTTTAGGGATGCCCAGTCCCGAAATGAAAAAAATGAATTTACTTTATGTTGTCAAATAATAAATTCCTTGGAAAGTGTTGGTATGGAGGGCAACCGTGGATACGGCTAGCCATGGAAAGTGAAAGTATGGTGGAAAAAGGAATAAACTTTATTTTATGTTTGGGAACCGCCTATGATATATCTAGCATGGAAAGTATTGGGAACTCTAAGTCGTTTTCGTTGGTGGGAAGGATACACCTCCCAAAATGTTTTTATCTCTAAGTTTTTCGCTTTGAGCTCTGGCACCTCTACAAATCCCTACTTCCCTCTGTGAAGGGCCTTTCTTTTACTTTATGCAATTTTTATTTTGAATTTGAGTCTCCATCTTCTCTTATAAAAGAACCAACTAAGCGGCAATATGATCGTACTTGAGTATTGGGTGTAGCTAATATGCGAGTGCGTTTCATGAATGGATCAATGGTTGAGCATGATGGGCTAGGGATAACTTATTTTAGCGTTGATATTTTGAAAGACATGGTTGCTTATTGATATGCTTGAGTATTTAAATTATCATGTCAAAACTAGACTATTGCCTTGAATCACATAAAAGTCCAAATGTCCATGCTATAAAGAAAAGAATATGATATGACATGTTAGGCAGCATTCCACATCAAAAATTCTATTTTTATCACTTACCTACTTGAGGACGAGTAGGAGTTAAGCTTGGGGATACTGATACGTCTCCAATGTATCTATAATTTTTTATTGTTCCATGCTGTTATATTATCAATCTTGGATGTTTTATAATCATTTTATAGTCATTTTATACCATTTTTCGGTACTAACCTATTGAGATAGTGCCAAGTGCCAGTTGCTGTTTTCTGCATGTTTCTTACATCGTAGGAAATCAATATCAAACGGACTCCAAATGCAACGAACCTTCACGGAGATTTTTTTTGGACCAGAAGACACATAATGGGCCCTGGCTGCGCCTCGGGGGGGTGCTCCGAGGAGGGCACAACCCACCAGGGTGCGCCAGGAGGCCCAGGCACGCCCTGGTGGGTTGTGCCCACCTCGGTTGCCCCCCGGACCGCCTCTTTGCTCTATAAATACCCCAATATTCCCAAAACCCTAGGGAGTCGACGAAAATCAATTCCAGCCGCCGCAGAGTCCAGAACCACCAGATCCAATCTAGACACCATCACGGATGGGGTTCACCACCTCCATTGGTGCCTCTCCGATGATGCGTGAGTAGTTCTTTGTAGACCTTCAAGTCCGTAGTTAGTAGCCAGATGGTTTCCTCTCTCTCGCTGAATTCTCAATACGATGGTCTCTTGGAGATCCATATGATGTAACTCTTTTTGTTGTGTGTTTGTTGGGATCTGATGAACTTTGAGTTTATGATCAGTTATATCTTTTTATATCCATGAAAGTATTTGAGTTTCTTTATCTCTTTTATGCATGATCTCTTATAGCCTCGTATTTCTTCTCTGATATTTGGGTTTTGTTTGGCCAACTTGATCTATTTATCTTGCTGGGAAGTGGTGCTTTGTAGTGGGTTCGATCTTATGGTGCATGATCCCAGTGACAGAAGGGGAACCGACACGTATGTATCGTTGCTACTAAGGATAAAATGATGGGGTCTATCTCTACATAGATAGATCTTGTCTACATCATGTCATCGTTCTTATTGCATTACTCCATTTCTCCATGAACTTAATACACTAGATGCATGCTGGATAGCGGTTGATGTGTGGAGTAATAGTAGTAGATGTAGGCAGGAGTCGGTCTACCAATCTTGGACGTGATGTCTATATAATGATCATTGCCTGGATATCATCATGATTATTTGAAGTTCTATCAATTGCCCAACAGTAATTTGTTTACCCACCGTTTGCTATTTTTCTCGAGAGAAGCCACTACTGAAACCTACTGCCCCCGGGTCTCTTTCTCATATTATTTGCCTTTGAGATCTACTTTTCCTTTGCATTTATTTTCAGATCTATTAAACTAAAAATACAAAAATACCTCGTTATGTTTTCTTTTTATTTATTTTATTTGGCGTTCGATCTATCAATCTACTACAATTTCCTCACGTCCATTTGCCCATCTTGGGGCGCCGCTACCCGAAAGGGATTGATAACCCCTTTTACACGTCGGGTTGCGAGTAGTTGTTATTTGTGTGCAGGGGCTGTTTATGTTGTGTTGCTTGGTTCTCCTACTAGTTCGATAACCTTGGTTTCATATCTGAGGGAAATAACTACTGCTGCTGTGCTGCATCATCCCTTCCTCTTTGGGGAAATATCGACGTAGCTTCAAGCCGCTATCATGAAATAATGAACAATTAATATATATGCATATATATATATTATGAATTCCATTTTCTATCAATTTTTGTATACTAATTTGAATCTAGCAGTTATCATCCACATATACTGTGGAAAGCGTACATACACACATTGAAACAGAACATATAAGAATGGAAAACAGAGTACAAACATTGAAACAGAGCAATAAATAGAGCAATACTATGATTGCTGTGAATACATAGCTACCCACGTCGAAACGACTCAACAAAATAAAACGCGTCCATGAGACCATGACTAGCAGCCCTTGCCTACGGTAGCTCTTGGCTCTGCCTGAACTCGTGCAGGCGTTCGTCCAAGCGGTCAACACCCTCATGGTACATCTGGAGCGCGATCTCGAGCTCCAAGTTGGCTATTTCATCGGAGATCACCATCTCGATAATGTGACGGCCATGTTCCTCTACTGCGCCCAGGTGGACACCTGGGCCAAGGAGGCGGTCGAGCCTACCGACCAGCGTGTTGGCATCGAGCGGGCTGCGGACAAGGCGAACGGCGCGACACATCCGAATGGCGCAGCGGGCGTCCGGTGCAAGTACAACGTGGCCGGCCTTTGGTGCAAGTACGGCGTAGAGGGACCCTGCCCACTCCTGGCGAGGAATGGGGGTACTGATGGGACATGTACCCAGCTGTGACGCCCTGTCGACAGCAGGCAAGCGCCGATGGATCCGCTCTTGCTGTGCGGCGCTCCAACGGTCTCGCCGTGCGGCGAGCCGCAGCGTATCAGCGCGGACACGCCTAGCTTGCTCTGCGGCGCGCCATCGATAATGTTGTGTGGCAAGCTACAGCCTCTCGGCGCTGACATGCCTATCTTGATCCGCGGCGCTGAAGCGCCATGCGCCAAGGGTCTGCTCAACCCTGGCAATGATGTGCATCACGGCGTCGTCCATCGCGTTGCCGGGGAGCGCCTCGGCCTCGACGGGCCGTGGCGCCTGCTCATTTTCCTTGTCGACGAGGTTGATGGCAGAGGCGACGCTTTGGTGGGTTGGCATGCTTGGAAAAGGTGGATGTGCTACAGGCTGCGCTTGTTGCCTCCGTGCGTCGCGCGCCGCCTAGTTTTATGCACAATATCGCTGGGTGGCGGGAAACCGGTGAGGAAATGGCGGGAAACGGTGGTGTGTTCATAAAATGCCATCAATTAATGGAAACTTAGAATAGAAGGAACATCGAGCTAGCACAAGAAGTAGATGATGATCAGATGATCATTTATCCTAGTTAATTATGCATGTAATAGTTTACTTTGGTGTGTGGAAACTTCATGTGTGTACTAGCCACCTATGTAATTGGATGTTTGCCGCGTATTACACACATCTTGTTTATGTGAAAGGTTTCTGTTCTCTTGGCTCAACACAAACAGTTTATCGGAATGAACTGTATGCCCTCCATTGCACACACATTGATCTGGTTGAACCGTTTCTGTTGCATTGCCTAATTGAAAACAGTTCATCCGAGTGAACCGTATGCCGTATATTGCACACACCTTGATCTGGCTAACCGTTTGTTTTGTGTTGCCTAATCACAAACAGTTCATCCGAGTGAACCATAAGCTGTATATCACACATGCCTTCATCTGGCTGCTCGTTTCTTTCGTTCTGCCACATCGCAAACAGTTAATTAAACTGAACCATATGTCCTGCATCAAAAACGCAACTAAAATCTGAACCGTTTTACGCATCCGTCATCGCAAATGTTTTGCACCTTTTTTGACAGTTTTTACACCATCGTTTGCGATTAATGCATCACACACAGTTTCGTCAAAGGGTCTCTGATCATAGTGTCGCGTTAGCAGCAACCTGCAACAGTGAAGGTTCTAAATGATGCTCTCGCCAAGTGTAAGAACGTCAGAGAGACTATAACAGAACATTCGAAATTCAAGTTCTTCACTAGCGATTGTTGCTTTCAAGAACAAAATTTGGAAACCTCTCATAGGTGTGGATACTATGCCATGGCTATTAGGGACGACTTTTTGAAGAAAAGAAACTATTTGCGTAATCATAACCAGATCATCAAGTGGTCTGAAGAGATGGAGAGGGACATGGACATAGGGGAACTATTAACTGATCATGGCCGCCTCCAAAAGGTGTTGGCCAGAATCAACAATAAAGAGGTTGTAAATGAGGATAAGAAGTTTCACTTCCAGCTAGATCATGGCCGAGTCGAAGACATATTATGGTAATCGATTGCGAGCGATACAGTGCTTCAAAACATCTTGATTCATTGTTCATTTTATGAGTTGATAAATTTACATGTTTATTTGTTGCCCTGCACTTCTTATATTGTATGTTTGCTTCATTAATAATATTAATTATTGTAACACCGTTGTAATATGATTGTTTGAATTCAATGGGATGGTCGAGTGGAAAATACTCCTTCGGTGCCAAAATAACGCTGTCGCGGCAGCAATTTCTTCATATGCTGACATCACTACCAGTGGCGGGCGGCAAAGGTGCCTGCCACTGCTAGTACGCACAACAGTGGCGGGCAGTGATTGTATTTGTGGTGAGAGGTAACTTCTGCCCACCACTATAGCGCTGTCATCAGTGGCATGGGCGACCCCTAGCTTGTCTTATCTAACTTATGTATGTACTCAGATATTGTTGTTTCCACTGACTCTTGTGTATTCGAGTTTATCTATTCGAGCCCTCGAGGCCCCTGGCTTGTAATATCAAGCTTGTATAATTTTAATTTGTGTGTAGAGTTGTGTTGTGATATCTTCCCGTGAGTCCCTGATCTTGATCGTACACACTTGCGTGTATGATTAGTGTACAATTGAATCGGGGGCGTCACAGGGTCTCATGGGCAGAAGTTCTCTTTCGAGCGGAAGCGACAGAAGGTTTTACCAATGAAGACAGCCGAATCCCCGGCAGGTCGGGCACGATAGCCACTCTGGCACTAGTATAGCGAGGTGCTATACAAACGGTTTTTAACCCCTTTCCGCGACGGCATTTTGAACCGTCGCCTAGTGAGTGACTGTGATAGGGGGGTCCATCCCACATGACCCAGAAACCGTCAGGGATATGCCCTCATGGCACACACGCTCGGCAAATTGAGGTCGTGTGCGACCAGTGAGAGATCAAATACAGTTATACGTACAGTAGTGCTAAAAAAATCAATTATACAGGTGAAATCATTTTCGGTCGTAAGTTCATCCCACACAGTCAGTCCCCGCTAAATGTTTCTGTTCGTATATACATCTCACACAGTTGCTCCAAGGAAAACGTTTCTGTTCGCAGGTACACCACACACAATTTTCCCCGTTAAATTGTTTGTGATAGCGTTTCCATTGCACACGGTATTAACAATTTTATCGTTTGCGTTATTGAATGCATCATACGCGGTACGTAGAAGAAACTGTGTGGCAATGTAACATCCCAAAATTCTAAATTTTGGAATGTTATATTAAATAATTAGTTTTGATTGTTTGTTTGATTGTTGTGTGAATGACTGAGTGAAATTGAGTGCAATTTGAAACTTTTTGTAAGTTGAATGTGAGGGAATGAAATGACTTTCCAAAACTTTCACCTTGCATTTATGATCTCCATGAATTCAAATTCATTTCATCACAAAACCATAGAGTGAGGATAATATGACTTCTTCCATTTAAAGAAAATAAAAAGGGATTTGAAAGGATTTGAATTCCATCTGAAAACATTTCAAATTCAGAAACTTTATGCAACTCAATGATCCTCATGAGAGAAGATAAAATGACTTCTTCAAAGATGAGTTGGAAGTTTCAAAGAAACAACTTGAAAGTCACTTGGAAGTTATTTGAGTTTTCAAATTTCAAATTCTCTGAAACATCTTCAAACAGACAGAAGTAATATGACACTTCAAAATTCCGAGGCATTTGGAATATATTTGGCCAAGGAAAGGCAGAAAAGATTTGAAAGTGGTTTGATATTCAAATTCAAAGCCACTTAGAGGTTATTTGGTTTTTATACAAATTATTTTTCTCCTAAAAATAAATAAATGAAAATAAGGGTAAAATGATTCCCTTCAATGTAATATTAGGAGAAAATAAATTTTAAATAAGTTTAGTATTTTGAAAATGATTTTTATTGGTTTTTATTGCAACATCACTACTGTTTGATTTTTTTACTTCTTGTGGATGTTATTTGTCTCTGAAAAAATAGTTCAGGTTTTAGGATTTCTTTTTCTGAAGATTTTGATATATAATATGTCTATATAAAAGCCATGTTACTTTTCCTTTATTTCGTTTTCTTTCTCTGTGTTTACTTAAATAAAGGGCCGAAGCCTCTGTTGCCAGCCGGCCCAGCTGCCCTCTCTCTCTCCCCTCACCCCATCGGCCCACTAGGCCACCGCAGCCCAGCTCGCCTCAGCCTGTCTTGCTGCGCCCGCACCCGAACTCCCTCCCAACCGGTCGATCGCTCCCTCCCTCTCTCTCCCGCGATGCTGACAGGCGGGCCCCACCATCTTCTTCCACCTCCTCAATGCCCGCGCCCGAATCTCGCAACCCTGCGCCCGACGTCGCTACGGCCGTCGCCCTTGATCGCTAAAACCCTGACCCCTCTCCCACGTCAATCCTCCTATAAATACCGCCGCCCCCTCCTTGTTCGATCCCTTCCATCTCCCCTCAAAATCTCCCTCGGATTCGAGCTCCACGAGCTTCCGAAGTTCCGCCGCTGCCACTATCTCCGGCGACCAATTTTGTCGCCACCGGAGGTCTCCGAGAGGTATCGTTGCCCTCGTCCTTTCTATATCCCTCAAATCCACAGGTCCCTGACCCCTTTTCTCGCGCATCTCGGCAAGGGAGCGACGTCCCCGACGACTCCCGCATCACGTCGGCGCCGCCCGCTACTCCAGCAGCTTGTCGCTGTCGCAAGAGGACGCCTCCAACGCCGAAGAGGTCACCTCGAGCTCTCCTTCGTGCGACCCCCCCCCCGACCATCCCTGGAGTCCAGCTCACCTCGCCATTGCACTGTAAGCCGTCGTCGCCGCCTACCGTCCGATCTGTTATTGATGCGCTAGATTAGATGTAACGAACGGTTAGGTTTTTCTGTTTATAGATCGGTTTAGTTCCGGTTTGTTACAGTTTTTATATGGTTTAGATCGGTTCAGGTCTAGTCGGTTTAGCCATTTGGTCTTTCAGTTTTAGCCCGTACGCATTTCTATAATTTTACAACCGAGCGCTAGATAGTTTCCGATCGCCCTTGTTAGGCCCAGTAGCACCCGTCTGTTTGTTTTGTTTTGTTTTGTTTTTAGTTTCTGTTTTTAACAGAATAGTTTCAATTTTGTAAAATCAGTTTCTCCTAGTATAATTAATATTTTTAATTGAATATTTTTATCTAGTTTGCAAATTTCCTAAAATTCCTGTAGAAAATAAGTTTGGTCATGTTTGAAGTTTTAAAAATTGATTTGCATGAATTTTACTCAGATTAGTATTTTTGCTATAACTAGAGCTAGGATTAATATTTTTAGCGATTCTTTTTGCTACTGTTTTGTTTTCACATTGCCTATCAGCAGGATTAGTTTGGGTAATTTTTAGAATTCATTAAAATTATTTACCTCGAAAACAGTGTTGTTTTGCTTTTAGTACTTTGTTGCTGTTTTATTTTATTATTAAATAGTTTTAAAATTATTTTCTTTTGTTGTTTTTGTTTTGTTCAGATTAGTTTCTATACAGCTAGAAGATGAACTTTTATTTACAGGAAAAATTTATTTTATTTTCTTACTAGTTTTGTTCTAGGCGATAACTTTTAATGTGTTTCTTTTTGCACAAATTTTTTATGTTGTTTTCTTTTCTGTTAGTTAATAAAAAAATCTTGTTTTGATTCTGTTAAAGAAAGTTTTAGTAGGATAAAACTATTTTCTAGTTGTTTGCTTGAAGTAATGAAAACCATGAGTTGAGTTCATCGATTTTTTTGGTTTTGTTTTGATTGCTAGAATGTTTGCTTATATGAATGCTATGTTTGTTAATATAGATTTTCAGCGGAGTGACGAATAGTTCTACCAAGTCTTTATTCTGACAGCGTTATAATCTTCATCAACTTACCAGGCAAGTTCACTTTGACCATGCTTTTCATACCTATGTTTTTATTGTATTTAGTGTCATCTTTGCAACAAATCCCTCCAGTAGTGATATTGAATCCTTGTAGTTGAGTAGTATGCATGAGGTGGGAACTCATCATCCTGTTACCAAGCCCGGGATGTTATTTATTCTAATGCTACGCTATAGTAGACGGGGTTGGTATGAGTGCTCAGGAGTGGTGTGAGAATGGAGGACTCTACATCAATGACGATAACTTCATGATGGCAGCGACAAGGACTGCATCTTCAGGACTTCAAGACCTCAAGATTTTGAGACTCGAGACAAGAATTCAATACACACTACTGGGTGAAGGACGGATTTGATGGGCAACCTGGGGCAACCAGTGGATGGCCAGGATGCATGGAGAAGCGCCATGACATCTTGCGGAAAGCTTCACCCAGACTCAAAGAGATGGAAGAATGCTTCATGCCCGGAAGCTTACCTGTGCAACCGCAAGTAACTATGGGCCCTGACTTGGTTGACCATAGTTGTGACTCTGGCTGGGACGGTGCTAGCAGATGTAGAACTACAGTAGGATTGGATGAGCACCGGACCGTGGTCGGAGGAACTCTTTGGAAGACCATGTTTCGATCATCCTGTTCTCAAACGATCTGAAGTGCGAGGACGAAAAGGGAGGGATCGAATCTTGCGGGTAAAGTGTACAAACCTCTGCAGAGGTTTAAACTAATCGATTAGCCGTGTCCCCAGTTACGGACAACTTGAGCCTCTGGACTTGGGTCTATCTCGGAACTCTCAACACCGGACTGATAACTTAATTGTGGGCAACTTTTGATGATTTTGGGCTATGAGACATCGGTTGGCGGAACCATGTCATGATAGAAAACTCTGTAGTACAGACTACGGTTATTTCCTTTGATGTAGGGAAAATAAAATCAGCTTTTATGCAAAAACATCTGACACAGAGCCACAAAGCCATTTTGCATATAGAATAGTATTATCATCTGCTTTCTCTTATTGTGATCTTGCCGATACATTCAATGTACTGACCTACACGCCTGCAACGTATCATGTTGCAGGGTTTCTTCGAGGAGTAAGAGATACGGTATAGGGTTACGATCTACACTTAACCCGCCGATGGCGTTGATGGGACTCCACACCCGTTTGTTTGTTTCCGCTGAGACCTATGAGGTATATATCAGTTTTACGTTATTTATACATGTGATTGCAATTTGATACATACATTGATGTACTGTGTATGCTAGCATACTGATCCAGCGATGGCACAGATACACAGAGACTTGACCGTCTCAAGTCGGGTTGCTACAGGCAAAGGTTGTCCATCACACATAGTTTTTATGTGGTAAACATTTGCGCCAGGTGGCCTAACGCAAAAAGTTTTCAAGAGGATGTCGTGTGTGATTGTTCAATAATCCAACACGGTTTATTCCTAGAAATTGTGTGCGTTGCCTGAGGTCATCGCCCACGGTGTTTTCTCAATAGGCGTTTGCAATAGAAAAACCCAATTAGCAGGCTAATTATCCTACTATTACTAATCCATTTATTAATCTAATTGACATTTCATATTAAGCACACAATATATTTTATTTTCATAATTAAAATACATCATAGTACAACATCATATAGCTTCAGCACTCAGCTACCCCATTACACAACTGGACCAGCACCAAGTTTCACATGCAACATCTATAACCTTTCGAAATTAGCATCATAGACGTTACATAGACCTATGTATCTCATCTGGAAAACTGCTGAAGCAGAAGGCGAATATTGAGCCTTCATTGATGTTGAAGGTCTTTGCAAGTTTAGGCCAGTGCGTGTGGATGATTGACCGTCCATCATTAGTCCTCTTCAGGAACACTTCAATATCGAACCGTGGGTGTTGTATGAATACCTTCCTCACCTCCTGACCATACAGGTGGTTTGAGAGGTAATCATCAGTGAACTGCTTTGGAAAGACCTGAAAACAAGGATGTGCATAAATATCTTCTCTACATTGGAAATGGGGCAAAGGAATAAAAAAGGCAAGGTATAATAGTTAGTACCATCCTGTAGTGAACTGATGCCTTCTTCATTATGCAAACAAAGATCTTGTTGTTTTTTGTCGCTAATTTCTTTATCCTAACAATCTTTCTAAGTTTCTTGACTTGACTGATATTCATGGACAACTCATTTCCCCATATGCAAAAAGGGTCGAACAGTGGGTCAAAACCTCTGACAGCCGGACCTACATGTGCAAGACCAAATTGTTAAAAACCTAAATATTAGAATGGTTCCTGCAATTGCACAATAATGTGCTATTAGACAAAGGACCATGCATGTGCAAACCTCGATTCTAAACCTCAGTGCTTCCCATTGTTTCCCTTAAACACATATAAGGTAGTTAGTGATCAGGTTAAGTGAGGGTTCGTATGCTATTAGTAAAATATGTTGATGAAAAATAAGCACATTGTAGATTCATCAGATTAATTCAAGCCACATGGAAAACCCATTTATCCAAACCAAGCATGATTAAGAACTAGGAAATATAGCAATCGTATATGTTTCTCATGTATTAAGTGCAGCCAAATTCGATTATTCCTCACATGGACAACAATACAAAATTCTACCCATGACAATTGGACATCGCATTGCAGAATTGAACCAAGCAGTTAACTAAACACCACAACAAATGAACCAAACACTAACTGATCACCACATTGCACAATATAATATACTCCTAATAGAAGATCAGACAGTTAACCAAACCAAGCATGCTTAACAACTTGGAAATATAGCAATTGTATTTGTTTCTCATGTATTTAGTACAATCAAATTCGATTTATTTCTCACATGATATACAATAACAGAATGCACCCACAACAATTGAACATCGCATTGCAGAACTGAACCAAATAGTTAACTAAACACCACAACAAATGAACCAAACGTTAACTGAGCACCACATTGCACAATGTATAACATACTAGAAGATCAGATAGTTAACCAAACCAAGCATACTTGACAACTTGGAAATATAGCAATTGTATTTGTTTCTCATGTATTTTGTAAAGAAAAATTCGATTTATTTCTCACATGGAAGACAATACAAAATTGCACCCTAAAGAATTGAACATCACATTTGCAGAATTGAACCAAACAGTTAACTGAACAAGACAACTAATTAACCAAACAGTTAATAAGTGAGCACCACATTGCACGACATATAGAACATATACACTAGAGCAACAGATTGCATGGTAAAAGTAGATAGCACAATTCACTAGAAGTTGTTAAGGAAAGACAATAGCTAGTAAACTAAACATGGGTCCTTATAGTGAGCTAATAAGACAAGCTACTCCTCATTATCAGAGATATCGATGACGATTGGCTCCTTGGACATGGAAGAGGGCGAGGCCTAGGGTCATTTCTGACAAATCAAGTCGGGTTGCCTAGTGCTATAAATAGCCCACCCCCTACACCATAAATTGGTGGCTGCTCAGATTTAGCGCACGGCTTTTGTCGTTTGAGAGCAACCCACCTCCGAAGCTTTTGAGAGAGAGAAATCCTTGCGAGGACAAAGCCCAAACAACCAGAGCCAAAGAGTGTTAGGCATCACTGAAGTCTTTCTGTCTGCATGACCTTAAGACTTGTTACACTTGAAGACTGTGAATCCTCCGGCCGGTTAGGCGTCGCGTTCTGAGCATCCAAGAATCATTATGGATCGCCGGTGAACGAAGTCTGTGAAGGTTTGGAAGTCTACCTTGAAGACTTACTAGAGTGATTGGGCGAGGACTGGGTGTCCTTAGCTCAAGGGGAATAAGGTGACGACACGGTCTTCTGAGTTAAATCTCAGCCTCCCTAACCAGACGTACAGTTGTCACATCAACTGGAACTGGTCCAACAAATCCTTGTCCTCACCAAGTGACTGGTTCTATCCTCTCCCTCTCTTTACTTACAGTTTGTCTTCGTGAAGTCATTGCCTGCTTGCACTACCTGTTTGACTTCACTGTGTGACTACTATCGTTGTTTGGCTTCATTCTATCTTCCATCCTGATCTTTACTACCTAGCTGCTATTAGTCTTCGTGCTTTCACTTCATTGAATACTTAACTATGGCTTGCTTAGTGTAGTCTACCTTCCGCTGCATATCAATAGGTTCATTTCTATTGTTTGTCTTCGAAACTCTCATGTTTTGAAGACTTTCATAAAAATCGCCTATTCACCCCCCCTCTAGTTGATAACTAGCACTTTCACATCGATCTATCAAGTGAGGACGATCTTGCTGATGACGCTCTTGAACTGCTGATAAAGAGCAAGCAAGAGGCGGAAATCTTCAATGATTTACCTCTCTTTGACGTGGAAGTGTTAAACAATTTCATTGATGAGTGGTTTGACACCCCCAATCTCAGCTTTGATGATCTGCAACTTCCCGTTGGCCTAAGCGTCTCCTTCCCTAGCGCCATTGCTCCTGAGCTGGCTCTTGCTCAGAAAATTGTTGAGCTGAAGCACAAGATTGATTATGAAAAGGCTCAATTCAAGAAGCATGTGGCCAAGCTCAGCGTGATAGACGTCCAAAACTTCAAGACCATGCTGCATGAGCTCAAGGAAGCGTTTCACAAGAAACGTGAAGAAGCCAAAGGTTCTCGAGAACGAATGAAGCTTCTGGCTGCAAAGTGTGTTCAAGCTTACAATGAAGCTGAGAAGCGCAAGGCACTTGGGCGTCCTGGCATCGACCCCAAGATGGATGCCAAGCAGAAGAAGCCAACTGTGGACCAAGCTGAACCATCCAGGCGAGAAGAACCTCGCATTGTCTTCCCCGCCAGTATGACAGGCGTGAAGCCTAAGGTCCCCACGGTGGCTTCAGAGTTTCAGAAGACAAGGGCAGCTGAAGCCAAAGCCAGAAAGCGCAAGACCAATAACACCACTGACGATGCTCCACCCTCCAAGAAGCGTAAAACCAAGAAGAAAGATCAGGCTGCTCCCA
The DNA here is from genome assembly GCF_002575655.3 of Aegilops tauschii subsp. strangulata. NCBI lineage: Eukaryota > Viridiplantae > Streptophyta > Magnoliopsida > Poales > Poaceae > Aegilops > Aegilops tauschii. Next base: position 436,708,175 of record NC_053041.3, on the reverse strand, counting down.
CAGAGCCCCTTGTCGTCGAGCCAATTTCTGTTGCTCGTCCTGCATCTGCACAACAATAGCGCCGTTTGATATGAGCCTGCTTCCCCAGAGGCTCCTGAAGCTGAAGACATTCCAGCTGTTGACCCCACCGCAGATGAAGACATTGGTCCTCAAGACAATGTTGAAGATGATGCAGTCCTTCCTCAGATCGAGCATAATGTGGTATCATCGCCTGTTCTCACGAACAGCGAACTCATCAGCATTGGTCGTCCTTTGACGCCAATAGCTCAGGATGACTCATGGGCTGATCACCCTCAAGACTCCCCCCGTCAAGCAGAAACACCAGCTACTCCCCCAACTCAAGTCACCACTCCGGTACTTGAAGATGAAGACTTTGTGGTCCAACCAACTCCATCTCCACAAGCGTCACCAGCGTTCCGCAGGCTTCGCAAAGGACCAAGGCCACAAGTCACTCTATCAAGTGTTCCAGAAGGAGAAGAGCGCCAATCAGTATCTCGCCAAGTATTTCCTGAAGCCTCTCCAACTGTGAACAACCCCGAGTCTGAAGCCAACGTGGTTGAAGATATTCCGGCTACATCAGCCGATGACCAAGAAGAACCACGAGTTGAAGAAGAACGTGTTGCTACACCCCCAACCAATCCTGAAGTTTTTCTCGAGGAGAACGTGTCCGACCCTCCAGCTACTCGAGTGGAGGTTGATAACACTGAGGCGACCACCAATATCCACACTGAAGCCAATGACGTTGTCATGGCTGACGCTAATGTGGCGCCTGAAGTCAATGTGGTGCCCGAAGTGATAGCACCTGAAGCCAATGCTGCACCTGACGCAAATCTGCAGCCTGAAGTCACTACTGCTGCCACTGCCACTGCTCCTGTACCGCCTCCTAGGCCACATACTATCGAGCAAGCATACAATTATGGTCAGCTGGTCACTGTCAGATGGCCTATTCTGGTTCCTCCACCTGCTGCTGGTTCGCAATTTGATTACCATGTCGAGCACAGGCCTCAGGTCCAGAAGCCTAAGCCAAGACTGCCCAGGTTTCCAGGTACTGCCACTTCACCAGGGTCCTTCAATGCAAATGGCTTCATTGCGCACAACACTTTCTTTGACAGTGCCAAGAACCCCTATTCCAAGCCAAGGATTTAATCAGATCGGTTCTGGAGCTATCAGCAACGCAGTTATTATTCTTGTGTTCTTTATGACCAAGGGCGCATCTTTCCCCATATGCGTCTAGACTGTGAAGCCATTGCTGGATTGCCATGCCTTGAAGAAGCCCTTGACTGCTTCCGTGATGCTGGACTGCTGAACTTTGTGACTGATAAGGAGCATTGGAATGAAGAGCTACTGCTACAATTTTATGCTACCCTCCACATTCGCGGCTAGAATAGGGATCCGAAGACTTGGGTCCTTGAGTGGATGACAGGCCACATCCATCATGAAGCCAAAGCCCTTGACATCATTGAGCTAACTCGCCTGCCCACTCCAGGAGAACTATATGAGCCTGGTTGTCAACTTCACCGCAATGCATTGGAGAGTATCTTCCATAAGCCAGAGCCCAACATGAGCCAAATGCTCAGCATGATGAAGCCTCTGCCACGCGACGCTGAATACCCAAGAGAGTTCTTTGTTGAATACCTAGAGTATCTGCCCCGCACTATTTATCACATCATCAGGCGAACTCTGTGGCCTGTCAAAGGACATTCTTCTGTAGCGAAACTTGAAGGAGCAATGAAGACTTTGGTCTTTTATATCTTCAATGGCATTAGATTCAATGCTCAAGACATCTTTATCAGGCAATTGGCTGCATCATGTTCTAATCTCTTTGGACTGAAATTCTACGCTCCATGGGTTATGCACCTTATCAAGCTTCATTCTGCTGTCAACTATCAGCCTTCTGCTCGCAAACATCTGATCTTTTTGCCTGAGGTTGATATGTCAGTTGAAGCCATATACCCAGAGCCTGCCAAGGAGCCTGTTTGTCTTCACAATGCTGATCACCAAAGCTTCACACAGCCCATTGAAGGAGTCCAGACAGTCACTCGTGTTTATCTTTTGGCTGGCAATACACGCCTACCTCACCGTGCTCAAACTGAAGCCACTGAAAGCACTATTGCTCAAAGGCCTCGGAAGCGATCTCGTGTTCTCAATGACCGAGAGCTTCTCGTTGCCCTGCATCAGAAACAGGATAAGCATCACTACTGGCTGAAGCGGCAGATGCAAAGCCTCTTGGTGGACGTCAATCGAATTCGCAATCTTGCCACCAAGAATGCCTTTGTCACTCATGAAACCTGTCGGAGGTCATGGAAGAGTTTGACGTTGCTTAGTGCTGAAGCAGATCTTCAAGACGATGGCTTCACTGAAAGATTCAAGTTTGACTCCACTCCTCCAAGGAATGTTGTCTTGCATCGAACTCCGTCTCTTGAAGACTCTGACTATTCCTCCTCAGCTGCAACCGTGAATGCCAGAGTCATAGATGATCAAGATGATGCTACTTCACCACCTCCAACTTCAGCGCGTATCGACCCTGCACCAATTTCTTATGCACCGCCAAACCCCGACGCCGACCCTGCAGCTTCTCCTACTCCTTCTGGGAACGAGTTGAGGCTCTATGTCTTCAAACCTTTTTGGTCCTTACTGACAAAAGGGGGAGAAGCATATGAGTTGATAGTCTTCAAGCGGGTCCATATGGGCGGTTGCTTTATATTTTGCCAAGTGCTTACAACTCTCGCTTTTGATACATTTGGTTCTTTGAGTTGTAACACTTAAACTTGATGGTCGTCTGCTACTTGTTTGCTATTCTGTGATGCGATGATAAATTCTGCATGTGCGATGATAAATCCTGCACGAAGTCATATTGCAGACGTCCATTTTTCATTATGCATGTCATTATCTTTGTTATGTCAAATCATGCATGATGAATTGTCTTCATAAGTTGAAGAGGATCTCCACAAGTACAACCGGCCATGTGCATTTGCATTCCAAAAGCAAATTACTTATATGCACATCTTCAGGGGGAGCCTTTTGCTACTTATGAAGACAATACCTTTATCCTTTACAATTTCACATACTTTTATCCCCGTTGAAAACTTCAACCAGTTTGTCATCAATCACCAAAAAGGGGGAGATTGTAAGTGCATCTAGTGCCACCCCTAGTTGGTTTTGGAGTATTGACGACAAACCTGGTTGAGGGACTAATGTGTTTGTGAGAATTGCAGGATAACACAGGTAGTAGTCCCTCATTGATTCGGTTTACCTACCGGAGATGACCCCTAAAAATGTATGAAGACATTGAAGACAATGGTGGTATGTGAAGATATTCACATTCAAGTCTATGACATGAGAAGACATCGCGTGTAAGACTATGGAGCGTGAAGACTTATTTGTTTCGTTGTTTCCTTTTCTTATTTGTTGAGTCGTAGGAACCACCGTACTGTCAAGTGGGGTCCCAGTGAACAAAGTCAGAGTGACTGAAGTGATGCTCAACCAAATCCTATGTCTTCGAGCGAAGACAATGAGAGCAAATCTTATGCAGAGTTGGATGAGTCAGCTTTACTTGTAGCCCAAGTCAAGCTGTCGCGTGTGTTTGAAATCTGACCGTTGGAACACGTGTCAGTTCCTTAGTGACCTAGGGTCATTTCGGACAAATCAGGTCGGGTTGCCTAGTGGCTATAAATCAGAGTTAGTCCACGGCTTTTGTCGTTTGAGAGCAACCCACCTCCGAAGCTTTTGAGAGAGAGAAATCCTTGTGAGGACAAAGCCCAAACACCCAGAGCCAAAGAGTGTTAGGCATCACTGAAGTCTTTCTATCCGCGTGACCTGAAGACTTGTTACACTTGAAGATTGTGAATCCTCCAGCCGGTTAGGCGTCGCGTTCTGAGCATCCAAGAATCATTGTGGATCGCCCATGAACGAAGTCTGTGAAGGTTTGGAAGTCTACCTTGAAGACTTGCCAGAGTGATTGGGCGAGGACTGGGTGTCCTTAGCTCAAGGGGAATAAGGTGAAGACACGGTCTTCTGAGTTAAATCTCAGCCTCCCTAACCAGACGTACAGTTGTCACAGCAACTGGAACTGGTCCAACAAATCCTTGTCCTTACCAAGTGACTGGTTCTATCCTCTCCCTCTCTTTACTTACAGTTTGTCTTCATGAAGTCATTGCCTGCTTGCACTACCTGTTTGACTTCACTGTGTGACTACTATCGTTGTTTGGCTTCATTCTATCTTCCATCCTGATCTTTACTACCTAGCTGCTATTAGTCTTCGTGCTTTCACTTCATTGAATACTTGACTATGGCTTGCTTAGTGTAGTCTACCTTCCGCTGCATATCAATAGGTTCATTTCTATTGTTTGTCTTCGAAACTCTCATGTTTTGAAGACTTTCATAAAAATCGCCTATTCACCCCCCCTCTAGTCGATAACTAGCACTTTCACATTGATCTGTCGAGTGACGACGATCTTGCTGATGACGCTCTTGAACTGCTGATAAAGAGCAAGCAAGAGGCGGAAATCTTCAATGATTTTCCTCTCTTTGACGTGGAAGTGTTAAACAATTTCATTGTTGAGTGGTTTGATACCCCCAATCTCAGCTTTGATGATCTGCAACTTCCCGTTGGCCTAAGCGTCTCCTTCCATGGCGCCATTGCTCTTGAGCTGGCTCTTGCTCAGAAAATTGTTGAGCTGAAGCACAAGATTGATTATGAAAAGGCTCAGTTCAAGAAGCATGTGGCCAAGCTCAGCTTGATAGACGTCCAAAACTTCAAGACCATGCTGCATGAGCTCAAGGAAGCGTTTCACAAGAAACGTGAAGAAACCAAAGGTTCTCGAGAGCGAATGAAGCTTCTAGCTGCAAATGTGTTCAAGCTTACAATGAAGCTGAGAAGCGCAAGGCATCATAGAACGCACCATATCTAATAAAGTACGGTTACAAAGTTCGGACACACCATTACGCAGTGGTGTTCCAGGTGGCGTGAGTTGTGAAACAATTCCACATTGTCTTAAATGAAGGTCAAACTCGTAATTCAAATATTCGCCTCTGCGATCAGATCATAGAAACTTTATTATCTTGTTACAATGATTCTCCACTTCATTCTGAAATTCTTTGAACTTTTCAAATGTTTCAGTTTCATCAAGTAGATATACCCATACCTACTCAAATCATCTGTTAAGGTTAGAAAATAATGATACCCGCTGCGTGCTTCAACACTCATCGGACCGCATACATCGGTATGTATTATTTCCAATAATTCATTAGCCCGTTGTTCTAGAGAACGTAGTTTTAGTTATCTTTCCCATGAGGCATGGTTCGCAAGTATCAAATGATTCATAATCAAGTGATTCCAAAAGTCCATCCGCATGGAGTTTTTTCATGCGCTTTACACCAATATGACCTAAATGGCAGTGCCACAAGTATGTTGCACTATCATTATCAAATTTGCATCTTTTGGCATCAATATTATGAATATGTGTATCACTACGATCGAGATTCAATAAACCATTCGCATTGGGTGTATGACCATAGAAGCTTTTATTCATGTAAACAGAACAACAATTATTCTTTGACTTAAATGAATAACTTTATTGCAATAAACATGATCTAATCATGTTCCTGCTCAACGCAAACACCAAATAACATTTATTTAGGTTCAACACTAATCTCAAAGGTAGAGGGAGTGTGTGATGGTGATCATATCAATCTTGGAAACACTTCCAACACACATCGTCACCTCGCCCTTAACTAGTCTCCGTTTATTCTGCAACTCCTGTTTCGAGTTACAAATATCAGCAACCGAACCAGTATCAAATACCCAGGCGCTACTATGAGCACTAGTAAGGAACACATCAATAACATGTATATCAAATATACCTTTGTTCACTTTGCCATCCTTCTTATCCGCCAAATATTTGGGGCAGTTCCGCTTCTAGTGACCATTACCCTTGTAGTAGAAGCACTCAGTCTCAGTCTTGGGTCCAGCTTTGGGCTTCTTCATGCGAGCATCAACTTCTTTGCCATTCTTCTTGAAGTTCCCTTTCTTTCCCTTGCCCTATCTTAAAACTGGTGGTCTTGTTAACCATCAACACTTGATGCTCTTTCTTCATTTCTACCTTTGCGATTTCAGCACCGCGAAGAGTTTTGGGAATCGTTTTCGTCATACCTTGCATATTATAGTTCATCATGAAGCTCTAGTAGCTTGGTGATTGTGACTGGAGAACTCTATCAATCACTATCTTATCTGGAAGATTAACTCCCACTTGATTCAAGTGGTTGTAGTACCCAGACATTCTGAGCACATGCTCACTGGCTGAGCTATTCTCCTCCGTCTTGTAGCCAAAGTACTTGTCAGAGGTCTCATGCCTCTCAACAGAGGCATGAGCCTGAAATACCAATTTCAGCTCTTGGAACATCTCATAAGTTCTATGGCGTTCAAAACGTATTTGGAGCCTCGATTCTAAGCCGTAAAGCATGGCGCACTAAACTATCAAGTAGTCATCAGACCGAGCTTGCCAAACGTTCATAATGTCTGCATCAAGGACATAATTCTTCTGTGCAGCAATGAGGATAATCCTCAGATCACGGACCCAGTCCGCATTATTGCTACATTCATCTTTCAACTTAGTTTTCTCTAGGAACGTATCAAAAATAGGGGAGCTACATCGCGAGCTATTGATCTGCAACATAATTTGCGAATACATTTTGACTATGTTCATGATAAATCAAGTTCAATTAGTCAAATTACTAATGAACTCCCACTTAAATCAACATCCCTCAAGTTGTCTAAGTAATACATGATCCATATCAACTAAACCATGTCCGATCATCAAGTGAGATGGAGTACTCTTCAATGGTGAACATCTTCATGTTGATCATATCTACTATATGACTTATGTTCAACCTTTCGTTCTCCAGTGTTCCGAGACCATGTCTGTACATGCTAGGCTCGTCAAGTTTAACCCAAGTATTCTACTTGTGTAAATCTGGCTTACACCCGTTGTATGTGAACGTAGAGTCTATCACACCCATCATTATGAGGTCCTTCGAAACGACGAACTTTAGTAACGGTGCATACTTGGGGAGAACACTTTTATCTTGAAATTAAGTGAAGGGATCATCTTATAATGCTAACGTCGTTCTAAGCAAAATAAGATGCACAAATGGTAAACATCACATGCAATCAAAATATGTGACATGATATGACCATCATCATCTTGTGCTCTTGATCTTCATCTTCAAAGCAACGTCATAATCTCCATCGTCACCGGCGCGACACCTTGATCTCCATCATTGCGTCGGGGTCCTCTCGCCAACTATTGCTTCTACAACTATTGCTAATGCATAGCAATAAAGTAAAGCAATTACATGGCGCTTAATGATTGACATGCGGGTCATGCAATAATTAAAAGACAACCCTAAGGCTCCTGCCGGTTGTCGATATTACAAAACATGATCATCTCATACATCAACGTATATCACATCACGTCTTGACCATATCATATCACAACATACCCTGCAAAAACAAGTTAGACGCCCTCTACTTTGTTGTTACAAGTTTTATGTGGCTGCTACAGGTAACTAGCAAGAACCGTTCTTACCTACGCAAAACCACAACAGTGATTATCAAGTTTGTTGTTTTAACCTCCTGCAAGGACCGGCTGTAGTCAAATTCGATTCAACTAAAGTGAGAGAAACAGACACCTGCGATCCACCTTATGCAAAACAAGTTGCATGTTAGTCGGTGTAACCGGTCTCATGTACGTGGATATGTAAGGTTGGTCTAGGCCGCTTCATCCCACAATACCGCCAAATCAAAATAAGACATTGGTGGTAAGCAGTATGAACATCACCGCCCACAACTCCTTTGTGTTCTACTCGTACATATCATCTACGCGTAGACCTGGCTCATGATGCCACTGTAAGGGAACGTTGCATGGAAAACAAAACAATTTCTACGCATACGCAAGATCTATCCATGGAGATGCATAGCTACGAGAGGGGGATAACATCTTCAGACCCTTGAATATTGCTATGCAGAAGCATTTACCAATGCTGATGATGTAGTCTCACACCTTCATGATCCGTCCCGATCAAGCACCGAACGCACGACACCTCTGCGTTTAGCACACGTTCAGCTTGATGACATCCTCGCCTTCTTGATCCAGCAAGAGGGGCGAAGTAGTAAATGAGTTCCGTCAGCACGACGGCGTTTTGACGGTGGTGGTGAAGAACAATCTCCGCAGGGCTTCGCCAAGCACAACGAAAACTATGATGGAGGATAAACTAGAGGGGACGGGGTTGCCGGCACACGGCTTGGTGAATCTTGATGTGTTTCGGGTGCTATCCCTACCCCTCTATTTACATGTTGAGCCCTGGGTCGTAACTTGGAGAAAGAGCCTCCTCAAAGTCGGTTTTGCCCGCGAGGCAAGAGCCCTTCTCGGACTCCAGGACTAGACGCCAGGGTCCTCGTGAAGGAAATATGCCCTAGAGGCAATAATAAAGTTATTATTTTATTTCCTTATATCATGATAAAAGTTTATTATTCATGCTAGAATTGTATTAACCGGAAACTTGATACATGTGTGAATACATAGACAAAACAAAGTGTCCCTAGTATGCCTCTACTAGACTAGCTCGTTAATCAAAGATGGTTAAGTTTCCTGACCATAGACATGTGTTGTCATTTGATGAATGGGATCACATCATTAGAGAATGATGTGATGGACAAGACCCATCCATTAGCATTATGATCATTGAGTTTTATTGTTATTGCTTTCTTCCTGACTTATACATGTTCCTCTGACTATGAGATTATGCAACTCCCGAATACCGGGGGAACACCTTGTGTGCTATCAAATGTCACAACGTAACTGGGTGATTATAAAGATTCTCTACAGGTGTCTCCAAAGGTGTTTGTTGGGTTGGCATAGATAGAGATTAGGATTTGTCACTCCGTGTATCGGAGAGGTATCTCTAGGCCCTCTCGGTAATGCACATCACTATAAGCCTTGCAAGCAATGTGACTAATGAGTTAGTTGCAGGATGATGCATTACGGAACGAGTACAGAGACTTGCCGGTAACGAGATTGAACTAGGTATGATAATACCGACGATCGAATCTCGAGCAAATAACATACTGATGACAAAGGGAGCAACGTATGTTGTTATGCGTTTTGACCGATAAAGATCTTCGTAGAATATGTAGGAGCCAATATGAGCATCCAGGTTCCGCTATTGGTTATGGACCGGAGATGTGTCTCAGTCATGTCTACATAGTTCTCGAACCCGTAGGGTCCGCACGCTTAACGTTCGATGACGATTTGTGTTATGAGTTATGTGATTTGATGTACCGAAGTTTGTTCGGAGTCCCGGATGAGATCACAGACATGACGAGGAGTCTCGAAATGGTCGAGAGGTAAAGATTCACATATTGGAAGGTTGCATTTGGACATCGGAAAGGTTCCGAGTGATTCGGGCATTTTTCCGGAGTACCTGGAGGTTACCGGAACCCCCCGGGAGAAGTTATGGGCCTTATGGGCCATAAGAGGGAAGCACAACATCCCACAAGGGGCTGGTGCACCCCCCCTTGGGCAGGAGGCCGATTAGACTAGGAGAAGAGGGCCGGCCCCCCTTTCCTTATCCTTCCCCCTTCCCCCTTTCCTACTCCGTGTGGGAGGTGGAATCCTAATAGGACTAGGGAGTCCTAGTAGAACTCCACACCTTGGCGCGCCCCCTAGGGCCGGCTGCCTCTCCCTTTATCTCCTTTATATACGGATGCAGGGGCACCCCAAAGACACAAGTTGATCTTTTAGCCGTGTGCGGTGCCCCCCTCCACAGTTACACACCTCGGCCATATCGTCGTAGTGCTTAGGTGAAGCCCTGCGCCAGTAACTTCATCATCACCATCACCACGCCGTCGTGCTGACGGAACTCTCCCTCGGCCTCAACTGGATCAAGAGTTCGAGGGACGTCACCGAGCTGAACGTGTGCAGATCGCGGAGGTGCCGTGCGTTCGGTACTTGGATCGGTTGGATCGCGAAGATGTTCGACTACATCAACCGTGTTACTAAACGCTTCCACTTTCGGTCTACGAAGGTACGTGGACACACTCTCCCCGCTCGTTGCTATGCTTCTCCTAGATAGATCTTGCGTGATCATAGAATTTTTTTGAAATACTACGTTCCCCAACAGTGGTATCAGAGCCAGGTCTATGCGTAGATGTTATATGCACGAGTAGAACACAAAGAGTTGTGGGCGATAATACTCATACTGCTTACCAGCATGTCATACTTTGATTCAGCGGTATTTTTGGATGAAGCGGCCCAGACCGACATTACATGACCGCGTTCATGAGACTGGTTCTACCAACGTGCTTCGCACACAGGTGGCTAGTGGGTGTCTGTTTCTCCAACTTTAGTTGAATCGAGTTTGACTACACCCGGTCCTTGTTGAAGGTTAAAACAGCACACTTGACGAAAAATCGTTGTGGTTTTGATGCGTAGGTAAGAACGGTTCTTGCTATAAGCCTGTAGAAGCCACGTAAAACTTGCAACAACAAAGTAGAGGACGTCTAACTTGTTTTTGCAGGGCTTGCTGTGATGTGATATGGTCAAGACGTGATGATATATAAATTGTTGTATGAGATGATCATGTTTTGTAAAAGTTATCGGCAACTGACAGGAGCCTTATGGTTGTCGCTTTATTGTATGAAATGCAATCGCCATGTAATTGCTTTACTTTATCACTAAGCGGTAGCGATAGTCATAGAAGCAATAGCTGGCGAGACGACAACGATGCTACGATGGAGATCAAGGTGTCAAGCCAGTGACGATGGTGATCATCACGGTGCTTTGGAGATGGAGATCAAAGGCACAAGATGATGATGGCCATATCATATCACTTATTTTGATTGCATGTGATGTTTATCTTTTATGCATATTATTTTGCTTAGTACGGCAGTAGCAGTATAAGATGATCTCTCACTAAAATTTCAAGGTATAAGTGTTCTCCCTGAGTGTGCACCGCTGCGACAGTTCTTCGTGCTGAGACACCACGTGATGATCGGGTGTGATAAGTTGTATGTTCACATACAACGGGTGCAAGCCAGTTTTGCACATGCAGAATACTCGGGTTAAACTTGACGAGCCTAGCATATACAGATATGGCCTCGGAACACTAACACCGAAAGGTCGAGCGTGAATCATATAGTAGATATGATCAACATAGTGATGTTCACCATTGAAAACTTCTCCATCTCACGTGATGATCGGACATGGTTTAGTTGATATGGATCACGTGATCATTTAGATGACTAGAGGGATGTCTATCTAAGTGGGAGTTCTTAAGTAATATGATTAATTGAACTTTAATTTATCATGAACTTAGTCCTGATAGTATTTGCATAAGTATGTTGTAGATCAATAGCTAGCGATGTAGCTCCCTGTTTATTTTTGATATGTTCCTAGAGAAAAACTATGTTGAAAGATGATAGTAGTAATGATGCGGACTAGGTCCGTGATTTGAGGATTATCCTCATTGTTGCACAGAAGAATTATGTCCTTGATGCACCGCTAGGTGACGGACCTATTGCAGGAGCAAATGCAGACGTTATGAACGTTTGGCAAGCTCGGTATGATAACTACTTGATAGTTTAGTGCGCCATGCTTTACGGCTTAGAACCGGGACTTCAAAAACGTTTTGAACGCCAGGGAGCATATAAGATGCTCCAAGAGTTGAAAATGGTATTTCAGACTCATGCCTGAGTCGAGAGGTATGAGACCTCTGACAAGTACTTTGCCTACAAGATGGAGGACAATAGCTCAACCAGTGAGCATGTGCTCAGATTGTCTGAGTACTACAATCACTTGAATCAAGTGGGAGTTAATCTTCCAGATAAAATAGTGATTGACAGAGTTCTCTAGTCACTATCACCAAGTTAATGGAACTTCGTGATGAACTATAATATGCAAGGGATGACGAAAACGATTCCCGAGCTCTTCGTGATGCTGAAATCGACGAAGGTAGAAATCAAGAAAAGCATCAAATGTTGATGGTTGACAAGACCACTAGTTTCAAGTAAAAGGGCAAGGGAAAGAAAGGGAACTTCAAGAAGAATGGCAAGCAAGTTGTCACTCCCATGAAGAAGCCCAAAGCTAGACCCAAGCCTAAAACTGAGTGCTTCTACTGCAAAGGAAATGGTCACTAGAAGCGAAACTGCGCCAAATACTTGCCGGATAAGAAGGATGGCAAAATGAACAAAAGTATATATGATATACATGTTATTGATGTGTACTTTACTAGTGTTCATAGTAGCCCCTGGGTATTTGATACTGGTTCAGTTGCTATGATTAGTAACTCGAAACAGGAGTCACAAAATGAACAAAGACTAGTTGAGGGCAAGGTGACGATGTGTGTTGGAAGTGATTCCAAGGTTGATAAGATCACCATCGCACACTCCCTTTACCTTCGGGATTAGTGTTGAACCTAAAATAAATGTTATTTGGTGTTTGCGTTGAGCATAATATGATTGGATCATATTTATTGCAATACGATTATTCATTTAAGTCAAAGAATAATTGTTATTCTGTTTATGGTTTATTGAATCTCGGTCGTAGTGATACACATATTCATAATATTGATGCCAAAAGATGCAAAATTGATAATGATAGTGCAACAAATTTGTGGCACTGCCGTTTAGGTCATATTGGTGTAAAGCGCATGAAGAAACTCCATGCTGATGGGCTTTTGGAATCACTTGATGCTTGCGAACCATGCCTCATGAGGCAATATGACTAAGACTCCGTTCTCCGGAACAATGGAGCGAGCAACTGACTTATTAAAAATAATACATACTGATGTATGCGATCCGATGAGTGTTGAGGCTCGCGGCGGGTATCGTTATTTTCTGACCTTCACAGATGATTTGAGCAGATATGGGTATATCTACTTGATGAAACATAAGTCTGAAACATTTCAAAAGTTCAATGGATTTCAGAGTGAAGTGGAAAATCATCATAACAAGAAAATAAAGTTTCTACGATCTGATCGCGGAGACGAATATTTCAGTTACGAGTTTGGTCTTCGTTTGAAACGATGTGGAATAGTTTCGCAACTCACGCCACCTGGAACACCACATCATAATGGTGTGTCCGAACATTATAACCGTACTTTATTAGATATGGTGCGATCTAGGATGTCTCTTACCGATTTATTACTATCGTTTCGGGGTTATGCATTAGAGACAACTGCATTCTCGTTAAATAGGGCACCATCTAAATCCGTTGAGACGACACCATATGAACTGTGGTTTGGCAAGAAACCTAAGCTGTCGTTTCTTAAAGTTTGGGGCTGCTGTGCTTATGTGAAAAAGCTTCAACCTGATAAGCTCGAACCCAAATCGGAGAAATGTGTCTTCATAGGATACCCAAAGGAGACTGTTGGGTACACCTTCTATCACAGATCCGAAAGCAAGATATTCGTTGCTTAGAATGGATCCTTTCTAGAGAAGGAATTTCTCTCGAAAGAAGTGAGTGGGAGGAAAGTAGAACTTGATGAGGTAATTGTACCTTCTCACGAGTTGGAAAGTAGTTCATCACAGAAATCAGTTCTGGTGATGCCTACACCAATTAGTGAGGAAGCTAATGATGATGATCATGAAACTTCAGATCAAGTTACTACTGAACCTCGTAGGTCATCCAGAGTAAGGTCCGCACCAGAGTTGTACGGCAATCCTGTTCTGGAGGTCATGTTACTTGACCATGACGAACCTACGAAATATGAGGAAGCGATGATGAGCCCAGATTCCGCAAAATGGCTTGAGGCCATGAAATCTGAGATAGGATCCATGTATGAGAACAAAGTATGGACTTTGGTTGACTTGCCCGATGATCGGCAAGCCATAGAGAATAAAATGGATCTTCAAGAGGAAGACGGACGCTGATAGTAGTGTTACTATCTACAAAGCTCGACTTGTCGAAAAGGGTTTTTGACAAGTTCAAGATGTTGACTACGATGAGATTTTTACTCGTATCGATACTTAAAGTCTGTCTGAATCATGTTAGCAATTTCCACATTTCATGAAATCTGGCAAATGGATGTCAAAAACTACATTCCTTAATGGATTTCTTAAAGAAGACTTGTATATGATGCAACAATAAGGTTTTGTCAATCCTAAAGGTGCTAACAAAGTGTGCAAGCTCTAGCGATCCATCTATGGACTGGTGCAAGCATCTCGGAGTTGGAATATACGCTTTGATAAGGTGATCAAAGCATATGGTTTTATGCAGACTTGCGGTGAAGCCTGTATTTACAAGAAAGTGAGTGGGAGCACTACAACATTTCTGATAAGTATATGTGAATGACATATTGTTGATCGGAAATAATGTAGAATTTTTCTGGAAAGCATAAAGGAGTGTTTGAAAGGAGTTTTTCAAAGATAGACATCGGTGAAGCTGCTTACATATTGAGCATCAAGATCTATAGAGATAGAACAAGACGCTTGATAAGTTTTTTCAAATGAGTACATACTTTGACAAGATTTTGAAGTAGTTCAAAATGGAACAGTCAATGAAGGAGTTCTTGCCTGTGTTGCAAGGTGTGAAGTTGAGTAAAGACTCAAAACCCGACCACGGTAGAAAATAGAAAGAGAATGAAAATTCATTCCCTATGCCTCAGTCATAGGTTCTATGAAGTATGCTATGCTGTGTACCAGACCTATTGTGAACCTCACCATGGGTTTGGCAATAGGGTACAATAGTGATCCAGGAGTGAATCACTGGATAGCGGTCAAAATTATCCTTAGTGGAATAAGGAAATATTTCTCTGTTATGGAGGTGATAAAGAGTTCGTCGTAAAGATTTACGTCGATGCACGCTTTGACACCAATCTGGATGACTCTGAGTCTCGATCTAGATACATATTGAAAGTGGGAGCATTTAGCTAGAGTAGCTCTGTGCAGGACATTGTAGACATAGAAATTTGCAAAATACATACGGATCTGAATGTGGCAGACCCATTGACTAAACCTCTCTCACAAGCAAAACATGATCACACCATAGTACTCTTTGGGTGTTAATCACATGGCGATGTGAACTAGATTATTGACTCTAGTAAACCCTTTGGGTATTGGTCACATGGTGATGTGAACTATAGAGTGTTAAATCACATGACGATGTGAACTATTGGTGTTACATCACATGGCGATGTGAACTAGATTATTGACTCTAGTGCAAGTGGGAGACTGCAGGAAATATGCCCTAGAGGCAATAATAAAGTTATTATTTTATTTCCTTATATCATGATAAAAGTTTATCATTCATGCTAGAATTGTATTAACCGGAAACTTGATACATGTGTGAATACATAGACAAAACAAAGTGTCCCTAGTATGCCTCTACTAGACTACCCCGTTAATCAAAGATGGTTAAGTTTCCCGACCATAGACATGTGTTGTCATTTGATGAATGGGATCACATCATTAGAGAACGATGTGATGGACAAGACCCATCCGTTAGCTTACCATTATGACCGTTGATTTTTATTGCTATTGCTTTCTTCAGACTTATACAGGTTCCTCTAACTATGAGATTATGCAACTCCCGAATACCGGAGGAACTCCTTGTGTGCTATCAAATGTCACAATGTAACTGGGTGATTATAATGATGCTCTACAGGTGTCTTCGAAGGTGTTATTTGGGTTGGCATATATCGAGATTAGGATTTGTCACTCCGTGTATCGGAGAGGTATCTCTGGGCCCTCTCGGTAATGCACATCACTATAAGCCTTGCAATCAATGTGACTAATGAGTTAGTTGCGGGATGATGCATTACGGAACGAGTAAAGAGACTTGCCGGTAACGAGATTGAACTAGGTATGAAGATACCGACGATCGAATCTCGGGCAAGTAACATACCGATGACAAAGGGAACAATATATGTTGTTATGCGGTTTGACCGATAAAGATCTTCGTAGAATATGTCGGAGCCAATATGAGCATCCAGGTTCCACTATTGGTTATTGACTGGAGATGTGTCTCGGTCATGTCTACATAGTTCTCGAACCCGTAGGGTCCGCACGCTTAACGTTCGATGACGATTTGTATTATGAGTTATGTGATTTGATGTACCGAAGTTTGTTCGGAGTCCCAGATGAGATTACGGACATGACGAGGAGTCTCAAAATGGTCGAGAGGTAAAGATTCATATATTGGAAGGTTGCATTTGGACATCGGAAAGGTTCCGAGTGATTCGGGCATTTTTTCGGAGTACCGGGAGGTTACCGGAATCCCCCGGGAGAAGTTATGGGCCTTATGGGCCATAAGAGGGAAGCACACCAGCCCACAAGGGGCTGGTGCGCCCCCCTTGGGCAGGAGGCCGACTAGGACTAGGAGAAGGGGGTCGGCCCCCCTTTCCTTCTCCTTCTCCCTTGCCCCTTTCCTACTCCGTGTGGCAGGTGGAATCCTACTAGGACTAGGGAGTCCTAGTAGGACTCCACACCTTGGCGCGCCCCCTAGGGCCGGCTGCCTCTCCCTCTGCCTCCTTTATATACGGAGGCAGGGGCATCCCAAAAACACAAGTTGATCTTTTAGCCGTGTGCGGTGCCCCCCTCCACAGTTACACACCTCGGTCATATCGTCGTAGTGCTTAGGCGAAGCCCTGCGCCGGTAACGTCATCATCAACGTCACCACGCCGTCGTGCTGACAGAACTCTCCCTCGACCTCAACTGGATCAAGAGTTCGAGGGACGTCACCGAGCTGAACGTGTGCAGATCGCGGAGGTGCCGTGCATTCGATAGTTGGATCGGTTGGATCACGAAGACGTTCGACTACATCAACCGCGTTACTAAACGCTTCCGCTTTCGGTCTATGAGGGTACGTGGACACACTCTCCGCGCTTGTTGATCTGCTTCTCCTAGATAGATCTTGCGTGATCGTAGAATTTTTTTTGAAATACTACGTTCCCCAACACCTCGGCGTCTGGCCCCAGACGCCAGGGTCCCTGGCATTTGGCCCTTGGCCTCCGCAAAACTTCATTTTGCACCTTCCTTAAGCCTCGTGGGCTTTACCCCTTGGCCCAAATAAAGTGTTCTCATACCCCGAACATTTAAGGAAACCTCTCAAACCCCTTCCGGTGAATTCCGGAACCCTTCCAGAGACCAAACTTTATTATCCCATATATCAATCTTTACCTCCGGACTATTCCGGAGTTCCTCGTCATGTTCGTGATCTCCTCCGGGACTCCAAACAACATTCGGTCACCAACATACATAACTCATATAATACTATATCGTCAACGAATGTTAAGCGTGCGGACCCTACGGGTTCGAGAATGATGTAGACATGACCGAGACGCTTCTCCGGTCAATAACCAATAGCGGGATCTAGATGCCCATATTGGTTCCTACATATTCCATGAAGATCTTTATCGGTCGAGCCTTTATGACAACATACGTAGTTCCCTTTGTTCGTCGGTATGTTACTTGCCCAAGATTCGATCATCGGTATCTCCACACCTAGTTCAATCTCGTTACCGGCAAGTATCTTTACTTGTTTCATAATACATCATCGCATAACTAACTCCTTAGTCACTTGCTTGCAAGCTTCTTGTGATGTTGTATTACCGAGAGGACCCAGAGATTCCTCTCCTTTATACGGAGTGACAAATCCCAGTCTCGATCCATGTCAACCCAATAGACACCTTCGGAGGTACCTGTAGTGCAACTTCACTATCACCCAGTTACGTTGTGACGTTTGATGGCACACAAGGCACTCCTCCGGAGTCTGGGAGTTGCATGATCTCATGGTCTAGGAAACATGTATTTGACATTTAAGAAAGTAGTAGCAATAAACTGAACGATCATATGCTATGCTAAGGGTTGGGTCTTGTCCATCACATCATTCTCCTAATGATGTGATCCCGTTATCAAATGACAACTCATGTCTATGGTCAGGAAACCTTAACCACCTTTGATCAACGAGCTAGTCTAGTAGAGGCTCACTAGGGACACTATATTTGTTTATGTATCCACACATGTATTTAAGTTTCCGGTCAATACAATTCTAGCATGAATAATAAACCTTTATCATGAGTAATGAAATATGATAATAACCATTTTATTATTGCCTCCAGGGCATATTTCCATCACATTTCGCAAAGGGCAGTGATCCCCGTGATGTGTAGAATCGAGTTGGGGGTCAGGTGGTGGGGTTGGATCCCGTAAAATTCAAGCAGGCCCCGAAGGAAGGGATGGATAGGAAATCCTAGGCCACGGAGGAGGAAGGGAACAAAGCATACCCGCTCATCCCTGTCAAGGATGGGGTGGCGGTCGACATGAACGTGCCTCTCCACATAAATTAAGCCAGGCCGGGTGGAGGCTAGATCTGGATCCGGCAAATACCCTTGAGTGCCAAGTTGATCTAGCTGGAGGCTGATAATGGAGCAGCTTCCCCAGTCATCCTTGAGGGGACCATGGGGGCGCTTTGAGGAGCCTGTGTCGTTCGCCATTTTTGAAGCTCTCGAAGCTAGATTGTGGGGGTGATTTCTTGTGTCGGGTCGAAGAAGGGGAAAGTGGATATGCTCTTTATCGTAACTCTGACTGGGTACCCGTTAAATAAAAGAGAGAAGGTGACGCTTCAACGTCTGCCCTTAAAGTGATATGTTCCCTAGATGGCTCAACAATCAAGGGAAGATTATTTTAATAAAAGGGAATGACCGAGCATGGTGGGGCCAAGGCCGAACTCAAGATGAGAAAGGGAGGAAGTCGCCTATCAAACCGAAGACTCCGAAGCTGAAGTCATGTGTCCGAAGTAATTTGTCATCCTCGACATTGAAGACCAGTTCGGGGGCTACTGACGGTGTCCTGGACTAGGGTGTACCAACCTAGTTGTCCCACAGTGCATGGGCCAAGCTTATGGCCCACCATTCTCCTAAGGAAGGACTCTGGAAGCCTTGTACTTTGGCATGATCAAGACGGAGTTCACCGAAGACTTGACGTGCACTCCAAGGTTTGCATCGGCTCAGAGGCGTGCGTATCCCTAGATTGGCAACCGACCATGTGTAACCCTAGGTACCCCTCGTGTCTATATAGGCCACGAGGTTTAGTCCGTAGGAGGACGATCACAATTAGTACCACCTAACCTTAGGGTTTGATCACAACTTACGATCTCGAGGTGGATCAAACTTGTACTCTATACACAATCATCAATACAATCAAAGCAGGATGTAGGGTATTACCTCTTCGAGAGGCCTCGAACCTAGGTAAATATTGCCTCCTTCGTCCCCTGTTACCCATAGATCCGAGACCACACCTCGAGACCCCCTACCCCAAGGTCTACCTGTTTAGTACCGACACCAACATCCTCGCAACATATGAACAATGGCAACACGCGTCTACGAGGACCATATCCTTTGGGTCAGAGTCAACCTGAAGGTCGTAACAACAATGTGGAAGTCAGTGAGGACCAACAACAAGTAACGGGTAATGATAAACTACTTGTCAGTCGATACTTCTTGGTTGACGACTATCAGAAACAAGCTGCCATGTGCAATCTTGAAGGACCTATGACTGTTAATCATGTCGAAGCATTCTCTGTGCCTCCTACTGAACAAGATCAACATGTTGTTCATTGCCAGAATTGTCCGTTCAACGATGACTTCGCGCCACCATACACACAAGTGCTAGAAGCCAGGGGAGCGTTGCTGAGTCCAAACACACTCAATGGGACGGTCACAAATGCATTGTCGGGCGGTATAGCCAGCCAGCCTAACCTTGCACGCAAGAAGAGAAGGCAACCGACGGGTAATAATAAGGGCACTGCAAGCCAACTGGTTTAGAATAATAAAGAAGTTCGTCATGTTGCATGGCGGAAATGCCATTCCCCGGGTGAACCCATCCTTCTGAAGGAGCTCAGCGATCTTCTGCACACAGAATTGAGGCTTCTGCATGACACAATTCTCTGTAGGGAGAAGTACGCATTTTATCATGGAGATGGATTTTGCCCCGTGTTCTCAATGATGGTGCCACCGAATATTTTTCCCGCGGCAATCAATAGCGCCTACATTGCCAAGTGTGAGCTCAACAAGGACGTCGCGGTAGCGGACCCCTACCTCATGCACGAGACCAATGCCAATCTCCCTGATTGCCGTCAAGCTATGAAGTATCTGACAGACTTCAGGCTTGCCGACATGGAAAAAGATTGAATTCTCGTGCCCTACTATCCAAAGTAAGTCATTCGGTACATAGTATACTTTTCATACAATCTTGTTCTGCTTCCATGTAAAAACATTATAACTCGAGGATAATTGGTCTTCTCAACTTTTTATGCAGAGAACATTGTGTCCTCATCGTTATTACCATGAAGTTCGCCAAATCTTATTTCTTGGATTCGACGAGGAAAGTGAAGAAAGACTACAAAGGTATCAAGAAGGTTCTGGATGAAGCACTCGTCGAGTATACCAGACGGGGAGGAGTGATCAGAGATGGATATCGCAAGTTTGACAAATTTAAAGTGGTATGCTTCGGCCACAAAACTGAACAGCCGGAAAACACTGATTCAGACAACTACTACTTCGTCCACCACATGAATGAGTACGTACAGGAGGGAGAACGCCTTAAAAAGAACTCCGATGTCATCGCGTGGGGGAAAAATAGAGGAAATTAGCCCGACAAATAGCAGGGGTGAGCTCAGACGCATCCAGCTGAAGTTTGCTACCATCCTCAACAAGGATGTCATCGACCATGCCGTGGTTTTCAACGGCGGCGCACCTACCAGCTGGGAGGAGATAAAAACTCACCTTCAGAAGCAGGGTCACGATGCTGACGGTCTGGTGTCTCTTGTGGATCCATAGAAGATCAACATGCTGTAAATGATCCTTATGCCGGTCATATATATTAATGTAATAGGATAGTGACAGGTAACTACGCTGTTGTGGTTCTATACACTTTGATCAGCTACATGTTGTTCTGTCTTATCATGTACTTCCAAACTTTGCTTAGCTATCTTAATTAATTAAGTGCTATACATAATTATCGTGAATGTATTTTAATTAAAATTACATGTTTCCTTATTCTGGCATACGAACATCAGGGAGAGCTAACGCTTATGCTTATTGGGTATTTTGGTTTGACACTTCTTCACGCCCAAAAGGAAGGCAGCTACGTCTGAGCTAAACTTTGATATGGAAGTCTTCTTTCGTTTAGGGAGAAGTAACGCTCTAAATATATTTGATCGTAAAAAACGTTGCCACGACACCATTTTTTCGCAGCCATGGCAATGTTTTTCCGGTGTTTTCAAACTAAGTAATGGCGTGCAAAGGAAATACAACGCCTCCAAGGTCTCCATATTTATGGCATAGGGAAAATTTCGAACGCCATAGGCACATATGATAATGTTTCAAAAATACTGCTAATGTGGGCTCCGACGCCACTACTATGTTTTAACAATGACGCCATATTGGTGGCGTCGGGTGTCCACACCAGCAAGGTTGTTTTTGCCATATCATAGTTAGGCTTTTCTGCACTAGTGAAAACAGAACATAGGCATTAGTTTTTGCAGATGCGTCCAAACTGGTTTCAGTCGGATGACGCCCAAAACCTCCAGGACCCATAGGTCCACCTAGGGTGGTCCACCTAGATCGTCTGCAGGGGGGAGGGTGCTTGCGGTGTTTGTGGCTCTTCTATTTATTTTAGAGTATGAAGAAAAGTGACTGCAATTCCAGCATACTTTAGGGCATGTACAATGGTTCTATCTTAGCAATGCCACATAGGATAAATGATGAGGTGGAGGCGAGAGAAGTCATAAGAAAAGGTTTGTCTTCTCTTATTTAAGAGAAGACAAGAAATAATTTCTTAGCACAATATGTCTCACCACGTTTTTAGGAATAGCTAGTTATTGAAGATAAAGCTAAGAGATGACCCATTGCAGACAAGTTTTTTTATCATCTTTAAATTAAATGCAAGACTTAAGATAAGACTATCTTATCAACCATCGTGCATGCCCTTATCTGTATGGCCCTTCTCTAAAACCAATGGAGCCGAATATGCAAGTAAAGTACACAGGGCTTCCTATCAATTCGGCAAGGTGGAAGATAGAACACTTCAAAAGTGACAGAATTAGCAATTGATGGAAAATTTCTAGTGTCTGGTGTCGTTATGTGCGAATCTACCTTAATCCGCTTGCGGTGCTTTTCTATCGTGCAACAACGTATGTGATACCTGTTCCACCATTTATACCTTATAAATCATTCATATACAATACGGAGTACACATATTTAATTATTTTTTCATACGAGAATCTAGCTCGGCCCTAGTGACAAGAAGAAAGCTTCATTGTTAACTGTTACAAGCGTACAAATTTCAAGCATCTTGCCGCAGCCTCTCATGGTATACTTAGATGCTGTCAGTTGTTTAAGGGCAAACTCTGTCAGTGAACATGCAAGTGCAATCTATTATACATACTGTCGCTGGAGCACTACCTTAGATAAAGATCGAGTTGGTTGGATGTATTCGGGTGGTACAAAGAAGTACGGCAACTGATCTAATCAAGATGTTTCTTGAACATGTGCACAACTATAGTTTTTTGAGCTGCCAGTACACAACTTTCTTAACGTTGTGCTGTCGTAGCTGTCGCGAATTTTAAATCCCCTGCGGAAGATTTTCAAAGTGATGGATGTGCTCACATGAGCATCTGCTCATCAACCAGCATGATTAAATCTGTGGATGAGGACGTCCAGGGGCTAGCCAGAAGAGCTTAATCGATTCTGGCCGGCCGGTTGTGATCGAATCATACAGTGGCTCTTCCAAACATCGAAAGGGAAAAACGATGGACGGCATCGATCGGTGGTCACTGGCTTTTAAATTGTTGAGTCTTGATGACTGCATAAACAAAGTTTTCAGCAAAAATTTAAGCCCAACATGCAGGTCACTCCCGCCTTTCAGTTGACCCTGCTGGATTGTTTCTAGGGTGCCCGAGGTGAGGCGAAAGCTTCGTTAATTTGCGTTTTTGTTTGACTTGCACGCCCTTTTCTTCTTGCGCGGCCCGATCGATGGTGATGTGTTTTATCTAAGAAATCGATGGTGATGTGAACATACATTATCAAGTGGTGTACACAGCACACTAATCTAGTCAAGATCTACTCCCTCCGTCCCATAATATAAAAACGTTTTTAACATTAATGTAGTATTAAAAATGTTCTTATATTTTGGGACAGAGGGAGTAGTTGTTTTGCGGGGAGGAGGATTAGGTTAAGAGTATGTGTAACGTTACTGTCCGTTGAATTGTTTAGGAGTGGATCGGCGTGATACCTGTCAGCGTACAGTACAACAAGAAGTACGGGCACTTATCTAGTCAAGTTGCCATTTTTTATTGTACCTGTCTGAAAGGTACTCAACGTAGTTTATGAATACTGCTATCAGCGAAAGATGCTTGGATTCTGCAGGATTTTGTAATCCGTTTAATATTGCCATACTTAGTTACGCAAGTTGGATGTAAAAATGTTGGCAGCGGTGTAAAAATTTGTTGAAACACTATTAAAATGGGCGAGAGCTCAAACACCACCAGCTCTATCTTGTGTCTGCAATGTTTGCAAATATCTTGGGTTCCTCATACAGAATTATTGTTACCATACCCCGCAAAAAAAAAGAATTATTGTCACCAAAGTTGTCATGATAAATATTCCACCATATGTTATAATTTTCTGATTTGTGGTAAACTGTATGGAATGGGAAAATACACACAAGCTCCGGGGTGCTCCACCCCTATACGAATATTGACTTCAAAAAATACCAGAAAAATTCAAAAAGGAAAAATCTGGGGGATATCAAACTTGGGTGTCAAATCTACTCCCATGCAAAGTTTCATGAAAAAAATACCAGAAAAAATATCCATGGCGAAGAAATGTTGGAAATAAATGGGCTTGGCCCATTAGCAATTTCTAAAATCTCAAATAAGCCCTTGAGAAAAATAGCAAGTGATGGTGCTAAAATTTAGTCTCATACCACTAGTTGAGGAAGTGTTGAATCTCTTTATATAGCGGGTTCTCTACTCGACGCTTAGTGAGGTGTGAAGGAGAGAAATAGAAGACCACACGCGTGCTCGCTTGCCTCGCCTGGCCTGGCCTGGTCGGGCTCGAGCACGGGCTCGGGCCAGGGCGGCGTACGTGCGACATGCGCGTTAATGGTCCGCCAAACCCGCTGTGTTGCCTTGCAAGGGTGCTGCTTCCTTTTGCCGTTTTGTTTTTTGATGACTTGGCAAACAAGTTAATTATTTCTTATCTGGTAAGTATACGACTTAGAATCCAAGTCGGTTGAGCTTGTGATTGCGACACGATACCGCCTTTGATCCTATTATATATACTGCTATTGACCGCGGCCAAAGACACACAAAAAACACCTAGGGTTCTACCTCATCTCCCAACTTGCTCGCCACCATAGACTAATCTGTCCCGAACGCCGGCGTGCATCGGTGTGTGGGAGAGCAGGTCTCTGGAACCATTCATCCATGGGATCCTACACCGGGAGAGGATGAATTAGGTTTTTGGGAAGCGCTCTACGTGACAACTCAAATTTGTCATCACGGGTCATCTTCCGTCCAAGTCGGGCGGCGCTACTCATCGTCGTCAGCAATAGATTGTCGCCAACATCGTCATCACCAACATCAGTCCCGCAACAGCTAAAGAACAATACGTCCATCGTGATCTATCCGTAGTTGTTGTTTCATGTGCGATGCTGGTGTGCATGCTTTCCTGTTCTTCTGGTTTGCTAGATTGTTGCATGTTGTTCTTTGTTCTAGTCATGAATAATTTACTAGAATTAATCATGAACTTTCCTAATATTCCAGCAATTCAAAAACCTAATTGTAAGCAATTTTATGAGTTAACTATGGCTGGATTCACTGATGCATTGAGGCCGAATAGGTTTACCGGTGTGCACTTTAAGAGGTGGCAAGTGAAGTCCACGCTCTGTCTTACTGCTCTGAAATTTTTCCACGCTAGTGTTGGCATGCCAGAGGGAATTTCTGAGGAAGATCAGAGAAGTTCCAGGAAGCCAATACTATCTTTGTGGGATGCATTCTGAGTGTTCTTGCTGACCATCTGTGTGATGTGTACATGCACATACAAGATGGAAAGACAATGTGGGATGCACTGAATGCAATTCAGTGCAACAGATGCAGGGAGTAAACGTACATTATGGAGAGTTTCCGCGACCACAAGATGTTGAATAATCGTTATGTGGTTGAATAAGCTCATGAGATACAGTGCATTGTGAAGGAATTAGAACTCCTTAAGTGTGTTCTTCCCGATAAATTCGTGATTGGGTGCATGATAGCAAAGTTACCTCCTTCATGGTGGAATTTCGCCACAACTCTTAAACATAAGAGACGGGAGATATCAGTTGAAAATCTAATTGCATCTCTTGATATTTAAGAGAAAGCTCGGGCTAATAAAGACACTACTAAGAAAGGAAGTGAGGTTCACCCTACCTCCAATATGGTGCAGAGGTACCCATAGAACAAGAACAAAGGGAAGAACAAGCCTGTCAAGACTACTACCTTCAAGTAGAAGAAGTTTAACAAGGTTGAGCTAGAGTGCTACGCCCATGGGATGCCCGACATTTTTCCAAGGAATGCCCAGACGTGCAGACAATAGAGGGAAAACAAACACCAAGACTGTCAATATGGTGACCGCTAGTAATACTGGTGGGTATGGTAATTTAGCTATTGGTCTTTCACTATTTCAGTCATCTTCTTGGTGGATTGGTTCGGGTGCTAACATTCACATGTGTGCTGACGTCTCTTTATTCACTTCTTATCAGGTCGCACGGGGTTCTTCTGTCCTAATGGGGAATGGTCGCATGCTTCTGTTCGTGGCATTGGCATGGTGGGTCTAAAGTTAACTTTGGGAAGATCATGCAGCTAAGGAACGTGCAACATGTCCAAACTATGAATAAGAATCTAATTAGCGGCTCCCTTCTATGTCGAGATGGGTTTAAGGTTGTTTTAGAGTCGAATAAATTAATCATGATGAGATATGGACAATTTATAGGCAAAGACTATGAGTGCAGAGGCTTGTTCCGCTTTTTCCTTTTAGCTTTTTGCAATAAGTCAGTAAACCAAATTTGTGCTAGTGTTAATGATAATGCAAGTGTTTAGCACTCTCATTTATTCGCATTAATTTTGGTTTAATGTCTCGCTATCCAGTATGAGTTTGATTCTGAATTTCACTATTGCCAAAGGTTCTAAATGTCATAGTTGTTTCCAATCGAAGCAACCTCGAAAGCTTCACACGGCTATGAAGGAGAGAAACTTGGCACCTCTAGAACTCATACATTCTGATCTATGTGAGATGAATTGTGTGTTGACAAAAGGTGGAAAGAGATATTTGATGACTTTGATTGATGATGCAACTAAATTTTGCTATGTTTATTTATGGCAAGTTAAAGATGAAGCTTTAGACTAATTTAAAATCTATAAAGCTAAAGCTGAAATCAAATAGAGAGAAAGATCAAGCATCTTAGGTCGGATCCTGGTGGAGAGTATTTTCCCAAAGTATTTTGATAAATTTTGTGAGGAACACGATACTATTCATGAGAGGACGCCTCCCTATTCGCCCCAATCAAATGGGGTTGCCGAGAGGAAAAACTACACGCTGACTGACTTGGTGAATCCCATGTTAGTCATTGTTGATTTAGCTAAGGCATGGGGGAGGTTTATTTGACTTTGTGTCATGTCCTGAATAGAGTCCTGATACGTCTCCGACGTATCTATAATTTTTTATTGTTCCATGCTATTATATTATATGTTTTGGATGTTTTATATGCATTAATATGCTATTTTATATTATTTTTGGGACTAACCTATTAACCTAGAGCCCAGTGCCAGTTTTTGTTTTTCCTTGTTTTTGAGTTTTACAGAAAAGGAATATCAAACGGAGTCCAAATAGAATAAAATTTTACGATGATTTTTCTTGGACCAGAAGACATCCACGGAGCTTGGAGAGGGGGCCAGAAGAATCCCGACGGACCCACAAGCCCTCAGTTGTGCCCTAGGGGGTGCGCGCCTCCCTGGCTTGTGGGCTCCTCGAGAGCCCCCCAACCCTAATTCTTGCTCTATTAAATCCCAAATATTCCCAAAGCTACATAAGCGTCCACCAAAATATTTTTCCGCCACTGCAAGCCTCTGTTTCCGTGACATCCCATCTTGGGGCCTTTTCCGGCACCCTGCCGGAGGGGGATTCGATCACGGAGGGCCTCTACATCAACCTTGCTGCCCTTCCGATGAAGCGTGAGTAGTTTACCACAAACCTACGGGTCCCTAGTAGCTAGATGGCTTCTTCTCTCTCTTTGATCTTCAATACAATGTTCTCCTCGATGTTCTCGGAGATCTATCTGATGTAATATTCTTTTGCGGTGTGTTTGTCGAGATCCGATGAATTGTGGATTTATGATCAGATTATCTATGAATATTATTTGAGTCTTTTCTGAACTCTTTTATGCATGATTAAATATCTTTGTATTTCTCTTCGAACTATCGGTTTGGTTTGGCCAACTAGATTGGTTTTTCTTGCAATGGAAGAGGTGCTTAGTTTTGGGTTCAATCTTGCGGTGTCCTCACCCAGTGACACAATAGGGGTAGCGAGGCACACATTGTATTGTTGCCATCAAGGGTAAAAAGATGGGGTTTTCATCATATTGCTTGAGTTTATCCCTCTGCATCATGTCATCTTACTTAAGGCGTTACTCTGTTCTTATGAACTTAATACTCTACATGCAGGTAGGGTCGGTCAATGTGTGGAGTAATAGTAGTAGATGCAGAATCGTTTCGGTCTACTTGACACGGACCTGATGCCTATATTCAAAATCATTTCCATGGATATCGTCATGACTTTGCGCTTTTCTATCAATTGCTCGACAGTAATTTGTTCACCCACCGTATGTTTGCTTTCAAGAGAGAAGCCTCTAGTGAAACCTATGGCCCCCGGGTCTATTTTCCATCAAATATTTTCAGATCTATAAACCAAAAAACCCAAAAATACCTTCCTGCAATTTATTTGTTTTTATTTTGTTTTACGTTTTAGTAATCTTTTATACCTATCTCTATTAGATCTCACTCTTGTTCGAGATCGTGAAGGGAGTGACAACCCCTTTTTCGTGAAGGGCGAACATTACTTTGACACCTATTCACCCGTTCCTAGAATGACCATCATTCGGGTGCTACTTTTCCTGGATGCCTCTTATGGTCTTATCATTCATCAAATGGATGCAAAGACAACTTTCTAAAATGGAGAGTTGGAAGATAAAATATGTATGGATCAGCCTGATGGGTTTGTGATAAAGAGTGAAGAGAGAAAGGTGTGCAAGTTGTTAAAATCTTTGCATGGTCTAAAATAGGCACCTAAGCAATGGCATGAGAAGTTTGAAGGAACTCGGAATTCTGCAGGATTTTTATTAATGAGGCAGATAGGTGTGTTTACTATTGACGTGGTTGGGGCAATAGTGTTATGTTATATTTGTGTGTGGATGCCAAACTAATCTTTGGTACAAACATTGATGAAATCAACGAGGTCAAGTCTTTTCTATCAAAGAGCTTTGACATGAAATATCCGGGATAAGCCGATGTGATTTTAAACATCAAACTTATTAAGGATGGGAGTGGGATTACTCTAACGCGGTCTCACTATGTTGGTATTGAGCCAGTTCAGCTTTATGGATAACAAGCCTTCTCCAACACCTTATGATCCCAACGTGACACTCAGAAAGAACAAGAAAGAAACGAGAGATCGATGATACTCTCAAATTTTTGGTTCACTCATGTAGATAGCTAGCGCAACAAGGCCAGATATCTCTTTTGCTGTGAGTAAATTGAGTGGGTTCATGTCCATCCAGGGTGATGATAATTGGCATGCACTAGAAAAGGTCTTGCGCTATTTGAGAGGTACTATGTGTACTATGCATATGTAATTTTAAAAAATACAGTAATATGTGAGGTACACAAAATATAAATTTGTGTATATATACTAGGAAACGGTATATCTAATATATGGCCATATATTCATCCTTTTTGTATTGTTTTCTTATTGATAGTTTG
The DNA here is from genome assembly GCF_002575655.3 of Aegilops tauschii subsp. strangulata. NCBI lineage: Eukaryota > Viridiplantae > Streptophyta > Magnoliopsida > Poales > Poaceae > Aegilops > Aegilops tauschii. Next base: position 436,679,108 of record NC_053041.3, on the reverse strand, counting down.
CATGTACGTAGTTTCTATATTTTATACATGCGAGCCTTGTTTCTTTGAGCTTTGTGTGTAAACATTATCAACTATATCTATATTTCTATAATTATATACTCCCTCCGTCCCATAATATAAGAACGTTTTTCAAGCTAACATAGTTTGGAAAATGTTCTTATATTATGGTATAGAGGGAGTACTATACAAATAACTTTGGATACTAGTCCTTGGATGAAGTTAATCTGACAGTAGAGAGAGTTAGCAAATCCGAGCATTATTGGCCATGGGTTGTCCCCTTTACTACACCAGATTGTGCCACATGTTTTATCGAGAAGATTCATGGCTAAGCTCAAGCACAATGCACTGTATGTAAAACTTAGAGAAGTGAGAGCATATGAAATACTAAACTTCAGTCGTTAAGCTTATTAATTTCTGGTGCTATTTATATAGGTACAAGGGATGTGTGCAACATGGCGTCTTTACAGGAACCGTCATGAGCAGAGAGTCGCGTCGGCTGAGATATGGAGGAAGAAAGGGGACTGCATGACAGTTAGCATCAACATAGATTCTCCTGAATTAAATCATGGTTAATTAAATCATAAAACTACAACTGTATAAACCTAAAAATTTATGGTCCATCTCTCCTTTATTTTAGAATCTTCCATGCTTCAATCTGCCAAATCATTCCCTTTTTTACTTTATGGTGTAGGATGCACAATTTAACACACACAGACCTTGAGACATAAGCACCTCTCATTTGTTTTAGATTCTTTCATATTCTATTCTCTCAAGTTTTTTGTCTTAAAGTATTGTCATTCGCTTTTACTTTATCTAGGGGATTTTTCTTGGACCAGAAGACATCCACGGAGCTTGGAGAGGGGGCCAGGAGAGTCCTGATGGACCCACAAGCCCTCAGGTCGCGTCCTAGGGGGTGCGCGCCTCCCTGGCTTGTGGGCTCCTCGGGAGTCCCCCAACCCTAATTCTTACTCTATAAAATCCCAAATATTCCCAAACCAATAGAAGCGTCCACCAAAATACTTTTCCGCCGCCGCAAGCCTCTGTTCCCGTGAGATCCCATCTTGGGGCCTTTTCCGGCACCCTGCCGGAGGGGGATTCGATCACGGAGGGCCTCTACATCAACCTTGCTGCCCTTCCGATGAAGCGTGAGTAGTTTACCATAGACCTACGTGCCCATACCTAGTAGCTAGATGGCTTCTTCTCTCTCATTGATCTTCAATACAATGTTCTCCTCGATGTTCTTGGAGATCTATCCGATGTAATATTCTTTTGCGGTGTGTTTGTCGAGATCCGATGAATTGTGGATTTATGATCAAATTATCTTGGAGAGGTGCTTAGTTTTGGGTTCAATCTTGCGGTGCCCTCACCCAGTCAGATAGTAGGGGTAGCGAAGCACGTATTGTATTGTTGCCATCAAGGGTAAAAAGATGGGGTTTTCATCATATTGCTTGAGTTTATCCCTCTACATCATGTCATCATACTTAAGGCGTTACTCCGTTCTTATGAACTTAATACTCTACATGCAGGTAGGAGTCGGTCGATGTCTGGACTAATAGTAGTAGATGCAGAATCGTTTCGGTCTACTTGACACGGACGTGATGCCTATATTCATAATCATTGCCTTGGATATCGTCATAACTTTGCGCTTTTCTATCAATTTCTCGATAGTAATTTGTCCATCCACCGTATGTTTTCTTTCAAGAGAGAAGCCTCTAGTGAAACCTATGGCCCCGGGGTCTATTTGCCATCATATATTTTCATATCTATAAACCAAAAAACCCAAAAAATACCTTGCTGCAATTTTTTTATTTTTTTACGTTTTAGTAATCTTTTATACCTATCTCTATTAGATCTCACTCTTGTTCGAGACCGTGAAGGGATTGACAACCCCTTTTTTCGCGTTGAGTGCAAGTGTTTATTAGTTTGTGTAGGTGCATAGATTGGAGACTTGCTTGTGCCTCCTACTGGATTGATACCTTGGTTCTTAACTGAGGGAAATACTTATCTCTACTTTGTTGCATCACCCTTTCCTCTTCAAGGGAAAAATCAATGCAAGCTCAAGAAGTAGCAGGAAGAATTTCTGGCGTTGTTGCCGGGGAGGTTCTACATCAAGCCTACCAAGTACCCGTCATAAACTCTCATCTCTTGCATTACAATTATTTTCCATTTGCCTTTTGTTTTCCTCTCCCCCACTTCTAAAAACGTTTTCAGAAAAAAAATTGCCTTTTTATCCGCCCTTCTTTCCGTTTGCCTTTATGTCTTACTTGGCTCGTTTGCTTGTTTGCTTGGTATAATTGTGTGTTTACTAAAAACAAAAAGGGTTATGGATCCCCTTAAAGTTTTCTACTTGGATCATCTTCGATCCATTTGTGCTCGTGCTGAAACCCCAACTAGTTCAGTTGAGGGAAAATCTTTAGATGAGCATGCTCATTTTGTGCGTCACCCTTTGTCTCAAAAGGGAGACTCTTATGGAATCCAATAAATTGTTTGCTATGTTATGCTTGGAATCTTTGTGAAATTTATGATTTTACTTGTTGCTCTGAGAACCCTAAAAAACGCCTTCCCTACCTATGTGAGTTTAATGATAATGAAATCTTATATTCTTATGAAAAGGGTGTTTATAGTTACTATGATATCAAACAAATTGAAGGATTTGTTGCTTTTAAGGGTGCTTATGAGGTTGCTTCTTTGATTGAAAATTATGGTATTGCTCTCTACAAATCTGAAAATTTTGACATACTTACGTATTGCTATGAAAACTATGCTCATAATACCTATGTTAAGGAATTTATTGAGAGAATGACCATTACTTTGGAAGAAAATAATGATATGCATGAATCTATAGATAATTATGATTCCGTTGATTTGATTGAGATATCCTCCCTTGATGAACATGGTGCTTGCTATTTTTATGGCCATGATGTCAATATTAATTATACTTATGGAGATTAACTTGCTATAGTTCCTTATTTTAAACATGAAATTATTGCTATTGCACCCATACTTGATAGTTCCTTGAATAAAAAGCATGATTATAATGATGCTATTATAAATTCTATTATAAAGCTTGGGGATGCTAGTTTTGCTATGTCCGCTACTTATTGCAATGATCATGATTGGGGTGCTAATGTTTCTTATGATTTTGAAAATTTATTTAAGCCTCTTGATGAATATGTTTGCTATAATATTGAAAGTTGGTTTGGAAGAGTGTCAACTTTAGGAAATAATGATCCCACTACTTTGTAGATTGATAAATCTTATGCAATTATTGATAAAAGTGGGTTTGGAGAGGTCATGACTTTAGTTGATGATAACCCCACTATTTTGGAAGAGTGTCAACTTTGCATGCATGTGGATCATGAAGAATATTTTATGTGATAGCTATATTGATGAATTTGATTATGAGCCTACATGTAATTATTATGAGAGAGGAAAATATGGTTGTAGACATTTTCATGTTACTAAATTACCTCTCGTTATGTTGAGATTGCTATTGTTTCTTTCTTCTTCCTTGCTTATGCTAGTTTTTGCTTGTCTTCATAATTTGTTTGCTTATATAATGCCTATGCATAGGAATTATGTTAGACTTAAACTTATTTTTCACATGCTACATGATGCTCTCTTCGTGTTTCAATTGCAATATTTTATGTGAGCATCATCGAAATTATCAATGCCTAGCTAAAAGGCTTTAAAGAAAAGCGCTTGTTGGGAGACAACCCAATTTTTTTTCTATTTTTATGAGTATACACATTATTACCTCTGTAGTAATTGTGTTTTAAGTAGTGTTTGAGCCAAGTAAGACCTTTGGGATGATCTATGGTGACAGTAGATGTGATCTTGCTGAAAAACAGAATCTTTTGCGCCCAGTAATAGAATTGATCTGAGCTTCTGGAACGTGATAAATTCTTGAATTTTTTACACAAGATTGATACGCAAAATTCCTCTATTTTCCTAATTTTTCAGGATTTTTGGAGTTACATAAGTATACGAAGTTCACATATTACTACAGACTGTTCTGTTTTGACACATTATGTTTTCTATGTGTTGTTTTCTTATTTTAATGAATATATGGGTAGTATCGGGGGGTATGAACCATGGAGAAGTTGGAATATAGTAGATATTACACCAATATAAATAAAGAATGAGTTCACAAAAGTACCTAAAGTGGTGATTTATTTTATTATACTAACGGATCTTATGAGTTTTTCTGTTGAGTTTTGTGTTGTGAAGTTTTCAAGTTTTGGGTAAAGATTTGATGGAAAACGGAATAAGGAGTGTCAAGAGCCTAAGCTTGGGGGTGCCCAAGGAACCCCCAGGTAATATTCAAGGACAACCAAGCATCTAATCTTGGGGATGCCCCGGATGGCATCCCCTCTTTTGTCTTCGTCGATCGGTAAATTTACTTGAGGCTATATTTTAATTCACCACATGATAAGTGTTTTGCTTGGAGCGTCTTGTATGATTTGATTGCTTTTTAGTTTTCCACAATCATACTTGTTGTACACATCTTTTGAGAGGGACACACATGAATCGTGAATTTATTAGAATACTCTATGTGCTTCACTTATATGTTTTGAGCTAGGCAGTTTGCTCTAGTGCTTCACTTATATCTTTTTAGAGCACGGCGGTGGCTTTATTTTATAGAAATTGTTGAACTCTCATGCTTCACTTATATTATTCTGAGAGTCTTTAAACAACATGGCAATTTTCTTAGGTTATGAATTTAGTCCTAATATGATGGGCATCCAAGAGGGATATAATAAAAACTTCATATGAAGAGCGTTGGATACTATGAGAAGTTTGATTCCATGCATTTGTTTTGAGATATAAAGATGGTGATATTAGAGTCATGCTAGTGAGTAATTGTGGATTGGTAGAAATACTTGTGTTAAAGTTTGTGATTCCCATAGCATGCACGTATGGTGAACTGTTATGTAATGAAGTCAGAGCATGATTTATTTTTTGATTGTCTTCCTTATGAGTGGCGGTCGGGGATGAGAGATGGTCTTTTCCTACCAATCTATCCCCCTAGGAGCATGCGTGTAATACTTTGTTTCGATAGCTAATAAATTTTTGCAATAAGTATGTGAGTTCTTTATGACTAATGTTGAGTCCATGGATTATACGCACTCTCACCCTTCCACTATTGCTAGCCTCTCTAGTACCGCGCAATTCTCGCCGGTGCGTTAAACCCACCATAAACCCTTCCTCAAAACAGCCACCATACCTACCTATTATGGCTTTTCCATAGCCATTCCGAGATATATTGTCATGCAACTTCCACCGTTTCGTTTTATTATGACACATACCATCATTGTCATATTGCTTTGCATGATCGTAAGATAGCTAGCATGATGTTTTCATGGCTTGCCCTTTTTTGATGTCATTGCAATGCTAGATCATTGCACATCCCGGTACACCCTCGGAGGCATTCATATAGAGTCATATCTTATTCTAGTATCGAGTTGTAATTCTTGAGTTGTAAGTAAATAAAAGTGTGATGATCATCATTATTAGAGCATTGTCCCATGTGAGGAAAGGATGATGGAAGCTATGATTCCCTCACAAGTTGGAATGAGTCTCCGGACTTTATAAAAGAAATAAAAGAGGCCAAAGAATCCCAAATAAAATAAAAGAGGCCAAAGAAGCCCAAAAAAAAAATCAAAAAAAATGAGAGAAAAGAGAGAAGGGACAATGTTACTATCCTTTTCCACACTTGTGCTTCAAAGTAGCACCATGATCTTCATGATAGAGGGTCTCCTATTTTGTCACTTTCATATACTAGTGGAAAATTTTCATTATAGAACTTGGCTTGTATATTCCAATGATGGGCTTCCTCAAATTGCCATAGGTCTTCGTGAGCAAGCGAGTTGGATGCACACCCACTTAGTTTCTTTTTGAGCTTTCATACATTTATAGCTCTAGTGCATCTGTTGCATGGCAATCCCTACTCACTCACATTGATATCTATTGATGGGAATCTCCATAGCCCGTTTAATACGCCTAGTTGATGTGAGATTTTCTCCTTCTTTTTGTCTTCTCCACAACCACCATATTCTATTCCACCTATAGTACTCTGTCCATGGCTCATGCTCATGTGTTGCGTGAAAGTTGAAAAGGTTTGAGAACACCAAAAGTATGAAATAATTGCTTGGCTTGTCAAAGGGGTTGTGCATCATAAAATACTTTGTGTGATGAAGATGGAGCATAGACAGACTATATGATTTTGTAGGGATAACTTTCTTTTGCCATGTTATTTTGAGAAGACACGATTGCTTTATTAGTATGCTTGAAGTATTATTATGTCAATATTAAATTTTTGTTTTGAATCTTATGGGTATGAATATTCATGCCACAATAAAGAAGATTGCATGGATAAATATGTTAGGTAGCATTCCACATCAAAAATTCTGTTTTTATCATCTACCTACTCAAGGACGAGTAGGAATTAAACTTGGGGATGCTTGAGACGTCTCCAACGTATCTATAATTTTTGATTGTTCCATGCTATTATATTGTCTATTTTGGATGTTTTATATGCATTAATAAGCTATTTTATATTATTTTTTGGACTAACCTATTAACCTAGAGCCCAGTGTCAGTTTTTGATTTTTTTTTCTTGTTTTTGAGTTTTACAGAAAAGGACTATCAAACGGAGCCCAAACGGAATAAAACTTTATGATGATTTTCTTGGACCAGAAGACATCCACGGAGCTTGGAGAGGGGACCAGGAGAGTCCCGACGGACCCACAATCCCTCAGGTCGCGCCCTAGGGGGTGCGCGCCTCCCTGGCTTGTGGGCTCCTCGGGAGTCCCCCAACACTAATTCTTACTCTATAAAATCCCGAATATTACGAAACCAACAAAAGCATCCACCAAAATACTTTTCCACCGCCGCAAGCCTCTATACCCGTGAGATCCCATCTTGGGGCCTTGTCCGGCCCCCTGCCAGAGGGGGCTTCGATCACGGAGGGCCTCTACATCAACCTTGCTGCCCTTCCGATGAAGCGTGAGTAGTTTACCACAGACCTACGTGTCCATACCTAGTAGCTAGATGGCTTCTTCTCTCTCTTTGATATTCAATACAATGTTCCCCTCAATGTTCTTAAAGATCTATCCGATGTAATATTCCTTTGCGGTGTGTTTGTCGAGATCCGATGAATTGTGGATTTATGATCAGATTATCTATGAATATTATTTGAGTCTGTCCTGAACTCTTTTATGCGTGATTAAATATCTTTGTCTTTCTCTTCGAACTATCGGTTTGGTTTGGCCAACTAGATTGGTTTTTCAATGGGAGAGGTGCTTAGTTTTGGGTTAAATCTTGCGGTGTACTCACCCAGTGACACAGTAGGGGTAGCGAGGCACGTATTGTATTGTTGCCATCAAGGGTAAAAAGATGGGGTTTTCATCATATTGCTTGAGTTTATCCCTCTACATCATGTAATCTTACTTAAGGCATTACTCCGTCCTTATGAACTTAATACTCTACATGCAGGCAGGGTCGGTCGATGTGTGGAGTAATAGTAGTAGATGTAGAATCGTTTCGGTCTACTTGACACGGACGTGATGCCTACATTCATAATCATTGCCTTGGATATCGTCTTAACTTCGTGCTTTTCTATCAATTGCTCGACAATAATTTGTTAACCCACCGTATGTTTGCTTTCAAGAGAGAAGCCTCTAGTGAACCCTATGGCCCCGGGTCTATTTTCCATTATATTTTCAGATCTATAAACCAAAAAAACCCAAAAATACCTTGCTGCAATTTATTTGTTTTTTTTTGTTTTACGTTTTAGTAATCTTTTATACCTATCTCTATTAGATCTCACTCTTGTTCGAGATCGTGAAGGGATTGACAACCCCTTTTTCGTGTTGAGTGCAAGTGTATGTCATTTTGTGTAGGTGCATAGATTGGAGATTTGCTTGTGCCTCCTACTGGATTGATACCTTGGTTCTTAACTGAGGGAAATACTTATCTCTACTTTGCTGCATCACCCTTTCCTCTTCAAGGGAAAAATCAACGCAAGCTCAAGAAGTAGCATGTCCCTAACAAGAATAACGAGAAAACCCCTTATGAGGAGTGGGTCGAGAGAAAACCGTCACTTTCATATTTGCGCACTTGGGTATGCTTGGCAAAGGTCAATATTTCTATCCCTATGAAACGCAAAAATGGACCAAAGACAGTGCATTGTGTCTTTCTAGATTATGCTTAGCGGAGCATTACATATAGATTTTAGTGGTTAAATCCGAGGTACCTGATATGCATGTTGATACTATAATGGAATCTCGTGATGCAATATTTTTTGAGAATATATTTCCTATGAAAGATATGCATAGCACTACTGGATTTTCTTCTGAGATAAGTCCTGAATCTAGTACATCTGATAAGTATTTCGAACATTCACCAGAGGAAGTCCTTGAGAAGGATAAGGATGAAGCCCCTGTGAGAAACAAGAGACAAAAGGTTGCAAAATCCTTTGGGGATGATTTCATTGTATACCTTGTGGATGACACCCACAAGTCTATTGCGGAGGCATATGCATCTACGGATGTAGATGATTGAAAATAAATTGTCCATAATGAGATGAACTCAACTCTTTCTAATGGGACTTGGGAGCTAACTAAATGGCCCTATGGGCTGCAAATGGGTGTCCAAAAAGAAGCTAAGGCCTGATGGCACTATTGATTAGTACAAGGTGTGGCTTGTGACCAAGGGTTGCACTCATAAAGAAGGCGAAGATTACTTTGACACCTATTCACCCGTTCCTAGAATGACCATCATTCGGGTGCTACTTTTCCTGGATGCCTCTTATGGTCTTATCATTCATCAAATGGATGCAAAGACAACTTTCTAAAATGGAGAGTTGGAAGATAAAATCTGTATGGATCATCCTGATGGGTTTGTGATAAAGGGTGAAGAGAGAAAGGTGTGCAAGTTGTTAAAATCTTTGTATGGTCTAAAATAGGCACCTAAGAAATGGCATGAGAAGTTTGAAAGAACTCAGAATTCTGCAGGATTTTTATTAATGAGGCAGATATGTGTGTTTACTATCGACGTGGTTGGGGAATAGTGTTATGTTATATTTGTGTGTGGATGACAATCTAATCTTTGGTACAAACATTGATGAAATCAACGAGGTCAAGTCTTTTCTATCAAAGAGCTTTGACATGAAATATCCGGGATAAGCCGATGTGATTTTAAACATCAAACTTATTAAGGATGGGAGTGGGATTACTCTAACGTGATCTCACTATGTTGGTATTGAGCCAGTTCAGCTTTATGGATAACAAGCCTTCTCCAACACCTTATGATCCCAGCGTGACACTCGGAAAGAACAAGAAAGAAATGAGAGATCAATGATACTCTCAAATTTTTGGTTCACTAATGTAGATAGCTAGCGCAACAAGGCTAGATATCTCTTTTGCTGTGAGTAAGTTCAGTGGGTTCATGTCCATCCGGGGTGATGATAATTGGCATGCACTAGAAAGGGTCTTGCGCTATCTGAGAGGTACTATGTGTACTATGCATATGTAATTTAAAAAAATACAGTAATATGTGAGGTACACAAAATATAAATTTGTGTACATATACTAGGAAACGGTATATCTAATATATGGCCATATATTCATCTTTTTTGTATAGTTTTCTTATTGGTAGTTTGCATGTACGTATTATATATATTTTATACATGCGAGCCTTGTTTCTTTGAGGTTTGTGTGTATACATTATCAACTATATCTATATTTCTATAATTATATACTCCCTCCGTCCCATAATATAAGAACGTTTTTCAAGCTAACATAGTTTGGAAAATGTTCTTATATTATGGAATAGAGGGATTACTATACAAATAACTTTGGATACTAGTCCTTGGATGAAGTTAATCTGTCAGTAGAGAGAGTTAGCAAATCTGAGCATTATTGGCCAGGGGTTGTCCCCTTGACTACACCAGATTGTGCCACATGTTTTACCGAGAAGATTCATGGCTAAGCTCAAGCACAATGCTTTGTATGTAAAACTTAGAGAAGTGAGAGCATATGAAATACTAAACTTCAGTTGTTAAGCTTATTAATTTCTGCTGCTATTTATATAGGTACAAGGGATGTGTGCAACATGATGTCTTTACGGGAACCGTCACGTGCAGAGAGTCGCTCGGTAGAGATATGGAGGAAGAAAGGGGACCGCATGACGGTTAGCATCAACATAGATTCTCCTGAATTACATGGTTAATTAAATCATAACACTAGAACTGTAGAAACCTAAAAACTTATGGTCCATCTCTCCTTTATTTTAGAATCTTACGTGCTTCAATCTGCCAAATCATTCCTCTTTTTTTACTTTATGGTGTAGAATGCACAATTTAACACACACAGACCTTGAGACATAAGCACCTCTCATTTGTTTTAGATTCTTTCATATTCTATTCTCTCAAGTTTTTTCTCTTAAAGTATTGTCATTCGCTTTTACTTTATTTAGGGGCTGCTTGGTTCGAGCCAATGCCAACTTGCCAATCGTGGGCTTGCCAAAATATTGGCGCAGGAATCGGCCGCCCACGCCTTGCCAAAATATTGGCTGAGAATTGAACTAAACATGTTGTGGAGGTTTGGGCGCCCCAATTATTTGGCTTGCATCCAAATGGACACCCAGAGCTGGTCAACTACCAATATTTTGGCAGGGGGCCTTGTGGCAATGATCCAAACAGCCACTTAGTTTCTGTCCGATGTTGTGACAGTACTTCCATAACACAATTTAGTATATGGCAGTTGAGGAATGATATGATGCATGGAAAAAAGAGCCCTCCTATTACTACATTCGATGGAATTCCTACGGATCTACCGGCAGTCTATTGACATTGCTCTCAGGTTCTCAATGAAGGAGATAGCGAAAGGGAAAATGCTACTTTTAGTGGAAGCAGAAAAGCCTAAAACGGCGAACACCACTACTTCCCTAGCATGCACACCTCCTTCGAGGACCAGGTTGCTCTTTTCGGTGGATTGTACGTTCTCAGAGCTCGATGGCACGACCGCAGCTGGCATGATACTTCAACGTCATGACGGGACAGTCATATTTGCTGCATACAGATACATGTTCAAATGCAATGATGCATTGGGGGTGCCCGGGTGCTCCAAAATTACATGTTTAGGTGAATATTGGGTCGTATTTTGAACCTTTTGACCGTGCGCCCGCGTCGCTCCCAGGGGGGCGCCTCGGGCGAACCCTACCACCGCCGCCGCTTCCCCCTACTCCAACCCTTCCCCTCGCCGCCGCTGGGCAACGTCGCCGGGCAAAGCCCGTGCGGTGGCCGGCGGCGGCGGGCCCTCTCCTCTCCCGCGGGGAGACCCCCTGTTGGCGTGGCGCGCTGGCCCTAGACAAGGCGCCCGGTCGACGGCGGGCGGACGCCGGGGCGGCGGCCCCGGGTGAGGGAGTCCTGGATTATGGGGTCCTCGGGCGTCCGGGCTGTGTAGCATGGGCCGGAGTGATGGACCGCGAAGATACAAGATGGAAGGCCTTCCCCCGTGTTCGGATGGGACTCTCCTTTGCGTGGATGGCAAGCTTGACGTTCGGATGTGTAGTTTCCTTCCTCTGTAAACCGACTTCGTGTAACCCTAGGCCCCCGGTGTCTATATAAACCAGAGGGTTTAATCCATAGAGGCTAACACAAATCATATAGGCTAGACATCTAGGGTTTAGCCATCACGATCTCAAGGTAGATTAACTCTTGTAACCCCTATACTCATCAAAGTCAATCAAGCAGGAAGTAGGGTATTACCTCCATTAAGAGGGCCCGAACCTGGGTAAACATCGCGTCCCCTTGTCTCCTGTTACCATCGATCTTCAGACGCATAGTTCGGGGACCCCTGCCTGAGATTGGCTGGTTTTGACACCGACACCAGGACCTCGCGGTGGTGTGCCGGCTGCTGTGGCTATTGGGGCAGCGCAGCAGCTGGACCTGGTGGTGCTCGATGGTGGTTTGGCCGCGGCCGCTCGCTCGGGTCCGGCGTCATGGCCATGGGATGAGCGGCTCGGTGGTGGTCGGGTGGAGCGTGTGTGGCGCAGGGGCTGGCATCTCGGCTGCTGGCGCGGAGGGTTGTGCGTGGCCGCCAAATCGGCCTGCTCTGGTTCGGCCGGATCTGGCCGCCGGGCTACGAGCGGCGCCGAGGATCCTGCCGGTGCTCCGGGGATGGTACGCTGGGGCTGAGGGAGTCCTGGATTAAGGGGTCCTCGGGCGTCCGGCCTATATGACATGGGCCGGACTAATGGGCTATGAAGATACAAGACAGAAGACTTCTTTCTGTGTCTGGATGGGACTCTCCTTTGCGTGGATGGCAAGCTTGGCGTTCGGATATGTAGATTCCTTCCTCTGTAAACCGACTTTGTACCACGCTAGTCCCCTCCGGTGTCTATATAAACCGGAGGGTTTAGTCCGTAGAGGCAATCATAATCATATAGGCTAGACATCTAGGGTTTAGCCATTACAATCTCATGGTAGATCAACTCTTGTAATCCTCATATTCATCAAGATCAATCAAGCAGGAAGTAGGGTATTACCTCCATCAAGAGGGCCCGAACCTGGGTAAACATCGTGTCCCCCGTCTCCTGTTACCATCGACCTTAGACGCACAGTTCGGGACCCCCTACGCGAGATCCGCCGGTTTTGACACCGACATTGGTGCTTTCATTGAGAGTTCCGCTGTGTTGTCACCAGGAGGTTTGATGGCTCCATCCATCATCTACAACAGCGCGGCCCTGGAGGAGGATTTTCTCCCCGGCCAAATCTTCGTATTCGGCGGCTTCCCACTGCGGGCCAACTCGCTTGGCCATCTAGAGCAGATCGACAGCAACGCCCCAGGTCACCGGATTAGTTTTGAAAATCTGGACTATGTCGCTGATGTCCGAGGAGACTTGATCTTCCAAGGGTTCACGACCACAACCTCCGCTCTAGCCATAGATCCAGAGCGCATCGCCAGGTCCGAAGACGGGATTACTGAGCCCGCCGGACTGTCTGCGGCCATTGAGCCCAGCACGGGAGAGCCGGAGGAAGTAGTGTCGCTGGCAACCATCATGAAGCCGGACTCCTCACTGGACACCGACTCTGAACCCTCGGAGTCAGCATCGTGTGAGCTCATGAAGGAAATATGCCCTGGAGGCAATAATAAAGTTATTATTTATTTCCTTATTTCATGATAAATGTTTATTATTCATGCTAGAATTGTATTAACCGGAAACTTGATACATGTGTGAATACATAGACAAACATAGTGTCACTAGTATGCCTCTACTTGACTAGCTCGTTGAATCAAAGATGGTTAAGTTTCCTAGCCATGGACATGAGTTGTCATTTGATTAACAGGATCACATCATTAGGACAATGATGTGATTGACTTGACCCATTCCGTTAGCTTAGCACTCGATCGTTTAGTATGTTGCTATTGCTTTCTTCATGACTTATACATGTTCCTATGACTATGAGATTACGCAACTCCCGTTTACCGGAGGAACACTTTGTGTGCTACCAAACGTCACAACGTAACTTGGTGATTATAAAGGTGCTCCACAGGTGTCTCCGAAGGTACTTGTTGGGTTGGCGTATTTCGAGATTAGGATTTGTCACTCCGATTGTCGGAGAGGTATCTCTGGGCCCACTTGGTAATGCACATCACTTAAAGCCTTGCAAGCATTGCAACTAATGAGTTAGTTGCGGGATGATGTATTACGGAACGAGTACAGAGACTTGCCGGTAACGAGATTGAACTAGGTATTGAGATACCGACGATCGAATCTCGGGTAAGTAACACACCGATGACAAAGGGAACAACGTATCTTGTTATGCGGTTTGACCGATAAAGATCTTCGTAGAATATGTGGGAGCCAATATGAGCATCCAGGTTCCGCTATTGGTTATTGACCGAAGACGTGTCTCGGTCATGTCTACATAGTTCTCAAACCCGTAGGGTCCGCACGCTTAAAGTTAGATGACGGTTATATTATGAATTTATGTATTTTGATGTACCGAAGGAGTTCGGAGTCCCGGATGAGATCAGGGACTTGACGAGGAGTCTCTAAATGGTCGAGACGTAAAGATCGATATATTGGACGACTATATTCGGACATTGGAAAGGTTCCGAGTGATTCGGGTATTTTTCGGAGTACCGGAGAGTTACGGGAATTTGTATTGGGCCTTAATGGGCCATACGGGAAAGGAGAGAAAGGCCCCAAAGGGTGACCGCACCCCTCCCCATGGACTAGTCCGAATTGGACTAGGGAGGGGGGCCCCCCCTTCCTTCCTTCTCCTTCTCCCTTCCCTTCTCCTACTCCAACAAGGAAAGGAGGAGTCCTACTCCCGGTGGGAGTAAGACTCCCCCCTTGGCGCGCCCTCCTCCTAGGCCGGCCGCCTCCCCCTTGCTCCTTTATATACGGGGGCAGGGGGCACCCCAAAGACACAACAATTGATCTCTTGATCTCTTAGCCGTGTGCGGTGCCCCCTCCACCATAATCCACCTCGATAATATCGTAGCGGTGCTTAGGCGAAGCCCTGCGTCCGTAGAACATCATCATCGTCACCACGCCGTCGTGCTGATGGAACTCTCCCTCAAAGCTCGGCTGGATCGGAGTTCGAGGGATGTCATCGAGCTGAACGTGTGCTGAACTCGGAGGTGCCGTACGTTCGGTACTTGGATCGGTCGGATCGTGAAGACGTACGACTACATCAACCGCGTTGTGCTAACGCTTCCGCTTTCGGTCTACGAGGGTACGTGGACAACACTCTCCCCTCTCGTTGCTATGCATCACCATGATCTTGCGTGTGCGTAGAATTTTTTTGAAATTACTACGTTCCCTAACAATGGCATCCGAGCCTGGTTTTATGCGTAGATGTCATATGCACGAGTAGAACACAAGTGAGTTGAGGGCGATATAAGTCATACTGCTTACCAGCATGTCATACTTTGGTTCGGCGGTATTGTTGGATGAAGCGGCCCGGACCGACATAACGTGTATGCTTACGCGAGATTGGTTCTACCGACGTGCTTTGCACATAGGTGGCTGGCGGGTGTCAGTTTCTCCAACTTTAGTTGAACCGAGTGTGGCTACGCCCGGTCCTTGCGAAGGTTAAAACAGCACCAACTTGACAAACTATCGTTGTGGTTTTGATGCGTAGGTAAGAACGGTTCTTGCTAAGCCCGTAGCAGCCACGTAAAACTTGCAACAACAAAGTAGAGGATGTCTAACTTGTTTTTGCAGGGCATGTTGTGATGTGATATGGTCAAAGCATGATGCTAAATTTATTGTATGAGATGATCATGTTTTGTAACCGAGTTATCGGCAACTGGCAGGAGCCATATGGTTGTCGCATTATTGTATGCAATGCAATTGCCCTGTAATGCTTTACTTTATCACTAAGCGGTACCGATAGTCGTAGAAGCATAAGATTGGCGAGACAACAACGATGCTACGATGGAAATCAAGGTGTCGCGCCGGTGATGATGGTGATCATGACGGTGCTTCGGAGATGGAGATCACAAGCACAAGATGATGATGGCCATATCATATCACTTATATTGATTGCATGTGATGTTTATCTTTTATGCATCTTATCTTGCTTTGATTGACGGTAGCATTATAAGATGATACCTCACTAAATTATGAAAGTATAAGTGTTCTCCCTGAGTATGCACCGTTGCGAAAGTTCTTCGTGCTGAGACACCACGTGATGATCGGGTGTGATAGGCTCTACGTTCAAATACAACGGGCGCAAAACAGTTGCACACGCGTAATACTCAGGTTAAGCTTGACGAGCCTAGCATATAACAGATATGGCCTCGGAACACGGAGACCGAAAGGTCGAGCGTGAATCATATAGTAGATATGATCAACATAGTGATGTTCACCATTGAAACTACTCCATCTCACGTGATGATCGGACATGGTTTAGTTGATTTGGATCACGTGATCAATTAGAGGATTAGAGGGATGTCTATCTAAGTGGGAGTTCTTAAGTAATATGATTAATTGAACTTTAATTTATCATGAACTTAGTCCTGGTAGTATTAGCATATCTATGTTGTAGATCAATAGCTCGTGTTTAGCTCCCCTGTTTTATTTTGATATGTTCCTAGAGAAAACTGAGTTGAAAGATGTTAGTAGCAATGATGCGGATTGGATCCGTGATCTGGGGTTTATCCTCATTGCTGCACAGAAGAATTATGTCCTTGATGCACCGCTAGGTGACAGACCTATTGCAGGAGCAGATGCAGATGTTATGAACGTTTGGCTAGCTCAATATGATGACTACTTGATAGTTTAGTGCACCATGCTTAACGGCTTAGAATCGGGACTTCAAAGACGTTTTGAATGTCATGGACCATATGAGATGTTCCAGGAGTTGAAGTTAATATTTCAAGCAAATACCCGAGTTGAGATATATGAAGTCTCCAACAAGTTCTATAGCTAAAAGATGGAGGAGAATAGCTCAAGCAGTGAGCATGTGCTCAGATTGTCTGGGTACTACAATCGCTTGAATCAAGTGGGAGTTAATCTTCCAGATAAGATAGTGATTGATAGAATTCTCTAGTCACCATCACCAAGTTAGTAGAACTTCGTGATGAACTATAGTATGCAAGGGATGACGAAAGTAATTCCCGAGCTCTTCGCGATGCTGAAATCGACGAAGGTAGAAATCAAGAAAGAGCATCAAGTGTTGATGGTTAAGAAGACCAGTAGTTTCAAGAAAAGGGCAAAGGGATAGAAGGGGAACTTCAAGAAGAACGGCAAGCAAGTTGCTGCTCAAGTGAAGAAGCCCAAGTCTGGACCTAAGCCTGAGACTAAGTGCTTCTACTGCAAAGGGACTGGTCACAGGAAGCGGAACTGCCCCAAGTATTTGGTGGATAAGAAGGATGGCAAAGTGAACAAAGGTATATTTGATATACAGATTATTGATGTGTATTTTACTAGTGTTCGTAGCAACCCCTCGGTATTTGATACTGGTTCAGTTGCTAAGAGTAGTAACTCGAAACGGGAATTGCAGAATGAACAGAAACTAGTTAAGGGCGAGGTGACGATGTGTGCTGGAAGTAGTTCCAAGATTGATATGATCATCATCGCACACTCCCTGTACTTTCGAGATTAGTGTTGAACCTAAATAAGTGTTATTTGGTATTTGCATTGAGCATGAATATGATTTGATCATGTTTATTGCAACACGGTTATTCATTTAAGTTAGAGAATAATTGTTATTCTGTTTACATGAATAAAACCTTCTATGGTCATACACCCAATGAAAATGGTTTGTTGGATCTCGATCGTAGTGATACACATATTCATAATATTGAAGCCAAAAGATGCAAAGTTAATAATGATAGTGCAACTTATTTGTGGCACTGCCGTTTAAGTCATATTAGAGTAAAGCGCATGAAGAAACTCCATGCTGATGGGATTTTGGAATCACTTGATTATGAATCACTTGATGCTTGCGAACCATGCCTTATGGGCAAGATGACTAAGACTCCGTTCTCTGGAACAATGGAGTGAGCAACTGACTTATTGGAAATAATACATACTGATGTATGCGATCCGATGAGTGTTGAGGCTCGCGGTGGGTATCATTATTTTCTGACCTTCACAGATGATTTGAGCAGATATGAGTATATCTACTTGATGAAATATAAGTCTGAAACATTTGAAAAGTTCATATAATTTCAGAGTGAAGTAGAAAATCATCGTAACAAGAAAATAAAGTTTCTATGATCTGATCGTGGAGGAAAATATTTGAGTGACGAGTTTGGTCTTCAATTAAAACAATGTGGAATAGTTTCACAAACTCATGCCACCTGGAACACCACAGCATAATGGTGTGTCCGAACGTCATAACCGTACTTTATTGAATATAGTACAATCTATGATGTCTCTTACCGGTTTACCACTATCGTTTTGGGGTTATGCATTAGAAATAGTTGCATTCACGTTAAAAAGGGCACCATCTAAATCCGTTGAGATGACACCTTATGAACTGTGGTTTGGCAAGAAACCAAAGTTGTCGTTTCTTAAAATTTGGGGTTGCGATGCTTATAAGAAAAAGTTTCATCCTGATAAGCTCAAACCCAAATCGGAGAAATGTGTCTTCATAGGATACCCAAAGGAGACAGTTGGGTACACCTTCTATCACAAATCTGAAGGCAAGACATTCGTTGCTAAGAATGGATCCTTTCTAGAGAAGGAGTTTCTCTCGAAAGAAGTGAGTGGGAGGAAAGTAGAACTTGATGAGGTAACTGTACCTGGTCCCTTATTGGAAAGTAGTTCATCACAGAAATCTGTTCCTGTGACTACTATACCAATTAGTGAGGAAGCTAATGATGATGATCATGTAACTTCAGATCAAGTTACTACCAAACCTCGTAGGTAAACCAGAGTGGTACGGTAATCATGTTCTGGAGGTCATGTTACTTGACCATGACGAACCTACGAACTATGAGGAAGCGATGATGAGCCCAGATTCCGCGAAATGGCTTGAGGCCATGAAATCTGAGATGAAATCCATGTATGAGAACAAAGTATGGACTTTGATTGACTTGCCCAATGATCGGCGAGCCATTGAGATTAAATGGATCTTCAAGAGGAAGACGGACACTGATAGTAGTGTTACTATCTACAAAGCTCGAATTGTCGCAAAAGGTTTTCGACAAGTTCAAGGTGTTGACTACGATGAGATTTTCTCACTCGTAACGATGCTTAAGTCTGTCTGAATCATGTTAGCAATTGCCGCATTTTATGAAATCTGGCAAATGGATAAACAAAACTGCATTCCTTAATGGATTTATTAAAGAAGAGTTGTATATGATGCAACCAGAAGGTTTTGTTAATCCTAAAGGTGCTAACAAAATATGCAAGCTCCGGTGATCCATCTATGGACTGGTGCAAGCATCTCGGAGTTGGAATATACGCTTTGATAAGTTGATCAAAGCATATAGTTTTATACAGACTTGCGGTGAAGCCTGTATTTACAAGAAAGTGAGTGGGAGCACTACAACATTTCTGATAAGTATATGTGAATGACATATTGTTGATCGGAAATAATGTAGAATTATTCTGGAAAGCATAAAGGATTGTTTGAAATGAGTTTTTCAAAGAAAGACCTCGGTGAAGCTGCTTACATATTGAGCATCAAGATCTATAGAGATAGATCAAGACGCTTGATAAGTTTTTTCAATGAGTACATACCTTGACAAGATTTTGAAGTAGTTCAAAATGGAACAGTCAAAGAAAGAGTTCTTGCCTGTGTTACAAGGTGTGAAATTGAGTAAGACTCAAAACCCGACCACGGCAGAAGATAGAAAGAGAATGAAAGTCATTCCCTATGCCTCAACCATAGGTTCTATAAAGTATGCCATGCTGTGTACCAGATCTATTGTATACCCTACACTGATTTTGGCAAGGGAGTACAGTAGTGATCTAGGAGTAGATCACTGAACAGCGGTCAAAATTATCCTTAATGGAATAAGGATATGTTTCTCGATTATGGAGGTGACAAAAAGGTTCGTCGTAAAGGGTTACGTCGATGCAAGTTTTGACACTGATCCAGATGACTCTAAGTCTCAATCTGGATACATATTGAAAGTGGGAGCAATTAGCTAGAGTAGCTCCGTGCAGAGCATTGTTGACATAGAAATTTGCAAAATACATACGGATCTGAATGTGACAGACCCATAGACTAAACTTCTCTCACAAGCAAAACATGATCACACCTTAGTACTCTTTGGGTGTTAATCACATAGCGATGTGAAGTAGATTATTGACTCTAGTAAACCCTTTGGGTATTGGTCACATGACGATGTGAACTATGGGTGTTAATCACATGGTGATGTGAACTATTGGTGTTAAATCACATGGCGATGTGAACTAGATTATTGACTCTAGTGCAAGTGGGAGACTGAAGGAAAAATATGCCCTAGAGACAATAATAAAGTTATTATTTATTTCCTTATTTCATGATAAATGTTTATTATTCATGCTAGAATTGTATTAACCGGAAACTTGATACATGTGTGAATACATAGACAAACATAGTGTCACTAGTATGCCTCTACTTGACTAGCTCGTTGAATCAAAGATGGTTAAGTTTCGTAGGCATGGACATGAGTTGTCATTTGATTAACGGGATCACATCATTAGGAGAATGATGTGATTGACTTGACCCATTTTGTTAGCTTAGCACTCGATCATTTAGTATGTTGCTATTGCTTTCTTCATGACTTATACATGTTTCTATGACTATGAGATTATGCAACTCCCGTTTACCGGAGGAACACTTTGTGTGCTACCAAACGTCACAACGTAACTGGGTGATTATAAAGGTGCTCTACAGGTGTCTCCGAAGGTACTTGTTGGGTTGGCGTATTTCAAGATTAGGATTTGTCACTCCGATTGTCGGAGAGGTATCTTTGGGCCCACTTGGTAATGCACATCACTTAAAGCCTTGCAAGCATTGCAACTAATGAGTTAGTTGCGCGATGATGTAGATACAGCCAAAGCGCCGACGTCAGCGGTGCCGCTCTAAATCACGCCGTGGAAAAGACAACGATACCGGCACAGGAGAAAACAATACTCCGGACGACGCCGAAGACAAAGAAGACCCCGTCGAGCCAACTTTCGAACAGGACGATTGGGAGGATGGGCAAGTTAGCCTTGATGAACAGTCCGTAAACGAAGACTCGGAGGACAGTAATTATCTTCCACTCTCCGAGGACGAGGTGAGCCTCGGCGACGAGGACTTTATCGTGCCTGAGGAACCTCTCGAGCAGGAGGGCTTCAAGCGCCGGCTAATCGCCACTGCAAGGAGCCTGAGAAAGAAGCAGCAGCAGCTTCAAGCTAATCAAGGTCTGCTCAACGATAGATGGACTAATGTCCTGGCAGCCGAGGAATAAGGCCTTGAGCGCCCAACCAAAAGTTACCCGAAGCGTAAACTGCTACCCCAGTTTGACGACGAGGCCCTCAGCCCGCGCCATCAGCACGTCATGCGGCTGACCGACCACCACGTGGCCGGGACAAAGCGGAAACTCAGGCCGAACACCAGCCCATACGGCCTCGCCGTAAAGGTAGAGACACAACACCCCGGGGATATACATATGACCTGCGGCAGGACCTGAACAATAGAGCAGGTCAGACCAGATCGATCTACGGATCGCGGGGGCGTGCCCCAACGTGCGACGACGGCTATCCAGCCGGAGGTGACAAGCATAATCACGTCCGGGCCGAAAACCGCAGACGGACTCCATCCGAGCTACGTCGTGACTTGGCCCGATATAGAGGCGCCGCACACCCCCTTTGCTTCACTGACGAAGTAATGGAGCATGAATTCCCAGAAGGGTTTAAACCCATGAACATCGAATCATATGATGGGACAACAGACCCCGCGGTATGGATTGAGGATTTTCTTCTCCATATTCATATGGCTCGCGGTGATGATCTTCATGCCATCAAATACCTCCCACTAAAACTCAAGGGACCAGCTCGGCACTGGTTGAACAGCCTGCCTGAAAACTCCATTTGCAGCTGGGAGGACCTGGAAGACGCCTTCCGCGACAACTTTCAAGGTACATACGTCCGACCTCCGGATGCCGACGACTTAAGTCACATAGTCTAACAGCCCGGAGAGTAAGCCAGGAAATTCTGGACTAGATTCTTAACTAAAAGAACCAGATCGTCGACTGTCCGGATGCCAAAGACCTAGCGGCCTCTAAGCATAGCATCCGCGATGAATGGCTCGCCCAACACCTTGGCCAGGAAAAGCCGAAGTCCATTGCAGCCCTTACGGCACTCATGACCCGCTTTTGCGCGGGCGAAGATAGCTGGCTAGCCCGTAGCAATAATAATGCAAGCGAACCTGGCACCTCTGAAGCCAAGAATAGCAACGGCAAGCCCCGACGCAACAGGCATAAGCGTCGAAACAATGGTGACAATACGGACGACACGGCAGTCAACGCCGGATTCAGTGCCTCCAAGTCCAGTCAGCGGAAGAAGCCATACAAAAGAACAATCCGGGCTCTTCCAGCTTGGACCGCATACTCGATCGTCCATGTCAGATCCACGTCACCCCTGATAAACCAGCCAATCATACCCACCGGAGTTGTTGGGTCTTTAAACAGGCCGGCATGTTAAATGCCGAGGATAAGGAGAAGGGGTCACAAAGTGAGAACGACGACGAGGAGCCCCGTCCGCCGAACACAGGGGGACAGAAGAAGTCCCCCCCCCAGGTTAAAACAGTGAACATGATATACGCGACCCATATCCCCAAGAGGGAGCACAAATGCGCGCTCAGGGACGTCTATGCGATAGAGCCAGACGCCCCAAAATTCAACCCATGGTCGTCCTGCCCGATCACCTTCGATCGCAGGGACCATCCGACCAGTATCCGTCATGGCGGTTCAGCCACACTGGTCCTTGACCCGATCATTGATGGATTCCACCTCACGCGGGTTCTCATGGATGGTGGCAGCAGCCTCAACCTGCTCTATCAGGATACAGTGCGCAAAATGGGTATCGATCCCTCAAGGATCAAGCCCACAAAAACTACCTTTAAAGGAGTTATACCAGGTGTAGAGGCCCGCTGCACGGGCTCAATCACATTGGAGGTCGTCTTCGGATCCCCGGACAACTTCCAGAGCGAAGACTTGATCTTTGATATCGTCCCCTTCCGCAGTGGCTATCACGCACTGCTCGGATGAACGGCATTTGCTCGATTCAATGCGGTGCCACACTATGCTTATCTCAAACTCAAGATGTCCGGACCACGCGGTGTCATAACAGTCAATGGAAACACGGAGCGCTCCCCCCGCACCGAGGAGCACACCGCGGCCCAGGCAGTGGAAGTACAGAGCGGCCTTATTAAGCAGAACTTTAATTCAGCGGCCAAGCTCCCGGACATTGTCAAACAAGTCCGGACTACTCCGCAGCATGACAGTCCGGCTCGTCAGGAGTTAGACTAGCATTCCGGCCTCCGTCTCAGTCCCGGCCAAATGGCGGCGTACGTACCGCGCGTACATAACTACGCACTCAAAATACCATGGGCAGAGATGGAGGCATAACTAGATGATGGCCCGTAATACGGCTTAACCTAACCTAGGCACACATGCCTTCCTTTTTCTTTTCCCCTTTTTTCAGGTTTTCTTCTCAATAGGCCCCTTCTGACAGCCTGATCATCGGTCCTTTCGAAGGATAGATATACCAAGGCGGCAAGCAGCTCAGGCGTCTGGGGGAATCCCTAGATGTTCTTCTTGACGACTATTCTACCTGTTTTCAGGACCCGCACACAGCTCCCCCTTTGTCTTGGCATGTTAAATAGCCAGGTTGCTTATCGCACTATTTGTACAAAATACGCTTTGACATATTAATCAAATTATAATGGAAACAGTTTGCGGCCCAACTTATGTGGCATTGGCTTACTACTTCCTTTTATTTTGCTATTCTTATCTATGGCATCCGTACACCTTGGTACGCCTTGATTTGCCAGGAGCCTCATTGCACTCCATACTACGGCAACAAGTCCGAACACTTTTACAGTATAGTTCGGCACCCCGAATTTAGCATTATATGCATCGGCTCTGAATCATGTCTTTGGTCAATAGTTGGGTTGCTCGGCTCCTGTGCTTACTACCTTACGTTCCGCTATATCGGCTAGGGCAGTAAAGGGAGAACTACTGCGATTGTGTCCTGGTTTATCCGGATGAGCACCTCCGTAGAGAAAGCCGAAAACTGACTGTCATGATGCGGCGTGAGCCGGTCAGCTGTTCGGAGGTTGAAAATCTTTTGCGATTTTTTCTGCATTGTGTGACGGATCGGCTTCCTCGATCAGGTGTCTACAGCACCCTAGTCCGAATTAACAAAATACCAACCAGGGGCTGCGCCTACATTTTCATTGCCAAACTCCTATGGCTAAGTGAGGGTGATAAAGCCACATAGTCCAATTGCCTGGTTTGTTGCGCTAAACACCTCCTTCAAGGACCAACCTTTTGGATCAAGAGTGTTTAGATTCCATCCCGAACACCCCCGTACTACCTATGTGGGGGCTGAAGCCGACGACTGGCCAACTCTCAGATTTAACAAAACGGTCGCACGGGAGGTAAAATTTTCAAAATAACAAGCATTATATTACATAACGGCTTTGTTTCATAATACAGGACGGGATAACATGAATGTATTCTTTCAAAGATAATGTCTTCAGCACACTGCTCCGCTACTATGCGGGGTCCCTCCAGTACATCGTCAAAATATCGCTCGGGCGTGCGGTGCTCCTTGCCCGCGGACTGTCCCTCGGTCGTGAGCTTGACGGCGTTCATCTTCGCCCACTGCACCTTGACACAGGCGAAGGCCATCCGCGCACCTTTGAGGGAGTCCTGGATTGAGGAGTCCTCGGGAATCCGACCTGTTATACATGGGCCAGACTGATGGGCCATGAAGATACGAAGACCGAAGAGTCTCTTCCGTGTTCGGATGGGACTCTCCTTGGCGTGGAAGGCAAGCTAGGCGTCCAAATATGAAGATTCCTTTCTCTGTAACCGACCTTATGTAACCCTAGATCCCTCTGGTGTCTATATAAACCGGAGGGCTTAGTCCGTAGAGGAAGAAGAATCATAATCATAGTCATACAGGCTAGACTTCTAGGGTTTTAGCCATTACGATCTCGTGGTAGATCAACTCTTTTAATACTCATATTCATCAAGATCAATCAAGCAGGAAGTAGGGTATTACCTCCATAGAGAGGGCCTGGACCTGGGTAAACATTGTGTCCCCTGTCTCCTGTTACCATCGACCTTAGACGCACAGTTCGGGACCCCCTACCCGAGATCCGCCGGTTTTGACACCGACATTGGTGCTTTCATTGAGAGTTCCGCTGTGACATCGAAGACAGGGTTGATGGCTTGCCTTGTTGTCAAGGATATCACCTCCGGAGGAGCCCTGGCTCCGGGCCAAACCCTCCGGCTTGGCGGCTTTACCATGATCGCCTGTTTGGCCGTTAAGCCGACGATGACCTCTCGGGTCATCAAAAATCGTCTCCGCGTTGACTCCGAATACTCCAAACGGATGGATCCGACGGAGTTGTCGTATTCAAACGAACTCCTAGATCGCATCGCTGCCTTGGGGGTCGCTACAGACTACGATCGGATTGGGCTTAAACCTGACCAGAGAGAGATCAAATCTCCGCCGATCACCCATCAGATAGCGGTAGTGGAGGAGCAAGACAATAACTCTTCCTCTATATTGAGAACGCACTATGTTCGGATTTCTGAGCTCGAGGAGCCGGATACATGTCTGCGGAACGACGTGCCCTACCCTCCGAACCTAGAATCGGACGACGGGCCTAAAACATCAGTTGATATCCCGGAGTCCGAACCATTAAGTTCGGAAGATTTACAAACTCCGGATCCCAAATCGGGTCAAGGTTCAGATTTAAAACCACCCACCCACCCAGCTATACGCGATCTTATGTACATACGACAGCAGTCTCAGGAAACGGTCCATCACTTCTGGGCCAGATTCCTCCTTGTCAAAGACAAGATTAAAGATTGCCGCGATGAAGACGCAATCTCAGCATTCTGCAACAATTGCACGGACGAAGGAATCCTCAACGCCATCAACCACCGTCGCGTATTACACTTCGCTGACTTGGCAACCATAGTACAGAAGTACTGCACAATGGAAAGCGCCTGGAAAACTCAGGCAGCTCGTTGGGAACCACCGGTTTCAACTCAGCCCCTCATCCGGGCAAAAAGTACGCACCCTCGTGGGGCGCCTAACCCAATAGTAAAGAAATCAAAGCCCATTATGGGGTGCGGAACTGTTCTGGAGGGGTGGCTCGATAGGCCATGCAAAATACATGCAACACCGGATACCACACCAACCCACAGCCTTAGAGCATGTTGTATACTCCGGCAAGTGGCCAAGAGCGGCGAAGATCTCCTCACCAAAAATACTCCAAAACAACACTCCCCGGAAGACGACGACCTCAGAGTATTGACGGTCTTCGAGACCTTTTCTTCAAAAAATCAGCGCAAAAGGGCACTCCGCGACCTCGCCGAAGTATGCCAAGTCGCAGCAATAAACCCCTGGAACGACACGGCCATAACTTTCAATGCCGATGACGAACCAAAATTCATGACAGTCCGGGCACTAGCCGCCTTGGTCCTCAGTCCAATCGTTGACGGCTTCCGGCTCACCAAAGTGCTCATGGATTGCGGCAGCGGACTAAACCTCATCTACAAGGACACACTCATAAAAATGGAAATTGATAGGAGCTGCACTGAGCAAAGTAGCACGACCTTCCGGGGAATCATTCCCAGTCGGGAGGCACGATGCGCGGGAAAAATCACGCTCGACGTGGTATTCGGCACACCGGAGAATTATCGGTCCGAAGAGATAACCTTCCAAGTGGCCCCTTTCAACAGCGGATATCACGCCCTACTGGGGCGAGACGCGTTCACGTGCTTCCAAGCTATACCTCATTATGGGTACATGAAGCTCAAGATGCCCGGGCCCAACGACACCATCACTCTTGCCAGTGATCTGGACATAGCACTGCACGCCGAAAATAAAACCGCATCCCTGGCCCTCGAGGCATTGTCTGAAGCCCTCGCGGCCGAAGAGCTGACTGCGCTGCGCTCCACTGTGGATAGGGATGACGTAATCCTGGACAAGCGACCCAAATCCACCTCCTTTAAACCAGCAGATGAAATAGTCAAATTTCAAGTCCACCCGACGGACCCCAAGAAGACAACATCCATCGGGGCACAACTCGACCCAATGGTCGATGCCGCACTACGAGAGTTCCTGCGTGAGAACTGGGACATATTCGCCTGGCACCCTTCTGACATGCCAGGAATCCCATGCAGGTTGGCCGAACACAGCCTAAATATCTTAAAGGGATATAAACCAGTCAAACAAACACTGCGGCGTGTTTTCGAACCCAAACGACAAGCTATAGGAGAGGAGCTAGCCAAGTTACTTGAAGCCGGATTCATCAGAGAAATAAAACACCCGGACTGGCTAGCAAACCTGGTGATGGTACCAAAGAAGGATAAATCATGGCGCCTATGCGTCGATTTCAAAGACCTCAACAAGGCTTGCCCTAAGGATCCCTTCCCCCTTCCTCTCATCGATCAGATTATTGACGCAACCGGAGGACACGACTCACTATGTTTCATCGACGCGTACTCTGGATACCATCAAATCAATATGAAGGAGTCCGATCAAACCGCAACGACATTCATTACCCCATATGGGCCTTTCTGCTTCAACACTATGCCTTTCAGGCTCAAAAATGCTGGCGCCACCTACCAACGCATGATTCAAACATGCGTGGAGAAACAGGTCAGCAAGACAGTTGAAGCATATGTGGATGACGTCGTCATCAAAACCAGACACGTCGAGTCATTGATAGATGATTTACGTCTTACATTCGACAACCTCCGTACATATGACATCAAGCTCAACCCGGAAAAGTGTGTTTCTGGCGTCCCCGCTGGAAATCTGCTAGGCTTCATCGTTTCCAATAGAGGAATTGAGGCAAATCCAGTCAAAATTCGAGCTCTGTCACAATTGGCTACGCCAAGAGACCTTAAACAGGTCCAAAAACTCGCGGGATGCGTGGCAGCTTTAAGCCGCTTTATCTCCAGATTGGGAGAAAAAGCATTGCCACTCTATCGCCTTCTCCGACGCACCGACCACTTCGAGTGGACGGACGCGGCAACGACCGGACTAGAGGAAATAAAGGCCCTTTTAGCGAGCAACCCAATCCTGGCCGCGCCGAACGTCGGCGAACCCATGTTATTATACATATCGGCAACACACCAGGTGGTGAGCGCCGTGCTCGTCGTCGAGCGAGAGCAGGACGGACACAAATTCCCGCTCCAGAAACCGGTATACTACGTATCCACTGTCCTCACACCATGCAAATCCCGATACCCTCATTACCAAAAGATAGCATATGCGGTCTTCATGGCATCCTGGAAGCTGCAACACTACTTTCAAGAGTGATCGATTACGGTGGCTTCCGAGGTACCACTCAACGACATAATAAACAACCGCGATGCCACGGGCCGGATTGCTAAGTGGGCCATTGAGCTCCTTCCATTCGACATAACATACAAACCACGCCGCACCATTAAATCCCAAGTACTGGCTGACTTCATCGCCGAATGGATAGAGGCCGAACTCCCTAAAGAGTACGACACATATTCCAACTGGGTTATGTACTTCGATGGTTCCAAAATGCTGGTTGGGTTAGGGGCGGGCATTGTCCTAACGTCCCCCACTGGAGACGTAGTTCAGTACGTACTCCAAATATTATACACAGACTCCAACAATGCGGCCGAATATGAGGCCTTGTTGCATGGGCTTCGGATGGCTGTCTCCATGGGCATACAACGCCTGGAAGTGCGCGGGGACTCAAACCTCGCAATATCTCAAATAAATGGAGATTTTGATGCCAAAGATCCAAAAATGGTGGCATACCGCAACGCCATTCTTAAAATCTCGGCCCGTTTCGAGGGGCTCGAGTTTCATCATGTGGCTCGAGAAAGTAATCAAGCGGCGGACGTCCTTGCTCGCATCGGCGCCAAGCACGACCCCGTCCCACCTAACATCTTTCTGGAAAGGCTTTTCAAGCCGTATGTGGTGTGGCAAGGGGAGAGCGGCAACAACAGTCCGGACCCGACTATAACCTCGGATGTCGAACACACCGATATCATCGGAGGCTCAGCCACCGAAATAACACCGTCGGCCCATCTCATAATGGCAGTCATCGCCCCATGGACCGAACTCTTCTTGGCCTACCTTAATAGGCGAGAACTCCCTGCGGATTAGAATGAGGCTCGCCGCATTGTCCGGCGCTCTAAAGCCTACAAGAATCACGATAGAGAACTCTACAAGAAAAGTGCTACAGGAGTACTCCAAAGATGTATCTCCGAGGAAGAGGGGCGGCAGCTCTTGGCTGAAATTCATGCTGGTCTCGGTGGTCACCACGCCGCGGCTTGGGCCCTTGTAAGCAAGGCTTTCCGTACAGGTTTCTATTGGCCGACGGCCCGAGCAGACGCACAGGACCTTGTCCAACGTTGCGTCGCATGCCAGCTTTTCGCCAACCAGAGCCATATGCCACCCACCGCTCTACAAACAATCCCCATCACTTGGCCTTTTGCGGTCTGGGGGCTTGATATGGTTGGACCCCTTAAAGGAGGAAGCCATAAGAAAAAATATTTGTTGGTCATGGTGGATAAATTCACTAAGTGGATAGAGGCCAAACCAGTTAAAATGGCCGAAGCCGGACCAGTGATAGACTTTATATCCGACGTTGTACACCGTTATGGTGTCCCACACAGTATCATCACCGATAACGGCTCCAATTTCACAGCCGATGAGGTGAAAAACGGGTGCGCCAATCTGGGCATTAAGCTCGATTACGCCTCCGTCTATCACCCGCAAACAAACGGTCAAGTCAAACGAGCCAATGGTCTTATTATGAGCGGCATCAAGCCTAGACTGGTGCGGTCTTTGAAAGAATCACACAAGCACTGGGTTGAGGAGCTCGACTCCGTACTATGGGGGCTACGGACCACGCCCAATCACACTACCAGATATACACCTTTCTTCATGGTGTACGGCGCAGAGGCTGTGTTACCCTGCGACATTATTCATGACTCACCTCGAGTGCGCATGTACGAAGAGAGAGAGGCCGAGCTTGATCGGCAGGACAGCTTAGATGCCCTGGAGGAGGAGTGCGATGTTGCAAAAGCCGGTTCCACATTTTATCAACAGCAGGCTCGCACGTATCAAAGCAGAGAAGTGCGGGCCAAGACTTATAATGTTGGTGAACTTGTTCTACGCCTGCTGGAGAAGAAAAAGGACAAACTCAAGCCCAAGTGGGACGGTCCCTTCATCATTGACGAAGTTCTCACCGGAGGAGCGTACCGCCTGCGTGATGCGTCAGATAATCGCCTAGAGCCGAACCCCTGGAAAGAGGCCAGACTCCGAAGATTCTATGCCTAGCGCTGAACTCTTTGTTCGTCTCCTTCTCCCTATTGTTCCCATTGCTTTTTCCACTCTTTTCGCTTTCTCCTTTTTTAGCCTTAAAGCTTTTCGTGCGGCTAAACCGTGCACCTGTGACATACACATCCTCAAATATGTACGTCAATTATACCTGGGGGCTTTTGATAGAAGCTTATTATTGTTATTTTTCGAGCATCAAGCTCATCACATATGCGCGTTTTCCCCATATGTACCTTTTCTTCGCCATTATGTGCATAAATATGACTTAAGTTTTGGCCAAGCTGGGTTGCCTGACTCCTGTGCTTATGCCCTATGTTCCCGTTAGTTCGGCTAGGGCATAAAGGGAGCACCTCTGTGATTGTTACTGCCGGGTCATCCGGATGTGTACCTCAGACTGGGTGAAGCCGAAAGCTAGCGTTCTTAAGGGAATATTCGGTCGGCGAACTAAAGATGTTTTTACATTCATTAAAATATGAACCCCTAGATGTTGAATATACTGCGATTTTTCAATCACAGTTCGGACATGCACATTAACGCATGTACACCCAGGGAAAGGAACCCTTAACGGAACTATTCTCTCTGGAAGATGTTTCTCACAATCACAATGTAATATAACATAGCTAGCCAGAGACAACTTGTCTGTTCAAGCAACTATGACCCCTACGCCTGGTTTCCACGCATACCCCGGTATATTTTGCCGCTTAGGTATTCGTAAACACTCTGCACCTTGGGGTCCAGAGTTCAAAGCGAAAAGGTCTGCCATGACAATCGTTTTACAATCCGGCTAGGGACGAATACGTCAAGGAAAGTACATAGTCACTTAGACTCATAAAATTCCTCCTCTATACTGTCTAAAAGGCTGTCTAACTTACAATCCTGTTGGGAATATCTGGCGGCTACTTCTACTTGGTCATATACCAAATTCACGGGAATTTCTTTCCCATCTGACCCTAGAGGTCTGATACGTCCATTTTGCATCATGCTTTTATATAGTTATTTACTGCATTCTAGGCTGTTATTACACGTTATGTCATAATACTTATGCATATTCTCTCTTATTTTACAAGGTTTACAAGAAGAGGGAGAATGCCGGCAGCTGGAATTCTGGGCTGGAAAAGGAGCAAATATTAGAGACCTATTCTGCACAACTCCAAAAGTCCTGAAACTCCACGGAAGTTATTTTTGGAAATAATAAAAATATTGAGCAAAGAAAATACCAGATGGGGCCCACACCCTGGCCACGAGGGTGGGGGCGCGCCCTACCCCCCTGGGCGCGCCCCCTGCCTCGTGGGCCCCCTGGTGGCCCTCCGGTGCTCATCTTCTGCTGTATGAAGTCTTTCGTCCGAGAAAAAAATCATAAGCAAGCTTTTGGGACGAGACTCCGCCGCCACGAGGCGGAACCTTGGCGGAACCAATCTAGGGCTCTGGCGGAGCTGTTCTGCCGGGGACACTTCCCTCCGGGAGGGGGAAATCATCGCCATCGTCATCACCAACGATCCTCTCATCGGGAGGGGGTCCATCTTCATCAACACCTTCACCAGCACCATCTCCTCTAAAACCCTAGTTCATCTCTTGTATCCAATCCTTGCCTCTAAGTCTGAGATTGGTACCTGTAGGTTGCTAGTAGTGTTGATTACTCCTTGTAGTTGATGCTAGTTGGTTTACTTGGTGGAAGATCATATGTTCAGATCCATTATGCATATTAATACCCCTCTAATTATGAACATGAATATGCTTTGTGAGTAGTTACATTTGTTCCTGAGGACATGGGAGAAGTCTTGCTATTAGTAGTCATGTGAATTTGGTATTCGTTCGATATTTTGATGAGATGTATGTTGTCTCTCCTCTAGTTGTGTTATGTGAACGTCGACTACATTACACTTCACCATTGTTTGGGCCTAGAGGAAGGCATTGGGAAGTAATAAGTAGATGATGGGTTGCTAGAGTGACAGAAGCTTAAACCCGAGTTTATGTGTTGCTTCGTAAGGGGCTGATTTGGATCCATATTGTAAGGACATATCTATCCCTAAGATGTTTTGGTGATTGATGACAATGCTTTTGCGGACTAATCGTGTGCATTGAGTGTTTTCAGAGATTCATCCTTTTGGCACGAGACGATTCCCTCCCCTCGGAGCTTGAAGCGAAGACGGTGTAGTCCTTTCGAATTAGTTTGGTGGACTAGTTTCATGATCACCGTACTATCAAGAGGGGGTCCACTTTGGAAAGGCTAGGGCGGAATCATCACGTTCACTTCCTTTGCCCCCCCCCTCCGAGCCTTTCCGCTTCTATGATGGGCTCGTTCCCCTTCTCAGTGTGCCCTCTCTAGTCCCAGCGGTAGTACCGCGGGCCGGAGCGGTAGTACCGCTGGTAACCCCCAGCCGTAGTACCGCTGCGGTCTCGTGCTAGTACCGCCTCGATTCGAGGGGTCTTTTTTCGTGTCGGGTTTTATGGTACTAGCCGCGGCAGTGGGGGCCGTAGTACCACTCGTATGCGGTAGTACCGCCCTGACCACCGCGGTAGTACCGCTCTGGGCCCAGCGGTAGTACCGCCCGGGGGAGCGGTAGTACCGCTGTGATCAGCGGTAGTACCGCTGCCTCCTGCGGTAGTACCGCTCTCTGCGGTGCTGGTGTGGGGGGTAATGGTTGGATTGTTCCCCCCACTATATAAGGAGGTCTTCTTCCCCAAAGTTGACCCACCTCTTCCCCCAAAAGCTCCATTGTTGCTCCAAGCTCCATTTTCGCCCGATCTCTCTCCCTAGCCAATCAAACTTGTTGATTTGCTCGGGATTGGTTGAGAAGGCCCCGATCTACACTTCCACCAAGAGAAGTTTGATTCCCCCCACTTATCCCTAGCGGATCTTGTTACTCTTGGGTGTTTGAGCACCCTAGTAGGTTGAGGTCACCGCGGAGCCATAGTCCATTGTGGTGAAGCTTTGTGGTGTCGCTGGGAGCCTCCAATTAAGGTGTGGAGATTGCCCCAACCTTGTTTGTAAAGGTCCGGTCGCCGCCTTCAAGGGCACCAATAGTGGAATCACGGCATCTCGCATTGTGTGAGGGCGTGAGGAGAATATGGTGGCCCTAGTGGCTTCTTGGGGAGCATTGTGCCTCCACACCGCTCCAATGGAGACGTACTTCCCCTCAAAAGGAAGGAACTTCGGTAACACATCCTCGTCTTCACCGGCTCCACTTTTTGTTATCTCGTCCCTTTACTTTCGCAAGTTTACTCGTGTTATATCTCTTATTTGCTTGCATGCTTGTTGTCATTGAATCATATAGGTTGCTCACTTAGTTGCATATCTAGACAACCTATTTTGATGCAAAGTTTAATTTGGTAAAGAAAAGCTAAAAATTGTTAGTTGCCTATTCACCCCCCCCCCCTCTAGTCAACTATATCGATCCTTTCAATTGGTATCAGAGCCTCGTCTCTTTTTAAGGACTTTACCGTCCGAAGAGTATGGTTGACGTCGTAGACGGTGTGGAGGAGCACTCCGGTGTGAATCCGGTCTCGTCTACGGGAGATGGGGGAACCGCGGTCTCTCGTGAGGAATTAAATGTGGCGTTGGACACATTGAAAACCTCCATGACTACCGAGGTCGAAAGCATGTTTAATAAATACTTAGAAGGGCTTAAGCTTTCCACCGCACCGTTGAAAGTGGGGGATCCCGCCAACAAGGTGGCGGATGCTACCTCCGACAAAGGGGAAGCTACTAGCGAGAAAGCTCCTTCTTCTAGTGGTAAAAAGGGCAACGGCATCTTTGCCCATGTGGAACCTCCACCATTCTATGGTGGACCACTCCCTTCCACTCATTTAAATCATGCCGGCCCGGCTCCTAAGATTGAGAAGAATGTTGATTTTGATTCTTGGGTCTATCGTTTTAAGCGTCATTTAAATCATGTGAACACTAACCTTTGGAGAATCATTGAAGAAGGTTTCTATCCGCATGACCGAAGGAACTTCACTCCTAGAGAAGTTGTGGATCATCAATTCAATGAGAATGCTCTCTTCATCATCCAAGAAGCAATCCCACCTGAAGATCTTCCTCATCTCCGGCCTTACACCGTGGCCAAAGATGCTTGGCTCCAAGTTGTTTCCCTCTATCGGGGAAGCGCAAGCATTCAACGCTCCAACTATGAAGTGGTGCAAGATGAAGCCGACGAGTTTGCAATGAAAGAAGATGAAGAACCTCGTGAGCTTTTTCGAAGAGTAACCAAACTCGCGGTCTCTCTCCGAGATCATGGAAGTAAGGACATGGATGACAATTGGATCAAGCGCAAATTCCTCAAGGCAATGATGCCCTACCACAAAGCCATGTCCTCCATAATTCGTCAAAGGCCGGACTTCCACACCTTGTCATCAAGTGAAGTGTTGGATGAGTTTGTTGCTATGAGCATCTTGGACAAGACCGCTGACAATGCGGTTCTTCGCTCTCAAAGAGTAAAGAAGCCCAACCTTGCTCTAAAGGCCAAGGTTAGTATGGAGGAAGAGGATGAAGAGGAAGAAGAGGAGGGCAACCTCGAAGATATGAAGTATGCCTATCATGAACACATGGCTCTTGCTTCAAGGCAATTTTGGAGCAAGAAGAACACAAGGCCAAACTTCAACAAGAGCAATTCAAGTGGCGCAAAGGGAAAGCAACGAGTGAGGACTTGCTTCAATTGTGGCAATGTGAGCCACTTTGTTGCGGAGTGCCCTTACGAGAAGAGGGAAGACAATGGTGGCAAGCTCATTAGAAAGGACAAGGCCAAGTCGTTCCCCAACAAGAGCAACTTCACCAAGAAGACTCCTCCCAAGGCATTGGTGGTACAAGAAGAGTACAATGAGGATGATGACGATGATGAAGATGGTGAGTCGGTTGCCATGGCCTCCGTTGCCATTGCGAAGACTCCACGGGTGTCTCTCTTCGACTCACCCAATGAGAACATCACCGCCAAGTGCCTCATGGCTAAAGCCACCAACAAGGTAACCCCCAACATCAAAACTACCATCATTAATCATCCTTCTTCGACGGATAGCATTGATGGACATGAGGGGACAAATGTGGAGGAAAATGAGTTTGAGACCTTTATGGGTAAACTCAAGGGTAAATCCAAGAAGCACTTTGTTGCTCTCTTGGAACAACTTGGTGAAGCCAATGACATGATCAAGGCTCACGAAGATACCATCTCTAAGATGGAGGGGCATAGTCGTGACTATGCCGATGAGATTTCGAATCTTTCCAATGCTCTTGACGAAGAGCGTGGTCTTCGTTTGGCTCTTGAGGAGTCATACAACGATGATCATGCTAAGTTAAAGAAAGATCTTGATCATGCTCTTGTTGTGTCTCGTGTGCTAAACTCCGAGAAGGCAAAACTTGGGGTTGATCTTGCTAGACTTAAAGAGGAGTTTGATATTCTCGACAAGGCTCACAAAGTCTTGAAGGGCGTTCATGCTAGCCTCAAGGAGTCTCATGATCAACTCCAAGTAAAGCTAACTATGGAGAAAGCCACCTTTCCTCATATGGTGTTAATTGATAATGCAAATGCTACTAACCCTTGTTGTGAGCATGTGCATCTTGTTGAGGAGAATGCTAAGTTGAAGGAGCAACTTGAGAAAGGCCTTGTGTCATGCATACAAGGTGAGAAGAACCTGAACGACCTTTTGAGAAACCAAAAGGAAGTTGTGGCCAAGGAGGGGATTGGGTTCGCACCCAAGCCCAAGAACAAGAATAAGAATGACAAGACCAAACGACCTCCTCCTCTCAAGCAAACTTTTGTGAAGGAGGGAGAGGGTGCTTCCAAGGAGAAGAAGAACAATGCGAAGGGTGACGGTGTCAAGAAGGGCAATACCACCCCATCCAACAAAGCCGGCGACTTTAATCCTTCTTATGTGTTATGTCGTGCAAGTGATGGGCACGTTTATGCCAAATTTGTTGGTTCTCCTCATGAGTATATTGAATGGTCCATTTGGGTTCCTAAGACCCTTGTTACTAACATCAAAGGACCCATTACAAAATGGGTACCTAAAACCAAGCATTGATCTCTTGTAGGTGTTTGCTTCTGGTGGGGGGTCATGGTTGCTCGATAGTGGAGCTACAAATCATATGACCGGAAGCAAGGACTTGGTGGTGGACGTGCACAAGATTACATCTATGCCCACCAATGTCGAGTGGGGTGATGCCTCGTCTTCTAAGGTATTGGGACTCGGCAAAGTTGTCATTTCTCATGATCTCACGATCGAGAAGGTCATGCTAGTTGAGTCCCTTGCATACAATTTACTTTCCGTTTGTCAACTTGCTACCATGGGCTTTGCCACTTTCTTTTATATTGATACCGTGGCCCTCTTGTGGAGCAAGACTCGTAAAGTAGCCTTTGTTGGGCATGTCGAGAACGATCTCTATGTGATTAACTTTTCGGAGCGACCCACTAAGACCGCGACATGCCTAATGGCTAAAGTTGACGTGGGATGGCTTTGGCATCACCGTTTAGCCCATGTCAATATGAGATCTTTGCAAAGTCTTCTCAAGGGGGACCATGTCCGTGGACTAACGAATGTTAGTTTTGCTAAAGATCGTGCTTGCAGTGCTTGTATCGAAGGAAAGCTTCATGAGAAGGCTCACCCTCCCACGACTCTCATTTACTCGAAGAGGCCTTTGGAGCTCCTTCATTTGGATCTCTTTGGGCCTCCATACTTTGATAGTCTTGGGGGTAGAAAGTATTGCTTGGTAATTGTGGATGACTATTCAAGATACACTTGGGTGTATTTCTTCAAGAGGAAGAGTGAGACCCAACAAACCGTCATTGACTTTGCAAATGAAGCCCAACGTCAACACAATGCAAAGATCTTGACAATAAGAAGTGACAACGGCACCGAGTTCAAAAACTACACCTTGGATGAGTTTCTTAGTGATGAGGGGATCAAGCATCAATATTACGCACCTTACACCCCTCAACAAAATGGTGTTGCGGAGAGGAAGAACCGGACGTTGATGGATGCAGCAAGGACCATGATGGCGGAGTTCAAGTCTCCATACAACTTTTGGGCCGAAGCCATCAACACCGCGTGTCATGCTTCAAATCGGCTCTATCTCCGCAAAGGCTTGAACAAGACTCCATATGAGATACTCACCGGTAACAAGCCCAACCTCAAGTACTTTCGGGTGTTCGGGTGTAAGTGTTTCATTCTCAAGAAAGGTGTTCGTTTGTCTAAATTTGAGACTAGAGCTCATGAGGGCATATTTGTTGGTTATGCTACAAACTCCCATGCTTACCGTGTTCTCAATAAGTCCACGGGACTTATTGAGGAGACGTGTAACGTGGAGTTTGATGAGAATAATGGCTTCCAAGTGGAGCAAAGTGGTACTTGTGATGTAGGTGATGAAATTCCTCCCCAAGACATAAGAAGAATGGGTGTTGGTTATATCCTACCCATTGAGGAACCCCTTGTGGCCGAAGGAGAAGGACAATGCTCCACTCAGGTGGAGCCATCACCAACCCAAGACCCACACGCTTCCAAAGAACAAAGTGAAGGCCCTCAACCTTATGAACAAGATCAAGGGCAAGATTAACCTCAAGATGGTGGCGATCCACCAAATGATGCCCAAGGTCAAGTTCTCACCCTCGAGCAACTTCAAGATCAAGAACAAGCTCAAGACGACGCTCAAGATGATCAAGTAACCCCTCCTCGTTTCACTTCCGAGGAGGAATTGGAGCGTCGTGCCGCTAAGATCGCTTCCAAGCTCACCACCAAAGGTCATCTCATGGAGAATGTGGTTGGAAGCCTAAGAAAGGGGGTAAGCACTCGTAGAAAATTAGCAAACTATTGTGAACATCATGCGTTTGTTTCTTCTGTCGAACCCCAAAAGGTTTATGAAGCGCTCGAGGACCCGGATTGGCTCAATGCCATGCATGAAGAACTCAACAACTTCGAACATAACCAAGTGTGGAAATTAGAGCCAAGGCCAACCGGGAACCATAATGTCATTGGAACCAAGTGGATATTCAAGAACAAGCAAGATGCTCATGGGATCATTGTTCGCAACAAGGCTCGTTTGGTGGCACAAGGCTACTCCCAAGTCGAGGGTATCGACTACGGTGGAACCTTTGCCCCCGTCGCTCGCCTTGAATCTATTTGTTTGTTGATTGCTTATGCTTCTCATCATAATTTCACGCTGCAACAAATGGATGTGAAGAGTGCTTTTCTTAATGGTCCCATAAATGAGTTGGTGTATGTCAAACAACCCCCCGGGTTTGAAGATCCCTATTTCCCCGATCACGTGTATCAACTCCACAAGGCGCTCTATGGCCTTAAACAAGCCTCACGTGCGTGGTATGAGCATCTTACGGAGTTGTTACAAGATCGTGGATTCGAAATCGGGAAAATCGACCCCACTCTTTTTACTAAGAAGGTCAAAGGGGAGTTGTTTGTGTGCCAACTATATGTTGATGATATTATTTTTGGTTCCCCTAACAAAGCCTTCAATGAAGAATTTGCCGCTCTCATGACCTCAAAGTTCAAGATGTCTATGATGGGAGAGTTGAAGTTCTTTCTCGGATTCGAAATCAAACAAAGAAGAGAAGGAACCTTCATCAACCAAGCCAAATACACTCAAGACATGCTAAAGAGATTCAAGCTAAGTGATGTCAAGCCGGCTTCCACTCCAATGCCCACCAACTGCCAACTTGACATTGATCCCAATGGTAAAGCGGTGGATCAAAAGGTATATCACTCCATGATTGGATCCTTGCTTTACCTTTGTGCATCTAGACCGGATATCATGTTGAGTGTGGGAATTTGTGCACGGTTTCAAGCCGCACCTAAGGAAAGCCACTTTGTGGCGGTCAAGCGAATCTTTCGATATTTGGCTCATACCCCAAACTTTGGCTTATGGTACCCAAGAGGAGCAAACTTCAAGCTTGTAGGTTATTCGGACTCCGATTGGGCGGGAGACAAAGTGGATAGGAAGTCCACTTCTGGAGGGTGCCAATTTCTTGGTTGCTCTTTGGTAAGTTGGTCCTCTAAAAAGCAAAGTTGTGTATCTCTCTCGTCCACCGAAGCGGTGTATGTGGTGGCCGGGAGTTGTTGTGCACAACTCTTATGGATGAGGCAAACTTTAAAGGATTACGGTGTCATTTGTGACAAAATGCCTCTTTGGTGTGACAATGAAAGTGCCATCAAGATTTCTCTCAACCCGGTGCAACACTTCAAGACGAAGCATATTGAGATTTGGTATCACTTCATCCGGGATCATATTAGGCGAGGGGAGATCGAGCTCAACTATGTCAACACTCATGATAACCTTGCAGATATTTTCACGAAGCCATTGGATGAAGCAAGATTTCGCGAGTTAAGGCATGAGCTAAATATCATTGATTCGAGCAATGTGGTTTGAACCTTTGCACACCCCTCACATTCATCATGCATTCTTGTCTAGGTGTAGGCATGGACTTAGGGGGAGTGTTGTTCTCTCAATGAACTCTTCCTCCCCCCATAATGCATAAACTAATCTCACTCTTTCACATTAGCCATTTTTTATGGTACTTGTGCTTCAAAGACGAGTTTTGGTCATGGGCCCAAGGATAATTCTTCGCAGTGCCATACCAATTGACTCAAACATAGGTGGCCTCGGCCACCGCCCTCTTGTGTAGAGGTGTGTGGTTCTTGTTCTCTTGTTGGTGCTCTTGTTGCTTTGTGTTGGTTTTCTCTTCTTGCCGTCGTTTCCCTTCTTTTCTTTTTGTGCCATAGGTGTTGAGTCTTGTTTTGAGTTGTGCTGGGCGGTACTACCGTTGTGAAGGCGCGGTACTACCGCTGGAGCGGTACTACCGCCCATCACCACGGTACTACCGCTGAGGGGCGGGGCCAGGGGGTTAAGTCGTGGGCAGGGGTGGTTTCCTCCCCCCATACCCATTTGCTTCGTCCCCTCGTTCCTCTTCCTCTCTCTCCAGCGCCATCTCGCCGCGGGAGGGCTCCGGCGGCCCTCCGTCTCCGGACCGTTCCTCTCCATTTCCTTCGGTGGAGTCGATCCCCACCTCGTCCTCTTGCCATGGATGTCGGTATTGCCTCCGTTCCTCTTCTCTTCTTGTCTAGTTTTCAGATCTCGCGTTTTAGGGGCAATAGTGGTTGCATCTCTAGATTTTTGGCCAAATCTAGGCTTGAGTAGGTTGGAGAAGGCAACTAGACTCTTTGGATTGATGTTTGGTAGGTTTATTTTTGAATTTGGCATCCCCGGTAGTGCCGGATCTGACCACGGCAGTAGGTATCCTCCGTGCCCCGTCTCGGGCGGTACTACCGCCCATCTGGCGCG
The DNA here is from genome assembly GCF_002575655.3 of Aegilops tauschii subsp. strangulata. NCBI lineage: Eukaryota > Viridiplantae > Streptophyta > Magnoliopsida > Poales > Poaceae > Aegilops > Aegilops tauschii. Next base: position 436,638,799 of record NC_053041.3, on the reverse strand, counting down.
GTACTGCCGCTGTGGAGGCACGGTACTACCGCTGGTGCGGTACTGCCGCTGTGCAGGCACGGTACTACCGCCGGATGCCCAGTTCCATCGTTTCCTACCACATGTTGATCCATATTTGTTGTGTTTATTTGGTTTTGATCGTTCCTTCTGGTTGTTTTATGTGTCCGTGTGTTTGGTTCCAGGTGATGAACATCCTGAGCAGCAAGTCCGCCGTGTCAACCCCGGGCGTTCAACGTCAAAGCGGTACCGCTCATCTGAGGCTGCAGGTGGTTCTTCTAGTGCTCCACCGCCGCCAGTGGGTGCTTCCTCAAGTGCTAATCATTCTCTCAAGAAGAAGACTGCCAACAGGCTGAAGCCAAGTGGCAAGAAGGTGACTGAGATGACTAGCAAGGAATTCTGGGACAGGCGTCGCCGCAACCCATATGAGGAAGACCAAGAATCCAACCTTGTCAATCGCCTGTTCTGGAACCGGTTTCAGTATGCCACCTACTTTGACGTGATCAAGGCTAAGAAGAACCTCTTTGTCAATGTTCATTCCATCAACACGGAGGCTATGGAGAAGGACCCTGAGTACTTTGGTGATGCCCTTCAGATGTGCTCTCAGTTGAACATTCTCAGGATCATGCAGTTCAATAAGGACTTTGATGCAGATTTGTTGGCTCAGTTCTTTGCCACTGTCCACCTAGGAACTGATGAAGACAGGACTCTGACTTGGATGACTAATGGGAAGTTGCTAGCTGTCAAGTGGAAGGCCTTCATGGGGTTGCTTGAGGTGGAAGATCAAGGGCTCGAGACTCCAGTCGGATTTCGTCCTCACCACAATGTCACCTCCACTCACAAGCAAGCCCTCTGGCCCTACTGTACTCAGAAGGTCAACCCTGAGACCAGGAACGAAACCTATGAGTTGTCTGCCTATCTGGACATCCTTCACCGTATCTTCCGCGAGACTCTCTTCCCTCGTATCGGGAATCTGGACATGGTACACTCTTATCTCGTGGACATGCTTCTCTTTTGCCGGCGTGAGAAGGAAGCAAACACTGGCGAGTCCCTGGACATCTCTCATGTTATGTGGTCTGAACTTCTTGCTGCTATTTCTGAGCGCAAGTGCCCGATTTATGGTCCGTTCATTATGTTGCTCATTGAGAAGGCCTGGAGACGTACCTATCCTGAGGAGCAGCTGGAAACTGGAGAGTTGGTTTCTCATGAGATCAAGCGTCTGAGGAAGAAGGATAATTGGGGCATTCCTAGATGTGGAGTTCCATCTTCTGCTGCTGCCATGGAGACCGAGGGCGAGACTGATGCCGATGATGACGATGAGGATTATGTGCCTTCTGGGACAGAGCCTTCTGCGGCAGAGCCCTCTTGGGCAAAGAAGCTCAAACACAAGATGAAGAATCTGTTCTGCATGGAGTCTCACGGTCAGTACATGACTCATGTGGCTGAGAAAAAGGCAAGGGGACGTCACAAGGAGCTTATGCGTCAGTTGGGTGCGACAGTCACCAGCGGCTCTGAGGGTCAGACCACTGAGGAGGAGGAGTGGATCCAGCAGCACTATCCGTGGACCGATTCAGATGCCGAGCAGTTTCCGGCCGAGGACGGCGGTGCAGATGATCACGCAGAGTCCTGATGTTCGAGATCCTCAGCATGCTCTCACCTGGAGCCGTAGGTTAGCTCTTTGCCCCTTTTGGTGTCTCGATGCCAAAGGGGGAGAGAGTTTAGGGATTTGTGTCGTTGTGTTGCGAGTATGTCTTTGTCTTTGTGCTTTCGTTGTGTTTGCTACCTTGTGCTTTGTTTGGTTTTGTGTTCAGTGAGACCTTAGTTCCAGTCATATGGTGTGAGACATATGCTACCTTATCCTTATCATATCTTTATCTATGTCTCTAGTCATTTGGTATCTCATGAGTTGCATGCTTATTATGTTATATATCCTGCTCTCTTGTATCTCGCTTAGGTTGTTGGTCTCTAAAATACAGGGGGAGTGTAGATCCTAGTATGTGTGTCATGCAGTCCAAAGCACTTATCTTGATGGCACACATCTAGGGGGAGCCCGTCTATATTTTAGAGATTTGGGGTTTGCGTATGTCCTTTGTCTTTTCCCATTTGTGCAAATCCCGTATTGTCATCAATCCACCAAAAAGGGGGAGATTGTAAGGGCATATTTATCCCTAAGATGTTTTGGTGATTGATGACAATGCTTTTGCGGACTAATCATGTGCATTGAGTGTTTTCAGAGATTCATCCTTTTGGCACGAGATGATTCCCTCCCCTCGGAGCTTGAAGCGAAGACGGTGTAGTCCTTTCGAATTAGTTTGGTGGACTAGTTTCATAGGGATCACCGTACTATCAAGAGGGGGTCCGCTTTGGAAAGGCTAGGGCGGAATCATCACGTTCACTTCCTTTGCCCCCCTCCGAGCCTTTCTGCTTCTATGATGGGCTCGTTCCCCTTCTCAGTGTGCCCTCTCTGGTCCCAGCGGTAGTACCGCGGGCCGGAGCGATAGTACCGCTGGTAGCCCCCAGCCGTAGTACCGCTGCGGTCTCGTGCTAGTACCGCCTCGATTCGAGGGGTCTTTTTTCGTGTCGGGTTTTACGGTACTAGCCGCGGCAGTGGGGGCCATAGTACCGCTCGTATGCGGTAGTACCGCCCTGACCACCGCGGTAGTACCGCTCTGGGCCCAGCGGTAGTACCGCCCGGGGGAGCGGTAGTACCGCTGTGATCAGCGGTAGTACCACTGCCTCCTGCGGTAGTACCGCTCTCTGCGGGGCTGGTGTGGGGGGTAACGGTTGGATTGTTCCCCCCACTATATAAGGAGGTCTTCTTCCCCAAAGTTGACCCACCTCTTCCCCCAAAAGCTCCATTGTTGCTCCAAGCTCCATTTTCGCCCGATCTCTCTCCCTAGCCAATCAAACTTGTTGATTTGCTCAGGATTGGTTGAGAAGGCCCCGATCTACACTTCCACCAAGAGAAATTTGATTCCCCCCACTTATCCCTAGCGGATCTTGTTACTCTTGGGTGTTTGAGCACCCTAGACGGTTGAGGTCACCGCGGAGCCATAGTCCATTGTGGTGAAGCTTTGTGGTGTCGTTGGGAGCCTCCAATTAAGTTGTGGAGATTGCCCCAACCTTGTTTGTAAAGGTCCGGTCGCCGCCTTCAAGGGCACCAATAGTGGAATCACGGCATCTCGCATTGTGTGAGGGCGTGAGGAGAATACGGTGGCCCTAGTGGCTTCTTGGGGAGCATTGTGCCTCCACACCGCTCCAACGGAGACGTACTTCCCCTCAAAAGGAAGGAACTTCGGTAACACATCCTCGTCTTCATCGGCTCCACTCTTGGTTATCTCGTCCCTTTACTTTCGCAAGTTTACTCGTGTTATATCTCTTATTTGCTTGCATGCTTGTTGTCATTGCATCATATAGGTTGCTCACTTAGTTGCATATCTAGACAACCTATTTTGATGCAAAGTTTAATTTGGTAAAGAAAAGCTAAAAATTGTTAGTTGCCTATTCACCCCCCCCCCCTCCTAGTCAACTATATCGATCCTTTCACATATGTTTCATGCTATGGTTAGGTTTACCTTAATACTTCTTTTGTAGTTGCGGATGCTTGCAATAGGAGTTAATAATAAGTGGGATGTTTGTCCAAGTAAGGACAGCACCCAAGCACCGGTCCACCCACATATCAAATTATCAAAGTACCGAACGCGAATCATATGAACGTGATGAAAACTAGCTTGACGATAATTCCCATGTGTCCTCGGGAGCGCTTTTCTCTATATAAGAGTTTGTCCAGGCTTGTCCTTTGCTACAAAAAGGATTGGGCCATCTTGCTGCACTTTATTTACACTTGTTACTTGTTACCTGTTACCAATTACCTTATCACAAACTATCTGTTACCGATAATTTCAGTGCTTGCAGAGAATACCTTGCTGAAAATCGCTTATCATTTCCTTCTGCTCCTCGTTGGGTTCGACACTCTTGCTTATCGAAAGGACTACGATAGATCCCCTACACTTGTGGGTCATCAAGACTCTTTTCTGGCGCCATTGCCGGAGAGTGAAGCGCCTTTGGTAGGTGGAATTTGGTAAGGAAAACTTTATATAGTGTGCTGAAATTTACTGTCACTTGTTACTATGGAAAGTAATCCTTTGAGGGGCTTGTTCGGGGTATCTTCACCTCGACCAGTAGAGCAAAGAGTTGCTCCTCAACCTACTAAACCTACTGAAAATGAAAATGTTCACTTCGAAATTCCTTCGGGTATGATAGAGAAACTGCTGGCTAATCCTTTTGCAGGAGATGGAACATTGCATCCCGATTTACACTTAATCTATGTGGATGAAGTTTGTGGATTATTTAAGCTTGCAGGTATGCCCGATGATGTTATCAAGAAGAAGGTCCTCCCTTTATCTTTGAAGGGAGATGCATCGACATGGTATAGGCTATGTGATGATATGGGATCATGGGACTACAAACGGTTGAAATTGGAATTCCATCAGAAGTTTTATCCTATGCATCTTGTTCATCGTGATCGTAATTATATATATAATTTTTGGCCTTGCGAAGGAGAAAGCATCGCTAAAGCTTGGGGGAGGCTTAAGCCAATGTTATATTCATGCCCCAATCATGAGCTCTCAAGAGAAATGATTATTCAAAAAATTTATGCTCGGCTTTCTAACAACAATCGCTCCATGCTTGATACTTCTTGTACTGGTTCTTTTATGATGAAGACTATTGAATTCAAATGGAATTTATTGGAAAGAATTAAACGCAACTCTGAAGATTGGGATCTCGACGAAGGTAAGGAGTCAGGTATAACACCTAAGTTTGATTGTGTTAAATCTTTTATGGATACCGATGTTTTCCGTAAATTTAGCACTAAATATGGACTTGACTCTGAGATAGTAGCTTCTTTTTGTGAATCTTTTGCTGCTCATGTTGATCTCCCTAAGGAGAAGTGGTTTAAATATCATCCTCCCATAGAAGTAAAAGTAGTTGAACCTGTTAAAGTTGAAGAAAAGACTATCACTTATAATGATCCTATTGTTCCTACTGCTTATGTTGAGAAACCACCTTTTCCAGTTAGAATAAAGGATCATGCTAAAGCTTCAACTGTGGTTCGTAAAAGTAATATTATAACTTATACACCTCCTGAGCAAGTTAAAGTTGAACCTAATATTGCTATGGTTAAAGACCTCTTGGCTGATAATATTGATGGGCATGCTATTTATTTCTGTGAGGAAACTGCTAGAATTGCTAAACCTGGTGCTAAAGATAAACATAGACCTGTGGTAGGCATGCCTGTTATTTCTGTTAAAATAGGAGATCATTGTTATCATGGCTTATGTGATATGGGTGCTAGTGCTAGTGCAATACCTATTTCTTTATATCAGGAAATTATGCATGATATTGCACCTGCTGAGTTAGAAGAAATTGATGTCACCATTAAGCTTGCCAATAGAGATACTATTTCACCAATTGGGATTGTTAGAGATGTTGAGGTCTTGTGTGGGAAAGCTAAATATCCTACTGATTTCCTTGTTCTTGGTTCCCCACAAGATAGCTTTTGTCCCATTATATTTGGTAGACCCTTCTTGAACACTGTTAATGCTAAGATAGACTGTGAAAAGGATGTTGTTACTATTGGTTTGGATGATATGTCTCATGAGTTTAATTTTTCTAAATTTCGTAGACAACCCCGTGATGAGGAATTGCCTAGTAAGGATGAAATTATTGGTCTTGCTTCTATTGCTGTGCCTCCTAATGATCCTTTGGAACAATATTTGCTAGACCATGAAAATGATATGTTTATGAATGAAAGAAGGGAAATAGATGAAGTATTCTTTAAATAGGGACCTATTCTGAAACACAACTTGCCTGTTGAAATCCTAGGGGACCCTCCTCCACCCAAGGGTGATCCCGTGTTTGAGCTCAAACCATTGTCTGATACTCTTAAATATGCTTATCTTGATGAAAAGAAGATATATCCTGTTATTATTAGTGCTAACCTTTCAGAGCATGAAGAGGAAAAATTATTGAAAACTCTGAAGAAGCACCTATCTGCTATTGGATATACTCTTGATGATCTTAAGGGCATTAGTCCCACTCTATGCCAACACAAAATAAATTTGGAGAAAGATGCCAAACTAGTTATTGATCATCAACGACGGCTGAATCCTAAGATGAAATAAGTGGTAAGAAAGGAAATACTAAAGCTCCTTGAGGCAGGTATAATTTATCCCGTTGCTGATAGTCAGTGGGTAAGTCATGTCCATTGTGTCCCTAAGAAGGGAGGTATTACTGTCATTCCTAATGATAAAGATGAATTGATCCCGCAAAGAATTATTACAGGTTATAGGATGGTAATTGATTTCTGCAAATTAAATAAGGCTACTAAAAAGATCATTACCCCTTAACTTTTATTGATCAAATGCTAGAAAGATTATCCAAACATACACATTTTTGCTTTCTAGATGGTTACTCTGGTTTCTCTCAAATACTTGTGTCAGCTGATGATCAAGAAAAGACCACTTTTACTTGCCCTTTCGGTACTTTTGCTTATAGACGTATGCCTTTCGGTTTATGTAATGCACCTGCTACCTTTCAAAGATGCATGATGGCTATATTTTCTGACTTTTGTGACAAGATATGTGAGGTTTTCATGGATGATTTCTCCGTTTATGGATCCTCTTTTGATGATTGCTTGAGCAACCTTGATCGAGTTTTGCAGAGATGTGAAGAAACTAATCTTGTCTTGAATTGGGAGAAGTGCCACTTTATGGTTAATGAAGGCATTGTCTTGGGACATAAAATTTCTGAAAGAGGTATTGAAGTTGATAAAGCTAAAGTTGATGCTATTGAAAAGATGCCGTGTCCCAAGGACATCAAGGTATAAGAAGTTTCCTTGGTCATGCTGGTTTTTATAGGAGGTTCATTAAGGACTTCTAAAAAAATTCTCGGCCTCTGACTAATCTATTACAAAAAGATATACCTTTTGTCTTCGATGATGATTGTGTAGAAGCATTTGAAATACTTAAGAAAGCATTAATCTCTGCACCTATCGTTCAGCCACCTGATTGGAATTTACCTTTTGAAATTATGTGTGATGCTAGCGAGTATGATGTAGGTGATGTTCTAGGGAAAAGAGTTGATAAGAAATTAAATGTTATTCAATATGCTAGTAAAACTCTAGACAATGCCCAGTGAAATTATGCAACTACTGAAAAAGAATTCTTAGCAGTTGTATTCGCTTGTGATAAGTTCAGACCTTATATTGTTGATTCTAAAGTAACTATTCACACTGATCATGTTGCTATTAAATATCTTATGGAAAAGAAAGATGCTAAACCTAGACTTATTAGATGGGTTCTCTTGCTACAAGAATTTGATTTACATATTATTGATAGAAAGGGAGCTGAGAACCCCGTTGCAGATAACTTGTCTAGGTTAGAAAATGTTCCTGATGACCCACTACCTATTGATGATAGCTTTACTAATGAACAATTAAATGTCATAAATGCTTCTCGTACTGCTCCATGGTATGCTGATTATGCTAATTACATTGTTGCTAAATTTATACCACCTAGTTTCACATACCAGCAAAAGAAAAAGTTTTTCTATGATTTAAGACATTACTTCTGGGATGACCCACATCTTTATAAAGAAGGAGTAGATGGTGTTATTAGGCGTTGTGTACCTGAGCATGAACAGGGACAGATCCTACGCAAGTGTCACTCCGAGGCTTATGGAGGGCACCACGCTGGAGATAGAACTACACATAAGGTATTGCAATCCGGTTTTTATTGGCCTACTCTCTTCAAGGATGCTCGCAAGTTTGTGTTATCTTGTGATGAATGTCAAAGAATTGGTAACATTAGTAGACGTCAAGAAATGCCTATGAATTATTCACTTGTTATTGAACCATTTGACGTTTGGGGCTTTGATTATATGGGACATTTTCCTTCCTCTAATGGGTATACACATATTTTAGTTGCTGTTGATTACGTTACTAAGTGGGTAGAAGCTATTCCAACTAGTAGTGCTGATCATAACACCTCTATTAAGATGCTTAAAGAAGTTATTTTTCTAAGGTTTGGAGTCCCTAGATATTTAATGACTGATGGTGGTTCACATTTTATTCATGGTGCTTTTCGTAAAATGCTTGCCAAGTATGATGTTAATCATAGAATTGCATCTCCTTATCACCCACAGTCTAGTGGTCAAGTAGAACTGAGAAATAGAGAGCTTAAATTAATTTTGCAAAAGACTGTTAATAGATCTAGAAAGAATTGGTCCAAGAAACTTGATGATGCAATATGGGCCTATAGAACTGCATATAAAAATCCTATGGGTATGTCTCCGTATAAAATGGTTTACGGAAAAGCATGTCACTTACCTCTCGAACTAGAACATAAGGCATATTGGGCTATTAAAGAGCTCAATTATGATTTCAAACTGGCCGGTGAAAAGGGGCTATTTGATATTAGCTCACTTGATGAATGGAGAACTCAAGCCTATGAGAATGCCAAGTTGTTTAAAGAAAAAGTTAAAAGATGGCATGGCAAAAGGATACAAAAGCGTGAGTTTAATGTAGGTGATTATGTGTTGCTATTCAACTCTCGTTTAAGATTTTTTGCAGGAAAACTTCTCTCTAAATGGGAAGGTCCTTACGTTATCGAGGAGGTCTATCGTTCCGGTGCCATAAAAATCAACAACTTCGAAGGCACAAATCCGAAGGTGGTGAACGGTCAAAGAATTAAACATTATATCTCAGGTAACCCTATAAATGTTGAAACTAATGTTATTGAAACCGTAACACCGGAGGAATACATAAGAGACACTTTCCAGAACGTTTCAGACACTAAAAAGGAATAGATATGTGCTACGGTAAGTAAACCGACTCCAAAACAGTTCTAATGGCAAATTTTCTCCGTTTTGGAATAGTTAGAAAAATAGGAAAATAAGAAGCAGTCCGGGAAGGACACAAGGCTTCCACGAGGGTGGGAGGCGCGCCCTACCCCCCTGGGCGCGCCCCCTGCCTCGTGGGCACCTCGTGCGCTCTCCGGACTCCGTTTTCTTGCACGATACTTCTTTTGGTCGGTAAAAAATCATTATATAACCTCCCGAAGGTTTTGACCACCGTATCACGCAAATATCCTCTGCTTTTGTTTCGAGCTGTTTCTGTAGCAGATTTGGAGCAATATGTCATCTCAGGATTCCGACGGAGAGAGCTATGTCTCACACCTCATTGCTGACCCAAAGACCTATGGGGATCTATCTCCTTGTGGTCGAACTACGGATGAGGAGGAGGATGCTCATTTGATGAGGATCAATGATTCAAGTTCGGAGGAGGAGGATGTCCCTCTACCTCAACCTGGGGATATGTACGTGAAGTTCAAGAAATCTAGTCTCACTAAGAGGGCTAAACTATTTAACAACCGATCTATTCCTTCTCGTTTTCGGCAGAAAAGCGAAGGAGATTTATGTGACAAGATCTTGAAGCTGGAATCGGAGGTCGATGATTTAAAGGAGGAAATTGCTCTTCTCAACTACAGTATGAAGAAGCTAAAGGCACAACTGTCATCATCAACAACTCCACCATCTCCTTCGCCAGCAAAAGAGATATAATCACATGGGTATGGGCACTCCCCTTGGCAACCGCCAAGCTTGGGGGAGGTGCCCCGGTATCGTATCACCATCACACTCCTATCTTTACCGTTTTTCTTAGTTTGATCCTTTTGGTATTATCTTGATCTAGTAGAATAAAGTTTTAGTATGATCTAGTTTTGAGTTTTGCTTTATGATCCCTCTATGTAATCGAGTCCGTGAGCTATATAATAAAGATTAGTTTTGAGTCAAGGGCTTGATTATCTTGCTATGATCTCGAGGGAATAAAAGAAAAATAAAGAATAAAAAAAAAGAGATCATATAGATCTTATGGAGAGTAATGACTTCACATATAAAGAGTATGATGATTAAAAGTTGTTGAGAGTTGACAAACATAGCCTTGGTCATCATTGCAATTAATAGGAAGTAATAAAGAAAGAGAGGTTTCACATATAAATATACTATCTTGGACATCTTTTATGATTGTGAGCACTCATTAAAATATGACATGCTAAAGAGTTGATGTTGGACAAGGAAGACAACGTAATGGGTTATGTTTTCTTATACCTGAAATAAAGTATATTGTCATGGATCATCCAACATGTTGAGTTTTCCTTTCTCCCTCATGCTAGCCAATTCTTTGCACCAAGTAGAAATACTACTTGTGCTTCCAAATACCCTTAAAACCAGTTTTGCCATGAGAGTCCACCATATCTACCTTTGGATTGAGTAAGATCCTTCAAGTAAGTTGTCATCGGTGCAAGCAATAAAAATTGCTCTCTAAATATGTACGATTTATTAGTGTGGAGAAAATAAGCTTTATACGATCTTGTGATGTGGAAGAAATAAAAGCGACGGACTGCATAATGAAGGTCCATATCACAAGTGGCAATATAAAGTGACGTTCTTTCGCATTAAGATTTTGTGCATCCAACCCTGAAAGCGCATGACAACCTCTGCTCCCCTTTGTGAAGGGCCTATCTTTTACTTTTATCTTCTACCTTATGCAAGAGTCATGGTGATTTTCACCTTTCCTTTTTACATTTTATCCTTTGGCAAGCACATTGTGTTGGAAAGATCCTGATATATATATATATATATATATATATATATATATATATATATATATATATATATATAATTGGATGTAAGTTAGCATGAACTATTATTGTTGACATTACCCTTGAGGTAAAAGGTTGGGAGGCGAAACTATAAGCCCCTATCTTTCTCTGTGTCCGATTAAAACTCCGTAACCACAAGTATTGCGTGAGTGTTAGCAATTGTGAAAGACTAAATGATAGTTGAGTATGTGGACTTGCTGAAAAGCTCTTATATTGACTCTTTCCGATGTTATGATAAATTGCAATTGCTTCAATGACTGAGATTGTAGTTTGTTAGTTCTCAATGAAGTTTCTGATTCATACTTGACATTGTGAATAGATTATTACTTGAGCATAAGAAATCATATGACAATATCCATATATGTTGATGTTTTAAGAATGATCATGATGCCCTCATGTCCGTATTTTATTTTATCGACACCTCTATCTCTAAACATGTGGACATATTTATCGTTATCGGCTTGCGCTTGAGGACAAGCGAGGTCTAAGCTTGGGGGAGTTGATACGTCCATTTTGCATCATGCTTTTATATTGTTATTTATTGCATTCTGGGATGTTATTACGTTATGTCATAATACTTATGCCTATTCTCTCTTATTTTACAAGGTTTACAAGAAGAGGGAGAATGCCGGCAGCTGGAATTCTGGGCTGGAAAAGGAGCAAATATTAGAGACCTATTCTGCACAACTCCAAAAGTCCTGAAACTCCACGGAAGTTATTTTTGGAAATAATAAAAATATTGAGCGAAGAAAATACTAGAGGGGACCCACACCCTGTCCACGAGGGTGGGGGGCGCGCCCTACCCCCCTGGGCGCGCCCCCTGCCTCATGGGCCCCTGGTGGCCCTCCGGTGCCCATCTTCTGCTATATGAAGTCTTTCGTCCGAGAAAAAATCATAAGCAAGCTTTCGGGACGAGACTCCGCCGCCACGAGGCGGAACCAATCTAGGGCTCTGGCGGAGCTGTTCTGCCGGGGACACTTCCCTCCGGGAGGGGGAAATCATCGCCATCGTCATCACCAACGATCCTCTCATCGGGAGGGGGTCCATCTTCATCAACACCTTCACCAGCACCATCTCCTCTAAAACCCTAGTTCATCTCTTGTATCCAATCCTTGCCTCTATGTCTGAGATTGGTACCTGTAGGTTGCTAGTAGAGTTGATTACTCCTTGTAGTTGATGCTAGTTGGTTTACTTGGTGGAAGATCATATGTTTAGATCCATCATGCATATTAATACCCCTCTGATTATGAACATGAATATGCTTTGTGAGTAGTTACGTTTGTTCCTGAGGACATGGGAGAAGTCTTGCTATTAGTAGTCATGTGAATTTGGTATTCGTTCGATATTCTGATGAGATGTATGTTGTCTCTCCTCTAGTGGTGTTATGTGAACGTCGACTACATGACACTTCACCATTGTTTGGGCCTAGAGGAAGGCATTGGGAAGTAATAAGTAGATGATGGGTTGCTAGAGTGACAGAAGCTTAAACCCTAGTTTATGTGTTGCTTCGTAAGGGGCTGATTTGGATCCATATATTTCATGCTATGGTTAGGTTTACCTTAATACTTCTTTTGTAGTTGCAGATGCTTGCAATAGGAGTTAATCATAAGTGGGATGTTTGTCCAAGTAAGGACAACACCCAAGCACCGGTCCACCCACATATCAAATTATCAAAGTACCGAACGCGAATCATATGAACGTGATGAAAACTAGCTTGACGATAATTCCCATGTGTCCTCGGGAGCGCTTTTCTCTATATAAGAGTTTGTCCAGGCTTGTCCTTTGCTACAAAAAGGATTGGGCCATCTTGCTGCACTTTATTTACACTTGTTACTTGTTACCCGTTACCAATTACCTTATCACAAAACTATCTGTTACCGATAATTTCAGTGCTTGCATTGAATACCTTGCTGAAAACCGCTTATCATTTCCTTCTGCTCCTCGTTGGGTTCGACACTCTTACTTATCGAAAGGACTACGATAGATCCCCTACACTTGTGGGTCATCAAGGTCCGACCCGGGCCATATGATTTGGATGAAGCTTGGTATACCGTGTTTTCACCATGGCCCAGGCTTCTCGTGCACCTTCCCGGCAGGCCGATATCTTCCATAATCGGAAGCGCCGCCGCGCTCCCTTGAATAGTTGTATAAGCTCCTCCATCCTTCCTGGAGGGGAGGCGGATGGCCATAAAGCCTTGGCAATACTTCGCATCGACTGCCGAGCTTGCTCGTGCATTTGCGACAGCTCTTGTAGCAGATCGCCCGAGATTCCGGACATCTCCTCTTTGGGACGGCCGGTCAGCATACCTACAGATATAATTCTGTCAGTCCCTTTCATCTCCGAACTACATGGAGGTAAGTGTGACCACATACCAAATATGCCGCCGTGCAGCCTCTTATTTTCCTTCATGGAATCAGCTAGCTAGGCCCGTACATCTTTCAGTTATTCGCCCAGCTGGGTGTGGGCATCCTGCAGCTTGTTTTTCTCATCCCTGACTCGTGTCAGTACACGTTCGCCCGCGGCCAGCAGTCTTTTGGCTTCTTGTTCTTCCGCTTGGGCGGCTTTTAGTTGCTCCTTCAGTTGATCTAACGATCCTGCCATAAGATGAGCAAAAGTGTTAGCATTGTCGGTATATAATTATGTTTTCTCGATGGAGGGGAACATTACCAGGTGATGCCTTCTTGGATTTCTCCAGTTCGGCGGTAGCAGCAGTTAGCTGGGTCTGACACTTTTCTAGTTCCTGAGACAACAGGCCGTTCTTCTCCGTAAGCACCTGGTTATACAATGATCCTTAAATCAGTTGTATCAACTGCTTCAAGTCTCGGGGGCTACTGGTATATAATTATCAGTTTTGTATAATATAAATTTACCCGCATATCTTTCAAATGTTGGTCTATGGCTCTGGAAAGCCCGTCTCGAGCAGCTTGGATATATGCATCAGCCGAGCTGAAGGCATTGAATGCCTTGTTCGTAAAGTCGGGGTCGCGTAGAATGGCTCTCCGGCGCCGATGATTCATGACGCTCTCCACTTCCGAGTTTGTGACGGATACATCATCCGACTCCTCTGCCGAGGGACAATCCGGCGTCACTCCCGTATCAGCCCTTGTCTTTAAAGCAGGGTCTGGAACCTGACTTGTGGAGGCGCGGCCGGTAAGATCCCCGGACATAGTCCGGTGAACGCTTTTCCTGTTAACACACAGCGGATAATGTCACAGTTGGATGTGACTGCCAAGGGGCATATTTACAAAGCCATACCTCTTCGATGAAGGATCGGTCGTGTCTTCTTTTTCCTTCCTCTTCGAAGGCCTGCCCAGCGTGGGCACCACTCTCTTTGGAGTTGCCTTTGGTGTAGAATGTCGCGTCGAGCACCTCCCCTTGGAGCGCAAGACAGTGCGGTAGGTGAGGCAGAATGAGGAGGCTCTTTCATAGGAGATATCTCCTGATTACTTACGTGCGAGGCAGGGAGAAGACCGGGAAAGTCGGCGGTGATGGCCACTTCCGTGCCGTCTCGCCTAGTAGAACACCCCATCCTCGAGCTCCACATATATGTCCGGATCCTCTTCGAATCCGGGGTCAAGGTCCCGGTTATGGTTCTCTGGCTGTGGGGCGGAACAGTGTAGCCCCTTGGTGATTTTTCGCCATTCCTGTCACGAATGGACAGTGTAATGTTCATTAAAAGTGACTCAGGGAGTAGACTGAATGGAATAATGGGATTGGAACTCACCCAACTAGGAGGGTTGTAAATGGAAAATCCATCCCGACGCTTAATGCGAAGGAATTCCTCTTCCTCCCCTTTGAATAGTTCGGCCAATATCTTGGCCAAAGCGGCGGGGGTGTCCGGACCTTTTCGACCGCAACGGGAGGCGTCATCTTCCCCATTGTAGTGCCACATAGGAAGCCCTCTATATTGGAGTGGCTGAACCCCTCGCACTATGGAAGTTGTCATTACCTCGACTATTGATAATCCAGACTGGGCAAGCGTCTTTATCTTGCTCATCAGTTGACGGACTTTCGCACTATCTTCCTCCTCGAGGCTCCGAGGGCGCCAGCTGTGGCGTTTCTTCAACGGAACCCTTGTAAATTCGGGAAGACCCATTCGAACTGGGTCAGGAAGGGCGACGTCCTCGATATAGAACCATCCGGAAGGCCACTCTTCGGATGCCTTCTTCGGCGTGCCGGATAGGTATCCGGCCCCAGCGATGCGCCATACTTCGGTTCCGCCCACTTCAAATATTAATCCGTCTTGGTTGCGAGGGATGAGGCAGAATAGCTTCCTCCACAAATCGAAATGGGCCTCGCAACCCAGGAATATCTCGCAAAGAGCGACGTAGCCCGCGATGTGCAGGATGGAGGCAGGAGTGAAGTTGTGCAGTTGGAGGCCATAATACTCCAGAAGCCCTCGGAGGAACGGATGGATTGGAAATCCGACGCCTCTTAGCAAGTAGGGGACGAAGCACACTCGCTCCCCCTGGATGGATTGGGGAAATTCTCAGCCTGAGCCCCGCCGTTGAAGGAATTCAATCCTGCTCGAGCGGGGATTAGATCCGCAGGGGGAAGGAATCCCTGTGTTTGCAGCTTCACCAACTGACCGTGAGATACGGAACATCTCTCCCGATCGCCTTTTTCTGGGCCGTGGGGACGGGAGGAAGAGCTGGGAGCACTGGCCATGATGGAATGGTTTTTCCTAGCAAGCTCTCAGGATTTTTTAAGTGATGTGGAACAGATCTAAGATCCAATCCCATTAAATAGACGCTGCTCTTACATGGTCGGGGTGTTATGTGCAAAAATACCCTAACCTCTCGCATTCGCTCGATGCGTGGAAGCCGAAGTTGTTGACGCACAGAAGCCGAGGGCACGACATTAAATGGAGTGCCGAATACATCTCTTTGAAAGTCGTCAGAGGAAGAACCCGCCTTGCAATGCCGAAGACAATCTGCGCGCTGGACACATCGTCATTGAAGCCTGGTTCGGGGGCTACTGAGGGAGTCCTGGATTGAGGGGTCCTCGGGCGTCCGACCTGTTATACATGGGCCGGACTGATGGGCCGTGAAGATACGAAGACTGAAGACTCTCTCCCGTGTCCAGATGGGACTCTCCTTGGCGTGGAAGGCAAGCTAGGCGTCCAAATATGAAGATTCCTTTCTCTGTAACCGACCTTATGTAACCCTAGACCCTCCGGTGTTTATACAAACCGGAGGGCTTAGTTCGTAGAGGAAGAAGAATCATAATCATAGTCATACAGGCTAGACTTCTAGGGTTTTAGCCATTACGATCTCGTGGTAGATCAACTCTTGTAATACTCATATTCATCAAGATCAATCAAGCAGGAAGTAGGGTATTACCTCCATAGAGAGGGCCCAAACCTGGGTAAACATTGTGTCCCCTGTCTCCTGTTACCATCGACCTTAGACGCACAGTTCGGGACCCCCTACCCGAGATCCGCCAGTTTTGACACCGACAACTTTCGATGCAGACTGACCACTTGATGGCATCAAGCCGGGGGGCAGGCATTGACTAGCCGCTTCACGAGTCCGAAGTAGCTGCTGGGTATGGCTTCGGCAGGCCATAGACGGATTATCAAATCCTTCATGGCCAGTTCAGCCACCCTGTGCAGCTCTGTCAGTTGTTTTAGCTGATCGCTGAAGGGCACCGGATGCTCTGGCGCAAGATATTGCGACCAGAACAGCTTCTCCATTGAGCTCCCTTCTTCGGCTCGGAAGAACTCGACAGCGTCAGCAACACTGCGCGGCAGATCCGGAAACGCTCCTGGAGAACTCCAAATCCGGGTCAGTAAGAGGTACCTTTTCTTCACATTTTTGCTCTGCATAATAAAGGCCTTACCCGCCGCGATTTTCCTGGCCTCCTGGATTTCCTGGAGGGCGCCCTGGGCTTCAACCCGGGCATCGTGTGCGCTTTGGCGGGCCTTGGCAAGTTTGGACTCTTGATCCGCAATATTGCGCTCCAAGGACTCGCATTTCTTCACGGCGTCCTGGAGCTCCTGCTGGACCTCACCGACCCTGGCCTCGTGCTTTTCGCGAGCGGCTTGTTCCTCCACCTCTTTCTTCTGGGCTTCGGCTAGCACTGCCTTGAGGGTTTCCACCTCGGACGCCGCTCCTACAAAATATCATGTGATCAACACAAACAATTCATATCTCTCTATATCTGAATAGGTCATTACATACCTTCCTTGTCCTCCAGCTGCTTTTTCACTCGGCCGAGCTCTTCCTCGGTCCGCTCTAGACTCTGCTTCAGTCCGGAGACCTCAGCAGCATGAGAGGTCGCGGCCAGCAATGACGCTTGCTTTTTCACATAGACATGTATGGTTAGTCTCCTGCAAAAATTATTTGATCCTCTGTCTAGCTTTTCTTTCCGAACACCAGACAGAGTCTCAGGTGCTACCGTATATACTATGACATTCTTTTTGCATAATTACGTCGCATACCTCAAAGCCTATTAGAAGGCTGGTGCAGGCTTCGGCCAGTCTGCTTTTAGCGGACTGAACCCTCTCAACCATCGTACCCATGAGGATACTGTGTTCCTCAACAATGGAAGCGCCTTGTAGCGCTTCCAGCAGATTATCCGGTGCCTCTGGATGGACAGAGGACACCGGCGGAATAGGCACGCCTCCTTCTTTCGAAGGAGGCTGCTTGCCTGATTCCAGAGCCGCATTGGTCTCCGGAATTGTATTCGACTGGGGTCCGAATTGGGTATGGCCCCCATCGCCAGTTTCCATGGGGATCTGCTCCCCCATGTGTCCGGCGGCCGAGGTGTCATCCTCTGGCGCCACCGTGACGGCCCCCTGTGCCTCCCCCCGAGCCGGGAGGGTCCTTCAGGACAGCACTTCAACATCCTCCGTAGTCTTGGGAGAGGAGGCCGCTGGAAGCTAGCGAATTCCCCGTAGATGAGGATCGCTGGAGGTCGGAACGAGCCGGGCTGCAGCGCATGATTTAACATGTTAAAACCTTGAAGTAAAGGAGCCGAATATATGAGTGAGTCTTTGAGTACTTACAATTCGGCCAGGGGCTTATCCCTATGGCGCCACTCGGAGCTGTTGTCGATGTCCCACGCGGAGTTGTCCGTGAGGGAAACCTTCCCCTTCTTGGACGCCTCTGCCTCCAGATTCGTGGAGGCCGCCTTTTCTTCCTTCCCCCCTCGGGGGGAGAGTGGCTCTCTTCCTCCTCCTCGTCGTCCTTGGCGGTGGAGGAGTGGGTCTCGGCGTCTTCGGACGTCATGTCCGAAGTGCCCTTACGGCGGAGGCACTCCTGGTCGCCTTGGCCTTCTTCTTGGCCTTCTTCTCCGGCGCTTGGTAGGGCGCCGGAACCAGCATCTTTGTCAGAAGTGGGATTGCCGGGTTTTTGGGCAGCGGAGCCGGACACTGAATCCGCTCCACCTTCTTTGTCCAGCCCTGAAAAAAATGAATAGGGAAGCTTAGACATCTTCCTTGAGTATGCAAGTAAAGGATACACTTTGAAATACGAAAAACTTACCGGGTTGGCTGGATGGGTCAGGTTGTACCCACGATCCTCGGTTGTCTTCGGCCATGTCTCATTGGCCTTGAAGAGCACCTTCCAGATGTCTTCGTGTGTAGTGTCGAAGAACCGTTGCAGGGTCTGGTGCTCGGACGGATCGAACTCCCACAAATGGAAAGTACGGCTTTGGCACAGAAGGATCCGACGAAAAAGCATCACCTGGATCACATTGACAAGCTTGATATTCTTGTCTACCATGCTCTGGATGCGCGTCTGAAGCGTTGACAGCTCGTCCGATGAAGCCAGTTCAGGCCCTTCTCTAGCCAGGAGGTGAGCCGCATTGGGGCTCCGGACTGGAATTCGGAAGCCGCGGCCCAGGTGGTGTCGCGAGGCTCTGTGACGTAGAACCACTGCTGTTGCCACCCTTTGACGGTCTCCGCGAAGGTACGTTTGGGCCATGTGACGTTGGGCATCTTGCTCACCATGGCGCCTCCGCACTCTACATGTTGACCACCCACCACCTTCGGCTTCACATTGAAGACTTTCAGCCACAATCCGAAGTGGGGTGAGATGCGGAGGAAGGCCTCGCACACGACAATGAATGCCGAGATGTTGAGGAAGGAGTTGGGGGCCAGATCATGGAAATCCAGTCCGTAGTAGACATGAGTTCGCGAACGAATGGGTGAAGAGGAAATCCCAGACCGCGGACAAAGTGGGGGATGAACACCACCCTCTCATGGGGCTCCGGGGTGGGGACGATTTGCCCCTTGGCCGAACGCCGGTGGGCGATTTCCTTGGCAAATACCCGGCCTCCCGGAGCTTGGTGATGTCCTTCTCCTTGATGGAGGAAACCATCCACTTGCCCTGCGCTCCAGATTCGGACTTGATCGGAGTGCTTTGTTGAGGCGGAAAGGATGAGAACTTGGGCGTTGGAGCTAGAGAATGGGTGGGCAGAGAGAGAAGGCGTGGGTGAAAGGGTGAATCCTTATCTCCTTATAAAGGCAGCGAATATCAAGTGCCTCCCCACTCGCCTTAAAACTCGCTTATTCCCCAAGGGTCGTGTAGACGGCACGGTTGGATTACCCATGCCCGTATTGATGAGAATCCCGCAATAAGGGGACACGATCTCTGCTTTGACAAGACGTGCCGATAAAACCGCATCTCAAAACATGGAGCGGGAGGCTAAAAAATGGTTCGAAATAATGGCCGGGCAGCGACGTGATGTCACACTACAAAAGTTGTCATTAGATTGGACTCGTGAAATATTATACTCTTTGCGGTTGTGTGTGATACTTGTTTTGCAGAGCCGGACACGTTTTCTGGCTGCTTTGGAGTATTTGAAGGAGGAACCCGCCTTGCAATGCCGAAGACAATCAGCGCGCCGGACACATCGTCATTGAAGCCTGGTTCAGGGGCTACTGAGGGAGTCCTGGATTGAGGGGTCCTCGGGCGTCCGACCTATATGACATGGGCCGGACTAATGGACTATGAAGATACAAGACAGAAGACTTCTTCCCGTGTCCGGATGGGACTCTCCTTTGCATGGATGGCAAGCTTGGCGTTCGGATATGTAGATTCCTTCCTCTGTAAACCGACTTTGTACCACCCTAGTCCCCTCCAGTGTCTATATAAACCGGAGGGTTTAGTCCGTAGAGGCAATCATAATCATACATGCTAGACATCTAGGGTTTAGCCATTACGATCTCGTGGTAGATCAACTCTTGTAATCCTCATATTCATCAAGATCAATCAAGCAGGAAGTAGGGTATTACCTCCATCAAGAGGGCCCGAACCTGGGTAAACATCGTGTCCCCCGTCTCCTGTTACCATCGACCTTAGACGCACAATTCGGGACCCCCTACCCGAGATCCGCCGGTTTTGATACCGACATGGGCGGCGGCCCCAGGCCACGCTGGACTCGCCCTCCTCTTCCTGGAGTGGAGGCACGACGAGGTGGATGGCCGGGCATCATGGCTGGTTGTGCTGCGGTGTCCGGGCGGCGCTGCATTCCCTGGTCGTGAGGGCGGCGGGGCTGTAGCTGGTGGATGCAGGTCCTGGTCTTCCCCGACCGGGGGCTGCGGTGGACTCGCCGGTTGGCGACGCGACGACATCCGGCTCCCCCCCCTCTCCGCAATGATAGCCCAAGGTGGCAACTTTGCCCTCCCTTCCAGTTTGCTGCGCTCCGGACGTTGATGGACATGGCCAAGGAGAAATCCGGCGCGGCTGCGGCTGCCGGCAACGGCAACGCTTGTTGGAGCTGTCTCCTCCCTGGGGGCGTTGTCATGGCATATCCAGTCCCTGTTTTGTCACCGGGGGAAACCCTAGGCTCGGTTCGCCGGGCCAGGCAGTGGCGGCGTCTCGGCGCCGTCCCCTTGTTGGAGGCGCTGCCTAGGTGCTCAGGGTGCGTCCGGAGGAGCAGCTGGTTTGTTGCCTCGCCCGCTTCGGCGGTGAGGCTTGGGGTGCCAAGTTGTCATGCGCGGGGTGTTGCTGGGGACATGAGCATCCGGGGCGCTATGTACTCCATCATCAACACCTCTCCGACGGCATCTTCTCCGAGTCAGACTATCTCCCGTTGTCCGCTAGCCGATCCTCTAGGCACCAAGGGTGAAGAGTGCGTTGAGCTTGTTTGGTTAGGTGTTTTTGTCGTCTTTTGAGTTGTTTTTTATAGGGGGACGCGGCATGTGTGCTCTGTGACCGTGCTCTTCGCCATTGTTGGCTCGAGTTTGGTCAAGGCGGGTTAGTTGCCGGTGTTGTCACGGTGGATGTGGGTGCTATCTTTTGTGGTAGCACGTTGCCGAAAGGCATTGTACCAGCCGTTTTGCCTCTTCTTCTTTAATATATGGGCCATTTGCATTTCTGTCCCTAACTCGAACCACCTACTCAGATTTGCCCTTAATTTCAAAGTCTGCTCAAATTTGCCCCTCTGCCGTTAGGTGACCTTATATAAATGCCCTTCCGTGCCGTTTCCGTTAGGTCAAAGGCCTTTGACCGTCTACGGGACGTTTCTTGGACATTTTGCCCCTGCCTCCATGTGTCACTTACATGTGGGACCCACTTAGGAAAAAATAAAAATAAAAACACTTTCTCTCACCCCTCTCTCTCTCACTTACATATGGGCCCAGAAAAGGAAAAAGAAAACCTCTCTCCCACATCTCTCTCTAACTTACATGTGGGGCCTAGCAAAAAATAGAGAAAAGAAAAAAGTTATCTCTCTGTCTCCCGACCTCGCGGTCTCTCTCATCTCCGGTGAACTACATGCGACGGCCGGCGGACCGGTCCTCGCGCCGCCACTGGAGCTAGCTCGCCATGCTCCTCCACCAGCTCACCGCGCCCGGTCACCAGCTCGCCGCGCTCCGCCGCCCTCTCCCTCTCTCTCTTGCCAAGGAATAGCAAAGCAACTATCGTCGGCGTTGACACGCGCGCACGGCCAGGGACAGTGCAGAGCTCCAATAAAATGTCTGATAGTCCGACCGCTCTCCGATTCATCTTCCTGTGCAATTAATTGGATTGAAACGCCCCATAGTGACGGATCCTTCCTCGTCTTCCCCAGCTCCGGTGTCACGCCGCCGCCGCTCGATCTCCTCTACCAGTGAGCACTGCCGCCTTACCTCGGGATCTTGAGTTTCGAAATCTCCTCCTGAACATCCTCCGCCTGCTCCCGTTTATCCTCGCCTCCCTTAGCAGCTCTGCCGGCGAGCACCTCCCGTCGCCGCCGCTCAAGCTCGCAACTTCGCATCCTCCCCGGCACCCCACATTCTCTGGCCACCTCAGGCCACTGAAGCTTCTCTCCCGCACCCTCACAAGCCCGATCTTGCAGCCGACTCCTCCGGCGTCCTCCCGTACATCGCCGTCGTGTCTTTGTGCGCTGGCGCCGGCGTGTTTTTAGTTAGCCTAATCCCAGATTATCCTAAACTATTATTAGTTCTAATTACACTCGTTTTACAAAAGCTGACTAGTGGGTCCAGCCCTCAAATAAATCAGTAAATAACGTTTCAGAAAATAATAGAACAATGACTGACCCATATCAAGTTTTATTTTTCATTTTATTAGTTGGGCCCATATGTAAGTGAGAGAGAGGGGGTGAGAGAAAATGTTTTTTCTTTTTATTTTTTCTCTGAGTGGGCCCCACATGTAAGCGACACATGGAGGCAGGGGCAAAATGTCCAGGAAACGTCCGGTAGACGGTCAAAGGCCTTTGACCTGACGGAAACGGCACGGAAGGGCATTTCTATAAGGGCACCTAACGGCGGAGGGGCATTTTTTAGCAGGCTTTCGAATTAGGGGCAAATGTGAGTAGTGGGTTCGAGTTAGGGACACATATGTAAAAGACCCTTAATATATAGTACGCACGCTCGTGCGTATTTGAGGAAAAAAAAAGTACAATGCATATTGTTTCCCAGCTGGATCCCCATTTGTACGTGCAACATCAGCCATCGACGCGAGTGACCCACACGTCCGCCGCAGAACCAGCACGGCGCCACATGTCCAAGGGAGCGCCTCCCCGGCGCGCTGGCCGTGCGCCAAAGTGCCCACATCGGCACCGCAACCGGCCGAGCGGCGCAGCCCAAGGCCGAACTCCAAACACGATTACACGGGCTCAACCGTCCGCAGGCCAGGCCAGTTTCCTCCGCGTCCATCCGTCCTCAAAAGGCAAGGCGGCCTTGTCAGCACCCGCAGCCAAGGGATATGCCGCCGTCAGCCGCTCCACGCGCGCCAGCGCGATCGATCGGCTTGACCGTCAACGCGCGGCGCGTTTACACCGTGGGCTGCTGCGGCCGATCAAAATCTTTGCGTACACTACGCTTGGCTGATGTCACTGGCGCCGGTCAATCAGAACCGCTCGTCATTTTTGGTTTTTGACGACCTGACCCGATTGCGTGCCCGCGCGATGCTCTTTTCACGCGTATACGCGACGGGGAAAAAATCGTCGTTGGAAGTTGGAACGGTGTCTAAAGACAGCGGATGGGGGAGCGGATACAGGAGGGATATCGATCATTGATTTGGGAAGATGTGTGAGAAATAAATGTCGGGAAGAAGATGAAGATATTCACCGCTGGCATGGCAATCTTGTGTGGGGCCCGTCGCTGACATGCTTGCGTCTTACCGGAGGGTGGCTAGCCGGGCACTGTCAAGACTTGCCTTTTCTGATTTTGTTTCAGTCGAATAGGTGGCAAACTAGGCACCGGCAAACATAGTAATTTTGGGCGACTAAACTGTTCATGTTGTTCTATCTTCTGCAGTCAAACGCTATGGCCAGAAGAACACCACCACCCTAGTCCCAAGCTAGTCAAGGCAACTCGGTAATGATGCTACGATGTGCATCTAGGCGGTGTCGAGGTTAAATTATCTTCTCTAATAATGGAACATAGATTAATTACCATCGTCCTATTTCAGCTTCAAGCAATATGTTCGGAGAAAGGATGGTAAATACCAAAAAGGAAAAAAATATTCTTAATTTATAAGTTCACATGAATGTCATCCAAATATAAATTTTCATTTGGACACGAAAAGAGGATAATATGAATTTCATTCAAATATAAAGTTCATATAATATTCGGACGGGAAAAAGGGGATTGCTAAGTTAGCGACAGACCATGCGCCGCCCTCCTCTGGCGACACGGGGGTAGGCACACCCGCCACCGCAGGGAACCCCCGCCTCTGTCTGCTACCACTGCGCCGCCGTCGGAGAGCAGGCCGGCGAAGCCGTGCCGCCCCTGGATGGTGGCGGCGGAGCAGATCCGTCCCTCCCACGTGCACCCCCACCCTCGCGCTGCGCCCCAAATCCACCAACCGCCGCCATCGGGGCACTCCCCCCTCCGCCCGCTCCCGCTGCGCCGCTGCCGGAGGGCCGACCAGCGAGGCGTGTCGTGCCCTCGGATGGTGAAGGCGGGGCATAGCCGTCCCCCATGCACCCTCCCTCCCGCCTCGCATCCCCAAGCTTTTGTGCGGACGAACCCCTCCCAGCTACTGCTCGCTCCTGCAGGTCCGACGGCGAGCGTGACGTGCCTGGCCATGGCCATGGGCACCCTCCCCTGCAGTACTTCCCTCCTCCCGTACGCGACACGGCCCAGCCCTGCTGATGCCGTTGTTGGCCATGGGTTGGGCAAGGGGACTGCCGCCCGGTCAAGGGGGTGTTCGCAGCCTGCCTTCCATGCGCAGGCGGCCCCCTCTCGTCTCCGGCGGCGCTACCTTCCCCAAGCCACGGTGACGACTCATGTGGAGGCAACGAGACTACAAGGATAGTGGCAGTCACGAAGCTCCTCAAGGCGGGTTCTTGTTGGCACTGTTTCAACCCGGCGACTTTGGACCCGCGTCTCTCCGGTTTCCATGGTTGTCGGCGTCCTCTGCCGGGCGCCTCCGGCCTCGGGGACCAGCAACTACGTCCCTTCCAGCTCGCATGGCTCCCCGATGTCCCGACGGCTATGGCCACAACATTTAGGGTTTGCGTTCCTCTAGTCCTAGATTGCCGGCGTTGCCGTTCACCGTCGCCCCACCCCCTCATGGTTTGCTTCGTTGCCTGCCCTATGTTGGACATCTCAAAGCCCTTTCTTTTTGCCAGATCCAATGCTCGCGTGTTCGGAGGTGGTGCCACCCATCGACGGCAGGTGCAGCCCCGCCAACCCCTTCCTACATGGTGGCTCCGACCAGCGTTTGGCTCCTCATCTTCCTTTCCAATTACGGTGGCGATAGGATTGCTTATTCAGGCCAGGGAGAAATCCCTGCTCGGCTTGCCAGTGCTGGCGGCGGCGGCGTGTGCGTACATCGTTCCCATCTTGGAGCCGCTGTCAAGGCCCTTGGCTGGGCCCCTCTTCGAGCTCAGGGAAAACCGTAGGTCTGGTTCCTCTGGATCGGATGGCGACGGCGTCTCAACGTCGTCTTCTTTCTTGAAGGCGCTATCTTGCTCGCTCACGGTGTCCCCAGTTTTGGATCTGTCGATGTTGGTGTTCTTGTTGGTTCAGCATTGCTGTTCTTGGTTCGGGTTTGGTAGATTTTGTTGTGATGTATCCTCTGTACGGGCCGAGCATCCCTTGTCTCTCTGCCTCGGGCATCATGTTCATGCCTGCATGCGTTCGTGTCATTTGTTGTATCCTTTTATGTACTCATTCTACTCCTTCTATCAATGCAAGGATACACAAGCTTTGTGTATTCCTGAAGAGAAATCATTCAAAATACTGCAGGAATATCCACGTAAAACTTATGTAGTGCAGAAAAGAATTATCAGCCTCGGGCAAGTCACTTCTCATTTTGTAAATATTTATATGTGCTTTGAAAAAGAAACCATGACACAATAGACAGTGCATTATAAAAACTCCAATGGCGTCACACAAGGCAGCCTAGAAATTCTACCGAACGCCATCATACTTGTCGCGTTATAATGGGTTGATAAACTTCAAATCATGTGTTAGAAATGGCCAATAAGCGGCCTAGAAAATCAACCTGACGCCATTATATATGTCACGTTATACGAATGTATTGCGCCGATAAGTTGTGCATTATATAGTGTAGTCAATGGCCAATAAGCGGCCTAGAAAATCTACCTGACGCCATCATACATGTCGCGTTATAGTGGGTTGATAAAGTTTATAACATATAGTGTTATAAATGGCCAATAAGCGGCCTAGAAAATCTACCTGGTGCCATCATACTTGTCGCGTTATAGTAGGTTGAAAAAGTTCACATCATATAGTGTTATAAATGGCCAATAAGCGGGCTAGAAATTATGACGCCATCACATTATGTCACGTTATACGAAGTATCGCGTTGATAAGTTGTGCATTACAGTGTTGCCAATGGCCAATAAGCGGCCTGGAAATTCTATCTGACGACATCATATTTGTCGCGTTATACGAGTGCATCGAGTTGATATGTTTTATATCACATAGTGTTAATGGCCAATGAGTTGCCTAGAAATTCGACCTGGCGCCATCATATCGTTCACAGTATATGAATACAGTAAGTTATACATTTTATATTACACACTGTTATCAATGGCCAATGAGGGGCCTAGAAATTCGACTGGACGCCATCATATCGGCCGCGTTATACGAATGCATTAAGTTGCTATATTTTAGATTACACAATGCTATCAATGGCCAATGATCGGCCTACAAATTCTACCTGACGCCATCATATTTGTCGCGTTATACGAATGCATTGAGTTGATATATTTTATATTACACAGTGTTATCAATGGACGACAAAGCGGCCTAGAAACTGGACCTGACGCCATCATATCGGTCGCGTTATATGAATGCATTAAGTTGATATATTTTATATTACATAATGTTATCAATGGCCAATGAGCAGCGTAGAAATTATACTTGACACCATCATATTTGCCGCGTTATAGAAATGCATTGAGTTGATATATTTCTCTTACACATTGTTATCAATGGTCACTGAGCGGCTTAGAAATTCTACCAGACGCCAAGCGTTATATGGATGCATTGCGTTGATGTAATGTACATTACACGATGTTATCAATGGCCAATGACTGGCTTAGAGAAATTCTACCTGACGCCATCATATCTGGCGCTTTATACGAATGTATCGTGTTGATATATTATATATTACATAGTGTTACGAATGACCAATGCGCATCCTATAGAAATTAAACATCGGTAAGCAAATAATTTACACGGTAGAATATTCGCAAGAAAAAAGAATAATCGCAAAAAATATACTCATTGCCATATGAGTACTGAAAGAAAATAAAAAAGAAAAAAAAACTGTACGTTCACATGTGTTGCGCTCTTGCTCCTCCAGCAACGGTGAAAAAGGTCCCCACCAAAAAAGAGAGAGAAAGAAAGCAACGGTGAAAACATATTCCTAGAATCGACCGTGCTCTGTCCCCCCCTGCCCTCTCACTCTCTCACCCCTTTGACTTTGTCGCAAAAGTCAAGTGGGGACCTTGCCCCACCCCTCCAGAGACCACGAGGCCGGCTCCCGATAAAACGCAGCCCCCTCGCCCCCCTCTCTCCTCCTTTTCAGACACCACGAGCGAGGCCGGATCCAATGCCCATCCCCACCACCACCATCTCTCTCCTCCCACCAACAGCGCCAACAATAAACTAGAACCAAAAGTCAGCGCCCCCCTCCTTTCCTTCCTCCATAGCCAGCAAGAACCAACTCTCCCCGCGCGAGCCGACCATGGACAGGGACGCCGGGTGCTACTACCTCGGCGGCGGAGGCGGCAACGACTGGGACCTCAACGCCGTCGTGCGCTTCGCCTGCCGCGGCCGCGTCCTCCCGCCGCCGCCCTCGGAGGACCCCTTCTCCTCCTTCTTCCCCCCGCCCGCGCCCGTCGTGGAGGACCACGGGATGCCTGACGCGGCGGCGTTGCTCCCTGATCCGCCCGTCGACGGGGGCTCTGCTGCCGTCGACGAGCTCTCCATTGCCTTCTTCGCGCCGTCCGCGGCGCTGCCGTCCTCGCCTCAGCCGCCGCCGCCGCCGCAGCAGCAGCAGCAGCCAGCGGCGCCAACGAACCAAGAAATGGTCCCGATGCAGCAAGACGAGGCGGTGCCGCCTCCGATGCTGCTGACCGCGGGCGGGCAAGGCCCTGTCGGCGAAGGGTCGAGATCCAAGAGAAAGTACGTCCCGAACACTCTGAATTTTTTCGAAATAAAATGTTGCTGGCTTATCGTGTATGCTTGTGCTCACGCGTGCGCGTGGATGGTTGGCGTCTGTGCAGGAAGAAGGTGGTGAAGAAGGTGGTGAAGCGGGTGGCGGCGGACGGCACGTCGGCGGACCCGTGGGCGTGGCGCAAGTACGGGCAGAAGCCCATCAAGGGGTCGCCGTACCCGCGCGGGTACTACCGGTGCAGCACCGACAAGGCGTGCGAGGCGCGGAAGATGGTGGAGCGCTGCCGCGACGACCCCAACTCCTTCATCCTCACCTACACCGGCGGCGAGCACAGCCACCCCGCCCCCGCCCACCGCAACTCCCTGGCCGGCACCACTCGCAACAGGCAGCAGGCGCCGGAACCTGCTGCCGGACAGAGCGCTCCCGCCGCCAAAGCCAAGGAAGAGTCGTCGTCGGCGGCGGCGGAGCCGAGCCCAGCGCAGTCGACGTCGGGCGGGATGTCCCCGACGACGCCCCTGCGCACGCCCTCCATGGAGGAGTACAACCAAGACTCAGAATTCGACGAGGCCGCCGGCGGCGCAAGTCAGCCGCCCATGGACGTCGAGAAGGACCGCGAGGATGAGCTGCTGAAGATATTGGAGGGGTGCGTGCACGGCGGCGACTCCAGCATCGTCGTCGAGGAGACGTTCGTGGTCACGCCGTGGGTCACGGCCCCCGGCGGCGCGGCCGGGTGGAGTTGACTCCGCCGTTACCGTCCGTACATTGCCATATATAGCAGCATGCTGTTCATTATAATCCTGGCTCGTTGCAGCAGCAGCGGTAGCAGTAGAAACATAAGAAAAGAAAAGAAAAAAGATAGAGGTGGAAGAGAGCATCTGATCCATGCTACAACCCCAGTGCCAGCCGGCCAGTAGTTATTCGCCTAGTGTAATTAAGTGCTAATTAGCTCTGGAGTAATACAGTAGCGAGTGTTCTTTGATGGCTTGATTAGAGTATACTGCATGTATAATTAAACCAAACCCAAAGACAATGTTTTCTTCTTCTTCTTCTTTCTTGACATGTTTGGGCCATTCAATGGCTGCCTAGCTTTATCTAGAGGTTTTTGGTGCTACATTTGTGCGTGCACTAGCTAGACTGATCATCATGATACAGTCCCAGTTGCACCCAGGTGATGGAGCAAGAAGGGTGAGATAAAGGGAGGACAGAAATGGAAGAAAGGAAGGGGAGTTGGTGCATGGTGTGGGTGGCTCCCCTTGTCTCTTCCCTTTCACTGTGTGCCCAATTTGTGTGTGTAGTGGCTTTCTGGCTGCAGTGCAGTTATGCTTTTGCAGATCAGGACCATGTTGCTCCGGCCCAATGGATGGTACCTTTTGATTCTCGGATCTCGGTCCTATGTGTATTGGAACGTACTGCTGCTGCAACCAATCCTCGTTTACCCAATTTTCATGTTGCTCTTCTCAGTGAATTCAGTGTTTAGATGTTGGTTTCTTTGGATACTGATGAAGTACATGGCGTGTAAATCCTTATGAAAATATGGCCTTTTTCGGTTGAATGTGGATGTATAAGAGCCATAGCACATTTTCCCCCGAACCATGTATAAGAGTTAGGTGTCAATTCATTACGAGAGAAAAAGATACATCGCCAAAAGGCGAGGTCCTACAACGCCAAAGAGGCATGACCCGAAAAGAAAGAACCTAAATGACCTAAGATCAATACCCAAGAGAATCGGATCCACGAGTTGGAGACGAGCAATCCTAGCTTAGGTTGCATCATACGAAATGAAAAGGTGAGAAACATCTACTGCAAGAGCCTAGACACCAGTCAACTGTAACACAACCCAAACTCGACAGCCATGACGATGACAACGACTAACACACAAGCACCCAGTGACAAAATCACAACCAAACATAAAGACAACACTACTTGAATGACCCTAGGCGCAACATCGCCCAACAACAACGCCACCGTTCCATCACTACCAGACCAACCGTCACCTAAGCCGTAGATGAGGCGCCATGAAGGTGGGCGAGCACAAACTAGAGGAAGAGGGGGCACAAGCAAGCACCTATGATGAAGTCCACCGCAACTGGCAAGCTCGGGGTGGAGGCCCAGCACGATATGGGGAAGAGATAACCGGCGACGACGCCCACACCTTCACAAACCAAAAGGCCATCGAACAAAAGAGACCAACCACCAAACGTCAAACACCCCCACTATCGGCCTGAGAGGAGCCACAGGAGGAAGATGTGCCAGATCCGACGGAACCACTGGCAGATTTGGCAGGAAAATGACTAAGAGGGGGAGAGAGTGGGTGGCAAGGATGGCAAGGAACAGAGGCACACCTGTAACGACATGATGAAGTAGCCACCGCACCTCGACACGGCCTCAAGAAGCGATCGGAGCATGGCCAAGCGTCCGGCATCCGACAAGATCATACTTGCCAAAAGGGACCAGAAGAAGCAACTCAGGGAACATACCTCGTCGCCGCCGTCCTTGGTGGTCGCGTAGGCTTTCCCACTGGCGATCTCACACGATGGTGAGAAATGGGGGGGGGGGGGTGGATGTGAGGTGTCTAGGGTTGTGATTATCGCTAGAGTCGCCCAATCTGGGGATGGAGGCCCCCGCACGATATGAGGAAAAAGTAACTGACGGTGGCACCCACACCATCACAAACCAAAAGGCCTTTGAGCAGAAGCGACCAACCACAAAGTGTCAAAACCCACCCACTACCGGCTGGAGAGGAGCCACAAGGAGGAAGATGTGCCAAATTCGACGGAACCACTGCCAGATTTGGCAACAAAATGACCGAGAGGGGGAGAGAGTGCGTGGCAAGGATGGCAAGGAACATAGGCACACTTGAAACGACATGATGAAGTAGCCACCGCACCTCGACACGGCAGCATAGAGCGACTGGCATCCGACACGATCACACTCGCCAAAAGAGACAAGAAGAAGCAACCCAGGGAACATGCCTCGTCGCCGCCGTCCTTGGTGGTTGCTTGGGCTTTCCCACTCGCGATCTCCCACGGTGGCAAGAGTGTGTGTGTGTGTGTGTGTGTGTGTGTGTGTGTGGATTTGAGGCAACTAGGGTTGTGATTATCACTATAGTCGCCCAAGCTGGGGGTGGAGGTCCCGCACAATATGAGGAAAAGATAACCGATGGCAACGCCCACACCATCACAAATCAAAAGGCCTTCGAGCAGAAGCGACCAACCACCAAACGTAAAAACCCACCCACTACCGGCCGGAGAGGAGCCACACGGAGGAAGATGTGCCAAATCCGACGGAACCACTGCCAAATTTGGCAGGAAAATGACTAAGAGGGGGAGAGAGTGGGCGGCAAGGATGGAAAGGAACAGAGGCACACCTGTAACGACATGATGAAGTAGCCACCGCACCTCAACACAACCCCAGGAGGAGACTTGAGCATGGCCAAGCGACCGGCATCCGACAAGATCATACTCGCCAAAAGCGACCAGAAGAAGCAACCTAGGGAAGATACCTCCCCATCGTCGTCCTTCGTTATCACGTGGTCTTTCCCACCGGTGATCTCACACGATGGCGAGAAGGGGGTGTGGAAGTGAGGCGGCTAGGGTTGTGATTATCGCTAGATTTGCACAAGTGGGGGTGGAGGCCCCAAATGATATGAGGAACAGATAACTGACGGCGACGCCCACACCATCAGAAACCAAAAGGCCTTCGAGCAGAAGCGACCAACCACCAAACGTCACCCCCCCCGCTGGCCAGAGAGGAACCACATGGAGGAACATGTGCCAGATCCGGCGGAACCACTACCAGATTTGGCAAGAAAACCGCCGAGAAGGGGGGAGAGAGTGGGCGGCGAGGATGGCAAGGAACACAGGCGCACCTTAAAACAACATGATGAAGTAGCCACCGCTCGTCGACACGGCCCTAGGAAGCTCCTAGAGCATGAATAGGCGACCGACGTCCGATAAGATCATACACGCCAAAAGCGACCAGAAGAAGCAACCAAGGGAAGATACCTCGCCACCGCCACCCTTAGTGGTCGTGTGGGATTTCCCACCGACGATTTCACACGATGGCGAGAATGGGGGGGTGTTGCGGCTAGGGTTGTGATTATCGCTAGATTCGCACAAGTTGGGGTGGAGGCCCCACATGATATGAGGAACAGATAACCGACGGCGACGCCCACACCATCACAAACCAAAAGGCCTTCAAGCAGAAGCGACCAACTACCAAACATCAAAGCCCCCCCCCCCCCCCCGCTGGTCGAAGAGGAGCCACATGGAGGAACATGTGCCAGATTCGGTGAAACCACGGCCAGATTTGGCAAGGAAACGACCGAGAGGGGGAGAGAGAGTGGGCGGCGAGGATGGCAAGGAACAAAGGTGCACCTTCAAACGACATGGTGAAGTAGCCACCGCTCGTCAACATGACCCTAGGAAGCTCCTAGAGCATGAACAGGTGACCGACGTCCGACAAGATCATACTCACCAAAATCGACCAGAAGAAGCAACAAAGGGAAGATACCTCGCCACCGCCGTCCTTAGTGGTCATGTGGGCTTTCGCACCGACAATCTCACACGGTGGCGAGAAGGGGGGATGTGAGGCGGCTAGGGTTGTGATTATCGGTAGATTCACACACGTTGGGGTGGAGGCCCCACATGATATGAGGAACCGATAACCGACGGCGACGCCCACACCATCACAAACGAAAAGGCCTTCGAGCAGAAGCGACCAACCACCAAACGTCAAAGCCCCCTCCCCCTCGCTGCTGGTCGAAGAGGAGCCACATGGAGGAACATGTGCCAGATCCGGCGGAACCACTGCCATATTTTTTTTGAAAAGGGGGAGATCCCCGGCCTCTGCATCAGAATGATGCATACGGAACACATGATATGAGGAACCGATAACCGACGCCGACACCCACACCATCACAAACGAAAAGGCCTTCGAGCAGAAGCGACCAACCACCAAACACCAAAGCCCCCTGCTGGCGGGAGAGGAGCCACATGGAGGAACATGTGCCAGATCCGGCGAAACCACTGCCAGATTCGGCAAGGAAACGAGCGAGAGTGGGAGAGAGAGTAGGCGGTGAGGATGGAAAGGAACAAAGGCGTACCTTAAAACAACATGATGAAGTAGCCACCGCTCGTCGACACGGCCCTAGGAAGCTCCTAGGGCATGAACAGGCGACCGACGTCCAACAAGATCATACTCGCCAAAAGCGACCAGAAGAAGCAACCAAGTGAAGATACCTCGCCACCGCCGTCCTTAGTGGTCATGTGGGCTTTCCCACCGATGATCTCACACGGTGGCGAGAAGGGGGGATGTGAGGCGGCTAGGGTTGTGATTATCGCCAGAGTCGTCCAAGTGGGAATGGCGCGGGGTAAAGAAGGGCGCGACTATTTATAAGACTGTCGGGTGTGTTAAATTGCAATTGTTTTTGTGATTTTTTTTTTTGCATATTTGTCTAAGAAAATTCTAAGTTTATTCTATCCGGAACTATTTCATTAGTCATGTGAAATTTGCATATATAATTACCATTTTTCGTGTGTTTGGCTTTGCATATACAATTGCACCTTTTCATTTCCTTTTCTTTCTTTATTTTTATTTCATTGTTAGTTATTGTCTTTTAGAAGATTTTTTTAGTATGTTTGACATATGAGAATACGACAATTTAGATAGGTGGATCCCATATAAGAGCTCACAGAATTGTCTAGTCTGTATTTGAGGTTGGTTTTCCAAAACTTAGTCTAGAAGTAGCGTCAAATTATTAATATCTAGGTTGTTATTAAAAAAAAGGTTGGTAATCTGAAATCAAAGTGAGCTCAGCAATGAGATCACCCAACGAGTCATGGTTGAATTTACACCTTTTTTTTAACACATGGTTGGATTTATACTAATCAAGTCCAATCAGTACAGTAGTCTAACTCAAAAGTTGTTTACGCTCTAAAGTGCACTTTCGAGCGGCATCTCGCATGTTCGTCGCGTGGACGTTAGGAGTACGTACATCTGCAAAATATACCTTCTTCCTGGTCAACGTGTTGCAGTGAAGAGTGCGGACCGGCCGGGCTGAAAACGGTTTTGTATTTTTGTCTCCGTGACCCTCTCCCCCGCCGATGCGCCAGCGCGAAGGCCGCGGCCCCAACGAGCCACTTTGGCCTTTATTTGTCTAAAAAAAAAACCAAGGGCCTTCACCGGAAATCCCGGCCTATTAACTGGTCGAAATATACAAATAAGTATACACCGTAAGTATACTGCATTCAAGGAGTATCAAAAAATGAACTTTTGGTTGTCTTTTGTTTTTAAAAAGTATGAAAATATGCACCTAAGTATTTAAGTTTCCAAACTTAAAACAGAAATGTATGATGAACTATCCCTCACAGCAGAGATTTTCTTTTTTCTTCTGGCCGGATGTGGAGACGCCCTTTCATGGTATACTCCTTGTAGTTGTACGGAGCATGTGTCAGAAAAAAAAGTGATTTGTAACCGTGCCGTGAGTTAAGGCCGGCAGTTAATTAGGGGAGGCATTGGCGTCATTAACTACGAGCTTACTTAATGCGACCTTCTTTTACTCCTCGAACTAGGGGGGGCCACCGCCGCGACCGCGCGCGCTGCCCGTGGGAAGCGCCGAGGCCGCGGAGCTCGAGGCCTCGAGCAAAGTACTCCCACAGTAATAAAAGCCACGATTCAAGCAGCAGAGCAGCCCTGTGTTCGGGTCCGTTCGACGTGCGTTACTGCCTCCGTCACGGGAAGAAAAAACGTACTCAACCCTGGGACCGACCGACTGGAGTTCGTGCACGACACACGATCGTCGGTGGTTCTTCTCGTCTTGTGCCGTGCTGCCAGAACCTCCGATGGATCGATGTCGCCCCGTGGCCGTCACCACCGGGCGTACGCGTCTGTCCCAGTTTTGGCCACACCCCGATCCGCGGTGCCCTGCTATGCATACCCTGTCACGCCAACCGGCCGGTAGTTCCCGACCGACGCGACGGGCGTCTGCAAAACGGGCAAATACTCGCCGATAATTTCGCCGGCGTCGGTGGCAGTTGTTGGTACGCGTGCGATGCAAACCGTCGCTTAATTTCGCCGGCGTCGGTGGCTGACGACGGTCGTGTAGACGGGCGGCCTTTGGATTCTTCCGGCGGCTCGAGATCGACGGTGTCCATCGATCCACCGGGACGGAACCGAGATATATATAGAGATCGACTTGTCGGTGCGCGCATTCGATCGGCAGCCGGCGGTCGGCGGCTGCTACGTGATTCACGATCGCTCTCCTGCTAAAGCTTTCCTAGCGGCTATGATCACATCCGTCGTGTCGCCAGAGTAAATTGCACAGAAGTACCACAACTGAGGCATTGGAAGCAGATTGATATTAAAATTGGTAATTTTTACGTGTCAGTACCAAGATTGGGGCTAGCCGTTGCAAAAAAGACTAAAAGCTCGTTTTGTACGTATTGACACTAAAGCTGACCGATTGGGCCCGCCCGTCAGGCGCCACGCTGGCCAGTGCGCGCGTCGCCTGCGCTGGCTGCGCGCTGACTCGGACGAGGCCGGCTCGGCCCGTTGGTGCGACCGAGCCAGACCCCGACCCCGCTCTGCCCTGTCCTTTTCCTCGCACCTCGCCGGCGGCTGCCTCCCCGCCCGCCCCGCCGCCGCCGCACCACGCCGCCGTAGTCATCGATCGAACAGCTCAGGCGCTGTCACCTCCCTCCTCTCCCCCGCGGTTGCCGTGCCCTCCTCTCCCCCGCGGCCGCTATGCCTTCCTCTCCCCCGCGGCCGCTGTGCCCTCCTCTCCCCCGCGGCCGCTGTGCCTTCCTCTCCCCCGCGACCGCTGTGCCCTCCTCTCCCCCGCGGCCGCTGTGCCCTCCTCTCCCCCGCGGCCGCTGTGCCCTCCTCTCCCCCGCGGCTGCTGTGCCCTAGGCGACGATGGCCTCGGCGACTCCGGCAGGCGGCGATGGCCTGGGCGATGCGAGCGGCGGCGACCTCCCCCGCTTCGATGGCAGTGGCGGCTACTCCAGCTCGGAGTACAGTAGCGCGGAGGAAGATTTTGCGGAGCCGGCGTTGTCGATGGAGCAGAGGCTGCGGATGGCGCGAATTTGGGTGGACAACCCTAGCACCGCCCATCACTGGACTCATGGCTTCGGTGGTGTTCTGTAAGTGCTCCACTGTTCCATTCTTGCTCCATTCTTGCTCACTGAAATTGGGGATTAGGGTTAGAGTGTACTGCCTGCATGTTTAGCACTCTAATTGCTAGGCCTAACTAGAGCAGAGTAGTATAGTGGATTACATGAGTCCTAACTAGAGCAGCATTAGGTGTTACCTAGCTAGGGTAAATAAAAGCTTTGCTTATATGTTAACTTAAACAAAGCTCTGTTTATATGTTAACTTGTGTATATGTTAACCTAAACAAAACTCTGTTTATATGTTAACTTGTTTATATGTTAACTGAAACAAATCTTTGTTTATATGTTAGACAATATGTTAAGTAAAATTGTTTATTAACCAATTTTGTCTGTTATTTCATTTTGCAGTTTGTATGATGACATTTTGGATGTTAGGTTCTTTTTTGATGCTTCAGAAATGTTAGAGCTGAAGCTCTGCAGTTCAGATGTAACATACCTGAATATGATTGCAGTGATGGAAACCCAAGGATTTAGTGAATATGATCTGCTGTTTCACATTGAGAATCCAGATTTAGGGGAGAAAGGATTGGAGATGGTAGAGAGTAATGTTGGAAATATGCCCTAGAGGCAATAATAAATGGTTATTATTATATTTCTTTGTTCATGGTAATTGTCTATTATTCATGCTATAATTGTATTGTCCGGAAATCGTGATACATGTGTGAATACATAGACCACAACCTGTCCCTAGTAAGCCTCTAGTTGACTAGCTCGTTGATCAACAGATAGTCATGGTTTCCTGACTATGGACATTGGATGTCATTGATAACGGGATCACATCATTAGGAGAATGATGTGATGGACAAGACCCAATCCTAAGCATAGCATAAAAGATCGTGTAGTTTCGTTTGCTAGAGCTTTTCCAATGTCAAGTATCTTTTCCTTGGACCATGAGATCGTGCAACTCCCGGATACCGTAGGAGTGCTTTGGGTGTGCCAAACGTCACAACGTAACTGGGTGACTATAAAGGTGCATTACGGGTATCTCCGAAAGTGTCTGTTGGGTTGGCACGGATCGAGACTGGGATTTGTCACTCCGTGTGACGGAGAGGTATCTCTGGGCCCACTCGGTAATGCATCATCATAATGAGCTCAATATGACTAAGGCGTTAGTCACGGGATCATGCATTGCGGTACGAGTAAAGAGACTTGCCGGTAACGAGATTGAACAAGGTATTGGGATACCGACGATCGAATCTCGGGCAAGTAACATACCGATTGACAAAGGGAATTGCATACGGATTGATTGAATCCTCGACACCGTGGTTCATCCGATGATATCATCGTGGAACATGTGGGAGCCAACATGGGTATCCAGATCCCGCTGTTGGTTATTGACCGGAGAGGCGTCTCGGTCATGTCTGCATGTCTCCCGAACCCGTAGGGTCTACACACTTAAGGTCCGGTGACGCTAGGGTTGTAGAGATATATGTATGCGGAAACCGAAAGTTGTTCGGAGTCCCGGATGAGATCCCGGACGTCACGAGAGGTTCCGGAGGTAAAGATTTATATATGGGAAGTCTTATTTTGGTCGCCGGAAAAGTTTCGCGCTTTATCGGTATTGTACCGGGAGTGCCGAAAGGGGTCCGGGGGTCCACCAAGGGGGTCCACCAGCCCCGGGGGGCCACATGGGCTGTAAGGGGTGCGCCTTGGCCTATATGGGCGAAGGGCACCAGCCCCAAGAGGCCCATGCGCAAGAGATAAGAAAGAAGGGAGAGTCCTAAAGGGGGAAGGCACCTCCGAGGTGCCTTGGGGGGGAAGGACTCCCCCCTGGCCGCACCCTTCCTTGAAGGAAGGGGCAAGGCTGCGCCCCCCCTCTCCCTTGGCCCTATATATAGTGGGGGGAAGGGAGGGCAGCAACATCTAAGCCTTGGGCGCCTCCCTCCTCCCCTGCAACACCTCTCTCTCTCTCGCAGAAGCTCGGCGAAGCCCTGCCGGAGACCCGCTACATCCACCACCACGTCGTCGTGCTGTTGGATCTCCATCAACCTCTCCTTCCCCCTTGCTGGATCAAGAAGGAGGAGACGTCGCTGCACCGTACGTGTGTTGAACGCGGAGGTGCCGTCCGTTCGGCACTCGGTCATCGGTGATTTGGATCACGGCGAGTACGACTCCGTCATCCACGTTCATTGGAACGCTTCCGCTCGCGATCTACAAGGGTATGTAGATCCACTCCTTTCCCCTCGTTGCTAGTAGACTCCATAGATGCATCTTGGTGAGCGTAGGAAAATTTTAAATTATGCTACGATTCCCAACAGTGGCATCATGAGCCAGGCCTATGCGTAGTTACTATGCACGAGTAGAACACAAAGAAGTTGTGGGCGTTGATGTTGCCAATTCTTCTTGCCGCTACTAGTCGTTTCTTGTTTCGGCGGCATTGTAGGATGAAGCGGCCCGGACCGACCTTACACGTACGCTTACGTGAGACAGGTTCCACCGATTGACATGCACTAGTTGCATAAGGTGGCTAGCGGGTGTCTGTCTCTCCTACTTTAGTCGGAACGGATTCGATGAAAAGGGTCCTTATGAAGGGTAAATAGAAATTGGCAAATCACGTTGTGGTCATACGTAGGTAAGAAAACGTTCTTGTTAGAAACCTACAAACCACGTAAAACTTGCAACAACAATTAGAGGACGTCTAACTTGTTTTTGCAGACAGTGATATATGTGATATGATATGGCCAGAAGATGTGATGAATGATATATGTGATGTATGAGATTGATCATATTCTTGTAATAGGAATCACGACTTGCATGTCGATGAGTATGACAACCGGCAGGAGCCATAGGAGTTGTCTTTATTATTTTGCATGACCTGCGTGTCATTGAATAACGCCATGTAATTTACTTTACTTTGTTGCTAAACGCGTTAGCCATACAAGTAGAAGTAATCATTGGCGTGACGACTTCATGAAGACACAATGATGGAGATCATGATGATGGAGATCATGGTGTCATGCCGGTGAAGAAGATGATCATGGTGCCCCGAAGATGGAGATCAAAGGAGCATGATGATATTGGCCATATCATGTCACTATATGATTGCATGTGATGTTTATCATGTTTTTGCATCTTATTTGCTTAGAACGACGGTAGTAAGTAAGATGATCCCTTATAATAATTTCAAGAAAGTGTTCACCCTAACTGTGCACCGTTGCGAAGGTTCGTTGTTTCGAAGCACCACGTGATGATCGGGTGTGATAGATCCTAACGTTCGAATACAACGGGTGTTGACGAGCCTAGCATGTACAGACATGGCCTCGGAACACACGCAATACACTTAGGTTGACTTGACGAGCCTAGCATGTACAGACATGGCCTCGGAACACGGAGGACCGAAAGGTCGAGCATGAGTCGTATAGAAGATACGATCAACATGGAGATGTTCACCGATCTTGACTAGTCCGTCTCACGTGATGATCGGACACGGCCTAGTTGAACTCGGATCATGTTTCACTTAGATGACGAGAGGGATGTCTATCTGAGTGGGAGTTCATTAAATAATTTGATTATATGAACTTAATTATCATGAACTTAGTCTAAAATCTTTACACTATGTATTGTAGATCAAATGGCCCACGTTGTCCTCAATTTCAACGCGTTCCTAGAGAAAACCAAGCTGAAAGATGATGGCAGCAACTATACGGACTGGGTCCGGAACCTGAGGATCATCCTCATAGCAGCCAAGAAAGATTATGTCTTAGAAGCACCGCTAGGTGAAGCACCAATCCCTGAGAACCAAGACATTATGAACGCTTGGCAGCAGCGTGCTGATGATTACTCCCTCGTTCAGTGCGGCATGCTTTACAGCTTAGAACCGGGTCTCCAAAAGCGTTTTGAGAAACATGGAGCATATGAGATGTTCGAGGAGCTGAAAC
Organism: Aegilops tauschii subsp. strangulata; assembly: GCF_002575655.3. Taxonomy (NCBI): domain Eukaryota; kingdom Viridiplantae; phylum Streptophyta; class Magnoliopsida; order Poales; family Poaceae; genus Aegilops; species Aegilops tauschii. Next base: position 436,598,980 of record NC_053041.3, on the reverse strand, counting down.
TGGTTTTTCAAGCTCATGCCCGGGTCGAGAGATATGATGTCTCCGACAAGTTCTTCAGCTGTAAAATGGAGGAGAACAGTTCTGTTAGTGAGCACATACTCAGAATGTCTGGGTTGCACAACCGCTTGTCTCAGCTGGGAGTTAATCTCCCGGATGACGCGGTCATTGACAGAATCCTCAAGTCGCTTCCACCAAGCTACAAGAGCTTTGTGATGAACTACAATATGCAGGGGATGGAAAAGACCATTCCCGAGGTATATTCAATGCTGAAATCAGCTGAGGTAGAGATCAGAAAAGAACATCAAGTGTTGATGGTGAATAAAACCACTAAGTTCAAGAAGGGCAAGGGTAAGAAGAACTTCAAGAAGGACGGCAAGGGAGTTGCCGCGCCCGGTAAGCCAGTTACCGGGAAGAAGTCAAAGAATGGACCCAAGCCCGAGACTGAGTGCTTTTACTGCAAGGGAAGTGGTCACTGGAAGCGGAACTGCCCCAAATATTTAGCGGACAAGAAGAAGGCCGGCAACACCCAAGGTATATGTGATATACAAGTAATTGATGTGTACCTTACCAGTACTCGTAGTAGCTCCTGGGTATTTGATACCGGTGCGGTTGCTCATATTTGTAACTCAAAACAGGAACTACGGAATAAACGGAGACTGGCAAAGGACGAGGTGACGATGCGCGTCGGGAATGGTTCCAAGGTCGATGTGATCGCCGTCGGCACGCTACCTCTGCATCTACCCACGGGATTAGTTTTAAACCTCAATAATTGTTATTTAGTGCCAGCTTTGAGCATGAACATTGTATCTGGATCTCGTTTAATTCGAGATGGCTACTCATTTAAATCTGAGAATAATGGTTGTTCTATTTATTTGAGAGATATGTTTTATGGTCATGCCCCACTGGTCAATGGTTTATTTTTGATAAATCTCGAACGTGATGTTACACATGTTCATAGTGTGAATACCAAAAGATGTAAAGTTGATAACGATAGTCCCACATACTTGTGGCACTGCCGCCTTGGTCACATTGGTGTCAAGCGCATGAAGAAGCTCCATGCAGATGGACTTTTGGAGTCTCTTGATTACGAATCATCTGACACGTGCGAACCATGCCTCATGGGTAAGATGACCAAGACTCCGTTCTCCGGAACAATGGAGCGAGCAACCAACTTATTGGAAATCATACATACCGATGTGTGTGGTCCAATGAGTGTTGAGGCTCGCGGAGGATATCGTTATGTTCTCACTCTCACTGATGATTTAAGTAGATATGGGTATGTCTACCTAATAAAACACAAGTCTGAAACCTTTGAAAAGTTCAAGGAATTTCAGAGTGAGGTTGAGAATCAACGTGACAGGAAAATAAAATTCTTACGATCAGATCGTGGTGGAGAATATTTAAGTCATGAATTTGGTACACACTTAAGGAAATGTGGAATAGTTTCACAACTCACGCCGCCTGGAACACCTCAGAGAAATGGTGTGTCCGAACGTCGTAATCGCACTCTATTGGATATGGTGCGATCTATGATGTCTCTTACCGATTTACCGCTCTCATTTTGGGGTTATGCTTTAGAGACTGCCGCATTCACTTTAAATAGGGCACCGTCTAAATCCGTTGAGACGACACCGTATGAATTATGGTTTGGGAACAAACCTAAGCTGTCGTTTCTAAAAGTTTGGGGATGCGATGCTTCAACCTGAAAAGCTCGAACCCAAATCGGAAAAATGCGTCTTCATAGGATACCCTAAGGAAACTATTGGGTACACCTTCTACCTCAGATCCGAAGGCAAGATCTTCGTTGCCAAGAACGGGTCCTTTCTAGAGAAGGAGTTTCTCTCGAAAGAATTGAGTGGGAGGAAAGTGGAACTTGATGAGGTGATAGTCACCCCTTCCGAGTCGGAAAATAGCGCAGCACGGGAAAATGTTCCTGTGGTGCCTACACCGACGGGGGAGGAAGTTAATGATGATGATCATGAAGCTTCGGATCAAGTTGCCACTGAACTTCGTAGGTCCACAAGGACACGTTCCGCACCAGAGTGGTACGGCAACCCTGTCCTTGAAATCATGTTGTTAGACAACGGTGAACCTTCGAACTATGAAGAAGCGATGGCGGGCCCGGATTCCGACAAATGGCTAGAAGCCATGAAATCCGAGATAGAATCCATGTATGAAAACAAAGTATGGACTTTGACTGACTTGCCCGATGAGCGGCGAGCCATAGAAATAAATGGATCTTTAAGAAGAAGACGGACGCAGATGGTAATGTGACCATCTACAAAGCTCGACTTGTCGCTAAGGGTTATCGACAAGTTCAAGGGGTTGACTACGATGAGACTTTCTCACCCGTAGCGAAGCTGAAGTCCGTCCGAATCATGTTAGCAATTGCCGCATACTATGATTATGAGATATGGCAGATGGACGTCAAAACGGCATTCCTTAACGGCTTCCTTAAGGAAGAGTTGTATATGATGCAGCCGGAAGGTTTTGTCGATCCTAAGAATGCTAACAAAGTATGCAAGCTCCAACGCTCAATCTATGGGCTGGTGCAAGCATCTCGGAGTTGGAACATTCGCTTTGATGAGATGATCAAAGCGTTTGGGTTTACACAGACTTATGGAGAAGCCTGTGTTTACAAGAAAGTGAGTGGGAGCTCTGTAGCATTTCTCATATTATATGTGGATGACATATTATTGATGGGAAATGATGTAGAATTATTGGAAAGTATAAAGGCCTATTTGAATAAGTGTTTTTCAATGAAGGACCTTGGAGAAGCTGCTTATATATTAGGCATCAAAATCTATAGAGATAGATCAAGACGCCTCATTGGTCTTTCACAGAGTACATACCTTGACAAGATATTGAAGAAGTTCAGTATGGATCAGTCCAAGAAGGGGTTCTTGCCTGTATTGCAAGGTGTGCAATTGAGCACGGCTCAATGCCCGACCACGGCAGAAGATATAGAACAGATGAGTGTCATCCCCTATGCCTCGGCCATAGGGTCTATTATGTATGCCATGCTGTGTACCAGACCTGATGTAAACCTTGCCGTAAGTTTGGTAGGAAGGTACCAAAGTAATCCCGGCAAGGAACACTGGACAGCGGTCAAGAATATCCTGAAGTACCTGAAGAGGACTAAGGATATGTTTCTCGTTTATGGAGGTGACGAAGAGCTCGTCGTAAAGGGTTACGTCGACGCTAGCTTCGACACAGATCTGGATGACTCGAAGTCACAGACCGGATACATGTATATATTGAATAGAGGAGCAGTAAGCTGGTGCAGTTGCAAGCAAAGCGTCGTGGCGGGATCTACATGTGAAGCGGAGTACATGGCAGCCTCGGAGGCAGCACAGGAAGCAGTCTGGATGAAGGAGTTCATTACCGACCTAGGGGTGATTCCCAATGCGTCGGGCCCAATGACTCTCTTTTGTGACAACACTGGAGCTATTGCCCTTGCGAAGGAGCCCAGGTTTCACAGGAAGACCAGACATATCAAGCGTCGCTTCAACTCCATTCGTGAAAGTGTTCAAAATGGAGACATAGATATTTGTAAAGTGCACACGGACCTGAATGTAGCAGATCCGTTGACTAAACCTCTCCCTAGGGCAAAACATGATCAACACCAGGACGCAATGGGTGTTCGATTCATCACAATGTAACTAGATTATTGACTCTAGTGCAAGTGGGAGACTGTTGGAAATATGCCCTAGAGGCAATAATAAATGGTTATTATTATATTTCTTTGTTCATGGTAATTGTCTATTATTCATGCTATAATTGTATTGTCCGGAAATCGTGATACATGTGTGAATACATAGACCACAACCTGTCCCTAGTAAGCCTCTAGTTGACTAGCTCGTTGATCAACAGATAGTCATGGTTTCCTGACTATGGACATTGGATGTCATTGATAACGGGATCACATCATTAGGAGAATGATGTGATGGACAAGACCCAATCCTAAGCATAGCATAAAAGATCGTGTAGTTTTGTTTGCTAGAGCTTTTCCAATGTCAAGTATCTTTTCCTTGGACCATGAGATCGTGCAACTCCCGGATACCGTAGGAGTGCTTTGGGTGTGCCAAACGTCACAACGTAACTGGGTGACTATAAAGGTGCATTACGGGTATCTCCGAAAGTGTCTGTTGGGTTGGCACGGATCGAGACTGGGATTTGTCACTCCGTGTGACGGAGAGGTATCTCTGGGCCCACTCGGTAATGCATCATCATAATGAGCTCAATATGACTAAGGCGTTAGTCACGGGATCATGCATTGCGGTACGAGTAAAGAGACTTGCCGGTAACGAGATTGAACAAGGTATTGGGATACCGACGATCGAATCTCGGGCAAGTAACATACCGATTGACAAAGGGAATTGCATACGGATTGATTGAATCCTCGACACCGTGGTTCATCCGATGATATCATCGTGGAACATGTGGGAGCCAACATGGGTATCCAGATCCCGCTGTTGGTTATTGACCGGAGAGGCGTCTCGGTCATGTCTGCATGTCTCCCGAACCCGTAGGGTCTACACACTTAAGGTCCGGTGACGCTAGGGTTGTAGAGATATATGTATGCGGAAACCCGAAAGTTGTTCGGAGTCCCGGATGAGATCCCGGACGTCACGAGAGGTTCCGGAGGTAAAGATTTATATATGGGAAGTCTTATTTTGGTCGCCGGAAAAGTTTCGCGCTTTATCGGTATTGTACCGGGAGTGCCGAAAGGGGTCCGGGGGTCCACCAAGGGGGTCCACCAGCCCCGGGGGGCCACATGGGCTGTAAGGGGTGCGCCTTGGCCTATATGGGCGAAGGGCACCAGCCCCAAGAGGCCCATGCGCAAGAGATAAGAAAGAAGGGAGAGTCCTAAAGGGGGAAGGCACCTCCGAGGTGCCTTGGGGGGGAAGGACTCCCCCCTGGCCGCACCCTTCCTTGAAGGAAGGGGCAAGGCTGCGCCCCCCCTCTCCCTTGGCCCTATATATAGTGGGGGGAAGGGAGGGCAGCAACATCTAAGCCTTGGGCGCCTCCCTCCTCCCCTGCAACACCTCTCTCTCTCTCGCAGAAGCTCGGCGAAGCCCTGCCGGAGACCCGCTACATCCACCACCACGCCGTCGTGCTGTTGGATCTCCATCAACCTCTCCTTCCCCCTTGCTGGATCAAGAAGGAGGAGACGTCGCTGCACCGTACGTGTGTTGAACGCGGAGGTGCCGTCCGTTCGGCACTCGGTCATCGGTGATTTGGATCACGGCGAGTACGACTCCGTCATCCACGTTCATTGGAACGCTTCCGCTCGTGATCTACAAGGGTATGTAGATCCACTCCTTTCCCCTCGTTGCTAGTAGACTCCATAGATGCATCTTGGTGAGCGTAGGAAAATTTTAAATTATGCTACGATTCCCAACAAGTAATGCTGAGTTGCAACTAGTAAAGAGGCCGGTTGAGGAGTGTAAGGTTTTAAATTTGCTAGTGAGGGCATGTCCACCTCCTTGCAGCAAGTTTCAGAGGCAAGAATTATCCACTGTTGTGTTATATGATCTCAGTGAGCCACCCATCTATGCTGTTGATGAAGAAGGAGTTGCCTTTGAAAGTCAGAGTAGCAGCTGCAGTTTAGTAGCTCATGGTACTGGTGTTTGCACACAAGAGAGCAAGAATGTAAAAGGGAAACTGAAAGCTGTTTTGGAAATAGAAGAAGAAGAGGGATATGATGGCAGTGGTGGTTCTGATTGTGAAGGTGAAGATGACAGTGATGTAAACCCTTTTTATATGGGTGATGCTGATGACATAGAGATGGATGAGGGAAAGAAACAGAGAGAGTATGATGAAGTAGAAGAGGAAGAAACAGATGATGAAGAATCTGAGGAGGAAGAAATGGTGCATTACTCTGGTGACACAGATGTTGAGGAACCTTTTGAAATGGATGAAGATGACAAGGTTGTTTCACAGGATGAAGAAACTGTAATTGTACATGAAGAGAAGAAGAAGAAGAAACAGAAGCTTCCAGTTAGGAAAGGTCCTACAACAAGGACACATTCAAGTGTAGTTCAAGAGGAGGAACCTGATTTCCAACCTTCATCTGATGAAGAACAGAAAGGATTGTTGAAGGAGGTTGATGATGATGGTTATGAGCCATTGGCATTTGTGCTGCCAAAGAAAAGGAAGAGCAGGGCAAAGCGGAGGCCTCCTAGAAAATGGTACAATGAGAAAATGGAGGCACCACATGAGCAATTATGTCTACAGATGTGTTTCAAGGATCAACATCAATTCAGAGAGGCTTTGTTGAACTTACACATCACTCAAGGCAGAAACTTCAAATATCATAGGAACTCAGATCAAAGAATAATTGTAGAATGCAACCAAAAACATTGCAACTTCTTTATGGTGGCAGCAGTTATAAAAGGTGAAACTACTTTTGTAATTAAGAAGATGAGAATTAAGCACACTTGCCCTATTAGTACAGAGACAACAAGGGTAAGTGCCAAGTGGCTTGCACAGAAGTATGAGTCACTGTTCAGATCTGATCTAACAACTGGCATTCAGACTTTGATTGATGCCTGCATGGAGAAGTATGGTGTGGATGTGCCCAAGTCAATGACATATAGGGCAAAGAACCTAGCTATTGATGCTGTGCTAGGAGACCACAAGAAGCAATACCCTAGGTTGAAAGACTATGCTCAGACAGTGATGGATACAAACCCTGGGAGTAGAGTAGTAGTCACTACTGTAACTCCAACACCCACTGAAAAAATCCCCCATCCAGGTCCAAGATTCCATGCTATGTTCTATTGCATCAATGGAGCAAGGGAGGGGTTTCTCAAGGGGTGCAGACCATTCATTGGTTAGTTTGTTCACCTTGTGCATTAGTTACATATTGTTTCATCTAGAAATGCATTTGAATGTTTTTAATACTGAATTTGCTTGCTCAGGTGTTGATGGGTGCTTCATTAAGTTAACTACTGGTGCTCAACTACTTGCTGCCACTGGTAGAGATGGCAACAACAATATATACCCACTAGCATTTGGTATTGTTGGGCAAGAGGACACACCTAACTGGTGTTGGTTTCTACACCAACTTAAAATCTGCCTAGGAGGAGAAGTGGGAAGGTTTGGTCCATATACAATAATGTCAGATAGACAAAAGGTATGTGCTTGCATCTTATGTCATTGTTCCTATATGGTTGTTTTGTGCTAGATAGTAGCTTAGCTAGTTTAATTGTGTGTCCCAGGGCCTACTAAATGCAGTGAATGCTGTCTTTCCTAAGTGCAACCAAAGGTTCTGCCTTAGGCATATCTATGCAAACTTCCAAAATGCTGGGTTTAGGGGGGAAGATCTGAAAAAGTGTATGGATAATGCTGCCTATGCATATAGTGAACACAAATTTAACATTGCAATGAATGACCTTAGAGCTGAGTGTGAGCAAGCTTGGGAGTGGCTTTGTCAAATACCCAAGAAAACATGGTCAAGGCATGCATTTGACACAAACTGCAAGACTGACCTTGTAGTTAACAATTTATCTGAGGTGTTCAACAAGTATGTCCTAGATGTTAGGAAGAAACCAATTAGGACAATGTGTGATGGAATAAAGGATAAGCAGATGGTGAGGTGGCATAGGAATAGGGAGAGTGGAAAGAAAGCTAGATGGGACATAACACCCCATTATAGTGAGAAGCTAGAGGTTGAGAAGGAGAGGGCCAAATATTGCAAACCAATTCAAGCTGGTGTGGACTTGTGGCAAGTTACAAGTGGGCAGCAAACCCATGCTGTTAACTTGCAAATGCACACATGTGGGTGCAGAAAATGGGACCTAAGTGGCATCCCATGTAACCTGCCATCTCAGCAATAAACAAGGCCAAAAGAAAACCAGAGGATTATGTCAGCAAGTTCTTCAAGAAAGAAATTTATCTGGCAGCTTATGAACCAATGATCTATCCAGTTCCTGGTGAGCATGACTGGACAAGGACACCTGGTCCAGACATTGAACCACCTGCATTTAAAGTGAAGAGAGGAAGAAAGAAAGAGAAGAGGATCAAGGGGAAATTTGAAGTCCCAAAGCCTAAGGAGACATCAAGAATGGGGACTATAACATGTGGCAATTGTGGACTGCAAGGACATAGGTACACAAGCTGCAACAAGCAGTTGAAGCCTGAGCTGGCTTTGAGGAAGAACAAACATGTGGTAATCCTCTAATAAGTAGTAACAGGTTTTCCTTCTTGTACATTCTATTTTTTTAAGTACTAACTCATTTTCCTTCTTTGTTTATGCAAGCCTCTTGCAAGGAATTCCAATGCTGGTGCTGCTGCTACTACACAAGCATCAACAACTTCTCATCCAATTCCTACAACAACACCAACAGCTGGAACAGGAGCTGGGAGAGGAGCTGCAGCTGCAGCTGCTGGGACTGGTGCTGCTAGAGGTGCTGGTAGAGGTGCTGCACCAGGTGCTGGGAGAGGTGCTGGGAGAGGGAGAGGTACATTCTCTGCCCCAAGGCAATCTGGTCCCTCCACATCTACTGCTCCCTCTACATCTACTGCTACTCCACCTTCTGATGGTAGAAACAGAGGATGGAGAGCCTACTTCTATGCAAGTGGTAACCACTAAATGGCACATGTGCCATGTAATGTTCAAAACTAGATACTTCATGTGTGTTCTTGCATCCTATGGTACAATGTGATCTTGCTGGTGCTCTCAGTCTACTTTGCTGGTGCTCTTATTGTACTTTGCTGGTGTACTTTAAGAATCAATGCCATATATGGCTTTTGTTCATGTGGATGGATGGATTTATTTATTAGTTAATGCCATTTCTGGAGCTGGCTTTTGTTCATGTGGATGGATGTGATCTTGCTATTTATTAGTTAATCAATGCCTGGAATGGACTATGTTCATGTGGATGGTTCTTTTTATATCTTTTTATGATTGATATGTTCATGACAATGGTGCATACTATTGGATAGAGTAACTCTGTTGCTGGATATATTACTGGATATATTGTTGTATACATTGTTGGATATGTTGTTAAGGTCTAGGCTAAAAAAGAAGCACTTTGGGTTTTGGTGGCTCGGGGTCAACGAAAACACCTAAACCTATCAATTAGGGTTTTGGTGGCTCGGGGTCGACGAAAACACCTAAAGGCATCAACTAGGGTCTAGGGTGGCTCGGGGTCGACGGAACCACCTAAAGGCATCATTTAGGGTCTAGGGTGGCTCGGGGTCGACGGAACCACCTAAAGGCATCAACTAGGGTCTAGGGTGGCTCGGGGTCGACGGAACCACCTAAAGGCATCAACTAGGGTTTTGGTGGCTCGGGGTCGACGGAACCACCTAAAGGCATCAACTAGGGTTTTGGTGGCTCGGGGTCGACGGAACCACCTAAACCTATCATCTAGGCTCTAGGGTGGCTCGGGGTCGACGGAACCACCTAAAGGCATCATTTAGGGTCTAGGGTGGCTCGGGGTCGACGGAACCACCTAAACCTATCAATTAGGGTTTTGGTGGCTCGGGGTCGACGGAACCACCTAAAGGCATCATCTAGGCTCTAGGGTGGCTCGGGGTCGACGGAACCACCTAAAGGCATCATTTAGGGTCTAGGGTGGCTCGGGGTTGACGGAACCACCTAAAGGCATCATCTAGGCTCTAGGGTGGCTCGGGGTCGACGGAACCACCTAAACCTATCATCTAGGCTCTAGGGTGGCTCGGGGTCGACGGAACCACCTAAAGGCATCATTTAGGGTCTAGGGTGGCTCGGGGTCGACGAAACCACCTAAACCTATCAATTAGGGTTTTGGTGGCTCGGGGTCGACGGAACCACCTAAAGGCATCATGTAGGGTCTAGGGTGGCTCGGGGTCGACGGAACCACCTAAAGGCATCAACTAGGGTTTTGGTGGCTCGGGGTCGACGGAACCACCTAGACCTATCATCTAGGCTCTAGGGTGGCTCGGGGTCGACGGAACCACCTAAAGGCATCATTTAGGGTCTAGGGTGGCTCGGGGTCGACGGAACCACCTAAAGGCACCAACTAGGGTTTTGGTGGCTCGGGGTCGACGGAACCACCTAAACCTATCATCTAGGCTCTAGGGTGGCTCGGGGTCGACGGAACCACCTAAACCTATCAATTAGGGTTTTGGTGGCTCGGGGTCGACGAAAACACCTAAAGGCATCACTCTAACATAAGCATCACTCTAACATAAGCATTACTTTTGCAAATGCATTTAAGCATTTAAGCATCACTATAACATAAGTAACACTGGAGTTCAACACATTATAGAATACACATCCATTGTTCGCATTGATCACATTAGATAGTGGAGTTCAAATGCACAATCCATCCTTTTCTCATAAAAGGATGAATAGCATAACTACTAGAGTTACAACCAGAGTTCACAATTAGTACTAGAACCATACATTACACAACCATAATTCTAAGTTACTAGGTCATTGCACAACCATCATTCCCAAAAGGTCTGCAATGCCCACTAATCTCAAGTCATCTTGTTCAGTTCTGCAAGATGGCCTGGATCCCCTTGATCTTCTCCTTCAGCTTCTCCTCTGCCTTGATGAGCTCAGTAATCTTAAACTCTTGCATCTGCTTCTCTTCATTATGGTTTTCCTTGAGCTTCAGCAGATCAGCAACCTGGAGCTTCAACTCTAGCTTCTCTTGGGTGAGCTTCTCCTCAAACTTTGTGAACTCTGCATTCTTCAACTCCAAATTCATCCTACCCTCACTCAACAATTCCTTCTCTTTCATATTCTTCAACTTCAAGTTTTGGATGACAGTTGCTTGAGCACTAGTCAGGTTGCACAGGAGTTCATACTTTTGTTGAAGCTTCTGTGCAGCTGCATCTTTCTTTGCCATTTATGCATTCATACCAGCCACCAATTCAGCTCTGCATTGGTGCTGATATGTGACAGCAGATTGCAGATAACTAAAATCCACAACCCTATCCTGCTGAAAGTCCACAAGTTGATGCACATCTTTCACTAACTTGTCATAGTCTGCATCCAACTTGTTCTTTTCTTCTGTCAACTGATGAATAGTTAGAGCACTTTGAAGATTATCATTCACCCTAGCAGACTTGCTCTCTTCAACCATTGACCAAAGCTTCAGCAATGCATTCTCCATTGTTGGGGGCCACTGCTCATCAACCCACTGAACAAACCCACAATTCTGACCTTCCTGGAAAAATTAGAAGGGCAAAATTTAGTACAATACAACTACTAAGAGTACTAAGCAACAGTTAGTTCATGGCAGTACCTAATGTTGGCACTGACATTAACTGGATTTGCACAGCCATTTGCTAAGCAACAGGACCACATTGTAAAATAGATTAATGTAATCCTACAATGCATGATCAACTCATATATTTACCAGGCACCAGAGTAACACTCCATTCAACTTAGAAGTTGCTAAGCAGCCATGTGCTAAGCAACAGCAGTTGCTAAGAATTGACCATTAATATAATGAAATCCTAACAGTAATAAGCAACACAATGTGAACTACTTTGCCCACCTAAATACACTACACTAGCCTGCAGCAACAAACTAGCTAATGAGACTACCTACTGTCAGCAGTAAGCAATTGTTACTAACTGGCTCCACTGAACTTAATATTGAGCAACACTGCATTTGGAAAGAAGTGTAAATAAATAGCATGTGCACACAACAGGAGCATATATTTTAGCAGAAATGCATTCCACTGAACTTAATAATGATCATTCCTAACAAATTTAGCATGCACATAACTGAATCACAGGTGGCAAACAAGACTCTGCCACTTTCAATGAACACATCCAGTGCTTAATCACCAAGGCAAGAAAATTACCGGTTCTGCACATGCTAAGAACCTTCTCCCAGTCATTGTTCCTTCAAACGCAACAAGCCTCTCTGATGGCTTCCCATGCTTCTCGCACAACACTATCAGATCTAGCTCAAGACCCTTGTAATCCGGGTCCTCAAGAGAGAAAGGCACCTGCCCAAGCAAAATCCAAGTTACTATCATGTGCAGAGGACGAGGACAAATCAAATCAAACGAAATCCTAACAACAAAGACCACCTACACACAAAAATCCCCAAATTTCCTAAACCTAACCCTAACCCTAGCTCCAATGGAGTAACTTACCTGGTTCAGCCCATCGGTGGAGGTTTCGGAGTGCATGTACGGGAGGCTTGAGTTGTCGTCGCTGCTCTCGTCCTCCAGAACCATGGCTGCGGCGGCGTGCTGTGGCGGCCGGCGGTGGCGGGCGCAGGCGACGGTGAGGCAGGAAGAAAGAAAGAAGAAGCGAGCGCGGTCGGGGTCGGGGTCTGGCTCGGTCGCACATAAACGGGCCGAGCCGGCCTCGTCCGAGTCAGCGCGCAGCCAGCGCAGGCAACGCACGCACTGGCCAGCGTGGCGCCTGACGGGCGGGCCCAATCGGTCAGCTTTAGTGTCAATACGTAAAAAATGAGCTTTTAGTCTTTTTTGCAACGGCTAGCCCCAATCTTGGTACTGACACGTAAAAATTACCAATCTTGGTATCAATCTGCTTCCAATGCCCCAATTGTGGTACTTCTGTGCAATTTACTCACTTTGGAACCCTGGAACCAAATTCTCCAGGAATAACAGCAACTCTAGCACAGTGGGCCAGTGGCCATTTTCTTTACTAGAATGAAAGTGATTTCCTTCCACAATAAAAAAAATGAGACCAATCCAATGGCTAAACCTCGTTGGCATTTTTTTATAGGAGAAACTCCGTGAGCACCGTACGTCCGAGCCGGGACTCGAACTCGGATGGGCTGGCAGCAACCCCAGCTGCCCAGCCAACGAGTCGACGCCCCGTCCTCAAAACAATTTCATTAACTAAATTAGCATAGTTGTCTACAACCCAAACACATCAAGCACCAGTATAGCCACACCCACCCCTTTTTTCGAGAAAACTTTCGATTTATTCATCTTCAATCATCCAGATTCGTAGACCACCTAACGACGAATACAAGAACTGAAGTGAGCCGAAGGCGCGCCGGCGTCATCGCCCCTCCCTCTCTGGAGTAGGGCAAAACTTGTTGTAGTAGACAGTCAGGAAGTCGTCGTGCTAAGGCCCCATAGAACCAGCGCAGTAGAACAAAAACTGTCGCCGATGAAGAATAGTGTAGATCGAAAGGATCTAATCTGAATATACACGAACTTAGGCAAACTACGATCAGATCCAAGCAAATCCACCAAGGACAGATCTGCCGGAGACACACGTCCACACGCCCACCAATGATGCTAGATACACCACCGGGACATGGGCTACGCGGAGAGAACTTTATTCCATCTTCAGGGAGCCACCGCCGCCTCGTATTCCTAAGCAGGACACAAACCCTAACAAAACTTGAAGAAACATCTAAAAATATAGCCCTCCCACCGGCAAAGGCCAGGATCCACCATGCCGCCATGGCCCTAAGACCACCGGAGACGAGGCGGACCGACGGTAGCGGCGGTGGGAGGCAGAGGAACCCTAAGCTTTTGTTAGGGGAGGAAGCGACTGCGTGAGGTATCACCTTAAATCTTGCCAACTGGCTGGCACCCACCCCCCTCCTTCACCCCAACAAGGTAAAGCAAAAGGGAAACGCCTCAAATAGTCCTAGGCCAGGTACACATGAAGGACCAAACAACAGAACAACTCATTGCCGGGGGCTGGCCTACTAGCAAACATAGGAGCTAAAAATACACCCAAAGCACCAAGTTTTGGACCATACACAAGGAGAAGCAACAAAGCTGCGAACAGGGAAGAGCACACCGATTCCACCTCAGATCTTTCACCCTCCAGTCTTGGAATCTAAGATGCCCAGCTTCGTCTTGCATGAAATATCTAAGTGGCAACTCGATCCAGAAGTCTTGCGCACCGCTGCAGCTCCGATCTTGTGTCCTCCCTCACCTGCAAAGCACTCCAATCATTAATCCAATGAGGAACTCCAAATCGAACATTAATAGGCTCAACGTTTCTTCTAGAAGCAAGCTAAATTCCAAGCTTTCCAAATACTCCAAATAATTGCAGCAGCCCCCACGGAGAAGATTTTCCAGTTCCCAGATCACATCCTTTTCAACCAGACATAAAAACAATTGTTTACACCATAGAAATCACAAGGAATTCCTAGGTTGCAGATCACTATATTCCAAATGTACCTAGCTAAAGGACACCGAAAAAAAATGATTGATAGATTCCTTATTTCCACAAAAAGGACATTCAGCCTCACAATTTCCTCCACGAGGCAGTAACATGTCTCTGGTTAAAATGCTCTCCCTCAATACAAGTTAAAGAAAGGTTTTGATCCTGGGAAGGATTTGAACCTTCCAAAGGAATCTACCAGGACCTTTCCCTTCTATTTTCATTCTAGAATAAAATGACTTAACACTGTACTCTCCCTGTTGGGGATATAACTATTGAGTATAAACCGCCCAGGAGGGTCCGGGTTATACTCATAGTAATTTACCCGTATTGAAGCCCATGAAGACATGGAAGATGACGCTTTATGGAGGAGACTTCATAAGAAGGCCCAAAGCCCAAGGGCAGATTAGGGCCCATAGACATAAACCTCCATAAGCGTATGACTTGTATTGTAAGATAGGAAAGAACAGATACCGAGCCGGACACGTTTATGAGCCGGCTCGGATTCTACAAACAGGCCGGGCGTTAACCTGTGTATATAAAGGGACGACCCGGCGGCGGTTTAGGGACAAGAAACAACAGATCGAGAGCCAGGCTTAGCGTACTCGCTCCCTAGTCATCGAAACCCTAGAAATACCACCTCAAATTGGATTAGGCCTTTACCTTCACCGCAAGGGGCCGAACCAGTATAAACTCCTCGTGTCCTTTGTCCCGTTTAACCCCTTTAAGTTAACTTCGTTGCGATGGCTCCACGACCAAGTCCTCACACTAGGACATCTGCCATGACAATTCCGCGACAGTTGGCGCCCACCGTGGGGCTATCGCACGATGGTTTCAAGTTCTTAGAGGGCAACTTCGAAGGGCTCAAGGGATACGCCGTTGGCCGGATGACCAAGAGTCGTCGCGGCAAGCTTTACATCGATGACGCAGGCTGGAGCCCCGAGGCCGGCTCAATTGAGTACGGGTATCGGGTCCCCTTTGGTGGAATTCACGTCTTCATTGGCAAGATCGGCGAACCGGGCCCTGAGCCGGACATTTGCACCGACATCATCGAGACGGCTCAGCATGCGAGACCTGCCCGAGTTCAGCCTATCATGAAGCGTGCCTTCGTGGGATTCATTAACGGTGCAGAATCTGAATCAGTATCTAACGGTGAGACAGTTGTCTACTCTAATGGTGAGTCATCCACCGGTGAGACCGAGTCATTGTACCAACTGCAAGATGGCCGGCTTGGGGGCTGTTTCGATGGCGACAGTATTCCGGATCCCTGCAAGCCACCGAACCGGGTTGCGATCTTCATGGCCGGTACATAGCCGGTTCACCATTCTTCAACTATAGCGGCATTGATTTCCGGATCAGTAGCAGCAACGGCAGCCGGGGCAGGAGGCCCTGTGCGTCCGCTGGCTCAGGCCTTAACTAACTTGCTGGATAAGCTGACAGCGTTGTTAACAACGGTGGTTAACCCGGCGGAGCAGGATCAACATAATGCGGCGGTGGCGAAATTGCGCGATGAGATAGCACAGGCCAAGGAGGAGCTGAACACCGAAAGCACTAGGATGGCCGAGGAGCGGGCCGCTTTGGATGCTCAGGCACAGCGGATTCAGTCGGAGTCTTATCGACTCATGCTAGATGAGAACGCTTCAAACGATGTCATGAGAAGGAGGCATCAGACTCGTCTGCCCCCGGTTTACGAGGCAAGGAATCTCTTTAACACGCCAGGAGCAGGAACCAGTAACCAACCAGTAACCAACCAGTGGTGAATCGGGTTGAAGCGCCTGGGACGGGTACGCCGGTTCAGCCGCGCACAACGGACCCGCCTGAACAATAACCCGCTGCAGCACGTGCCAACGCCGTCGGGACATTACTCTAACCCTTTGGATAACATGATCGCCGTGGCGTCACGGTTGGCAGCTCTTCCGGTTGAGGGCGAGTCTTTGACAGCAGTTGAAACACGAAGGGCTAGAGAGCTCCTTCAGACAGCTTTGGTTCAGCAGGCTGCTTATTCTTACAGTCGTGACAGGATTCATTCCACCCCTCGCCCGAGCCGGAGTTACAACATGCACATGGATGAGCCGGCTGTGTCAAGCAGTGCGCGGAACCGTAACCCGCCGCATGGGCATAACCCGGCGGGCGGTGGTGCCAATGCTCAGAACATGGTGGATCAAGGTAGAGCCCGTCGAGAGGCCGAGTTAGAGGCAGAGTATGCGGCTCGTCAACCTTCTCCGGTTCGTCTGACAACTTCGGTGGAGCCAGGTATAACCTTCAGGAATTTGGGCATACAGTGTTTAGTGCCGGCTCTATGTAATGAGCGTCTGCCCAAAGATTTCAAGGGTCCCCGTAAGGTGCCTAACTATACAGCCGATTTACCTCCCGAAGCATGGATCGAGAGTTATGAGATGGCCATGGAGTTGCTAGATGTCAGATATGCAGCATGGGCTAAATATTTCCACCTGATGTTGGAAGGGACGGCCCGTACCTGGTTAAAGGGGCTCCCTGCCAACTCCATTGGGTCATGGGCCGAGTTAAAAGCCCGCTTTATCCAGAATTTCAAGGATACATGCAAGCAGCCTATGTCAATTGTGGATTTAGCCTCCTGTGTCTAGGAGGAAGGTGAGTCAACAACCCATTGGGTGCGCCAGGTCTCAACAATTCTGCATTCGTCAGATCGCATTAATGCCGACTCAGCAGTGTTGATGCTGCAGAACAATTGCCGGTTCATACCCTTAAAGTAGAAGTTGGGACGGCTCAAACGTCACTGCAATGACATGGGGACCCTCATGGCGGCTCTAGTTAAGTATGCTGACTCTGATGGTACCAAGGACCCCGAGTCTGATGATGAGAAGCCGGGAAAGGGAAAGAAGAGCAGCAACGCCAAGGGGTAGCAGCATAACCCGGCGAACCAAGGAGGCAACGGTAAGCGCAAGGCTGATAATAGTCTAGACTTTGTGGCTAACACCAATGCGCACAATAATGGTCTGCGTCGTAAGGGTAAACCGCCCCCGCAGAATGGAGGATCAGGCATCAACCTTGAGCAGATGTTAAATCAGCCCTGCCCAAGGCACGGGACGCGAGAAAGGCCGTCTTCGCAACTCTGGAAGGATTGCTTCATTATGAAGGAGCTCAAAATTTTGAATTTTTACCAAGACGGTCATGGACCGGGTGGTGGTTCAGGATTCGGTTTCCATGGGCCGGGTTATGATGGAGGCGGTTCAAGCTCAGGGTTTCAAGGAAGTCAAGGCGGTCATGGCAACCAGAGCGGTTACAATCAGCAGAATAATCAGGGGAGTCAACAGCAACAACAGTCGGGTTATCAGAGCAACCCGAAGCAGTTGAACAGTGGACAGTATCATGTCTTCACCACTAGCTTATGCAAGCGTGACCAGAAGCTTCATAAGAGGGCAGTGAACTCCGTTGAACCGGCAGTTCCCCGTTATTTGCGCTGGTCTGGGCTGCCCATCGTATGGAGTCGGGAGGATCACCCGCCCCGGGTTGATAATCCAGGTCACCTGGCATTGGCGGTGGCACCTTAGGTTGGAGGGTATAAGTTCACCAAGGTACTCATGGACGGAGGGAGCAACATCAATATTCTCTATTATGAGACTTTCCGTCGCATGGGGTTGACAGATAAAAATCTTAAACCGTCGAACACTGTTTTCCATGGCGTGGTGCCTGGTAAGTTGGCATACCCAGTTGGTAAGATAGCTCTGGAAGTTGCTTTTGGAGATGAGCATGACTCTGGATCAGAGACCTTAACCTTTGAAGTGGTGAAAATCAAGAGCCCTTATCATGCTCTGTTTGGACGGCCGGCTTATGCTAAATTCATGGCCAGGCCCTGTTATGTTTATCTGCAGCTCAAGATGCGGGGTCATAAGGGGACCATTATAGTACATGGGAGCCGGAAGATAGCTTTGGAGTGTGAAGAGGGCTATTCAGCTTATGCTGAGTCGGTTTGTGCAACAAAGGAGTTAAAATTTTATAAGGACAATGTTGATCTGGCGGATATGACTTCTTTGAAAAAGCCAACTACGGAGCATGATCCGGCCTTGAAGTTTAAATTGGCTGATGAGACTAAGCTAGTTGATTTCGTTCCTGGCAATTCGTCCAAGCAGTTCAGCATCAGCACTAATCTGGATCCGAAATAGGAAAGCGCGCTCATCGAGTTCATCCGTGAGAACCGAGACATCTTTGCATGGAAGCTTTCTCACATGCCAGGTGTACCGAGGGAACTCGCTGAGCACACTCTCAATATTGATCCTAAGTTTAAACCATTCAAGCAGTTTCTTCGTCGCTTGAATGAAGAAAGGCGTAAAGCCATTGGTGAGGAGGTAGCCCGGCTCTTGGCGGCTGGGTTTATTGTTGAAGTGTTTCATCCTTAATGGTTGGCTAACCCGGTTCTGGTACTTAAGAAGAATGGTACTTGGCGGATGTGTGTGGACTACAGGGATTTAAAGAAGGCTTGTCCGGCTGATCCTTTTGCTCTCCCTTGTATTGATCAGATTATTGATGCTACGGCGGGTTGTGAGCGATTGAGTTTTTTGGATGCTTATTCGGGTTATCATCAGATCAAGATGGCAGTTAAGAACCAGGAGAAGACAACTTTTATAACTCCCTTTGGAGCCTTCTGCTATGTGTCTATGCCTTTTGGGCTCAAGAGTGCCCAGGCGACTTATCAGCGATGTGTGCAGAATTGTCTTCATAATCAGATTGGGCGCAATGTGCATGCTTATGTGGATGATATTGTGGTGAAGTCCAGGAAGAAGGAGACGCTGATAGACGATTTGAAAGAAACCTTTGACAATCTCCGGGTTTATAAGATGATGCTTAACCCGGCCAAGTGTGTCTTTGGTGTACTGGCAAGCAAGCTCTTGGGCTTTGTGGTATCTAATAGAGGCAATGAAGCTAACCCGGAGAAGATCAAGGCCATTACTTCTCTGGCTAAACCGGCGTGTATCAATGATGTTCAACCTTTGGCGGGTCGTATTGCGACGCTAAGCCGGTTCATAAGCAGGTTGGGAGAGAAGGCTATCCCTCTGTACCAGATGATGAAAAAGACAGATAATTTTGTCTGGAGTGATCCTGCTAATGCAGCGTTTGAGGACTTGAAGAAGCAGTTAGCCGAGCCACCTATTCTTGCTGCCCTTATTGATAACGAGCCATTGCTGTTATATGTGGCTGCAAATGCTCGGGCTGTCAGTGTGGCTATTGTGGTGGAGCGACAGGAGGCAGGCAAGGAGTATCCGGTTCAACGGCCGGTTTATTATATCAGCGAGGTGCTTATTGAGTCCAAATAGAGATACCCACATTGGCAGAAGCTGGTGTATGGTGTTTTCATGGCAAGCCGGAAGTTTAAGCAATATTTTCAGGGTCATCCCATCACTGTGGTCAGTTCTGCTCCTTTGGGAGATATAATCCAAAACAAGGAAGCAACTGGCCGGGTTGCTAAGTGGGCCATTGAGCTTGGACCTCACGGGTTAAAGTATATGCCTCGTACGGCTACCAAGTCCCAAGCGCTTGTGGATTTCATCAATGACTGGACAGAGTTGCAGGCACCGGAGGAAAAGCCGGATAACACATATTGGACTATTCATTTTGATGGGTCCAGGCAATTGGAGGGCTCGGGGGCTGGAGTTGTGCTTACTTCCCCTCGAGGTGATAAATTTTGTCATGTTCTCCGTTTAATGTTCCCTTGCACTAACAATGAAGCTGAATATGAGGCCTTGCTCCACGGTCTTCGGATGGCTAAGGAGATGAACTTAAGCCAGCAGGTAAGGTGCTTCGGGGACTCAGATAGAGTGGCTCAACAAGTCTCTGGTACTTGGGATTCCAAGGATCCACTCATGGTGGCTTATCGACGAGAGGTGGATGTTATTGCTGGATACTTCAAGGGTTATCAGGTCGAGCATGTCGATCGGCGCAAAAATGAAGCGGCGGACGCTTTAAGCCGGTTGGGTTCTCAACGTAAACCGGTGCCGCCCAATATTTTTCTTGACGTCTTGCATAACCCGTCGGTCAAGCTACCTACAGAGGAGGATTTGGCTATTCCTGACCCGGAGGCTCAGTTGGTGGCAGATCTTCATGTAATTCCCGATTGGACAGTTCCGTATCTGGCTTA
This sequence comes from Aegilops tauschii subsp. strangulata, assembly GCF_002575655.3. Lineage (NCBI taxonomy): Eukaryota > Viridiplantae > Streptophyta > Magnoliopsida > Poales > Poaceae > Aegilops > Aegilops tauschii. The sequence goes on along the minus strand of NC_053041.3, from coordinate 436,578,747 downwards.
TATGACCCGGGGCGAGTTACCTGAGGATGAAACTATGGCCAGACAGATAACCCGACGGTCCAAGTCAATGACCATTGTCAATGGGGAGTTACATCATTGCAGTGTCACAGGGGCATTTCAGCGTTGCGTTTCTCCTGAAGAAGGCTGTGAGATTCTACGTGAGATCCACGAAGGAGATTGTGGTCATCATGCCAGTTCAAAATCTCTAGTAGCCAAGGCTTTTCGTCACGGTTTCTATTGGCTGACGGCTGATACGTCTCCAACGTATCTATAATTTTTGATTGTTCCATGCTATTATATTACCCCTTTTGGATGTTTATGGGCTTTATTTTACATATTTATATCATTTTTGGGACTAACCTACTAACCGGAGGCCCAACCCGTATTGCTGTTTTTTTGCCTATTTCAGTATTTCGAAGAAAAGTCATATCAAACGGAGTCCAAACGGAATGAAACCTTCGGGAGCGTGATTTTTGGAACGAACATGATCCGGAGAACTTGGAGTGCAAGTCAAGAAGCAAACGAGGCGGACAGGAGGGTGGAGGGCGCGCCCCTTGTCTCCTGGGCCCCACGGGTGGCCACCGACGTACTTCTTCCTCCTATATATACCTACGTACCCCGAAAACATCCAGGGAGCCACCGAAACACAATTTCCACCGCCGTAACCTTCTGTATCCGCGAGATCCCATCTTGGAGCCTTCGTCGGTGCTCCGCCGGAGGGGGAATCGACCACGGAGGGCTTCTACATCAACACCATAGCCCCTCCGATGAGTTGTGAGTAGTTTACCACAGACCTTCGGGTCCACAGTTATTAGCTAGATGGCTTCTTCTCTCTTTTTGGATCTCAATACCATGTTCTCCCCCTCTCTTGTGGAGATCTATTCGATGTAATCTCTTTTTGCGGTGTGTTTGTCGAGATCCGATGAATTGTGAGTTTATGATCAAGTTTATCTATGAGAAATATTTGAATCTCCTCTGAATTCTTTTATGTATGATTGAGTTATCTTTGCAAGTCTCTTCGAATTATCAGTTTGGTTTGGCCTACTAGATTGATCTTTCTTGCCATGGGAGAAGTGCTTAGCTTTGGGTTCAATCTTGCGGTGTCCTTACCGAGTGGCAGAAAGGGTTGCAAGGCACGTATTGTATTGTTGCCATCGAGGATAAAAAGATGGGGTTTATATCATATTGCATGAGTTTATCCCTCTACATCATGTCATCTTGCTTAAGGCGTTACTCTGTTCTTATGAACTTAATACTCTAGATGCAGGCAGGAGTCGGTCGATGTGTGGAGTAATAGTAGTAGATGCAGGCAGGAGTCGGTCTACTTGTTGCGGACGTGATGCCTATATACATGATCATGCCTAGATAATCTCATAATTATTCGCTTTTCTATCAATTGCTCGACAATAATTTGTTCACCCCCCGTACTACTTATGCTATCTCGAGAGAAGCCTCTAGTGAAACCTATGGCCCCCGGGTCTATCTTTTATTATATTTGCTTTCAATCTACTTTTATTTGCATCTGTACTTTTTGCATCTATATTATAAAATACCAAAAATATATTTATCTTATCATATTATCTCTATCAGATCTCACTTTCGCAAGTGGCCGTGAAGGGATTGACAACCCCTTTATTGCGTTGGTTGCGAGTTCTTTGTTTGTTTGTGTAGGTGCGTGGGACTTTCTAGGAGCTTCCTACTGGATTGATACCTAGGTTCTCAAAAACTGAGGGAAATACTTACGCTACTGTGCTGCATCACCCTTTCCTCTTCAAGGAAAACCAACGCAAGCTCAAGACGTAGCAAGAAGGATTTCTGGCGCCGTTGCCGGGGAAGCCTCCACCAAGTCAAGACACACCAAGTACCCATCACAAACCCATCTCCCTCACCTTTACATTATTTGCCATTAGCCTCTTGTTTTCCTCTCCCCCACTTCACCCTTTCCGTTTTATTTGCCCTCTCTTTCCCAATCTCCTCCTCTCTTTTCGCTTGCCTTTTTCTGTTTGCTTGTGTGTTGGATTACTTGTCGCCATGGCGCAAGACAATACCAAGTTGTGTGATTTTTCCAATACCAATAATAATGATTTCCTTAGTACTCCGATTGCTCCTCTTAATGATACTGAATCTTGTGAAATCAATGCTGCTTTGCTGAATCTTGTTATGAAAGATCAATTCGCCGGCCTTCCTAGTGAAGATGCTGCTACTCATCTAAACAACTTTGTTGATTTGTGTGGTATGCAAAAGAAGAAAGATACGGATAATGATATTGTTAAATTGAAGTTATTTCCGTTTTCACTTAGAGATCGTGCTAAAGTTTGGTTTTCGTCTTTGCCTAAAAATAGTATTGATTCTTGGAACAAGTGGAAAGATGCTTTTATCTCTAACTATTTTCCTCCCGCTAAGATTATCACTCTTAGGAACAATATTATGAATTTTAAACAACTTGATCATGAGCATGTTGCCCAATCTTGGGAAAGAATGAAATTGATGATTCGCAATTGCCCTACTTATGGTTTGAATTTATGGATGATTATACAAAAATTTTATGCCGGTTTGAACTTTGCTTCTAGAAATCTCTTAGACTCGGCCGCGGGAGGCACGTTTATGGAAATCACGTTAGGATATGCTACAAAACTTCTTGATAATATTATGGCTAATTATTCTCAATGGGACACCGAAAGATCTTCTAGTAAAAACATGCTATAGAAGAAATCAATATTTTGATTGGAAAGATGGATGAACTTATGAAATTGTTTGCTACTAAAAATACTCCTCTTGATCCCAATGATATGCCTTTGTCTACTTTGATTGAGAATAATAATGAATCTATGGATGTGAATTTTGTTGGCAGGAATAGTTTCGGTAACAATGCTTATAGAGGAAACTTTAATTCTAGACCGTTCCCTAGTAATTCCTCTAATAATTATGGAAATTCCTACAATAATTCTTATGGTAATTTTAATAAGATGCCCTCTGATTTTGAGAATAGTGTGAAAGAATTTATGATTTCTCAAAAGAATTTTAATGCTTTGCTTGAAGAAAAATTGCTCAAAGTTGATGATTTGGCTTGGAACATTGATAGACTTTCGCTTGATGTTGATTCTCTTAAACTTAGATCTTCTCCTCCTAAGCATGATATCAATGAGTCTTTCAAAGCCATGAGAATTTCCATTGACGAGTGCAAGAAAAGAACCGCGAGATTGCGTGCTAAGAAAGATTGCTTTGTAAAAGCGTGTTCTTCTAGTTTCCATGAAAATAATGATGAAGAACTTAAAGTTATTGATGCGTCTCCTATTAGATCTTTGTTTTGCAATATGAGTCTTGATAATAATGGGACTGGAGATGAGTCAAGTTTACCTAGAAGGCGTCCCAAGAATTCGGAGTTTTTAGATCTTGATGCTAAAATTGGTAAAAGTGGGATTGGAGAGGTCATGACTTTAAATAGTATTGAACCCACTATCTCGGATTTCAAGGAATTTTATTATGATAATTGTTCTTTAGAAGGTTGTATTTCCTTGTTGCAATCCGTTGTTAATTCTCCTCATGCTTATAGTCAAAATAAAGCTTTTACCAAACATATTGTTGATGCCTAGATGCAATATTATGATGAAAAACTTAATTTGGAAGTTTCTATACCTAGAAAACTTAATGATGAGTGGGAACCTACTATAAAGATTAGAATTAAAGATCATGAGTGTTTTGCTTTGTGTGATTTGGGTACTAGTGTTTCCACGATTCCGAAAACTTTATGTGATATTCTAGGTTTCCATGATCTTGATGATTGCTCTTTAAATTTGCACCTTGCGGATTCCACCATTAAAAAGCCAATGGGAAGGATCAATGATGTTCTCATTGTTGCAAATAGAAATTTGGTGCCCATGGATTTTATCGTTCTTGATATAGATTGCAATCTTTCTTGTCCTATTATTCTTGGTAGACCTTTCCTTAGAACGATTGGTGCGATTATTGATATGAAGGAAGGGAATATTAGATTCCAATTTCCATTAAGGAAAGGCATGGAGCACTTTCCAAGAAATAAAGTCAAATTACCTTATGAATCTATCATGCGAGCTACTTATGAATTTAGTGCCAAAGATGGCACCACTTAGATCTATCTTCGCTTTTATGCCTAGCTAGGGGCGTTAAACGATAGCGCTAGTTGGGAGGCAACCCAATTTTATTTGTGTTTTTTGTTTTTGTTTCTGTTTAGTAATAAATCTTGAATCTACTCTGTGTTTAGATGTGTTTTTATCTTTTAATTAGTGTTTGTGCCAAGTAGAACCTATAGGATAACCTATGATGATAGTTGATTTGATTCTGCTGAAAAACAGAAACTTTGCACGCACGAGATTTTTTTTAGTAAATCACAGAAACGTGATTTTGCATTGATTATTTTTGCTGCTGATCAATAGACAAATTGTCTAGGACTTCCTATTTTTGTAGAATTTTTGGAGTTCCAGAAAATTGCGTTAGTTACAGATTACTACAGACTGTTCTGTTTTTGACAGATTTTGTTTTTCGTGTATTGTTTGCTTATTTTGATGCATCTATGGCTAGTAAAATAGTTTATAAACCATAGAGAAGTTGGAATACAGTAGGTTTAACACCAAAATAAATAAATAATGAGTTCATTACAGTACCTTATGTGGTGGTTTTGCTTTCTTTCACTAACGGAGCTTACGAGATTTCTGTTGAGTTTTGTGTTGTGAAGTTTTCAAGTTTTGGGTAAAGCTTTGATGGACTATGGAATAAGGAGTGGCAAGAGCCTAAGCTTGGGGATGCCCAAGGCACCCTAAGATATTCAAGAATAGCCAAAAGCCTAAGCTTGGGGATGCCCCGGGAAGGCATCCCCTCTTTCGTCTTCGTTCATTGGTAACTTTACTTGGAGCTATATTTTTATTCACCACATGATATGTGTTTTGCTTGGAGTGTCGTGTATTATATTCTTTGCTTTTTAGTTTACCACAATCATCCTTGCTGTACACACCTTTTGGGAGAAGCCTACTTGATTAGAATTTGCTAGAATACTCTATGTGCTTCACTTATATCTTTTGAGCTTAATAGTCTTTGCTCTAGTGCTTCACTTATATCTTTTAGAGCACGGCGGTGGATTAATTTTAAAGAAATTGCTAGCCTCTCATGCTTCACTTATATTATTTTGAGAGTCTTTTAGAACAGCATGGTATTTGCTTTGGTTACAAATTTGGTCCTAGAATGATGAGCATCCAAGTTGGGTGTAATAAAAACTATCATAGAAAGTGAGTTGGATGCTATGATCAATTTGATGCTTGATAATTGTTTTGAGATATGGAGGTAGTGGTATGAAATTCATGCTAGTTGAGGTGATTATGAAAAATACTTGTGTTGAGGTTTGTGATTCCCGTAGCATGCACGTATGGTGAACCACTTTGTGATGAAGTCGGAGCATAATTTATTTATTGATTGTCTTCCTTATGAGTGGCGGTCAGGGACGAGCGATGGTCTTTTCCTACCAATCTATCCCCCTAGGAGCATGCGCGTAGTACTTTGTTTTTGATGACTTCTAGATTTTTGCAATAAGTATATGAGTTCTTTTGACTAATGTTGAGTCCATGGATTATACGCATTCTCACCCTTCCACCATTGCTAGCCTCTCTTGTGCCGCGCAACTTTCGCCAGTACCATACACCCACCATATACCTTCCTCAAAACAGCCACCATACCTACCTATTATGGAATTTCCATAGCCATTCCGAGATATATTGCCATGCAACTTTCCACCGTTCATATGACACGCATTACTTTTGTCATATTGCTCTTTGCATGATCATGTAGTTGACATTGTATTTGTGGCAAGGCCACCTTCATAATTTTCATACATGTTGCTCTTGATTCATTGCATATCCCGGTACACCATCGGAGGCATTTATATAGAGTCATATCTTGTTCTAGCTTTGAGTTGTAATTCTTGAGTTGTAAATCCATAAAAGTGTGATGATCTTCATTATTAGAGCATTGTCCTAGTGAGGAAAGGATGATGAAGACTATGATTCCCCCACAAGCCGGGATGAGACTTCGGACTTTAAAAAGAAAAAAAATAAAAAAAAGAGAAAGGCCAAAAAAAGAGAGGCCAAAGAAAAAAAGAAAAAAAAAGAAAGAAAAAAAATGAGAGAAAAAGAGAGAAGGGACAATGCTACTATCTCTTTTTCCACACCTGTGCTTCAAAGTAGCACCATGATCTTCATTATAGAGAGTCTAATATGTTGTCACTTTCATATACTAGTGGGAATTTTTCATTATAGAACTTGGCTTGTATATTCCAATGATGGGCTTCCTCAAACTGCCCTAGGTCTTCGTGAGCAAGCGAGTTGGATGCACACCCACTTAGTTTCTTTTGTTGAGCTTTCATATATTTATAGCTCTAGTGCATCCGTTGCATGGAAATCCCTACTCACTCACATTGATATCTATTAATGGGCATGTCCATAGCCCGTTGATATGCCTAGTTGATGTGAGACTATCTTCTTCCTTTTTGTGTTCTCCACAACCACCATTCTACTCCACATATAGTGCTATGTCCATGGCTCACGCTCATGTATTGCGTGAAAGTTGAAAGAGTTTGAGATTATTAAAGTATGAAACAATTGCTTGGCTTGTCATCGGGGTTGTGCATGATTAAATACTTTGTGTGATGAAGATAGAGCCTAGCCAGACTATATGATTTTGTAGGGATAACTTTCTTTGGCCATGTTATTTTGAGAAGACATGATTACTTTGATTAGTATGCTTGAAGTATCACTATTTTCATGTCAATATGAACTTTTATTTTGTATCATTTGGATCTGAACATTCATGCCCCAATAAAGAAAATTACATTGAGAATTATGCTAGGTAGCATTCCACATCAAAAATTCTGTTTTTATCATTTACCTACTCGAGGACGAGCAGGAATTAAGCTTGGGGATGCTTGATACGTCTCCAATGTATCTATAATTTTTGATTGTTCCATGCTATTATATTACCCCTTTTGGATGTTTATGGGCTTTATTTTACATATTTATATCATTTTTGGGACTAACCTAGTAACCGGAGGCCCAGCCCGTATTGCTGTTTTTTTGCCTATTTCAGTATTTCAAAGAAAAGGAATATCAAACGGAGTCCAAACGGAATGAAACCTTCGGGAGCGTGATTTTTGGAACGAACGTGATTCGGAGAACTTGGAGTGCAAGTCAAGAAGCAAACGAGGCGGCCAGGAGGGTGGAGGGCGCGCCCCTGTCTCCTAGGCCCCACCGGTGGCCACCGACGTACTTCTTCCTCCTATATATACCTACGTACCCCGAAAACATCCAAGGAGCCGCCGAAACACAATTTCCACCGCCGTAACCTTCTATATCCGTGAGATCCCATCTTGGAGCCTTCGCCGATGCTCCGCCGGAGGGGGAATCGACCACGGAGGGCTTCTACATCAACACCATAGCCCCTCCGATGAGTTGTGAGTAGTTTACCACAGATCTTCGGGTCCATAGTTATTAGCTAGATGGCTTCTTCTCTCTTTTTGGATCTCAATACCATGTTCTCCCCCTCTCTTGTGGAGATCTATTCGATGTAATCTCTTTTTGCGGTGTGTTTGTCGAGATCCGATGAATTGTGAGTTTATGATCAAGTTTATCTATGAGAAATATTTGAATCTCCTATGAATTCTTTTATGTATGATTGAGTTATCTTTGCAAGTCTCTTCGAATTATCAGTTTGGTTTGGCCTACTAGATTGATCTTTCTTGCCATGGGAGAAGTGCTTAGCTTTGGGTTCAATCTTGCGGTGTCCTTACCCAGTGACAGAAAGGGTTGCAAGGCACATATTGTATTGTTGCCATCGAGCATAAAAAGATGGGGTTTATATCATATTGCATGAGTTTATCCCTCTACATCATGTCATCTTGCTTAAGGCGTTACTCTGTTCTTATGAACTTAATACTCTAGATGCAGGCAGGAGTCGGTCGATGTGTGGAGTAATAGTAGTAGATGCAGGCAGGAGTCGGTCTACTTGTTGCGGACATGATGCCTATATACATGATCATGCCTAGATAATCTCATAATTATTCGCTTTTCTATCAATTGCTCGACAGTAATTTGTTCACCCACCGTAATACTTATGCTATCTCGAGAGAAGCCTCTAGTGAAACCTATGGCCCCCGGGTCTATCTTTTATTATATTTGCTTTCAATCTACTTTTATTTGCATCTATATTATAAAATACCAAAAATATATTTATCTTATCATATTATCTCTATCGGATCTCACTTTCGCAAGTGGCCGTGAAGGGATTGACGACCCCTTTATTGCGTTGGTTGCGAGTTCTTTGTTTGTTTGTGTAGGTGCGTGGGACTTTCTAGGAGGTTCCTACTGGATTGATACCTTGGTTCTCAAAAGCTAAGGGAAATACTTATGCTACTGTGCTGCATCACCCTTTCCTCTTCAAGGAAAACCAACGCAAGCTCAAGACATAGCAACGGCTCATGCTGATGCTGAGGACTTGGTCAGAAAATGTGACAGTTGTCAGAAGTTCTCACGTCGAGCTCATGTTCCGGCTCAGGAGTTGAGGATGATTCCAATCACTTGGCCGTTTGCAACTTGGGGGCTTGATATGGTTGGACCTTTTAAAAGGTCCAATGATAAGAAGACCCAGCTGTTGGTGGCGGTTGATAAGTTCACTAAGTGGGTAGAGGCAGAGCCAGTCAGCAAGTGTGATGCAGCAATGACGGTTCGATTCATGAAGAAGGTGATCTTCCGTTTTGGCTTTCCACATAGCATTATAACAGACAATGGCACTAATCTCTCCAAAGGTGCTATGAAAGAATTTTGTCAGCGTGAGCATATCTGGCTTGATGTGTCGTCAGTGGCTCACCCCCAATTTAATGGTCAGGCTGAGAGAGCCAATCAAGAGATCCTGAGAGGTATCAAGCCCCGACTTATGGTTCCTTTGCAGAGGATGCTGGGTTGTTGGGTGGAGGAGTTACCTTCCGTGTTATGGAGCATTAATACCACCCCCAACAGGTCTACGGGTTACACGCCTTTCTTCATGGTTTATGGGGTAGAAGCAGTTCTCCCTAGTGACATCCGTCATGACTCACCTCGGGTGGCGGCTTATGTTGAAGCGGACAATGAACAAACACGTTAAGAGGCACTAGAACTGTTAGATGAGAAGCGGGACATAGCGGCAGCGCGTTCGGTGATTTACCAGCAAGATCTGCGTCGTTACCACAGCCGCCGGGTTAAAACCAGAACTTTTCAAGAAGGCGATCTGGTGCTCCGGCTTATCCAGGATCAGACTGATATGCACAAGTTATCCCCACCTTGGGAAGGACCCTTTGTGGTCAGCAAGAATCTGAACAACGGGTCATACTACCTTATTGATGTTTGAGAGTACAAAGACTCACGTAAGTCAGAGGAGGAGACCCACCAGCCATGGAATATTGCTCATCTTCGGCCTTATTACACCTGAGCCACATGCTCTTCTGATGTACATATTTTTTACAATGTATATATCATGATCAATATAATAAACCGGTATCCCTGTTAAAGCAGGGCCTCTGTCGTTTTTTCCTAAATGAGTTTTTGGTTACATGGGGGCTTCCGGTTTATGCTTGAAGTTATGATTACCCTTTGAATTGGCTTATCAGCCAATTAAAAAAAACTTGGGGGCTTGCCACCCAGGTTAAAGGGACCAAAGAGAGTCTGTTGCAAAAGTACAACTCAAACATATGTGCCCCTTGAGCACAGATTCTAAAGACCACATGTTGCTATAACCCTTGTGATAGGCTTAAAAGCCAGGTGTATTCACCTAAAACCCCGGGTTATCCTGCCTGTATGCCAGATGCTTCTCCATCAGGTAATCCTGATTGACCCGACAAACTCTTAACAGTCAATCTTTTCAACAAGACCCTGAACTTGTTAAAGTTAAAATGCCGGTTTGTCATGTGAGGGCACAACTGATGGATAGCAAGGAGAAGCTCAGGCTGATAAAGCCGCCTTCCTTGAAACTTGGATAAATCGGCCTGTGATGCAGGATGCTACTCTGACCCTGCGTACTCTTGATAAGTCTATCTTTAAATAAGAACTGAACTTATCTGGGTTAAAATGTCGATTGGGTAATGTGAGTGCCAGCTCACTGAAAGCGCGTACCTTCCAGTGGCTAATGCTAGTTTCATTGAAGAAGATATTTTGTCTTGGCGGCCTATGAAAGCCTTGGTTTTTTCTGTTGATTTGATTTGAACGTCTTTTTGCGATTTTCCTCTTGTGACATAGTAATACATGGTTGAAAACCAATAAGGCTTATAATGCCTTATGAGTCATATATGACATTATCCGGTGTTTATTAACCCGACCTGGTTTTTTGACTATAAGTCGCCAGTATGAGATAAAGATAATCCGGTGTTTATTAACCCGCCTGGTTTTTTGATTATAAGTCGCCAGTATAAGGTAACATGATATCCAGTGTTTATTAACCCGGTCTGGTTTTGTTCATAAGCCGGCAATATATATTTACCAATGCTCAAAGTTTGGGTTATCACTCTTATTACACTGGCTTGATAAACAAACAGTGATCAAATATCATAGGTACTCCTAAATCCAACTTTGGTTATAATTTATGATTATTTCTCCATAGCTTTATATATTGGGTATGATAACCCGTCCAACGGTAAACCGCCAGGGCACTTTTTACACTGTTGAATGCAGAGACAGATTCAAATTGCTCATATCATAAGCATATGCGGCATATTTAAAAAAAGATGGAGGAATAGCAGTGTCATGAAAAGTAAATATGCACGATGGCATAGCAGATAAAGAGTTTCAACTAGCCTATTACAAGGCGTTTTGATGCCCAAAAGAATAATTGTTCTCAACAAGTCTTCCAGAATGCAGAAGCTAAACCGGACCCCGGTTTATGAATCTTCGCCGGGCTGACTTGAAGGTTCTGGATCATCCTGCGCCGGTTCATCCTCCTCCTCTCCACCCAGTGGCTAGAAGTCAATGGTTGCCCAATCGATCCCAGTTAGGGCTTTGAATACAGCCTCATAACTTATAAGTGTGGAGGAGTCAACGTCAGGGGCATAGGTATGCTTACGGATTGGAGGAATAAGAGTTGGAGCATCATAGGTTGGCGGATTAACTCTCTTGTTGTCGGCGTCATAAATCGACTGATAATGTGAAAGATCGGTCTCTTCAGCCAATTTGCTAGCCAATGGGCTCATTTCCTTCGTCAAGGATCGGAGGTCGTCATTATCAAAGTCTGACCCATCCTCCTTAATGCTCGGATAGCCGTTTCCAACGTCAGTCGGATCAAGATCAGGTATCCACGCTTTAGACTGGGTTAGTGCGGTCAGTGCACCTGCCCTTGCAGCTGATCTCTTTACCTCTTCAAACCGGGCAGGCATCATCGACAACCTCTCTAATGTTTCCTTGATCAAAGTTGGGGTGGCTTGTTATGAGAAGCTGTCCAGATGATCTGTTGTGCGCCAGTGTATAATTGCTCTATAAGCGTATAGGCAGCCTTCATTTTCATCCCCATATCCGAGCCAAGATGAGCAATGCGAGATCCTGCATCATCACAAACGTCGGTAAACCGACAGTTTATGGAGAATACACGTTTAAAGATTATGAAGAAGTTATTTACCAAACCGGCAGCAGTCATGGCATTCATTTGCCGTTTTAAGCCAGTCAGCTCCTCTGTTACCGGATTAAGGGCCGCTTCAGCGTCCTCAGCCCTCTTCAGCAGAGTTGCTTTCTCTGTGTCCCAGCCGGCCCGCTCGTTTTTGAAGCTCTCCTTCAGTTTTTCCATTGCTGCTAAAGCGCCGGTCAGTTGCTCTTTGGCCTTGGAAGTTTCTGCTTGTTGATATTTGATATTCTCATGAAGGTCGGCGATTTGGGATTCTTTTTTGCTCAGCTTAGCCTGCAAGAGACATATAATTTATGAGTTACTAGTACATATTTGAAGTACCAAGCACATAACAAGTTATACACTTGGCACTTGGGGGCTAATGCTTATTGCTTCTTATCAATTTTTTTACAAGTCCCAAGCTCAATACTAGTATTATTCTTGGCACTTGGGGGCTAATGCATATCTATTCAAGTTAAAACTATGGATTTTTCTCCATCAATCAGCTTGGTGGTCAATCGGTTTACAAAGATGTTCAACAAGAATTTTGAGCCTGATAGGATAAAAGTCCCGGTTCATCTAGAAAAGATAAACCGGCCCTTGGGGGCCACACAGGTGAAATTGAAGGATTATTATTTTAAAAGTACCAGTTCATCTTGAAAAGATAAACTGGCCCTTGGAGGCTACACGGGCAAAGTTGAAGTATGATTATTTTACAAAGTCCCGGTTTGTATTAGCATTATAAACCGGCCCTTGGGGGCTACTCGAGTTGACATTTTAAACTGATCATAAGGGAAGAATACTTATGCAGAGTTAACAACATTTACCTCATATCGCTCTGTCATCATGTGCACTAAACCGGCTTCATAATCACGGCTTGTGTACAAACAGCTTAAAAACCCAGAATGAATATCTTGGGCACTGAGGTGAGCATAGCTTTCCAAGTCCACTTTCCACTTGTCTTTGTCAACAGCAGAGATTTCTTCCTTGGCACTGTGTTTGGAGAGAGCTATGGGGTTGCCAGGGGATGTGTAACCAGGGCTAGTAATTACAACATCGTCAGTTTTGTCATTAGTAGCTTTATTTGAGCTTGGCGGGTTATCAGCATGACCCGTCGGATCAATTTCCATATGTTCAGCTTCAGTTTCTTGATCTTGCCAGATTATTCACTTTAGCCTTTTTACTGGCTCTGGCTTTGGCCCTGAAAAGTAATAAAGTGTACATCAGGTCAGTATACAGATCAAGTATAAGATATGAAGGGTCAGTTAATATGCTTACGCAGGAACCATCTTGAGGGTTGGAAGTTGCATTCCTGTTGACTCGCCAGAGGAAGAATGAGAAGTCCCCTGATAATTGGAATCAGACGGGTTAAGAGGTTGTCGAAAATAGCCCGCCTTGGGGTAAAATATGTCAGAAATATGTAAGACCTCTGGACGATGTTTGCGAGGTGGAGGGTTTGGTCAACCGGCAGAGGTGATCATGTTGCCACTATGCCGGGTTGTGCGGCGAGCTTCATGTTGCTGTTTCTTCAAAAGAAAGTTGGGATCCAAGTAAGCTAGAGGGTGTGAAAATCTTACTTTCCGGTTTGCTTGACGGGTTTTTTGTGTTGGCAGAGGATCTGAACCGGAGGAAAGAATAATTACCTCTGCATCGCCAGCATGGCTACCCTCAGCGTCATCCTGATAATGATCATTGTCAATGAGGTGTATGAAAAAGGAGCCAAGAGAATCAAATCCTACCTCTGACTCCTGGTTATCAATGTCATCATCGATGTTCAGTTCGGTGGATTCGGCGGTTTTCTTCTTGGCAGGTTTCTTCGTGACCTTGGTCTTGGGGCGAGTTGGCTTGGCCGGTTTATCCCGCGGCTTCTTTTTCCAGAATGGATCATCACCCTGTTTAAAAATTTGAAAAATCATAAGGGAGTATTAAGAATATGGTGCAAACAGGAGTTGAGCAGTCCTTACAGCTGGCGGTTTATTTGTAGCACAGAAAGGACTAAGTCCTGTTTTGCTGCACTCAGCCACCAATACATCCAGCATTTTCTTGACAGCTTCAGTAATTTCAGCGTCAGTCAACTGAATGTCAATATGGCGTTGAGGATCTTTTAAGTCCCCTGTATAATCACACATTAAACCGGGGTGGTGGCTCAAGGGTAAAATACTCCAGGACACCCAGCAACGGACGAAATCAACGCCTGTTAAACCGTTTGCCACAAATGCTCTAAGCTTTGAGAGCTGTGGCACATATTTGGCTCGTTCCTTTCCACTGAGTCTTTGGGGAAGCGGATGTGTACTGCTTAGCCGGTGAGCACGATAACCCGGCAAAGGATTTTCATCAGCTGGAAAGGTATCTCGGCAATAGAACCAAGTTTGATTCCAGTCTTTAGGATGGCTATGATGGTTGGCATGAGGAAAGCTGACGTCTTTCCTCTTTTGGATGGACACCCCGCCAAGTTCTGTGTTGGGCCTGTCCACAAATTTTGTGCGGCGGTTTAAGTGATAGAGGTCTCTGAACAATTCAACCGTGGGCTCCTCTTGCAGATACGCTTCGCAAAACACTTGAAAGTTGCAAATATTGGATACGGAGTTAGGTCCTCTTGAGGGTGTAGTTGGAGGAAGAAGCACGTCACGGAATTTTTTTGATACGGGAGGGCTAAATCCTCGACTCAGATGATCAGCAAAACGACCACTTCTCCTTCCTTGGGCTCACGAGGACATTCAGAACCAGGGACTCTCCAGTGGATCACTTCCTTTTTTGCTAAAGCGCCAGTGGCGACACATCCGCTCAGCCTTTCTTCTGTGACCCGGGATTGAACCTAATTGCAGGAATAAAACGACTTGGCCATTTATTAGATAACCCGAAGGAAGGTTTCTGCCGGTTTAAGATTCATGATCAAACCACTAAAGGTTAGAAGGCGGAAAGTATTAAAGCATGTGAGTATGATAAACCAAAGAATGATGTTATCAAGTTATAGAGATGAATAATTGGTGGTTTAAGAGGGGACTAATGGTACATAGCAGGTTATTATTTTTTGAAGATAAACCGCCCACACAGATATTGAGAGTATAGATCTGAAGTTGAAAAATGGCTAAGTGCTGAAAAACAGATTTCACAGATTGGTATGGCAATTTCGGATCTACCACGTGTCAGAAGAAGAAAAATATTCAGACCTAAATATTGGTACTTGAGCAGTTTATGAAGTTCCAGATTAGGTTTTCTATAGAAGAAGAGATGATCTGATAGGAAAAGAAGAACTATAGTTACTACCAAACAGAGAAATATCAAGTTTAAATCAGCTGTTTATGTTACGGTGAAGAACAAGCGAAGAACATGGACGAACATTCATGAGATTGTGAGAACCCTAATCAGATCTACGGAGGAGAAGAGGAGGAACTTACTGAGGTTGTCGAATGGCGGAGCGCGCGAGTGGTCTGGTCTGAACAGGTTGATGCAGCGGCCAAGGTCGAGGCAAAGGTGAAGCT
Source organism: Aegilops tauschii subsp. strangulata (assembly GCF_002575655.3). Classification (NCBI taxonomy): domain Eukaryota; kingdom Viridiplantae; phylum Streptophyta; class Magnoliopsida; order Poales; family Poaceae; genus Aegilops; species Aegilops tauschii. The sequence continues at coordinate 436,563,631 of NC_053041.3, read as the reverse complement.
CGACGGCGGCGGCTGAGCTCGAGTACCAGGGCGTCGCGAGGAAGGTCACGAGACGAGGAGGCACGGGGGGGGGGGGGAAGTGAAAGGGACCCCCGTTCCTATTTATAAGGTGAATGGATAAGTGGTAAGCGCGGGAATCGAGGAGGTCAAAAAACGGATCTGTAGATGTGAAGATGATGTCTACTACGCAACCTTCTTCTTGTAGACGTTGTTGGGCCTCCAAGTGCAGAGGTTTGTAGGACAGTAGAAAATTTCCCTCAAGTGGATGACCTAAGGTTTATCAATCTATGGGAGGCGTAGGATGAAGATGGTCTCTCTCAAGCAACCCTGCAACCAAATAACAAAGAGTCTCTTGTGTCCCCAACACACCCAATACAATGGTAAATTGTATAGGTGCACTAGTTCGGCGAAGAGTTGGTGATACAAGTGCAATATGGATGGTAGATATAGGTATTTGTAATATGAAAATATAAAACAGCAAGGTAACTAATGATAAAAGTGAGCGTAAACGGTATTGCAATGGTAGGAAACAAGGCATAGGGTTCATACTTTCACTAGTGCAAGTTCTCTCTACAATAATAACATAATTGGATCATATAACTATCCCTCAACATGCAACAAAGAGTCAGTCCAAAGCCACTAATAGCGGAGAACAAACGAAGAGATTATGGTAGGGTATGAAACCACCTCAAAATTATCCTTTCTGCTCGATCTATTCAAGAGTCCGTAGTAAAATAACACGAAGCTATTATTTTCGTTCAATCTATCATAGAGTTCATACTAGAATGACACCTTAAGACACAAATCAACCAAAACCCTAATGTCACCTAGATACTCCAATGTCACCTCAAGTATCCGTGGGTATGGTTATACGATATGCATCACACAATCTCAGATTCATCTATTCAACCAACACAAAGTACTTCAAAGAGTGCCCCAAAGTTTCTACCGGAAAGTCAACACGAAAACGTGTGCCAACCCCTATGCATAGATTCATTGAACCCGCAAGTTGATCACCAAAACATACATCAAGTGGATCACGTGAATATCCCATTGTCACCACAGATAAGCACGGCAAGACATACATCAAGTGTTCTCAAATCCTTAAAGATTCAATCCGATAAGATAACTTCAAAGGGAAAACTCAATCCATTACAAGAGAGTAGAGGGGAAGAAACATCATAAGATCCAACTATAATAGCAAAGCTCGCGATACATCAAGATCGTATCACCTCAAGAACACGAGAGAGAGAGAGAACAAACACATAGGTACTGGTACATACCCTCAGCCCCGAGGGTGAACTACTCCCTATTCGTCATGGAGAGCGCCGGGATGATGAAGATGGCCACCGGTGAGGGATCTCCCCTCCGGCAGGGTGCCGGAACGGGCTCCCGAGAGGTTTTTGGTGTCTACAGAGGCTCGCGGCAGCGGAACTCCCGATCTAATCTTGTCTCCGAAGGTTTTAGGGTATATGGAGATATATAGGCGAAAGAAGTCAGTCAGGGGACGCTCAAGGGGCCCACGAGACATGGGGCGCGCCCAGTAGGGGGGGTGCCCTCCACCCTCGTGGCCACCTCGAAGCTTCCTTGACTTCAACTCCAAGTCTCCTGGATCACGTTCGTTCCAAAAATCACGCTCGGGAAGGTTTCATTCCGTTTGGACTCCGTTTGATATTCCTTTTCTTCGAAACACTGAAATAGGCAAGAAAACAACAATATGGGCTGGGCTTCTGGTTAATAGGTTAGTCCCAAAAATAATATAAAAGTGTATAATAAAGCCCATAATCATCCAAAACAGATAATATAATAGCATGAATGCTTCATAAATTATAGATACGTTGGAGACGTATCAGCATCCCCAAGCTTAATTCCTGCTCGTACTCGAGTAGGTAAATGATAAAAGAAAGAATTTATGAAGTGTGAATGCTAGCAGGTGCACAAGTTTGATCAATGCTAATTTCAATCACCTTTTCTAGCATGATTATATGTCATAACAGTAGCTCAACTCATAGAACTTTTCATGATCAAGTAACAAGCTATTCACATGTTAAAGCATAGGCCATAAACTTTCTTGAAAGCTAGCAAACTTCTTTCTCAGTCATCAAACAATTACAATTCATCTTATTTTCAGGAAGGGTCTACGTCAGAGCTTTGATTTAGCAAACTCCACATACTCAACTATCATATAGTCTTCCATGATTGCTACCACTCAAAGCATATTCTTAGAACAAATAGCATCCATCAAACACAGAGAAAGATAGGGGCTTAGTATTTCGCCTCCCAACTTATTTATCATATAGATAATTGTCAACAATGATAATTCATGATCAAATATATTTGCATGGCCATATATGCTTAGATCTTTCCCCAACACACGATGCTTGCCAACTAAAGAGTAGGTAGGAATGAGAAGGAATACTACTGACTCTTGCATAAAAGTAAAAGATAGGCCCTTCGCAGAGGGAAGCAGGGATTTGCAGAGGTGCCAGAGATCGATTTTGAAATAGAGATGAAAATAATTTTGAGACATATGCTTTCATTGTCAACATAACAACCAAGAGTTCCCAATATCTTCCATACTACATACATTATAGGCGGTTCCCAAACAAAATGGTAAAGTTTTTAACCCCCCTCCACCAACAATCATCAATCCATGGCTTGCCCGAAACAACGGGTGCCTCCAACTAACATCAATCCTGGGGGAGTTTTGTTTCCAATTATTTTTGATTTGATTTTGATCTTTTGATCATGGGACTGGGCATCCCAGTTACCAGCCATTTTTCTCGTGAATGATGAGCGGAGTCCACTCATCGTGAGAATAACCCACCTAGCATGGAAGATACTGACAGCCCCTAGTCGCTACATGAGCGATTCGGGCATACAAAACAGATTATTATTTGAAGGTTTAGAGTTTGGCACATGCAAATTTACTTGGAACGGCTGGTAAATACTGCATATAGGTAGGTATGGTGGACACTCATGGAAGAAACTTGGTTCAAGGAATTTGGATGCACAAGCAGTATTCCCGCTTAGTACAGATATTTTGGCTAGCAAAGGATTCTAAATAGCAAGCACCACATGTTGGAGGATCTATAACAATATAACTTCTATACAAATACACCCAAGCATAACTCATTATGTTGTCTTCCTTGTCCAACTTCAACTAATTTTCTCAGGTTTGAAAATAATTAATGGGGCTCACAATCATAGAAGATGTCTAAGATAGTATATTTATATGTGAAATTTCTCTTCCTTCAATATTCTTTCATGTATTTTTCAAGTGACCAATACAATGCTTGCTAACCTTGAATAAATTTACTACCTCTACTTCTTAGATGTGAAGTCATTACTCCCAATGGGGTAAGCATATGAAACATATATAATTTCAGATTTATGACATTCAACTCATTCAACCATTTACTCATAGGATATAAGTGAAGCACACGAGTAAATGACAAACTACTCCAAAAAGATATAAGTGAAGATCAATGAGTAGTTGAATAATTATGTAGCTATGTGAAGACTCTCTCTCATTTAAGAATTTCAGATCTTGATATTTTATTCAAACAGCAAGCAAAAAAATAAAATGACATTCTAAGAATAGCAAACATCACATGAAGAAGCAAAAACTTAGGATCAACCGATACTAACCGATACTTGTTGAAGAAGAAAGGTGGGATGCCAACCGGGGCATCCCCAAGCTTAGACGCTTGAGACTTCTTGAAATATTATCTTGGGATTCCTTGGGCATCCCCAAGCTTGAGCTTTTGTGTCTCCTTAATTCCTCTCATATCACGGTTTCCTAAATCTCGAAAGCTTCATCCACACCAAACTCAACAAGAACTCGTGAGATAAGTTAGTATAAAACAATGCAATAACCTTATCATTCTCTACTGTAACAAATCACAAAAATTATTATTCAACATTGCATACTAAATGTCTCTGCATATTTAATACTCCTATCTTCAAATAGAATCATTAAACAAGCAAACATATGCAAACAATGCAAACATAACAGCAATCTGCCAAAACAGTACAGTCTGTAAAGAATGCAAGATTCATTATACTTCCCTAACTCCAAAAATTATGAAAGAAAATTCCCACTGTAGTAAATTTGTCAGAGCTTATTATGCAAAAGGTTTCAACATTTTATCACATTCTGACTTTTCTAGGGAATTTTTGCAACAGCGGTAAACTTTCTGTTTTCAAACAGCAACATGAAGACTTGTAAAATAGGCATAGTAAAGGCTATCAATGCCACTTTTATTGAACTAAAGGATGCAAAACATTGTTCTAAATAACAGCAAGCAAAAACTAACAAAATAAAATGATGCCCCAAGCAAAACACATATCATGTGGTGAATAAAAATATAGCTCCAAGTAAAGTTACCGATGAACGAAGACGAAGGAGGGGATGCCTTCCGGGGCATCCCCAAGCTTAGGCTCTTGCCACTCCTTATTCCATAGTCCATCGAATCTTTACCCAAAACTTGAAAACTTCACAACACAAAACTCAACAGAAAACTCGTTAGCTCCGCTAGTATAAGAAAATAAATCACCACTTAGGTACTATTGTGAACTCATTCTAAATTCCAACTTCTCTATGGTTCATACCCTTCGATACTACTCACAGATTCATCAAAATAAGTAAACAACACATAGAAAACAGAATCTGTCAAAAATAGAACAGTCTGTAGTAATCTGCATCAAACGCAAACTTCTGGAACTCATAAAAATCTGCTAAAATAGGACGACCTAGATAATTTGATTATTGATCTACTGCAATTGGAATCAGTATTTTATCACTTTCTGGTGATTTTTAACAATTGCTTTCGTGAGCAGAAAGTTTCTGTCTTTTTCAGCAAGATCAAATAATTATCATCCAAGAAGATCCCATAGGTCTTACTTGGCACAAACACTAATTAAAACATAAAACCACATCTAACCAGAGGCTAGATTATTTATTTATTACTAAACAGGAGCAAAAAGGCAAAGAACAAAAATAAAATTGGGTTTCCTCCCAACAAGCGCTAACGTTTAGCGCCCCTAGCTAGGCATGATGATTTCAATGATGCTCACATAAAAGATAAGAATTGAAACATAAAGAGAGCATCATGAAGAATATGGCTAGCACATTTAAGTCTAACCCACTTCCTATGCATAGGGATTTTGTGAGCAAACAACTTATGGGGACAATAATCAACTAGTACAGGAAGGCAAAACAAGCATAACTTCAAAACTTTAAGCACATAGAGAGGAAACTTGATATTATTACAATTCCTACAAGCATATATTCCTCCCTCATAATAATTTCAAGTAGCATCATGAATGAATTCAACAATATAACCAGCACCTAAAGCATTCTTTTCATGATCCACAAGCATAGAAAATTTACTACTCTCCACATAAGCAAAATTCTTCTTATTCGGAATAGTGGGAGTATCATAAGAGACTCGAATACTAAAAATTGTTTCCACATTAAAAGAGTAATGTTCAGAAAAAGGGTAATCATGACAAGTTTTATAAATATAATCATCACTACTTTTTATAGCATAAGTTTCATCACAATAATCATCATAAGTAGCAACTTTGTTCTCATCATAATCGATTGAAACCTCTTCCAAGATAGTGGAATCATCACTAAATAAAGTCATGACCTCTCCAAATCCACTTTCCTATTCATCACAACAAGATTCAACATCCTCCAAAATAGTGGGATCATTACTTCCTAAAGTTGACTCTCTTCCAAACCCACTTTCATCAATATAATCATCATAGGTAAGAGGCATGCTATCATCATAACAACTTTGCATATCAAAACTTGGGAGGCTAAAAATATCATCTTCATTAAACGTAGCATCCCCAAGCTTGGGACAAACATTAATTTCAGCAAATATATTCTCAGATATGTCATCCTCATCAAACATAGCTTCCCCAAGCTTGGGCCTTTTCATATCATAAGCATAATCACTCTCATCATTAATAGTATGGATAGCACCAACAGTATAGCAATTATCATCATCACAATGAGTAGTAGGAGCAACATCATTTGGGAGGGATACCTTTTTACCTTTGCTTCTCCGTTTTTTCTTTTTCTTCTTCTCATCATGTGTGGGTTCAACCCTCTTCTTTGAGCTCCGTATTGATGAGATTGGTTGAATAGAAAGCTAATCCTCGTTACCTGATTCACCATAAGAAATAATAGGAGGATATTGGGAAGTCTCTTCCCTTTCATTAGTATTCTCTTCATCTTCTATTTGCTTTCTTTTCTTTATGTATTTGGCAATATAAGGATTTTCAATGCAATTCACCGCACAATACATATAAATTTCTTCTAGATCAAACTCAAGAAGTTTATAACGGGCAAGTTCTGGAAAATGCTTAATTATACGTTTCATTTCTTCGTAACCCATAAGCAAACTAAGTTCATTATAATGTGCAAGGGAAATCAAGTCATCACAATTTTTGGACACGATTAGATCATGAAACAATTTGCATCGGATAGTTAAATGACCACGTTCATTGCAAAGTTCACAAGTACGGCTAAGGAAAAATAATTTTTCAGCACTCACATTTAGCCTTTCTTGCAACAATTTAGTTTCTAAATGCTTATGCCTCTTGCAATATCTATCTTCTCTATTTGGTGTGTACTTGCAAACCCAATGCACTCCACAAAAATCGACATGCTTATAGGAGACATTTTCATCATAACTAGTGCAATCATCATTAGTACTATGGATATTCAAGGAGTTCATGCTAACAACATTGCAATCATGCTCATCATTCAAAGATTTAGTGCCAAACATTTTATAGACTTCTTCTTCTAGCACTCGAGCACAATTTTCCTTTTCATCATACTCACGAAAGATATTAAAAAGATGAAGCGTATGAGGCAAACTCAATTCCATTTTTTTGTAGTTTTCTTTTATAGACTAAACTAGTGATAAAACAAGAAACACAAAGATTCGATTGCAAGATCTAAAGATATACCTTCAAGCACTCACCTCCCCGGCAACAGCGCCAGAAAAGAGCTTGATGTCTACTACGCAACCTTCTTCTTGTAGACGTTGTTGGGCCTCCAAGTGCAGAGGTTTGTAGGACAGTAGCAAATTTCCCTCAAGTGGATGACCTAAGGTTTATCAATCTATGGGAGGCGTAGGATGAAGATGGTCTCTCTCAAGCAACCCTGCAACCAAATAACAAAGAGTCTCTTGTGTCCCCAACACACCCAATACAATGGTAAATTGTATAGGTGCACTAGTTCGGCGAAGAGTTGGTGATACAAGTGCAATATGGATGGTAGATATAGGTATTTGTAATATGAAAATATAAAACAGCAAGGTAACTAATGATAAAAGTGAGCGTAAACGGTATTGCAATGGTAGGAAACAAGGCATAGGGTTCATACTTTCACTAGTGCAAGTTCTCTCTACAATAATAACATAATTGGATCATATAACTATAGTTACTACCAAACAGGGAAATATCAAGTTTAAATCTGCTGTTTATGTTACGGTGAAGAACGGGCGAAGAACATGGCCGAACATTCTTGAGATTGTGAGAACCCTAATCAGATCTACGGAGGAGAAGAGGAGGAACTTACTGAGGTCGTCGAATGGCGGAGCGCGCGAGTGGTCTGGTCTGAACAGGTTGATGCAGCGGCCAAGGTCGAGGCAGAGGTGAAGCTCGACGGCGGCGGCTGAGCTCGAGTACCAGGGCGTCGCGAGGAAGGTCACGAGATGATGAGGCACAGGGGGGGGGAAGTAAAAGGGACCCCCGTTCCTATTTATAAGGTGAATGGATAAGTGGTAAGCGCGGGAATCGAGGAGGTCAAAAAACGGATCTGTAGATGTGAAGATGATGTCTACTACGCAACCTTCTTGTTGTAGACGTTGTTGGGCCTCCAAGTGCAGAGGTTTGTAGGACAGTAGAAAATTTCCCTCAAGTGGATGACCTAAGGTTTATCAATCCGTGGGAGGCGTAGGATGAAGATGGTCTCTCTCAAGCAACCCTGCAACCAAATATCAAAGAGTCTCTTGTGTCCCCAACACACCCAATACAATGGTAAATTGTATAGGTGCACTAGTTCGGCGAGGAGTTGGTGATATAAGTGCAAATGCCAAAACGAACAGGTCCGGTTAAATTCCTATAAAGTAAACTTAAAAAAAGTGCGACCCTAATCACGATGGCGGATCAAATTATTTCGTGGATTGGATTTCACTTGCCTGTCTACGGTTCCCTTGCGTGTGCTCGGGATAAGTGTTTTGTATAAATGTTTCGCCGTATTATTAAGTATTCTCGGTGAATGTCTTGCTAGAAGATATAATTTCTTGGAATTGAGGTTTAGTATCTTTTAGATGTTTACGTAACTCATCCAGAAATTTATTTACCTGTTCAATTTCTAACGAAGCATGGTAAACATCAGTACTCCAGTGCATTTCGCCGTCTGATTCAGAATAAATATGCTTTTGTACCCTTTCTTTAAAATGTAAAGTGGACGAAACATTTTATTCAAACAAATGTAGAACCAGAATGGATGGTTTTGTGCTTATTACCGGTTCTTCCTCCCGAATTGAGACCTATTGTTTATAGGTCAGGAGATAAAGTAGTGGCTCAGTTGGTAGAGCTCCGCTCTTGCAATTGGGTCATTGCGATTATGGGTTGGCTGTCTAATTGTCCAGGCGGTAATGATAGTATCTTGTACCTGAACCGGTGGCTCACTCCAGCTAAAGGATTTTTTTCTTTTTTCCATTGATCCAAACGCGCTACCAAGCTACGCTACATCCCTTTTCCAAATTAAATTGTTAAGCTATAGCGCTTACTCCGGGAAATTATATTGAAGCACAAAACTGGTTGAAGATTACGAAGAATCCATCTTTTATAGGCGGAATTATATTGGATTTTATATGTATATAATTCCTTAATTATATGAGACCAAAAAGAAGAAATGACACGAGGGTTCTATATATAGATAGCCGTCAAATCCCAGGGCTCAACCCTGGACAGGCGGTGGAAACTACCAAGCTGGAGTACGGTAGGGGCAGAGGGAATTTCCGGTGGAGCGGTGAAATGCATTGAGATCGGAAAGAACACCGTTAAAAATAATCAACCAACGTCGACTATAACCCCTAGCCTTCCAAGCTAACGATGCGGGTTCGATTCCCGTTACCCGCTCCATTCTGTATAAAAGGAGTATTCTATTTGTCTAGACATGTTAGAGGCTTGTATTCAAGCCTTTTTTTTAGCTATTTGGCTTCCTTATTCCTTATTTTAAGAAGATTTAGTTACGATTGGAAATCAACTTTTTTGTATCTTCATCCATAGATCCTTTACTCATATTTTCAAAATTGGAATACTTAACGAAGTTATTTTATTAACTTTTTTAATTTAACCAACTAAACCCATTCTTAATTTTTAATTATTTCAATGAGATAAATTTTGGAAAAATTAAGAATTTCAGTGTTTTTTCTTATTCTTTTTATTTATTCTTTCACAAAGAGATAAGAATTGGTTTGGTCATGGATGGTAGATATAGGTATTTGTAATATGAAAATATAAAAACAGCAAGGTAACTAATGATAAAAGTGAGCGTAAATGGTATTGCAATGGTAGGAAACAAGGCATAGGGTTCATACTTTCACTAGTGCAAGTTCTCTCAACAATAATAACATAATTGGATCATATAACTATCCCTCAACATGCAACAAACAGTCACTCCAAAGCCACTAATAGCGGAGAACAAACGAAGAGATTATGGTAGGGTATGAAAGCACCTCAAAATTATCCTTTCTGCTCGATCTATTCAAGAGTACGTAGTAAAATAACACGAAGCTATTCTTTCCGTTCAATCTATCATAGAGTTCATACTAGAATAACACCTTAAGACACAAATCAACCAAAACCCTAATGTCACCTAGATACTCCAATGTCACCTCAAGTATCCGTGGGTATGGTTATACGATATGCATCACACAATCTCAAATTCATCTATTCAACCAACACAAAGTACTTCAAAGAGTGCCCCAAAGTTTCTACCAGAAAGTCAAGACGAAAACGTGTGCCAACCCCTATGCATAGATTCATTGAACTCGCAAGTTGATCACCAAAACATACATCAAGTGGATCACGTGAATATCCCATTGTCACCACAGATAAGCACGGCAAGACATACATCAAGTGTTCTCAAATCCTTAAAGACTCAATCCGATAAGATAACTTCAAAGGGAAAACTCAATCCATTACAAGAGAGTAGAGGGGGAGAAACATCATAAGATCCAACTATAATAGCAAAGCTCGCGATACATCAAGATCGTATCACCTCAAGAACATGAGAGAGAGAGAGATCAAACACATAGCTACTGGTACATACCCTCAGCCCCAAGGGTGAACTACTCCCTCCTCGTCATGGAGAGCGCCGGGATGATGAAGATGGCCACCGGTGAGGGATCCCCCCTCCGGCAGGGTGCCGGAACGGGTTCCCGAGAGGTTTTTGGTGGCTACAGAGGCTTGCGGCGGCGGAACCCCCGATCTAATCTTGTCTCCGAAGGTTTTAGGGTATATGGAGATATATAGGCGAAAGAAGTCGGTCAGGGGACACTCGAGGGGCCCACGAGACAGGGGGCACGCCCTCCACCATCGTGGCCACCTCGAAGCTTCCTTGACTTCAACTCCAAGTCTCCTGGATCACGTTCGTTCCAAAAATCACGCTCCCAAAGGTTTCATTCCGTTTGGACTCCATTTGATATTCCTCTTCTTCGAAACACTTAAATAGGCAAGAAAACAACAATATGGGCTGGGCCTCCGGTTAATAGGTTAGTCCCAAAAATAATATAAATGTGTATAATAAAGCCCATAATCATCCAAAATAGATAATATAATAGCATGAATGCTTCATAAATTATAGATACATTGGAGACGTATAAGCAGATGCCTCGATTTTCGGAGATTCATTAAAGAAAAGGAGGCACATTAAAAGATTTTGGCTCTGTGTAAAGTTAATGGTAGGTGATGTCACGGCGGATTATCATGACTCCAGAAGATGATGTCACAACGAGTTATAAGTTTCACGAAGGTAATGAAGGAGAGATTTTTCTAAGTATTGAAGATTGATGTGAACAAGTTCAAATCAACCTGGGGCCTAATGTTGGGGATATAACTATTGAGTATAAACCGCCCAGGAGGGGCCGGGTTATACTCATAGTAATCTACCCGTATTGAAGCCCATGAAGACATGGAAGATGGTGCTTTATGGAGGAGACTTAATAAGAAGGCCCAAAGCCCAAGGGCAGATTAGGGCCCATAGACATAAACCGCCATAAGCGTATGACTTGTATTGTAAGATAGGAAAGAATAGATACCGAGCCGGTCACGTTTATGAGCCGGCTCAGATTCTGCAAACCAGCCGGGCGTTAACCTGTGTATATAAAGGGATGACCCGGCGGCGGTTTAGGGACAAGAAACAACAGATCGAGAGCCAGGCTTAGCGTATTCGCTCCCTGGTCATCGAAACCCTAACAATACCACCTCAAATTGGAGTAGGCCTTTACCTTCACCTTAAGGGGCCGAACCAGTATAAACTCCTCGTGTCCTTTGTCCTATTTAACCCCTTTAAGTTAACTTCGTTGTGATGGCTCCATGACTAAGTCCTCACACTAGGACATCTGCCATGACAATTCTGCGACACTCCCGATGAATCTAGCGGCCAAGGCAATTTATCCTCATTACCATTTAATGAAACATTGTTATACAGATCAACCAACGATCGACATAGGTCAGCTTTTTCTCCAACCAAAGTTCTTCTAAAACTCAAAGAAGAAAAATTGAAAGGATAATCATCATGCACTGTAATGTGATGATTTTGAGATATGCTATATAATCTGGGGTAGGCCAAGTACAAGCTTTCCTTCCCCAACCATCTATCCTCCAAAAACCCAGTTTTTTCCCATTCCCCACGCAAAATTTACAACAAGACACAAAGAGATATTTGGGTTTAAGCAATCTGATACGTCCATTTTGCATCATGTTTCCTACTAATATTTATAATGTTTTTTATAATTATAACACTTTGTGATGCAATTCTAATGCCTTTTCTCTCTTAAATTGTAAGATTCACATGAAGAGGGAGATTGCCAGCAGTTGGAATTCTGGACCTGGCAAAGCTACATCAGAAATACCAATTCCGCAGAGCTCCAAATGAACTAAAATTTCACGGAGAATTTTTATGGAATAAAAAAAAATTCTAGATCAAAGAAGTACCAGAGGGGGCCCACCAGTTGTCCACAAGGCAACAGGGCGCGACCACCCCCTAGGCGCGCCCTAATGCCTTGTGGGACCCATAGCTGGCCTTCGGCCCCCATCTTCTGCTATATGAAGGATTTTGACCAAGAAGAAAATAAGGGGGGGGGGACTTTCGGGACGAAGCGCCGCCGTGTCGAGGCAAAACCTGGGCAGGAGCACTTTTGCTCTTCGGCGGCACGATTTCGCCCGGGATAGTTCCCTCCGGGAGGGGGAAATCGAAGCCATCGACATCACCAACAATCCTCTCATCATGGGAGGACCAATCTTCATCAATATATTCACCAGCACCATCTCATCTCAAACCCTAATTCGTCTCTCGTATTCAATCTTTGTCTGAAAACCTCATATGGTACCTGTGGGTTGCTAGTAGTGTTGATTACATGTAGCAACTGATGCTAGTTGGTTTATTTGGTGGAAGATTATATGTTCAGATCCTTGATGATATTCAATAAACCTAACATGAATATGATTTGTGAGTAGTTACTTTTGTTTTTAAGGACATGGGAGAAGTCTTTTTGTAAGTAATCATCTGAGCTTGGTATTCGTTCAATATTTTGATGATATGTATGTTGTTGCTTCCTTTAGTGGTGTCATGTGAACGTCGACTACATGAGACTTCACCATACTTGGGCATAAGGGAAGGCATTGTGGTGCAATAGGTAGATGATGGATTGCTAGAGTGATAGAAGCTTAAATCCTAGTTTATGCGTTATTCCATAAGGGGCTGCTTTGGATCCATATGTTTCATGCTGTGGTTAGATTTATCTTAATTCTTCTTTCGTAGTTGCAGATGTTTGCGAGAGGGGGTAATCATAAGTGGGAGGCTTGTTGAAGTAAGAACAACACCCAAGCACCGGTCCACCCATATATTAAATTATCAAAGTAGCGAACGTGAATCAAATAAACACGATGAAAGTAACTAGATGATCGATAGGTCTCAAACATATCTACTTTTGCAAACACTTTTGCTCTTGTTTTGTACTCTAATTTGCATGATTTGAATGGAACTAACCCGGTCTGACGCTGTTTTCAGCAGAATTGCCATGGTGTTGTTTTTGTGCGGAAATAAAAGTTCTCGGAATGAACTAAAAAGTTACAGAGAATTATTTCAGAATATATAAATAATGTTGGCGGAGGGGGGCCACCAGGGCGCAACATGACCAAGAGGCGCGCCACCCCAGGGTGCGCCTGACAGGCTTGTGGGCCCCTGGCAGCTCTCGCAACCCTAACTCCAATTCCATAAGTACCTATTCACCAAGAGAAAAATCAGAGAGAAGGAATCATCGCGTTTTACATACGGAGCCACCGCCACCTCCTATTTTTCATTGGGAGGGCTGATCTGTAGTCTGTCCTAGGCTTAGGAGAGGGGGATTCGACGTTGTCGTCATCATCAACCGTCCTCCAACACCAATTTCATGATGCTCACCGCCAGAAGTGAGTAATACCTTCGTAGGCTTGCTGGACGGTGATGGGTTGGATGAGATTTATCATGTAATCGAGTTAGTTTATTAGGGCTTGATCTCTAGTATCCACTATGTTCTGAGATTGATGTTGCTATGACTTTGCTATGCTTAATGCTTGTCACTAGGGCCCGAGTGCCATGATTTTAGATATGAACCCTTTATGTTTTCACGAATATATTTGTGTTCTTGATCCTATCTTGCAAGTTATACACTCCTATTACGTGTTATGATCCGCATACCCCAAGGTGACAATAATTGGGATTCTTTCCGGTGATTACCATAGTTTGAGGAGTTAATGTATTCACTATGTGCAAATGCTTTGTTCTGGTTCTCTATTAAAAGGAGGCCTTAATATTTCTTAGTTTCTTAATTGACCCAACTGCCACGGGAGGGTAGGACAAAAGATTTCATGCAAGTTGTTATCGCAAGCACGTATGATTATTTACGGAATACATGCCTACATTACATTGATGAATTGGAGCCAGTTCTGTGTCGCCCTAGGTTATAACTATTACATGATGAATGTTATCCAACATAATTATCCATCACCGATCCAATGGCTACGAGCTTTTCACATATTGATCTTTGCTAAGTTACTACTGTTACAATTGCTACAAAACTATCATTGCTACTATTACCGTTACTATTGCTACTATTACTGCCACGATAAAACTATCATATTATTGTGCTATTGATCACTATGCTACATATATTTAGTTCTCCAGTGTGGTTGAATTGACAACTCAACTGCTAATACTTGCAAATATTCTTTGGCTCCCCTTGTGTCAAATCAATAAATTTGGGTTAAATACTCTACCCTCGAAATCTGTTGCGACCCCCTATACTTGTGGGTTGTCAAGACCTATTTCTGGCGCCGTTGCCGAGGAGCATAGCTCTGTTCGTTGAGTCACTTGGGATTTATATCTATTGATCACTATGAAGAATCTTAAGGATGATAGAACCAAGATCGTTCCCTCTAGGGTGAGGGGAGGTAAGGAACTGCCACTACTACAGGATGCTGCTAACGCGACACTACGATCAGAGACCCTTTGACGAAACTGTGTGCGATGCATTAATCGCAAACGGTGATGTAAAAACCCCGTAAAAAAGATGCAAAACGTTTGCGATGAAGGATACATCGAACACGGTTCAACTTTTAGTTGCGTGTGCGATGCGGGGCATATGGTTCAGTTCAATTAACAGTTTGAGATGAGGCAGAACAAAAGAAACGGGCAGCCAGATGAAGGCATGTACGATATACGTCATATAGTTCACTCGGATGAACTGTTTGTGATGAGGCGGAATAACGGAAACGGGCAGCCAGATGAAGGTGTGTGTGATATACGGCATACAGTTCACTCAGATGAACTGTTTGTGATGAGGCAACACAAAAGAAACGGCCAGCTAGATCAGGTGTTTGCGATATACGGCATACGGTTCATTGCAATAAACTGCTTGTGTTGAGCCAAGAGAACAGAAATGTTTCACATAAATAAGACGTGTGTAATACACGGCAAACATCCAATTACATAGGTGGCTAGTACACACATGACATTTCAACACACCAAAGCAATCTATTACATGCATAATTAACTAGGATAAACGACCATCTCATCATCATCTACTTCTTGTGCTAGCTCGATATTCCTTCTATGCTAAGTTTCCATTCATTGATGGCGTTTTATGAACACGCCACCGTTTCCCGCCATTTCCTCACCGGGTTCTCGTCACCCAGCGATATTGCGCATAAACCTAGGCGGCGCGTGATGCACGGAGGCAACAAGCACAGCCTGTAGCACATCCACCTTTTCCAAGCATGCCAACCCACCAGAGCGCTGCCTCTGCCATCAACCTCGTCGACGAGGAAAACGAGAAGGCGCCACAGCCCATCGAGGCCGAGGCGCTCCCCGGCAACGCGATGGATGAATTCGTGATGCGCGTCATTGCCAGGGTTGAGCGCATGACGCTTCAGCGCCGCGGATCAAGATAGGCATGTCAGCACCGAGAGGCTGCAGCTCACCACACAACATGATCGATGGCACGCCGCAGAGCAAGCTAGGCACGTCCGCGCCGATATTCTGCGGCTTGCCGCATGGCGAGACCGTTGGAGCACCGCAGAGCAAGAGGCGTGGCGCGCTGCACAGCAAGAGCGGATCCATCGGCGCTTGCCTGCTGTTGACAGGGCGTCGCAGCTGGGTACATGTCCCGTCAATACCCCCATTTCCTCGCCAGGAGTGGGCAGAGGCCCTCTACGCCGTACTAGCACTAGAGGCCGGCCACGCCGTACTTGCCCGGACGCCTGCCGCGCCATTTGCATGGGTCGCGTTGTTCGCCTTGTCCGCGGCCCGCTCGATGCCTATGCACTGGTCGCTAGGCTTGACCGCCTCCTTGGCCCAGGTGTCCACCGGGGAGCAGTAGAGGAACATGGCCGTCGCATCCTCGAGCTGGTGATCTTCGATGAAATAGCCAACTTGGAGCTCGAGATCGCGTTCCAGATGTACCGCGAGCGTGTCGACCGCTTGGACGAACGCCTGCACGAGTTCATGCAAAGCCAAGATCTACCGTAGGCAAGGGCTGCTGGTCATGGTCCCGTGGACGCGTTTTATTTTGTTGAGTCGTTTCGACGTGGATCGCTCTGCTTTCATAGCAACCATAATATCGCTCGGTTTATTGCTCTGTTTCAATGTGTGTACTCTGTTTTTCGTTCTTACATGTTCTGTTTCAATGTGTGTATATATGCTTTCCATTCTGTATATGTGGATGATAACAGCTAGATACAAATTAGTATACAAAAACAGATAGAAAATGGAATCCATAATATACATATATTAATTGTTCATTAGCCCACCTCCACGCAGCGATGAGGTGCCTAGCGCCTTTGACCTTCCTCGCGAAGTACCCGTCTTCGTACACCTCCCCCGCACGACGACGCGCACGGCCCCAAAGCTCCACCGCCTCCTTTTTCCAAGCGGCATCACAGGCTTCACAGGACGCCTGGTACCTGGCTTCCTCCTCCGCCATCTCCTTCTTGAACGCCACTTGCCTGGCTTTCTCAGCCGGCGGCAGCGAATTCCACACACGAAGATAGTACTGGCCCCAAAACCAATCCAAAGTTGGGGCATCCGGCGCAACCTCATCCGGCAGCGCGTAGGGGTCCTCCTCGTCGCTGCTCTTCGACTGAGCGTCCACGGGGGGCGGCGACTCCTCATCGGCACATGGACAGATCGACGACGCCATGGCAGAGATTTGAGAGAGAGAGAGATGGGGGGGGGGGGCGAGCGAGGAGAGGATGGAGATGAGAATGCAGGCGGGACGATGTGAGCAAGGTAGTATTTATTGGCGGCTGGAATCTAGATCGATGGGAACAGTACACACCCCGGTCGCCGGAATTTACGAGTACCGTAGTTTGAATTACACACGATTCCCGCAGCAAAATCCATGTGTGAACTTAATAGCTGACGGTTTCCAATACAGAACCGTGTCTGATTAATAACCCGCGTGATGTCTACTATGCAACCTTCTTCTTGTAAATGTTGTTGGGCCTCCAAGTGCAGAGGTTTGTAGGACAGTAGCAAATTTCCCTCAAGTGGATGACCTAAGGTTTATCAATCTATGGGAGGCGTAGGATGAAGATGGTCTCTCTCAAGCAACCCTGCAACCAAATAACAAAGAGTCTCTTGTGTCCCCAACACACCCAATACAATGGTAAATTGTATAGGTGCACTAGTTCGGCGAAGAGATGGTGATACAAGTGTAATATGGATGGTAGGTATAGGTTTTTGTAATCTGAAAATATAAAAACAGCAAGGTAGCAAGCGATAAAAGTGAGTGTAAACGGTATTGCAATGCTAGGAAACAAGGCCTAGGGTTCATACTTTCACTAGTGCAAGTTCTCTCAACAATAATAACATAATTGGATGATATAACTATCCCTCAACATGCAACAAAGAGTCACTCCAAAGTCACTAATAGCGGAGAACAAACGAAGAGATTATTGTAGGGTACGAAACCACCTCAAAGTTATCCTTTCTGATCGATCTATTCAAGAGTCCGTAGTAAAATAACATGAAGCTATTCTTTCCGTTCGATCTATTATAGAGTTCGTACTAGACTAACACCTTAAGACACAAATCAACCAAAACCCTAATGTCACCTAGATACTCCAATGTCACCTCAAGTATCCGTGGGTGTGATTATACGATATGCATCACACAATCTCAGATTTATCTATTCAAACCAACACAAAGAACTTCAAAGAGTGCCCCAAAGTTTCTACCGGAGAGTCAAGACGAAAACGTGTGCCAACCCCTATGCATAAGTTCACAATGTTACGAAACCCACAAGTTGATCACCAAAACATACATCAAGTAGATCACGTGAATATCCCATTGTCACCACAGATAAGCACATGCAAGACATACATCAAGTGTTCTCAAATCCTTAAAGACTCAATCCGATAAGATAACTTCAAAGGGAAAACTCAATCCATTACAAGAGAGTAGAGGGGGAGAAACATCATAAGATCCAACTATAATAGCAAAGCTCGCGATACATCAAGATCGTCCTGAATCAAGAACACGAGAGAGAGAGAGAGATCAAACACATAGCTACTGGTACAAACCCTCAGCCCCGAGGGTGAACTACTCCCTCCTCGTCATGGAGAGCACTGGGATGATGAAGATGGCCACCGATGAGGGTTCCCACCCTCTAACAGGGTGCCGGAATAGGGCCCCGATTGTTTTTCGGTGGCTACAGAGGCTTGTGGCGGCGGAACTCCCGATCTAGGTTATTTTCTGGAGGTTTATGTATTTATAGGAATTTTTGGCGTAGGCCTCATGTCAGGGAGGTGCCCGAGTCGTCCACGAGATAGGGCGGCGCGCTCGGGGGGGGGGGGGGGTGGGTGGGCGCGCCCCCACCCTCGTGGACAGCCCGGGACTCTTCTGGCCCAACTCTTTTACTCCGGGGGCTTCTTTTGGTCCATAAAAAATCATAAAAAATTGGCACGTCAATTGGACTCCGTTTGGTATTCCTTTTCTGTAAAACTCAGAAACAAGGAAAAAAGAGAAACTGGCACTGGGCTCTAGGTTAATAGGTTAGTCCCAAAAATCATATAAAATAGCATATAAATGCATATAAAACATCCTAGATGGATAATATAATAGCATGGAACAATCAAAAATTATAGATACGTTGGAGACGTATCACCGCGCCACTCACCTTTCAAACCTCGAGGTGCGAAATAGAGTGCCAATCGTTGGGGGCCGGTTGTCTAGCCAGATCTTTACATTTTGTTTTTTAAACACCAGACATTTACATCGTCTGATGATTTTTTAACTCGCACACAAGTACAAAAAAATATGATTTTTCAATCTCTTAATAGCCGTTGCATGTAGATGTAGTTCAAATTTGAATTACGGTCACTAAATGGCTAGAAAATCACTAAAATGTCTTTAAAAGGTCAAATGACCCCTAGAATTTTCCAAATTTTCACATGACAGTTGTATTAGTGCATGTTAAATGTAGAAAAAATTTGAAGGCCATAAGAGGAAGCTATCTTATGTTCGTCATCAAACATACATTGTTCCCTCTCAAAAACATGAGCCTTCTAGTGAGTTGCTACGGTTTCCAAACTTTCGTCAAACTGCCCAATTTTTTTACCACATCATCTTGGTGGCATGACATTACATCAAGCAAGGTTTCATGTTTTTCTGATCATTTTTTATTTTTTTGGTATTAAAATGCCATGGCACTCCATGCATGTGTCCATGCCGTGACACCAATATGTTTGAAAATTCCTTCTAATTTACTGCACATGGAATTAACTCGCACACAAGTACACAAATATAAGTTTTCAAACCGTTATGGTTAGCCGTTGCATGCAGATTTAGTTCAAATTTGAATTACAGTCATTAAATGGCTAGAAAATCACTTAAATGTCTTTAAAAGGTCAAATGACCCCTAGAATTTTCCAATTTTTCACATGACAGTTGTATTAGTGCACTTTAAATGTAGATTATTTTTGAAGGCCATAAGAGGAATCTATCTCCCGTTCGTCATCAAACATGCATTGTTCGCTCTCGGAACCACGAGCCTTCTAGTGAGTTGCTCCGGTTTGTGAGGGGTGTGTGTCCAAACTTTCGTCAAATAAGCCAATTTTTTTACCATATCATCTTGGTGGCATGACATTAGATCAAGCAAGGTTTCATGTGTTTCTGATCTTTTTTTTATTTTTTGGAATTTAGGTGCCATGGCACTCCATGCATGTGTATAGGGCGTGAGACCAATATGTTTGAATTTTCCTTCCAATTTACTGCACATGGAATTAACTCGCACACAAATATGATTTTTCAAACCATTATGGTGAGCCGTTCCATGTAGATGTAGTCCAAATTTGGATTATGGTCATTAAATGGCTAGAAAATCACTTAAATGTCTTAAAAAGGTCAAATGACCCCTGAAATTTTCCAAATTTTGACACGACAATTGTATTAGTGCACGTTAACTGTAGATTTTTTTGAAGCCCATAAGAGGAAGCTATCGCCCATTCGTCATCAAACATGCATTGTTCCCACTCGGAACGACGAGCCTTCTAGTGAGTTTCTTCGGTTTGTGAGGGGTGTGTATCCAAACTTTCGTCAAACATGCCAAATTTTTTACCACATCATCTTGGTGGCATGACATTACATCAAGCAAGGTTTCATGTGTTTCTGATCTATTTTTTATTTTTTGGAATTTAAATGCCATGGCACTCCATGCTTAATTGTGTCATAGCCGTGAGACCAATATGTATGAAAATTCCTTCCAATTTACTGCACATGGAATTAACTCGCACACAAGTACACAAAATATGACTTTTCAACCATTATGGTTAGATGTTGCATATACATGTAGTTCAAATTTAAATTACGGTCATTAAATGGCTAGAAAATCACTTAATTGTCTTAAAAGGTCAAATGACCCCTGAAATTTTCCAAAATTTGACATGACAGTTGTATTAGTACTACAAATTTTCTTGTACATTTAAAACATCATCCGTTGCCACTTTACTCGAAATTCGTCTTTCACAGCTAATAAAAAAGTATCAACAAGATCACACACAGTGTTTTGTAGGAATTGTTTGCGATGAAAATTCCTGGGTCTATTTAAATCTTCCTCCTTAAGCTTTGCCGGCTCGTCTGCTCCAGTGCCAGCAAACCCCAAATCCACGAACCCCGATCCCCAATCCCGCAACCCCTTCTTGCAAAGATGCCGCCATGGAAACGCTTCGTGAAGGCCCGTACGGTGGCCGCGTCCTCCCCGAGCGCCGCCGCCAACGCCGAGAGCGCAGCCGCCTAGGCCGAGAGTGCCGCCGCATCCGCATTGAGCGTGGCCGCATTCGCCGAGAGGGCGTCTGTGGCAGCCGAGATGGCTGCAGCTGTAGCTGCGACAGCGGCTACAAACGCCGAGAGTGCTCGAGCTGTCGTCTGTGCCGCCTATGTCACCCTGGCCCGGGTCGAGGCCATCCATGCCAAGATCGAGGACGCACACGCCAAGATATTCCAGGCCACCTCGGATCCAGCATGCAACCCACGTTCGAAAAGGCGGCGGTGGCCATGGAGCACCTGCTTCCTCATGATATTGCCGAGCGGGAGATGAAGATGTAGGAGGCGGCGGAGATCGAGGAGCGCCGGGAGGAGGAGTTGCGCGTGGCCGAGGTCGAGGTAGAGAAGAGTCTGTCCATCGAGGAACCGGCGGTGGAGTATCAACATGAGCTCTGGCGCAGCAACTACTACGAGTACTACAACGTTGAGGGCGGCGCCAAGGACGAGGACGAGGATGTGGTCGACTTCAGCAGGGGGGACGCGGGGTCCACCAACGGCGACATGTCGCCAGGACTGGTCATCGACGTCTCATCTCACACCGGCGATGCATAGGCCGGCGCGGCGGCGGATTTGTTTAAATTATGTGTACTTAGGCTTTATTTTTAATGCTGGTCTTTTGTTAGAGCAATGTTTACTTCAACTGGCTCTGTTTAATTACGAAAATTGCTTGATTTAGTAAGTGTGGTCTCTGCAGTGTATGCTCTTTTGTGTGCCCAAATTAGCAAGCGATGTTAAATTATGCAATGACGTGGATGAGGACAGTACCCGGGGAAATATCCACCAAAATTTGAATTATCAAACTCATCCCATGCGCGTAAAGCATAAGAATGGTTTGCGATGCACACAATCGTTCAAAGTGAATGGTGTCCGGCGGCACCGCGCGCAAAGTTTCCCTCCACATTTAGAAATTTTTGGCCTACCGCCGAAATATCTACCCCCGCCCCCCTTCATCACCCCCTTTTCTCCCCGACCACAAGTCACATTTCCCCTGTTTCCTCCTTCCTTCCTTCCTAAGATATAGCCGCTTCCTCGCTTGCTTCCTCGCTCTCGCCGTCTCGCATCCTACCGCCGGGGTCGCCATGGTCTTCTTCAATGACCTCTCCCATGGTTCCTCCTCCGAAGACGAATCCTTCACCACCCGGGTATGCCTCTCTTCTCTCTCTCTCGGGCTATGACTTGGAATGAAGGATTTTAACCCGGCGGTCGATTTGAGTCATTTCTTCCTCTTGTATCTCCCTAGGACCATCAGTTGCAACGAATGGAGCGAGGTGGCTGAAGATCTGTCTGCTCGTTGTCACCATCAATGTCCATGCGTGAAGCTAGTTGCGTTTGAATCTGTGGACAGTGGGAGGCAGTTTCTGGCATGTGCAGAGAAGGTTAGCCCCTCTTTCGTTGTCACAAATCATTTGTTAGATGTGATTCAGACACTTTCACGGTCCCAACCCATTCATACCACACCTTCAACCAAACGCATCCTAAGACAGTGTCACAGTTTGTACCTAGTATCTAAAAATCTTGCCATCTCATCAGCGGTGCCATTAGAAAATTATTTGGCGCCGCTTCAGTAGTTTGTGCAGCCAACTTTGGTCCACACATCCGAGCAGCCAAGCAGTAAAATACTAAATCTTTATGGCACGAAGGAACTGGGCATCGGAGCAACTAGGTGCTCCGGAGTCCGGGTCCTGATTTTTTCTGCTGCATCGGCTCGCCAGTCCAGGGCACCGGTGCGAAATGCACAATAGTTGTCTTTACACCGGTTTTGGCATACATAGTGGACGGCCTTAGTGCTATCAGTTTGATGTTACTAAATTTGTGGATGTACACACCTGTTAGTATCAATTTGCTATCATCCAAACACTATCGCTATGTTGTTGCAGTTATATTTAGCTTCCTCATAAAATGTTCAATTTTTTATTTATAGTACATGAGTAAGAACTTGTAGCGTTGTTGTAGTTAATTATAGCTTCCGATGTTTCATAATTTGGTTGTTGTCTCAGTAGCAATTAATTCATTTGCACATTGATCTTTTTTGAGAAGATATGTCATAATTAACCTGTTTCTTCAGTTTTTCAAAATAAGTATTCGTAATTTTCTATGTTGCTATAAACCCATTTCCCCTACAATTGTTATTGATCTAGTTTTAAATATTATAGGATGAACGGAAGTGTTCGGACTTGGAGTGGGTTGATCAAGAGTGGCCACAGTCTTTGAAGATGTGCCTAGCAAAGCTCTGGAGCATGTATGAGGAAGAGAACAGAGGTAGGCTTAGAGAAAGTGTTGTCAACGCTGAAGAATATTTGAAGATGCGGGATAAAAAGAGGAAGGTGGAGAATGAGCTCAGATTTTTTAAATCAGACTTTGCTAAGATGGTGTTGGAAAAGGAGGAGGCACTTTCCCAGTTGGCCAGTGCAAAACAGGTTCTTACTGAACTGAAAGCAGAGGTGGATAAGACGAGCCTGGATGATCTCGATTAGGGAAATAAATATATTGTTCTAATATTGTTCTTATGAAGTTGAACTAGCTATATGATGTACTGTGTATTTTTCAGGTAGCTATCGTACTGTGATGTTAAAATATATTTATGTGCCTGATATGAAATTGGCAAACAACCATTCGATATGAAATGTGAATTTGTGTAATACTGGAATTATTAATTGTAAACTAATAAACCTGCTAAATGGGTCATGGAACTTTGCAACCAGTTCTAGCAGTAAAAGCGCTTGTGATGGATAGCCCAATGCCACACAGTTTTGTTCATCAAATCATGTGTCATGTAGTTGAATAAAAGCAAACGGTTAACCGAGGTACAGCATGTGTGATAGTTACACCTATCACACGCGAGCCTATACATAAAACTGTGTGGGATGTACATACGAACAGAAACATTTTCCCTGGATTGACTGTGTGGGATGTACATACGAACGGAAACGATTTCCCTGGATTGACTGTGTGGGATGTACATAAGAACAGAAACATATTCCTTGGATTGACAGTGGGGAATGTACATAACAAATGGAAACGTTTGTTTGGGACTGACTGTGTGGGATGTACTTATGACCGGAACCGATTGGGCCTTTATAATTGTATTTGATCGCTCGCCCGTTGCACACGACCTCATTTTGCCAAGCGTGTGTGCCAGGAGAGCCTATTTCCGATGGTTTCTGGGTCGTGTGGGAAGGACCCCCCTATAGCCAACACTCACTAGGCGATGGTTTAAAATGCCGTCGTGGAAAGGGGTTAAAAACCATTTGTATAGAACCTCGTTGTACCCGTGTGTTATCTAGCTCTGCACTTGATTCATCTTCTGTTTTAAGTAAGCTTGCAACACCACCACCTGCTATTAATTATGATATGTCGCAAGTAATTGATGATGCTACTTCTGTTGTGAATGATGCTATTTGTGATGCTAGTACTTTGCTTGATGATACTATGCCACTAGGTGAATTTCTTGATGAACAACTTCCTAGAGCTAAAGAATTTGAGAATGCTGAAACTGATGAAATTATTGAAACTAAAAATTATGAAACACCCATTCCACCTATCTCTCCTAGATATGAGTTGCCTAAGATACATGAGGGTTATGTTATGGATGGAGAGATAGCTAGACAATTTCTTGCTTGTAATGATAGAGATGATCTTAAGAAATTACTATGTAAGATGAAAGAAAAATCTCTGAATGCTTGAATGAAATATGATCCTAAGTTAGCTACGTCACCTATCTTTGTTACTGATAAGGATTATGAATTCTCTGTAGATCCTGAGTTAATTACTTTGGTGGAATCTGATCCTTTCCATGTTTATGAATCTGAAACCGCTGTGGCACACCTTACTAAGTTGAATGATATAGCCACCCTATTTGCTCATGAGGAAAAAAATGCGCTACTACTATATTCTTAAGTTGTTTACTTTATCGCTAAAGGGTGATGCTAAGATATGGTTTAATACTCTTGCTCCTGGTTGTGTGCGTAGTCCCCAAGATATGATATATTACTTCTCTGAAAAATATTTTCCTGCTCATAAGATACAAGCCGCCTTACAGGAAATATTTAACTTTGTGCAAATTGAAGAAGAGAATCTCTCTCAAGCTTGGGGGAGGCTTATCCAATTACTTAATGCTTTGCCGATCATCCTCTCAAGAAAAATGAAATACTTGATATCTTTTATAACGGACTAACCGATGCTTCTATGGATTACCTAGCTAGTTGTGTTGGTTGTGTTTTTAGGGAACGAACTATTGAGCAAGCTGAAGAACTATTGAATAATATATTGCGGAATGATAATGATTGTACACTTCCTGAACCACCACCTAAACCAACTCCAAAGAGGAGAGGTATTCTATTTCTCAGTCCTGAATATATATATATGCAAGAGGCAAAGAAATCTATGGGAGAAAGGGTATTAAAGCTAAAGATGTTAAGAATTTACCACCTATTGAAGAAATACATGGACTTGACACCCCGACACAGGTAGCAGAGGTAAATTCTCTCATAAGATTTGATGAAGGTGATATTCTTTACAATAAATCTGCTAGTCAATGCTTGTATGAATTTGACAATTACATTATTAAGCAAGATCATTTTAATGTGTATGTTATGAAACAATTGAAACGTAATGCCTACATGATTGATCGCCTAAGTGACTTGTTGTTTAGAATTGCCAATGATGTCAAAGGTCTAGGAAAACATGCTTCTATGGTCCAAACTCAGTTAGAACAAGTTGCTAAGTCACGAAAGGATTTTCTTAATGAGATGAATAGTAATATGAAAGATCATGCTGTTAGAGTAATGACTAGAGGAGGTGCAATGACTCAGGAGCCACTATATACTGAAGGTCATCCTAAAAGCATTGAACAAGATTCTCAGAGAATTAATATTGATGCACCTAGTCCTTGTAACAAGAAAAGGAAAAAGAAAAATGATAGGAATTTGCATGCTTCTAGTGAACCAGAGGTAGAAAAACCTTCTGAGGATAGTAATGATGTTTCTATTTCTGATGCTCAGACACAATCTGGTAATGAACATTCACCTAGTGATAATCATAATTATAAAGATGATGTTCATGTTGATGCTCAAGACTCTACATTTTACTTTTAGTGATCCAAGATCACATTGAGTCCATAGGAAAAGCCAATACTATTAAAAGGGGATGAGGTGTTGCTTAATGGCTTACTTGCTCAAAATGCTTAGTGATATGCTCCAAAAACCCTCAACCACTTTCTCATATCCACATATGTCCCAAAACAAAAGTCAAACTCGGCCCCACCGAAACATTCTATCCGGCGCCACCGAGTTCAGATGACATAGCCACTGCCATAAACCCTAGTCATTTCGGTTTCACCGATAGGGATATCGGTCTCACCAAGATGGGATTGCAAACTCTTGTTTCCCTTCGTAACTTTTCGGTCCAACCGAGATGAGCGATCGGTCCCACCGAGTTCGCAATGCAAACTCTCTGTTTCCCCTTCGTAACGTTTCGGTCTTACTGAGATGAGCGAATCGGTCCCACCGAGTTTGCGTGACCAACTCTCTGGTTAGCTTATTACCAAAATTGGTCCCACCAAGTTTGTGTAATCGGTCTCACCGAGATTACGTTATGCCCTAACCCTAATCAAATCGGTCCCACCGAGTTGACATGTCGGTCCCACCGAAAAGCCTAACGTTCACATTTTGAACTGAATCGGTCTGACCGAGTTTTGATTCGGTCTCACCGAGTTTGGTGAATTGTGTGTAACGGTTAGATTTTGTGTGGAGTCTATATATACCCCTCCACCCACTCTTCATTCATGAGCAGAGCCATGAGAACATGCCTACACTTCCAGCATACATTTTCTGAGAGAGAACCACCTACTCATGTGTTGAGGTTAAGATATTCCATTCCAACCACATCAATCTTGATCTCTAGCCTTCTCCAAGTTGCTTTCCACTCAAATCATCTTTCCACCAAATCCAAATCTGTGTGAGAGAGTTGAGTGTTGGGGAGACTATCATTTGAAGCACAAGAGCAAGGAGTTCATCATCAACACACCATCTATTACCTTTTGGAGAGTGGTGTCTCCAATATTGGTTAGGTGTCACTTGGGAGCCTCCGTCAAGATTGTGGAGTTGAACCAAGGAGTTTGTACGGGAAAGGAGATCGCCTACTTCGTGAAGATCTACCCTAGTGCGGCAAGTCCTTTGTGGGCGATGGACATGGTGGGATAGACAAGGTTGCTTCTTCGTGGACCCTTCGTGGGTGGAGCCCTCCGTGGACTCGCGCAACTGTCACCCTTCATGGGTTGAAGTCTCCATCAATGTGGATGTACGATAGCACCACCTATCGGAACCACGCCAAAAATCTCCATGTCTACATTGCGTTTGCTCCTTCCAAACTCCTCCCTTTACCTTCATGTGCAATGTATTAAATTCCGCTGCTATACTCTTAGAATTGCATGTGTAGGTTGATTGCTTGACTTGTGCGAAGTTGCTAAAATCTGCCAAGACTTAAAATTGGGAAAAGGCTAGATTTTTATTTGGTCAAGTAGTCTAATCACCCCCCTCTAGACATACTTTCCATCCTACAAGTGGTATCAAAGCTTTGGTCTCCATTTTCCTTGATTTCCATAGCTTTTGGTGATCATAGCCTTGGTTTCACAACCTAGGAGAGTATGGCATCTAGCGAGGGAAATTATCACCTTAGAGGTCCTTACTTTGATGGTACTAATTTTGCTAGTTGGAAGCATAAGATGAAAATGCATATTCTTGGACATAACCCCTCCGTTTGGGATATTATGTGTATTGGCTTGCAAGGTGAATTCTTTGACGGGAGAGAACCAAACCGTGAAGCTACCGCGGAGGAGTTGAAGATGCTGCAATACAATGCTCAAGCTTGTGATATTCTCTAAACGGATTGTGCCCCGAAGAGTTCAACAAAATCATCCGTCTTGAGAATGCATAGGAGATTTGGGATACTTTGATTGATATGCACGAGGGTACCGACTCCGTCAAGGAATCCAAATTGGATGTGCTCCAAAGTCAGCTTGACAAGTTCAAAATGAAGGATGGTGAAGGTGTCGCTGAAATGTACTCTAGACTTGCTCTCATCACAAATGAGATTGCCGGCTTAGGAAGTGAAGAGATGACCGATAGATTCATCATCAAGAAGATTCTAAGAGACTTGGATGGAAAATATGATACCGTGTGCACATTGATCCAAATGATGCCCAATTACAAAGATCTCAAGCCAACGAAAGTCATTGGAAGAATTGTTGCTCATGAAATGTCACTCAAGGATAAGGAAGAGCTTCACAACAAGTCAAGTGGTGCTTACAAAGCTTCATGTGATGCTCCTACATCATCAAGTGAGAAACAAACCTTCAATGAAGAATTAAGCCTAATGGTGAAGAACTTCAACAAGTTCTACAAGAGTAGAAGCAAGGAAAGAAGTTCCAAGTCAAGGTCCTACAATGACAAAAGATCTTCTAGTCGTGAGCGTAATTGCTACAATTGTGGAAGACCACTACTCCAATGAGTGTACGGCTCCGTACAAAAGAAGAGAAGATTCACCCAAAAGAAGAAGTAGAAGAGAAGAATCACCACCTAGAGAGAGGAGGAGTAGAGATGATCGTTATGAAAGAAGAGCCTCTCGGAGAAGCAAGGATCTGGAAAGGAAGGACAAGTCATCGAGGAGCTACACAAAATGAAGACATCAAGCTCATGTTGGTGAATGGGTATCCGGCTCCGACTCTGACCATCACTCCGAAAGAAGTTATCACTCCGACTCTGAATATACTCAAGATGAAGGTGTTGCCAGTCTAGCACTTGTGTCAACCAACTCCTACGACATATTTGACTCTCCGAATGAAGGAATTGGAAGATGCTTCATGGCTAAAGGTCCAAAGGTATCACACCCCGAGTACGTTGATTTCAATAGTGATGAAGATGATTTGCTAGGTGATGACGATTTACTTGTTGACAACTCTAGTGATAAAAACTATGATGAACTTGCTATTAATCATGATAATCAAGATAAAACGAATGATGATGATAAGAAGGAGATTGAGCGACTAACTAAAGAACTAAACACTCTTAAGTTAGCTCATGAAACTACCTTGGAAGATCATCGAGAACTTTTAAAGACTCATGAGAAGTTGCGCTTTGAAAAGCTCAATCTTGAGCAAGAGCATGAGTTTTTAAAGGCCATCGATGATGATCTTCGCAAGAAAAGTTCTTCTTACATTGCCAAGCGTTTACTCTTGTCTACTTACATGCCACAAGTTAAATCTAGCAACAAGGGTAAGAAAGATTCTTCATCTAGTAGTAACAATAATCATGCTAAATCCAATGTTGTTGCTTCTAGTAGTTCTCTTGATTCGACTAATAATTCTCCTAGCCAAGTTACACTTGAGCAAGAAAATAGCTTATTGAAGGGAATTATATAGAAAGGTGTTTACAAGAGCCTTGCCAGAAGCAAGCAATTTGAGGAAATTATACGCAAGCAAGGAAGGCACCGGAAGAATCAAGGAATTGGTTTTGAACGAAAGTTCAATGCCAATGGAGTTGAGTGGGAAGAAGATCAATACCCAAGACGAAGTTTGTTCCTCAACAAGAGAAGTATGATCCTACTTCTTTCCATGGGACACAAGCTCAAGATGATCTGCCACCACAAGACCACAAGCAAAAATGCAAGGACAAGCTTCAAGAGGAGATTGATGCATTTGAAGAAGCTCCTAAGGCCTTGGTCAAGTGGGTTCCCAAGACTACATGAAGTTATACTTCATCAAGTACGACTACAACTCCAAGGATTCCCATCAAGATGATGTGGATCCCGAAGAAGAAGAACTAGAGAGTTCTTGAGGGTGACTCTGCCAACATACTTCTCTCATATCATTTTGGCAAGGACAAGTGCAAACAACTTCCACATCTTGCACTAGTTCAAGGAGTCACAACCCATCTTGTTGGTATGACAAGGGACAAGGTAACCTAATGTTTTCATGGACATCATCTTGTGTGTACATTACTCTATGTCTATGGATATCCTTGTTTGTTCCTTGTGGGACTAACCCGTGTAGGTATTGAAAATGCAACTCACTCCAATGGATTGCTCTGAATGATCTACATCAACATCGAGCGTACACATCTTCAACACCTACATGAAGTCATCATCGACAAAACCCAAGGTTAGTTCATCCCTCTTAGGGGGGATATCACATCTAGGGGGAGCTTTACTCAAATCAATTGAGCTAAAGCAACTCTAGTGGTGTGAACACAACAATGCTTTATGTAAAAGTGGTAACCCCACTTGTGCTTAAACGATGAGTATGACCTATGATCAAATGTTCTCATTTGACTCCTAAGTCAATATACTCATATATAGATGACCTAGTCATCGCCAATTGCTTGATAGATGCTAGAGTGTTTGTGCATGCTTTGTCACATATTTCATTTGCCATTTTATTGTGTGAGCATGTTGAATGCATATTTTCCTCATTCGAGGACATCCACTTGTTGTTTTGATTGGTTGGTTTTTTCTTTTTTGCCAAGTGGATGGACAAGAATGCCTAAGAACTCCCTCTAGCTATCTATGCTTTTCTCATCTCAAACTCTACTCGTGCTACATCACAAAGTTAGATCAAGTCAGATTCGAACCACTCTGTGTGAGGAGCACTCGGAGTCCCGGATTCGTCATAGGTTTAAACTTCCAAAACCTCTTTCTGCATTTCGGTTTGACCGAGTCATCCAGTTCGGCCACACCGAGTTCACTAAGTTGATCTAGGTTTTCCATCTCGGTGCAACCAATTTGAACTTTTCGGTCACACCGAGTTGCAGTAACGGCTTGTGATTCTGCATCTCGGTGCCACCGAGTTGTTCCACTCGGTCACACCGGCAGGGTCGGGATATATATATATCCACGAGTGAGATTTTGGAAAAAAATTCAAAAGCCCTCAGCCCGCGCGTATCCTGCTCTGCCTCCTCGGGTCTTCGGATCGTCTTCTCGCCGCCAGCGACCTCCCGCCGCTGGTTTCCGTCGCCGTCAACGGAATTCTGCTCCGCCGTTGTCGCTGTAGCAAACTCTCGTCGAACTAGGGTATGGGTTCGATGTTTTGTGCTATTTCCTTACTCGGATTCCTAGCACATTGCTTTGCCATGATCATAACCACATATGAGAGCAATCCATCCAGAGAAAACATCCTTTAGGTTAGGTTTGATTCGAAAATTTAGGGTTAGGTTTCTGCCGAACTCATCTTGGACCGACCGAGTTGTAAAAATCGGTCTCACCGATTTGACTTAGGCCATTGCACATGGATTTTTCGGTCTGACCAAAAATTGCAAATCGGTGTGACCGAGTTCAACTCTCTGTGAAACCCTGGCAATCTCGGAGCCACCAAACTGTGACTCGGTCTGACCGAGTTCAATAGTTTAGGTTCCAAAAGTTGCTTCGGTGTCACCGAGTTTAACGAATCGGTAGATCCGAAATGCTTTTAGCGGAGAACGAAAACTAATTTTTTGACTCATATGTTTTGCAAAAACTCTGCACTTTGTGATGCTCATCTTTTCTACCCCATCTATAACTATTCACAGGGTTTGCTGTCAGATTGCCTGCCAAGATGTCTGACCAGAGTGACAGCCAGAACAGATCTGAAGAGAAAGTGCATATGAGTGAGGGAACTAGTCCCTCAAGAAGCTATGATGAGGGCAGCAGGAGCACACCAAGTAACTTACCCAAAGCAGCCACCAGATCAAGGAAGAAGAGAACCTCAAATTCAAAGGATGAGGATTATGTGGCTACTGAAGAAGAAGTGAGATCAAAGAAGAAAGTCTTGAAGAAGGAGTATGGCACAGCTGCTGCAACCAAGCCAGGACTGAACAAGAAGGCACCAGCAAAAAGAGTTCCTATATATGTCCAAGGCCAGATCCTCCACTCATGAAACTTCCAAGCCAAGGAAAGTTCCAACAGGAGAAACCATGCAGTTCACTATAGAACAGTCAGATGATGATGTGGCTAGAGACAAGAAGAAGAAAAGGGCAAGAACCACTACAGCAAAAGTTGTTGGAAAGTCAACCATGGTGAGAGATACAGAAGAGGAAGAGGATGCTACTCCAACACCCAAGTCTCAGAAACTCATGGGGGATGCTATCAAGTTAGTGGCTGCAACATCAAAGCCCAAAACTGCTCCCAAAGCAACAGCTCAAGCTCAGAAGCCTTCTAAGCCAAAGAGAAGCACCAGAAACATTCCTGCTGAGAGAAGAACAAGGCCTCAGTGCCTAAAGTTGAAGAAGAGGATGATGAAGCCCTAGTGCTGAGAAGACTGAAGCCAAAGATTCCAGACCACAATGACACTCATCCAGTGGCTGATGAGATGCACATCAAGAAAGATACTGGATTGAGACTTTGGAGACAGTCTGATCCATATGCTATGAGGAGGAGAACTTCTGTGGACTACAGATTCCACACCAAAGAACAACAAGATTTCTATGAGACTATTCTGCTTGAGAAGAAGCCAATTGTCGGTGATATGAAGTGGGTTGATTGGGAATACATAGATGAGAATGAAGATCACTTCCCAGGTGTACATGAAATTTTCAAAGCCTGTGGAGTTGACAAATTTGTTGGACAGAAGCTCACCAAATGGAATGATGAGCTGATCATGCAATTCTACTCCACTGCTCATTTCTATCCAGATGGAAGGATAGTGTGGATGTCTGAAGGTACAAGGTACCAATCAACTGTAGAAGAATGGGCCAAGCTGATCAATGCCCCAGAAGAGCATGAAGATGATTTGGATGTGTATGCCAAGAAGAATAAAGACCACAACTCTATGGCAAATATGTACAAAGAGATCCCAGATAAAGCTTTACAGACACACAAATTTGGATCTATACACAATTTGTTGTCTGGTCTGCCTACTATCAACACGATCTTAAGGCATACTCTACTACCCAAATATGGAGATCACAATATGATTAGAGGGCATTCCATCAACTTGCTGCAAATCTTTGATGTTCCTAAAAAATTCAAGGTCATGAGTCTGATTGTGGAGACAATCAAGAGGACAACTGCTGACCAGAAAAGATCTTGTGGGTATGCTCCACATATTCAGGTGCTCATCAACTCAAAGATGGGCACAGGTACTTACTTGTTGGATAAGGAGCATTTACCCTTGCACCCAGATTTTGAAGACAACACAGTGGTGATGAATGAGGATGAACCTTCATCAGTGCAAGCACAAGAAAAGAGAGCTAAAGCAAAGGCAGAGAAAGCTGCAAAGATGCCAAGTATTAAGGAGGCATCTGAAGTGTTCCTGAAGAGCAAAAAAGATCAACTAGCCTATCTGATTCAAGCTACATTGAGGATTGAGAAGGGCTTGGCCACCCTGACTCAGAATCAGGAGAGCTTGGAGAGGATCATAGAGACCAAGTTTTATGATCTTGATCTGAAGGTCACTGAGATTCATACAGGAGTTGAGCAGCTCCAGGAGGAAGCCAAGGAGAAGAGAGGACAAGATACAACAAATGCTTTTTGGCGAGTGCCCAGAGGACAGAGGTCAGCTGCAGTGCCAGTACCAAATACGAGAGCTACATCATCTGCACCAGCAGCAACAGCTTCTGTGCCACCTCCAGCAGCCACTCCATCAGCTCCAACTACATCAACTGATGCCTTCGTCCTTGGAATTCTCTCTACACCACCTCCCGAAGACCAAGCTTGAGAGACGCATAACACTATGCATTTTCGAACTTTTTGGTAACTTGTTGCCAAAGGGGGAGAAATGTATAGATCATAGGCTTCGAGAGAGAGAGAGTGTTTTTCTTCTTTGTCTCTATTTCTATTTGGTTGAACTTTATTGCATGCTTGTTTGATACCCTATGTCCTTGTGTGCGATACTTGTATGATCAAGTGTTTGATCATATGCTACTTTAATGCTTGCTTGGATGATACTATCTTTTATATCCATATAACATCATTCACTTTGCTTGGTGATGAGTGCATGCTATTAATTTCTATAATTTTGCATGCTTTTAATTTCTATCATTTTGAGCGCTCCACCAAGATGTATGTGATATGGAAGAGTAACCCATGATCCTAATCGATTGTGCATTGGCATTCAAAAGCAAATTTTAAATAATGCACAAATTTAGGGGGAGCTCTTGCTTATCACATACTTCTCAAAGCGACGATGTATTTCAATCTTATTATCATTTGTCGAAGCTTTGATCTATATGTTGTCATCAATTAGCAAAAAGGGGGAGATTGAAATTGCAACTATCCCTGGATGGTTTTGGTAATTATTAACAACATATAGCTCATTGAGCTATTGCTATTTCAAGATAAATATTTCAGGAAAGCTCAATGATTGGCATGGCATGGATTAGGAATGTGGACCCCTCAAAATGCTAAGGACACATATTGGCTCAAGCTCAAGACTCTACATTTCACTTTTAGTGATCCAAGATCACATTGAGTCCATAGGAAAAGCCAATACTATTAAAAGGGGATGAGGTGTTGCTTAATGGCTTACTTGCTCAAAATTCTTGGTGATATGCTCCAAGAACCCTCAACCCCTTTCTCATATCCACATATGTCCCAAACCAAAAGTCAAACTCGGCCCCACCGAAACATTCTATCCGGCGCCACCGAGTTCACGTGACATAGCCACTTCCACAAACCCTAGTCATTTCAGTCTCACCGATAGGGATCTCGGTGTCACCGAGATGGGATTGCAAACTCTCTATTTCCCTTCGTAACTTTTCGGTCCAACCGAGATGAGCGATCGGTCCCTCCGAGTTCGCAATGCAAACCCTCTGTTTCCCCTTCGTAACGTTTCGGTCTTACCGAGATGAGCGAATCGGTCCCACCGAGTTTGCGTGACCAACTCTCTGGTTAGCTTATTACCAAAATCGGTCCCACCGAGTTTGTGTAATCGGTCTCACCGATATTACGTTATGCCCTAACCCTAATCAAATCGGTACCACCGAGTTGACATGTCGGTCCCACCGAAAAGCCTAACGTTCACATTTTGAACTGAATCGGTTTGATCGAGTTTTGATTTGGTCTCACCGGGTTTGGTGAATTGTGTGTAATGGTTAGATTTTGTGTGGAGGCTATATATACCCCTCCACCCACTCTTCATTCGTGAGGAGAGCCATCAGAACATGCCTACATTTCCAGCATACATTTTCTGAGAGAGAACCACCTACTCATGTGTTGAGGTCAAGATATTCCATTCGAACCACATAAATCTTGATCTCTAGCCTTCTCCAAGTTGCTTTGCACTCAAATCATCTTTCCACCAAATCCAAATCTATGAGAGAGAGTTGGGTGTTGGGGAGACTATCATTTGAAGCACAAGAGCAAGGAGTTCATCATCAACACACCATCTATTACCTTTTGGAGAGTGGTGTCTCCTAGATTGGTTAGGTGTCACTTGGGAGCCTCCGTCAAGATTGTGGAGTTGAACCAAGGAGTTTGTACGGGCAAGGAGATCGCCTACTTCGTGAAGATCTACCCTAGTGAGGCAAGTCCTTTGTGGGCGATGGCCATGGTGAGATAGACAAGGTTGCTTCTTCGTGGACCCTTCGTGGGTGGAGCCCTCCGTGGACTCACGCAATCGTTACCCTTCGTGGGTTGAAGTCTCCATCAACGTGCATGTACGATAGCACCACCTATAGGAACCACACCAAAATCTCCGTGTCTACATTGCGTTTGCTCCCTCCAAACTCCTCCCTTTACCTTCATGTGCAATGTTTTACATTCCGCTGCTATACTCTCAGAATTGCATGTGTAGGTTGATTGCTTGACTTGTGCAAAGTTGCTAAAATCTGCCAAGACTTAAAATTGGGAAAAGGCTAGATTTTTATTTGGTCAATTAGTCTAATTACCCCCCCTCTAGACATACTTTCGATCCTACAGAACCTAATAATGATGCTGAAATAGAACTTGTTGTTGATCTTGATAACCCACCTCTTAGAAATAAACGTTATGGTAAAAGATATTTCATTGCTAGAAAACATGGTAAAGAAAGAGAACCATGGGTTCAGAAACCCATTCCTTTCCCAACTAAACCATCTAAGAATAAGGATGAAGAAGAATTTGAACACTTTGCTGAAATGCTTAGGCCAGTCTTTTTGCGTACTCGTTTGACTGATATTTTGAAGATGGTCCCATATGCTAAGTATATGAAATATATTGTCACTAATAAAAGAAAGTTACCTGAAGCTGAAATTTCCACCATGGTTGCAAACTATTCTTTTAAGGATGGAGTACCTAAGAAATTAGGAGATCCAGGAATACCCACTATACCCTGCTCCATTAAAAGAAACTATGTTAAAACTGCTTTATGTGATTTAGGAGTTGGTGTTAGTGTTATGCCTTTCTCTCTATAGAAGACTTGATTTGAATAAGCTCACACCTACTGGAATATCTTTGCAAATGGCTGATAAATCTACTGCTATACCTATTGGAATTTGTGAGGCTATGCCGTTGTAGTTGCAAATGTTAGTATCTTGACAGACTATACTTGATATGCCCGAGGATGACAACATGTCAGTTATCCTTGGTAGACCCTTCTTGAATACTACAGGGTCTGTTATTGATTGCAACAAAAGCAAGGTCACTTTTCATATCAATGGTATTGACCATACGATACACTTTCCAAAGAAGCAATTTAAAGTGAATGGTATTAATGTTATTTAAAAGGCTCCAACAATTACTATTGGAAGTTCTCAACTCCCTCTTTCTTGGGGATATAACCCCATGGTATGACCCCTCCGTTTAGGGCCGGGTTATCTAGTGGCGGCTTAAAAAGTAAGGTCCGACATGGGTTGTGGTGACTAAGACCTCAAGGCCCATGAGGCGACTCATAGAGTGGGCCGGCTTGTGGCCCGGTGCCTAAGGCGGTGGCTCATCGAAGGACGCCGCAATTTCCTTGCTTTGGAAGCAAGACGAGTAGGAAACAGATTAGGGCACAAGCTGTAGTATGATCCGGACTCTGTTGTAAGCTTAGGGCTTCGACCTGTATATAAAGGCGAGCCCTTGAGGCAGAAAGACTAAGTTACAAGCTCTCGTGTACTCGGATAGCCAGGTCGCAATCTTGTAGTCGAGATCATCATCATTTCAATCAAGCAGGAAGTAGGCTATTACCTCCATCGAGAGGGGCGGAACCTAGGTAAATCCTTGCCTTTCGATTCCGATCAACCCTGTTCAAGCTACTACCTCACGGCGATGGCCTCACGACTAAGTCCTTTCACGACGACATATGCCGTGACAAAACCACGACAGTTGGTGCCCACCATGGGGCTATCGCTTGGTGGTGTTGAGTGATTGGAGGGAGCTCTCCCAGGGATAGAAGGATACGCGATCGGCCGCATGACCAAGAGTCACCGCGGCAAGCTCTACATTGACGATTCAGGCTGGGGCCCCGAGGCTGACTCAATCGAGTACAGGTACCGCGTCCCCTTTGGCAAGATCCACGCCTTGATCGGCAAAATTGGTAAACCAGGACCCGAGCCGGACATCTGCGCCGACATTGTCGAGATAGCTCGGCGCTCGTAACCTGCCCGTTCTCAAGCCGACTAGAATCATGTTTTTGTTGGCTTCACCCAGGGGGCCAATCTCGTGTATAATTCCGCGTCTGGCGGAGACACCCTTGTCTACTCCAACGGTGAGTCATTAGTCAGGGACATCGAGTCGATCCGCCCGCTGTACGACGGTAGACTTGGGGGCTGCTCTGATGACGAGCCGGTCCTGGACGATCACGATCCGCCCGCTGGACCACCATCTACATGGCACGCACTGCACCGACCCCCAATTCTACTGTAGCAGGCACCATGGAAGGAACCGACACTTCAGCAGCTGATCCAAGTTCGTCTGTGTCGGTGTCAAAACCGGCAGATCTCGGGTAGGGGGACCAAGCTTTTCGTCCAAGGATCAATGGGAACACGGTGTTTACCCAGGCTCAGGCCCTCTCAAAGGAGGTAATACCCTACATCCTGCTTGATTGTATTCGACGAGTATCGGGGTTACAAGAGTTGATCTACCTCGAGATCGTAATGGCTAAACCCTAGCAGTCTAGCTTATAATTATTTTGATGCCCTCTGCGGTCTAACCCCTCCGGTTTATATAAACACTGGAGGGGCCTAGGGTTATACAAAGTCACTTCATAGGAAAGGAGTATTACACCCGGACACCAAACTTGCCGTTCTACGCACATAGGAGTCCTACCCAGACACGGGAGGTGGTCTTCTGCTTCGTCTTCATGACCCATCAGCCCGACCCATATCGAATAAGTCGGACACCTGAGGACCCCCGAATCTAGGACTCCCTCGGTAGCCCCCGAACTTGCCTTCAATGACGATGTAGTATCCGGCTTATGTCTTCGGCTTGGCAAGGCGGGTTCTCCATCATACTCCGGATTGACGACAGTCTGGTTTTGACCTCCATGTTCTGCCTTTACGATTCCTTCCTGTCATCGCCTCGATTTCTATGCGTCGGGCGTATGCGAATGGTTCTTATTTTTCGCAAATAAGCCCCTTACCATGTAAGGGAGGCATCTACATAAGGAGGTTAGATCCCCAAATGCCATCCCACATCGCGCAAGGAGCATAGGAGCAAACCACGAAAAACTTCAACACATGGCGAGTGCTCCCAGCTCTTCTTCGCGCCCTCATGGCCCTCAAGAGGGTGATTGGCGAAGTTGCTCAGTGTCTCACCTTCAGCTGAAGCGACTTTAGATATAGGGATATCTCCCTCCCGCAGATCTAGTGTCCGTACGGGCGGGATTGGCCTCGATTGGCAATGATGTGCTAGCAGAGAATTTTCCCAACCCCAACAAGGAGGAGAGGGTGTGCTTCGTCTTGTTTCTTCTGCGGGGCTTAGGATTCCTAATCCACCCCTTCCTTGGAGGTCTATTGGAATTCTACGGGATCCAGATGCACAACCTCACACCGGGTTCCATCCTGCACATCTCAGGTTTCGTCGCTCTCTGCGAACTATTTTTAGGATGCGATGTTCATTTTGAACTATGGAGAAAGTTCTTTTGCCTCATCCCTTGTCATCAAGGGGGTTCCATATTTGAAGTGGGCGGCTCCGTAGTATGGCGCATAGCCGGATCAGGTTACCTCATTGGAACTCCCAAGAAGGAATCCCGAGAATGGACTTCGGAATGGTTTTATATTGAGGAGGTTCCCCTTCCGGACCCAGTTCGGCGTGGACTTCCCTAATTCTCCAGTGCTCCTTTGAAGAAACGCCTCAATTGGCGCCCCCGGAGTCCCAAGGAAGAAGATAGTGCGGAAGTAAAGAGGTTGTTCAGCAAGGTCGGGTTACTTGCCCATTCCGAACTCTCGATAATCGAAGTTATGGCCATCGCGATAAAGCGATGCATCCAGCCACTTCAGTGCAGAGTGACCCCTTTATGGTGTTACAATGGAAAGGACGACGCATCTCGTTATAAGCGCGAGGGCCCGGATACCCGAGCCGCTCTGGCCGCCATTCTGGCGGATCTTTATAAGGGGGAGAAAGAAGAACTCACCCGTTTAAATTGTCGGGAAGGTTTTTCCATGTATAGCCCCATTGAATGGGTAAGATTTTGATTATCAGCATTGTTCTACCTCATTATCGAGGTATGCTAATCAAATTGCTCTGGTCGTCTTAAAACAGACATGGAGGAAGGTGGTCAAAAATGTTCATTGCCCCTCCCCACAACCAGAGGATTATGCTCGCAATGAAGACCTCGGCCTCTGCGAGGATCCGGATATATTTATAGACTTTGATGATGGAGTCTTTTATCAAGCGAGCATTGACGGCTCCGAAGTGGCTATTATGGCCGACTACCCCGGCATTCTCCCTTTCTCTACTGTAAGTACTTGGAAATCGTCCTTAAAAAATGAGCCCTCCACTTGCGTCTCACCCATCACACTGAATCGTGCTTCATAGGATCGGCGCTCAGCGAGCCGCATTCCATCGAGGGCGGTCTCTAGGAAGGCAGCATCTACGCAGGGAGAACCTTCCAAACAAAAGGAAACCAGGAGCGTCGTCGAGCCTCCTCCTTCATCAAAGAGGTATAACTTTCGACATGTGCCTAGGAATAAGACCAGATTTTCATATGTCTTCTCCCATCTTATTTCAGGAGGAGCACACGGCAAACCGTGTCCAAACGTCCACTTAGGCAATCATCAGCTAATCCAGCTCCGGGCTCATCAACCAGGACAAGAGCCAATATGGATGTAGCGCCTAATCATCCACCTCATGAGGATTCAGATGACGTATCCATCACAAATTCCGAAGTGGAGAGTGTGATGAATCATCGGTGGCTAAAAGAGACCATGCATGCTCCAGTTTTTACCGAGCGAAAATCCGTTGCCCTCAGCTCCGTGGATGCATATATCCGAGCTTCCCGGGATAGACTTGCCGGAGTTTCTCACCTGTTTTCAAAAGATATGCAGGTAATAGTTTGTGTAAATTTAATAGATATATGCCAGTAGCCCCCGAGACATGAAGCGGTTAGACAAACTGATTTAAGGATCGTTATGACCGCAGGTTCTCAAAGAGAAAAACAACACGCTGTCTCAGGAGCTTGAAACGAACCGGACACAGCTAAATGCCGCCACCACAGAGCTAGAGGAAATGAAGAAAGTCATGATGACCATTGATCAAAATAACAAACTGGAGGAGGAAAAGGATAAGCAAGCCGAAGAGATAAAGAGCTTAAAAGATCAACTATCGGATGCACAAAAAGAGAATAGAAAGCTTAAAAGCGGCATATTTGGTATGACCTTTGAACCATCTAGTCGACTCATATTGTCCGGTAATTCGGAGTGTTATAATACTATTCTTGCATGTCTGTTAACCAGGCGTCATGAAGAAGAAGTGTCCGGATTCCGAGGCGACATTCTAAAAGAGCTAGTCGTAGTGCATGAGCGGGCCCGGAAAGCCATGAAGAGTATGGTCAAAGCCTTATGGCCATACGATACCCCTCCAGAAAGTATGTAGGAGTTGGCAAACCTGTTCAAAGGTTCCCGGTGCCGTTTTGAGGTATGGAAGGCGTCAGCATACCGTGAAGGTGCACGAGAGGCATGGGCGATGGTGAAAACATGCTACACCGGGCTCGATCCGAATCATGTGGCCTGAGTTGGACCTCAGGGACCGGACGGAAAAGAGATTCCTGTGAACTTGGTTGATGACCAAGTGATGATAGCTGCAAAATATTCGCAAGGAGACTGCAACTTAAGCAGTCTTATAGATGACATAGAGAAAGAGTAGGCGTTCAATTCGATGTATCAATGTACTTTATCATCGAACTTATCTCCAATCGAACTTGTTCAAAATTTGTCGTCGCAGGCTTCAACCTCCGAACCAAGAAGTTGGAGTGTTTCCAGATACCATGTTCGAATGTAATAAGCATTCATTATGTCCGGAAACCAGGCAATCTGGTCATATTGCTCAAGCAGACAAAATTTGTTCGGGGAGTTATGTTATATTACTATTTAACATAAGAAACATCTGCCAGGGAAATAGTTCCGTTAAGGGTTCCTTCCCCTGGGGCAGCATGCTTAATTATGCATGCCTAGGCTTTGATCCGAAAGATAGAATTATGGGTAGCCTATCCCTTATTTTTTAGAAGAATGATATGAACGTAAATAATCTGTTGTTGCTTGCTGACCAATTATACCCTTAAGAATGCTAGCTTTCGGCTTCACCCGTCTGAGGTACAGATTTGGACCCGGTTGTAACAATCGCAGAGGTGCTCCCTTTACGCCCTAGCCGAACAATCGGGAACGTAGGGTATAAACACAGGAGTGAAGCAACCCAACTTGGCAAAAAATTAAGTCATAGAGGTGCATATAATGGCAAAAGATGTATAGAACAAACGACGTAAACAATGTAAGCAACAAGCTTTTAGTAATAAGCTTCGTCAAAGAAGCCCCCAATTATAGTGGGGTGTGTATGTTTAAAGATGTGTACCCCTAACAGTTCGGTAGATCCGAACACTCCTTGGGATATTAAAAGGAAAAATAAAAAAGGAGAGGAGAAAAAGGAACCTAGTCAAAGTAAAAAAAAAGGTGCTTCCGAACTATCTGTATAATCGTCGGAGCCGAGCAGCGTTCCATGGGTTCGGCTCAAGGCGGTTATCCGATGCATTACGAAGGCGATAGGCTCCTCCTGTGAGAACTTCATCGACAATGAAGGGGCTCTCCCATCGTGGTTTGAGGTTATCCATTTTCTTCTCCGAGATACGCAAGACGAGATCGCCAATGTTGTATGTCTTGGCCCGCACTTCTCTGCTTTGGTATCGCCTGGCCTGTTGTTGGTAAAATGCGGAACGAGCTTGTGCGATATCGCGCTCCTCTTCGAGGCTGTCTAGGTCATCCTGCCGATTGAGCCCGGCTTCTCGCTCTTCGTACATGCGCACTCGAGGTGAGTCATGAATAATGTCGCAGGGCAGGATAGCTTCTGCGCCATACACCATGAAGAAAGGTGTGTATCAGGTTGTTCGGTTAGGTGTAGTCCGCAGCCCCCATAGTACAGAATCGAGTTCCTCAACCCAGTGCTTGTCTGACTCCCTTAGGGAGCGCACCAGTCGGGGTTTAATGCCGCTCATTATCAGGCCATTGGCCCGTTCGACCTAACCGTTTGTTTGTGCATGATAGACGAATGCATAGTCGAGCTTAATGCCCAATTTAGCACACCAGTTTTTCACCTCATCGACCGTAAAATTGGAGCCATTATCAGTGATGATGCCGTGCGGGACACCGTAGCGGTGTACCACACCAGATATAAAGTCAATCACTGGCCCTGCTTCAGCCCTTTTTACTGGTTTGGCCTCTATCCACTTAGTGAATTTATCCACCATAACTAGTAAATATTTCTTTTTGTGGCTTCCCCCTTTAAGGGTCCGACCATATCGAGCCCCCAGACCGTGAAGGGCCAAGTGATGGGGATTGTTCTTAAAGCAGTGGGAGGCATATGACTTTGATTGGCGAAAATCTGACATCCCACACAACGTTGAACAAGGGCTTGTGCGTCTGCTCGGGCCATTGGTCAGAAAAATCCTGTCCGGAAGGCCTTGCTTACGAGTGCTTGAGCTGCAGCATGGTGGCTGCCCAGACCAACATGTACTTTAGCCAATAGTTATCGTCCCTCCTCTTCGGAGATGCACCTTTGGAGAACTCCGGTAGTGCTTTTCTTGTACAGCTCACTTTCGTGAACTTTGTAGGCTTTAGAACGTCGAACTATGCGACGGGCCTCATTTTGATTGTCAGGAAGCTCCTTCCTATTAAGGTATGCCAGGAAGGGTTCGGTCCAAGGAGCAATAACGGCCATGATCTCATGAGTAGAGGGCGTTATTTCAGTATCCGAACCCCCGATGATATCTGTATTGTGCTCGGCTACTGGGGGCGTGATTAGGTCCTTATTGGCATCTCCACTCTCGTCCTGCCATACCACGGTTGGCTTTAAGAGCCTTTCCACAAAGGTATTAGGCGGGAAGGGGTCGCGCTTGGTGCCCATGCGAGCAAGTATATCCGCTGCCTGGTTACTGTCTCGAGCAATGTGATAAAATTCAGGCCCTTTGAACCGAGCCAATATTTTTAATATGGCGTTTCGATATGCACCATTTTTGGATCTTTTGCATCGAACTCTCCGTTTACCTGAGATATTGAGAGGTTTGAATCACCGTGCACCTCTAGGCATTGTATGCCCATGGAGACAGCCATGCGGAGACCATGTAGAAGTGCCTCATATTCAGCTGCATTATTGGAGTCCGTATACATGATTTGCAACACGTAGCGGACTGTGTCCCCCGTAGGGGATGTCAAGATGACGCCAGCCCCCAGTCCAGCTAGCATTTTAGAGCCGTCGAAGTACATTATCCAGTTGGAGTAAGAACTGTACTGTTTAGGGAGCTCGGCTTTCGTCCACTCTGCAACGAAGTCGGCCATCACCTAAGATTTAATAGCTCGGCGTGGCTTGTATGTTATCTCAAACGGTAAGAGCTCGATGGCGCATTTAGCTATGCGGCCGGTGGCGTCCCAGTTGTTTATGATGTCGTTAAGTGGTACTTCGGATGCCACCGTGATCGAACAGTCTGGAAAATAGTGCCGGAGTTTTCGGGATGCCATAAAGACCGCGTAAGCTATCTTTTGGTAGTGAGGGTATCGGGACTTGCATGGTGTAAGGACCTCCGATACGTAATAGACTGCTTTTGGATGGGGAATTTATGTTCCTCATCCCCTCGCTCGACGACGAGTACAACGCTCACTACTTGGTGAGTTGTGGCGATATAAAGCAACATAGGCTCGCCAACACTTCGGGCGGCTAGGATTGGGTTGCCCGCTAATAAGGTTTTTATT
Source organism: Aegilops tauschii subsp. strangulata (assembly GCF_002575655.3). Lineage (NCBI taxonomy): Eukaryota > Viridiplantae > Streptophyta > Magnoliopsida > Poales > Poaceae > Aegilops > Aegilops tauschii. Next base: position 436,519,192 of record NC_053041.3, on the reverse strand, counting down.
TATTCCAATTCGGCTGTGGCCGCTTTCGTCCATTCGAAGCTGTCGGTGCGTCTAAGAAGTTTATAAAGTGGTAATGCTTTTTCCCCTAATCTGGAGATGAAGCGGCTCAATTTCTCCACGCATCCTGCTAGCTTTTGGACCTGCTTTAAGTCTGTTGGTGTAGCCAATTGCGACAAGGCTCGAATTTTAGCTGGGTTTGCTTCAATTCCTCTATGGGAGACAATCAACCCTAGTAGCTTTCCGACTAGAACGCCGAAGACGCATTTTTCCGGATTGAGCCGTATGTCGTATGTTCGGAGGTTGTCAAATGTGAGGCGGAGGTCATCCACCAATGATTCAACGTGTTTGGTCTTGATGACTACGTCGTCCACATATGCTTCAAATGTCTTGCCAATTTGTTTTTCCAAGCATGTTTGAATCACGCATTGGTAAGTGGCACCAGCGTTTTTAAGCCCAAAGGGCATAGTGTTGAAACAGAAAGGCCCGTACGGGGTGATGAATGCCGTCGTGGCTTGCCCGGATTCCTTCATTTTAATCTGATGGTATCCGGAGTAAGCATCAAGGAAACACAGTGAGTCGTGTCCCACGATTGCATCAATGATCTGGTCAATGCGGGGCAACGGGAAAGGGTCTTTAGGGCAAGCCTTATTAAGGTCTTTGAAATCGATACAAAGGCACCAAGATTTATCCTTCTTCGGCACCATGACCAAGTTGGCTAGCCAATCCGAGTGTTTGATTTCTCTGATGAACCCGGCCTCAAGTAATTTGGCTAGCTCCTCCCCCGTAGCTTGTCGTTTGGGTTTGGAAAATCGCCGCAGTGTTTGTTTGACTGGTTTGAACCCTTTATTATGTTGAGGCTGTGTTCGGCCAGTCTACGTGGGATCCTGAGCATGTCCGAAGGGTGCCAGGCAAAGATATCCCAATTTTCACGTAGAAACGCACGTAAGGCAGCGTCTACCGTTGGATCTAGCTATGCTCCGATGGAAGATGTTTTATTAGGATCCGTCAGGTGCACTTGAAATTTAACTATTTCATCTACCGGCTTGAAAGAGGTGGATTTAGGTCTCTTGTCGAGAATCACATCATCCTTGTCCACCGTGGATCGTAGGGTGGTTAGTTCCTCAGCCGCGAAGGCTTCGGATAGTGACTTAAGATCCAAGGATGTGGTTTTGTTTTCGGCGCGGAGTGCCTTATCCGGATCGCTCGTAAATGTGATTATACCATTGGGTCCTAGCATTTTAAGCTTCATGCACCCATAATGGGCTACGGCTTGGAAGCGTGAGAAGGCGTCCCGTCCTAGAAGGGCGTGGTATCCGCTATTGAAGGGAGCAACGTGGAAGAGCAACTCTTCGGACCTGTAATTTTCAGGCATGCCGAATACTACATCAAGTTTAATTTTCCCCAAACATCGTGCTTCTTGACTGGGGATGATGCCTCGAAAGGTGGTACTGCTTTGCTCGATGCATGTTCTGTCAACCTGCATCTTATCGAGCGTGTCCTCGTAAATGAGGTTAAGCCCACTGCCGCCGTCCATGAGCACTTTTGTAAGCTGGAAGCCGTCCACAATGGGGTTTAGTACTAAAGAGGCGGGTGCTCGGACTTATCGGGCCCTTGGATAGTCGTCAGCGTTGAAGGTTATTGCCGCGTCGTTCCACGGGCTCACTGCGATTACTTGGTGGACTTCGGCGAGGTCGCGAAGTGCCCTCTTACGCCAATTATTTGAAGAGAAAATCTCAAAGACCATAAGGACATTAAAATTTTCATCCTCCGGAGAGTGCTTCTCTGGAGTGGCGGTGGTGAGGATGGTCTCCCCACTTTTAGCTACTTGCCGGAGTACCCAATATGCTCGAAGGCTGTGAGTTGAGTCTGTGCTTGTCGCTGCATGTATCAGACAGGGCTTGTCGAGGAGTTCGTCAAGAATGGACATGTATCCCGAAACAGGTTTGTTTTTCTTGCCAACGGGCTTGTGGTCGGATGCCTCGTGAGGATGTATCCGTTTTGCCCGGGCAGTACACTGCTTGAAGGCAGCAGGTTCCAATTGGGTTTTCTGGGCCTTCCATGTGCATTCCATCGCGAAGTACTTCTGTACTACATGCAATAGTTCTGTGAAACTCTGTATGTGGCGGCAGTCGAGGGCATTCCGAATTCCTTCGTTGGTACAATTGCGATGAAAGACTGAGACCGCATCGTCATCGCAGGAATCTTTAATCTTGTATTCGACGAGTAGGAATCTGGCCCAAAAGTGATGGACCATTTCCTGAGGTTGCTGCCATACATACATCAGGTCATATATGTCTGGAGGGCCTGGTTTACTTGGAGAGTATTGATTGTGGTGGGTGGGTGGGCTAAAACTCGAATCCTGACCCAAAATTGTATCCGGAGTTTGTAAAATCTCTGAGGATACCAATTCGGGTCCGGGAAGATCCAAGTGCTCCCCGGACTCTATGTCCGACTCTGAGTTCGGGGGGTGCTCAAGTGTGTATATAAACCGGAGGGATTAGACCGTAGAGGGCATCAGAGTAATTATAGGCTAGACCGCTCGGGTTTAGCCATTACGATCTCGAGGTAGATCAACTCTTTTAACCCCTATGCTCATCGAATACAATCAAGCAGGACATAGGGTATTACCTCCTTTGAGAGGGCCCGAACCTAGTGAAACAACATGTTCCCATTGTCCCTTGTTACCATTGATCCTTGGACACACAGCTTGGGCCCCCCTACCCGAGATCTGCCGGTTTTGACACCGACAATGGTGCTTTTATTGAGAGCTCCGCCGTGCAGTCACGAAAAGCGATCTATGGCTTGCCTTGTCATCAACGACGATATCACTTCTGGAAGGAGCCTAACCTCAGGACAGGTCCTCCAGCTCGGTGGTTTCACTGTGGGCGCCTCGATGGCCATCAAGCCAACAACGTCCCCCGTTACCGCCAAACACCACCCCCGCATCGGTCTTGAATACTCTGAAAAGATGGATCCGGCGGACATCTCATCCTTAAATGAGCTGGTAGATCGCATCGCCGCCCTGGGGCTTTCAACGGCCTATGATCGGATCGGGCTTAAACTTGACTAGAGGGAAATCAGTCTCCCGCCGATCACTCACCTTGTAGCGGTCGTCGAGGAACGAGCCGAAAACACTTCTTCTCCTAAATTGAAGACCAGCTATGTTCAGATCTCCAAATCCCTTGAGTCGGATACCCTTCCTTTGGGTGGGACTCAGGGGTCTAGGGTTATACAAAGTCGGTTCAGAGGAAAGGAATATTCCACCCGGACACCAAACTTGCCGTTCTACGCACATAGGAGTCCTACCTGGACACGGGAGGTGGTCTTCTGCTTTGTCTTCACGACCCATCAGCCCGGCCCATATCGAATAAGCTGGACGCCTGAGGACCCCTGAATCCAGGACTCCCTCGGTCTGGCCCTATTAAAATGCCGTCTCAAGTTCTTTCAGAGCTAGCTGCCTCATTGACGACGCTCCTTGAGTTGCCGTTAATGATGGAAAACCAGGTGGAACGCAATGCGAAGGTAGCTAAGCTTCGCGGGCAGATGGCTAAGGCTTAGGAAGACATCAACGCTGAGAACGCTCGCATGACGGAACTACTAGCCCAGATTCGGAATGAGGTGGAAGGCCTGATGACGGAAGCCTGGCGTATCGGTCTCCGACAAAAACCTTTAGAGGTGGTTCATAGGAGAAGGCACGAGAGCCGCCTGCCCATTGACTTTGAGCCCGCACGTCTATTTAACACGCCTGCACCAGGGGCTGGGTCGAGCACCCCCATGGCACCAGTTATAACCCAATTGAACTGGGTCATGCCCCAAGAGGGAGACGGGTGGCCACCTCCAGCTCAGCCTCGTCAGCCAGTACAACAGCATCAGCTTGAGCTGGCCCGACACCCGCCACCTGTTCGAACGACTCCTGACCGTTTCGTAACACTGACGGGTCACTTCTCCAAACCTGTTGATAACTTGTTGGCAGCAGCTACCAACCTCGCCGCACTTCCAATCACAGGGAATACCCCAATTGAGAGGGAGGCTTTGCATGCTATCGAGATGTTAAAAACAGCGGTCGCTCAACAAGCAAACTACTCTTGCAGTTAGCAAAGCCTCCACTCTACCTCGCATCCAAGTCGCAGCAGGAGTCGCCATGCTGAGTCGCCAACTGTCTCCAGTAGCGCTCATCAAAGATGCAAGCAGCAGCGTGACCCGCCTCGACATGGAGCCTTAGACGCCCAGGAGATTGTCCACATAGCCCGGGCATGACGGGAGGTAGAAGCGGACAATGCGGTGGCTCATCCGTCGCCCCCCGTGAACCCATTGGCTTCGCAAGGTGTTGGTTCGAGCACGAGAAGATAGGGATTCCATGCCTAGTACCAGCTCTGCGCCATGAGCTATGCTTAGTGATTTCAAAGGCCCTTGTAAGGTTTCCAATTACATGCCTGACCTCGAACCGGCGGCTTGGATTGAGAGTTACGAAATCGCCATGGACATGCTGGATGTTAGCGACGGGGTTTGTGCTAAGTATTTAACCATGATGCTGGAGGGACCAACTCGTACTTGGTTGAAAACTTTCCCCCTAGCTAATTCCATCAACACTTGGTTGGAGCTGAAGGAGTGCTTCATCAAGCACTTCCAAGGAACTTGCAAGCGCACAATGACAACATGAGGGCGATTCAGCTCATCATTGGTCCCGCCGGGTCGCGGACGTTATCCACTCCGCTAATGGCATATTAGCCGCCCCAGCCGTCTTTATTTTGGAGAAAAACTGCCATTTTGTTCCTTTGGTTCAGAAGCTTGGGAGCCTCAAGCGGACAGTACAGGAGATGGGAGGTCTCATGGATGTCCTTACCAGATACGCTGAATCAGATACCACGAAGGATTCTACGTCAGGTGACGAAAAGGCGGCAAAGGCAAGAAAAATGGTGGTGGCAAGGGACACCAACAGAACAACTTCGGGTACAATGGGAACCATGGCAATCAGGGCAATGGTGGCAAGCCTAAACACTCGGAGGGCAGCTCAGATTTTGTTGCCAACACTAATACTGGTTTCAAGGGCCAGAGAAAGAATAATTCTGGGAGGCCGTTCAATGCAAATAAAGCTCGTAACTATGAGGAACCCCTCAAAGGTCCGTGTCCCAAGCACAATACACAGGATAAGCCAGCAAACCACTCCTGGGAGAACTGTTATATTATGCAGCAATTTCACAATCAAGCTTACCAGAATCACCAGGGTGGTGGCGGTGGAAACCAAGAGCAGCATGAGGCTGGAGGCTCAGTATCCGGTTTTCCTGGAGCCGGCTCATCTGGTGGATTTCATGGTCCTAGCTGGTCCGGATCTGGATATCAGGGGTCTGGTAATCACGGAGGCGAAAATCAGCATTCTGGCCAAGGTACTCAGTATGAGGGTAGCCATGCGGGTTTTCAGAGCACTCCTAAGAAGTTAAATAGTGGGCAGTATCACATCTTTACGACTAGCACCTGCAAGCGGGATAGCAAGCTTCAGAAACGTGCTGTTAACTTGGTTGAACCAGCTATTCCGGAATATTTGAATTGGTTAGAACCACCAGTCACTTGGAGTAGGGCTGATCATCCTCCCCGGGTTGAATATCCCGGCTGCCTAGCTTTGGTGGTGGCACTTCAAGTTGATGGATATAAGCTCATAAAGGTACTGATGGATGGGGTAAGCAACATCAACATCTTGTACTATGATACCTTCCGGTGCATGAACTTGTCAGAAAATCAACTACTGTCCTCCTCAACTATTTTCCACGGGATAGTCCCTAAGAAATCTGCATACCCCATTGGGCGGATTAAACTAGAAGTTTTGTTTAGTAATGAGTATAATTACATAACAGAGTTTCTGATGTTTGAAGTGGTCAAGATCAGAAGCCGATATCATGCTCTGTTTGGACGACCGGCTTATGCTCATTTCATGGCTCAGCCTTGCTATGTGTATGTCAAGCTCAAGATGCCTGGGCCGAAGGGCACTATCACGGTCGATGGTGACAGGAAAATTGCTCGTGAGTGTGAAGAAGGGGACGCAACTTATGCTGAGTCGGCCTGCACAGTGATAACCCACAAGTATAGGGGGTCGCAACAGTTTTCGAGCGTGGAGTATTCAACCCAAATTTATTGATTCGACACATGGGGAGCCAAAGAATATTCTCAAGTATTAGGAGCTGAGTTGCAATTCAACCACACATGAAAGACTTCATATCTGCAACAAAGTATTTAGTAGCAAAGTAGTATGGAAGTACGGTAACGGTAGAAAAAGTAACAGTAGCAGTTTTGTAGCAATCGTAACAGTGGCAACGGAAAAGTAACTTAGCAAAGATTAATCTCTGAAATTCTTGTAGGCAATGGATCAATGATGGATAATTATGTCGGATGGCACTCATCATGCAACAGTTATAACCTAGGGTGACACAGAACTAGCTCCAATTCATCAATATATTGTAGGCATGTATTCCGTATATAGTCATACATGCTTCTGGAAAAGAACTTGCATGACATGTTTTGTCCTACCCTCCCATGGCAGCGGGGTCCTAATGGAAACTGAGGTATATTAATGCCTCCTTTTAATAGAGAACCGGACCAAAGCATTAGCACTTAGTGAATACATGAACTCCTCAAACTACGGTCATCACCGGGAAGTGTCCCGACTATTGTCACTTCGGGGTTGCCGGATCATAACACATAGTAGGTGACTATAACTTGCAAGATAGGATCAAGAACACAAATATATTCATGAAAACATAATTGGTTCAGATCTGAAATCATGGCACTCGGGCCCTAGTGACAAGCATTAAGCATAGCAAAGTCATAGCAACATCAATCTTAGAATAGAGTGGATACTAGGGATCAAACCCTAACAAAACTAACTCGATTACATGGTAAATCTCATCCAACCCATCACCGTCCAGCAAGCCTACGTTGGGATTACTCACGCACGGCGATGATCATCATTAAATTGGTGATGGAGGATGGTTGATGATGACAATGACGATGAATTCCCCTCTCTGGAGCCCAAAACGGACTCCAAATCTGCCCTCCTGAGGAAGAACAGGAGGTGGCCGCGGCTCCGTATCGTAAAACGTGATGAATCCTTCTCTCAGTTTTTTCTCCCCGAACGTGAATACATGGAGTTGGAGTTGAGGTCGGTGGAGCTTTGTGGGACCCACAAGATAGGGGGCGCGCCCCCACCCTCGCGGACAGGTGGTGGGTCCCCCTCGGTTGATTCTTTCGCCAATATTTTTTATTTATTGCAAAAATATTCTTCGTGAAGTTTCAGGTCATTCCGAGAACTTTTATTTCCGCACAAAAATAACACCATGGCGATCTTGCTGAAAACAACGTCAGTCCGGGTTAGTGCCATTCAAATCATGCAAATTAGAGTCCAAAACATGGGGAAAAGAGTTTGGAAAAGTAGATACGATGGAGATGTATCAACTCCCCCAAGCTTAACCAATTGCTTCTCCTCAAGCAATTAAGTTGACATGCTGAAAGTGATAAAGAATAACTTTTACAAACTCTGTTTGATCTTGTTGTTGCAAATATGTAAAGCCAACATTCAAGTTTTCAGCAAAGATTATGAACTAACCATATTCACAAGAACATTTAGGTGTCACATTTACTCATAATAATGGCATAATCAACTAGCGAGCAATAATAATATATCTCGGATGACAACATTTTTTCAAAACAATCATGATATGATATAACATAATGGTATCTTGCTAGCCCTTTCTGAGACCGCAAAACATAAATGCAGAGCACCCCTGAAGAACAAGGACTGACTAGACATTGTAATTCATGGTAAAGAGATGCAGTCACAGTCATACTCAATATCAGTTAATAACAATGCATACAAATGACAGTGGTGCTCTCTAGCTGGTGCTTTTTATATGAGGATGATGACTCAACATAAAAGTAAATAGATATGCCCTTCGCAGAGGGAAGTAGGGATTTGCAGAGGTGCTAGAGCTCGAGCTTTTAAATAGAAATAAATAATATTTTGAGCAGTATGCTTTCATTGTCAGCATAACAACCAAGAGATCTCGGTATCTTCCATACTAGATACATTATAAGCGGTTCCCAAATAGAATGGTAAAGTTTTTACTCCCCCACCACCAAGCACATTCCACGGCTGGTCCGAAACAACAGGTACCGTCCAACTAACAACAATCCAGGGGGAGTTTTGTTTGAAGTTATATGTTGATTTGATTTGAGCATGGAACTGGGCATCCCAATTACCAGCCATTTTCTCGTGAATGATGAGCGGAGTCCACTCATCGTGAGAACAAACCTCCTAGCATGGAAGATACTGACAGCCCCCAGTCGCTACATGAGCGATTCGGGCATACAAAACAGATTATCATTTGAAGGTTTAGAGTTTGGCACATGCAAATTTACTTGGAACGGCAGGTAAATACCGCATATAGGTAGGTATAGTGGACTCCTGTGGAACAACTTTGGGTTTATGGAAGTGGATGCACAAGCAATATTCCCGCTTAGTACAAGTGAAGGCTAGCAAGGGATTGCGGAGCGACCAACTAGAGAGCTACAATAGTCATAGACATGCATTGGGATTAACCAACATTGAGTGCAAGCATGAGTTGGATATAAATCACCATGAACATAAATATCGTGGAGGCTATGTTGATTTTGTTTCAACTACATGAGTGAATATGTGCCAAGTCAAGCCACTCGAATCATTCAAAGGAGGATACCATCCTATCATACTACATCACAACCATTTTAATAGCATGTTGGCATGCAAGGTAAACCATTATAAACTACCAGCTAATTACGCATGGCATGAGTAACTATAATCTCTAATTGTCATTGCAAACATGTTTCATTCATAATGAGCTGAATCAGGAACGATGAACTAATCATATTTACAAAAACAAGATAGGTCGAGTTCGTACAAGCTTTTCCTCATCTCAACCATTTCATCATATATCGTCATTATTTCCTTTCACTTGCACGACCGAACGGTGTGGAAAATAATAATAGTGCACGTGCATTGGACTAAGCTGGAATCTACAAACATTTATTTCAAAGGAGAAGACAAGGTAATATGGGCTCTTTGTTAGATCAACAATAATGCATATGAGAGCCACTCAACATTTTCATCGTGGTCTTCTCCCCTCGACCCCCAAAGAAAAGAAAGTAATTTCAAAGAAACACACTGAAATGTTTTTGGAGTTTTTGTTTTTCTGAAGAAGGTAAAACAAGAATGGGAAAAACTATTTACACGGGAAATCTCCCAACAAGCAAAAGAAGAACAAGAAATGTTTTTGGGTTTTCTTTAATACTACAACTAAGCAAACATGGAAAGGAAATAAGCTACAACTAAAATAATTTTTTTGGTTTTCTCAAAGTTTTTCAAACACACAAGAAGAAAGCAGGAAAAAGAAAATAAACTAACATGGATAATACAATGAAAAAGTATGAACACCGACAACTAAAATGTGTGTGTGAACATGAATGTAGTGTCAGTGAGAAATACGTAGTCCCCCAAGCTTAGGCTTTTGGCCTAAGTTGGTCTAAGCCCATGGATCAAAGTAGCCCTCTCCGGCGTACTGAGGAGGATCCTGGGGGTTCCATTGGTTAGCGAGCTCCTGCAGCTCCCACTGATAAACAGGCTCCTGATATGGATTAGGTGATGGCTCTGGCTCATGAACTGGGGATCGCGTATGCTCCCAGTATGCATAAATGTCCGCGGGCATGACGAGGTATGTGCCTGAATGAATACTGAACAAGGAAGGTGCAGGCAAGGTAATAATCTGACAAGTCTTTTCGCTAAACACCAGGTTATAAATGGGTCTCTTTTCCTTATCATAGCGAATAAAATCATGTGCTACCATACTATTATAGTCTAGGTAAATAATGGGTAGTATCCTCTCATCTCTCATCGTGCCTAATAGGTATCTCAAAGCGTCTAGCATGGCGGGAAGCATAGATACCTCCAAAGATAGGACCCTTCGTACGGTTTAAACTCAACCGTCTAGCAACCATAGCACCTAAACTGAAAGTTCTATCACGAAGTAAAGCATGGCGCAAAATGGCAAGGTCAGGAGCATTAAGGCCTCCACTGTCCCCGGGACCAATTAAACATCTCCCAGCAAATAATGAGTAGTAGCGCAGAACAGGGAAATGTAAACTAGACACTCTCGCTTCCGACACCTTTCTCCTTTCCCCTACGGTAACTTCATCAATAAAATCTTCCACATCTCTAGGACGTAGCTCATCCACACTACCGTCAAAAGGTAATTTGCAAACCTCACAAAATCATAAAGCGTCATCTCCTTATATTCATCATATAAGTAAAAATCTACCATGGGTGGTGATCATCTAGCTTGAAAATGAAAATTTTGCACGAAAGTATTAGTGAGTAGGAGGTACTAATCACACTTATCGTTGAGGAAGTCGGTGATGCCTGCATTCTCCGCCAAATAGTAAAAATCCTCATAAATTCCGGCCGCCTCTAAGAATGCATCACATGGCCATTCGCATGGCCGAACCTCCGTGGTGCGAGGAAGATTGTACTTGGCCTTCTTCTTCTCGTCATTTTGTTTTTCCTTCGAACCCCGGCTCGAGGAGCCTCTCAAAAATCTCCTCATCATTTTCTCCCTCTGAAAAATTCTGAAATTTTTAGTGACTCAAAATAAAAATGAACCAAACTCAATAAAATTGATAGCAACTACTCCTACAAGTGCCTAGAGGCTATATCATGCATCAAAACTACTTTGGACCATATAAATTTGACATGCAAACTTAAGAAGAAGGTCACCATAGGAGAAAATTTTTGCAATATATAAAGCATTAGAACAAAAACTAATTGGACCATTCGAGGAGTCACATACTGAAGAACAATCCCCCAAAACAGTTTTGCTTTCAATGGAGCTTTGCACAAGGAGATCGAAAATGGCAGCAAGATGAGGAAGAACACGGGTTTGAGCTACGGGGTGATTTTTTCTGGAGGAAGACGAAGTGGATGGGTACTGGAATAAGTGAAGGGGACCCACAAGGTAGGGGGGCGCGCCCAGGGGGTAGGGTGCGCCCTCCACCCTTGTGGCCCACTGGTGCATCCCCTGGTGCATGTTCAGTGCTAGAAATTTTCAAATATTCTATTAAAAAATCGTACCAAATTTCCAGGGCATTTGGAGAACTTTTATTTTCGGGACATTTTTTTATTGCACGGATAATTCAGAAAACTGATGGATAAAACTATTTTTGCTTTATTTATTCTAAATAACAGAAAGTAAAATGTGGGTAGAGAAAGTTGTGCCTTCTAAATTCATCCATCTCATGCCCATCAAAAGGAATCCATTAACAAGGTTGATCAAGTCTTATTAACAAACTTCTTCTGAATGACATGACACTGGAGAATTTTCGAATAACGCTAGGTTACCTCAATAGGGATATGCACATCCCCAACAATAAGAATATCATATTTCTTTTTGATAGTAGGAAGAGGTAATTCAAAACCTCCAATAGTGATATTTGAAGTTTTTCCAATAGAATTGATATTATGAACTTGAGGTTGTTTCTTCGGAAAGTGTACCGTATGCTCATTACCATTAACATGAAAAGGGACATTGTCTTTGTTGCAATCAATAACATCACCTGCAGTATTCAAAAAGGGTCTACCAAGGATGATCGACATACTGTCGTCCTCGGGAATATCAAGAATAATAAAGTCCGTTAAGATAGTAACGTTTGCAACCACAACGGGCACATTCTCACAAATACCGATGGGTATTGCAGTTGATTTATCGGCCATTTGCAAAGAGATTTCAGTAGGTGTCAACTTATTCAAATCAAGTCTATGATATAAAGAGAAAGGCACAACACTAACACCGGCTCCCAAATCACATAAAGTAGTTTTAACATAGTTTCTTTTAATGGAGCATGGTATAGTTGGTATTCCTGGATCTCCAAGTTTCTTTGGTATTCCACCCTTAAAAGTATAATTTGCAAGCATGGTGGAAATTTCAGCCTTCAGTATCTTTCTTTTATTAGTAACAATATCTTTCATATACTTAGCATAAGGAGGCATTTTAAGCATATCAGTTAGAAGATAGGTCTAGTCATTTCAGCAAAGCACTCAAAATCCTCATCATCTTTTTTCTTGGATTGTTTTGGAGGAAAGGGCATGGGTTTCTGAACCCATGGTTCTCTTTCTCTACCATGTTTCCTAGCGATGAAGTCTCTCTTATCATAACGTTGATTCTTTGATTGTGGGTTATCAAGATCAGCAGCAGGTTTAATCTCTACATCATTATCATTACTAGGTTGAGCACCAACATGAACATCAACATTAACATTATCACCAGGTTCATGTTCATCACCAGATTGCGTCTTAGCATCAGAAATAGAAATATCATTGGGATTCTCAGGTGTATCAATAACAGGTTCACTAGAAGCTTGCAAAGCCCTATCCGTTTTCTTTTCTTTTTATTACTAGGACTAGGTGCATCAGTATTAATTCTCTGAGAATCTTTCTCAACTCTCTTAGGATGGCCCTTAGGATACAAAGGTTCCTGAGTCATCTTACCACCTCTAGTCATAACCCTAACGGCATTATCATTGTTCAACTCATTAAGCAAATCATCCTGTGCCTTAAGTACTTGTTTTTCTTGAGTTCTAACCATGGAAGCATGTTTACTAATAAGCTTAAGATCATTAACAGTTCTAGTCATATAATTACCCAAGTAGTCAAGCTTGTGAGCATTACGTTTCAATTGTCTACTAACATAAGCATTGAAGTTTTCTTGTTTAATAATAAATGTATCGAACTCATCCAAGCATTGACTAGCAGACTTATTATGAGGAATATCACCTTCATCAAATCTATAGAGACAATTTGCCTCTACTACCTGTGTCGGGTTATCAAGGCCATGTATTTCTTCAATAGGTGATAAATTTTTAACATCTTCAGCTTTCATACCTTTTTATTTCATAGATTTCCTTGCCTCTTGCATATCTTCAGGACTGAGAAATAGAACACGTCTTTTCTTCGAAGTTAGCTTAGGAGTTGGTTCAGGAAGTGTCCAATCATTATCATTACTCAATATATTATTCAATATCAATTCAGCTTGCTCAGCAGTTCGTTCCCTGAAAACACAACCAACACAACTATCTAGGTGGTCTTTGGAAGCATGAGTTAGTCCATTATAAAAGATATCAAGTATTTCAGTTTTCTTGAGAGGATGATCAGGCAAAGCATTAAGTAATTGGAGAAGCCTCCCCCAAGCTTGTGGGAGACTCTCTTCTTCAATTTGCACAAAGTTAAATATTTCCTTTAAAGCAGCTTGTTTCTTATGAGCAGGGAAATGTTTTTCAGAGAAGTAATATATCATATCCTGGGGACTACGCACACAACCAGGAGCAAGAGAATTAAACCATAAATTAGCATCACCCTTTAACGAGAAAGGAAACAACTTAAGAATATAGTAATAGCGAATTTTTTCCTCATGAGCAAATATGGTGGCTATATCATTCAATTTAGTAAGATGTGCCACAACAGTTTCAGATTCATATCCATAGAAATGATCAAATTCAACCAAAGTAATTAACTCAGGATCGACTGAGACTTCATAATCCTTATTAGTAACAAAGATAGGTGAAGTAGCAAACTTAGGATCATATTTCATATCTAGGGGGAGAATCATAATCTTGAGTTTCAATAATATCATCAGTTTCAGTAATTTCATTCTGTCTAACCCTAGCAAGTTGTTCATCAAGAAATTCACCTAGTGGCACAGTATTATCAAGCAAAGGGGTAGTATCATCATAAGCATCATGCATAGCAGAAGTGGCATCATCAATAAGGTGAGACATATCAAAATCAATAGCAGGTGTAGGTGTTGCAAGGTTACTTAAAACAGAAGGTGAATCAAGTGCAGAGCTAGATGGTAGTTCCTTACCCCCCTCGTAGTTGAGGGAAAAATCTTGGTTCTTTGATCTTTCAAATTCCTCATAGTGATCAACAGATATAAATCCCAAGTGACTCAGAGAATAGAGCTATGCTCCCCGGCAACGGCGCCAGAAAAAGGTCTAGATAACCCACAAGTACAGGGGATCGCAATAGTTTTCGAGGGTAGAGTCACTAGAAAAAAAGACACATCCGTGCCATTTTGGGCCGAACGGAATTTTTTATGTCATGCTTATGACACTTCTATGACGACAACTATGACAAAACCTGGTATCATCATAGATGTGGTGGGCTCCTACTTCTATAACAAAAAATCATGACTGAAAATGGGCTTTTCGTCCAAGGCGGCCGGAGACGCAGCTTCATGACATTCTTTGGGCCGTCCATGACGGAAAAAACCATGGTAGAAGCGAGGGTGAGGAAAATAACAGGGAGTTCCCGGTTATGGTGGGTGGTCGGGGCCGAGCGATGCGTGTTTCTCTCGTACACATACACGCGTGGGTGCAAGGGGTTGGGCTCTAACTAACCCCGAGCAAAGCGTTCGCCTACTGAACCCGAGCGATTGCACTGCAGGCTACGCGTTACTGAACCCGAGCGATCGATCGATCCCTGGCTGTTAACTGAAACCGATCGAGCGATTCCTTTGCTACTGCTGATAACTGAAGCCGATCGAACCTGCTGCCTCTTGATGAACAGTGAGCTTTGTTGGGGGGTTGGATGAACAGTTTCCGGTGGAGATTGGTTGAACAGGATTGGAAGTGCGTTATATCAAAGAGAGGGGGGGTGAATAGGCAATTTTTACAAATTGGCCACTGAGGAATTTCTTGGTGAGGAAATTCCTAAGCAACGAACTACTTAGCAGCGGAATAGGTACTCAGATGCATGCATAATAGAATAGTAGCACAGTCATCATGATGAAATGAAACATACACAAAGAACAAGTAGCGTGTAAACAGGATAAGCAGGCTGAAGACAGAGTGACTGAAGAATTAGGAATGAGAAAGTTGATAAAGTCTTCAGTCAAGGTCTTCAAACAGTAACAATCAAGTACATCAACACATGAATAAGGAAATGAAAGGGTTGAGGAAATAGAACCAGTAGGTTGGTGAAGACGATGATTTGGTAGACCATTTCCAACTGCTGTGACAGTCATACGTCTGGTTGGAGCGGCTAGGTATTTAAACCTGAGGACACACAGTCCTCACCATATTCTCCTTGAGATAAGATCACACAGACCTCGCCCAATCACTCTTGGTAAGTCTTAAGGTGACTTCCAAACCTTCACAGACTCGGTCACTCGGCGATCCACAATTTCCTCTTAGATGCTCTAGACCATGACGCCTAACCATCTGGAGGATGCACAGTCCTCAAAGGTAACAAGCGTCGGCTCCACACAGAAATAATCTCTTCAGTGAAGCTCAATCACTTTGGGTTTGTAGGTGTTTGGGTTTGGGTTTTCCTCACTGATGATTTTTGCTCAAAGTCCTCGGAGGATGGGATGCTCTCAATGACAAGTGTCAGTTTCTCTCGGAGCAGCCAACCAACTAGTGGCTCTAGGGGGCAGCTAGTTATAGCCTAGGGAGCAGCCCGACATGATAAGATATAAATGCCCTTCAATGATATGACCATTAGGTGGGTTGATATTTTGGGACAGCTGGCGCGTAGCACAACAACTGCCGGATATTTGAGTGTCAAATTCCTCAGGGCTATCATGTTCCTCACTTGTAGGCAATCCGCACTGGCGAATTCCTTACTCCTCAGTTAGAGCAAATTCCTCAGAGACCAGAAGAACTTCATCTCTGTCACTGAAGAAATTGACTGAGCTGTATGAGATTTCCAGTGGCTTCTCTCGAAAGGATTGGGTAGGTGTAGGATTTTGAGATGAACATCACTTGGAAAGTGTTTCCTTAGTTTTACCTCGACCCCTTTAACAGTACGGTGTTTCCTATGACTCAAGAAAGAGATGAAACTACAAAAACAAAAGTCTTCACGGTTCATAATCCTCGCATGAATATCAAGTCTTCAAGGTCACACCAATTTCCTCACTTTC
Organism: Aegilops tauschii subsp. strangulata; assembly: GCF_002575655.3. NCBI lineage: Eukaryota > Viridiplantae > Streptophyta > Magnoliopsida > Poales > Poaceae > Aegilops > Aegilops tauschii. The sequence goes on along the minus strand of NC_053041.3, from coordinate 436,503,203 downwards.
AAAGTCTTCAAGAAAACCAAAGTCTTCAGTTGAAGACATTCATTTTTAGGGGTCAACTTTTATCGTAAACATCAAACTCCTCATAGACTTATAGACTTGTGTACACCCACGAACTCATTAGTCCCTTAACCTATAAGTCTTCAATACACCAAAATCACTAAGGTGCACTAGGTGCACTTATAGTCTCCCCCTTTTTGGTGATTGATGACAATATAGGTTAAGTTTTCAACAGGGATAAACATATGAAGTGTAAATACCGATATTGAGGAATTTGATTGCAAGATATAGAAGAACTCCCCCTGAAGATATGCATATTTGAAGAATTTGCTTTGAATAGCAACTACACATTGTAGAGTAGAATCATGGAGAACTCCCCCTATATCTTGTAATTCATACACGCATTTAACATATGGTATGAAGAATCGGAAATGCATGATGAAATATGGACTCTAACGAATTTAGCATGCGTGCATTAGGGTACTTGAGGAATAAGCATGCAGAAAAGCAGTTCAAAATAGTCAGAGCACCATAGGACTTAAGTGTAGCGATCAAATCTCTACACCTTAGACCGTCAAATCTCTACACCTTAGACGATGAAATATGGACTCTAACGAATTCAGCATGTGTGCATTAGGGTACATAGGACTTAAGAGTCAGAGCACTTTAGACGGTCAAATCTCTGTGCATTAGTGTCATCCCTGGATCGGTAATGCTGACGCACATAGTACTTGAAGGATTTACAACAGAGTTCCATCACACACTTGTTACATCAAATGTCTCAAAAGAGAACTTATTACAATAATATGGCTGAAGGCCAACTAAATATGATAACAGCGGAAGCTTCGAAGGTAAATGAGCCCATCAACTCCAACGGCATAGCTGAGTGCACAACAACGACCTAGCGCACCTTACTCTTCGTCTGAAAAGTCTGCAACATAATACGTTGCAGCCTGAAATGGGTCAGCACATGGAATATGCTGGCAGAATAACACTATAGAGCAATGAACATGAATAGCTATAACTATATGCATATTTGGCTGGTGGAGGCTCTATGTTTAGCATTTGCGGAAAGCTAGTTTTTCCCTACAACAAAGGAATATATTTTATTTAACTACAAGGTTTGTTGAAGACATTGAGAATGGTAACTCCATCTCAATCCCAAATTAAAGTAATCATCAACCAACAAATTAATTAAATTAGAGTGATGAGATCAACATAATAATTCAAGCTCCAGATACTCATGATGTCCATAACCGGGGACACGACTAACCATGATTAGTTTGTATACTCTGCAGAGGTCTGCGCACTTTTCCCCACAAGACTCGATCTCCTCCGTTGTATTTCTCGCACTGCATGATGTTTGAGAAACAGATGAACGAGACATAGTCTTTTCGAAGAGGTCCCCTTAACCGATAGATAGGACGGTACACCTACAATCCCCTACATCTGCTAGCCCATTATGGAAAGGTTCCCCACAACTTACTCAACTATGCCAGAGCCCATAATGGCTTGTGGCTGCACACGGAAGTTTCTAGCATGAATAATATTATGACCCCTTTGAGCCTGGGTGGCAAACCATAGGAAGAATCACACCGATACCCCGGGATCTCCTTTGGACAGCACTGGATTACCCGAGGTGCCCACAAACCAATCCACCCAGGTGTGTGTTAAGTAGCCACCTTAAATAAACCCTTAGTTCATAATAATTCTCACAGCTGTCATCAATCACTCAACCCAACCACGTCTACGGGCGTAGCATAGCAAAGTATAATAAGCGTAACGTAGTAACTCCCGGGGTTTGAATGAAAGGGCAATAGGTACTACCTCAAAAACTACTTCCCAGAACACACATATTATCAAGTCCTAACCATTAAGTGTTTGGGGGTTTGGATCTAATGCATAAAAACTAGGTAATAAAGAGGTATGATCAAAGTGTTACTTGCCTTGCCGATGATCTGAAAACGCTAGTGACTCGTAGTAGCACGCTTCGCACTCCGGAAACTCTATCGCAAACAAACAATACATACATAAGCACTCAAGCAACAGATGCAAGGGTAAAACTCAAATGATAAGATCCAAATTGAAAGTACATAAGTAGAGCTTCAATTTGCAAAAAGAATCAATCGAATCGGAGCTACTAAACTCAAACTATGGTCAAAAGAAATTCAAATTCAAATCTTCTTGCAACCAAATTTTAAATTGTCAAAACCATGTTCAAGTTGATTATCTGGAAAGAGGGGTCCGAGACGAAGATTTTGGCATTGGTTTCACTGGATTTGGACAAGCGAGCAAAAAATTGCGAGGATTTGAAGATCAAGGGCTAATCTGCGATAAAAATAATCGCGGATAGGTCCCTGGCCGAAAAAAACCCGCTATTGAATGAACATTCGCTAACAGAGGCAAACAGACGAATACGTTCGCTAACAGAGACGTTCGAGTGAACGTTCGCTAATTAGCGAACCCTGAAAAAAACTAACCGATCTAACGGAAAAACCAAAAAAAACGGGCGACGGTTTTGTCGGTTTCTTACCGGATCTTAGAAAAATAACCGGCGGCGGCGAAACGAATCGGATCGGCGGCGGCGGCGGCTCCGGCGAGGCTCCGGCGGCGGCGTTCGACGTCGGCGGCGGCGGTGTGGGACGGCGGCGCAAGTGAGCGGCGGGCGGCGCGCGAGCGAGCGGCGGCGCTGCAGTGCGCGGCGAGGTGGCGAGGAGGCGGCGGGGCGGCGGCTTTTAAAGGCGTGAGTGGGGGGGGGGTGCCTTGCGGGAGGGGGTGGCCAGGGGAGTCCGAGCCGGACTCCTCGGCGTCCGTGCGGCTGGCGGGCCGACCTGCTCGGCTCGGCTTCGGCCCAGTTGGGCGGGGAAAGATTTTTTTTAAATAAAATCTCGCCCGAGGAATGCCCTAATAAAATGTAAAAAAATTCTAAAAATACCAAAAACAATTTTCACCGTCTAAATAAAATATTTAGAACAAAGTGAACATTTTTCTGGCCTAAAATGCAATTTTCAAAAAATGCATATTTTTCTAATGCAAATAAAATACAAATACAAATATAAATTTGATTTTAAAATCTCTCCTCCAATATTCCTCTCTTTTGAAGAAGTCATATTATCTTCTCTCATTTATTTTTAATATTTGGAAATAATTGGAGAGAAAAATATTAAAACCAAATTGATCCTATTTTCATTTGAGAAAAATTCATATATGAAAATAAACGAAATCCCCAACTGTCTCCTTGGGTCCTTGAGTTGCTTAGGATTTCTAGGATCACAACCAAAATGCAAATAAAATATGATATGCATATGATGACCTATGTATAACATGCAAATTGAAAATTGGGATGTTACAAACCTACCCCCTTAAGATGAATCTCGCCCTCGAGATTTGGGTTGGCTAGAAAATAGGTGTGGGTGGTCTTCCCGTAGGTCTTCTTCTCGCTCCCAGGTGGCTTCATCCTCGGTATGGTGGTTCCACTGAACTTTGCAAAACTTGATAAACTTGCTGCGCGTAACTCGACTGGCAAACTCGAGAATCTTGATGGGTTTCTCCTTGTAGGTTAGGTCACTATCCAACTGAATTGCTTCCAGGGCACCGTATCTCTTAGAGGAATATCGGCCATCTCAGCATGGCACTTCTTCAGCTGGGAAACGTGAAACACATCATGAACTCCTGACAATCCTTCGGGTAACTCCAACTTGTAGGCCACCTCTCCCATACGTTCGAGAACTCGGTATGGTCCTACAAACCTCGGGGCTAACTTTCCCTTAACTCCAAATCATTTAACTCCTGGCAATGGTGACACACAAAGAGACGCTCTATCTCCGGTTTCATAAACTACCTCCTTGCGTTTGGTATTGGCATAACTCTTGTGCCTGGACTGAGCTACCTTCAGTCTATCTCGAATCAACTTAACCTTCTCTTCACATTCTTTGATCAAATCTGGTCCAAACAAGTGACGGTCTCCAACTTCATCCCACATTAACGGTGTCCTGCACCTTCTTCCATACAAAGCTTCGAAAGGTGCCATCTTCAAACTAGCCTAATAACTGTTGTTGTATGAGAACTCTGCGTAAGGCAAATTATCATCCCAACTAGATCCATAATCTAGCGCACAAGGTCTCAACATGTCCCCCAGAATCTGATTGACTCTCTCGGTCTGTCCATCAGTCTGCGGATGAAAAGCTATACTGAACTCTAGCCTAGTACCCAAGGTCTGGTGCAGCTGATTCCAAAACTTCGAGGTAAAATGTGTTCCTCTATCTGATACGATGGTCCTCGGAACTCCATGCAGACATACAATCCTGGTCATATATATCTTGGCCAACTTCGCACTTGTATAGGTGGTTTTCACTGGGATAAAGTGAGCCACTTTGGTCAAGCGGTCAACTACTACCCAGATAGAATCATATCCCAATCGGGTCTTGGGTAATCCGGTGATGAAATCCATGCCAAGTTTGTCCCACTTCCATTCGGGTATCGGCATAGGCTGAAGCAATCCTGCTGGCTTCTGATGTTCTGCCTTCACTCTCTGACATACATCACATACTGCTACATACTCGGCAATATCCTTCTTCATATCTGTCCACCAGAAACCCTCCTTCAAATCCAAATACATCTTGGTGTTTCCGGGGTGAATCGAGTATGGCGAGTCATGAGCTTCCTGAAGTATTAACTTCCTAATCTCTGCATTATTGGGTACATATACATGATCCTCAAACCATAAGGTTTCGTGCTCATCCTCATGAAAATCCTTGGCTTTTCCTTTGCTCATCTTCTCCTTTATCTCAGCAATCTCCTTGTCATCCTTTTGAGCTTCTCGAATCCTTCCCAATAATGTTGACTGAACCTCCATTGCTGCAACAAAACCTCGTGGAACTATCTCCAAACGAAGTTCCTTGAGATCGTCGGCTAACTCCTGCGGTAATCCTCTACTTACGAGGGTATTGACATAACTCTTCCGGCTCAAAGCATCGGCTACGACATTGGCCTTTCCTGGATGATAATGCAACTTCATATCATAATCCTTTATAAGCTCCAACCATCTCCTTTGCCTGAGATTCAGCTCCTTCCGTTTGAAGATATACTTTAAACTCTTATGACGTGTGTATACATCACAATGATTTCCAATAAGAAAATGTCTCCAGGTCTTGAGTGCATGCACTATGGCTGCTAACTCCAAATCATGTGTGGCATAGTTCAATTCATGCGGTCGAAGCTGGCGTGAAACATATGAAACAAATCTTCCATCCTGCATAAGTACACCTCCAAGGCCTAAGCGAGAAGCGTCGCAATACACTTGGAAATCCTTGCGTACATCTAGAAGAATCAGCACTGGGGCTGTAACCAAATGTTTCTTCAACTCCTGAAAACTGGCTTCACATTCCTCGGTCCATTTGAACTTGGTGTCCTTCTTCAACAACTCTGTCATGGGTTTCGCAATCTTGGAAAAAATTCTCAATGAACCTCCTATAATATCTTGCGAGTCCCAGAAAACCACGGATCTCTCCAACTGAGGTGGGTGCCAGCCACTCAGTGACAGACTAAACCTTGATAGGGTCTACTGCTATACCTTCTCCTGATATAATATGTCCAAGAAATCCAACTTCCTTCAACCAAAACTCACACTTGCTAAACTTGGCATACAACTGATGTTCCCTGAGCTTCTCGAGAACTAAGCGCAAGTGTTCCTTGTGTTCCTCTTCATTCTTTGAGTACGCCAAAATGTCATCAATGAACACCACAACAAACTTATCCAAAAACTCCATGAACACCTCATTCATCATACTCATAAAATAGGCAGGGGCGTTAGACAATCCGAAAGACATGACCGTGTACTCATATAGCCTGTACCTTGTGGTAAAAGCTATCTTGGGTATATGTTGTTCCCGAATCTTCAACTGGTGGTATCCCGATCGAAGATCGATCTTGGAAAATACTTTAGCTCCTTGCAACTGGTCAAACAAATCGTTGATCATCGGTAGTGCATACTTGTTCTTGATCGTCACTTCATTCAAAGCCCGATAATCAACAACCATCCTCAAAGATCCATCCTTCTTCTCCACTAAGAACACTGGGCTCCCCAAGGTGATGAACTTGGTCGGATATAACCTTTTTCCAGTAACTCCTTAATCTCCTTCTTAATTTCCTCCAGATCATTTGCGGGCATCCGGTATGGTCTCTTCGATACTGGCCCGGTGCCTGGCAATAACTCTATCAAAAATTCTATGTCTCGATCTGGTGGCATGCCTAGTAATTCTTCTACAAATACATCTGGGTAATCCTTCACAACAGGCACTTCTTCGTGAACAACTCCTGAGAGTGAATTTACTTGGGTCCTCCTTGGTGCATGTCGTGATACATACTTGATCCTCTTTCCCTCCGGGGTGGTGAGTAGAATTGACCTACTAGCACAATCAATATTTCTTGCATATATGGATAGCCAATCCATGCCTAATATCACATCCAATCCTTGTGATTCCCAGGTTATTAGGTCCGAGGGGAAAACGTGCCTACCTATGGCTAATGGCATCTGAAAACATCCACTGCTTGCCATATACTCCGCTCCCGATGAGCTTACCAACATAGGTGACTTAAGGGTTTTGGTTGGCAACTTATACTTATCCACAAATCCCCTTGATATGTATGAATGCGATGCACCAGTATCAAAAAGAATAGTAGCAGTAAATGACTTAATCAAAAACTTACCTATAACTGCATCTGGTTGTTCTTCAACCTCCTCCACATTAATGTGGTTCACTTGTCCTCTGGTGAAAGGGTTGGGCTTCTTCCTAGAGTTCCCATTTCCGTTGCCATTCTTCATCTCTAAACAATCATTGGCATAGTGTCCAGTCTTCCCGCACTTGTAACAGGTAACATGGCTCAGGTCCTTCTTAGCGGGTGTTGCTGGGTTAGAACGTTTCTGGTTGCTGCTTACTCCATTCCCATTTCCATTCTTGGGGCCACTATGGTTGTGCGAGCTTCCTCCATTGTGAGTATGGCCTCCATGGTTATAGGTGCATCCTCCCGAGTTAGGGGTGAAGCGAGGCTTCTGCTGAGCTCCAGAATTATACTTCCCCTGTCCATACTTCCTTTTGCGATTCTCTATCTGCTGCTGCTTGCCTTCGATCATAAGAGCCCTATTTACCAACTCCTGGTAGTTTGCAAATGTTGCCACCATCAACTGCATGCTCAGCTCATCATTCAACCCTTCCATAAATTTCTCCCACTTCACGGCATCTGTGGCCACATCATCTGGGGCATAGCGAGCTAACTTACTGAACTCATCCACGTACTACCCCACAGTATGATTTCCCCGGCGTAAGTTGTGAAACTCACGCTTCTTCATGCTCATAGCTCCAGTTGAGACATGTGCTGTGCGGAAAGCTTGCTGAAACTGATCCCAAGTGACATTGGCTATAGGAAAAGTGACTGTGTAATTCTCCCACCATGAGGCTGCGGGTCCACCCAGTTTGTGTGCGGCAAAGCGCACCTTCTCAGCATCTTTGCAACCCGTGGTGGTCAGCTCCCTTCCAATCCTGCGGAGCCAGTCATCAGCAACAATCGGCTCGGTGCTACTGGAAAACACCGGCGGATTCAACCTTAGAAAACGGGCTAAGTTGTCAACTGGAGGTGGTGGCGGTGGGTTGTTGTTGTTTTTGTTTTTGTTGCCTTGGTTCTCAACTAGTAGCTGCATCAAGGCTTTATGCTGCTGGATCAACTGAGTGAGCTCCGGTGGAAAGACAAGTCCGGGGTCACGTCTCAGAGGCATCTAATGGGTTTAGAGGGGAGATATTAGAATAGAGTGAGGTCTAAAGAGAAATCACTACCCATATGCACATGAGATAAACACACAATCATAATCACATCACTCAATTCAAACAAGGGGCATACAAACGATCTAACTACCGCTACAAAATACTCGGACTATTACTATATACATGGGGGAATACTGCTGCTAATATGGCGGTCGACTAGAAATTTTGATCGATGGAAGACTCCATGATATCCGCTCTAGCTTCATCTTCGTAATCATCATCACTACTGTCGGGGTCAGAATCGGTGTCGTCGACGATGATGTAGTCTTCAGAACGGATGTCCTCCTCAGGTGCGGGATCTCCCATGAATACTCGTAGCTTCTTCTTCAGGTCTTCATTCTTCTCCAGTAGCACTACAATTTCCTCCTCATATCCATCGCGTGTAGACTTGAGTTCCTCTTCAAGCTCCATGTTCCTGGTCATCACTTTCTTCAGGTCTAGCATGCTGGCGCACATTGGGTTCTCCTGACGGTGAATGTGCTGGTTTAACTCCTGGATGTAGGCTGTAATGGACTTGTCCCTCCTGGTGCTAACCATCTCCCATTGCTCATCTCGGCGCCCACATATCTGGTAGATGGTGTCCTTAAGATCCTTGTTGTAAATTCGCCGTTGCGTCCCATGGCGATATTAGCGGCCATGCTCTTTCCTAGACTCCAGGTTGGTGCATCAAAGGAAAACTCTATGGGCTCAGTAACTGGTGCGAATGTCCTTCCTGGAACATGAACTCGAATCATCCAGCGCTCCTCTTCTGGTAAAGTGGTGGTGTAGGTCCCGGTGAAGCTTGGTATTCCGATGTTCAGGTACCTAGTGACTTCCTTCAAGTGTCGTCCAAAAGGTGTTCATTCATCTGGTTGAGAAAACTTGTTCCTTGGGTCCGCCATCTATAGAGTGGAAAATGGAGAAGAGTCAGAAATGAGTAGAGGAGAGGTTCCTATGGCTCATCTTAGTGGTCGCATCCTACAGTCAGCGTGTGCTCTGATACCATCGTGTAGTGATCCAACCTTAGACGGTCAAATCTCTGTGCATAAGTGTCATCCCTGGATCGGTAATGCTGACACACACAATACTTGAAGGATTTATAACAGAGTTCAATCACACACTTATTACATCGAATGTCTCAAAAGAGAACTTATTACAATAATATGGCTGAAGGCCAACTAAATATGATAACAGCGGAAGCTTCGAAGGTAAATGAGTCCATCAACTCCAACGGCATAGCTGAGTGCACGACAACGACCTAGCGCACCTTCCTCTTTGTCTGGAAAGTCTGCAACATAATACGTTGTAGCCCGAAACGGGTCATCACATGGAATATGCTGGCAAAATAACACTATAGAGCAATGAACATGAACAGCTATAAGAGCATCTCCAATAGATGGTCCAAATTTTGACGGTCCAAAACCGGAGATGTAAATTTTGGACCGCAAAAAATGCGTTTTGGAGCTCCGAAAAAGGCCAACTCCAACAGATGGTCCAAATTCATGGTCCAAAAGAGCAACTCCAATAGATAGTCCAAATTCATGGTCCAAAACCGGCCAGCAGCCGCCCGGCTGCTGTCCAGCCACTGTACAGCCGCACATATTTCAAAATAACATAAAAAAATTCATGTCCACAATATCAAATTATTTCATAGTTCTTCAGATCCAGGAGATGCAATGCAACACAAATACAACATAGTTTTGCACAATACGACATAGTTTTGAACAAACAAATAATGAATCTATGTGGATCTTTCGCCATGCCATTTCCAATGCTCTTCCATCAAATCTTTCTGGAGTTGGTCATGCACATCGCTGTCTCTAATCTCGCTGTACACCTTCATGAAACGTCTGATGCGCTCCTCTTTGCGCATGGGGTTAACACGAATGCCCATCAACTGATAGAATTTGTAATCTAAATTTTTTCCACGCTCGTTCTCAATAATCATGTTATGCATGATCACACAAGCAGTCATGATGTACCAAAGGATCTTTTGATCCCAAAATCTAGATGGTCATTGCACAGTAGCAAATTGGGATTGCAAAATCCCAAATGCCCTCTCAACATCTTTGATGTCGTTGCAAGAAACGGGCATACCAAAATATGCATGCCAAATCCATGTTTCATAATCAGCAACTACCTCAAGAATGATAGTGGCATCCTTCCCACGACCCTTGAATTGTCCATGGCATGCTTTTGGACAATTATTCCATTTCCAATGCATGCAATCCACAGACCCGAGCATACCTGGAAACCCTCGAGCTTTGTTCATCTCCAAAAGCCTCTGAGTGTCTTGAGCATTGGGTGCTCTCAAATATCGTGGACTGAATACTTCTACCATAGTTATTGCAAATTGCTTGACATAGAAGATAGAAGTGCTCTGTGCCATCGCCAAGTTGTCATCAATATGTAATCTGCCGGAACACCATATGCCATAATGCGCAAAGCGGCAGTGACTTTCTGCTCAATGCTATGGCCCAGCAACCCGGCACAGTTCCTTATCTGCTCGAAGACTGGGTTATGCCGCTTCACTTCATTGCAAATGCGAAAGAACAAGTCTTTCGACATTCCGAAACATCGTCGAAAGTAATTCTCCGAAAAAACAGGTCATGATGCAAAGTAGTTGCGCACCAACCGTTTGTGCACATCAATCCGTTCTCTCTGAATGAACGCACGACCATAAACGGAACCACCGTGCTTCGGTTTCTACCTCCTGTGCATGGCCACTAGCATAGAAATCTCCTCTTCTTCATGCAAATCAAATTCCTCGTCCGACAATGAATCATCCACGAAAGAGGAGTCAACCGAGCTCATCTACAATGCACACAACCACCGTCAAACATACTATCCAATCCCAAGTTAAATCATCAAGTTTTGTCATTTTTTACCTTGGGGAATTCCGTTGAACACCTTGTGCGCGCGGTGGAAGGAGATGGCCGCCGGTTGGATTGGTTGCTGCTGACGGTTGCGGATGGCTGCGGTCGGCTCCGGACGGTGGCGATGATAAGAAATGAGGTTGGAGGAAGGCCAAGAGGAGCTCGGCGGGCGGCGAAGACTAGTTCGGCAGCCGGGCGGAGGGCTTGGTGCGGTGGTCGTGCGGCCGGTGCAACGACCGTGGATAGGCTCACGACCGACGGGAGGAGGTCAGCGGCAGCCTAAGACCCGGCGGAGGCCAACCGCGGCAGCTGGACCGCCGGAGGGGCCGAATCCCGCGCCGGCTTCCACCCGATTCGGCGGCGTCCGGGCGGCGGCGGGGGGCGACGGCGGCGGAGGGAGGCTGCGGCGGAGGGCGGCGGCGGGGATGTGGGGTGGTGGCGGCGCGGACGACGAGGTTTTGGGAGGTCGCGGCGGCAGATTCCGACTGGCTGTTCTTCGAGCGGGCGGACGGGCGCGGGCGGGAAAGGAAATGAAGTGGCGGTTGGGCGTTCGCGGGCGGCAGCTGGTTTTGGACCAGATGCACCTCGTGATGTATATTTGCACCGCGAGGTGTTGTATTTTACATCACGAGGAGGTTGCGGTCCAATTTTTTTGCATATGGACCATCTGTTGAAACATCTATTGGAGATGCTCTAACTATATTCATATTGGGCTAGTGGAGGCTCTATGGTTGGCATTTGTAGAAAGCTAGTTTTTCCCTACAACAAAGGAATATATTTTATTTAACTACAAGGTTTGTTGAAAACATTGAGAATGGTAACCCCATCTCAATCCCAAATTAAAGTAATCATCAACCAAACGAATTAATTAAATTAGAATGATGAGGTCAACATAATAATTCAAGCACCAGATACTCAAGATGTCCATAACTGGGGACACAGCTAACCATGATTAGTTTGTACACTCTACAGAGGTTTGCACACTTTTCCCCACAAGACTCGATCTCCTCCGTTGGATTTCTCGCACTACATGGTGTTTGAGAAACGGATGACCGAGACACAGTCTTTTCGAAGAGGTCCCCTTAACCAATAGATAGGCCGGTACACATACAATCCCCTACGTCTGCTAGCCCATCATGGAAAGGTTTCCCACAACTTACTCAACTATGCCTGAGTCCATAATGGCTTGTGGCTGCAGGAAGAATCACATGGATACCCCGGGATATCCTTTGGACAGCACTGGATTACCCCAGGTGCCCACAAACCAATCCACCCAGATGTGTGTTAAAGTAGCCACCTTAAATAAACCCTTAGTTCATAATAATTCTCACAACTATGATGAATCACTCAACCCAACCACGTCTACGAGCGTAGCATAGCAAAGTATAATAAGCGTAACGTAGTAACTCTCGAGGTTTGAATGAAAGGGTGATACGTCTCCAACGTATCTATAATTTTTGATTGTTCCATGCTATTATATTACCCATTTTGGATGTTTATGGGCTTTAATTTTACATATTTATATCATTTTTGGGACTAACCTACTAACCGGAGGCCCAGCCCGTATTGCTGTTTTTTTGCCTATTTCAGTATTTCGAAGAAAAGGAATATCAAACGGAGTCCAAACGGAATGAAACCTTCGGGAGCGTGATTTTTGGAACGAACGTGATCCAGAGTACTTGGAGTGCAAGTCAAGAACAAATCGAGGCGGCCAGGAGATAGGAGGGCGCGCCCACCCCTCCTGGGCGCGCCCCCTGTCTCCTGGGCCCCACGAGCGGCCACCGACGTACTTCTTCCTCCTATATATACCTACGTACCCCAAAAACATCCAGGGAGCCAACGAAAAACAATTTCCACCGCCGTAACCTTCTGTATCCGCGAGATCCCATCTTGGAGCCTTCGTCGACGCTCCGCCGGAGGGGGAATCGACCACGGAGGGTTTCTACATCAACACCATAGCCCTTCCGATGAGTTGTGAGTAGTTTACCACAGACCTTCGGGTCCATAGTTATTAGCTAGATGGCTTCTTCTCTCTTTTTGGATCTCAATACAATGTTCTCCCCCTCTCTTGTGGAGATCTATTCGATGTAAACTCTTTTTGCGGTGTGTTTGTCGAGATCCGATGAATTGTGGGTTTATGATCAAGTTTATCTATGAGAAATATTTGAATCTCCTCTGAATTCTTTTATGTATGATTGAGTTATCTTTGCAAGTCTCTTCGAATTATCAGTTTGGTTTGGCCTACAAGATTGATCTTTCTTGCCATGGGAGAAGTGCTTAGCTTTGGGTTCAATCTTGCGGTGTCCTTACCCAGTGACAGAAAGGGTTGCAAGGCACGTATTGTATTGTTGCCATCGAGGATAAAAAGATGAGGTTTATATCATATTGCATGAGTTTATCCCTCTACATCATGTCATCTTGCTTAAGGCGTTACTCTGTTCTTATGAACTTAATACTCTAGATGCAGGCAGGAGTCGGTCGATGTGTGGAGTAATAGTAGTAGATGCAGGCAGGAGTCGGTCTACTTGTTATGGACGTGATGCCTATATACATGATCATGCCTAGATAATCTCATAATTATTCGCTTTTCTATCAATTGCTCGACAGTAATTTGTTCACCCACCGTAATACTTATGCTATCTTGAGAGAAGCCACTAGTGAAACCTATGGCCCCCGGGTCTATCTTTTATCATACATGCTTTCAATCTACTTTTATTTGCATCTTTACTTTTTGCATCTATATTACAGAATACCAAAAATATATTTATCTTATCATACTATCTCTATCAGATCTCACTTTCGCAAGTGGCCATGAAGGGATTGACAACCCCTTTATTGCGTTGGTTGCGAGTTCTTTGTTTGTTTGTGTAGGTGCATGGGACTTTTGAGGAGCCTCCTACTGGATTGATACCTTGGTTCTAAAAAACTGAGGGAAATACTTACGCTACTATTGCTGCATCACCCTTTCCTCTTCAAGGAAAACCAACGCAAGCTCAAGACGTAGCAAAGGGCAATAGGTACTACCTCAACAATTACTTCCCAAAACCCACATATTATCAAGTCCTAACCATGCAGTGTTTGAGGGTTTGGAACTAATGCATAAAAACTGGGTAATAAAGAGGTATGATCAAAGTGTTACTTGCCTTGCTGACGGTCCGAAAACCCTAGTGACTCGTAGTAGCACTCTTCGCACTCCGGAAACTCTATCGCAAACAAACAATACATACATAAGCACTTAAGCAATAGATGCAAGGGTAAACTCAAATTACAATATCCGAATTGAAAGTACATAAATAGAGCTTCAATTTGCAAAAAGAATCAATCAAATCGGAGCTACGAAAGTCAAATTTCGGTCAAAAGAAATTCAAATTCAAATCTGCTTGGAACCAAATTTTAAATTGTCAAAACCATGTTCAAGTTGGTTATCAGGAAAGAGGGGCCCGAGACAAAGATTTTAGCGTTGGTTTCACTAGATTTGGACAAGCGAGAAAAATGTTGTGAGGATTTGAAGATCAGGGGCTAATCTGCGATAAAAATAATCGCGCATAGGTCCCTGACCAAAAAATCTATACCTACTAATAAAGCAAGGTGCGTTTCTCCATGTTTTTCATCCGTTGACCGTCGGAAATATTTTTTCCATCCGATGTGGTACTAAACTTTTCTGCGTCTATCTGCTAGAAAAGAAAAAAATTGCCCCGTATTCTGTAATTGGCCCACGCACGCTTCGGCCCAACTAAATCAGCCCACTTATTATTGCCCACGCAGTTGGGAAGACCTTATTTGTCGCGTGGAGCAATAAATAGTTGAAGCTGCCCAGAGGCGCCTAAGACTGGGCCGGCCCGTTTCCCCTTTTTCGGTGTTCTATTTTTATTTTTCATTTTATGTTCCTTTCTCTTTATCTTTTATATTTATTAAGTAAAAAAATTATAAATATAATCAGAATTTCAATTTTTGTTCAAATATTCAAAAAATGGTCAGAATTCAAATAACAATTTCCTGATTTGGAAAATGTACGAAAATTTTACAAAAATTCCTGTTACCAAAAATGGTCAGAATTCAAATAACAATTTCCTGATTTGGAAAATGTACGAAAATTTTACAAAAATTCCTGTTACCAAAAATGGTCAGAATTTTTTAAAAAATTACCTGATTTGGAAAATGTACGAAAATTTTACAAAATTTCCTGTTACAGATTTTTCTCATTTTTGAGAAAATGTTTGTGTTTTTCCAAAATTATTCGCGATTTTTTATAATATACTTTCTGTAAAATGTTCCATATTTTAAAATATTCTTGTTTTAGTGAAATGTTCAAAACTCCAAAATAATATTTTCTTTTAAGAAAAGATTTTCTATTTTTTTGAATGATCCACTTTTGAAAATCCAAAAATTCACAAAATTATGTGTTTTTATAAATTTTCATGTTTTCAAAATATTGTTTGTGAATTTCAAAAAATATTAATGTTTCTAATTTTGTTCGTGTTTTTCCAAAAATATTGGAACTTTCAAAAAACTATTGTTCGCATTTTTTGAAAAATGTTCGTAATTTAAAAAATTGTTCAGGTTTCCAAGAATATTCGCCAATTCATAATCTTTTTGAATGTTCAAATGAATTAAAAAAAATTCTAATCTAACGCTATTGTATTTTCTTTAATATTCGCGCTGGCCACTGGTTAGCGGTGCGTATTCTTTCTATGTTGGTTGATTATAAATGAAAATAATTGTGGGCACATGCCAATAAAAAAAGGTTGTTTGGCTTTAATTGGAGAAAAATCATGGACAATTGAGCACTAAAATAATCAAAGAGAATAAAACCTAAAAAAGAAGGGACATTAATTCCTGATTATGCTAATGAAACAAGATTTATGTGTTGCTATTAATAATCCACCTGGTTTCGCCGTCATAGGACAGATTGGTCGAAGCAACGCTGCCTTGAAGGTTGCCTCACGGCCACCAAATGAGGAGGCAGGCACAACCCCTAGAGGAAGGCAGACCGAGAGGAAAAAAGCCATAAGTTGGGCTCACCACCACGTCGACCAACCGCACAACTAGCAAGATTTTCGGTGTCAAACATGTCCAGTGGGAAGACCATAACTTCTTGCTCTGGCGCCTACCAGTGTGGAGACCTTTTTTGGAGACATATAAATTATCTTTCCCGTTGCTTCTCGCAAAAAAATATCTCTCCCGTTGCAACGCACGGGCATTTGTGCTAGTAAAATTAAAAAGAAAAATGCATCGAACGAACGTTCGCTAACAGAGGCAAACAGACGAATACGTTCGCTAACAGAGACGTTCGACTGAATGTTCGCTAATTAGCGAACCCTAAAAAATAACCAATCTAAACCGATCTAACGGAAAAACCAAAAAACAAGCAGGCGACGGTTTTGTCGGTTTCCTACCGGTTCTTAAACAAAAACCGGCGGCGGCGTAACGAATATGATCGGCGGTGTCGGCGGCGGCGGCGCTGTGGGGCAGCGGCGGCGGCGCAAGCGTGCGGCGGGCGGCGCGCGAGCGAGTGGCGGCGCTGCGGGCGGCGGGGCTACGGTGCGGGGCGAGGTGGCGAGGAGGCGGTGGCTTTTAAAGGCGTGGGGGGCGGGGTGCCTTGCGGGAGGGGGCGTCCAGGGGAGCCCGAGCCGGACTCCTCGGCGTCCGTGCAGTGGCGCGTATGGCGGGCCGGTCTGCTCGGCTGGGCTTCGGCCCAGTCGGGCGGGGAATGATTTTTTTTAAAATAAAATTTCACCCGATGAAAATCCTAATAAAATATAAAAAATTCTAGAAATGCCAAAAACAATTTTCACCGTCGAAATAAAATATTTAGAACAAAGTGAATATTTTTCAGGCCTAAAATGCTATTTTCAAGAAATGCATATTTTTCTAATACAAATAAAAATATAAATTTGATTTTAAAATTTCTCCTCCAATATTCCTCTCTTTTGAAGAAGTCATATTATCTTCTCTCATTTATTTTTAATATTTGGAAATAATTGGAGAGAAAAATATTAAAACCAAATTGATCCTCTTTTCAGATTTGAGAAAAATTCAAATACGAAAATAAACGAAATCCCCAACTCTCTCCTTGGGTCCTTGATTTGCTTAGGATTTCTAGGATCACAACCAAAATGAAAATAAAATATGATATGCATATGATGACCTATGTATAACATCCAAATTGAAAATTGGGATGTTACATTAAGTTTACAACTCATCAGAGCAGACACCTCAGAAGAGCAAGAGTTGTAACTTAACAAAAAAACGCCCATATATAAGACAACCGCTTGAAGACTAACTCAAATTTCTCCCCTTTGTCATCGAATGACCAAAAGGGATGAAAAATGAGGACTAACGCCCCTGAAGAATATCATCATGATGTCAATGGAGGAGCGCCAGCGTTGTTGGGGTCGTCCGTTGGAGTAGGGCCTGCCATAGTGTCGTTCAAGTCTTCAACTTCATCTGTCTCGCGTGATGAAGAATATGAACTAGCAACGAGCTGAGGAACTTTGACCTTCTTGAATTTCTTCGAAGGTGGCTGTGACAAATTAAAGTCCTGTTGGAATTCCATCTTCTTGAGATCTTCTTCACTATAAAGATGAGATAGAATAGCCCAAGTGCGATCAAAGACTTCATGCAAGTAGTGGTGATTCTTCTTCACAGTATTTTGAGTGACTATCATGTTCTGAAGAATTGCACCAAACTGTCTCTTGACCCACTTGTGATCTCTATCAACTTTCTGATGAAGACTAAGGAGTAGTTCACGATCAGTCATCACAGACGGAGCTGTGGCTTGAGGATATTGCTTTGAAGCTTTGGCGGCAGAGTCTTGTGTTGCAGAGTCATCATTGGTGGAATATGATGTAGCCTTACGAAACTGTCCATCCAATGGACGAGTGCCTTCATCTATAACAGCAGCTTTGCCCTTCTCATCAGCTGAGGAAATGGTCCTTTTGAGGACTTCAATGGGGGGCAAATAGCTGAGATGATTTTGAAAGTCAGACTTACAATGAATTGAAGACCTTGATCTGATGAATTTCATGATCTGGGGAGCATAAGGCTTCAGCTGAAAAGGTGACAAAGCTGCATTAGCCAAAGTCCTCATGAAGAAATCGTGATAGTTGATAGGAATACCATGAATGATATTGAACAACAGATTCTTCATTATGGCAACAACTACTTCATCATTAGAGTTATGGCCCTTGATTGGAATGAGGGTTTTAGTCAATATTCTGTATACCGTCCTTGGCACATAAAGCAATTCCTTGACAAGGAATGTGGTCCTTGGAGCTTCGCCAGCATTCAAAGGCTTCATCAACACTTGCATCAAATGATCTGAGAGTTCAGGTTTTGCATACATGAGCCTTGCACCTTCAGTGGGAGGACTGACTGGGACGGCTTGAAGCAATTCAGAGGCCGGTGCTTTGTAGTGAGTATTTTCAATCATCTAGTCTAGCACCCATGAATTCACATCTTCAACATTTCCAGTGATGTGTAGTGTGGCATAGAACTGAAGAAAGAGTTCTTCATTCCAGTCGTAGATTTCGGTGCAAAAGTTTAGTAGCCCAGCGTCATGAAGAACACCGAGGATAGGGTTGAAGCACGGAAGAGACTCCATATCCACATGAGGAAGTTGCTCGTGGTCAAATACCTTGTCCTTATCAAATAGCAATGATGAATAGAAATTCATTTGGCTGGCTGGCCAGAAGCGTTTGCGACGAAGTCTAGCAGAGTCATAAGGATTATAATCTGAGAACAAATGATGCTCAGCAAGAAATCATCAGCTTTGAATATCTGCTTCTTGGTATGATGATTCTCTGGCTTGGGCTCAAGATTATCAGTTGAAGTCTTCACAGCCTCATGATGCACAACCTCTGGAGCCACATGCTAAGGAATTTTAGTAGCAGTTTCATCAGCAGCAGCCTTGGCCTCCATTTCTTCAGCACTAGTGGTTGGAACTTCTTCAGGAATAGAATGAAGTGAAGCTTGATGTCCTTTTGTGCCCGTATGAATTTCTTCAGTCTGCAAAGGGGACTAAGGAATTTGCTGTAGCGGGGTTGTCAGTGGTGAATTGGGGTGATGACTTTCCCAATAGTCTTCATTCAAAATAGGAGTTGTAGACCCAATGTCCACATCCTCATCTTCTTCATCAATTTCTTCCACGCCTGCCTCTTTAGCTGTGAACTGAGGCATGGGCGATGATACCAGCGGAGTTGAAGGGATATCACCCACTTCAATGTCTTCATCCAACTGCTCTGAAGAAGCAGCAGAAGGATTTTCATCATCGGTGTGACTTGGAATGACATATTCCTCACCAAAGGGAACAATCTCCTTTGATGGCATGCTTCATATAGGAACAACATCAATTGGGTTCACGAATGAGCTTGTCAAAGTCTTCACTTTCTTAGGAGCTGAAGACTCTGAGGTCGCTGATGCTTTCCTTTTCTTCACTGCTGCCCTCTCCGCAGCTTTGGTCTTCTTCACTTCTGATGCAGAAGGAAGGTTGACATCTTTCATTTGTGATGAATTTGCAGGAGGAGCAGATGAAATTGGTTCAGTTTCTTCAGGCGCAACTGATGCAGTTGCCCTAGCAAGTTTAGATTCCTCAGGCACAGTTGCAGATGTTTCAACTGGCCTGGTTTGGTTTTCAGGCGCAACATTGGAGGTTTTCCTGGCATTTTCTTTAGAGACTGGAATCTCTTCAGCAGCCCTGGTGCTTTCATTTTCTTCAACAGTCTGATTTTCATTAGCTGTGCTTGCATTCTCTTCAGTAGGCTGAGCAGATGCCTCAGCCTTCAGAATTTCTTGTTGCGATGAAGTTGCAACATTTGGAGTGAATCCCCTTGCCATTCTGACGAACCTGACTTTGGTGCCTAGCCAATCTGCATGATATGCGTCAAATTCATCACTGAGTGCTTTGATCTTAGTCTACATGGTCACAAGTTCTTCAGGAGACATTTTCAAAACATTCTTCTTCAGAAAGTGCTCCTTCTTGTACTGAGCTTTCTTCACTTGCCTGGCCTTCACAAATTGCCATTTTTCTTCGCCTATGAAGGCTGTCAACATATGACATAGGCCAGGAGTGAGGTTGAAGTCAGGCAGAGGAGTGTTAGGGTCCTTGTGCCATAAATCAATGAAATCAAGGATCAACTTTGGATCCAGCATAAGTGGCACATCACTGCCTTTGGCTCTAGCGGCCCTTGCTTGTTTATCTCTCATGATTTCATCCAATTCTTCATCATCAGCTTCATCGTCGCTTGACGGATCTTGAAAGGCAACTTGCTTCTTGTGAGGACTTGGCCTTATGCCTCGTCCAGCACTGGCCTTTTTATTCAGCAAGGTTGGACCAGTTGAAGACTGAGGTGGAGCTGAGGAACTTGAAGATGCTCCTAAAGCAATTGAGATTCTTGTGGTCCTTTGGCAAGAGGCAAGATGCACAGGTGCCGAGGACTTTGCAGCAGTTACTGAGGATTTTGCAACAGAGGGGGCTGGACCTGCTTTTGAGGATATTGCTTGAGGAATAGGCCGTGAGGCCTTTGAAGAGCTTGGCCATGAGGGCATTGCAGCTGAGGAACTTGGCTTGACAGCTGGTTTCTTTGGCATTGCCTTCTTAGGCTTGCTAGCAGAGGCCTCAACAGCGGCAGCAGCAGAATCATCGTTGAATTTCTTCACTACTTCTTTAACCATTCTGGCCAACTTAGCTTGGCGCTTGGCGCACTCCTTGGGAAAATCCTCACCACGTTTGATGCTACTGGGATCAGTAACTTGGCCTGGTGCCAATGGAGGTCTTTGGCATGGAGGGTGTACGGAGAATTTCTTCATGTATTTCGGAGTCACATATCGATACTCTCTCCATTCTCTGGCCCATCCCCTTTCAATCCGCTGAATGCGCACCTTGCGCTGATTTTTGTTCTCCTTGCCATGCTAGGCTTCATCAGGAGTACAATATGCATCATATATGCCATCAGGGATTTCAAAAGCAGTATTCGCTTATGGTCTCTTTCCTCCCTTCTGAGGTCTTTTACCACCAGCCATTTTCTTCACTTGAGGATTATGGACAATCGAATTTTCTGACGAGATATGCAATTTGTCTTCAAGGAATGCTGCAAATGAGTTAAGTTGATGAGAACCTAGAGATCAGCAACGGACATGTGTACCTTGGAGAGGTCATATGCGTTCTCAAAAGTTTTTCAAAAGAAGCAAGTTTGAGGAATTTGACCATGGTTGTCTTGAGGAATTTCACTAAGCATTCTTGACTTAGGTTCCACAGTTGTATAGATTTGAAAATCCACACAATTGAGGAATCTTGAGGAAAAATGTTGCTTAGAGAAACAAATCAAGAACAGAAGCAACATGGTGTTTAAGAGTATGGAAGTTGAAGAATAAACACCTTTTGAAGATTTTGTGGAAATCATCAGAATCAACAAGGGCAGTACAAACAGATTTTATTTACCCTTGATGAAGAACACGACGAATTGAGAGTAGTAGTGGAGGAGCTCGCCCATTCAGATCTTCCACGCCCTAACTTGGTGCTGGAAGACAGCTGCAGTGGCGGCGGAGTGAAGATTTCCGTGGCCGACGCAAGTACGACAACGACGAGGTCGAGGCACTGAATCCTCACCAGCGATGATGGAAGGTAGCGGCAGCGCTAGGTCAGAGAGCTCGAGCGAGGGGAGTGAGATCGAGCGGAGTAAATGAGGTCTGAGGAGGGCGAGGGGTATTTATAGGCGAGGTGAAAAACCACCCGTCCAAAGAAATTGGACGAACGTGCCCCTGACTCTTCCCATCCAAGCGACATGTGTCACCCACGTACTGAGAAGTGGAGATCATGTTAGATCGTGGGTGAATAGATTAATCTTATCGTGGGATGCGGAACAGTTTCAGCGGTAAAAGCCGAAAATTCAGATAAGAAAATTTTAATGTTTCGTTCGCAAATTCTTGAGCCGTAAGGACACGGTGAAGATTTCAAACGGGTTTCAAATAGAACACACATGAAGAATTTGTGAACAGACTGGGTTGAGTTTAGCATAGAGGGGGACGGGTCCGATCACATTCACTTAGGCAAAAAGGTCAACTTGAAGAATTAGGAATAAGTGAATGTTGTAGAGGACTGAAAACACAAATATATATCTATAGTCAATGAAGAACACAGTCGAAAAGAGTGAAGACTTTGCAAAGTTGATGAATTTGACCAATTGAGGAATTTGAAAATGAGGAAAAACTCAAATTGAAGATTTTCAACTTTTGTTGGTGGCATGACCCACCGTATAAGAATGATGATTTCAGACGCCGCGTACAATTATCGTAGGGCTCTGAGAATCAAATTCTTTGTTAATTTCTTCACACTTAGACGGTTAGTCTTCATTGATTGAAGAAAAACTTTACTTTGTGTGTTGCACATCTAAGTCAACAATTTTGCATAAGTGTTAGGATGTGTGTCCCTGCTAAAGAACATTCGAAAATTCTAAGATATCTAGCTCACAACGCAACTTGCTAAATCTCTTCTCATCCAAGGGCTTTGTGAAGATATTCGCTAGCTATTCTAAAGTCTTCACGTCCTCAATAGAGATGTCGCCCTTCAACACATGATCTCGAAGAAAATGATGACGAATCCTGATGTGCTTTGCACTACTAGAAAAAGGGCTATAGATGGGATTGACACTAATGGCGCACCTGACAAGCGGTGCGCCATTAGTATATACTGATGGCGCACCACCTTCTGATACGCCATTAGAGTTGAAACTACTAATGGCGCACCTGGCCCAGGGTGCGCCATTAGTATGAATTTTTTTTAACTAGTGCGCCTGTCCAAACATACTAATGGCGCATCCAGACACAGTGCGCCATTACTAGTTGTAACTAGTAATGGCGCACCTGGCCCAGGGTGCGCCATTAGTATCAAATTTTTTTTTAAGTAGTGCGCCTGTCCAAACATACTAATGCCGCATCCAGACACAGTGCGCCATTACTAGTTGTAACTAGTAATGGCGCACCTGGCCCAGGGTGCGCCATTAGTATAATTTTTTTTAACTAGTGCGCCTGTCCAAACATACTAATGGCGCATCCAGACACAGTGCGCCATTACTAGTTGTAACTAGTAATGGCGCACCTGCCGGAAAGTGCGCCACTAATGTTGTTTTTTCTATTATATTTTTTATTCCCTTTTTTGCAAAACTACTAATGGCGCACTTTTCCACCGTGCGCCATTACTAGTTTAAACTAGTAATGGCGCACTGTGGAACAGTGCGCCATTAGTATGTTTTTTTTTGCAAAACTACTAATGGCGCACCACCAGAAGGTGCGCCATTAGTAACCTGGATTACTAATGGCGCATTTAGAGTTGGTGCGCCATTAGTAAGTGGGCAGCAACAAGATATTTTGGACAGCCTCTCCTACCCACACTCACTTTCTCCCCACTTCATTCTCTCCACCTCCTCCTTGTCTCGGGTGCCTCCTCTTTTTCACCTCATTTCCACCATAGATTCATTCAATTTAAGTGGTTAAATTACCTTGTTTTGATAGGTAAGTAAGGGGGGAAGCTATATTTATGTTGTTCTCCCTACAACAATGTGCACATGCACTTTTTATGGCCTAGCTAGATCTATGTATGTTCGTGGTGTTGCATATGTTTGTGGTGTTGCATATGTGTTTGTGTTTGGAGGTGTACCGGTATTTGAAATGCGATAGTTGCCAATATTTTGCCGGAATGTTGATTCATTTCCGTTTCGGCGAGAATTTTGGCATTAAGCATTCTTTTTGGTCCTATTTTTAGGGAAAGTCATGACAAATTTTTTCTTGGTTCTAAAATATCGTTTTGCTCTACCCCGCAGGTGACCATGGTCCGCATGATGACCGAAGGCATCATGAATAGGTTTTTGAGGTCCGCGAAGGCCGAGATGCTTCAAAAGAACGAGACGGAGATAAGATGTCCGTGTCGAAGATGCAAGCTGAAGAGCCTTATTGCGGACCCGGAATCCGGGCAGGTGCGGGACCACCTGCTCTTACGTGGTTTCATGGATGGCTATCGGTGGCAAGGTGATGAAGATGACTACGAACTCGTCCATGGGGGCCGGGCAAGAAATGAGGAAGGGCAGCAAGACAACCACCGCGGCTCGGGCGGGCGAGAAGACGAAGAATCCCCAGGAGATGATCACGACGGTGATGCTGTACACAGTCATCATGTAGAAGATGCAGGACATTTTGATGAGGAAGATGCCAGAGCAGACGATGGGCATGATCATGAAGATGATGATGCCGGCGGAGCAGACGACGCTGGACCATCGATGGGCTGGGTGCAGGACCCTCATATTCAAGAGCTGCTTCTCAAGCAGACGGATAACGCAAGAGCTGCCGCCCGAGAGAAAGCCAAGATGGATCAACTTGAGTTAGACGCGGTTACTCCATTGTATGAAGGATGCAGGCCCGAGGATACCCGCCTGAAAGTAACGCTCATGGCTCTGGAGATGAAGGTAAAACACAAAATGACCGACGCATGCTTCGACGAGAACATGTCATTCTGGCACGAACGTCTTCCCAAGGGGAACAAGTGCCCGACCAGTTTGGAGAAGGCAAAGAAAATCGTGTGTCCTCTGGATTTACCGCACGTGAAATACCATGTGTGCATGAACAATTGCATCATTTATCGGGACGAGCACGCGGAGTCTACCATATGTCCGGTGTGCGGCGTCACTCGATACAAGAAGAGGAAGAAAGCTCCTCGAAAAGTGGTGTGGTACTTTCTGATCACTCCTCGTCTGCAGCGGTATTTCGCGGACCCTAAGGTAGCAAAGCTCCTGCGTTGGCACGCGGATAGGGAGGAGAAGAAGCGAGAAGATGACGCACATGATCCGGAGATAGATAAAAAAGACAAGATGCTGAGTCACCCTAAGGATGCGAGCCAGTGGCAAGCGTTGAACTTCAAAGACCTAGAATTTGGGAACGATCCAAGGAACATCGTGCTGGGCGCGAGCACCGATGGAGTCAATCCGTTTGGCAGCCAGAGAAGTACACATAGCACCTGGCCTGTGTTTGTGTGGATGTACAACCTTCCCCCCTGGTTGTGCATGAAGAGGAAGTACATTCACATGAGTATGCTAATTGAAGGACCGAAACAACCAGGGAACGACATCAATCTGTATCTGGGGCTGCTGAAAGAGGAGCTTGACACGCTGTGGAAAACGCCAGCCAATACGTGGGACGCCGCAGAGAAAGAATATTTCCCTATGAGAGCCGCGCTGCTCACGACGGTGCACGACTATCTCGGTTACGGATATGTCGCGGGGCAGGTGGTCCACGGATTTTCTGGATGCGTCAGGTGCATGGATGACACAACGTATCGCCAGCTAGATAGAGATCCCGGGTCTTCGAAAACCGTGTTCATGGGACATCGAAGGTGGCTTCGCGACGATAACCCGTCGAGAGAACGCAAGGATCTATTCGATGGTGAAACCGAACCCCGAGGACGCCCGCGTACGAGGAGCGGTGAGGAAATAGACGAGCTGTTGAAAAATTGGAAAGACTGCCCACTGCCGGGAAAGAAGCAAAAGGCGCCAGAGCCGGGAAAGAAGCGAAAGGCGCCAGAGCCGCTGCTGAAGGTATGGAAAACGAGGTTTGTTTTCTGGGACTTGCCGTACTGGAAGATCCACCGTGTGCCTCACAGCCTTGATGTGATGCATATCACGAAGAACGTGTGCGAGAGTCTGCTTGGTACCCTGCTCAACATGCCAGAGAGGACCAAAGATGGGCCGAAAGCAAGGGCAGACTTGAAATCAATGGGCATCAGGTAGGAGCTTCACGCTATATATGATGATGATGATGAGGCGAAGCAGGACACGGAAAGTCGTCGCTAAGGCAAAAAGGCCAAGAAGACCGGAAATGACTACCCTCCCGCGTGCTTCACTCTAAGTCAGGAGGAGATCGAGTAGTTTTTCACCTGCCTCGTAGGAGTAAAACTTCCTTACGGTTACGCGGGGAAGATAAGCAGATACCTAGACCTAGCGAAGCTGAAGTTCAGCGGGATGAAGTCTCACGACTGTCACGTGCTGATGACGCAGATACTTCCAGTTGCAATCCGTGGGATCATGGACGCGCACGTCCGTGAAACGCTATTTGGCCTATGCAACTTTTTCGACGTCATCTCTCGGAAGTCTGTTGGCGTGAGGCAACTCAGAAGGCTACAGGAAGAGATCGTGGTGATACTATGCGAGCTTGAGATGTACTTCCCGCCCGCATTCTTCGACGTTATGGTGCATCTGCTGGTCCATATCGTGGACGATATCATCCAACTCGGGCCGACGTTCCTGCACAGCATGATGCCGTTCAAAAGGATGAATGGTGTCATCAAAGGATACGTTCGCAACATGTCACGTCCAGAGGGAAGCATAGCCAGGGGCTTTCTGACCGAAGAGTGCATCTCCTACTGCACGAATTATCTAGGCATCGAGAACCCCGTTGGTCTGCCCGTCAACAGGCACCTCGGCAGGCTCGCTGGATGGGGTCACCGTGAGGGTCGCCGCGAAATGCATGTCGACTTCGAGGGTCGACTCGCCGACTTTGAAAGAGCAAACCTAGTCGCGCTACAACACATAGACGTGGTCGATCCTTGGGTGGTAGAGCACAAAACCTTTATTAAGAAGACGTACAATGACCGAGGCCAACAGAGGACGGACGGAGATATACTGAAAGAGCACAACTCATGTTTCACGCGTTGGTTCAAGCAGAAGCTTCTGTCGTACCCTTTACATGAGGATTCTTCCGCGGAAGAACAACTCATATTCGCCTTGTCACAGGGCGCCGAGCACAACCTGATGACCTATGAGGTGTACGATATCAACGGCTACACATTCTACACCGAGGCCAAGGACATGAAGAGCGATGGTTATCAGAACTCCGGGGTAACGATGGAATCCTACACCGGTAACGACAAGGACAGATACTACGGAAGGATCGAGGAGATCTGGGAGCTGAGCTACGCTGGAGAGAAGGTCCCGATGTTCCGTGTCAGATGGGCCAAGAGCGTCCTAAAAGAAGACCGGTATTTCACCACCATGGTTATACCCGAAGCCAAATCCAAGACCGCAGGCGCAAACGTCACCGCGAAAAATGAGCCATGGGTACTGGCTTCCCAAGTGGACCAATGCTTCTTCATTACCGACCCGTCAAAGCCCAGTCATGTTGTCGTGAGGAGAGGCAAAAGGAAGATCATCGGAATGGATGGAGTAGCCAATGAGCAAGACTTCGACAAGTACGGCGACCCGAGAATCGAACATGACGACGATGATGAAGTAGCAGCATACACCACAAGAAGAAGCAGGACCACCCTACCTAAAGGATGTCCGTTCCACAGAAGAACTCCATTTGCGAAAAAGAAGGGCAAGAAGATTGTGAACAGATAGCTAGCTAAGATCGATTGTATTTAAATCGTAGCCTTCATTTCTCGATTGTATTTCATGGGCACTTTTTGAACTATCATGAATATTTTTAAATTTCATGGACACTCGATCTCGATCCCCCTCCATCTCGATCGCTATCCCACCTCGCCAGATCCGGTCCCCCTCGCCGCCGAGCACCCCCCGGTCCACCGGCCCCCCGCACCCCGCGCACCCTCCCCCGCTCCACCGGCATTACTGTTTGATGATATTTTTAAAAAAATTATTACTGTCTTATAAAAAAATATTACTGTTATGATTTAAACAAGTTTGAACATATTTAAACACAAATAAATATCAAACAACATTTTAAATGCATAAAAAAATTGTGGAGCCTGGGAATCGAACCCAGGACCTCCTGGTGTGAGAACTGGCTGCTGACCAGTCGAGCTAGTAGAGGGAACTTGGTGTGTATCAGGTCAGGTGGAAGATAACCTGTTGGCTCGAGCAGAAATCAAAAAAATACTAATGGCGCACCAGGGTGAGGTGCGCCATTAGTATGGATGTACTTATGGCGCACCAGGGTGAGGTGCGCCATTAGTATGGATGTACCTGTTGGAAGATAACCTATCCCCTCTCTCTCCCTCGCCCTCGCCCTCGATCCCCTTCCCCTCTCCTCTCCCGACGCCGCTGCCCCGCCGCCTCGACGCCGCCCCGTCGTCCTCGTCTCCGCCCCGACGCCCCGACGCCGCTGCCCCTTCCCCTCTCCTCTCCCGACGCTGCTGCCCCGACCTCCTCCTCGCCCCTCGACGTCGCCCTCGATCCCCTTCCCCTCTCCTCTCCCGACGCCGCCGCCCCGTCGTCCTCGTCCTCGCCCTCCTCCTCGTCCGCGCCACCGCTGCGCCGCTCCGACCTCCTCCTTGTCCCCTCCGGCCTCCTCTGCCTCCTCAGGTACTGCCCCCACCTCTCCCTCCCCCTCCGGCCTCCTCCATCCCCTTTGTAAATTTTTTGGTGTAGGGTTTGCAAATAATCAATCTTCTGTATGTTCTACACGGTTCCAGTCTGAAACTACTCGGTGTATGTAAGCACCTAGCATGTACATGTGAACTCATGAATTTTACATGAAGTTTCTGTTTGTGCTTGTTTGGAATTCCTTTGAGAAACAATGAGAGTTCACTAACTGAATGGATTACATCGGCTTGTAATTTGTCTGTAACATCATGGCCCTTGGGCCAGTTTGAGTAATATATATAGGTGGCAGTGGCGTAGATTGAAAGAAATCTTAGGAGGGCGAAGATACATTTATTAGTCCCTAATGGTATGGATTAAATCACTTATACTTGAAGTGTCGATCTTGTGTACCATAAACTTTGCAATTCTACAAAAGGGTCTGCATAAGGCCTGCTTCAAATCTGCTCGCCACACATCATCGCTTTGATTAGGCAGATATTGCCAAATATGTGGACACAGTGCTGGGTACCGTTCCAAGAATTCAATCCCTCAGAATAAGACTTGAATTGTTTGAGTTTGATGTCATTGTTCTTTATGACTTTGATGTTCAAACTGGAGTAACAAGAGAGGAGGCTGAGCATTCATTAGCTTCACCACATTCACCTCTATTTCTTTTGTATAAAATGAATCAACAGTACAGTAGCATTCCCCTGAACCATGGCTAGCTTCGGTCCTTTATAATTAACCGAGTAGCAAAAACAGTAGCAATTTAAAAAAAACAGTACCAAAAAAATTAGGTATAAAAACAGTAGCAAATAAAAAATATTAGCAAATATAGCTAGGGTAATTTTGTTTAGGTATAAAAAACAGTAGCAATTTTAAAAGAATATTAGCAATTTTAAAAACAGTAGCAAAAAAATTAGGTATAAAAAGAGTAGCAAATAAAAAAAAGAGTAGCAAATATAGCTAGGGAAATTTTGTTTAGGTATAAAAACAGTAGCAAATAAAAAAAAGCAGTAGCAAATTAAAAAAACAGTAGCAAAAAATTAGGTATAAAAACAGTAGCAAATATAGCTAGGGCAATTTTGTTTAGGTATAAAAAACAGTAGCTACAATTTGTAAAAAGCATGAGCAACTGAAAAATCATCCTGAAATATAGCTAGGACAAACTTCAGTCTTTTTTTGTTTGTAACAGAAACTACAATAGTAAATATTTCCTGAAGTAAATATTTTCAGTCATTACAAATATGATGATGCACCCTCAGGTTTGTCAGGGTTTGAGTGTGATTTCTGAAATTTCGTGCTTGGGATGATGCAGTGTGCTTGGACGGGAGCGCGCCGGGGTACCATCTGCAGAGAGGGTCAGGGAGTGGGTCTCAGAGCTGGCTCATCCACTTGGAGGTATGCAGATTATCATTACCAAATTCTGGTACAGAACCATGAGTTTTCTTCGAAGCTTGGTGTTGGTCAGTGCTCAGCTTAGCTTGGACAATGCAAGCTTTCTGAATTTGAAATCTAGATTACATGAATTCGCTGATGACTTGTTTGGATTGGTAGCCCCTGAAGAAGTTGTTCCATGTCCCAACAGTGATAGGACTGTGCATGCAGATTAGGACAGTGTTGAAAAACAAATAGGCACTATTTGGATATCTTGGAAACATATCGTTGGGTACACACATCATTAGTATATAGTGATTTGACTTTCTTGTGGATGATGACACCACAATGGTTATTCATCTATATTGAAACATATAGATGAACCCAGAGGGAACCCTCACTTGCTTAATTTGATGCACTCACTGTCAGTTACTAGTTTACACAGTAGTTTATGGCGTTAGTGGTTGTTTGTTTGTTGCCATTGGTTGTCCCATGGTAATGCTTTCATGTTCTTAGATTCTCTATGTTGTATGAGCATCAGGGTGGAGGCTGGTGCCATTAAAAATTTACTGCCATTAAAAATGTGATTACACAAGGTTTTTGGATTCTTCCCACAAGACCTGCATCCTAAATTTACTGCCATTAAAAATTTACTGGTATACAGCAGCAGTGCTCAGTCATTCATTGCCTGCCAAAATGGACAGTTTTTTCATGTCACCCACCCTTCCGCGTGTGTTTTACCTTGAGAAAATGCATTCCACTCAAAGACAGCCCATTTTGTACACTTTTTCGTTTGATAGATCTAAGGCGGCAGAAAAGTTCTCTTTTAGTCATCTTTATTGCAGTCAATGTCTCCACCACTCTGATATCCTCAGTATCATGGTTGTGCTCTGAATCTCCAAGCAAATCATATTGGTTGTGATGATTGACTGAAACATAAGAAGTTTTCAGGTGGTTGCATTGTTTTTTGCTACCAACACCCGTAGTTTCTTTCTTTGTTTCAGTCTATTTTTCTATTTCTGCTTTAACATAACGGAATAACTAATGGTGGCTGCCTAATGATGACAGACTAAGTTTCTGATTTAATTTGTTATAGAAGTGTAGATTCATTGGTAGCAATTGTTTTCAGTGTCTCATGTTGCTTGTAGTGTTTTGTCCAAAATGTTGAATGATACTGCTTGGAGATGCATATATTGTTTCACCTCTTCACATGCCAATGTATTTTCCATGTTGTGATGGAGGCCTTTTTTGCCTTGTCCACCCGAGAGGCCCTTGAGTTTGCCGGAATGTCGATTAACTTCCGTTCCGGCAAATTCGGGTACTCCATATGTCCTATTTTCAGCAAAGGTCATGCTGAAATTTTCCGTGAATTTTAGCATGACGTTGCTAAAAATAGGACATATGGGGTACTTGTGACTAATGCATGGGCCGGGGTATCTTAGTAGTTAATTAAGTAGGATCAAGTGCCCCGGCGTACTTGTGACTAATGCATGGCTTTTAGGGTGCCTCGGTGTCGATAAAAACCGAAATGATGAAAGCTTAGGCTTTTAGGGTGCCTCGGCGTCGAAAAACCCTCAATGATAAAAGCTTAGCTTTTAGGATGCCTCGGTGTCGACAAACCCTAAATGATGAGACCATGATCTTGTTCCTTGACAATAACCAACTTTTTGACCAAACTTTGTTCCTATTTAGAGAGAAACATGGCCAACAACGATGAGGCCGGGGGTTCGGGCGTCGACAAGCCATTCTGGAAGCTGTCCCAGGAGATGGAGGAACAACCTCACTTGTATGAGGACGCCGCCTTCCCCACCGATCCTGAGACCACTGATGGTACCGCCGAGGATGACCCCACTGATGCCACCACTGATGGTGCCGCCGAGGATGCCACCACTGATGATGGCGGCGCACGCACAGATGGCAGCCAACCGAAGAGGCAACGGAAGGACCGGCGCCCGACCGTGCTCCGCACCCTCAAGGAGGAAGTTACTGAAGTGGACTCCGACGGGAATCCAACGGCGCCCGAATGAATAGTCAAGGGGTACTCGCTTCAGCTCGGGTGCATTCTCCGGAGCACCGTCTCGATCAACACCGAGAACCTGAGGAATCCTGTCCGAGGGAATTTGCGCAACCTCCTCTTCACGAAGCTGCACAAACGATACAAGTTCCCCGCTGAATTTGAAAACACAAGCCTCAAAGGGAATAAAGTGAACAATGCTGCCCTCACGAAGATGAGCAAGGCCCTGTCTACTTGGAAAAGCAATGTGAAGAGAATGATCGAGAAAGGTTAGAGTTATGAGAAGATCAAGGAGAAAAATCCTTCGATCACCGAGGATGACTACAACGACTTCAAGATCAATTGCTCGAGCACCGCAAACTCCGAATCAAGTAAGTGGGGGAAAGAAATGCGGGAGCTGGACTTAGGGGAACACACACTCGGTCCCGGCGGTTACAGAGTGGCGGAGCCTATATGGGACAAGGAGGAGGCGGACCGTGCCGAGCAAGGCCTACCGCCCCTCTTCGATAAATACGGTGACAAGCAGACCAGGAACTTTGTCAGGGCCCGGTACAAGAAGGACCCGAAAACAAAGGAGCTTACCACGGATCCGAAGACCAGGGCGCTTGAGCTTGTTCTGGTAAGGAATACACCCCCGCGTAATTAGCTCCATATGGTTGCATTCTAATTAATGAAGCCAAATTTCTAAATGGTTCACATTCCTTCCGCAGGCGACTGAAAGCAGTAGCGCGGGGTCGACTAAGAGCAACCCTTGGGACACCACTCTAAATAGGGCGTTGAATGTAATGAAGAACAAGGATAAGCTCAGTAAGCCGACGTCAGCTGGTCGTGTGGCCGGCAAAGGCTTGTCGACAAAATGGTCGTCATACTATAACACTGCTGGGCGAAAGGAGAAAAAGACCAGCTCGAAAAGCCAGGCGCGCGAGGTTCAAGAACTCAGGGCACAGGTGGCGCGGATTCCGGAGATTGTCCAAGAGCAAGTGCAACAACAACTCGGAGCGACGATCACTGCCATTGTGCCTACCTTGATCCAGGGGATTAGTGCGTGGATTGCGGGCGGCCAACAGGGGCCGCCCCCAATTCCTAGCTTCACGGCCAGCAACTCGCAGAACGCGATGGCGGGGCCATTGGTGTCTCCGGCGGAGGCAGCATTGGTGTCTCCGATGCCGGCACGGGAGCTTAATGCACCCGGGTGTACGCCGGCCGGCACCTCTGCAGCAAGCAGCCCCTGCGTCAACTGCACGCCCGCCGTTGGTGGTGCCTCGACATTAGCCGAGCTCGACGCCATCATCACGGTAACTAATTAAGCCTCTCTCGGCCGAGGACTTCATCTCCTTGCCTTTGACTGGGCCTCCCTAACGCCCTACATGTTTTCGCAGGGCGCCGCCGACGTTCCGTGCACTCTCCTGCACTTCGTGAACAACGAGTTGGTCGATGTCGCCAAGGGCAAAATTGTTCAACCGGGCAACCCCTTGTTCCACGGTACCCAGATGCCACCCAACTTGTTTAGGATTCAACTGGTTCGGGTGCTGCCAGGCTGCGACGAGTTGTTACCTCCGATTCGACCCATCGGGGCCGACGATGATGACGTGATGACCCTCAGCGCCTGCCTGAGCTGGCCCCTGCTTTGGCCGAAGAGCCAGATTCGTTTGGGGGCGGGGGACACCACCCCAAAGACAACACCGCCAGTCGTGCCAGCGCCAAGTCGGCCCCATGGCAAGACCGCCGCAACGGTGCCGGACATCCCTATGCCACTGGATCCAAACATGCATATGGCACAGGATCAGAACGACGACGACGATACATTTTCCAACGTCGATCAGTACTTTGCCGATCATGGGGACGGTGGCGACTTCATGGGGCCTCCTTCTCAAGAACCCAACCCAACAAAAGACGTGTGCGATCTAGCTGGTACCGCGGAGAAGCCAAGTTGCAACAGGCGTCGTCTGTAGTTCAGCTCTCAGGAGACGCCTCCAGCTGCCGACTTCACCGAGCCTCAGATAGGCGAGGTGCGAAATATGATCAGCCCCAACACACTCAAGAAGGCGGTCTGTGAGCAGAACTCGGTCCCATTATAGGAGAAGAAGAAGGCACACAAAAGAAAGACTAACAAGGGTGCGGGCCAGCCGGCACCGAGTACGATCCATGCTCAGGACGGGCCACCTTCAACTGCGGATATCTCGAGGAGGGTGCATGTGGCGGGTAGGCCGATGCTACCGAGAAATATGCTCGATGCTGCAACCGGTGCTATGCAGAGTCTGCATGACAGTGTTCTTTCTTTGGAGAAGCGGCGTCTCCGAGAGAAGGATGTGGCATACCCGGTTTTCGCGGCCAAGGTGCCAGAGGGCAAGGGCTTTGTGGATAACTCCATTGGGGGTACGATCGTCCTGCGGTTTGATGACATCCACGCTATGTTGAACCTTCATCCGCTGCACTACACCTTCGTTCGGCTATTTTCGCTGAGTATGGAGATGCGGATCATTCGCGACAAGACCCCGGACATCGTGATAGTCGACCCCTTCTACATGCGTGCCAAGATCTTGGGCAGCGCTGGGGACCGGCAAGTCGCGAGTTCTTACCTCGAAGGCGTCATTCTGGCAAACCAAGACAAGGATAACTTCCTCGTGCCTTACTTTCCCGAGTAAGTCCTCCCCTCAACCGCCCCGTAACATATGAATTCTTAGATTTCGATCGTTTTTCTTTTAACATTCCGTGTTTTGTGCAGTGACACACATTGCACGCTCATCCTCCTAAGCCCCAAATATTCCATGGCCACGTATTTCGACCCGGACCGTCAGTCGAACGTAGACTACACAAATGTCAAGAAGGTTCTTGATGATGTTCTCCCCGGCTACGTCAAATCTGGAGGCACCTTCACCAGGCCTATTCGTAAGTACGGCAAGCACGTGTTCTCCCACAATACGACATTCTGCTGCGTCAAGCAGCCGCCTGGCGGTCAGAAGGGTGCCTACTACGCCATCCATCACATGCGGGCGATCGTACGGGACCATCATCAACTACTGCTACCGAGTAGACTCAAAGATTGGGCCGCGAGCGTGTCGGCAATCCAGGACGCGGACATCAGACAAGAATTCTTTCGCATCCAGTCGGAGTTTGCGGAAATCATCCATCAAGATGTCCTTCGTACCTCGGGGCAGTTCTACCTCAGAAATCAACCGTCCAACAGTGACATCGACACAATCCTACAAATGCAGGCTGACAACGCCCGTTGTTTCATGACTCCCACGATAGACGGCGGCTTCATCCACGCTCCGGTCCCTTGAGTCGAGTCGAAAGCAGTGATGCTGTGTCTAGTTCTGAAACATCGATTGGCTCATGTTGTAATTAAACTTTAATGAACTTGTAGTATGTCTATTTGGTTTCGAGAGTCGTTCAACTTAGATGTAATCGATGCTATTAATGTCTTGCTTTTCTCTTCCGATCGTTCTGTTGGATACTTATATATTGCTTATGTATTGTCTGTGAATTGGTACTAACGTTTCGTTTGGCTACTGCATAGCGATGCCGTGGTATGTCGTGTACAAGAGTAAGGTTCCCGGAGTCTACGACGACTGGGAGGAGTGTCGAAGACAGGTTCACCGATTCAGCGGTAACAGTTACAAAGGGTACGCCACTAGGGCCGAGGCCGAATCTAGATACGCCCGCTATCTAGCGGGAGAGGGGAGGGAGCATTGGAGGAACCGGATGAAGACGAGTTTCATCGTGATGACCGCAACTCTCTTCTATGTGATGGTAGTTTAGATGATCGCTATCGACTTGTAATGTGAAGACAAACTCGCGGTCTCGAGACTTGTAATATAATGTTCTATCTTTGTTCGGTCTTTTCAATTCGGAGACTAATATGATGAATTGTATTCGGAGACTAAAATGATGAATTGTATTCAGAGACTAATCTTCTATTGTATTCGATGAATCTGTTGTTGATGTGTGCTGTCTATATTTTGTCCAATTATACATTTTGTAACCTGTGCAAAAAACAAAAAATAAAAAAATAAAAAAAACCTAATATTCATACTAATGGCGCATCACATCATAGTGCGCCATTAGTATGCCAAAGGATACTAATGGCGCATCACTAAACAGTGCGCCATTAGTATGCCGAAGTTACTAATGGCGCATCCTGTTGTTGTGCGCCATTAGTATGCCAAAGCACCTGGGTATAGATGGCCCCCTGGGAGGCATACTAATGGCGCACTGTTG
Organism: Aegilops tauschii subsp. strangulata; assembly: GCF_002575655.3. Lineage (NCBI taxonomy): Eukaryota > Viridiplantae > Streptophyta > Magnoliopsida > Poales > Poaceae > Aegilops > Aegilops tauschii. The sequence continues at coordinate 436,467,619 of NC_053041.3, read as the reverse complement.
TATATACTAATGGCGCATCTGGGGTGCGCCATTAGTATACCAGATACTAATGGCGCACCAGTGGTGCGCCATTAGTAAAATATACTAATGGCGTGCTACTAATGGCGCACCACTAATGCACCATTAATGGCCAAATTAGGTGCGCCATTAGTAGGCCTTTTCCTAGTAGTCTTGTCTTCGAGTGCTGAACTGGGTTATGAGCAATCTTGATGGCACTCTCATTGTCGTAGTAGAGAGGCACATTCTTCACATTGATACCATAGTCCTTGAGGGTTTGCTTCATCCATAGCAATTGAGCATAGCATAAACCAGCAGCAATGTACTCAGCTTCAGCATTAGAGAGTGATATGCAGTTCTGCTTCTTCGAGGACCAACATAATAAGGATCGTCCGAGGAAATGGCATGTGCCTGATGTTGACTTGCGATCCACACGATCACCATCATAGTCAGAGTTATAATATCCAATGAGATCAAAAGCCGAGCCCTTGGGATACCATAATCCAAGTCTTGGAGTGTGAGCTAGATATCGAAGAATATGCTTCACAGCCTTATGGTGTGATTCCTTCGGTGTAGCTTGAAAACGGGCAGACATGCAAACACTAAGCATAATATCTGGCCTAGATGCACATAGATACAATAAAGAGCCAATCATGGAGAGGTATACCTTTTGATCAAAGTCTATACCGTTTTCATCAGTGCATAGATGGCCATTTGTGGGCATAGGGATTTTGACGCCTTTGCAATCTTGCATGCCGGATTTCCTCAGCACATCCTTGAGGTATTTCTCTTGAGATATGAAGATTCCGTTGCACTATTGATGAATTTGAAGAACTGAGAAGAATTTCAATTCTCCCATCATAGACATTTGATATTCCTCACTCATCATATAGGCAAATTCGTCACTGTAACGTTGGTTAGTACAGCCAAAGATAATATCATCAACATATATTTGGCACACGAATAATTCATCATCATATGTTTTGGTGCAAAGAGTCAGGTCAAGTGAACCGGGTTTGAAGCCTTTCTTCACGAGGAATTCCTTCAAAGTATCATACCACGCCCGAGGGGCCTGCTTGAGGCCATAGAGGGCCTTATCGAGTCTAAAGACTTTGTCGGGATGCTTAGGATCTTCAAAACCTGGGGGTTGAGCAACATATACTTCTTCCTCAAGCTTACCATTGAGGAATGCACTTTTCACATCCATTTGATATAAGATGATATTATGATGGTTAGCATAAGCAAGCAATATGCGAATAGCCTCAAGTCTAGCAACAGGCGCAAAAGTTTCATCGAAATCAATTCCTTCAACCTGTGCGTAGCCTTGAGCTACAAGACGAGCCTTATTCCTCACAACAAGGACATTTTCATCTTGCTTGTTGCAGCAGATCCATTTGGTACCGATGATATTGTGCTTGCGTGGGTCTGGCTGCTTGACAAGTTCCCAGACATTGTTGAGCTCGAATTGATGTAATTCCTCATGCATCGCTTGAATCCACTCAAGCTCCAGAAATGCCTCATCAACTTTGGTGGGCTCTGTGATAGAGATAAAAGCAAAGTGCCCGTAAAAGTTAGACAAATGTGAAGCCCTTGAGCGTGTGAGAGGACCTGGTGCATTGATGTTGTCGATGATTTTCTCGATCTGCACTTCATTTGCGATGCGAGGATGAGCTGGTTGACGATGTTGAGTGGGCTCAGCATTTTCTTCAGAGCCATTTTCCTCAGGTGCACCAGCATGATGTTCTTCACGTTTTGGAATGACTTCTTCAGTAGATTCCTCAGTGGGTATGTCATCCTCAGTAGCCTTGAACTTGATGGATTCCTTAGGTGACATTTCATCTAGCACAGGAGGTAGGTGCTCTCTTTGCGAGCCAATAATTTCATCGAACCGCACATCTATAGTTTCAACAACCTTGTGGTGGAAGGTGTTGAAGACTCTGTAGGTGTGCGAGTCCTTTCCGTAACCAAGCATAAAACCTTCATGTGGTTTCAGTGCAAATTTAGAATTGTGATGAGGATCTCTAATCCAACATTTAGCACCGAAGACATTGAAATAACTCACATTGGGTTTCTTGTCGGTGCGGAGTTCATATGAGGTCTTTTTGAAGAATTTGTGAAGATATACCCTGTTGATGATGTGGCATGCAATATCAATTGCCTCAGGCCAGAAGCGAGGAGGCGTATTGTATTCATCAAGCATAGTGCGAGCCATCTCAATGAGAGTCCTGTTCTTGCGTTCCATGACGCCATTCTGCTGAGGAGTATAAGGGGAAGATAACTCATGAGTAATACCAAGTTCATCAAGATAGTCATCAAGACCAGTGTTCTTGAACTCGGTCCCATTGTCACTCCTAATGTGCTTAATCTTCGCACCGAAATTCGTTGAGGCCCTCGAGGAAAATCATTTGAAGACTTCCTACACTTCAGTTTTGTAAGTGATGATATGCACCCATGTGTAACGAGAATAGTCATCAACAATAACAAAGCCATATAGAGATGATGCATTTGTGAATGTGGCATAATGAGTAGGGCCGAAAAGATCCATGTGAAGCAATTCAAATGGATGAGTGGTAGTCATGATAGTCTTTGAGGGATGCTTGGACTTGGTCATATTTCCAGTTTCACAAGCTCCACACAGATGGTCCTTGAGGAATTTGACACCCTCGATCGTTTCACAAGCTCCACACAATGACGTTTGCTTCTTCGCGAGTATGTGCAAGTTCCTCATACCAGCATGACCTAGTCGTCGATGCCATAACCAGCCTTCTGAAGCTTTTGCATGTAGCTAGACAAGTGGCAGGCTGTGGTCCTGTAGAAAAACCAACAATATGCAAGTCTCCTCTCCTAAAGCCTTCGAAGACTTTGGAATTGTCAGATTCCATGATCACAACACAACGATATTTGCCAAAGACGACAACCATATCAAGATCACAGAGCATTGAGACAGACATGAGGTTGAATCCTAAGGACTCGACAAGCATGACTTTGTCCATGTGTCGATCCTTTGAGATCGCAACCCTACCTAGACCCAATACCTTTATTTTGTCTTTGTCAGCATAGGTGATATGCTTCAGATGCATTGGAGATAAAGCAATGTCCATGTCGGTGTCAAAACCGGCGGATCTCAGGTAGGGGGTCCCGAGCTATGCGTCTGAGGATCGAAGGTAAAAGGAGGCAGGGGACATGATGTTTACCCAGGTTCGGGCCCTCTGGATGGAGGTAATACCCTACTTCCTGCTTGATTGACTTTGATGAGTATATGGGTTACAAGAGTTGATCTACCTCGAGATCGTAATGGCTAAACCCTTGATGTCTAGCCTGTATGATTTCTGATAGCCTCTACGGACTAAACCCTCCGGTTTATATGGACACCGGAGGGGGCTAGGGTTGTACAGGGTCAGTTTACAGAGAAAGGAAACTACACATCCGGACGCCAAGCTCGCCATCCACGCAAAGGAGAGTACCATCCGGACACGGGGGAAGGCCTCCTATCTTGTATCTTCACGGCCCATCAGTCCGGCCCATGTCACATAGCCCGGACGCCCGAGGACCCCATTGTCCAGGACACCCTCAGTAGCCCCCGAACTTGCCTTCAATGACGACGTTGTATCCGGTTTTATGTCTTCGGCTTTGCAAGGCGGGTTCTCCATTGTACTTCGTATAGTTCGACTTTACATTAAATACCATACCCTTCAGCTTCTGCGCCGCCGTCACTTTGGTTTCCACGTATCATATGAATACGAAAAGGTCTAAGTGTTTTTACAAATAACCCCTTGACCATATGGGGAAGGCGTATATTTAATGAGACTGTATCTCAGATGCTATTCCTCACCAGGCGAAAATCCATAGAGCTTGCCATATGAAACAAACAAAACATGGCTGGCGTTCCTAGTTCTTCCTTCCGCCCCCACAGCCCTCAAAAAGGAGATTGGGAGAGCTGCTCGGTATCCCACGCCCAGTTGACCAAGCTTCAGACGCAGGGTTATCTCCCTCCCTCGGATCTAGTCCCTGTTCGAGCGGGTTTAAGTTCCATCAACGGTGAAACCCTGGCGGAGAACTTCCCCAATCCTTCTGGAGGGGAGCGGGTGTGCTTTGTTTCCTTCTTGCTAAGAGGCATAGGGTTTCTGATCCGCCCTTTCCTCAAAGGTCTCTTGGAGTATTATGGCCTCCAACTGCACAACATCACGCCAGGCTCCGTCCTGCACATCGCGGGCTTCTTGGCTCTTTGCGAGCTTTTCCTAGGCTACGAGGCCCATTTCAAGCTATATGGAGGAAATGTTTCGGCCTTGTCCCCCGCTCCCAAAACGGATCCATATTTGAGGTGGGCGGCGCCGAAGTATGGTGTCAGTGGAAACGACACCTATGGGATCACTGGAATCCCTTCTACGGTTGGCGGGCGCGGGGTTGTCCAAAGAGCGGGTCTGGCAGTCAGCACAAGGGACGTTTACCCAGCTTCGGGCCGCAAGGATACGTAATACCCTAGTCCTTCTTTGGTGTATGTTTTGAGTGTTCTTGAGCTCTTGAGCTAGCTACGGTGTGTGTGTTGCTCCAAAGATCCGAATCCCTCTCCTGGACGCCTCGGGCCTCCTTTTATAGACAAAAGGGGTTGCCACAGTGGTACACAGGAGGTCGAAAGGTGTACAGTACGCAAGCTTATTTCTTGTCATTACGGGACAAGACGCATTAAATGCGCTCCCTTAGGTGTCCCGTTGCTTTATCGGGGATGGCAACGAGGCCCATCCCGTCCGTCGCCGCTCCGCCTCGCTCCGACATGCGTCCAGGCCAACGATGCATGCAGCACCATGTAGGCTGGCAGGCTGCTGAGATGGCACGGTGGTAGGGTCTTCACGAAGATCTGCATGCACCACGCAGGTGCTTGCTGAGCTGGTTTGGAAGCCGCACGTTGCCACGCAGGTGCCTGCCCAGCTGGTTGGGCTGGTAGCTGCATGGGAACGGTGATGGAGTCTTGGCGGACGTGGGCCTGGTTGTGGCCTCGCAGGTATCTTCGCCAAGGGCCTTACCGTGGCATCATGGTCGTCCCCGACAAGGATCTTGCCGGGGGTCTCATGGATTTCTTCGGCTAGGATCCCGCCAAGGATCGTCGTCTTCTGGTCCTCATCTAATCTTGTATGCTTCTGATCTTCACAAAGATCTGCATGCCACCACGGAGGTGCCTCCCGAGCCTTGGTCCCAATGTGGTTGATGGCGTTGGAGCCCTTGACCCAAGGGTGGCGCACTCTGCTGGCATCGGGCAAGTTGTCCCGGAAAGGCTCTTGCCGGGGCCGCGAAGGCCGCCCCGGCAAGGGTCTTGCCGGGGGAGCCCACCTCGCGCTTCTGCTCTTTGTGTCTCTGGTCTTGGCGTTTCTCTGGTTGCCTTGTGCCCTCGGCTTCCCTCCTCTGCCCTACTTAGTGAGGCCGTGGGCGCGCCTCTGTCTGCCCGAGCACAAGTAAAGGGGTAAAAAAGGAGAGCCCCTACTTTTGTACACCGACAGGAGCCCCCGGCCCTGGGCCACACATAAGCGCGACGCGTTTTTGGGCTAGGCCCAGAACGGTGCACGGGCAGGCGGGGCGGATTTTTACCGTAGTAACTTTTCCGTCTGTTGCGCTTCCCCACGACCCGCGTTGAACGCACGACGTGGAGGGTCGTGTGTGACGTGGGGGTCATGCGTGGGACGATTCCCGCAGGTATGCGTCAAATCATGGTAAAGAGGCGGCTCGCGCCTTCCCCATAAAAAGAGGAAAACGCTGAGGCGCGGCTCATTTACTGAGCGGACTCGGTCGTGGTCTTCAAGGCGTCCGTGCCCCATGATCACGGGGTGGAGAATGGTCGCCTCACCCGTCCTCTCAGTTCCTGCTTGCTCGCCACGTGTCCCCCATGCCCTTAAGGTGGCAGGTGGTGGTGGCGGGGAACCGGGCCGTCGCTGATTGGAGCAGCGGGTCGGTCTCCATTCCCTGCGCCCCCGATGGCCGGATTGGTTGTGTGGGGCAGCCGAGCCCCGGCCCCACCCCTTTATAAGATGGGGGAGGGGGATGGCATCCCATATTCTTCCATCATCCATCTCCTTCCACTTCGGCTCCTTTCTTCCATCTGCCATGGCGAGAGGGGGCGCCGGTCCTTCGACGATGGCGGCGAGGGTCTCTGCTCGACATCGCGTCCCTCCTCCCCAAGAGCTCGTGGCGGCGGAGCCAGCCACGAGAGGAAGGGCGAGACGAGGCCGAGGTCGCCGTGGCGCTCGGGGAAGAGGGGGATAGGGCGGTGCATGGGCCTTGCCTCCACCAGCGATGCCTCCCCCAATGGAGGGCCACGTCGGGGACCAACCCCGTGAGTTCTTCATCAAGCTGCGCCGTCCACCGCATCGTCGTCTTCGTCTCCTTACTCCATTCGCTCAGGAGATGGAGCTCGACCCGCCACAGACCCTCAGGTTGCATATGAGGGGCTGCGGGAACGGCGGCATGCGGGTCGACGTCGACTTTCCCGCTCCTCACATCATGTACCTTCGTCGTGGATGGAAGACTTTCGCTCGTGTCCACATCCTGACTGCGGGGCTCGTTCTCTACTTCAAATTAATGGAGAACGGCCTGCTTTCCGTCAAGGTCTTTGGGGACCTCGGAACTCGCCTAAAGTGCTGCATGGAGAGCTCCTCCGATGATGAAGACTCCTCCTCAAGCGGGAGTGATGAGGAGGAGAACGACAGCGATGACGAGGGCGTCGAGTGTGGGGACGCCGACCTCGACTCCAACTGACCGCGTCGCCCCTCCATCGTCCTCGCGCCCTACCGAGGGCCTTCCTCGTCCAGCTCTCCATTGGCGCGTTCCCCGTCGCCTCCTTGGGAGGCTGGCGTAGGAGGGCCGGAGAAGGTGAAGAGGGCGGGTGGCGGGCCGTCAACTCGCAGTACGCGGGCACCGACGCCTTCGTCGCGTATTGTCGGCCCGCTGCCTCATCTTTCGGCTCCTCTCCCGGCGTCTTCTACTGCTCGTACCTTGCCTAGGCGCTCTTTTTTCCCTCCTACTATCTCATCCCACCTTCTGAGGAGAAGGATAAGAAAGGGATTACGGGCACCTTATCTCATTTTAGTTTATAAGCCTGCGAGCATTTGTTAAATTTAAAACTTGTAATCCCCTTGCTCATGTTTTTATCCCATATGAACTGTACCTGTATGGGACGTTTTTAATGAAAAAGGGTGCTTGCCGGGTTCCTTGTGCGTGAGCGAGGCCCATGCCAAGGCGTGAATCCTTGTTATTTTTAAGATAAACATTGTCGCCCGGCAACAGGCCTTGTCGTCCCCTTACTTCATTCGACTATTCTCACGCTCTTGGCGGAGGCATGAGCGAAGTAGAGTTTAGGCCCTTCGTTTGCTTCCTTGTCACCACGACTACAACCAAGTTCTGACCCAGGGAATAGTCCTTGGGTACAGGAGAAGGGGAGCACGGTGGCCTAGGAATAAAACAAGGTTTCATACGTTCCAATTTCATACGGAAATGCACAACAGGGGACGAAGAACTTATCTGAATCTGTAGCCCCCGGCAACTTGGGTTTGCCGAGGCCAGAGCGCCGGCTTGTTCTCTTTCTTCCAAATAGCTCAGCAGAAACGTCCATGTACCCTGTGAACCAAAGAGGACGGACAGGATCAGAGAGATGCACACTCGACCTCTATGCTAGGGGTTAGTCGCCGCTAAGCACTATCAACCCTAACCGAGGGAGAGACTTAACCTAGCATGCATGCTAAAACTTAGGGCGGCAACGCTTCATTTATTTATGCTTAGGGTCTACGCCTGGCTTTGTACAGAGGGTTACATGCCTTGCCGGGAAGGCTTGTACAAAAGGTGGTTTGCCTGGGGGCCCGGCAACCACGCCTTATGGGTAAAACTTGCGAAGATGTTCAATGTTCCAGGAGTTTCTCACTGGAATAGCATCTTCGGTCTCCAGGCGGACTGCACCGGGCCTGGTGACTCGTATTACCCGATAGGGCCTTCCCACTTTGGCGTCAACTTGTTGGAATTCTTGGCCAACTGAACCTGTCGAAGAACAAGGTCGCCTTCCTCAAAGCTTCGGGCATGAACCTTGCGGCTATGGTAGCGGCGCAAGGCTTGCTGGTAGCGCGCTGCTCTCACAGCCGCCCGAAGACGATCTTCCTCAAGGAGCGTTGCGTCATCTTGCCGCAATTGCTCTTGCTCAAGCTTGTCATAAGCGAGCACTCGAGGTGACCCATATGTGAGTTCCGTGGGGAGAACTGCCTCCGCCCCGTATACCAGGGAACGGGTGTCTGGACGGTGGCTCGATTTGGCGTCGTTCTGATTGACCAAAGAACCACCGACAACTCATCAATACAGTGCCTTCCCCTCTTGCGCAGCCTATCAAAAGTCTTCGTCCTCAGGCCTTGCAGTACTTCAGCATTTGCCCTCTCTGCCTGGCCGTTGCTCCGTGGGTGTGCCACGGAAGCGAAACAGACCTTGCTGCTGAGGTCTTGGATGTATTGCATGAAGGTGTGGCTTGTGACCTGCGTGCCGTTGTTGGTGATGATTCTGTTTGGCACACCAAAACGGCAGACTAGCCCCTTGAAGAACTTGACGGCCGACTGCGCTGTCACCTTCCTCACTGCTTCCACCTCAGGCCACTTTGTGAACTTGTCGATTGCAACATACAAGTACTCAAAGCCCCCGACTGCGCGGGGGAAAGGGCCCAGTATGTCGAGCCCCCAGACCGAAAAGGGCCAGGAGAGAGGAATTGTTCGAAGGGCTTGAGCTGGTTGATGAAGCTTCTTCGAATGGAACTGACACGCTTCGCACTTGGTTACTAGTGTCGTTGCATCTTGGAGGGCAGTGGGCCAGAAGAAACCTTGCCAGAATGCTTTGCTGGAAAGGGCCCTCGACCCTATGTGGGAACCACATATGCCTCCGTGTATTTCGGCCAACAGCTCCAGTCCTTCCTCCCGGGGAATGCACTTCAATTTCACACCATTCGGTCTTTTTCTGTACAGGACGTCATCGACGAACTGATACATGGCAGACCGACGAGCTACTTTCTCCGCTTCTTCTTGCTTCTCAGGGAGTTCCCCTGTTTGGAGGAACCGGACGGTATGCTGCGCCCTCACGGGATCCTGGGGCTCGACGGCAAGGACTAAAGGCATTTCCTCTGCCATGGGAACGGCTGCCTCGACGGCCAGGGCTTGACGCCCTGTCGGAGTCGGTTGCCTCATGGCAGGCGCAGTGCCCATGGCAACATCCTTGCCGGCGGCTCCTGGGAGCTCGGCGGGAAAGTGCTTGCCGGGGCCTGATTTCCTTCGCTTGTTCGGTTCTGTTGAGGGTTCAACGGATGGTTGAGTTAACCGAAGCACAAAGGTACCTAGTTCCACAGGTAGCTTGAGGGCAGCGCGCTTTGACAGGTAGTCGGCGATGTCGTTCTCCACTCAAGGAACGTGCTCCGCCTGTATACCATCAAAACGCTCTTCCAGCTTCCTCAGCTCATCCACGTAGGCCTCCATCAACGGGCTTTGATAATCTTTGTTGACTTGCTTGACGACAAGCTGCGAATCACCCCTGACGATGAGCTTCTTGATCCCGAGGTCCGCCGCGATCCTGAGACTGGCAAGCAACCCCTCGTATTCGGATGTGTTGTTTGTTGACATCTCCCTGGGAAAGTGCATCTGGATTACATACTTGAGGTGCTCTCCGGTGGGTGCAATAAGCAGCACACCAGCACCGGCGTCTTGGAACGAGAAAGCCCCATCAAAGTACATAATCCAGTTGCGACTTGCTTCCTTGCCGGGGAGAGTGGTCTCCTGGATCTCTTCATCGGGCGTCGGGGTCCATTCTGCAATTAACAACGCCAAGACTCTGCTTTGGATTGTCGAAGTACTCTCAAACTTCAAACCAAAGCTCGACAGTTCCAACGCCATTTCCACAATCCTCCCAGTTGCATCTGGGTTATGCAGTATCCGTTGCAACGGGAGGCGGGTGACAACGGTGATTTCGTGGGCTTGGAAGTAATGACGCAGCTTCCTCGAGGCCATAAGGAGGCCGAAGAGCAATTTCTGCACACCGGAGTACCTTGAACTAGCCCCCTGCAAGAGGGAGCTGACAAAGTAAACCGGGTGCTGCATCATCTTCTTCTTCTGCACCACTTCATTTGGTTGCATGGGCCACGTCCCGACAGTGTCAGACTCTGCCGGGGGCCTTGCCTTGCTGTCTCCAGGCCCTGCCGGGGGGAGCTCTGGCTCGTCATCCGCCAGTCTTGCCGTTGCCACTATGTCTTCATCGACCTCCCTCTGTGCCACTAGCGCGGCGCTGACCACTTGATTCGTTGCCGCTAGATACAGCAACAATGGCTCTTGTGGCTTAGGCGCAACTAGTATTGGTGTGGAGGAGAGGTATTTCTTCAAATCATGTAGCGCTGCTTCGGCCTCTGGGGTCCATTCCATTGGGCCCGCCTTTTTCAAGATTTTGAAGAAGGGAAGGGCACGCTCAGCAGACTTGGAGATGAATCTGCTCATGGCGGCAACGCAGCCAGTGAGCCGACGCACATCCTTGATCCACTTGGGCGCCTCGATCTGCTCAATAGCCTTGATATTGTCTGGGTTCGCTTTGATCCCATGCTGTGACACAAAGAACCCGAGAAGTTTGCCGGACGGAACGCCGAAGACACACTTCTCAGGGTTCAACTTGAGGTTGATCTTGCGCAGATTTGCAAACGTCTCTTCTAAGTCTTGTACAAGTGTTGCCCTGTCCTTGGTTTTGACCACTATGTTATCCATATAAGCTTCCATATTTCTTTGTAGCTGGGGCTCAAAACCAATTTGGACTGCTCTGGCAAACGTTGAGCCAGCACTCTTCAACCCGAAAGGCATCCGTAAAAAGCAATACGTGCCACATGGGGTGATGAATGTTGTCTTCTCTTCGTCTTCTCTCGTCATAAAGATCCGGTGGTATCCTGAGTAGGCATCAAGGAATGATAACAAGTCACACCCGGCCGAGAAGTCAACAATATGGTCAATGCGCGGCAACGAGAAAGGGTCCTTTGGACAGGCCTTATTGATATCTGTGTAATCAATACGTAGCCTCCACTTCAAATTCGCCTTGCGCACCACCACCGGATTGGCCAACCATGTTGGATGGAGTACTCCTCTCACCAAGCCCGCCGTTTCCAACTTCCTGATTTCCTCTGTGATGAACTCCTGCCTTTCCAAAGCTTGCTTCCTGACCTTTTGCTTGATGGGTCGCGCATGGGGACAGACAGCAAGATGGTGCTCAATCACCTCCCTGGGAACGCCGGGGATGTCGGATGCTTGCCACGCAAACACATCGACATTCGCCCGCAGGAAAGTGACGAGCGCGCCTTCCTATTTGCTGTTGAGGGGGAGCTTATGGTGAAAGCCCCTCCCGTGCCATCCTCCTTGACGGACACCTTCTTGGTCTCTAGTGGTGCAGCTCTGGATTTCTTGCTCTTGCCGGTGGAGCTCTCTGGCACGTCCTCGATGGGAGAACAACATTCCGGAGAGGTGCGCTTGCCAGAGTGGGTGCGAGTGGTCTTGCCGGTCTTCTTCCCTCCCGGAGCTTCAGCGGCAGGAGCAAGTGCCTTGGCGGCAGTTGTTGCAACTGATTCCCGGTAGAGTTGGTCAGCGCAGATCAGCGTGTCCTTCTTGTCGGAGGGGATGGTTATGATGGTCATCAGCCCAGACATCCTCAACGTGTTGTAGGCGTAATGTGACGCCCCCATGAACTTTACTAGTGCCAGGCGGCCAAGGATCCCGTTGTAGGGCAAGGGGATCTCGGCTACATCGAAGACAATCATCTCCGTCCTGTAGTTCAACTCACCTCCAAACGTCATAGCCAGCGTGACCTTACCCTTCGGCTGACTCCTTCTCGGGCTGACCCCTTGAAACGTGCCCGTCTCCTCGAGGTTTCCATCAGGAATATGCGGCCTTTTGGTCACAACGGGCGAGATCAAGTTCAGACCGGCCCCGCCGTCAACTAGCATCTTGTTCACCTTGAGGTTGCGTATCCTTGGCGAAACCAACAATGGCAAGCACACGACCACAGTTGCGCGATCAGGGTGGTCCTCGGTGTCGAAGATGATAGGCGTGCTAGACCACTTCAGTGGCTTCTGAGCATCGAATGATGGCTCTTCTGCTATGATCTCACGCGCCCACTGCTTGAGCTGGCAGTGAGAGGTATGCAGCGAGGCGCCACCATCGACGCACATGGCCTCTGTAGCTTTCTGGAACTCATGCTCGCCGGACTCGTCGTCCTCGTCATGATCATTGTCTTCCTGTTTCTTGTCGCGGCCCCAAGCGGGCCTCTCTTGCTGGTTATCCTTGCTGCGGCGACCTCCTTGGCCGCAACGCTTCTTGCCAGATCCCTCGGCACCATCCTGGCCCTTCTCCTTGTCCCGCCTCTCATACTCAGCTTTTTGCTTCTCAGCAAGCAGCTCGACTTGCCGGCAGTTCTGGAGGTCGTGGCCCTTGGTGCGGTGGATCTTGCAGTATTGCTTGTCGGAGCCTCCTGGCTTGTCGGCAACCGCCAAGGCCCGGCAAGCGGTGCACCCGGCAATTTCCTTGCCGGGGTCGTCTGCCTTAGCCTTCTTGGCAGCACCGGTTTCCTCGGATCCCTCGACGGCAAGCACGGTCTTGCCCTTGCGCTTCCTGTTGCGGCGCCGACCCTTCTTCGTCGGGGTGGTTGTGCCTTCGTCTGTGGAGTCGGTTTACGCGCCGGCGTCCTCGCCGCGGTACTTCCTCCCCTCTTCAGCCCGGGCGCACTTATCGGCCAGAACATAGAGTTCGGCCACATCTTTGACTTTGTTCATCGCCATCTCTTCACGCATCTTGCGGTTGCTCACATTCTGATGAAATGCGCTGATCACGGCGGCGGGATGAACATCTGGGATGTTGTACTGCACCCGGCTGAACCTCTGTATGTACTTGTGTTGGGTTTCACCTTCCTTCTGGGGGATGATATGCAAATTGCTTTCCTGGCCATGAGCTTGGTGGCCTTCGGTGAAGGCGCCAACGAACTAATGGCACAAATCTGACCAAGAAGAAATGGAATCCGCCGGCAAGTGTATCAACCATGACATAACATTGGGTTTAAGCGCCAACGGGAAGTAATTGGCAAGCACCTTATCATCGCGGGCTCCGGCAGCTTGCATCTTGATGTGTAGATGCTGAGGAACTCTGATGGGTGGGTCTTGCCGTTGTACTTCTCACCAACGTCGGGCTTGAACGTGCGGTGGGAGGGCCACTGGAACTGCCGCAGCACACGGGTAAAGGCTAGGCAACCCACCTCGTAAGGTAGGCCGCCAGGGCCTCCTGGAGCTGGGTGGTCCGTAATGGGCCCCGCCCGCCTATTTGACTGGTGGCACGCGTCGCGCCGGCGCTCGATGGTGGTTCGATCGTCATCATGGGCTCGCTCCCGAAGAACTTGGCGCTGATCGCGGCGGGTCCGTGGGTCGGACGACACTATGGAGATGTTATCACAAGTGTCATCACGACGGATCGGCACCCGCGGCGACGAACGTGGGGGAGGAGAGTGCATCGTGGCCGCAGCACCTCCGGTCCTTCCACCACTGGCATGCCGTGGCTCGACAGAGCGCCGGGTTGAGGGCCCCGCCGGTTGCGGCTCATCTTTGTTGGCAACGCCAACGAGGCTCCGGATGGTGGCTCTCCACTCGCTGAGCTTCTCCGCAGCAAGAGGAAAGTCGAGGAGCAGCTGCGCGCGCACCAAAGCTTCGGCCGGCGTGGGTGGCGGCGAAAGCTGCGTGGGTTGTGACGCGCTCCGACTTCCAACCACGTTAGAAGGAGCTCTATCACGACCTGGTGGCTGTGCGCCATTTTTGCCAGCGTCTCGGCGGGCATGCTGACCTTCTACGTCCCGCGAATGAAGCGCAGGACTCTTCCCCCGGTGACGCTGCTCATCGCGCACAACCTGGGAGGAGCGCGTCGTGGGCGCCGGCGTAGGAGTTTTGTAAGTCACCGCGCCGCCCGTAGGTGGCACGACGCCGCCCCTGGAGGGCCCCGCACCGCCTGTGGGGGGCCCGGTCCGTCTTTGGATTTGGCGGCGTGCGGCCCATCGTCTCCGCACGAACGACACCACTCACCCGGTTTTGACTGCCAAAGCGATGCGGGTGTTCGCGGGCCGTGCCTCGGCTTCCGTCCGCGACCGCCCCGCCACTCGCCCGCACTGGTACGGGCCGTTCAGCTACTGACGAATCAATCTCCGTGATCGTCTTCTTCTTGGGAGCCATGGCGATGAAGAACTGCTAGACTAACTGCTAGACGGATTTTCACAACTGCGCCCCCTACCTGGCGCGCCAAACATGCCGGTGGAAACGACACCTATGGGATCACGGTTGGCGGGCGCGGGGTTGTGCAAAGAGCGGGTCTAGCGGTTAGCACAAGGATCGTTTACCCAGGTTCGGCCCACGAGGATGCGTAATACCCTAGTCCTGCTTTGGTGTATGTATTTGAGTGTTCTTCAGCTCTTGAGCTAGCTACGGTGTAACATCCCAAATTTTCAATTTGGAATGTTATACATAGGTCATCCATGCATATCATATTTTTATTACATTTCGTTTTGCGATCCTCAAAATTCTAAGCAACTCAAGGACCCACGGAGAGAGTTGGGGATTTCACGTTTTTCATATTTGATTTTTTTTCAAATATCGAAACAAGGATCATTTGGCTTTAATTATTTTTCCTCTCCGAAAATATTCCACATTAAAATATATGAGAGGAGATAATATGACTTCTCCAAAATGAATGAAATATTGGAAGAAAAATACTAAAATCAAATAAATAACTTTATTAGAATTTTATTGCAATTTTATTTGAATTAGAAAAATATGCATTTTTCGAAATTGCATTTTAGGACCAAGAAAATGTTCACTTTGCTCTAAATATATAATTTAGACGGCGAAAATTTGTTTTGGTATCTTTAGATTTTTATTTTATTTTCTAGGATTTTTTCGGCGAAATCAGTTTAAAAAAAACCTAGATGCATTTTTTTGTTTTATCGGTTCGGTTTTCTCGGTTTAGTTGTTTAGCGGACGTTCGTCCATACGTTCATTTTGACAAATGTTGTTCGTCAGTTAGCCACAGACAGTGAACGTTCGTTCGCTAGCCTGTTCGTCTCGTTTTATTTTCCAGGGTTTTTCCGCAATTATTTTCGATCCCGATTTCTGCCCTGATCTTCGTTTTAGTTTATCTTTTCGCTCGTTTATCCAAATTAGGTGAAACATGTGCCTATATATTCATATCGAAGCCCTCTTTCTATTTAACCAACTTGAACAAGATTTTGGTACCGTAAAATTTGACTTTAGTCCAGATTAGTAAACGGATCTTGTTTCTTTCGTGGTTTGAGTTTCGTTGCTCCGTTTGATTTGATTCTTTTTGTAAACCGGAGTTCTTCAGTTGAAATTTCTGGTTAGATCTTCTTATTTGAGTTTTACTCATGCAACTTTGCTTGATTGCTTTTGTTTTCTATTGTTTGTTTGTGATAGAATTCCCGTAGTGCGAAGCGTGCTACTACGAGTCTTTAGGATTTGCAGATCGTCAGCAAGGCAAGTAACACATTGATCATACTCTTTTCATACCGAGTTTTTTGCATTAGTTAGAATCCTCAAACACTGCATGATTAGGATGTGATTAACTTGTGGGTACTGGGAAGTAGATGATGAGGTAGAACCTATTACCTGTTTTATTATCAAACCTTGGGAGTTACTTCTATGTTATGATTATATTGCCATGCTATGCTCGTAGACGTGGATTGGGTTTGAGTGTATCCATGACAGATGTGAGTTGTGAATTAATTGTTTAACTTAAGGTGGCAACTTTAATACACATCTGGGTGGATTGCTTGTGGGCACCTGGAGTACCCGTGTGATCATCCTACGGTCCGCCACCCAGGCTCAAAGGGATCATAAAATTATTTATGCTAGAAACTTCCGTGTGCAGCCACAAGCTATCACTACAAAAAATACACTTCCGTGATGATACGTGTTTGTCACAGTAGGTCGCATTTTTTGTCATGCATGTACATCCATGACGATTTTATGACAGAATCAAGATAGTCATACCTGTGCTGTCGTAGAAGTGTTCCATGACATTACCAAAATTATCATCACGGAAGTGTCCACTTCCATGACGATAAATCGCGCGTCACAGAAGTGCTTTCGTTAAGGGTGCCCGACACGTGGCATCCACCATAACGGAACGCCGTTAAGCTATCGGGTCGGGTTTTGGATCCGATAACCCGTTAACAGCCCCGACCAATGGGGATTTTCCACGTGTAAAATCATCATTGGCTGGAGGAAACACGTGTCGGCTCACCGTTGGGACAAATGTCATCCGCTCATTGGACCGAAGGCGCCTATGATACGGCGACACATGGCACGGCCCAACAGAGGCCCATTCCTGTGAAAAGGCCGGCCCGTTTGACTTGGTCAAAAGGTGGCGGGCCGGCCCACGAAAAGCCTGTTAACGGCCTGTTTGCATATAGCCCATTTACAGCCCGCTAACCCAGGGCCCGTTATGCCCTATCCGAATTAGGCCCAGTAGCGTCATCTGGGCCATCCAATATGATTCAGCCCGTTTTAACTTCCGGCTCATGTGTGGCCCATGACTTCTTTCGGCCCATATGAGGACCTTTGTAACTCTTGGCCCATTAACGGCCCGTGGTGAAACTGGCCCGTAATGAACAGTGTATCACTTTATACCCATTAACGGCCCGTTATTCCATTGGGCCGTTTCCTGCCCAAGTTATCTTTCGGCCTTCTCAGGGCCCATTGATTCTTGGGCTCATTTGCAGCATTCGGTTACATACGACCCGCTGTCATTTTCTGCTTGTGGGCCAAATTCAGCCCGTCGTTACAGTCGGCCCGTTTGTGGACCGTTAATACGTTCGGCCGTTTCATGTAAAAAAAACCCGTTGGGCTGTTTTCATAGAGTTATCAAATACGGCCTATTAACGGCCCGTTATGGTCCATGAATAGTACGTCCCATGATTGGCGAAATGATGATACGCCCCGTAGAAGGCCCATGGATCCTACGGCCCGTATGAGGCCCATGGATAGTACGACCCGTAGAAGGCCCATGGATCGTACGGCCCGTAGAAGGCCCATGGACCCTACGGCCCGTAGAAGGCCCATGGACCCTAAGGCCCGTATAGAAGGCCGATGGATCCTACGGCCTGTATAGAAGGCCAATGGATCCTACGGCCGGACGAAGGCCGATGGATCATACAGCCTGCAGGAGGCCCATGGTTACAACCGTCTGTGTGTTGCCATGATTATTTTGGCCTAGTTACCAAAAATAGGCTATTGTGGCCACTAGAAAAAAATAGAAAAAGAACTGCAGTGACTACAAGCAAACAACTAAACAAGACAATAAGGAAATAAATAAGCAAGCAATTAACGCTAGCCTATTACCGCTATTACACATATTACATCCACTGGGCATCAAAGTTCGCCACCAGTGCAAATATAGGGAACAAAGCAGCACATTACATACACTGGCCGTCAAAATTGGCCACCAGTGCAAATAAACGCGGCAGCAAAACAAGAGCATAACTGAAACAACTTCAGAAGAGCTCAAGAAACGTTATCCTGGGTATCCACCATGCTGGCAATAAGCTTAGCAAGCTGATTAGCTTTGTCCTGTTTGGCGCTAAAATCCTCCAACGCTTGCTGTTGCACCATAAAGTATGCATCTGAATGCTCAAGGGACTTCCACAGTCCTTCCGCTTCTTGTCGCAGCACAGCTGATCGATGTCTTTCGCTTGTAGTTGAGACTCAAGAAACCGAACCGATTCAGACAGTGAGTTTGAATAGCTTGTGCAAGCGGTAGTGGCCAGTAACTCGAACACTAAACCAAGATAGGATTTTGTGGTTGTCTTGCTGTCTTCAAGATAGTCTTCCTTAGCTGTTTTATCTGCTTTGTTGGAGACCAACAAGGATGTGTCACTATCCTGAACCTTATCTGCATTACTTCCTTTACCATTGCTTAATAAGGCACCCTTCCGCAATATTCTGTCAGCATTCTAAAAGAAGAAACAAGCAGACACATAACAAGTTTAGCATGTACTAGTATATGAAACTCATTTCGGTGAACCAGTTCATTAGTAAGGTGGACAGGATTAAACTACCAAGTCTTCTATTGCCAAGTACTAGTACATAATAAAAGCATCAAACAAACATATATCTATGTCCTATGGTCACTGCATTGTCTTGCCAAATCAAAATAGAGACACGGTTCAAATCATATCAGTTCAAGACAAAGCAGCAGTGAAAGAATACAAAGCGTGGGAAACTACACGGCACAACAAGATTTCACATGGGTACCACGGGTCTTCATGTACAACAACACTATTGGCTCTGTTGTGATGCTAGTAATGTGCATGATATGAAAGTCAACTGTATACACAATTGAAATTGAAATCAACAGAGCTATTGATAAGAGCAAACCTGTTAAAGAGACATGCGTGAACATACCTGCTGTGCCATTGGAGTTTCGATTGGATCCTTCAATTTAAAAATAAGTTTGTATGAGTAAATATAGTGATACAAGAGCAAAGCAATCATAGTTAGAAAAGGCGCGCCTAAGCAAGCGCTTAAGCGCGCCTAGGCTCTAGGCGTTGGCAAAACGCATTGCGCATAACTACGCTTAATCTGTGCATAACTGCGCATAAGCATGCGCTTTGGTCAGTAAAGCGCAAGGCGGTGGCAAAACGCACAATTAACGCCTAGCGCTTTTTTGAACTATGATAGCAATGGAATCTTAAATTTGAACAGTTGTTCTTCAGGTTTAGGCGCTTGTTCTACATGAACAGAGTACAGTAAGACGCAAGAATATAATACTTAAAAATACAAAATGAGCTCATAGACCTTACCACATTCTTGGTTCGGGACCAGTACAGAACAAGGCGTTGCCAGTCGTCGTCCAGTAAATGTGTCTCAGGAGAACGTAAGGGAATTTGATGAGTTTCTTTACCGGTGAAGTGCGTTTTCTTCAGGTAATTCCGATACTGCCACCAAGCATTCTTGAAGATAGCAGAGGTATTAGCACAGGTTACCTCATCCTGAGTTTCCAAATCGGTCCTTCTCTATAGAGAAAAATGGGAAAATTTACTTTATTATAACCATCATGGAGGTACGATGTATGGGACGAAGCAAAGTAATTGCCATGAATAACATTACTTACACATAACTCCTGGACAAACACCTGCAACTGGCATTTTCCTTCATCTTCAGTATAATATTTCCAAGATGGGAAGATGCGCACATACGATTTAACAACATCAAATGCGATAGAGGCTAAACTACGACTAGCTGGTTGTGCTTCCTCCACAGGAATAGGCGTACTAACTGGTGGAGTTGGGGTTCGCCGTGATAGTAGTCGCCCTTTGGGCACTGGAGCTGCCTTACTAACTGCTCTTGTTTGGGAGCTCTGTGGTGGAGATGGTGCTGTGTCAACAGGAACTGGGTTACTATCGGCTGGGGTTGGGGTTAGATTGGGTGAAGTTGGTTCTCTGTCCATCGCAGTAGGGGTACAATCTGCGAGAGTTTGGGTTATGTGCGGTAGGGCTGGTTCTTGTGCATGTACAACCACGGTGCTATCTCCACCAAGAGGTAGCACTGTTTTATTTGAAGACCATGTTTTTAGTCCACTAGATACTGGCATCACCCGCTCCAATTCAAATGGCTGATAAACAGGAAACATAGTTGAATGTACAGACATTGTATGAGAGATAGATGCAATAGATAGTGCGGAAAAAAGAGGGCATGAAATAGTTGACATGTATATTGTTTAACTAAAACGGATAGCATGACATAATTTCACATATATGATGTCTATCTAAACTGGATAGCATAGCATAACATAATTCAAAGATATGATGAATAACTAAACAGGATCGCATGACATAATTCACCTACATGTTATCTAAGTAATCAGGATCGCATCATTTAATTCACATATGTGATTTATATGCTAAACAGAGGGCATTCGATATGATGTCTGAACTAAGAACATGGTGTTCAATATTGTGTATATGATGTCTAAACTATGCAATGCAAGACACCGTATGCATGATATGAGCAGTATAACGGTGCGAGGTTAGAGCATACACCTCAGTGGGGGAATAGGACTGGTCATCTGTCTCTGAATCCATCTCTGAGGAGCTATCGGGACCCAACAAGAGATCTGCTTCGACAGGTAGCACTGTCTGCTCTGAAGGCCTTGTTTTCACTCCAGATTTTTCCATCTCCCACCCAAATGGCTGATTCACAGGAAGAGTAGTTTAATGTACAAACATTGTCGACAAATGGAAATGTAATGAAGAAAAGGATGGGCAAGATATCATTCAAATATATGATGCCTGGTTAAACAGGATGGCATTGCACATTTCACATATATTATGGCTGGCTAAAAGACATGAGACTGCATAATTCCCATATATGATATAGAAACTAAACAGGTGGCATTACAGAACATGTCTAAACTAAGCAGATGACATATATGATGTCAAAAGTAGGCACTGCAAGGCAACATATGCATGATATGACTAACATCATCGTGCCAAGGTAGAGCAAACACCTTGGGGGGTAAATAGGAGTGGTCAGCGGCGTCTGAATCCGCCTCAGAACAGATATCTTCCTCTGGATTACAATCTGGAGAGGGGTGGGGAGGGTTTGCCATTGAACCCACCATGGAGCGATGTCTGCATGACATTGTATTGCCGCGCAAAACTCTTCTCTTTTTCTCTACATGTTCAGCATGACTGTGTACAATATCTGACATGCATAAGAAAAAAAATGGTGAGATTATGTAAGGAGAGCATGCAGAAATTTAGAGTGATGGTAACAACCAGTGGATCGACATTTTTCCGTTGAACCAAAATAGCCCTAATGGATCGACATGAATGTATAGTAATAAGTGATGCAACAAGTGTACAACCTCTTTGCCGTAGCCGTGTCGACCTCAGCATCATTGGGTTGGTCGCTGAAGCAGTTGAGGCAGAGGTGGCTGTCGGAGGTGTGGAAGAAGATCTGAGGAATCTCTGGACAGCGTCCAGGGCACTGCTCTGTTGTGATGGATCGTTCTGTCGTTGGAGCAGCGCCGGTGAGCTGTAAGACGTCAAGGCTGAAGCAGCACAAGACAGACATCGTCAATCTCAAGTGGGATTCTAATAGCATCTTCAATAGATGATGTAAAATGGATGTAAAATTAACATCACCAAAAACCACCTGACAACAACAGTTGAGGTAAAAACTGTTGACTCTGAACTTAACTGTCGAAACTGAAATTTACAATGGAATCTGAATGCTACTGTCGAAACTGAACACAATGGTAGCAGAGAGGCACTTGACATGTAGTTTAGGGAGGGCCAGCAGTTCATCTTCAACCTGCGGCCCCCTGAGATGCCAGCCACCACCGCCTGAACCGCCGGCCCCAGCGCCGCCTCGCCGCCCCGAAACAACTCGCCACCGCCGCCCCGGCCAGCCCTCTAGGCCCCCCGCCCCCACCCTGAACCCTAAGATAGATAGTGGGGTACCTCTCCGGCGAGCCCCCGTCCCCGCTGCGGGTGGTTCTACCTTAACTCCGGCGAGCCCCCCCAACCCCTGAAAATCGACTGACCCAAAAGTCGATTCAGTCGACAGAAGTGTGGCTTAATCGGAGCAGAGCAGCAGCACGAGCGAGGGGGAGAGCAGCAGCAGCAGCTGGGCGAGCGAGCGAGAGCCGGAGCAGCAGCAGCAGCGTGAGCGAGCGAGCGAGAGCTGGAGCAGCAGCAACAGATCCGGCTGGTATGGATGCCGCCGACGAAGGGGCCTCGCACTGGGGGAGAGCCGCCGTGGAGATGTCGCCCGCGGCGCCGGCTTCAAGGTAGCCGCTCCATGGGGGTGCGGGATAGAGCACCGTCGGCGCCGGGAGGTCGAGTTAAGGAGAAGGTGCGATCCGATGAGTGTACAACCTCTTTGGAGGCGCCGAGTAGGCCTTGGCTTCGTCCGAGGAGTCGGTGAGGATGCTGCGGTTCCAGTGGAGCAGGTTAAGGCGGCACTGTGGGGATGGAACAGTCGCGATAGACGAGGCGATCGTCGGAGCAGCTCCTTGGAGGTGGAGGACGGGGCGGCTGAACCGGCGGGACGGCGAGATGGACGATGGATCCTCATCCGGGGAGGTGGACGAGCGACGTCGAGCTGTTGCGGTGGACGACGTCGTCGGGGAAGAGGCTCCAGCTGGGCAGCGGTGACGTGGCGGACGGAGGAGGGTGGGGTTTCGCGGCTGGAGCGGAGAGGTCATGGCGGCCTGGGATTTCGAATGGCGAAAAGGGGGCGATGGGAGGGGGTGAAGCATGACTTAGGGACGCGCTTGTCCAAAGTGTAGGGTGTGTCACAAAAGTACCCCCCACCAATTTGAACTAGCGGCCCTTTCGGCTCAGGGTTAGAAGGGGGATTTCGCGTGTCGGGATTTGGCAGCTGGAGGGAGTTTTCGCGTGCGTTGTAATTTCGGGATAGCAAGGCGTGGGTTGTGAAGGCGCCAGTTTTGGGAGCACGATATCTGAATTTTCGGGATTTAACAAGACGCGGGTTGAATTTTAGGGACATGCCTAACGTGTAGTAATATTGTACTTGTACGTACCAAATCAATTCGCACTTCCCTCAACCAAAAGGAAAACGAAAAAAATAAAACTATTCACACCACACAAAGAGAGAGTCTTGCCCCGTTTTACTATACAAATGCTATTCAAAGCTACTCCCTCCTTCCATCTATATAGGGCCTAATGCGTTTTTCGATGCTAACTTTGACCAAATATTAGAGCAATGATATATGACATGCAACTTACACAAAGCACACCGTTAAATTCGTCTGTGAAAGGTTCTTTCAATGATATAATTTTCACATTGTGCATGTCATGTACTATTAATCTTGTCAATAGTCAAAGGCGGTCTTAAAAATCTCATTACGCCCTATATGGATGGAAGGAGGGAGTATGAATCCATGTTATGTCCGATTAATTTTTTTCGCTTGCTGTATAATGCATGTAACCTACCCATACCAACATTTTAGTGCATTCCAAATGTCTATACTACCGCTGCAATTCGAACTAAATTTGAATTCGTTTCTCTATTTCAATAAGAATCTACAATCATGATTGTTGCCAACTTCAACCATCATAGTTTCCTTGCTATCCGCCAGATATAAATCGGACGGCCTATAATGCAGGATGACAGGCACACCATCATCAACAACTCCGTTTTTTTATAAGAGTAGACATAAAATATATTAATGTAGTATAACATGTTCATAACCACACCATGTGTATCACCGTTATATATATTCACACATGCGTCGGTTTAAAACACTATGATAAATTCTTCAAATATCCGAATTCGCTTTTTTATAATGAAGTATATATGATCTCTATTCGTCTTTTACACCCACACAACCCTCTTATCTTTGTAGCTAGCGCTAACTTTCTCTTGTGCATGCACACGCCCACATCCCTCTCACCCTCCCTCAGCATTCTCTAGCTCCATCGCGCAAATTCATCTTTTCACTTTTGGTCGTTCACCCACGGTGTGTGTAGGCCCCCCGGCTCCTTCTTTACGGCACACATCGATCGATATGCCTCTCTAGCCAGGTGTGCCTAGCACAAACACAAGCTTCCCCTCTTCTCTTGTCACCGTCCATGCCTCACTCCCACCACTCTTTTCATCGTTCTCGTACTCGCACACTCCTCCCCCTCGATATAGTATGCCTCTCGTACCACCTCCTACATGCATCCCTCTCTCTCTATCCTTCTCCTCGTGCCTTATTTGCTTCTAACACACACATGCATCTATACCAATCGATCTCCCAACATATACCTAGATCGACTTTAACTACCCCCCATCGATCGACGTACCTCACAAGTTATGTCTCTCCTTTCTCTAACAAAGGGCGATTGATCTTCCTACGTAGATACGTCTGCTTACCACAGCCACATCGTCCCCCCTCATCATTTGTGCATGCCTCCTGACCCGTCTCTCACATGCACGTGCACAGACAACAAGCAGCCATCTCCTCTCTTATTGATATTGCGGACGTGCCCTCCGTTTATCTAGCAAGCCTATCCCACCATTTGTTAGAAGCAACTCCACTACCACCCCCTCGAACACTCTAGCTCTGTCTCTCTCCCAACCTTATTCCTCTCCTGCACATATGCATGGATGCCGATCGATCTCCCTTAATACATGAGGCAGATCGATCTCCTTAATACATGAGGTAGGCCTCTCTCCTCCTCCACACATATACCAACCATTGTACCTCTATAGTTAATTGGGCCTCCTCTTCCCCCACCACACACCGATAGTCGAGCGCTGCAGGTAGGTATCCATGCCACAGAGACAAACTGCACATGTCCCCTCTCACGTTCCAGTAGGCCAGCCACTCTATATCTTTGACGTGGGCACACACATATTCGATGGCACTCTTTATCGATCACGCGCGCGCGCACACACACACATCATCCCTCTCTTCGATTCTATGGGCACCTCAAGCCGATGATACCTCCACTCTCTTCTCGTGGATCTCCCCCTTTATATATATGTTATATCCAGGACTCTATTTCACACACATTGCATATCTTACATTTTTTGATTCACCCCCCCAAAAAAAACTCTCAAGAACCCACACACTATATCTCTCTAGGTTTGTATCTCTCTCACACAACCCCACGTAGGTGGTGTACGTATACAAGAAGAGAATAGGTGCACCGTGCACGTACTCACGCTTTGTGCCCAGCCACACCCGTGCGGGTACACGGTGGAGCTCATTTCTTTACGAAATGGCAGCCCACGTGCTAATTTGAACGGATGTAGCAGTTGTTTACCTAGGGAGGTCGTGTACCACGCGTGCACGAAACAAAGTTCGACTTGACGCGTTGCCGCGCTATTTTTAAATATAGTTATAGCGCTCAATGGCACGTACACAGAATATAAAACAATTTTTATGGAGAAAAAGGTAGTCCGGTCACTATATACAATGGAGCCTGCCTGCCTGGTTTGTCGCAATTCAGAGTATCTCACACAAGGCTGCGGTGGCCTCTCTCTCTCTCACCGTTGGTCACTAATCCGGCCGCATCCTGTCCGCCGGGGGAAAGGGAGTGCAGTGGCCTCTCTCTCTCACCATTGGTCACTGATCCGGCCGCATCCCGTCCGCCGGGGGAAAGGGAGGAAGTGCATCGTTTCTCCGTTCGACGGCGCCGAGGCAGCATGTCCCGATCTGCGCTACACGCCGTTCTCTCTGACCAAGCTCCGGCGCGGAAGGGCCTACGCCACCTGCTTGCAGATTCCGCCCGCCGCCGCTCACCTAGTTACATCCCGACGACCTCCAGGTATCCCCTCCGGCCTTGCTCCGCTGCCCGTCTTCCCACGTCGCTGCATGTGTATCTTCCATAGTTCTTTGCCCAAAACGTAGCTCGTCTGGCGTACTTTCCATATTGCATTCTCGTCATCATACCGTTTTAGACAAACACAACCGTGTTGTTATCTTCCCTTAGGACAAGGAATATGCTTCTTTTTTTTGTCGCATGTGTTATCAACTGTTATTGGCCAGTAATTGTTTCCTTTATACCTCTTTTTTGCAAACAGGGCTATCCATTTCACCTCGTTGCTATTGCGACCTTTTGGTGAACTGCACAAATCACTTTTTTCTTAAGAGTGTTTTGTGCAGTTGTACTAAAATGTCGCACGGGCAACGTCTCTACATTTCAGTGCGATTGCACAAAGGGAGATTGGTTTTGCTCTATCCTCCTCATCCAACTCCGAGCCTAATCTTCTCCAACTAGTTAGTCTTAAGAGAGACTGCAAAGGTGACCGGCTTCTATTTGTGTGTTTATTGTTTCATCAGCAGTCCTCTATTATTGTAATCACACTTAATATCTTTGGAACAGGGACGCTCAGCTATATTTTAGTGGAACTGCACAAAATGATAGGAATGTTGCATGCTCCAGATAGCTACTTTTTTTCCCAACATGCCTTGTTGATTTAGACAGAGCTGGGGGACGTTGCTGCCAATGAAAGCATGGATCAATTTTAATTTAACACCTTCTCACAACTCTGTCTTCAGTTGTGATGTAATTATTAGCTCTGATCTGCTAATAATTGACATGCATTAGCAAGGAAGTTAGTTTTTTATTGTTTCCGAAAGAGCATCGATGGCAAGACACGCGAAACAAAAGCTGAAAGCTCACACCATTGTACAATTTCATGTCACTGGAAAATTATTCGTATAGTACGTCAATTGTGTAAACAAATGATGGAAGCTTGATAGCATTGCCAGAAACCTCTTCATCATCAAGGTCCATGTGCCATGCACAAAATTATACTCCTTCGTTCCTAAATATTTGTCTTTTTACAAATTTCAAACATGCATATTTTAGATTCACTCATTTTGCTTCGTATGTGTACTCCCTCCATTCCTAAATATTCTATTCGTCTTTCTAAAGATTTCAACAAGTGACTACATACGGAGCAAAATGAGTGAATCTACACTCTAAAATATGTCTATATACATCCTTATGTGCCAGTCCATTTGAAATCTCTAAAAATACAAATATTTGAGTAGTCACTCGTCGAAATCTCTAGAAAGACAAATACTCCGGAGTATATTTAAGAACCGAGGGGGTAGTGCACAACCGCATGGGAGACTCAGCCCGGTCGTTGCGCCGCATTAATAGTGAGTAATGAGCAGTCAAATCATAAGCCCCACCTTTCCCACTGTAAGTTGCTCTGAAGAAGCAACCATCAATACACTCTTCTTTGAATCCGCTCATACTACTACATCCGTCACTGTTTATACAGCGCGCTTCAGAAAAAAGAAAAAAATCTGTGGGACCAAGGCGACTAGCGATCGACCTGAAAAATAGCATTGGTAGTTATAGCACGGCGTCTATTACTAGAGGGAATAATGCGTACACACATGCATGTAGTGCTTCCACCCCGGGTACACACATGCATGCACTTACTCCACTCCGTAGTAGTACAGTACATGGAGAGAAAATTGTGGACTTGACTGCGGTTACCATGCCCTAATTAATCGAGCGTTAAACCAAACACGTCTAAAGTCTCTCTCGTGGTGGAAATGCATTGAGAGAAATGCATCATAATGAAGCGCGCCCTGTAAACTGTGACGGAGGGAGGAGTAGTATGAAGGTGCAAAACCAAGTACGTGTATGGCCAGTCGGTCAACGCACCTCCTCTTGGCATATCACTGACATGTGGGACAGGAGGGTGAGCAAACGGATCTCAATTGACGGCAAAGAGCCAACCCGCCGTTCCTTGAGAGAGACGAGGAGCGAGAACACACAGACGGGCTCGCACGGAGGCCAAGATATATTCGAGCATGGTTGGTTGATCGATATCATTCATTACATGTTGGGCTGCCGTTTTCCGCCCTTCTCCAGAATAAACGTGTACTTTATCAGAGATAAAAAATTAAGAGTACAGACGCTCCACCATGCGGTTCTAGTAGTAGTACTACTCGTACTACTGCGCTTGGCTCTTCGCCTCTTCGTGAAGTCGAACAATGACGGTACTCCGCATGTTGGGTACTACAGTGTATGCCTCTGACAATCTGACACCGAATGGACTGATGCATTTCCACCGAGGGTAGGTTGCATTAGTCAAAAGGCATAAGCGAGCTTCACCTTGTCCTGCAAGCTTCTCCTCGTTCTGCGAGTTGACGGGACACGCCAAAAAGTAGTGCTAGTCCATACTCCCTCCTTTCCGGTTAATATGGCTTAATCTTTTATGCGGGTAAATGAGAGAGCTTTATTCATATATAAGCATTCTTAGGACGATCAGCCAAGACACTGGTCACTAGGAAGCGAGGTACCCCGCAAAAAAAGAAGTAGGAAGCGAGGTGTTTCATGAAGCCAGCTCTCGGCCACATTCAAAGTGCAGCAAGCACGGTTCGCACGAAGATGCGCCACAAGGTTTGCTGACCTGTTTTACATGCTGAATAACAAAAAAAGAGGAAATATTATCGAGCGCTACTATTTGTAATAGGATATGAGCCAGAATTAAGCGAGAATTGTGGCGAGTGTTCCATGCAGACGCTCCTCCATCCGGTTCCTAGTACTAGTATAGTACATACCTTTATAGACTATAGTAGTAGTACTAGTACTAGTAAACTTTGTGCTTGGCTGTTTGCCTATTCGGGAAGTCGAACAATAATAGCACTAGTAGTATAGTGCTTCTGGCAATCTGACACCGAATTAACTGTTGCACGACCACCGCCTGAGCGAGGGAGAGCTTGCGTTAGTCAAAAGTTTCTCCTTGTCCTGCGAGCCACCGCGCGCAAGCTTCTCCCATCCTGCAACCTTCTCCTCGTTCGGCAAGTTGACGGGACACAGCAAAGTAATGCTAGTCCATACTGCCTCCTCTCCGGTTAATATGGCTTAATTTCAAACGAGATAAATACACTATCTGTCACTGTATATTTGTAACAATACGGTCAGTGGATTTCATAATACGCTCATTGCGCTCAATATATATATATTTTCTGGTGTTTATACGGTCACTAGCTCACCCTGACTGAGTATGTGTGTGCATGCACGTGTAGGTTGAGTACTTGAGCGTGACCGTGTGTGTTCCGTCGTGTGCTCGGACATGCATGCATTAGGGCTTCGCGCGCGTTTTTGCGTCCATGTGTATGTGTGACTGTTGCATACACGTAGGGGAGTACGTGTAGGAGCCACTAAGGAGCAGTCAAATCACACAGTAAGTTAGTCGGAAGAAGCAACCATCATTTCACTCTTGAATGACACGTACGCAATATAAAATGGTTGATATGGAGAGAAAAAGAAAACCACTATATATACACTAGCAGGAGCCTAAGCTACAAGCCTACTTGCTTAGGTTGCTCTCTTCACAAGCATAGAACGACGGGCCTGATCCCGCAGCTGGGGGATGGGAACAATGTTCTGCGTAGACGCGGTCGACATCGGCGAGGGAGAAAACCCATAGTCGGTGCGTCCCAATCGGGGGTCACCGCGGTATGGGCCGATGCCGCGTCCCAACCACCCTTCTAGCTACAACCCGACGTCCCAGGTAGTCCTTCTTCCTTTTGGAGCCGGCTTGCTCCACTGCCGTAGCTCCATCTCCATGTCGATCTTTCTCTACTTCTACCGTCTTCTACTTATGATGAGTTTATGTCTCATGAACTAGTGCCAGTACTATTATTCTAATCACACTTCTTCAATATCTTTTCCATCAGGGATGCTTAGGTCGATTTTAGTGGAACTGCACAAAAGCATCGTATGATCCGAGGGTGCCAGCCGTCTTTCCTTCGACAGGTTCTACCTGGCCAGGAAATTAAATCATGTTTAGGGTTTAGGGTTTAAGCGTAGTGACCCCATCAGTAGTTTTTCTTTCGTACACGCTCTCACAAATTTTTTCTTTAGTTGTGAAGTAAATATTGGCTATGATCTGTGAATCATTGAGATGCATCAGCATGCGTGTTAGTTTTCCTTTGTATTTGATGGAATGTTGTAACGGGGCAACCTTGGAATAGGAATGAAAATGGAGTGGAAAGTTTCCGTTTTTCCGGAGAAAAAAAGGAAATAGAGAGAAACCAACGTTTGTTTCGTTGGATCGCGCCATCGAGCAAAACCAACGTTTAAATCACGTCTGTCGTGTTCGTGTCTCACCCTCCTCCACGGCTCGACCCCACACGGTCTCTCGGCATGCCACTCACCGCAAACCGAGTATACGATAATTTTCCCGCCTGCTTGTCGATGGATCGCGCCATGGAGTACTAGCACTACTGGAAGAGATTGACGAGTTGGGGGAGGACAGCTAGCTGTAGCACGGACTCCCAAGAACTTTTTCATGCATGTTGTAGCCGGCTATTGCGACCTTTGAACGCGGAGCAGCCGCGTGCACCCGGAAGCGGCGCGGGCGACGCTCTCTCGGCCGGCTTGCCGCTTCAATGCCGGCGCCATTGAGAGGTCGCGTCCGCTCTGGCCGGGCATGAATACGGCACTGACCGTTTCGGGCGGGAAGCACGCGCGGGTGATGAAGATGGTTCAGGTTGGTCAGGACCGGCCGTGGCAGCGGTCCGAACGTGCGCAAACAAGAGATGTTGTACGCTAATATTGCTGCGTATATAATTAACAACGTAAATAATGTGCCAGTTGGAAAAATATGATTGGAGATGGAGATGGAAATGGAATTTTACGTAAACACGGATATGCATGTCTATGTCTATGTGTGTGTGCGCGACGACTCTCGCGACCTGGAAGCGGGGGCGTGTTTTCGATCGAGTGTTCTTTCTTGGTACGTTAGAAAATCAGTTTGTCTATTTCACATCTAGATGTTATTTAAGGATATCACATCTAAGCTCCCACAAGTATATAATGTAGCAACAAGAAACAAAAAAAACTAGGACAAAAAAAATAGACCACAAACAGAGTGGACATCAACTTAGATGTGACATAACTATGTCACATCTAGATGTGTCCTAGACAGACCCTTAAAAAATTGTCCGCCAGTTTTCGTTTCTTTTTTCCGGGAACGCGCGTATTCTATTTAGAACCACTGCTATGGAGAGATTTTTTTACTCCATTATAGCCGCTTGTTCGCTAGGGTTTGCACTCTCCACACGCTCGCTGCACTACATATATGTTACACGATGGAGGCTCAGCGTTCATTTGCTAGGGTTTGCTATATTCACAGTCTCTCACCCTCTCTTCACCAGATCTAAACAAGACTGTGTTGGCCTCTTGTCTCTCTTTCCCCCCTCACAGCTGGTGAAGGAGGCGTCCGTATCCCGTCGCACCGGGAAGGGGAGGAGGTGCAGCATTCACTCTATCGCCTTCGGCGAGGGAGGAAATCCACTGCCGGCTGCGCTGTTCTCTTTCACCCAGCGCCTGTGCGGGAGGGCCACCGACCACTTCTTCCTCGCTACCGTTCGTAGTGTGGGCAGATCCGGCCTCCCGCAGCACGCCTTGCCACATCCCGACGACCCTAACGTATAAGTTTCTTTGAAACCGTCGTTGCTCTAGCTGCATGTGGATCTTTTTTGATCTGTAGTCGAATCTAGGTCTTGGTTCAAAGAGGAAAGAAGGGTGCAGTGGGCTGGAGCAAGAATCTAGGACGTGGTTCAATGAGGAAAGGAGGGGCGGAAAGTAGTATAGACTGGCTATCCAGCCGCTTTGTAGGTCGAAAAGGGAAAAAGGGGGTAACCCTGTACACACATCTGTAAGGAACCAATCTCTTTGTTGAAAAGGGAAAGAAACTGGGGGGTCGGGTAGTTTGTGCAGGACTAGATTTGCTGCCCTCACATAGGAAAAAGGTTCAAAGAGAACAAATATAGGACCAACGCATATATGCTGCTTGGCTACATACTCTGCATCACCCATTTATACATGTGGACGCACATGGTGCTGGCATGTCCCATACAGCTATTTTGCTGTTGTTAATCTAAGAATGCCGCCGGAAAATTGAAGCAATGCCACTGTTAAAAGTAAATTACATTTTTTAACGAATGTTGTTTCAAGAGAATGTCTCTGTTAATATGAATCAATGCAACCGTTTTAGAAATGCTACTATCCTACTTTGTTTTCCATCCAAGATAAGTTAGATGCTTCTTTCTGTCACCGTTTGTTTCATCCTCCTTTATTAGCCAGTAATTGATTCCTTTTTTGCCTCTATTTAAACAGGGATATCTATTCAACTTGTTGCTATTGCGACATTTTGCTTCGCTACGCGAAACACTTTGCTTGATTTCAGTGCAACTGCACAAAACGAGATTGGATTTCCTATTCGTGTTGGCAGATTCGTATTTTATGCTGGTCTTCTCATGAAAGGTCAGTACAGGCTTTCATCCACATGATTGTGCAGTGTGCTTCGAGATGTTGTGCTACTTGTATTGGTACTGTTTTAAATAAATGTTGAATTGAAGCTATTGTATTGCTGTCTTTTCCCATTAAGTAGTGAACAAAAATGGGACCAACCCAGACATGATGCTTGTTGCTTTGTTACAACAAACTCTACATCACCCCCTTTATAAGTAGACGGAAGCACATACTGTTGTTGCGCCCCCTCTCCCTTGGAACTGTTTATGCTTTTCGTTAATCTAATGCCGCTGGTAAAATTAAGCAATGCCACTCTCAGAATTAATTAACTACTGAATCTTAGTTCAAAATTGCAACACTTGTTAGGAATGGTACTATCCTGCTTTGTAGTTCTTTCTACATGTTTAACCAAGGTATTGTTAAGATAATGTCTGTGTTAAAATGAATCAGTTGCATTGTTTTAGGGATGGTACTTTTCTGCTTTGTCGTTCTTTATACATGTTGAACCAAGGCATTGTTAAGATAATGTCTCATTCAATATGAATGAATCACAGTGATGGAGAATTGCTACTCTCCTGCTTTGTTTCCCATTAAGGTAAAGTAGATCAGTAGATGCTTTTCTTCTGGAGTACAAGTGATCAACCGTTATTTCTCAGTAATTGTTTCCCTTATACCTATTGTTGCTTACAGGGATATCAAAATTAAAGCTCGGTTTTATTCCGACTTCGATTTTAGTTGAACTGCACAAAAGGAGCCAATGTGTCCATGGCAAACTGCTGCATTACTGGGTCCAGTTGGTCGTTCCACTTTGCAGAAAGAAGCAGTCACTGTTTGCGCTACATTACAGAAGGAATGACCGAGAAGCTTTACAGAGTATTATTAGACACCGGTGACATGACTAGTCTGCACAGAGCATTGGCAATTTAACAACACGTGGAGTGCCCTGGGCAAAAAGTGCCCAAACAAGTACAAGAAGCTACGACAGGACTCCATCATAGGCATTACATATTTTGAATGGGAAAAGCTTGTCAAAGTTTAATCATTGATGTTAGCAAGAAGACGTTAGTTTAATATATTGGAATTGGAAAACCTTGTCAAAATTTGCTCATTGATGTTAGCCAGAAGACATGCATTTGATATTTTTGAGTGGGACGCCCTTGCTGTGAGCAGCGTCGAGTGTTTTTTCCTGTTCCTGTGTTCAGTTTAGAAGTAAATAGTTACTCTGCTGAGATATTCCTGTGTTAAGAGTATGTTCTGAATATTGTCTATGTAATGCCAGGCCTTGTGTTTAATTGCAAAGTTGAGCTTGGAATGTTGTGGCATGCGGCCTCACGAGCAGTTCACCGTGCCTCCTGAGAATAATGCTTCGTATTGTTTTGCATGTCGATCTAATGCCAGTGATTTGCTTGTTAAGAAGATCATCCTCTTCTGTTGTTTTCGTGCTTAAGAAGTTCATCGTCTGATGTTTCATTCATAGCCTATACGACAAGTCAGGTAGGTTAGACGTGAAACCATATGATCTTTTGACCAACTCATGATATTAGGCCGTGATTGGATCGTCGTTTTCCAACCAAAACCGCTTGTAAAACTGACGCTTGTAAATTAAAGCAGATGGTCTCGGGCAAAGGTGCTTGGTTGGTCGATTTCGACTAGTAAAATATCGGAAGTACTTCACACATAATAAAAACGCTGAACGACACTCAGGCGATTGCTAATCCAGCTGTTAGCTGCTGTTTCAGCCTTGCCCATGGATGGCATGATATGCACGTCGTGCATGTATCGTCTGGTAATGTCGTCCATATAGCAGTGCTCTTAAAATATACACTGGTCTCTCAAATTACACGCGTAACCCGCCTGTTTTACTTACAGACCTCGGGCCCTCGGTTTCATTACGCCTGTATTTTACGCATTGTTTCCGATGACGAGTAAATTACACTTGTATGTTAATAAAGGTTTGAAATAAACCAGAGCTCCCAAGCACGGCCTTACCGTTTCATGCCGTCTCAGTTTCTCGAAGGTCCTCATAGGTGTCTGATGATCCTGGCTTCCTGAATGAGCAGCGGGCGCTGTATCAGACCATCCGTAGGGCCTGCGAGGCCCTCTCCGTTGTCCTTCGAGTTGTTGCGCTCGTCGTGGCGCCGAACATTGTTAACATCATCAACGAACATGAGGATTCAGGAGATGACTTTATTTTGATTGGATGACACTAGGGACCCACTAGGGCCATAGCCGTACGTACGCAAGTGCCTCCTTATTATGTACAATTATATATTTTTTGCTTTCTCCTGGTTTCCTGACATCACGGTCCCACACCATTGTCAACCTATGTAGTCAATATAAACGAGAGAATTGCACAAGGTGCGGCCGACAGCTGGGACCAAGCAGCTCGAGCAGTATTTGTGTTTTTGAGGCGTGAGCACTGCAGAGTTTTTCTTGGCAATGATTTTCTTGTTGTTCAGAGGAGAGCCGGGTATTAACTGGGCGGGCTGTGGCCCGTCTAGCCTAGGCCAGATATCCAGCCCAGATACTAATTTTTTCAAGATGAAAATGGCTAGCCCAGCTATACGTCTTTTTGAGGAATACCCAGGCAAGGTCAACTTGTTATTCTCCGCCCCGCTGGGCTGCAAATCTTTCCTAGGAGGGATGCATTAGGCTTAACAGGAAAATGGGCTTTAAAAAAATAAAAAATGGGATGTAATTGTAAAAACTGGGCAGTAACTATAAAAAATGCACCAAACACGAAATTAGATTATAAAATACTATTTATGGATTTTGAAAATCTTAAATTTTAATTGTTGCACGCGCAATGTTTCGTTGGATTTTTATGTAATACAAATTTATATTTAATCTAACTAGAAATTTCGGGATAAAAATATTTCGGATCCCATCAAAATGTGGGAAATTTTATTGAATTCTGTCTTCAACGGTTGGTTGAAATTATTAATCATTGTCCTAGCTAGAAAATGGGCTATACTTTTAACAAACTATAAATGGGCTGTTGTAAATTCCATTAGAATTAAAAAATGGGTTGTACATTCTTACAAAACGCAAATGAGCTATAAGTTCTCTGCCACACACTTGTGGGCCTACTAAGTGACGCGTCCCCTAAAAAAATAAGTTGACGCGTATGCAAGGCTTTGTCAACTTATTATAGTCAACACACGGTTCTAGCAGCAGTGGCCGTTGGATGTCTATCCAACGGATGTCGTGCTTCTTCTTCAATCTCGGATATTCTTAGCTTCGGCCGCCCAAAAAATGATTCCTCCCCCTCACATCTAGGGCGCACCGTTTCGGAGGCTGACCTGTGGGCCTACTAAGTTGGAGCGTACCAAGGGCTTTGTCAACTTAGTCAATATAAACGATTCTAGCTTCAGTGACCGTACGATGTCCATCCAATGGCCGTAGTGCTTCTTCAACCTCTGGTCTTCTTGGTCCAGCCGCCCAAAGCAGCGCCGGTCATGCCGCCTGCTCCTGCCTCCCGTGGCAGGCTGTGCTGCCGCGGAGGCCTCACCGCCCCCATACTACTCCCACCGCTGGCCAGGCCATCCCTCCACTCACCCACACCCCCTGTTATTCTGCGGCGACGGCACCCTCACACCGCAGCCGAACCTGTGAACCCTCGTACTCCTCTCCGCGCGGGCTTCCACTGCCGCGTCTTCCCCGGCTCTGCGTTGTCCCCCTCCTAGGCCTCGCCGTCGTCCACCGCCGTGGTGCTCTCCGTGCGGCGTGGTCAACGTGGTCAAGGAACGACTTTCATCGGAAGAGTACTGTACGTAGAGAGGCTGACAGCTGGGTCCACGGCCACAGCCCAGTTTTTTTGTGATTTGCCAAGTAAGTCGCTTTGTCAAGCCTGTTGGGCTGCAAATCTTTCAAGACGAGGAGAGCTTTCATTCGGCTGGCCGAGAAAATGACCCATCAGTAATGAGAAATGGGCTGTACATTTTTAAAACACATCAAACCCGCAATTAGTTTCAAATATCTTTTTTTCATTTCGAGATTTTAAATTACATTAATTTTTATGCGTGGAGAATTTGTTGGATTTTATGTTGATATACATTTATTTTTAAAATCAGTTTGAATCTGAGTCGAAATTTCGGGATTAAAAACAGTTCGGACCGCACCGAAATATGCAAAATTTCGTATAACTTTTTAACCGTGGCCATAATATGGGCCGTAATGCTAACAAAAAGAATATGGGCTAAAATAACCTTAAGAATTAGCAAATGGGATGTAAATTATTAGAAATAATGGCAGATGGGCTGTATGCTGTTTTCCACAGATTTGAGGCTTTCCTAAAAAAAGGTTGACGCACAAGCAGTGATTGTTGGGTGTCCATCCAACGGCCATCGTGCTTCTTCAATCTCTGCTCTTCCTGCTCCAGCCGCTCAAACAAGCGCCGGCGGGACTGCCTGCTCCCTCTTTCCCGCGGCCGGCTATGCTGCCGCGCAGGCCTCACCGCCCCACCGAACTCCCATCGCTGGCCTAGCCATCCCTCTACTCACCCACACCTGCTGTTATTCTCCGGCGATGGCAAACGAACCAGTAAACCCTCGTACAGTTGTACTCCCCACCGCGTGGGAAACAACTGCCGTGTCTTCCCTGCCACCGTGTCGTTCCCTTCCTAGGCCTCGCCGTCGTCCACCGCCCTGGTGCTCTCGGCGCGGCATGGTCAACGTGGTTAAGGAACGGCTTCCATCAGACGTGGACTGTACATGGAGAGGCTGACAGCTGGGTCCACGGCCGCAACAAGGAAGTGCCTCCTTATTACGCGCAAAATAATTATTCATCCACCTGATAGTGGGGACCCACCGGACGGGCCACCGTATTTTGCGAAAAAACGTTTCCCCCTGACTGCTGGGACCCACCAGCTACATCTTCGCACGCAAGGAAGTGCGTCCGAAAAAAGATTCACCCCCTGACTGCTGGGACCCACCAACTACACCTTCGCACGCAAGGAAGTGTGTCCGGGCAAAAAAAGACGATTCGCCCCCTGACTGCTCGGACCCAGCAGCTACACCTTCGCACGCAAGGAAGTGCATCCGGGCAAAAAAACACAAAACGATTCGCCCCCTGACTGCTGGGACCCACCAGCTACATCTTCGCATGCAAGGAATTGCCTGACAGTCGGGACCCACCCGGTCGAAGCGTACGTAGCGTTGTCATTCTGGTCGCGAACGTGTACGTACATATATACTGGTCGATGAAGAGGCGCGCACGTGTCGTAGTAGAGGCGCGCACGTAGCATGTACACGTACATACAGCGGCCAGGGTGCAAGAAAGAAAATACGGCCACGTATGTGTACATACGGGCGGGGACTCGAACGCCTACTTGCGCATACGTACGGCCACGGCTCGTGTACATGGCTGGGTTGGAACGGAGAAACAGCGTCATCGTCGTGTTCATGGGGAGGGAACGGAATGCGTCGTGTTCATCCGGAGGCAACGGAATGCGTCGTGTTCATCGGGAGGCAACGGAACGCGTGGGAGCCAACCGGCTGGGTCGGAACGAAATGCGTGGTCGTGTTCATCGGGAGGGCTTGGACGGAACATGCGATGGAAACGAGGCCTGGCGTACCGCAGAACGGAGGAAACGGACCTCCTATGTTCGGAACGGGGTCCTGTTGATCGGGAGGGGTCTGGCGTACCGCAAATCGGAGGAAACGGACCTCCTACGGTCGAAATGGGGGTCCTGTTGATCGGGAGGGGTGTGGCATACCGCAAAACGGACGAAATGGACCTCCTACAGTCAAAACGGGGGTCCTGTTGATCGGGAGGGGTGTGGCGTACCGCAAAACGGACGAAACGGACTTGGGTTGGATCGCTACGGTCGAAACGGGGGTCCTGTTCATCGGGAGGGGTGTGGCGTACCGCAAAACGGGACTCCACGGGATACTGTTCATCTCCACCGTCGACCTCCTCCAGCCTCCACGTGTTCCTGTTCATGCAGCCTCCACCGCGCGCTACACCACGGGGTCCTGTTCAACCACCCCTCCACGGGCACCCCTCCACCGTCTACTGTTCATCCAGCCCTCCACACCACGGGGCCCTGTTCAACCACCCCTCCACGGGCACCCCTCCACCGTTTACTGTTCATCCAGCCCTCCACACCACGGGGTCCTGTTCAACCACCCCTCCACGGGCACCCCTCCACCGTCTACTCTTCATCCAGCCCTCCACACCACGGGGTCCTGTTCATCCAGAGGCAACGCCACCGCTCACTGTTCATCCAACCCCCCCCCCCCCCCCCCCCGCAATGCTCACTGTTCATCCAATCGATCGGCTTCAGTTAGCAGCAGTAGTGAAGGAATCGCTCGATCGGGTTCAGTAAACAGCCATCGATCGATCGCTCGGGTTCAGTAACGTGTAGCCTGC
This sequence comes from Aegilops tauschii subsp. strangulata, assembly GCF_002575655.3. NCBI lineage: Eukaryota > Viridiplantae > Streptophyta > Magnoliopsida > Poales > Poaceae > Aegilops > Aegilops tauschii. Next base: position 436,429,423 of record NC_053041.3, on the reverse strand, counting down.
AGTGCAATCGCTCGGGTTCAGTTAGAGCCCAATGCCTCGCTCGGCTTCAGTTCGAGCCAACGCCTTGCACACACGCGCGTACGTGTACGAGAGAAACGCGCATCGCTCGGCCCCCGACCTCCCACCGTAACCGGGAACTCCCCTAAATTTTCCTCGCCCTCGCTTCTACCATGGGTTTTTCCGTCATGGACGGCCCAAAGAATGTCATGCAGCTGCGTCATCGGCCCGCCCAGGATGAAAAGCCCATTTTCTGTCATGATTTTTTGTCATAGAAGTAGGAGCCCACCACATCTATGATGATACCGGGTTTTGTCACAATTATCGTCATAGAAGTGTCATATGTATGACAGAAAAAAATTTCGTTCGGCCCAAAATGTCACAGATGTGTCTTTTTTTGTAGTGTATTATGGGCTCTAGCATAGTAGAGTAGGTTGCATGACCTCTTTCAGTGGTAGGCTAGCAGATGTAGGGGAAAGTAGGTGTAACTGTCCACCCAGAGTAAAGAGTTAATGTTTCTCAAAGACTGTGTCTCGGTCATCCGTTTCTCAAACACCATGTAGTGCGAGAAATCCAACGGAGGAGATCGAGTCTTGTGGGTAAAAGTGTGCAAACCTCTGCAGAGTGTACAAACTAATCATGGTTAGCCGTGTCCCCGGTTATGGACATCATGAGTATCTGGTACTTGAATTATTGGTTTGATCTCATCACTCTAAATTAATTTGTTGGGATGATAATTACTACTTTAATTGGGATTGAGTTGGAGGAACCTTCTCAATGATGTTTCAACAACCATGATAGTTAAATAAAACATATTCCTTTGTTGTAGGAAAAAACTAGCTTTTCGCAAAACATTATAACCATAGAGCCTCCACCAGCCATATATGCATGTAGTGATAGCATTTATCTGTTCATTGCTCTACCGTGTTATATTGCCAGCATATTCCATGTGCTGACCCGTTTCGGGCTGCAACATATCATGTTGCAGACTTTTCAGACGAGGAGTAAGGTGCGCTAGGTCGTTGTCATGCACTCAACTATGCCGTTGGAGTTGATGGACTCACTTTATCTTCCAAGCCTTCCGCTATTATCTTATTTAGATGGCCTTAAGCCATATTTTTTGTATTAAGTTCTCTCTTGAGACATTCGATGTAATAAGTGTGTGATTGCTACTCTGTTATAAATCCATTCAAGTACTGTGTGTGTCAGCATTACCGATCCAGGGATGACACTGAAGCATAGAGACTTGACCGTCTGAGGTCGGGTCGCTACAAGATGATATCAGAGCACAGACTGAATGTAGGACACGACTGAAAATGCTAGTTATCGACTAGAGGGGGGTGAATAGGCAATTTTTATGAAAGTCTTCAAAACATGGGAGTTTCAAAGACGAACAATAGAAATAAACCAATAAACACGCAGCGGAAGGTAGACTACACTAGACAATCCATAGTCAAGCATGTAATGAAGCTGAAGCACGAAGACTATTAGCAGCTAGGTAGTAAGGATCAGGATGGAAGATAGTATGAAGCCAATTAGAACAAGATGTCACACAGTGAAGTCAAACAGATACAGTGAATAGGCAATGACTTCACGAAGACAAACTGTAAGTAAAAGGGGAGTGAGAGATAGAACCAGTATGTTGGGGAAGACAATGATTTGTTCGACCAGTTCCAGTTGCTGTGACAACTGTACGTCTGGTTGGGGAGGCTAAGATTGAACTCAGAAGACCGCGTATTCACCTTATTTCCCTTGAGCTAAGGACACCTAGTCCCCTCCCAATCACTCTGGTAAGTCTTCAAGGCAGACTTCCAAACCTTCACAGACTTTGTTCACCGGTAATCCACAATGACTCTTGGATGCTCAGAACGCGACGCCAAACCGGCTGGAGGATTCACAGTCCTCAAGTGTAACAAGTCTTCAGATCACACAGACAGAAAGACTTCAGTGATGCCAAACACTCTTTGGGCTCTGGGTGTTTTGGGCTTTGTCCTCGCAAGGATTTCTCTCTCTCAAACTCTTCGGAGGTGGGTTGCTCTCAAACGATAAAAGTCGTGCAATCACTCTGAGTAGCCAATAATTTATGGTGTAGGGGGTGGGCTATTTATAGCCACTAGGCAACCCAACCTCATTTTTTCCGAAATGACCCTGGGTCACTAAGGAACTGACACGTGTTCCAACGGTCAGATTTCAAACACATGCGGCAGCTTGACTTGGGTTACAAGTAAAGCTGACTCATCCGACTCTGGATAAGATTTGCTCTCATTGTCTTTGCTCGAAGACATAGGATTTGCTTGAGCATCACATCAGTCACTCTGACTTTGTTCACTGGGACCCCACTTAACAGTACGGTGGTTCCTATGACTCAACAAAGAAGAAAATGAAACAACGAAGCAACTAAGTCTTCGCGCTCGAAAGTCTTCACGTCATAGTCTTCAATGTGAATATCTTCACATACCACCATTGTCTTCAATGTCTTCATACATTTTTAGGGGTCATCTCCGGTAGGTAAACCGAATCAATGAGGGACTACTACCTGTGTTATCCTGCAATTCTCACAAACACATTAGTCCCTCAACCAGGTTTGTCGTCAATACTCCAAAACCAACTAGGGGTGGCAATAGATGCACTTACAATCTCCCCCTTTTTGGTGATTGATGACAAACTGGTTGAAGTTTTCAACGGGGATAAAAGTGTGTAAAATTGTAAGGAATTAGGTATTGTCTTCATAAGTAGCAAAAGGCTTCCCCTGAAGATGTGCATATAAGTATTTTGCTTTTGGAATGCAAATGCACATGGAAGGTTGTACTTGTGGAGATCCTCTTCAACTTATGAAGACAATTCATCATGTATAAAAGGATATTACGAAGATAATGACATGCATAATGAAAAATGGACGTCTGCAATATGACTTCGTGCGGGATTTATCTTCGCATATGCGGAATTTATCATCGCATCACAGAATAGCAGAAAAAGTAGCAGACGACCATCAAGTTTAAGTGTTACAACTCAAAGAACCAAATGTATCAAAAGCGAGAGTTGTAAGCACTTGGCAAAAGTATAGCAACCACCCATATGGACCCGCTTGAAGACTATCAACATATGCTTCTCCCCCTTTTGTCAGTGAGGACCAAAAAGGTTTGAAGACATACGCTCTACTCGTTCCCATGAGGAGTAGGTGAGGCAGCAGGGTCGTCGTTGAGGTTTAGTGGTGCAGACGAACTTGGTGCAGTGTCGACACACGCTGACGTTGGAGGTGGTGAAGTAGCATCGTCTTCATCATCGATGACTCTGACATTTACTGTTGCAGCAGAAGAGGAGTACTCAGATTCTTCAAGAGATGGAGTTCATCGCAGAACTGCCTTCCTGGGAGGGGTTGAGTCAAACTTGAATCTTTCTGTGAAGCCATCATGTTGAAGATCATATTCAGAGCTCATTAGAGTTAGACCCTTCCATGTCCGCTGAGAGGTTTCATGAGAGACAAAGGCATTCTTGGTGGCAAGGTTGCGAATGCGGTTTACATCCACCAAGAGGCTTTTCATCTGGCGCTTCAGCCAGTCATGATGCTTATCCTGTTTCTGATGAAGGGCAACGAGAAGCTCTCGGTCATTGAGAACACGAGACCGCTTCCGAGGCCGTTGAGCAATAGTGCTGTCAGTGGCTTCAGTTTGGGCACGGTGAGGTGCACGTGTAGTGCCAGCCAAAGGATAAACACGAGTGGCAGCCAGAACTCCTTCAATGGACTGAGTAAAGCTCTGGTGATCAACATTGTGAAGATAAATTGGCTCCTTGGCAGGCTCTGGCTTCATGATGTACATTGCCAGTCATCCACTCAAGGATCCATGTCTTTGGATCCCTGTTGTAGCCGCGAATGTGAAGGGTGGCAGAGAATTGAAGTAGCAGCTCTTCATTCCAGTGCTCCTTGTCGGTGACAAACTGTAAAAGGCCAGCTTCTCTGAAGCAATCCAACGCTTCTTCCAAACATGGCAGGCCAGCTATAGCTTCAGTGTCAAGACGCATATGTGGGAATATGCGGCCTTGATTATATAGAATGCATGTGTAGTAGCTGCGCTGCTGATAGCTCCAGAACCGATCAGATGAAATCTTTGGCTTGGTGTAGGGGTTCTTGTCGTTATCAAAGAAGGTGTTGTGTGCAATGAAGCCATTTACATTGAACGATCCTGGTGCAGATGCAGTACCTGGAAACCTTGGCAACCTCGGCTTTGGCTTCTGAACCTGAGGCCTGTGCTCCACATGATAATCAAACTATGGTCCGGGAGCAGGCGGAGGAATCAGAATTGGCCGTTTGACAGTGACAAGCTGGCCTTAGTAAAATGCTTGCTCAATAGTGTGTGGCCTTGGTGGTGGAACAGGAGCAGTGGCATTAGCAAGGGCGTCTGGCTGCACATTTTGTTGCAGGTGCATCATTGGCTTCATGCACAGTGTTCATTGCAGGTGCCACATTGTTTTCAGCCATGACAACGTCATTGGCTTCAGTAGTGTTGTTGGTGGCCGCCTCAGGATTTTCAACCTCCACTTGAGTAGCTGGAGGGTCGGGCACTGACACGTTCTCCTCGAGAACAACTTCTTGGTTGGTATGGGGTGTGGCTACACGTTCTTCTTCTCCTTGTCTTTCATCGGCTGATGCATCCGGATTGTCTTCAGCAGCATTGGCTTCGGACGAAGGAACCGTCACAGAGGGATTTTCTTCAGGGAATACTTGATGTGCCACTGAGCTGGATTGGTTTGAATCTTCTTCTGTGATGGTTGTCATGGAGACTGATGGCTTTAGGCCTTTGCGAAGCCGTTTGAACACAGGCGACGCTTTTGGTGATGGTGTAGTCTCCATGTAATTGTCGTCATTCACCATTGGGCTGGTGACTTGCGCTGGTGGAGGACGGGGTGTATTGGGTGAGTCTTGACTTGGAGTTGTTGGTTGGGGGAGATCAGCCCATGAGGCATCCTGAGAGATTGGCGTCAAAGGACGACCAATACTGATGAGTTCGCTGTTTGTGAGAACAGGCGATGATACCGTTGGGCGCTCGATCTGAGGAAGGACTTCATCATCTACTACATTGTCTTGGGGACTAATGTCTTCAGCCGTGGTGGGGTCAACGGCTGGTACTTCTTCAGCTTCAGGAGCCTCTGTGGAAGCAGGCTCATGAACTATCAACTGGCGCTCTTGGTGTTCAGATGCAGGTCGGGCAAAAGCAATGGGCTCGACAACAAGGGGCTCTGTGGGAGCAGCCCGATCTCTCTTCTTGGTCTTTCTCTTCTTGGTGGGTGGTGCATCATCAGTGCTGTTCATGAGTTTGCGCTTTCTGGCTTCGGCTTCAGCTGCCCTGGTTTTCTGCTGTTCTGAAGCCACTGCGGGGACCTTAGGCTTCGAGCCTGTCATGCTGGCAGGGAAGACAATGTGAGGTTCTTCCCACCTTGCTTCAGTTTGGGCCACAGTAGGCTTCTTCTTCTTCTTGGCAGCCAGCTTGGGGTCGATGCCAGGACGCCCAAGTGCCTTGCGCTTCTCAGCTACATTGTAAGCTTGAACACACCTGGCAGCTAGATTCTTCATGCGCTCTCTTGAACCTTTGGCTTCTTCGCGCTTCTTGCGAAACGCCTCCTTGAGGTCATGCAACATCACCTTGAAGTTTTGAACATCAGCCACGCTGAGCTTGACCACATGCTTCTTGAACTGCACTTTCTCATAGTCAATCTTGTTCTTCAATTCAACAATCCGCTGAGCCAGAGCCAGTTCAGGAGCAATTGCGCCTTGGAAGGCGACGCTGATGCCAATTGGGAGCTGAAGATCATTAAAGCTGAGATTGGGGTTGTCAAACCACTCATCAATGAAGTTATGCAGAATGTTTACGTTGAAGAGGGGTAGATCATTGAAGATCTCCGCCTCTTGCTTGCTCTTAATCAGCTGCTCAAGAGCATCATCTCCACACTCATCATCTGATGACAAATCAATGGCTTCGGTTTCGTTCCTCAAAACAGCAGCAGGGGTCAGGGCTTGACCAGAACTATGAACATTTTTCTTTTGTGTCTTCTCGCGCTTCTTGGAGATGCGAGATAGATCTTCAGAAGTGTTACTGGGAGCAGGAGGGGCAGTTGCCAATGGCTTCACTTGAGAAGCTTTTAGTGTAGCAGTATGTTTTGACGCCTTGGATTTCTTCTGCTTCTGCGGATTAGGAGGAGGAGCTGGTGCATCATCAGAGTCATCATCATCACCAGAATGATCCACTTTTGCTCCTTGAATGGCAATGTGAGTGATGAGGCCGTCGAGGTTGTAGAAGGGGCCGACTCTGTTTTCATTGGCTTCACGGGTGCCATCTTCCCGTGGAGCAGACGGACCTGGGTTGAAGTCAAGTCCGAGTGCCTTCTTGTTCTTCACAGCAGAGTCTTTTGCAAACTGGTAGTTGCGCTTGAATAGATTGTCTTCGCGACACCACAGCAGAGAAGAGGGGTCAGCATTCTCTGGCTACGGTTCGCAAACCATGCACGGATAGAAGCCTTGCTCAATAGCTTCAGTCTGGGACCTGGGAGGAAGATTTTTGTACATTATATCTCCCCAGGGTCGCTTGATGGAATTCTTCTCTGCATACTCTTCTGTGACGAATCGGTACTTGAACCATTCCTCTGCCCAATATCTTCGAATCCATTGGATTCGATTCTTGCATTCTCCATAGGTTTCCTCTGGGTCTGTCTTGTACAGCTCGTGCAAATCTGGTGGCAAATCCTTGGAAGAGTTCCCACGGCACTGTCTGCCACCCTTTCTTGCTGACTTCTCAGTAGCCATGAAGCTTAACCCGAAAGGCTTCAGTACTTGCAAAGGCTTCCGTCGGCTGGTCAGACAAGAACTGGCTTCAGGAGAATTTATGTGACTCTGTAAGAATTCTGCAAATGAATGCAGACTATGAGAACCAAGGGATTATCCCACGGACATGTACCTGTGACAGCATTAGAGGTGCAAGGGAAGGGGAAGAGGTCATATGCATTCTCAGAAGATTTTGAAGATAAATCAGTTTGAAGACATTGACCTCATAACGCGGAGACATTCACTTATTTGATGAGAGTTGGTTCCAGATTTGTACAAATCCAAGAATAAGTACAAGTGAGGAATCTAACTTGTAGGGAAGCATAAGTGAACAGACTAGGCATAGTATGAGATGCAAAAAGAGATAGATTCAACTTTGGAGATCTAGAAACCACTTTTGGTAAAGAAGGATGAATCTACCAGATCGAAAAGACGGTAAAAAGTGAATTTTAATTACCACACGAAGAACTGCTAGACGGAGAGAAGTTGGAGGCCGAGCAGTTCGATCTTCCGTGCCCTAACTTGGCGACGGACGACACCTACGGCGACGGCGGAGAGGACGAGGTCCGCGGCCGGCGTGAGGACGGCGTTGGAGAAGTCGTGGCAGCTAAGCGCTTCATCGCCGGCGTCGTCACGAGCTAGCGGTGGCGCTAGGGTTTGTAGAGGTGGAGAGGTGGAAGAAAGATTTTGACCGCGGGGGATGTGTATTTATAGGGAAAGGGATGGCACATCGCAATTACACAGGTGCCCCTGGCGGTTCACATCTGAGAGACACATGGCAAGCATGCAACGCTTTGGAGTTGTTCCACATTCCCACGCGCGCCTGGACTGTCGGGTGGTCGTTCCGGCTTCTCCGGGTTTCAGGAAAAAAGGATTAGCATTTAAAATAGATTTTAATGTTTGCCTTAGTATCTTCTGTTGACAACGACGCAGAGAAGACATTCGACAGTTTCAATAGAATGCATATGATTTGGATAGATAGAATATGAGGTAGAAGCATAGAGGAGGTTAGGGTCCGATCACATTCACTTAGTTCAAAAGATTCAAGCAAGAAGACATAGCTATAAGTGAATGCTATAGAGGACAGAATACAATATGTGTATAATTAGGATAAGACCAAATCAACATTGTGAAGAAAATCGTGAAGTCAAATCAATGTTGAAGATAAATCAAATGCGAAGACTTTGCAATCATAACGCCAAGGGAAACACTTCAAACCAAGGTGTGGTGGTGGCGTTACCCACCATATAGGAAGTATTAGACCCAGACACAGCGCACAATTATCGTGGCGCTCCGAAGTCAATTTCCACATTAATGTATTCACACTTAGAGTGTATGTCTTCATTGATTGAAGATATACATTACTTCGTGTGTTGCACATCTAAGTCATCAACATGCATAAGTGTTAGGATGTGTGCCTAATCACAGCACAATCGAGGATTCTAAGATATTTAGCTCACACCATAACTTGCAAAACCTTTTCTCATCCAAGGGCTTTGTGAAAATATCTGCCAATTGCTCTTCAGTGTTGACGTGAATGATATCAATATCTTCCTTCATGACATGATCTCTGAGAAAGTGATGACGAATTTCAATGTGCTTTGTCTTCGAGTGCTGAACTGGGTTGTTGGCAATCTTGATGGCGCTTTAATTGTCGCAGTAGAGTGGCACATTCTTCAGATGGATCCCATAGTCCTTGAGATTTGCTTCATCCACAGAAGTTGAGCGCAGCAAGATCCAGTAGCAATGTATTCAGATTCAGCAGTGGAGAGAGATACACAGTTCTGCTTCTTTGAAGACCAAAAGACAAGTGATCGACCCAGAAAGTGACATGTGTCTGATGTAGACTTGCGATCCACCTTGTCACCAGCATAATCAGCATCAGAGAATCCGACTAGATCAAACTCTGAGCCCTTTGGATACCATAATCCTAGTGTTGGGGTGTAAGCCAAATATCGAATAATTCGCTTCACAGCTAAGTGATGCGATTCCTTTGGTGCCGCTTGGAATCGGGCACACATGCAAACACTAAGCATGATATCTAGCCTAGATGGACATAAATAAATTAAAGAACCAATCATGGAGCGGTATACCTTTTGATCGAACTCTTTACCATTGGCGTCGGGACTCAGACGACTTTTGGTTGGCATTGGCGTCGTGTATCCTTTGCAGTCTTGCATTCCAAACTTCTTCAAGCAGTCTTTGAGGTATTTTTCTTGAGATATGAAGATGCCATTTCTTTGTTGACGAATTTGAAGACCAAGGAAGAATTTCAGCTCACCCATCATGGATATCTTATATTGCTCTTGCATCATGTGTCCAAACTCATCACTGTATCTTTTGTTGGTGCAGCCGAAGATAATATCATCCACATAGATTTGACATACAAACAGTTCTCCATCATATGTCTTTGTGAAGAGAGTGGGATCTAGAGAACCAGGTTTGAAGCCTTTGCTCTTCAGGAAGTCGTTGAGTGTGTCATACCAAGCACGAGGGGCTTGTTTGAGGCCATACAGTGCCTTGTTGAGCTTGTATACCATATCAGGATGTTTTGGATCTTCAAAGCCAGGCGGTTGTGCAACATACACTTCTTCTTCAATCTTTCCATTGAGAAAGGCACTTTTTACATCCATTTGATACAAAAGGATGTTGTGATGATTTGCGTAGGCTAGCAGTATGTGAATGGCTTCAAGTCTAGCCACCGGAGCAAATGTTTCATCAAAGTCAATTCCTTCCACTTGAGTGTAACCTTGTGCAACGAGACAAGCCTTGTTTCTGATGACTTGTCCATGCTCATCTTGCCTGTTGCGATATATCCATTTGGTGCCAATGATATTGTGCTTCCGAGGATCAGGACGCTTGACCAATTCCCACACATTATTCAGCTCGAACTGTTGAAGCTCTTCTTGCATAGCTTGAATCCATTCAGGTTCCGTGAAGGCTTCATCGACTTTCTTGGGTTCTGAGATTGAGACGAATGCAAAATGCCCATAGAAATTGGTTAGCTGTGTTGATCTTTGAGTAGCTCTTGAACGAGTGAGTGGACCAGGCGCATTGATGCTATCAATTCTCTTCTCAATCTGTACTTCATTTGCAACACGAGGATGAACTGGGCGAAGATTTTGCTCTTGCTGAACATTGTCTTCATTTTCAGAATTAGCTTCAGGATGAGCATTGTCTTTAGGTTGATTATGTGCAGAAATGATCAGTTCGTCTTCAGCCTGTGCCTTAGACGGTATGATCTCTCCGACTCCAATTTGCTTGATTGATTCACTAGGAGGTACTTCATCTAGCACAGTTGGCAGGTGCTCTCTTTGCGAGCCATTAGTCTCATCGAACCGCACATCCATAGTTTCAACCACTTTATAGTGAAAGAGGTTGAAGACTCTGTAAGAGTGCGAATCCTTTCCGTAACCAAGCATAAAACCTTCATGTGCTTTCGGTGCAAATTTTGAAGTGTGATGAGGATCCTTGATCCAGCACCTAGCACCAAATACTCTGAAGTAACTGACATTTGGCTTCTCACCAGTTAGGAGTTCGTAGGACGTCTTCTTCAGAAGCTTGTGAAGATAAACACGGTTGATGACATGGCATGCAGTATCAATGGCTTCAGGCCAGAACTTTCTTGGAGTCTTGTACTCATCAAACATCGTCCGAGCCATCTCAATGAGTGTTCTGTTCTTGCGCTCCACGATGCCATTCTGCTGAGGTGTATAAGGAGCAGAGAACTCATGAGTGATGCCCAAGTTATCAAGGTAAAGGTCGAGGCTGGTGTTCTTGACCTCTGTGCCGTTGTCACTCCTAATGTGCTTGATCTTGACGCCATAGTTGTTCATGGCACGGTTGGCGAAGCGTCTGAAGACATCCTGCACTTCACTCTTGAAGAGAATTATATGCACCCAAGTATATCTTGAATAATCATCAACAATGACGAAGCCATAGAGACAAGAAGTAGCAGTGAGAGTAGAGTAGTGAGTAGGGCCAAATAAGTCCATGTGTAGCAGCTCAAAGGGTTGAGATGTCGTCATGATTGTCTTCGAGGGATGCTTGGCCCTTGTCATCTTCCCAGCTTCGCAGGCACCACATAGATGATCTTTCTTGAACTTGACGTCCTCGATGCCTACGACGTGTTTCTTCTTTGTGAGAGTGTAAAGATTCCTCATGCCAGCATGTCCTAGCCTCCGATGCCAAAGCCAGCACTCTAAAGCTTTTGCTAGAAGACATACGGCCATCTGTGGTCCTGCTGAGAAATCTACCATATACAGATCACCTTTCCGATACCCTTCAAAGACTAGAGACTTGTCAGATACCATTAGAACAAGACAACGATATTTTCCAAATAGCACAATCATGTTTAAGTCACAAAGCATTGAGACAGACATTAAGTTGAAACCAAGGGATTCAACAAGCATCACTTTATCCATGTGCTGATCCCTTGATATTGCAACTCTACCAAGACCCAATACCTTGCTTTTACCAGTGTCAGCAAATGTGATGTGTCTTTTGTCAGATGGACGTAAGGTTGAGTCCATGAGAAGACTTCGATCACGAGTCATGTGGTTAGGGCATCCACTGTCCATAATCCATTCTGAATAGGAGTCATACCCTACAGTAGATTTAGGGGGATAGGCTTCACCAAGTGTGTTGTGAAGCAAAAACATTTGACGGACAAGAAGATTATCAAAGCTCAGATCAAAGGTTAGGACAGATGGGATAATTGGCAATCGACTCATAAACAAGGACATGTAGCAAGTTCATTTGGGCATTTTATCTTGCGCCCTACAAGTTGTTTTAGGTCCCCAGCAACCGCATCGGACGCCTTTGATTTTCGGCTGGAGACCATTCCATGCAGAAGAGAGTTAATTCTTCTTAACCACCCACATTTTCAGGGGTGGCTTCGAAGCAATGAGTCTAAGTGCAGCATCTGAGAACTTCGGCTTTGGAGCCCTAGCAAATAGCCTTGCAGGAGGTGAATAATACTCATATGAATAAGCAGAAAAGTTCTTAGTTTTATGAACATAGCGGTTTGAGGAAACACGCTCATATTCATGCATTTGAGTATGATTTCCCTGCAAAACATTGGCGTTAGGGTGACTCGGGTGAATCATCTGTCTGTATGAAGCCTTTGGACCATATGAGCCTTTGGTCTGGAGTTTATCTTCTTCCGTTGTGGTGTCATGATGACATTCACAGGAAGATTCTCAAGACACTTTTTGGGCACCCTTATCTTCTTCATAGGTGGTCCATTCCTGCATTTAGTACCAATATACCTGGCAAACACTTCACCATTCTGATTCTTAAACAGTTTATAGTTTGCATCAAAGGATTCATCAATGATAACAGGGTTAGCACAAGTGAAGCCAGATAAGGTGGATGGATCCACTGAAGGTTCCCTTGCAGCAACCCATTTGGTTTCGGGGTACTGCTCAGGTTTCCAGTAAGAGCCATCAACGTTCATTTTCCTCTCAAACCCAACACCCTCTTTTCTAGGGTTTCGGTTCAGAATCTGTTTTTTGAGGACATCACATAGTGTCTGATGCCCTTTGAGACTTTTGTACATCCTTGTCTCAAGCAATGTCTTCAATCTAGCATTTTCATCAGCAATAACAGTGGCATCCTCAGCAGAGGGGTTAGTTACCACATCAACAGTTGAAGATATTGCAACAGTAGCAGTAGTAGAACATTCAGCAACAGAAGTAGTGTTATCACGCTCAAGGCATTTTAGACATGGTGGTTCAAATCCTTCCTGAGCGGGACTGATCTGTTGAGCGCGAAGTGACACATTCTCATTTTGAAGATCTTCATGAGCCGCTCTCAACTCCCCAAGTTCCTGCTTCCTTTGAAGATAATCATAGGAAAGCTTTTCGTGGGTTGTTGATAGTGTTTCATGACGACCTTCAAGTTCCTGGTACTTAACATGAAGATTTTTTATGTCTTCAATTAAGGACTGAGATCGGGTCATTTCCTCGTCCAACAGATCATCGCTTTTGTCTAACAGTTTTTGAATATGTTCCATAGCTTTCCGTTGTTCAGTTGCAATTTTAGCAAGTGTTTTGTAGCTGGGTTTGGATTCGCAATCAGAGTCAACTGCACTTGATGTTTGAAAGTAAGCATCGCGTGAGTTTACCTTGGCACCGCGTGCCATGAAGCAGTAGGTGGGAGCGGAGTCATCCTTGTCATTGCCATTGTCTTCGGTGTTGAAGATGGACTTGGCAACGTAAGCTGTAGCTAGAGCTAGACTTGCAACGCCAGAGTCGGATTCCTCCTCAGACTCCACCTCTGCCTCCTCAGAAGCAGACTCCTCCTCTTAATCCATCTCCTTGCCAACAAAAGAACGAGCCTTGCCAGATGAACTCTTCTTGTGTGATGAAGACTTGGAAGAGGACTTGGAAGAAGACTTTGAGGATTTCTTCTTCTTCTTGTCATCTGAATCGTATTCTTTGCTCTTCTTCTTCTTCTTCACATTGTCCCACTGTGGACACTCAGAGATGTAGTGACCAGGTTTCTTGCATTTGTAGCATGTTCTCTTCTTGTGGTCATGAGTGGATGCTTCATCATTTCTTGAGCTGGAACGTGAAGACTTTATGCAGCCTTTCTTCTTTGTGAACTTCTGAAACTTCTTCACAAGCATAGCAAGTTCCTTTCCAATGTCTTCAGGATCATCAGAACTGCAATCAGATTCTTCTTCAGATGAGGAAATAGCCTTTGCCTTCAAAGCGCGAGTTCGGCCATAGTTGGGGCCATAGATATCTCTTTTCTCAGATAGCTGGAACTCATGTGTGTTGAGCCTCTCAAGTATGTCAGACGGATCGAGTGTCTTGAAGTCAGGGCATTCCTGAATCAACAGGGCTAGGGTGTCAAATGAGCTATCAAGAGATCTCAGAAGTGTCTTGACGATTTCATGCTTGGTGATCTCAGTGGCGCTGAGAGCATGGAGCTCATTTGTGATGGCAGTGAGGCGATCAAACGTGAGCTGGACATTCTCATTGTCATTTCTCTTGAAGCGGTTGAAGAGGTTGCGAAGGACACTGATCCTTTGATCTCTCTGAGTTGAGACGCCTTCATTGACCTTGGAGAGACAGTCCCAGACTAACTTCGACGTTTCCAGAGCACTCACATGGCCATACTGCCCTTTGGTCAGATGACCACAGATGATGTTCTTCGTAGTAGAATCAAGTTGAATGAACTTCTTGACATCAGCACGGGTAACACCTTCACCAGTCTTGGGAACGCCATTCTTGACGACATACCACAGATCGACATCAATGGCTTCAAGATGCATGCGCATGTTATTCTTCCAGTAGGGGTAATCAGTGCCATTGAAGATAGGGCACGCAGCGGAGACTTCGATTATCCCTGCAGTCGACATAGCTAAAACTCCAGGTGGTTAAACCGAATCACACAGAACAAGGGAGTACCTTGCTCTGATACCAATTGAAAGTGCTAGTTATCGACTAGAGGGGGGTGAATAGGCGATTTTTATGAAAGTCTTTAAAACATGGGAGTTTCGAAGATGAACAATAGAAATAAATCTATCAAAATGCAGCGGACGGTAGACTACACTAGACAAGCCATAGTCAAGCATGTAATGAAGCTGAAGCACGAAGACTATTAGCAGCTAGGTAGTAAGGATCAGGATGGAAGATAGTATGAAGCCAATCAGAACAAGAAGTCACACAGTGAAGTCAAACAGATACAGTGAACAGGCAATGACTTCACGAAGACAAACTGTAAGTAAAAGGGGAGTGAGAGATAGAACCAGTATGTTGGGGAAGACAATGATTTGTTCGACCAGTTCCAGTTGCTGTGACAACTGTACGTCTGGTTGGCGAGGCTAAGATTGAACTCAGAAGACCGCGTATTCACCTTATTCCCCTTGAGCTAAGGACACCTAGTCCCCGCCCAATCACTCTGGTAAGTCTTCAAGGTAGACTTCCAAACCTTCACAGACTTTGTTCACCGGTAATCCACAATGACTCTTGGATGCTCAGAACGCGACGCCTAACCAGCTGGAGGATTCACAGTCCTCAAGTGTAACAAGTCTTCAGATCACACAGACAGAAAGACTTCAGTGATGCCAAACACTCTTTGGGCTCTGGGTGTTTTGGGCTTTGTCCTCGCAAGGATTTCTCTCTCTCAAACTCTTCGGAGGTGGGTTGCTCTCAAACGGCAAAAGTCGTGCAATGACTCTGAGCAGCCAATAATTTATGGTGTAGGGAGTGGGCTATTTATAGCCACTAGGCAACCCAACCTCATTTTTTCCGAAATGACCCTGGGTCACTAAGGAACTGACACGTGTTCCAACGGTCAGATTTCAAACACATGCGGGAGCTTGACTTGGGCTACAAGTAAAGCTGACTCATCCGACTCTGGATAAGATTTGCTCTCATTGTCTTCGCTCGAAGACATAGGATTTGCTTGAGCATCACATCAGTCACTCTGACTTTGTTCACTGGGACCCCACTTAACAGTATGGTGGTTCCTATGACTCAACAAAGAAGAAAATGAAACAACGAAACAACTAAGTCTTCGCGCTCCAAAGTCTTCACGCGATGTCTTCTCACGTCATAGTCTTCAATGTGAATATCTTCACATACAACCATTGTCTTCAATGTCTTCATACATTTTTAGGGGTCATCTCCCGTAGGTAAACCGAATCAATGAGGGACTACTACCTGTGTTATCCTGCAATTCTCACAAACACATTAGTCCCTCAACCAGGTTTGTCGTCAATACTCCAAAACCAACTAGGGGTGGCACTAGATGCACTTACAATGACCACTAAGATGAGCCATAGGTCACTCTTCTCCACCCATTTCTGACTCCTCTCCATTTTCTACTCTATAGGATGGCAAACTCAAGGAACAAGTTTGCTCAACCGGATGAAGACACACCCTTTGGACGACACTTGAAGGAAGTCACTAGGTACCCGAACATCGGAATACCAAGCTTCACCGGGACCTACACCGCCACTTTACCAGAAGAAGAGCGCTGGATGATTCGAGTTCAAGTTCCAGGAAGGATATTCATGCCAGTTACTGAGCCCATAGAATTTTCCTTTGATGCACCAACCTGGAGTTTAGGAAAGAGCATGGCAGCCCACATCGCCATGGGACGCATCGGCGAAGTCTATAGCAAGGATCTCAAAGACACTATCGATCAAATATGTGGGCACCGAGACGAGCAATGGGAGATGATCAGCACCAGGAGGGACAGGTCCATTGCAGCTTTCATCCAGGAGCTAAACCAGCACATTCGTCGGCAGGAGAATCAGATGTGCGCAGGCATGATAGATCTGAAGAAGGCAATGACCAGGATCACAGAGCTAGAAGAGGAACTCAAGTCTACACGCGATGGATATGAGGAGGAAATGACGATACTCGTAGAGAAGAATGACAACCTGACAAGGAACTAGTTGTTTTTATGGGAGACCCCGCTCCAGGCGGAGAAGACAACGAACCTAAGGAAATTCCTTCTGAAGACTACATCATCATCGACGACACCGACTCCGACCCTGATGGTAGTGATGATGATTACGTAGACGAAGCTGGAGCAGATATCATGGAGTCTTCCACCGATCAAAATTTCTAGATGACCACCATATGATTAGTAGTATTTCCCCATGTATATAGTAGTAGTCTGAGCACTTTTGCCACGATAGTTCTAGACAGATTGTATGCCCTTGCTTGAATTGATTTGGTGTGATATGATTGTGTTTGTCTCATGTGCATATGGGTAGTGCTTTCTCACTAGACCTCATTCTATTCTAATCTCTCCCCTCTAAACCCATCAGATGCCTCCGAGACGTGATATCGGATTTGTCTTCTCACCGGAGATCACCTAGTTGATCCAGCAGCAGAATGCCTTGATGCGGATATTAGTCCAGAACCAAGGCAACAACAAAAACAACCCTACACCACTAACCCTAGTGGACAACTTAGCTCACTTTCTAAGGTTGCAGCCGCCAGTGTTTTCTAGTAGCACCGAGCCAATAGTTGCTGATGACTGGCTGCGCAGGATTGGAAGGGAGTTGACCACCGCAGGTTGCATAGATGCTGAGAAGGTGCGTTTTGCCGCACATCAATTGGATGGACCCGCAGCCGCATGGTGGGAGAACTACACGACGACTTTCCCTATAGCCAATGTCACTTGGGATCAGTTTCAGCAATCTTTTCGCACAGCCCATGTCTCAACTGGAGCTATGAGCATGAAGAAGCGTGAGTTTCGCAACTTGCGCCAGGGAAATCGTAGTGTGGCTCAGTACGTAGATGAGTTTAGTAAGCTATCTCGCTATGCCCCATATGATGTGGCCACAGATGCCGCGAAGCAGGAGAAGTTTTTGGAAGGGTTGAATGATGAGATGATCATGCAGTTGATGGTGGCAACATTTACCAACTACCAGGAACTGGTAGATAAGGCTCTTATGATTGAAGGGAAGCAGCACCAGATAGAGAGCCGCAAAAGGAAGTATGGACAAGGGAAGTACATTTTTGGAGCTCAGGAGAAGCCCCGTTTCACCCCGAACTCGGGAGGATTTACCCATAACCATGGAGGCCATACCCACAATGGAGGAAGTTCCATAGCCACAGTGGCCCCAAGAATGGAAACGGGAATGGAGCAGGCAGCAATCAAAACCGCTCTAACCCAGCAACACCCGCCAAGAAGGATCTAAGTCACATTACTTGTTTCAAGTGCGGGAAGACTGGACACTATGCCACTGAGTGCCCTGAATTGAAGAATGGGAATGGCAATGGAAGCTCTAGGAAGAAGCCCAACCCTTTCAATAGGGGACAAGTGAACCACGTGAACGTGAAGGAGGTTGAAGAGGAGCCTGATGCAGTTGTCGGTAAGTTTTTGGTTAAGTCATTTACTGCAATTATTCTTTTTGATACTGGTGCATTGCATTCATACATTTCAAGGGGATTCGTGGATAAATATAAGTTGCCCGCTAAAGTACTTAGGACACCTATGTTAGTAAGCTCACTAGGAGCGGAGTATATGGCAAGTCAAGGATGTTTTCAGATGCCATTGACCATTGGAAGCCATGTTTTCCCCTCAGACCTGATAATTTTGGAGTCACAAGGATTGGATGTGATACTAGGAATGGATTGGCTATCGATGTATGGGGGAAACATCGATTGCGCCAGTAAGTCGATTTTACTCACCACCCCGGAGGGAAAAAGGATCAGGTACATATCCAGGCATGCGCCCAGGAGGACCCAAGTAAATTCTCTCTCGGGGGTTGTTCAAGAGGAAGTGCCTGTAGTGAAGGATTACCCAGATGTATTTCCAGAGGAGCTACCAGGCATGCCGCCAGATCGAGACATTGAGTTTCCAATAGAACTGTTGCCAGGCACCGGACCGATATCGAAGAGACCGTACCAGATGCCCGCAAATGATCTGGAAGAGATCAAGAAACAGATTAAGGAGTTCATCACCATGGGGAGCCCCAGTGCTCTTGGTTGAGAAGAAGGATGGATCCTTAGGAATGGTTGTTGATTATCGAGCCTTGAATGAGGTGACCATCAAGAACAAGTACCCACCACCGATGATTAATGATTTGTTTGACCAGCTACAAGGAGCTAAAGTGTTTTCGAAGATCGACCTGCGATCAGGATACCAGCAGCTGAAGATCCGGGAAAAGGATATACCTAAGACAACTTTCACCACACGGTACGGGCTATATGAGTATACAGCTATGTCATTTGGACTGACTAACGCCCCTGCCTATTTCATGAGTATGATGAATAAGGTGTTCATGGAATTCTTGGATAAGTTTGTCGTGGTGTTCATTGATGATATCTTTGTGTACTCGCAGAATGAAGAAGAACACAAGGAGCATTTACGTTTGGTTCTTGAGAAACTCAGGGAACATCAGTTATATGCCAAGTTTAGCAAATGTGAGTTTTGGCTGAAGGAAGTTGTATTTCTTGGACATGTTATATCAGGACAAGGTATAGCAGTGGATCCTACCAAGGTTCAGTCAGTCACTGAGCGGTTGGCACCCACCTCAGTTGGAGAGATCCGCAGTTTTCTTGGACTCGCGGGATACTATCGGAGATTCATTGAGAATTTTTCCAAGATTGCGAAGCCTATGACGGCATTGTTGAAGAAGGATACCAAGTTCAATTGGACTGAAGAATGTGAAGCAAGTTTCCAGGAGTTGAAGAAATGCTTGGTTACAGCCCCAGTGCTAATTTTGCCGGATATACGCAAGGATTTCCAAGTGTATTGCGACGCATCTCGTTTAGGACTTGGAGGAGTACTTATGGAAGACGGAAGAGTTGTTTCATATGCCTCACGTCAGCTTCGACCACATGAGGTTAATTACGCCACACATGATTTGGAGTTAGCAGCAGTAGTGCATGCGCTCAAGACCTGGAGACATTTTCTGATTGGAAACCGTTGTGATGTGTACACGGATCAAAAGAGTTTGAAGTACATTTTCACTTAGAAGGAGCTGAACCTCAGGCAGAGGAGATGGTTGGAACTCATAAAGGATTATGATATGAAGTTGCACTATCATCCAGGCAAGGCCAATGTCGTAGTAGACGCTTTGAGCTGGAAGAGTTATGCCAATACACTCGTGAGCGGAGGATTACCAAAGGAGTTGGCCGAAGATCTCATGGAGCTTCATTTGGAGATAGTTCCTAGAGGTTTTGTAGAAGCATTGGAGGTTCAGTCAACATTATTGGGAAAGATTCGAGAAGCTCAGAAGGATGACAAAGAAATTGTCGAGATAAAGGAGAAGATGAGTGAAGGAAAAGCCAAAGGTTTTCGTGAGGATGAGCACAACACCTTGTGGTTTGAGGACCGTGTATGTGTGCCCAATAATGCCGAGATCAGGAAGTTGATACTACAGGAAGGTCATGACACACCATACTCAATACACCCCGGAAACACCAAGATGTATTTAGATTTGAAGGAGCGTTTCTGGTGGACTGGGATGAAGAAGGATATTGTCGAGTATGTAGCCGTATGTGATGTATGCCAGAAGTGAAGGCAGAACATCAGAAGCTAGCAGGATTACTGCAGCCTATGCCGATACCCGAATGGAATTGGGACAAGCTTGGCATGGATTTTATCACCGGATTACCCACGATCTGATCGGGATACGATTCTATCTGGGTAGTAGTGGATCGCTTGACCAAAGTAGCTCACTTTATCCTAGTGAAAACCACTTATAGAAGCGCAAAGTTGGCCAAGATATATTTGACCAGGATCGTATGTCTGAACGGAGTTCCGAGGACCATCGTATCAGATAGAGGAACACAGTTTACTTCAAAGTTTTGGCACCAGCTGCGCCAGACTTTGGGTACCAGGCTGGAGTTCAGTACAGAATTTCATCCGTAGACAGATGGACAGACCGAGAGAGTCAATCAGATTCTGGAGGACATGTTGATAGCTTGTGCGCAAGATTATGGATCTAGTTGGGATGACAATTTGTCATATGCGGATTTCTCATACAACAAGAGCTACCACGCCAGTTTGAAGATGGCACCTTTCGAAACTTTGTATGGAAGGAGGTGCAGAAAACCGTTGATGTGGGATGAAGTCTGAGTCCGTCAGTTGTTTGGACCGGATTTGATTAAAGAGTCAGAAGAGAAGGTTAAGCTGATTCGAGACAGACTAAAGGTAGCTCAGTCTAGACAGAAGAGCTATGCAGACTCAAAACACAAGGAGGTAGTTTATGAAATTGGAGACAGAGCATATCTGCGAGTGTCACCTCTGCGAGGAGTTAAACGTCTTGGAGTTACGGGAAAGTTAGCCCTGAGATTTGTAGGTCCATACCGTGTTTTGGAACGCATGGGAGAAGTAGCCTACAAGTTGGAGTTACCCGAAGGGCTGTCAGGAGTTCATGATGTGTTTCACGTGTCCCAGTTGACGAAGTGCCATGCAGAGATGGCCGATCCTCTGAGAGATACAATGCCCCTGGAAGCAATTCAGTTGGATAGTGATTTGACCTATGAGGAGAAACCTGTCAAAATTCTCGAGTTTGCCAGTCGAGTTACTCGCAGCAAAGTTATCAAGTTTTGCAAAGTTCAGTGGAGCCACCATACCGAGGATGAAGCTACCTGGGAACGAGAGGATGATTTACGCAAAGACCACCCACACCTATTTTCTAGCCAACCCAAATCTCGAGGACGAGATTCATCTTAAGGGGGGTAGGTTTGTAACATCCCAAATTTTCAATTTGGAATGTTATACATAGGTCATCCATGCATATCATATTTTATTGCATTTCATTGTGCGATCCTCAAAATTCTAAACAACTCAAGCACCATGGAGAGAGTTGGGGATTTCACATTTTTCATATTTGAATTTTTTTTCAAATATCGAAACAAGGATCATTTGGTTTTAATTATTTTCCTCTACGAAAATAATTCATATTAAAATATATGAGAGGAGATAATATGACTTCTCCAAAATGAATGAAATATTGGAAGAAAAATACTAAAATCAAATAAATAATTTTATTAGAATTTTATTGCAATTTTATTTGAATTAGAAAAAAGTGCATTTTAGGGCCAAGAAAATGTCCACTTTGTTCTAAATATTCTATTTAGACGGCGAAAATTTGTTTTGGTATTTTTAGATTTTTATTTTATTTTCTAGGATTTTTCTGGCGAAATGAGTTTAAAAAAAACCCTAGTTACGTTTTTTTGTTTTATCGGTTCGGTTTTCTCGGTTTAGTTGTTTAGCGGACGTTCGTCCATACGTTCATTTTAACGAACACTGTTTGTCAGTTAGCCGCAGACAGTGAACGTTCGTTCGTTATCCTGTTCGTCTCGTTTTATTTTTCAGGGTTTTTCCACGATTATTTTCGATCGGGATTTCTGTCCTGATCTTCGTTTTAGTTTATCTTTTCGCTCGTTTATCCAAATTAAGTGAAACACGCGCCTAGATCTTCGTCTCGAAGCCCTCTTTCTGTTTAACTAACTTGAACAAGATTTTGGTACTGTAAAATTTGACTTTAGTCCATATTAGTAAATGGATTTGTGTCTTTCGTGGATTGAGTTTCGTTGCTCCGTTTGATATGATTCTTTTTGCAAACCAGAGTTCTTCAGTTGAACTTTCTGGTTAGATCTTCTTATTTGAGTTTTACTCATGCATCTTTGCTTGATTGCTTATGTATGCTATTATTTGTTTGCGATAGAATTCTCGGATTGCGAAGCGTGCTACTACGAGTCGTTAGGATTTGCACATCGTCAGCAAGGCAAGTAACACATTGATCATACTCTTTTCATACCCAGTTTTTATGCATTAGTTACAATCCTCAAACACTGCACGATTAGGATGTGATTAAGTTGTGGGTACTGGGAAGTAGATGATGAGGTAGAACCTATTACCTATTTTATTATCAAACCTTGGGAGTTACTTCTATGTTATGCTTATATTGCCATGCTATGCTCATAGACGTGGATTGGGTTTAAGTGTGTCCATGACGGATGTGAGTTGTTAATTAATGGTTCAACTTATGGTGGCAACCTTAATACACATCTGGGTGGATTGCTTGTGGGCACCTGGAGAATCCAGTGTTGTCCTAGGATATCCCGGAGTACCCGTGTGATCAACCTACAGTCCGCCACCCAGGCTCAAATGGATCATAAAATTATTCATGCTAGAAACTTCCATGTGCAGCCACAAGCTACTATGGGCTCTAGCATAGTTGAGTAGGTTGCATGACCTCTTTCAGTGGTGGGCTAGCAGATGTAGGGGAAAGTAGGTGTAACTGTCCACCCAGACTAAAGAGTTAATGTTTCTGAAAGACTGTGTCTCAGTCATCCATTTCTCAAACACCATGTAGTGCGAGAAATCCAATGGAGGAGATCGAGTCTTGTGGGGAAAAGTGCGCAATCCTCTGCAGAGTGTACAAACTAATCATGGTTAGCCGTGTCCCCGGTTATGGACATCTTGAGTATCTGGTACTTGAATTATTGGTTTGATCTCATCACTCTAAATTAATTTGTTGGGATGATAATGGCTACTTTAATTGGGATTGAGTTGGAGGAACCTTCTCAATGATGTTTAAACCACCCTGATAGTTAAATAAAACATATTCCTTTGCTGTAGGGAAAAACTGGCTTTTCGCAAAACATTATAACCATAGAGCCTCCACCAGCCATATATGCATGTAGTGATAGCATTTATCTATTCATTGCTCTACTGTGTTATATTGCCAGCATATTCCATGTGCTGACCCGTTTAGGGCTGCAACATATCATGTTGCAGACTTTTCAGATGAGGAGTAAGGTGCGCTAGGTCGTTGTCATGCACTTAGCTATGCCGTTGGAGTTGATGGACTCACTTTATCTTCCAAGCCTTCCGCTGTTATCTTATTTAGATGGCCTTAAGCCATATTTATTGTATTAAGTTCTCTCTTGAGACATTCGATGTAATAAGTGTGTGATTGCTACTCTGTTATAAATCCATTCAAGTACTGTGTGTGTCAGCACTACCGATCCAGGGATGACACTGAAGCACAGAGACTTGACCGTCTGAGGTCGGGTCGCTACATACGGTGTGTGTGTTGGTCCAAAGATCCAAATCCTTCTCCTGGAAGCCTCGGGCCTCCTTTTATAGACAAAAGGGGTTGCCACAGTGGCACACAGGAGATGGAAAGGTGTACAGTACGCAAGCTTATTGCTTGTCATTACGGGACAAGCCGCATTAAATGCGCTCCCTTAGGTGTCCCATTGCTTTATCGGGGATGGCAACGAGGCCCGTCCCGCCCTTCGCCGCACCGCCTCGCTCCGACACGCGTCCAGGCCAACGATGCATGCAACGCTATGTAGGCTGGCAGGCTGCTGAGATGGCGCGATGGTAGGTTCTTCACAAAGATCTGCATGCCACCATGCAGATGCTTGCTGAGCTGGTTTGGAAGCCGCATGTTGCCATGCAGGTGCCCGCCCAGTTGGTTG
The DNA here is from genome assembly GCF_002575655.3 of Aegilops tauschii subsp. strangulata. NCBI lineage: Eukaryota > Viridiplantae > Streptophyta > Magnoliopsida > Poales > Poaceae > Aegilops > Aegilops tauschii. The sequence goes on along the minus strand of NC_053041.3, from coordinate 436,405,690 downwards.
GGCTGGCAGTTGCATGGGAACGGCGGTGGAGTTTTGGTGGACGCGGGCCTGGTTGTGGCCTCGCAGGTGTCTTTGGCAAGGGCCTTGCCAGGGCCCCAGCAAGGGCCTTGCCGGGGCATCGCGGTCGTCCCCGGCAATGATCTTGCCGAGGGTCTCGTGGATTTCCTCGGCTAGGATCCCACCGAGGATCGTTGTCTTCTGGTCCTCATCTGATCTTGTATGCTTCTGATCTTCACAAAGATCTGCATGCCACCCCGGAGGTGCCTCCTAAGCCTTGGTCCCAATGTGGTTGATGGCGTTGGAACCCTCGGCCCAATGGTGGCGCGCTCCACTGGCATCGGGCAAGTTGTCCCGGCAAGGCTCTTGCCAGGGCCGCGGAGGCCGCCCCAGCAAGGGTCTTGCCGGGGGAGCCCACCTCGCCCTTCTGCTCTTTGTATCTCTGGTCTTAGCGTTGCTCTGGTTGCCTTATGCCCTCGGCTTCCCTCCTCAGACCTACTTAGTGTGGCCGTGGGCGCGACTCTGACTGCCCGTGCACAAGTAAAGGGGTAAAAAAGGAGAGCCCCTACTTTTGTACACCGACATATGGCGCATAGCCGGGACAGGATACCTATCTGGCACTCCGAAGAAGGCATCCGAAGAATGGCCCTCGGAGTGGTTTTACATTGAAGACGTTGTTCTCCCGGACCCAATCCGACGCGGTCTTCCCGAATTCTCCACTGCTCCTTTAAAGAAGCGCGCCAGCTGGCGTCCCCGAGGTCTCGAGGATGAAGACAGTGCGGCGATTAAAAGGCTAGTAAGCAAGATCAAAGTACTTGCCCACTCCGGACTGTCCATAATCGAGGTAATGGGGATTTCAATAACGTGATGCGTTTAGCCACTCCAATCTGGAGGGCTTCCCATGTGGCATTACAATGGGGAGGACGACGCATCATGCTGTGGGTGCAAGGGTCCTGACAATTTTGCCGCCTTGGCCGCCATGTTGGCTGCTCTTTACAAAGGGGAGAAGGAAGACTTCACTCGCCTTAAATGCCGCGAAGGTTTCTCCATGTATAACCCCATTGGCTGGGTGAGTTTCTGACCATAGGCCTCACCTAATCTTTCTCCTTGGTCATGCTTAATCGAACTTAATCCGACCACTTTTAACAGGGATGGAGAAAAGTCGCCGCGGGGATCTACAGCCCCGCTCCGCAGCCGGAGGACCATATTCGAGACCTGGATCCCGGATTTGAGGAAGATCCGGATATATTTATAGAACTTAAGGAGGGAGTCTTTTATCAGGCGAGCGACGACGACATGGAAGTGGCTATTACAGCCAATTACCCCGGCATTCTCCCTTCCTCCCATGTAAGTACTCAGGAGACATCCCCTCAAAAAGAGTTTTCCCCTTGTGCCTCACCCCTCACACTGTATCGTGCTCCCAAGGAGCGACGCTCGTCCCATAGAACTGCGGCAAAGGTGTCCTCTAAGAAGACGACGCTTGCACAGGGCGAGTCTTCGAAAATAAAGCCAAACGATGATACTGTTGAGCCTCCTCTTTCGTCAAAGAGGTATAATGTTTTAACATGCACTAAGTGGATAGACCGGTCCATGACATTGCCTGTTGTGCCACATTGTAGGAGGAGCGTGCGCTGGACTGTATCCGGAGACCCGGCCGGCCATGCACAAGCTAATCCGGTCCCGGACCCTATCACAAGGACTGGGGTTGATACGGGTGCAATACCGGATTCTCAGCCCCCAGAGGATTCGGATAATGTATCCGTCACCAACTCTGAAGTGGAGTGTGTGATGAATCATCGGTGGCGGAGAGCGGCTATGCGTGACCCAAATTTCATCGAGGAGGCATTCAACGCTTTCACTTCAGCGGATGCATACATCCGAGCTGCTCGGGACGGGTTTGCTGGAGCCACTCACCAGCTCTCAAAGGATATGCGGGTAAGAACTTTTGTGTAGATTTAATAATCAAGGGAGTACCTTGCTCTGATACCAATTGAAAGTGCGTTATATCGACTAGAGGGGGGTGAATAGGCGATTTTTACAAATTCGCCACTGAGGAATTTGTTGGTGAGGAAATTTTAAGCAATGAACTACTTAGCAGCGGAATAGGTACTCAGATGCATGCATAACAAAATAGTAGCACAGTCATGATGATGAAATGAAACATACACAGAGCACAAGTAGCGTGTAAACGGGATAAGCAGGCTGAAGACAAAGTGACTGAAGAATTAGGAATGAGGAAGTTGATAAAGTCTTCAGTCAAAGTCTTCAAACAGTAACGATCAAGTACATCAACACATCAATGAGGAAATGAAAGGGTTGAGGAAATAGAACCAGTAGCTTAGTGACGATGATAATTTGGTAGACCAGTTCCAACTACTGTGACAGTCGTACGTCTGGTTGGAGCGGCTAGGTATTTAAACCTATGGACACACAGTCCCTGACACACAGTCCTCACTGTATTCTCCTTGAGCTAAGATCACACAGACCTCGCCCAATCACTCGTGGTAAGACTTCAGGTGACTTCCAAACCTTCACAGACTCGGTCACTCGGTGATCCACAATTTCCTCTTGGATGCTCTAGGCCATGACGCCTAACCGTTTGGAGGATGCACAATCGTCAAAGGTAAAAAGCATGGGCTCCACACAAGAACAATCTCTTCAGTGATGCTCAATCACTTTTGGTTTGTAGGTGTTTGGGTTTGGGTTTTCCTCACTGATGATTTTCGCTCAAAGTCCTCGGAGGATGGGATGCTGTAGGATCGAAAGTATGTCTAGAGGGGGGGTGATTAGACTACTTGACCAAATAAAGTCTATCCTTTTCCCAATGTTAGTTCTTGGCAGATTTTAGCAACTTTGCACAAGTCAAGCAATCTTAACACAATTCAAGCAAGCATGCAAAGAGTATATGAGTAGCAGAACGTAAAGCATGCAATGCAAGAATGTAAAGGGAAGGGTTTGGAGGGTGCAAACGCAATAGGAGACAAAGATGTTTTTGTCGTCGTTCTGATAGGTGGTGCTATCGTAAATCCACGTTGATGGAGACTTCAACCGACGACGGGTAACGGCTGCGCGAATCCACGGAGGGCTCCACCCATGAAGGGTCCACGAAGAAGCAACCTTGTCTATCCCACCATGGACGTCGCCCACGAAGGACTTGCCTCACTAGGGTATATCTTCACGAAGTAGGCGATCTCCTTGCCCTTACAAACTCCTTGGTTCAACCCCACAATCTTGTCGGAGGCTCCCAAGTGAGGCTCCCAAGCTGGGGGAGGCGGCTCTGGAGATGTCCCAAGGCGAAATTCCAGACGCCGGGCACATGGGGAGTAAGATCCCCATAGATTATGCTGACGAGAGCCGCGGCAAGTTGGGCTCCCAGCCGGACACTGCACCGGAACCTCCAAAGGTTCCGGATTCGGGTAGGCAGCCCCTCGCTAGGGAGGGCGAGCCGGTCGTGCCGATGACCTCTGTTGCGCCAGAGGCGTCGGATAGTCTGCTGGAAGTGCTTCGCGGCGCTTCCATGGATGAAGAGCACCGTACTCTTATGAGTACGATGATTCAGAAGGTTCAGTCCGCCAAAAGCGGCTTGACCGAAGCCTGTACTAGCCTCCTGATAGGCTTTGAGGTAAGTAATCAAAAGTGTGAGAAATTATCACCCAATAGACAGTAGCCCCTGATACTCTGTTTGGTGTTCGGAAAGAAAAGCCAAACAGAGGGTCAACTTTAAACCGCAGGAATCTAACAGTATGTGCCTATGTGAATAAGCAGGCGGTGCTGCTTGCCGCTATTGCCCGCACAACAGAGGTCGCCGGACTCGAACGGGACCTGAAGCAGGCCGAAGAGGAGCTCAGCCTCACGAAGAGGCAGCTCGAAGAGAACAAAGGTGAGTGATACCCCGTTCATGTGTCTTATGGAGGAGAAAAAATTGGTGACGCTAACAAAAAGCGTCATGATTTTTTAATAGGGGCCACGACCGAAGTGGCGGCCCTCAGGAAAGCGCTATCCGAGGCCAAAGACAAGGCGGCCACGGAGTGCATTGAGTGTCAAAAGCAAGATGCTAGGGTGGGCGAGGTACAGTAAGAGCTCCAGGAGCTCGGCAAGAAGTTTGAGTCCTTGGAGCATGACTTCAAGACGAAAGAGTCTGAGCTTGCGAAGGCCCTTCTGAGCGCGAAAGACGCCAAGGCCGAAGCCCAAAAGGCCCAACAGGAAATCCAGGCGGCCAAGAAGATAGCGGCGGGTAAGGCATTCATTATGCAAAGCAAGCATGTGGAGGAGACATTTCTTTTACTTACCCAAATTCGGAGCTCTCCAGGGGCATTCGCAGATCTGCCATGCAACATATCGGATGCCACGGAGTTCTACCGTGCCGAAGAGGGGAGTTCGACGGAGAAGTTGTTCTAGTCCCAGTATGCTGGAGCCAAACACCCAATGCCTCTGAGTGACCAACTGAAGCAATTGGTTGAACTCCACAGGGCGGCCGAAGTGGCCATGAAAGACTTCATAGTCCGGATGTGGCCTTGTGAGCCCCTGCCCGACAGCTACTTCGACCTTATAAAGCGGATGGTAAATGCCTGTCCGCGGCTTGAAGTTATCAAGCAATCCGTTTGTATTGAGGGTGCCCGCCAGGCCTTTGCCCGTGCGAAAATGCATTGGGCCAACCTGGATGCAGAGAAGCTGGTGAAGGATGGACCGCCGGGAGGGCAAGGCGCATCGCTACCCCGAGAAATATTATGATGGCGTTATGAAAGGCGCTCGTCTCCTGGCCGATGAATGTACCAAGGACACAATCTTTGAGTGAATGTACTCATGTCGTCTTTGTAATATGAAAACGAATTTGTTTGTGCTATATGGCGCTTTGTTGATTTAAAATATTACCTTCTGTGTGGCTGTTTATAAAATTCTGAAAGTAGGCCAGTCGTCGGTTTCCGCCCCCACATAACTAGTACTGGGGTGTTCGTGGAAAACCCAAACATTCTTTATCCAAATTTTTGGTCCTTGAAGGAGGTGTTTGGCGCAGCGAACAAGGCAATCGGACTATGCGGCTTTATAACTCTCACTTAGCCATAGAAGTCTACAATTTTAAATTTCGGCGAAGCCCCTAGAATTCGGAAAGCCGAATTGGGGCGCTATACACGCCTAAATCGGACAAGGCCGATTCCTTGCCAGAAGTGGGAAAAATCTTTAAGGATTTAAGACCTCTCGAACAGCGACCAGCTCTCGCCGCATCATGCCAGTCAGTTTTCGGCTTTCTCTACTGAGGTGCTCGTCCAGAAGAACCGGGACACAATCACAGTAGTTCTCCCTACGCTACCTTAGCTGATATAATGGAACGTAAGGTACCAAAACAAGGGAGCCAGGCAAACCCAACTATTGACGCAAGACATGATTCGGAGCTGATGCATATAATGCTATAAGTTCGGGGTGCCGCACTGTTGAAAGGGTTCAGACTTATCTTGCCGTATTATGGGGCACCATAAGAAGCCCCTGGCAAACTGAACGTACCAAAGTGTACGGATTCAATATTAAATAAACTGTTTTAGGGAAAATGTGAAGATAGGAATAATAAGCTGACGCTATATATTATTTCCCATTGTTAAATAATACATCCAAGCATATGTGTACAATTAATGCGTTTAAGCAGAAGCAAATAGGACTATTTGACATGTCCTATCCAAGGGCGGGCCGCATGTGGGTATGTAAAACAGGTATAACGATCATTGACAGATACCACCTGGGTATTCCCTGTGTGCAGAGCCTTTTGCCTCCTTGGTTTTCCCTCCCGTGATAAGCCCGATGATCTGGTTCTCTGAGGGGGCTGCCCGAAAGTAGGGTCCTGAAAGAGAAAGAAGGTTATTTAAAGTATGTGGCGGTTGAACCGCACTATGGACCGCGTCACCGTTGCGCCTCCGCCTATGCCCATGGTATTTTCAGTGTGTAGTTGTGTACGCGCGGCACAAATGCTGCCTGAATGGGGCTAGGGCGGAGGCCGGACTGCTAGTCGCGCTCTTGGCGTGCCTGGCGATCCTGTTGCAAGGTACTCCGGACTCGCTTGAAGGTGTTCGGACGCATTTGGTGGGCTTGATCCTTGAAGGATCGATGCCCATTTTGCACACTGTGTCCTGATAAAGCAGGTTAAGGCTACTGCCACCGTCCATAAGGACTCGCGTGAGGTGGAATCCGTCGATGATTGGGTCAAGGACCAATGCGGCTGAACCGCCGTGACGGATGCTGGTAGCGTGATCCCTACGATCAAAAGTGATCGGACAGGCTGACCATGGGTTGAACTTTGGGGCGACTGGCTCCATCGCATAGACGTCCCTTAGTGCTTGCTTTCGTTCCCGTTTGGGAATGTGGGTGGCATAGATCATATTTACCGTTTTCACCTGGGGAGGAAATTTCTTCTGTCCCCCGGTGTTCGGACGCCGGGGCTCCTCGTCATCGTCGCTGTGCAGCCCCTTATCCTTGTTTTCAGCATTTACTTTGCCGGCCTGTTTGAACACCCAGCAATCTCTGTTAGTGTGGTTTGCTGGCTTATCAGGGGTGCCATGAATTTGGCACGAGCGATCAAGTATGCGGTCCAGACTGGACGATCCCTGATTGTTTCTTTTGAACGGCTTTTTCCGCTGACCGGATTTTGAGCCACTGAACTCGGCGTTGACTGCCGTGTCTTCGGTGTTGTCGCCATTGTTCCGATGCTTGTGTCTGTTGCGCCGTGGTTTGCCGTTACTATCGCGGACATCTGAAGTGCCGGAGGTTCTAGGCGTGGTGCTACTGCGAGCCAACCAGCTGTCCTCGCCCGCGCAGAAACGGGTCATGAGTGTCGTGAAGGCCGCCATGGACTTCGGTTTTTCTTGGCCGAGGTGTCGGGCGAGCCACTCGTCACGGATATTATGCTTAAAGGCCGCCAAGGCTTCGGCGTCCGGATAGTCGACAATTTGGTTCCTTTTAGTTAGGAACCGATTCCAGAATTTCCTGGCTGACTCTCCGGGCTGTTGGGTAATGTGACTCAAGTCGTCAGCATCCGGTGGTCGCACGTAGGTGCCTTGGAAGTTGTCGAGGAACGCGTCCTCCAGGTTTTCCCAACTGCCGATGGAATTTGCCGGCAGGCTATTCGGCCAGTGTCGGGCCGGTCCTTTGAGTTTAAGGGTAAGCGCTCCTGCTCTACGGGATCCTCAGGCACGCCGGTGGTCGCACGTAGGTGCCTTCTTGCAGTGGCCATAAGCCGGCGCTTGAAGCGCTCCTGCTCTACGGGATCCTCAGGCACGCCGAATTCATCGTCGCCGAGGCTCACCTCGTCTTCGGAGGGGGGCATGTAGTTGTCCTCCTGCAAGTATCCGTCCGTCGCCTGTTCGTCTGGGCTAACCTGCCCGTCTTCCTGTTCGGCCTGCTCGAAGGCAGGCTGATCGGGATTATATTCATCTTCGGCACCATCCGGATTGTTTTCGTCTCCTGTGCCGGTATTGCTGTGGCGGGGCTTGGAGCGGCGCCGATGACGCCCATGATTTGTATTCTTCCTTGAGGGGTTATCCTCCATTGCCTCATCGCCATTGGTTTCTTTGGGAGTGTCCACCATATATATATCATACGAGGAGGTGGCTGTCCAGCGCCCCGTGGGCGGTGGTTCCTGTTCTTCTCCTGCATCGTCGTCCAAACCGTCGATGTCTTCAGAGTCGAAGTCAAGCACGTCGGTCAAATCATCGACAGTGGCAATGAAGTGGGTGGTGGGTGGGCAAAGAATTTCCTCGTCGCCTGCTTCCCACTCGAGCCAGACATAGTTCGGCCAAGAGTCTCCTGACAAAGAGAGAGACTTTTATGAATCCATCATGTCGCCAAAGGGCGAGTGCTGGAAGATATCCGCAGCGGTGAACTCCATTACCGGAGCCCAAACAGATTCCTTGGGGGAGGAGTCCGTGTTCGGCTCTACCGCCGATGAGTATGCGGCCTCCGGGGTGGGGTCCATCCACCCGTCCTCGGACGACGTGATCTGCCCCGGATTTAGGTCTGGAGCTCTTGCAGGTGCGATATCCCGAGTATTGTCTGACAGCAGGTCTAGGCCGTGCTCATCGTGACCGTTCGGCGCTCCTGGCATAGGCCCGAATCCGTTGAAGATCAAGTCTCCGCGGATATCGGCCGTGTAGTTCAAGTTTCCGAACCTGACCTGATGGCTAGGGGCGTAGCTGTCGATCTGCTCCAAATGGCCAAACGAATTGGCCCGTAGTGCGAAGCCGCCGAACACGAAGATCTGTCCGGGAAGAAAACTCTCGCCCTGGACCGCGTTGTTGTTGATGATTGAAGGAGCCATCGAGCCTTGCAGCGACGACACAGAGGAACTCTCAATGAAAGCACCAATGTCGGTGTCAAAACCGGCGGATCTCGGGTAGGGGGTCCCGAACTGTGCGTCTAAGGCTAATGGTAACAGGAGGCAGGGGACACGATGTTTTACCCAGGTTCGGGCCCTCTCGATGGAGGTAATACCCTACTTCCTACTTGATTGATCTTGATGATATGAGTATTACAAGAGTTGATCTACCACGAGATCGTAGTGGCTAAACCCTAGAAGCTAGCCTACGATTATGATTGTCCTCCTCCTACGGACTAAACCCTCCGGTTTATATAGACACCGGAGAAGGCTAGGGTTACACAGAGTCGGTTACAAAGAAGGAGATCTAACATCCGGACCGCCAAGCTTGTCTTCCACGCAAAGGAGAGCACCATCCGAACACGGGACGAAGTCTTGAGTCTTGTATCTTCACGGTCCAATAGTCCAGCCAGAGCATATAGTCCGGCTATCCGGATACCCCCTTATCCAGGACTCCCTCAACCTTCACCATCCTTCATTTTGAACTTGTCAAGCTGACTTTGAAGCACATCCAACTTGGATTCTTTGATGGAGTTGGTACCTTCGTGCATATCAATCAAAGTATCTCAAATTTCCGTTGCATTCTCAAGACAGCTGATTTTGTTGAATTCTTCGGGGCACAATCCGTTGAAGAGGATATCACAAGCTTGAGCATTGTATTGCAGCATCTTCAACTCTTCCGCGGTAGCTTCACGGTTCGGTTCTCTCCCATCAAAGAATTCACCTTGCAAGCCAATACACACAATAGCCCAAACGGCGGGGTTATGTCCAAGAATATGCATTTTCATCTTATGCTTCCAACTAGCAAAATTAGTACCATCAAAGTAAGGACCTCTACGGTGGTAATTTCCCTCGCTAGACGCCATACTCTCCTAGGTTGTGAAACCAAGGGTATGACTACCAAAACCTATGGAAATCAAAGCAAATGGAGACCAAAGCTCTGATACCACTTGTAGGATCGAAAGTATGTCTAGAGGGGGGGGGGGGTGATTAGACTACTTGACAAAATAAAATCTATCCTTTTCCCAATTTTAGTTCTTGGCAGATTTTAGCAACTTTGCACAAGTCAAGCAATCTTAACACAATTCAAGCAAGCATGCAAAGAGTATATGAGCAGCGGAAAGTAAAGCATGTAACTTGCAACAATGTAAAGGGAAGGGTTTGGAGAGTGCAAACGCAATAGGAGACACATATGTTTTTGTCATGGTTCCGATAGGTGGTGCTATCGTACGTCCACGTTGATGGAGACTTCAACCCACGAAGGGTAACGGCTGCGCGAGTCCACGGAGGGCTCCACCCATGAAGGGTCCACGAAGAAGCAACCTTGTCCATCCCACCATGGCCGTCGCCCACGAAGGACTTGCCTCACTAGGGTAGATCTTCACGAACTAGGCGATCTCTTTTCCCTTACAAACTCCTTGGTTCAACTCCACAATCTTGTCAGAGGCTCCCAAGTGACACCTAGCCAATCTAGGAGACACCACTCTCCAAGAAGTAACAAATGGTGTGTTGATGATGAACTCCTTGCTCTTGTGCTTCAAATGATAGTCTCCCCAACACTCAACTCTCTCTCATAGGATTTGGATATGATGGAAAGAAGATTTGAGTGGAAAGCAACTTGGGGAAGGCTAGAGATCAAGATTCATATGGTAGGAATGGAATATCTTGGCCTCAACACAAGTGTAGGTGGTTCTCTCTCAGAAAATGTATGTTGGAAGTGTAGGCTCGTTTTGATGGCTCTCTCCACGATGAAGAGTGGGTGGAGGGGTATATATAGCCTCCACACAAAATCTAACCGTTACACACAACTTACCAATCTCGGTGGGACCGAATCGTCAAACTCGATCTGACCGATTTAGCAAATAATGTGACCGTTAGGATTTTCAGTGGGACCGACATGCAACTCGGTAGGACCGATATGGTTAGGGTTAGGGCATAACGTAATCTCGGTGAGACCGATTACACAAACTCGGTGGGACCGATTTTGGTAATAAGCTAACCAGAGAGTTGGTCAGGCAAACTCGGTGGAACCGATTCCCTCATCTCGGTGAGACCGAAATGTTACAAAAGGGAAACAGAGAGTTTGCATTGCAATCTTGGTGGGACCGATCGCTCATCTCGGTTGGACCGAATTGTTACGAAGGGAAACAGAGAGATTACAATCCCATCTCGGTGAGACCGAGATCCCTATCGGTGAGACCGATTTGCCTAGGGTTGGTGGCAGTGGCGATGACATCTGAACTCGGTGGCGCCGGATAGAAAGAATCGGTAGGGCCGAGTTTGACTTTTGGTTTAGGTCATATGTGGATATGAGAAAGTAGTTGAGGGCTTTAGAGCATATCACTAAGAATTTTGAGCAAGAAAGCCATTAAGCAACACCTCATCCCTCCTTGATAGTATTGGCTTTTCCTATTGACTCAATGTGATCTTGGATCACTAAAATAGAAAATGTAGAGTCTTGTGCTTTGAGTTTGAGCCAATCCTTTGTCCTTAGCATTTTGAAGGATCCACTTTTCTCATCCATGCCATGCTAATCATTGAGCTTTCCTGAATATTTATCTTGAAATAGCATTAGCTCAATGAGCTATATGTTGTTAGGAATTACCAAAACCACCCAGGGATAGTTGCACTTTCAGATGCTCTCAATGACAAGTGTCAGTTTCTCTCGGAGCAGCCAACCAACTAGTGGTTGTAGGGGGCGGCTATTTATAGCCTAGGGAGCAGCCCGACATGATAAGACATAAATGCCCTTCAATGATATGACCATTAGGTGGGTAGATATTTTGGGACAGCTAGCGCGTAGCACAGCAACGGTCGGATTTTTGAGTATCAAATTCTTCAGGGCTATCATGTTCCTCACTTGTATGCAATCCGCACTGGCGAATTCCTAACTCCTCAGTCAGAACAAATTCCTCAGAGACCAGAAGAACTTCATCTCTGTCACTGAAGAAATTGACTGAGCTGTATGAGATTTCCAATGGCTTCACTTGAAAGGATTGGGTAGGTGTAGGATTTTGAGATGAGCATCACTTGGAAAGTGTTTCCTTAGTTTTACCTCGACCTCTTTAACAGTACGGTGTTTCCTATGACTCAAGAAAGTGAAAATGAAACTACGAAAACAAAAGTCTTCACGCTTCATAATCCTCGCATGAATACCAAGTCTTCAAGGTCACACCAATTTTAATAGATATAGGTTTTTGTAACCTGGAAATATGAAAACAGCAAGGTAACAAGTGGTAAAAGTGAGCGTAAACGGTATTTCAATGCTAGGAAACAAGGCCTAGGGTTCATACTTTAACTAGTGCAAGCTCTCTCAACAATAATAACATAATTGGATCATATGACTATCCCACAACATGCAACAAAGAGTCACTCCAAAGTCAGTAATAGCAGAGAACAAAGAAGAGATTATTGTAGGGTATGAAACCACCTAAAAGTTATCCTTTTTGATCGATCTATTCAAGAGTCCGTAGTAAAATAACACAAAGCTATTCTTTCCGTTCGATCTATCATAGAGTTCGTACTAGAATCACACCTTAAGATACAAATCGACCAAAACCCTAATGTCACCTAGATACTCCAATGTCACCTCAAATATCTGTGGGTATGATTATACGATATGCATCACACAATCTCAGATTCATCTATTCAACCAACACAAAGAACTTCAAAGAGTGCCCCAAAGTTTCTACCGGAGAGTCAAGACGAAAAGGTGTGCCAACCCCTATGCATAAGTTCACAAGGTCACTAAACCCGCAAGTTGATCGCCAAAACATACATCAAGTAGATCACGTGAATATCACATTGTCACCCCAGATAAGCACATGCAAGACATACATCAAGTGTTCTCAAATCCTTAAAGACTCAATCCGATAAGATAACTTCAAACGGAAAACTCAATTCATTAGAAGAGAGTTGAGGGGGAGAAACATCATAAGATCCAACTATAATAGCAAAGCTCGCGATACATCAAGATCGTGCTGAATCAAGAACACGAGAGAGAGAGAGATCAAACACATAGCTACTTGTACATACCCTCAGCCCCGAGGGTGAACTACTCCCTCCTCGTCATGGAGAGCGCCGGGATGATGAAGATGGCCACCGGTGAGGGATCCCCCCTCCGGCAGGGTGCCGGAACAGGTTCCCGATTGGTTTTTGGTGGCTACAGAGGCTTGCGGCGGCTGAACTCCTGATCTAGGTTATTTTTTGGAGGTTTCTGTATTTATAGGAATATTTAGCGTTGGTCTCACGTCAGGGGGGTCTCCGAGTCATCGACGAGATAGGGGGACGCGCCCAGGGGGTAGGGCGCGCTCCCCACCCTCGTGGACGGCCCGGGACTCTTCTGGCCCAACTCTTTTACTCTGGGGGCTTCTTTTGGTCCATAAAAAATCATCAAAAATTGGCGCATCAATTGTACTCCGTTTGGTATTCCTTTTCTGTAAAACTCAAAAACAAGGAAAAAAACATAAACTGGCACTGGGCTCTAGGTTAATAGGTTAGTCCCAAAAATCATATAAAATAGCATATAAATGCATATAAAACATCCTAGATGGATAATATAATAGCATGGAACAATCAAAAATTATAGATACGTTGAAGACATATCAAGCATCCCCAAGCTTAATTCTTGCTGGTCCTCGAGTAGGTAAATGATAAAAACAGAATTTTTGATGTGGAATGCTACCTAACACAATTTTCAATGTAATTTTCCTTATTGCGGCATGAATGTTCAGATATGAAAGATCCAACACAAAAGTTTAATATTGACATAAAAACAATAATACTTCAAGCATACTAACCAAGCAATTATGTCCTCTCAAAATAACATAGCCAAAGAAAGCTCATCCCTACAAAATCATATAGTTTGGCCATGCTCCATCTTCGTCACACAAAATGCTCTTATCATGCACAACCCCGATGACAAGCCAAGCAATTGTTTCATACTTTAGTATTCTGAAACTTTTTCAACTTTCACGCAATACATGAGCGCGAGCCATGGACATAGCACTATGGGTGGAATAGAATATGATGATGTAGGTTGTGTGGAGAAGACAAGAAAGGAGAAAGTCTCACATCGACGCGACTAATCAACGGGCTATGGAGATGCCCATCAATTGATGTCAATGCGAGGAGTAGGGATTGCCATGCAACGGATGCACTAGAGCTATAAATGTATGAAAGCTCAACAAAGGAAACTAAGTGGGTGTGCATCCAACTTGCTTGCTCACGAAGACCTAGGGCATTTGAGGAAGCCCATTGTTGGAATATACAAGCCAAGTTGTATAATGAAAAAATCCCACTAGTATATGAAAGTGACAAAATAAGAGACTCTCTATCATGAACATCATGGTGCTACTTTGAAGCACAAGTGTGGAAAAAGGATAGTAACATTGCCCCTTCTCTCTTTTTCTCTCAATTTTTTGGGCCTTCTCTTTGTTTTATTTGGCCTTTCCCTTTTTTGGGCCTTCACTTTTTTATTTGGCCTTTCTCTTTATTTATTTCCTCACACGGGACAATGCTCTAATAATGATGATCATCACACTTCTATTTATTTACAACTCAAGGATTACAACTCGATACTAGAACAAAATATGACTCTATATGAGTGCCTCTGGCAGTGTACCGGGATGTGCAATGAATCAAGAGTGACATGTATGAAAATTATGCATGGTAGCCTTGCCACAAATACGATGTCAAATACATGATCATGCAAGGCAATATGAAAATGATGAAGTGTGTCATAATAAACGATGGAAAGTTGCATGGCAATATATCTCGGAATGGCTATGGAAATGCCATATAGGAGGTATGGTGGCTGTTTTGAGGAGGATATAAGGAGGCTTATGTGTCATAGAGCCTATCAGATCACGTGGTTTGGATGCACCGGTGAAGTTTGCACCAACTCTTCGAGGTGAGAAAGGGCAATGCACGGTACCGAAGAGGCTAGCAATGATGGAAGGGTGAGAGTGCATATAATCCATGGACTCAACATTAGTCATAAATAACTCACATGCTTATTGCAAAAATCTACAAGTCATCAAAACCAAGCACTACACGCATGCTCCTAGGGGGATAGATTGGTAGGAAAAGATCATCGCTCGTCCACGACCGCCACTCATAAGGAAGGCAATCAAAGAACACCTCATTCTTTAAATTTGTCACACAAGGATTTACATACGTGCATGCTACGGGACTTGCAAACCTCAACACAAGTATTTCTAAATTTCACAATTACTCAACTAGCACGACTCTAATATCATCATCTTCATATCTCAAAATATTCATCAAGTATCAAACTTCTCATAATATTCAATGCACTCTATATGAAAGTTTTTATTGTACCCATCTTGGGTGCCTATCATATTAGGACTAATTTTATAGCCAAGGCAAATTACCATGCCGTTCTAAAAGAATCTCAAAACAATATAAGTGAAGCAGGAGAGTTCATCTATTTCTTCAAAATAAAACCACCGTCGTTCTCTAAAAGATATAAGTGAAGCACTAGAGCAAATGACAAACTACTCCAAAAGATATAAGTGAAGATCAATGAGTAGTCGAATAATTATGTAAATATGTGAAGACTATCTATCATTTAAGAATTTCAGATCTTGGGATTTTATTAAAACAGCAAGCAAAACAAAATAAAATAAAATGATGCTCCAAGCAAAACACATATCATGTGGTGAATAAAAATATAGCTCCAAGTAAAGTTACCGATGAACAAAGACGAAAGAGGGGATGCCATCCGGGGCATCCCCAAGCTTAGGCTCTTGGTTGCCTTGAATATTACCTTGGGGTGCCTTGGGCATACCCAAGGTTAGGCTCTTGCCACTCCTTATTCCATAGTCCATCGAATCTTTACCCAAAACATGAAAACTTCACAACACAAAACTTAACAGAAAACGCGTAAGATCCGTTAGTATAAGAAAATAAATCACCACTTAGGTACTGTTGTGAACTCATTCTAAATTCATATTGGTTTAATATCTAATGTATTCCAACTTATCTATGGTTCATATCCTCCGATACTACTCATAGATTCATCAAAATAAGCAAACAACACATAGAAAATAGAATCTGTCAAAAACAGAACAGTCTATAGTAATCTGACTTAAACAAATACTTCTGGAACTCCAAATATTCTGAAATAAATTGGTGGACGTGAGGAATTTTTCTATAATCATGTTCAAAAAGAATCAACCAAAAATAACTCTCCAGTAAAAAATGGCATCTAATCTCGTGAGCGCAAAAGTTTTTGTTTTTTACAGCAAGATCGCAAAGACTTCACCCAAGTCTTCCCAAAGGTTCTACTTGGCACAAACACTAATTAAAACATAAAACCACATATAAACAGAGTCTAGATGAATTCTTTATTACTAAACAGGAGCAAAAAGCAAAGAACAAAAATAAAATTGGGTTGCCTCCCCACAAGCGCTAACGTTTAACGCCCCTAGCTTGGCATGATGATTTCAATGATGCTCACATAAAAGATAAGAATTGAAACATAAAGAGAGCATAATGAAGAATATGACTAGCACATTTAAGTCTAACCCACTTCATATGTATAGGGATTTTGTGAGCAAACAACTTATGGGAACAATAATCAACTAGCATAGGAAGGCAAAACAAGCATAACTTCAAAACTTTTAACACATAGAGAGGAAACTTGATATTGTTGCAATTCCTACAAGCATATATTCCTCCCTCACAATATTTTTCAGTAGAATCATGAATAAATTCAACAATATAACCATCACATAAAGTATTCTTTTCATGATCTACAAGCGTAGAAATTTTATTACTCTCCACATAAGCAAAATTCTTCTCATTCGGAATAGTCGTAGTATCATAAGAGACTCGAATACTATAAATTGTTTCCACATTAAAAGAGTAACGTTCAGAAAAAGGGTAATCATAATCATGACAAGTTTTATAAATATAATCATCACTACTTTTTATAGCATAAGTGTCATCACAATAATCATCATAAATAGGAAGCATGCTATCATCATAATAAATTTGCTTATCAAAACTTGGGAGGCTAAAAATATCATCTTCATTAAACATAGCATCCCCAAGCTTGGGCCTTTTCATATCATAAGCATAATCACTCTCATCATTAATAGTATGGATAGCACCAATAGTATAGCAATTATCATCATCACAATGAGTAATAGGAGCAACATCATTTGGGAGGGATACCTTTTTACCTTTGCTTCTCCGTCTTTTCTTTTTCTTCTACACATTATGTGTGGGTTTAATCCTCTTTTTGGAGCTCCTTATTAATGAGATTGGTTGAATAGAAGGCTCCTCCATGTTACCTGATTCATCATAAGAAATAATAGGAGGATATTGGGAAGTCTCTTCCCTTTCATTAGTATTCTCTTCATCTTCTATTTGTTTTCTTGTCTTTACGTAATTGGCAATATAAGGATTTTCAATGCAGTTCACCACACAATACATAAAAATTTCTTCTACATCAAAAGAACTCTCTCAAGGGAAAATTCTGGAATATTCTTATTTATACGTTTCATTTCTTCATAACCCAAAAGCAAACTAAGTTCATTATGATGTGCAAGGGAAATCAAGTCATCACAAATTCTGGACACGATTCGATCATGAAACAATTTGCATTGGATATTTAAATGACCATGTTCATTGCAAAGTTCACAAGGATGGCTAAGAAAATTTAAATTTTCAGCACAAACATCTAGCCTTTCTTGCAACCATTTAGTTTCTAAATACTTATGCCTCTTGCAAAATCTATCTTCCCTATTTGGTGTGTACTTGCAGACTCTATGTACTCCACAAAAGTTGACATGGTTATAAGAGACATTTGCATCATTACCAGTGCAATCATCATTAGTACTATGAATATTCAAAGAGTTCATACTAACAACATTGCAATCATGCTCATCATTCAAAGATTTAGTGCCAAACATTTTAATGCATTCTTCTTCTAACATTTTGGCACAATTATCGGAATCCTTATTTTCATGAAAGATATTAAAAAGATGAAGCATATGAGGCACCCCAATTCCATTTTTTGTAGTTTTCTTTTATAAACTAAACTAGTGATAAAACAAGAAACTCAAAGATTCAATTGAAAGATATAAAGATATACCTTCAAGCACTCACCTCCCCGGCAACGGCGCCAGAAATTGCTTGATGTCTACTACACAACCTTCTTCTTGTAGACGTTGTTGGGCCTCCAAGTGCAGAGGTTTGTAGGACAGTAGCAAATTTACCTCAAGTGGATGACCTATGGTTTATCAATCCGTGGGAGGCTTAGGAGGAAGATGGTCTCTCTCAAACAACCCTACAACCAAATAACAAAGAGTCTCTTGTGTCCCCAACACACCCAATACAATGGTAAATTGTATAGGTGCACTAGTTCGGCGAAGAGATGGTGATACAAGTGCAATATGGATGATAGATATAGGTTTTTGTAATCTGAAAATATAAAAACAGCATGGTAACAAGTGGTAAAAGTGAGCGTAAACGGTATTGCAATTCTAGGAAACAAGGCCTAGGGGTCATACTTTCACTAGTGCAAGTTCTCTCAACAATAATAACATAATTGGATCATATAACTATCCCTCAACATGCAACAAAGAGTCACTCCAAAGTCACTAATAGCGGAGAACAAACAAAGAGATTATTGTAGGGTACGAAACCACCTCAAAGTTATCCTTTATGATTGATCTATTCAAGAGTCCGTAGTAAAATAACACGAAGCTATTCTTTCCGTTCGATCTATCATAGAGTTCGTACTAGACTAACACCTTAAGATACAAATCAACCAAAACCCTAATGTCACCTAGATACTCCAATGTCACCTCAAGTATCCGTGGGTATGATTATACGATATGCATCACACAATCTCAGATTCATCTATTCAACCAACACAAAGAACTTCAAAGAGTGCCGCAAAGTTTCTACCGGGGAGTCAAGATGAAAACGTGTGCCAACCCCTATGCATAAGTTAACAAGGTCACTGAACCCGCAAGTTGATCACCGAAACATACATCAAGTAGATCACGTGAATATCCCATTGTCACCACGGATAAGCACATGCAAGACATACATCAAGTGTTCTCAAATCCTTAAAGACTCAATCCGGTAAGATAACTTCAAAGGGAAAACTCAATCCATTACAAGAGAGTAGATGGGGAGAAACATCTTAAGATCCAACTATAATAGCAAAGCTTGCAATACATCAAGATCGTGCCAAATCAGGAACGCGCGAGAGAGAGAGATCAAACACATAGCTACCGGTACATACCCTCAGCCGCGAGGGTGAACTACTCCCTCCTCATCATGGAGAGCGCCGGGATGACGAAGATGGCCACCGGTGAGGGATCCCCCCTCCGGCAGGGTGCCGGAACAGGTTCCTGATTGGTTTTTGGTGGCTACAGAGGCTTGCGGCAGCGGAACTCTCAGTCTAGGTTATTTTCTGGAGGTTTCTATATTTATAGGATTTTTTGGAGCAGGTCTCACGTCAGGGGGGGTCTGCGAGTCGTCCATGAGATAGGGGACGCGCCCAGGGGGTGGGACGCTCCCCCCACCCTCATGGACGGCCCGGGACTCTTCTGGCCCAACTCTTTTACTCTGGGGGCTTCTTTTGGTCCATAAAAAATCATCAAAAATTGGCACGTCAATTGTACTCCGTTTGGTATTCCTTTTCTGTAAAACTCAAAAAACAAGGTAAAACATAAACTGGCACTGGGCTCTAGGTTAATAGGTTAGTCCCAAAAATCATATAAAATAGCATATAAATGCATATAAAACATCCTAGATGGATAATATAATAACATGGAACAATAAAAAATTATAGATACGTTGGAGACGTATCAAGAATCCCCAAGCTTAATTCTTGCTGGTCCTCGAGTAGGTAAATGATAAAAACAGAATTTTTGATGTGGAATGCTACCTAACATAATTTTCAATGTAAATTTCCTTATTGTGGCATGAATGTTCACATATGAAAGATCCAAGACAAAAGTTTAATATTGACATAAAAACAATAATACTTCAAGCATACTAACCAAGCAATTATGTCCTCTCAAAATAACATAGCCAAAGAAAGCTCATCCCTACAAAATCATATAGTTTGGCCATGCTCCATCTTCGAGACCCCGCCCGTATGTACGTACGTGGCTGTATTTACTTTCTTGCACCCTGGCTGTACGTACGTCTACATGCTACGTCCGCGCCTCTACTACGACATGTGCCCTTCCTTACTCGGCCACGGTTCATCGCTGCAGCCTGCAGACAGACTGATCGACCTGTATGTACGTACACGTTCGCGACCATAATGACAATGCTACGTACACTTCGACTAGGTGGGTCTCGACTGTCAGGGAAGATTAGGAGACACTCCCTTGCATGCGAAGATGTAGCTGGTGGGTCCCAGCAGTCAGGGGAAATGTTTTTTTGCAAAATACGGTGGCCCGTCTCATGGGTCCCTACTGTTAGGTGGAGGAATCATTATTTTGCACGTAATAAGGAGACACTTCCTTGCTGCGGCCGTGGACCGAGCTGACAGCCTCTCCACGTACAGTACTCTTCCGATGGAAGTTGTTCCTTGACCACATTGACCACGCCGCGCCGAGAGCACTAAGGCGGTGGACGACGGTGAGGCCTTGGAAGGGGACGACGCGGAGCCGGGGAAGACGCGGCAGTGGATGCCCACGCGGAGAGGAGTACGAGGGTTCATTGGTTCGGCTGCGGTGTGAGGCTGTCGTCGCCACAGAAAAACAGGGGGTGCGGGTGAGTAGAGGGATGGGCTGGCCAGCAGTGCAAGTAGTAGGGGGTGGTGAGGCGTCCGCGGCAGCACTACCGGCCACGGGAGGTAGGAGCAAGGGACACGACCGGCGCTGGTTTGGGCAGCTGGAGCAAGAAGACTAGAGGTTGAAGAAGCACTACGACCGTTGGACGGACATCATATGGTCACTAGAGGTAGAATCGTTCATATTGACTAAGTTCACAAAGCCCTCCGTCCGCGTCAACTTAGTAGGCCCACAAGTCAGCCTCCCACTATGGTGGGTCCCAGCTAGCAGGGGGAGTATTCATTTTTTTGTGCGTAATAAGTTGGCACTTCTTTGCGTGCGAAGATATAGCCGGTGGACCCAAGCTGTCAGCGGGAGGAACGTTTGTTTCGTGAAATACAGAGGCCCTTCCGGTGGGTCCCAGCTATCAGGTGGAGGAATCATTATTTTGCGCGTAATAAGGAGGCACTTTCTTGTGTGGGTCCCTAGTGTCAGCCTCTCCACTTACATCGCTCTTCTGATGGTTGTTGTTTGTTGACCATGTTGACCGCGCCGCGCCGAGAGCACAAACACGGTGGACAAGGGCGAGGCCCAGGAAGGGAATGACCCAGAGCCGACGAAGCCACAACAGCGGATGCCCTCGCTGAGGGGAGTACGAGCGCTGACTGGTCGGCTGTGTGGTGAGGCTGACGTCGCCAGAAAATAACAGGATGTGCGGGTGGGTAGAGGGATGACCTGGCGGCAGCACAACCGGCCACGGGAGGAGGGAGCAGGCAGTCCCGCAGGCGCTGGTTTGGGCGGCTGGAGCAGGAAGATTAGAGATTGAAGAAGCACGACGTTGTTGGATGGACATCCAACAGTCAAGCTCTGTGTTGAACAAGTTGACAAAGCCTTGTGTACACTTCAAAATTTTATTAGGACCGCGTCATCGTCAACCTAGTAGGCCCAGAAGTTAGCCTCCAAATCTGTGGAACACAGCATACAGCCCATTAGCCATTATTTTCAATAATTTACAGCCCATTTGCTAATTCTTAAGGATATTTTGAAGCCCATATTCTTTCTATTAGCATTACAAACCATATTCTGGGCACTGCTAAAAAATTCAACGAATTTTTCCATATTTCGGTGGGGTCCGAACACTTTTAATCACGAAATTTCCAGTCACGTTGAAATAATTCTTAAAAAATATATCAATATAAAATTCATAAAAAAACATCTTCGCAAAAAAAATGAATGAAATTTAAAATCTTGACTATCAAGATGCCCGTGCGTTGCACGGAACATGAAGATGCATTTGTATGAGTAGTTTATCTTTTGGGAGAAAAGGATGAATGAGGAAAGGCCGTATCTGCAAATGTGGAGAGGAGTGCGGGTAAATTGTCATAGTTTCCATCCTATCCGTTAGATATAGATCAGACAACCTATATTGCAGGATGGCAGGCACACCTTCATCACCAACTCTGCTTTCTATAAGAGTAGAGAAAACCAGAAAAAACAATATTTGAATGTAATTGCCAGTTGGCTTTGGTTTAAAAAATTACAGCCCATTTCTGGGGAAGCCCATTTCTTACTACTTACATCCCTCCTCGTCTTGAAAGATTTGTAGCCCAGCAGGGCTGAGAAAAGCAAGTAGGCCTCGGTTGGGTATTCTCCAAAAAAAAAACTGGGCTAGCCATTTTCGGAAAGAAAAAAGAAATTAACTGGGCTCATCATGTGCTTAAGTAAAAGCGTAAGCGTGGGCTAGATGGGCCACAGCCCCCGCACAACGCGTAGTTGAGCTCTGTCGCTAAAACTAAAAAATAACTGGGCGAGTGTTGGGTCCCTGGTGTTATCCGCTCGTTGTGTAATTTTCTCGTTTATTGACTACACTGACAATGGCGTGGGACCTAGTTGTCAAACAGTTAGGAGGAAGTATTTTTTTGGCTTGTAATAATGAGGCACCTGCTTGCGTAATGCAACGACCTTGGTGGGTCCCTACTGTCAGCCCCTCCATGTACAGTCATCTCCTAATTCCTCTCGGTTTTTGGCCATGTTGACAACACCAGACGGCGGCGGGCACATCGAGCGAACCAAGGCGGAGAACGATGGCGAGGCCTCGGACGGGAATGAACAGGAGCCGTGGAAGATGCGGCAGTGTGGTGGCAGGCGGAGGGGAGTACGAGGGCAACAACATGTAACTCAAGCTTACAAATGGTACAAAAAGCCCAAGGATTAATTTTTCAACAAATTTAGACAAAACCCAGATTGAACATGGCAATAACATCTAACCCAACCACTCTTTTTCGCAGTCACAAACAAATGGATCGGTCTCATCCATAAAATCAACATCCTGTGCAAAAAAATTATTGGAGGATGACTACAATTTGTTGTAAATAGTAGCCGAGCATGTTTAGAAGCCCATTTGACCACTTGAAAGTTCTTTTTTTGCTGTTCAACATGTCATTCTGTGAGAAATCTCTTGTTGTAAAACTTAAGCCTCATGGACAATAGTAACCTCGCATTCAACAGGAAGAATCTGACAAAGCTTCTGTTTGCCTGGTTGGATGCATATCCTTCCATGTTATTATCCTCAAACGAATGTCATGAGAACTGAGAAAATCCTGGTGCTTATTATGCCACCGATTGGTTATACGTTTTTCTCCATGTTCTAGCAGTGCCTAAGTAGACATGAAGATTGAAAACAATTAAGGTCTAAAAAAAGAGTATTTCGAAAGAGCGACAGCTGAACGGTTAATTCTAGTACAATATATACGGGCTTTCAATGTGCATGAAATCATCACCTTTATATATAAATTCTCCAGAGATCGAAAGCATCGCAGCAAGCCAATAATTATGTTCAGATCAAAAGTAAGAATTCCGATATATAAGATCATGACAGAATCCAGCAGCATTGATAGGCTATCCATGGACGAACTCTTCATTGAGCATGTAACATAATATTAGTACCCAAAGTGTACTCCAAGATGATATAAAACTTATGCGCAAAAATGAAAAATGCAGCTTATGATTACAAATGTGTAGATGATAATATACGGTACCTGAAAAAGTGAGGAGCCAAACACCAACTTCCTGTGATCATTAAATGGATCACTAATTACACCCAAGGTCTCCAGTTTGGGCGTAGAGATGACAGTTATTTGCGAAGGTTTATAACAATCATCAAGGAACAACCTTTGAGGTGAAGGGGCATCTTCGATGATGAGCTGTTGTCCTCCAAAACAAATTCCAATGCTTTTAACGTGAGGTGACTTTATTTGGAGACAACTGATAGGGATTTCTATTCCCAAAACAATCAGCAAGCGCTCTAGGGCAGGGCAACTGGAGTGGATGATGCTGTGCAGTGAGGCCTCCGACAGATAAACCACCACAAGCGGAAGTTTTTTTTAACAGTGGGAGTCGAAGCATTTGTACCAGATTGCCTGGTAGATGGCACCAGGCGAAGGTGGCGGTGTGGAGGGAGGAGGAAAACCACGAGATGGACAACGGTGGTGTGGGCACAAATTCTGGGTGTTCGGTTCGTGGTATGAAACTTTCGTGGTAATGGTAGAACTCAAACTGCTGGAGTTTTTCAAATTCAGGGGATGCCAGCCAAGCCTCCACCGTCCAGGGTATGGACAGCAGGTAGCGTGTCGGGATGCAGAGGCGTTGAATGGGGCCCTGCTGGTGAGTGGAGACGATGGCTCTGAGTAGATCAAATTCAGGAAGGACAGATATCTGACGACAGTCGAGATTGAGGGGCGCGGTGCCCCATAGAGGGCGCCACCGAGTTGAGAGGACTTGTGTGCGGTAGCAATCCTTGGTGGGGAGAAGTGAGAGGATCTCCCTAAGGGTGCCGTCCGAGAGATCGCTGATGCGGTCCACCAAAGATTCTAAGGGTTCCTCACATCCGGGTGGGGGGGGGGGCTCGCCGCTTCTCCCCGCGCTGCCGGGTGCGGGATCTACAACCGGCATCGCTGCTGGCGGGAGCCTCATCTTCTTGGTGCTGGGGCCAGCTGACTCCATTTTCCTTGTGGGCGTCGCGCCGAGCTCACGGGTTTGAGCAGAGTAGCCAGAGACGAGCCTAGTGGCAGTGCGAGTGGGGAAGAAGGGGGGCTGGGTTTACTGTAGGAGTGAAAGAAGAGGAGCAGGCGTTTTTTGTACGAGTGAGGAAGAAGGTGAGCGGGGGTTTTCTGTACGAGTGAGGAAGATGGGGAGCGGGGCGAATTCGGGGGCGACGGAAGCGGGAGAGTCAAGCGAGCTGCAGTATAAGTGGAAGCGAGGAGGAAGGAGGGTTTTTCTGGGATCGCTCCCTCTTCAAGAAATATGGGCTTCTCCGCAAAAAACAAAAACAAATGGGCTTTAAGATGGATAGGCTTTTGTATCGGCCCAGTCGGCTGCCCGTGTTTCATACTAGAGGGCCTTAACACTAGAGGCAGCCCATTAGAGACACTCTCCAGCTCTCCAGCTGATTGCCCATTCGAAAGAAACTAAGAGACGCCTCCAGCTTAATTATGGCTCCTCATTGGTCAACGTACCAATAAGCTTTATTAATTCATCTTGCATTGGTCATTCTACCTACTAAAATTGAGTAGTTAAGAATGTAGGAATGCCTAGAGCACTGTGAGGTCAGCTGACAGCAGGTTCCACTAAAATTGACGTTTGTGCTTCTGTTTGCACAAATAGACACCATATGGAGATAGACAACCCTGTTTGCACAAATATGTAACAAGGTTATTTAAGCAGTGTCATTTTTTTGCAGCGGCATATGATTAACAACAGCTAGCATCTCATATGTTATCAATGGCATTACAGTGACAATATGAAAAAGTGCCGTTATCTAAGAAGTGCCATCACATCAAATCAACATTGGCACTAGATTAACGGGGGATTACATTAACATGCATAACATTTCATTATGACTATGTGATTACAAGTGCAGGTGCGGTTCAAGGGGTTTTAATGGGGATTAACAGGGATTGTGGGGGATTAAATCATGTATAATCCAAATTCCCCTCCATTCCTCTCCAAACCCCTTGGGAGGCGGTTGAACCGAACAAGGCCTCGTAATGGGAGTAGGTAGTATCATACATGCCAACTAAGCAATTTTTATGAGGTGTCATAGAATTAAATGAGGAAAGAGAGGTGAGGGAGTCCTGGATTAAGGGGTCCTCGGGCGTCTGGACTATGGTACGTGAGCCGGACTAATGGGCTGTGAAGATACATGACTGAAGACTCTCTTCCGTGTCCGGATGGGACTCTCCTTGGCGTGGAAGGCAAGCTAGGCGCCCAGATATGAAGATTCCTTTCTTTGTAACTGACTTTGTACAACCCTAGTCCCCTCCGGTGTCTATAGAAACAAGAGGGGTTAATCCATAAGGATAATCATAGTTATAATCATACAGGCTAGACTTTTAGGATTCTAGCCATTACGATCTCGTGGTAGATCAACTCTTGTAACACTCATATTCATCTAGATCAATCAAGCAGGAAGTAGGGTATTACTTCCATAGAGAGGGCCCAAACCTGGGTAAACATCGTGTCCCCCGTCTCCTGTTACCATCAACCTTAAGCGCACAGTTCGGGACCCCCTACCCGAGATCCGCCGCTTTTGACACCGACATTGGTGCTTTCATTGAGAGTTCTGCTGCGTCGTCTCCAAAAGGTTCGATGGCCCCATCAATCATCTACAACAATGCTGTCCAGGGGGGAGTCTTCCTTCCCGGACAGATCTTCGTATTCGGTAGCTTCGCACTGCGGGCCAATTCGATTGGACGTCTAGAGGGAGATCGACAGCTATGCCCCTGGGCATCAGGTCAGATTTGGAAGCTTGAACTACGTCGTTGATATCCGCGGAGACTTGATCTTCGATGGATTCGAGCCCACGGCAGACGCTCACTGCCTCTGTGATGAACATGACTTAAATCTGTCATCGAACAATACCCGGGAGATCGCGCATGTAACTGCTCTGGCCCTAGATCCGAAGCAGATCACGCCATCCGAGGATGGGAAGCTCAACCCCGCCACGGAAGCCGCAGACCCAGCAGCGTTGGAGCCGCACACAGACCAAACCTTGAGCGGGATCTGCGTCACCGGAACCGCGGATTCGTCTCTGGCCATAGGTTCTGAACCACATGCATCCGCGGCCATCGAGCCTGATCAGGCACCGATCGTTGAATTCAGCACCGCGGACATCTTCTAGCACTCACCTTTAGGTGATGTGCTAAACTCATTAACAACCCTCTCCTTAGCAGGGGACTCACAGCCGAATTATGTCCGGTTCGAACTTGAGGTTGATGACGGAGAATTTCGCTTCCCACCCACCGCCCACTTCATAGCCACTGTCGAAGACTTAACCGACATCCTCGATTACGGCTCCGAAGACATAGACGGTATGGACGATGATGCCGAAGAGGAGTAGGGCCAAGACCCGCCGTTTACCGGGCGCTGGACGGCCACTTCTTCGTACGACGTGTACATGGTGGATACACCTAAAGAGAACAATGGCGATAATGAGAAGGATCCAGTCAAGGATAAACCTCCTGAGACACAGCCAAAACGCCGACGTCAGCGGCGCCGCTCTAAATCACGCCGTGGAAAAGATAGCAATACCGGCACGAGAGAAGATAACACTCTGGACGGTGCCGAAGACAAAGAAGACCCCGACGAGCAAACTGCCGAACGGGACAATCGAGACGATGGGCTAGTTAGCCCTGATGAGTAGGCCATAAACGAAGACTTGGAGGATAGTAACTATCTTCCACTCTCTGAGGAGGAGGTGAGCCTCGGCAACGAGGATTTCATCATGCCTGAGGAACCTCTCGAGCAGGAGCGCTTTAAGCGCCGGCTAATAGCCACTGCGAGGAGCCTGAAAAAGAAGGAGCAGCAGCTTCAAGC
Organism: Aegilops tauschii subsp. strangulata; assembly: GCF_002575655.3. Lineage (NCBI taxonomy): Eukaryota > Viridiplantae > Streptophyta > Magnoliopsida > Poales > Poaceae > Aegilops > Aegilops tauschii. The sequence goes on along the minus strand of NC_053041.3, from coordinate 436,378,693 downwards.
TGATCAAGATCTGCTCAACGACAGATGGACTAATGTCCTGGCAGCCGAGGAATACGGCCTCGAACGCCCAACCAAAAGTTACCCAAAGCGCAAATTGTTACCCCAATTCGATGACGAGGCGTTGGAGCCCGTACCATCAGCGCGCAACACGGCTGATCGACCACCACGCGGCCGGGATAAAGCGGCACCTCAAGCCGAACTCCAGCCTGTACCACCTGAACGTAAAGGCAGGGACACAACAGCTCGGGGTTATACATATGACCTGCGGCAGGACCTGAGGAATAGAACAGGTCAGACAAGATCGATCTACAGATCGCGGGGGCTGCCCCGACGCGCGACGACGGCCATCTGGCCGGACGTGACAAACATAACCACGCCCGGGCCAAAAACCGCAGACATATTACATCCGAACTACGTCGTGACTTGGCCCTATACAGAGGCGCCGCACACCCCCTCTGCTTCACAGATGAAGTAATGGAGCATGAATTCCCATAAGGGTTGAAACCCGTAAATATCGAATCATATGATGGAACAACAGACCCCGCGGTATGGATCGAAGACTTTCTTCTCCATATTCATATGGCCCGCGGTGATGATCTCCATGCCATCAAATACCTCCCATTAAAACTCAAAGGACCAGCTCGGTACTGGTTTAACAGTCTGCCCGAAAACTCCATTGGCAACTGGGAGGACTTGGAAGAAGCCTTCCTTGACAACTTCCAAGGTACATATGTTCGACCTCAGGATGCCGACGACTTAAGTTACATAATTCAACATCCCGGAGAGTCAGCCAGGAAATTCTGGACTAGGTTCTTAACTAAAAAGAACTAGATCGTCGACTGTCCGGATGCCGAAGCCCTAGCGGCCTTTAAGCATAGCGTTCGCGACGAATGGCTTGCCCGACACCTCGGCCAAGAAAAGCCGAAGTCCATGGCAGCCCTCACGGCACTTATGACCTGCTTTTGTGCGGGCGAAGATAGCTGGCTAGCCCGTCGCAATAACAATGCAAGTGAACCTGGCACCTCTGAAGCCAGAAATAGCAACGGCAAGCCCCGACGCAACAGACACAAGCGTCAAAGCAATGGTGAAAATACGGATGACACGGCGGTCAACGCCGGATTCAGTGGCTCCAAGTCCGGTCAGCGCAAGAAGCCATACAAAAGAAACAATCCGGGCCCACCCAGCTTGGACCGCATACTCGATCGTCCATGCCAGATCCATGGCACCCCAGACAAACCAGCCAACACACCAACAGAGACTGTTGGGTTTTTAAACAGGTCAGCAAATTAAATGCCGAGAACAAGAAGGGGTCGCAAAGCAAGGAAGATGACGAGGAGTCCCCTCCGCCGAACACAGGAGGACAAAAGAAGTTCCCTCCCCAAGTTAAAATAGTGAACATGATACGCTACCCATATCCCCAAGAGGGAGCGCATACGCGCGCTCAGGGACGCCCCAAAGTTCAACCCATGGTCTTCCTGTCCGATCACTTTCGACCGCAGGGACCATCTGACCAGTATCGATCACGGCGGTTCAGCCGCACTGGTCCTCGACACAATAATTGATGGATTCCATCACACGCGAGTCCTCATGGTTGGCGGCAGCAGCCTGAACCTGCTCTATCAGGATACGGCGCGCAAAATGGGCATTAATCCCTCACGGATCAAACCCACAAATACTACCTTTAAAGGAGCCATACCAGGTGTAGAGGCCCGCTTTACGGGCTCAATCACACTAGAGATTGTCTTCGGATCCCCAGACAATTTCCAAAGCGAAGAGTTGATCTCCAATATCGTCCCCTTCCGCAGTGGCTATCACGCACTGCTTGGACGAACCACATTTGCTCGATTCAACGCGGTGCCACACTACGCATATCTCAAGCACAAGATGCCTGGACCATGCAGCGTCATAACAGTCAATGGAAACACGGAACGCTCCCTCCGTACCGAGGAGCACACTCCTGCTTTAGCAGCAGAAGTACAGAGCGGCCTTCTCAAGCAGAACCTTAATTCGGCGGCCGAGCTCCCGGACACTGTCAAACGAGTCCGGACTACTCTGCAACAGGACAGCCCAGCTCGTCAAGAGCTCGACTAGCAATTCGGCCTCCGTCCCAGTCCCGACCAAGTGGCGGCGGTCATACCACGCGTACATAATTACGCACTCAAAATACCATGGGCATAGATGGAGGCATAACTAGATTGTGATCCATAATACGGTTCGACCTCTCCTAGACACACATACTTTCACTTTTTCTTTTTATCCTTTCAGGTTTCTTTTCCACAGGCTTTTCTGACGGCCTGATCACCGGTCCTTTCGAAAGGATAGATACACCAAGACGGCAAGAAGCACTGACGTATAAGGGAATTTCTAGGTGGTCTCTTTAACGATCACTCTACCTGTTTTCAGGACCCACACGCAGCTCTCCCTTGGTTGTGGCTTATTAAATAAGCCCTGTTGCTTATTGCACTACTTGTACAAATACGCTTTGACGTATTAGTCAAACTATAATGGAAACAGTTTGCGACCCAACTTCTGCGGCACTAGCTTGCTACCTATATCTTTTTTTCGCACCCGTACACTTTGGTACACTTTAATATGCCAGGGGCTTCATCGCGCCCCATAATGCGGCAACAAAGTCCGAACACCTTTTACAGTATAGTTCGGCACCCCGAATTTAGCATTATATGCATTGGCTCTGAATCATGTCTTTGGTCAATAGTCGGGTTGCCCGGCTCCTCTGCTTACTACCGTATGTTCTGCTATATCGACTAGGGTAGTAAAGGTAGAACTACTGCGATTGTGTCCTGGTTTATCCGGATGAGCACCTCAGTAGAGAAAGCCAAAAACTGACTGTCATGATGCGGCGTAAGCCGGTCAGCTCTTCGGAGGTTTCAAATCCTTAGCGATTTTTTCTGCATTATGCGATGAATCGGTTCTTACCCGATCAGGTGTTTACAACACCCTAGTTCGGATACTAGGGGTTGTGGCTAAATTTCTAATGTCAAACTCTTATGGCTACGTGAGGGTGATAAAGCCACATAGTCCGATTTCCTGGTTCGTTGCGCTAAACACCTCCTTCAAGGACCAAACAATTGGATCAAGAGTTTTTAGATTCCATCCTGAACACCCTCGTACTACCTACGTGGGGGCTGAAGCCGATGACTGGCCAACTCTCAGATTTTATTAACACGGCCGCCCAGGAGGTAACATTCTAACAAGCATTATATTACATAATCGACTTTGTTTAATAATACAAGGTGCGATAACATGAATGTATTCATTCAAAGATTACATCTTTCGCACATTGCTCCGCTACAATGCGGGGTCCCTCCAGGACATCGCTAAAATACCGCTCAAGCGTGTGGTGCTCCTTACCCTTGGGTGGTCCCTCGGTCGCGAGCTTGACGGCATTCATCTTTGCCAAGTGGACCTTGACACGGGCGAAGGCCATCCGCGCACCTTCGATACAGACTGACCGCTTGATGGCGTCAAGCCGGGGGCAGGCATTGACTAGCCGCTTCACGAGCCCGAAGTTGCTGCTGGGTATGGCTTCGGCAGGCCACAGCCGGATTATTAAGTCCTTCATGGCAAGTTCGGCCACCCTATGTAGTTCGACCAGCTGTTTTAGCTGATCGCTAAAGGGCACCGGATGTTCTGGCGCAAGGTATTGCGACCAGAACAGCTTCTCCGTTGAGCTCCCCTCTTCAGCTCGGAAGAATTCCGCAGCGTCAGACACACTGCACGGCAGATCCGCAAACGCCCCTGGAGAACTCCAAATCCAGTTTAGTAAGAGATACCTCTTCTTCACATACTTGCTTTGCATAATAAAAGCCTTACCCACCGTGATTTTCTTGGCCTCTTGGATTTCCTGGAGGGCGCCTTGGGCTTCAACCCGGGCATCTTGTGCGCTTTGGCGAGCCTTGGCGAGTTCGGTTTCTTGATCCGCAATGTCGCGCTCCAGGGACTCGCATTTTTTGACGGCGTCCTGGAGCTCCTGCTGGACCTCACAAACCCTGGCCTCGTGTTTTTCACGGGCGGCTAGCTCCTTTGTCGCTTTCTCTTTGGCCTAAGGGAGCGCTTTCCTGAGGGTTTCCACCTCAGTCGCCGCTCCTACAAATATCATGGCACTATGGTCAGCACAAGTTATTCATCCTTTTCCGGATATACACAAGGTCATCACATACCTTGGTTGTCCTCCAGGTGCTTTTTTACACGCCCGAGCTCCTCCTCGGCCCGCTCCAGACTCTGCTTTAGTCCGGAGACCTCAGGAGCATGAGAGGCTGCGGCCAACAATGACGCCTGCTTATTCACATAAGACATATCTAGTTAGTTTCCTGCGAAAATTACTTGATCCTTTGTCCGGCTTTTCTTTTCAAACACCGAACAGTGTCTCAGGGGCTACTGACTATACTCTGACATTCTTTTTACATAAATTGCGCTGCTTACCTCAAAACCTGTTAGAAGGCTTGTGCAGGCTTCGATCAGTCAGCTCTTAACGGACTGAACCTTCTCAACCACCGTACCCATAAGGATATGGTGTTCCTCAACAATGGAAGCACCTCGCCGTGCTTCCAGTAGAGTATTCGGTGCCTCTGGTTGGACAGAGGTCAACGGCAGAACAGGCGCACCTCCTTCTTTCGAAGGAGGCTGCTCGCCTGAATCCGGAGCCGCACTGGCTTCTAGAATGGTATTTGGCTGAGGGCCGCACTGGATACGGTCCCCATCGTCAGTCTCCACGGGGATTTGCTCCCCCATGTGTCCGGCGGCCGAGGTTTCACCCTCTGTCGCCGCCCTGGTGGCCTCCTGCGTTTCTCCCTGGCCTGGGATCCTGCGGGACAACACCTCGATGTCATCCATGGCCCTGGGAGAGGAGGCCGCCAAAAGGGGCCCACTGTCCATTACCTTCGGGTCCAGCGAATTCCCCGAGGATGAGGATCTCTCGAGGTCGGAATGAGCCGGACTGCAAGTGCATGATTCAATACGTTAAAACTATGAAGTAGAGAGGCCGGATATATGGACGCATCTGGGCTTTTTAGTACTCACGATTCAGCCAGGGGCTTGTTTCGGGGGCGCGGTTCTGGGCTACTGTCGACGTCCCATGCGGAGTTATCCATCAGGGAGCCCTTCCCCCTCTTGGATGCCTCTGCCTCCAGATTTGTGGAGGCCGCCCTCTTCTTCCTCCGCCCCTCAGGGGGGAGTTCTTTCTTCCTCCTCTTTGTCGTCTTCGGTGGCGGAGGAGTGAGTCTCGTTGTCTTCGGACGTCATGCCCGAAGTGCCCTTGCGGCGGGGGCCACTTCTGGCCCCCTTGGCATTCTTCTTGGCCTTCTTCTCCGGCGTCTGGTAAGGCGCCGGAACCAGCATCGTCATCAGAAGCGGGATGGCTGGTTCCTCGGGCAGCGGAGCCGGACACTTAATCCGCTCCGCCTTCTTTGTCCAACCTTGAAAAAATAAATGGTGAGGCTTGGGTATCTTCCCTGTACAAGCAAGCAAAGGATACGCCTTGAAATGCGAAAGACTTACCGCACTGGCGGGATGGGCCAGGGCATGCCCATGGTCCTCGGTTGTCTCCGGCGGCATCTTGTTGCCCTTGAAGAGCACCTTCCAGATATCTTCGTGCGTAGTTCCAAAGAATTGTTGCAAGGTCTAGTGCTCAGCCGGATTGAACTCCCATAAGTGGCAAGTCTGGGTCTGACATGGAAGGATCCGGCGAACTAGCATCACCTGGATCACATTGACAAGCTTGATGTTCTTGTCCACCATGCTCTGGATGCGCGTTCGCAGCGCTGTCAGCTCGTCCGACGAAGACCAATTCAGGCCCTTCTCTAGCCAGGAGGTGAGCCGCATTGGGGCTCCAGATTTAAATTCGGGAGCCGCGGCCCAGGTGGTGTCGCAGGGTTCTATGATATAGAACCACGGTTTTTGCCACTCTTTGACGGTCTCCACAAAGATACCTTTGGGCCATGTGACATTGGGCATCTTGCTCACCATGGCACCTCCGCACTCTGCGTGTTGGCCGTCCACCGCCTTCAGCTTCACGTTGAAGTTTTTAAGCCACAGTCCGAAGTGGGGTGGAATGCGGAGGAAGGCCTCGCACACGACAATAAATGCCGAGATGTTGAGGAAAGAGTTTGGGGCTAGATCATGGAAATCTAGCCCGTAATAGAACATGAGTCCGCGGACGAAAGGGTGGAGAGGAAACCCTAACCCGCGGATGAAGTGGGGGATGAACACTACCCTCTCATTGGGCTTCGGGGTGGGGACGATCTACACCTTGGCCGGAAGCCGGTGGGCGATTTCTTTCGCCAGGTACCCAGCCTCCCGAAGGTTGGTGATGTCCTTCTCCTTGACGGAGGAGGCCATCCACTTGCCTTGCGCTCCAGATCCGGACATGGTCGAGTGTTTTCTTGAGGCGGAAAAGATGAGGACTTGGGTGCTGGAGCTCGAGAAGGGGAGGGCAGAGAGAGAGAAGGCGTGGGTGAAGGAAGTGAATCCTTATCTCCTTATAAGGGTAGTGAATATCAAGCGCCTCCCCACTCGCCTTAAAACTCGCATGTTCCCAAGGGCTGTGCAGACGGCACGGTTGGATTACCCACGCTCGTATTGATGCGAATCCCGTAATAAGGGGACACGATCTCTGCTGCAACAAGACATGCCAATAGAAACCGCATCTTGAAATGTGAAGTGGCAGGTAGAAAAACGGTTCGAAATAATAACGAGGCAGGGACATGATGTCACGTTACAAAAAAGTTGTCAGCGGATTGGACTCGTGTAATATTATATTCTCTGCGGTGGTGTGTGGTATTTTGTTTTGCAGAGCCGGACACGTTCGTTGCGTTCGAAGACTATTTTGGAGTATTCGGAGAAGGAACCCGCCTTGCAATGCCGAAGACAATCTGCACACCGGACACCTCATCATTGAAGCCTGGTTCAGGGGCTACTGAGGGAGTCCTGGATTAAGGGGTCCTCGGGCGTCCGGACTATGGTACGGGAGCCGGACTAATGGGTTGTGAAGATACAAGACCGAAGACTCTCTTCCGTGTCCGGATGGGACTCTCCTTCGCATGGAAGGCAAGCTAGGCGCCCAGATATGAAGATTCCTTTCTCTGTAACCGACTTTGTACAATCCTAGTCCCCTCCGGTGTCTATATAAACCGGAGGGCTTAGTCCGTAAGGATAATCATAGTCATAAGCATACAGGCTAGACTTTTAGGGTTCTAGCCATTACGATCTCGTGGTAGATCAACTCTTGTAACACTCATATTCATCAAGATCAATCAAGCAGGAAGTAGGGTACTACCTCCATAGAGAGGGTCCGAACCTGGGTAAACATCGTGTCCACCATCTCCTGTTACCATCAACCTTAGGCGCATAGTTCGGGACCCCCTACCCGAGATCCGCCGGTTTTGACACCGACAAGAGGCTTGAGTATCATATCATGATACCATATCCTATTAAATGATGTGCTACTTTGTGTCACGCATGGCAATAAATGTAGTCTTATATGATACCAACATATGATACCATGCATTGCGGATGTAGTATCATACACTAGTATCACATGCATGATACTAGTATATGATACACCCCATTACAACCAGCCTAAGACTAACCACAGCGGGAGTAACTTAATTCCATGCGGTATCATAATATGATACTCAACCCTCTCTTTCTTCATTTAATTCTACGCCACCTCATCAAATTTGCCTACTAGTTGGCATGCATGATACAATACTACTTATGATACTCCCATTACAACCAGCCTGGTAGAATTAATATACCTAATCTAAATGGTCGTCGCCCGATCTCTTTGTCCTCCTCCAGCATCCGGTTGAAGAAGAATCGTGCAAGACACCGGCTGTATTCGTCGGCGTCGCCTCGGCGGTGGCCTTCATGGATACAATTGGCGGTGGCCTCCTGTGTTCTACTTCTCCTCCATGATGGCGGCGGGCGGGGACGTGCTAGCCCTCACCTCGTCGACATCCGCGTAGCTGCATCACCTTGTAGACATCCACGGCGGCTTCTTTATCTTCCTGCATGGTGCGGCTATGCGCGCGTCGACCGCGGATGGCGCAGTCGCAGTAACGGGAGGCGCTGTATGACGCGGCGGCGTCGAGGGCAGCGACGATGCCCGTGCCGCCGTGCTCCCCGACAAGCCGGCGTGGAGCAAGTCGGCACTCTTCCTTGAACTATATTGGAGCGGCCAGCTGCGGAACCACGCGCTGGCTTAGTGCGGCAACTGCCTCCGACAGGCTAGGCGAGGTAGGTGGAGCAACGAGCAGCCTCGCTCGTAACTACCGGGCTTGGCGGGCCACCCAGGCGACTTTTATGCCGGAGAACTGCTCTTCCTGCTCGTCGGATGCCACCGAAAGAGTGGACAAAATGGTGGAAGGAGGAGCTTGGTCGGCGTCCTGCTCCTGAACGGACGTGTGTGGCCAGAGTGGGTTTCTCGCATTCCGCGTAGGTTTCTATATCTATAGTCCTATATAGTGTATCAATATGAAGGGATACAGACCATTGGATCTTTGTAATCCGACGGCTCACACTCAATTGGTTTAGATAGAGGACTATGTGGCCACATATACACCATTAGATGGAGTAATCGGACGACCCACGATGGAGGGATTCGTGTGCACATCTTCACTGGCAGACTGCCACTTCAATAGAGAGTACGTGCAGGTTCGTGATTCTTCCGTCGGACAGAGCGTCCTAGAAATCTCTGGTAGGTTCTCATGAGAGTGCTACTCTACAATACTACTAGCAAGCCATTCCACCATCCAAACTGCTACATGTGATGGGAGAGAGAGGGAGAAGTGCATGCAGCAGTGCAGGCATGGCAAGGGCAAAATGTTAACTGAAGGGATTTTATTTAGTACAAATAGTCAGAAGCTTAATACTACTATTCACTAGCTTCTTTTTTCAATTAATTGGTCTGCCTAGTTATCAGATTACAAACACAAATAAAGTGAAAGCTTAATATGTGTAGTAATTAAATAGCTTATTACCTTCTCTTATAAATTCATTTTATAAATATGATCCAGGTTTTTCCATTGTCTCCTCTAATAATCCCTAAATCCACACGTGCATGGCACGTGCCATGGACTAGTAAATGTAGGTTTTTGAATGCGGCGAGGAGGCGGGTACAGCTGGGAGTGCAGCGGGCGGCGCCCTGGGCCGGTGCGCCACTTCAAATGGCATACGTAGTGAGAGGTCGGGTCCGCCCTGACACCCTTGACCGTGGACCATGACGGTGTACGTCACCTTGTGTCCAGATCTGAGATGCCACGTGTACCAGATGAATGACTCCAAGTTCGACCACCGTGATGCTAGGTGTGAGCCGAGGAACACGGTTGGAGACACCTCCCTCATAATTTTACTATTCCTGCGTTTTAAGTTCCTATGAAGAGAGTACTTGCTCTAAATGATGTGCCACTGCAAGAGCCGCCTATATTAATTAACCATGCCCTAAAAAGGTGGACCAGCTTTGGCTATGGTATATTGTACTTGGTTAGTAGGTGACCTTGCACTTGGCTCTTCGCCTCTTCCGGAAGTCGAACAATAATGATGGTACTAAAGGAGGACTAACACATTGCAACACTCCTGGAAGGCCCAGAGGTTAATTTGAGAACAAGTACCTCGAGGTTAATTTGACAAACATGCCTTATAGGTTGACAGAAGTCATATCACTTTTTTTTGGAAAGATGTCATGAAGTAACACGATAGACCTTCTTTCAAGCCATTTAACATGTGTTCCAAAAACAATAATTATCAAAAAGTAACGCGATAGACCTTCAATTAACATGTGTTGAAAAAACAAGTACTCCTGCAAGACCCAGAGGTTAATTTGAGAACAAGTACCTCGAGGTTAATTTGACAGACATGCCTTATAGGTTGACAGAAGTCATATCACTTTTTTTGGAAAGATGTCATGAAGTAACATGATAGACCTTCTTTCAAGCCAATTAACATGTGTTTAAAAAACAAAAATTATCAAAAAGTAACGCGATAGACCTTCGATTAACATGTGTTCAAAAAACAAGTACTCCTGCAAGACCCAGAGGTTAATTTGAGAACAAGTACCTCGAGGTTAATTTGACAGACATGCCTTATCACTGGTATGCGTCGGTCCTATACAAACGGTTTTTAACCCCTTTCTGCGATGACATTTGGAACCGTCGCCTAGCGAGTGTGGGCGATAGGGGGGTCCTTCCCACACGACCCAGAAACCGTTAGGGATATGCCCTCCTGGCATACACGCTCGGCAAAATGAGGTCATGTGCGACCGGCAAGCGCTCAAATAAGGAAATACATACAGTAGAGCTAAAAAATACAATTTTACGGCAAAACTGTTTTCGGTCGCAAGTACATCCCACACAGTCGCTCCAAGGAAAACGTTTCCGTTCACAGGTACATCACACACAATTTTTCCCATTAAATCGTTTGCGTTATTGAATGTATCACACACGGTCTGTAGAAGAAACTGTGTGGCAAAGGTTGTCCATCACACAGAGTTTTTATGTGGTAAACGTTTGCGCAAGGTAGCCTAACACAAACAGTTTTCAAGAGAAAGTTGTGTGTGATTGTTCATTGATCCAACACGGTTTATTCCTAGAAACTGTGTGCGTTGCCTGAGGTCATCGCCCATGGTATTTTTTCAACAACCGTTTGCAATAGCAAAACCCAATTAGCAGGCTAATTACCCTATTATTAATAATCCATTTATTAATCTAATTGACATTCATATTAAGAACATAATATATTTCATTTCCATATTAAGGAAGCAGAATTTCATAATTGAAATACATCAGAGCACAACATGATATAGCTTCAGCACTCAGCTACCCCATTACACAACTGCACCAGCACCAAGTTTCACATGCAACATGTAGAACCTTTCGAAATTAGCATCATAGATGATGTCGGGTGGTTGGTGCGACATATGCCAAGGGATGGCTTATCATTGTGGGAGCCAATAAAACGTCGCCGGTGCCTGGAAACGGGATGAGGCGATGACATGCACGCCGGCGGATCTTACCCAGGTTCGGGGCTCTCCGAGGAGATAACACCCCTAGTCCTGCTCTGCGGGGTCTCCGCATGATCACTAGGTCGATAAAGGGTAGCTACAATCGCTCCTAGAGCTGTTGGGTTCAAGGGAGAAGAAGAACAAGGCTAGCTCTTGCTTCTCTCTATCTATGGTGTGTGTGCGTGCTATGCTTAGAGGCCCACCCTTTGCATGGGCGCTCCGGGGGGTTTATATAGGCCTACCCCCCGGGGGTACAATGGTAAAGCGACTGGGATCTGGTCCCAGCCGTCAGTGTCTACGCTCGCCGGCTTCTCCGCCGGCTGTTGGGTCCCGCCGGCTGCTGGGTCCCGCCGGCTGCCGGCTACTTGATCGACAGGCCGGTCCCACCGCCTAGGGTTTTGTCGGCGGCTGCTTACTGTAGCCGCGCCTCTGATGATGAGGGCTTTGTCGAGGTGAGCGTGGCTACAGTGGGCCGCCTCGGGGGCTATCACTGTAGCCTCACCTCGTCTTGTCTCCTTAATGGGGCTCCTGCTTCGAGGAAGGGAGTGGCCGGCTTCTGGAGGCCGGATATGTTTTTGGCCGACTAGGAAGAGCCGGGCCGCCTTCACGCCTCTCTCTGGCTGAAGGGGCCCGCAGTCCTTGGGCCATACAGGAGTGGGTCGTGGATGACGTCGAAGCTAGCGTGGCTACAGTGCCGAGCCGCACGGGAGACATCCCTCCCATACGGCCTCCTGTAGCCATGCCCGCCTCGGGCTTCGGGGGTCGTGGACCACACTGTGGCCACACCCCGTCATGTCGCCGTTATGTAGGAGTGGTTGTGGTCTTGGCTGGCTTCTAGGAGTCGGCGTCCTTCTCGGCTGGCTTCTTGGAGTCGGCCACCCCCCAGTCGTCCTAGGGAGGAGTCGGTGAGGCTGGGTCGCCTTCCGGGAGTCGGCTTTAGTAGTAGCCGGCCAGGGAAGGCGGCCCAAATGCTTGGAGTGCTTGAAGGCCCAAAGGCCTGATAAATTTTCTGAAGAGCCAGGGGTAGTCGGTTAGGCTACCCGTGGCCATTCACTCCAACAGACGGTATATAGATAGATGCATCTCATCTGGAAAACTGCTGAAGCGGAAGGCGAATATTGAGCCTTCATTCATGTTGAAGGTCTTTGCAAATTTAGGCCAGTGCCTGTGGATGATTAACCGTCCGTCCTTCATCCTCTTCAGGAACACTTCAATATTGAACCGTGTGTGTTGTATGAAAACCTTCCTCGCCTCCTGACCATAGAGGTGTTTTGAGAGGTAATCATCAGTGAACAGCTTTGGAAAGGCCTGAAAACAAGGATGTGCATAAATATCTTCTCTATATTGGAAATCAGGCAAAGGAATAAAAAAAGGCAAGGTATAATAGTTAGTACCATCTTGTAGTGAACTGATGTCTTCATTGTGCAGACAAAGATCTTGTTGTTTTTTGTCGCTAATTTCTTTATCCTAACAATCTTTCTGAGTTTCTTGATTTGATTGATATTCATGGACAACTCATTTCCCCATATGCAGAACGGGTCGAACAGTGGGTCAAAACCTGTGACAGCAGGACCTACATGTGCAAGACCAAATTGTTAAAAACCAAAATATTAGAATGGTTCCTGCAATTGCACAATAATGTGCTATTAGACAACAGACCATGCACGTGCTAACCTCGATTATAAACCTCAGTGCTTCCCATTGTTTCCCTGCAACACATATAAGGTAGTTAGTCATTAGGTTAAGTAAGGGTTCGCATGCTAACAGTAAAATATGTTGATGAAAAATAAGCACATTGCCGATTCACCAGATTAATTCAAGCCACATGGAAAACCCATTTATCCAAACCAAGCATGATTAAGAACTAGGAAATATAGCACTTGTATATGTTTCTCATGTATTAAGTGCAGCCAAATTCGATTTATTCCTCACATGCACAACAATACAAAATTCTACCCACGACAATTGGACATCGCATTGCACAATTGAACCAAGCAATTAACTAAACACCACAACAAATGAACCAACATTAACTGAGCACCACATTGCACAATATAACATACTCCTAATAGAAGGTTAGACAGTTAACCAAACAGTTAACTACAGCCAATTGTAGCAACTGTATTTGTTTTCATGTATTTACTACTACCAAATTCAATTTATTCCTCACATGGTATACAATAACAGAATGCACCAACAACTATTGAACATCGCATTGCAGAATTGTACCAAATAGTTAACTAAACACCACAACACAAATGAACCAAACGTTAACTGAGCACCACATTGCACAATGTATAACCAAACCAAGCATGCTTGACAACTTGGAAATATAGCAATTGTATTCGTTTCTCATGTATTTTGTAAAGATAAATTCGATTTATTTCTCACATGGAAGACAATAGAAAATCGCAGCATAAAGAATTGAACATCACATTTGCAGAATTGAACGAAATAGTTAACTGAAGATGACAACTAATTAACAAAACAGTTAATTAGTGAGCACCACACTGCACGACATATAGAACATATACACTAGAGCAACAGATTGCATGGTAAAATTAGATAGCACAATTCACTAGAATTTGTGAAGGAAAGGCAGGAGCAGCACACGCAACGGGTAAACCGAGCATGCTTAACCGGCATAGCTAGCAAATGGCAAGGTGCTCCTCCGAGATCTCGGGGTCGGCACGAATGGCAGCCATCGCGACCTCATCCGCGCGTGCGGCCGCGATTTCCTTCTCCACTGCCAAATGCTCCTTGAGATCCTGGCTATACTGTGTGCACCACGGCTTAGGGCCGCGCTTATTTGGTGGAGGGGTCGGTGATTTGGGTGGAAGGTGTCGCACTCGCGCCGGCGGTCGGGGCATGTGGGATGTGGAAGGAGGAGGAGGATGGGGGTCGGGTGTGGATTACCTGGCTGGATAGACAAGGCCGAGCAGTGTGAAGGAGGGTCGCCGATGAGGAGGCGGTGCTACAAGCAAGGAGTGAAGGTTTCAACTTGGAAAGGAAGGCGGAAATAGGGGAAATGTGGCTTTTGGTAAGGGGGAGGGGCGGGGAGGTAGATATTCTCGCGGAAGCTGAAAATTTGGAATCGCTTCAGTGAAAAAACTGGCGCGCAAAGTGTCATCAGACACGGTCCCAGAATTGTGTATGATATGTGAACATCACAAACGATTCAGAAAGCTTAACCCGTGTGTGATGAGTTTGAACGTCAAAACTTTTGGTTTGAATTTCCATGGTTATAGTGGTCATCCATGTCATTGCATAATTTGGGTACACAAAGGAGACTATGGCACACCCACACTTCTTAATCGAGCAAGTTCAGCAATTAAACAGAGTTTGCTGACCTAAACATTACTCTAACAAATTAAAGACCGACGCTCTTAATTAAACAAAACAAAGAGTACTACTATGGCTGGTGCTCGTCGATCTCCGCCACCGCCTCCATGTCCAGCTCGCGCCCGAGGGTCTCCCGGGGAAGGGGCTCCATGGCATCCATCGCACCATACTTGGCAAGCATCTCGTCATCCGCGTCCGCCATCTCTTTGGAAAAGGCAGCCACGAGCTGGGCGTGGGCGGACGCGATCTGGGCTTGGGCGGGCTCCGTCGTTGCAATGTATGTGGTGGAGGAACGGACGGCTGCTCGAAAGCTCTCGGCGATTGCCAGCTCTTCGGTCGTGGGTTGCCGACCGTAGTCGGAGAAGCTTCATTCGATTTGTGCTGTGACCGCCAGGAGATGGGCGTGGGTGGCCTCGACATGGTTGTGGGTGGCCTCCATCAGGGCTAAGGCCGCCGCTGTGGAACGGACAGCTGCTGTGCTGCTCTCGCCAGTTGTTATCCCCGAGCCAGATGTTGCTGCCAGCACCTAAGAAGCAACAACGGCTGTTTAGGCTGGCATGGCCGTCCGGTCGCAGATTATGGCTGCGCTCATGCACCTTGTTAGCACGCGCATGGCGGCTGCGGCCGCGCTCTCGCTGGAGTGGGCCACTGAAGTTGCCCTCACGACGCGGGTCCATGTGCCCATCTTTCACAAACGACGATTGAACAGTGAAATGAAATTTGGGGAGCGAGCTAGTGTGCTTGAGACATCGGATGTGGACTGTAGCTGACGCACCTTCTCGCGTAAGCCATAGGCGTACTATACACTGACGGTGCTCCAGGATATTTTGTGCTGCATCTCACACGGTTGGTGATAATAAACTGTGTGCGATCTACTTGATTTTTCATCTTGATTTGAATTACATAATGGGGTCACAGCGGCAATGGACGGTGTTTGAATTGCTAGACCTTTTATCTGGAGTGAACATGCAACTATATGTGTGTCGTAAAAGAATTGGAATTATGAAGGGTTCGTTTCAACATTTTATACATTAAAAGGGTTTTCTAGCCATTTCAGCTGCACAATTCAAAATTAAACTACATGCACATGCTCCGGTGCACCAACATGGGTTGTAAAATCATATATGTGTCCATGGGTTTATGCTTATCTCCCATGCAAGAAATGGGGATGAAATTCTAACACCACGGCACCGTGGCTCTCCGGCAAACGTCGACGTACTTGCTTTTGTAATTCTATTAAATCCAAAATTTGTCCAAAATTCATGAAACTTCGCGTGCTATCATGGAGCGGCATCAGCATGCCGTGGTAAAATTTTTGTCCCATTTGGGGCAGGCGTGGGTATAATCTTCTCATAAACCAGAGCTTCTCACAACAAGTGTGATGGTTGTGGTAGGGAACGTTTCACCTTTGTGGACGAAACGATATCCGTTGCCTCTTCTCGATTTCAATTTTTTTTCCTAGTGTCAACATAGAACAACAGGAGTGTTGTGTCAATTTTTGGGATTTTTCGGGGTTCGCTTGGACATTTTTATACATTAACTGAGTTTTCTGTGCATTCATGTGCATAATTCAAATTTGAACTACAGGCACATGCTCTAATGCATATAAATTAGTTGAAAATTCAAATATGTGTCCTTGGTTGCCTGCTTAGGTCCCATGCAAGAAATGGAATGAATGTCAAACACCCTGCCACCGTCACTCGGCCGCAATCATTGAGATACATGGTTTTTAAATTCTAGTAAATCGAAAACTCGTCTGAAATTCATGAAACTTGGCATGCTTTCATGGAGCGGCATCAACATGCCGTGGTAAAATTTTTGTCCCATTTGGGGCAGGTTTGGGTATATGCTTCTCACAAACCAGAGCTTCTCACAACAAGCATGATGGTTTCGGTAGGGAACGTCCCACCTTTGGGGACGAAACAATATCCATTGCCTCTTATTCCTTCCAAAAAATTTCTCGTGTCAACATAGAACAACAGGAGTGTTGTATCAAATTTTGTGATTTTTTGGGGTTCGTACAGACATTTTTATGCATTAACTGAGTTTTCAATGCATTTCTGTGCATAATTAAAATTTTAACTACATGCACATGCTCCAGTGCATATAGATTGGTTGAAAAATCAAATCTGTGTCCTTGGGTGCATGCTTAGGTCCCATGCAAGAAATGTGAATGAATTTCAAACACCAGGGCACCATTGATTGCCGGCAAAACATTGAGATGCCTGGTTTTTAAATTCTAGTAAATCCAAAACTCGTCTGAAATTCATGAATCTTGGCATGCTATCATGGAACGGCATCAACATGTCGTGGTAATTTTTTTGTCCCATTTGGGGCAGGTTTGTTATATGCTTCTCACAAACCAGAGCCTCTCACAACAAGCATGATGGTTTCGGTAGGGAACGTCCCACCTTTGGGGACGAAACAATATCCATTGCCTCTTATTGCTTCCAAAAATATTCTCGTGTCAACATAGAACAATAGGAGTGTTGTGTCAATTTTCGTGATTTTTTGGGGTTCATTCGGACATTTTTATGCATTAACTTAGTTTTCAATGCATTTATGTGCATAGTTCAAATTTGAACTACATGCACATGCTCCAGTACATATATATTGCTTGAAAAATCAAATCTGTGTCCTTAGGTGCGTGCTTAGGTCCCATGCAAGATATGCAAATGAATTTCAAACACCAGGGCAACATTGATTGCCGGCAAAACATTAAGATGCCTGTTTTTTAAATTCTAGTAAATCCAAAACTCGTTTGAAATTCATGAAACTGGGCATGCTATCATGGAGCGGCATCAACATGCCGTGGTAAATTTTTCTGTCCCATTTGGGGCAGGTTTGGGTACATGCTTCTCACAAACCAGAACTTCTCACAACAAGCATGATGGTTTCGGTAGGGAACGTCCCACCTATGGGGACGAAACGATATCCATTTCCTCTTATTGCTTCCAAATTTTTTCTCGTGTCAACATACAACAACAGGAGTGTTGTGTCAATTTTTGTGATTTTTGGGGCTCGTTTGGACATTTTTATGCATTAACTCAGTTTTCAATGCATTTATGTGCATAATTCAAATTTGAACTACATGCACATGCTCCAGTGCATATAAATTGGTTGAAAAATCAAATCTGTGTCCTTGGGTGCATGCTTAGGTCCCATGCAAGAAATGAGAATGAATTTCAAACACCAGGGCACCGTTGATTGCCGGCAAAACACTAAGATGCCTGGTTTTTAAAATCTAGTAAATGCAAAACTCGTATGAAATTCATGAAACTTGGCATGCTACCATGGAGTGGCATCAACATGTTGTGGTAATTTTTTTGTCCCATTTGGGGCGGGTTTGGGTATATGCTTCTCACAAACCAGAGCCTCTCACAACAAGCATGATGGTTTCGGTAGGGAACGTCCCACCTTTGGGGTCGAAACGATATCCATTGCCTCTTATTGCTTTCAAATTTTTTCTCGTGTCAACATAGAACAACAGGAGTGTTGTGTCAGTTTTTGTGATTTTTCGGGGTTCGTTTGGACATTTTTATGCATTAACTGAGTTTTCGATGCATTTTTGTGCGTAATTCAAATTTGAACTGCATGCACATGCTCCAGTGCATGTAAATTGGTTGAAAAAATCAAATCTATGTTCTTGGGTGCATGCTTAGGTACCATGCAAGAAATGGGATGAATTTCAAACACCAGGGCACCATTGATTGCTGGCAAAATGTTGAGATACTTTATTTTTAAATTCTAGTAAATCCAAAACTCGTCTGAAATTCATGAAACTTGGCATGCTATCATGGAATGGCACCCGACATGCTGTGGTATTTTTCGTGTCCATTTTGAGGGAAGGCGCACTCGAATCATGACAGCCAACAAAGGCATTTTGAAAAAGTAGCTGCCACTTTAATATCTCGAATGTTTGTATAATTCAAACCGTGTGCGTTCTGTTAACCATTCACGTGACGCCACGTGTCATAGTTTTAATGGTTGTAGGAGGTGCCGTGCGGACAGTTGCTTGACCTTGACTAAACGGGAGGCGTGTGAGTGCAGTCCGGTGCGCATCCTGATCGAGAGGCGTGCAAGCTGTCCTCGAATGCGCAGGCTCACTGGGAAGCGTGCGAGCTGTACGCTGCGCAAGCTCACTGGGAAGCGAGCCCTTTGACTTCCATGGCCGCCCGCCTTCCTCTCCGTGGGCGTGCCCCCCTCAGCGGCATGGGACGCCGCTGTCGAACGCTACCTCCCAGCGCCACCAGCTGCCGTCCTCCCACCCCCCGCTCGTCGACCCCGGGACGAATGATGCAAAGTGAGAGCAGGATTTGTGCATCTCTTCAACGCAAACGGTTCTTTTGGATGACCCGTGTGCAACCACTTACAAACAATTTGGTGCGATTTGCATCTGTCATATTGGGTATGTTACTATTTGTCAAACTGGAAAGATTGACATTTGTTGATATAGTAACATTGCCATTTGTCAACCTTGTAACACTATGATTTTTCAAAATATGAAGCTAAAAATCACTAGCAGTATCTAATTTTTGCAACTAAAATTCAGTAATTAAGCATAGATTTCATTCATAGATTAAGCAGTCGTTCTTAATTTATACAAACAGTTCAACTCGACAGCTGAAATGACCAAACTTTTCCCCAATTGTTGCCAACCACGTACTGAAATAGCTAGTTCAACTACATATACTAGCTAATTTTAAGTACGTTGTACAGTTCCACCACATCTATAGTCACATGAACTGAACAAAATAGCCCCTAAGTACTACTACTACTACTGCGGAGGGGCTTTTTACTACTTCCGGCTGTCTCTCCTCTGCCGAGCATGCTCAGTAAGAGGCGGAGGAGGAGGAGCATACCGACGAGCTGGGCAACCGCAATACGGTGCCTACCGCTGTTGCAGCTTCAGTGACGCTCACCTCGAACGCCCTCTGTCGCTCCAAATGACCCCTCTTGAAGCGGTGGTTTTCCTCGTAGATCTCCTGATTCCTCGCCTCTGAGGAAGCGTGTGCCGCGGGCACGGCGGCGGTAAGGCTCTTTGCGTACTCGACGAGGCGCTCCTCCTCCTCCCGCAGGAACTCGGTGTAGCGCGCAAGGTCGCTGACGCACGTGCGGGCATCCACATCCGCCTCCCGCCTTCGGGCGGCGTTGGCGGAGCGGGTGATGACCCCGGCGGTCGACGGTGGGCTGGCCGCCACGGCGGCCGACGACGGGGTGGCGGCCACGACCACCACCTCCCGCCTTCGGGCCGCGGTGGCGAAGCAGGTGATGGCCATGGTGGCCGGCAGTGGGGTGGCAGCCACGACGGCCACCTCCCGCCTTCGGGCCATGGCGGCGGAGCGGGCGATGGCCCTAGCTTTCGACGGTGGTGTGGCGGCAACGGCGGCCGGCAACAGCTGCTGACGGGCACCGGCGGCGGAGCGTGTGGTGGGTGTTGTGCGCACACCCAACAGGGACGCCACGCGCACTACACTACGCCGGGGACTGCACCGCCGCTGCGGTGTAGCCTCCCATCTGGAGCTGTCCTCTGATGACAGCGGAGTGGCCGAGCGACGACGACGGACCGGTGCCATTGGTGATTATGGGAGAAGCAGACGAGATAAGCTATAGGGAGGGAGGTGAAAATGCGACGTAGGACTCGCGGCCGTGAGGGTTTTTATAGCAGGCCGGTAAGCATTGGAATTTTGGGGGATTTCACCAAGTCGGGCGGGGAGCTTGCGCGGGAACCTATGAGGTTGCGCGGGAACAGGCTCACCGACGATTCATTGGCGCCACCGTTTGGCCAAAAGAACGCCCCCGCGCGCTGCGCAAGCTTGTGCTGTAAGCCGTCTACGGCAGTGGGGTGACAAGATGTGCGAGAGGAGGCCGAAAGGCCACGTACACATATGGTTAATAAAAAAACATTTGCGATTTAATTACCTACTATACCCCCGTCCTGGTTTATAAGTATGATTTAACTAATAAAATACGAATGCATGTCACCAAAGATTATATAGTTGGATTCGTATTTGAACATAGTTTCCTATTATATAATTTCTATAACATGCATTAACATTTTGTTGGTTAAATTTGAGTGCAAAGTATGGCACAGAATATAAATGGGACTATAGACTAGACGGATGTGATTGCACACGGTCGCTCTCTACGCAGCGACGCAACAGTCGGCCAGCTTGTAGGCGACCATTTCTTGCGTGTTCAACTGCTCTATGCGTGTGGTTGTTTGCGGTTCACGCGGCCGCGGCGTGCTCTGCTCGCGTCCCGCCGCGCGCGCTCTGCTCTCGCATTCCTCTGGCTGCTCTGCCCTCATCCCTCCACGTGCACTGCCAGTGTTTGGGGCCGGCGCACGATCACACACGTTTGTGTGCATGCGGTTGCGCCGGGAGCGGCGCGATGATGCAGTTACCCGCTGCAAAAACTGCCACGCGCACGCGCCGTCAATCCACGCCGCCCGGCCCCCTTTTATTTCTGCGCTCATTTACCTTCATCTCTTGTCTCACACGACACATTAAGCACACCCACGAGGACACATACAGAGAGGACATCCAGCGGTTCCAATGGCACTCCCTGTGGCTCCAATGGCGCTCCCAGCGGCCGACGACGACAACGGCGGGCAGTTCACCACGCAACACGTCGTGGACACCCACGTGAGGGGGAAGGCTCTCTCAGTGGTGTACACGAACGATCCGGTCTCGGTGGAGAGCTCCATCCAAACTATGGAGCAGTTCCTTGCCGAGGAAAAGTACCAAGTGGTCGGCTTCGACCTCGAGTACACCATGGGTCGTGCCGGGCACGATCAGAAGGTTGTCGTCGCCCAGTTGTGCGTGCGACATGATGTCCTCGTCTACCACTACCACCTGGCCACAACGCCTTGCGAGCGTTTCTCCAGGTTTATCAACAGCTCCGACTACAGTTTCGCTGCGGTGGACACCACCAACGATCTAAAAGCGCTCCCAGGCTTGAAATGCTCGAATCTTGTCAACATCCAGTGCGACTACAAGGTCTGGGGCAGCGCCAAAAACAAACTGAACTCCCTGGTTGACCTCGCCTCAGCCATCATCGACCCCTACTACATGAAGCTGAAGAATGAGAGCAATAAGGACAGGAATGCCTGGCACAGTGCGTGGCATGAGAGACTGGATGAACAACATGTCAAGTACGCGGCCATGGACGCGTACACAAGCTACGAGATGTACAGGTGGATCGTTGACATGAGGAACTTTCTTCTTCCTGACCCAGACGAGGGATCGAGCCACATAGCAGTGGCGGGAGCGTCACAAGAAGTAGATGACTAGACGATCGTTTCTCCTACTTTAGAATGCATGCAATTGTTTATTGAGGTGTGTGCGAATGATCTGTATAGTCACTTATGTAATTGGATGTTTATTTCCGTTATATATATACATGTTATTCTACTGTAGATAGAGCAAATCACACGGCTTATTAGCAGCAACCGTCTGTGTTATTATTGGTCTTCACACACATTTCTGATTACGGACCTGTTTGCCGCGTATCATACACATCTTGTTCAGTTGAACCATTTCCATTGTGTTGCCTAATCACACACAGTTCATCCAAGTGAACCGTATGCTATATATCGCACACACCTTCATCTGGCTGCCCGTTTCTTTTGTTCCTCCTCATCCCAAACAGTTAACTGAACTGAACCGTATGCCCTGCATTGCACACGCAACTAAAATCTGAACGTGTTTGATGCATCCGTCGTCGGAAATGTTTTGCACCTTTTTTGACGGTTTTTTACATCACCATTTGCAATTATGGCATCTCACACAGTTTCATCGAAGGGTCTCTGATCGTAGTGTCGCGTTTGGACCATCCTGTAGTAGTGTATAGGTTGAAGAAGTCATATCACTTTTTTGGAAAGATGTCGTGAAGTAACACAATAGACCTTCTTTCAAGCCAATTAACATGTGTTCAAAAAATAAAAATTATCAAAAAGTAACGCGATAGACCTTCGATTAACATGTGTTCAAAAAACAAGTACTCCTGCAAGACCCAGAGGTTAATTTGACAGACATTCCTTATAGGTTGACAGAAGTCATATCACTTTTTTTTGGAAAGATGTCGTGAAGTAACATGATAGACCTTCTTTCAAGCCAATTAACATGTGTTCAAAAAACAAAAAATATTAAAAAGTAACGCGATAGACCTTCGATTAACATGTGTTCAAAAAACAAAAAATGTCAAAAATTACAAAACAAAGGCCTCGAGGTTCAACTAATAGGACGGATCACTATATACATTTAAGCCAGTTAAACGTTTATAGTAACCCATCCAATTAGTTTAACATCGAGTCCACTTCCCATTCGGTCACCCATCTGATGACTACTCCAGCCTCAGCATAGTTAACTTGGGAGTTCTATTGGATGAGCAATCGGTAGGGAAGGCCGGTCCTTGCCGATATAGGTATCCTCTTCGCATAGTGGTAGTAACATAGGTGTGGTGACATGCAAATCTTCATTTATTAGGTTATAGACTCATATTGCATTGGGACATGTGATGTTACAGTAACTAGCTAAGTTACTCAAACTACCTCTCTCCTCATT
Organism: Aegilops tauschii subsp. strangulata; assembly: GCF_002575655.3. Taxonomy (NCBI): domain Eukaryota; kingdom Viridiplantae; phylum Streptophyta; class Magnoliopsida; order Poales; family Poaceae; genus Aegilops; species Aegilops tauschii. The sequence goes on along the minus strand of NC_053041.3, from coordinate 436,355,767 downwards.
AACTCATTGCCACATAAGCAAATTTGCTGAGTTGGACTCGATGTTACTGATGAAGTTACTCCCACCATGGCTAGTCTTATAGTACCTTTTTGCTGATGATGTTACTCAGTTGCACGTAACATCAAGATGCATTTGTATGAGTAGTTTATCTTGTGAGAGAAAAGGATGAACGAGGGAAGGCCTTATTTGCAAATGTGGAGAGGGGTGTGGGTACCTTTTTGCAAAATTGCCATAGTTTCCTTCCTATCCGTCAGATATAAATCGGACGGCCTATATTGCAGGATGGTAGGCACACCATCATCACCAACTATGTTTTCTTATAAGAGTAGGGTGGATAACCAAAAGTGTACTTTCTCTTTGGGTAAATGGCCTACCTAAGCATGCATTAATTTCCTAGGCATGCTTCTTTCTACTCAATGTTGCGTGCACTTTGAGCATGTTGGCAACTGCACTGCTAGCTTGGTGGCTCATCTTGCAATTGACGCCGACACATTGCAGCACTCCGGCAAGGCCCATAGGTTAATTTGAGAACAATTACCTACACTACAGGAAACAGCTACTTTGCCGTCTGCCACGGCGGACGGCAAAGGCTCGAAAGGCGGACGGCAAAAGGCTCCGGCAAAGAAGGCTACGGTAAACATCTGCTTTGCCGTCTGCTTCCTGGCGGCGGACGGCAAAGAGCCTTTGCCGTCTGCGACGGACGGCAAAGAGGGTGGACGGCAATAATTGCGCTATCAGTCCGTTAAGTGGCTAACGGCAGACCTTTGCCGTCCGCCGCGGACAGCAAAATTTCTCTGGTCTATGCCGTCCGCCTTATGATGTCATCTACACGTCACTAGATGGCAGGTTCTTTGCCGTCTGCCACTGATGGCAAAGTGCAGGTTCTTTGCCGTCTGCCACGGACGGCAAAGTCTTTGCCGTCTGCCACTGTAGGCAAACTGACCACATGGGTCATCTCCCAGGAAGCACAGTTGGCTGCCACGTGGCTTCTTTGCCGTCTGCGGCAGACGGCAAAGAGCCTGCATATTGTCTGTTTTTTCTGTTTTTTGTTAAATCCCACAATTTGCACAGAAAATATATATGACATATAGATATATTTCACAGGCATTCATCACATAAACAAGTTCATACATCATTTCATACATAAACAAGTTCCATCCATCATTTCATACATAAACAAGTTCCATCCATCATTTCATACATAAAGAAGTTCCATCCATACATAAAGAATCACTCCATAGCTAAGGTGACTAGAATGAGAAGACAAGAAGAAGAAGAGTAGAACAAGCACTCCATCCAGCACATAATGAAATCTGCAAAATGGCAAAATAAGAAAGTTAGAAATGGATCGTTTTTGAGGTAACTAAGGTGAAATGGATCGTTTTTGAGGTAACTAAGGTGAAATGGATCGTTTTTCAGCTCACTTAGGTCAAATGGATCGTTTTTGAGCTAACTTTGTTGAAATGGATCGGTTTTGAGCTAACTTTGTTGAAATGGATCATTTTTGAGCTAATTTAGTTGAAATGGATCTTTTTCAGCTAACTTAGGTGAAATGGATCATTTAAGAGCTAATTTAGGTGAAATGGATCGTTTTTTAGCTCACTTAGGTCAAATGGATCGTTTATGAGCTAAATTAGTTGAAATGGATCGTTTATGAGATAACCTAGGTAAGATGGGTCATTTTGGAGTTAACGTAGGTGAAATGGACCATTTTAAAGCTAACGTAGGTAAAATGGATCATTTAGGAGCTAATCTACGTAAAAGGGGTCATTTTTGAGCTAACTTGGATGAACTGCATCATTTATAAGCTAACCTAGGTAAAATGGGTCATTTTGGAGGAAAATAAGCTAACTCTAGGTCATTATGGTAAGCATATAGGAGGAAATAAAGCTAAGTCTAGGTCTTTATGCATTTGTTAAGCAAAACACTAGAGAAACTTACCGTGATCAGGGAGGTGTAGGAGCGGGGTGGCTAGTGCCACCACCTGGAGAAGGATTGTGCGATGCGTTTCTGGAGTTAAGCTGCACCAAAGATCATTTCCAATGTCTCGTTAGCATTACGACACTCAAATGTTAAGACTACCAAGTAATGTTCATTCAAACTAAACTCACCGTGCTCCCAGGAGCAATCACTGGCATCGGCGGAGCGGGCTGACCGGACTTCTCGCACACAGACTGCACATTTGGTTTTCAGAACAGAGTCATACTAGTTAGTAATGAGACTCAAATGTTAAGACTAGCAAGTAATCTGCAGAGGAAACTTACCACAAGGAGCTTGTACATGGCCCTTGCCTGCATGTCATTCCGTGCCCTCTCCTCCTCCATCATCTTTCTCTCCTCTCCTCCATCTCCCGCTGCCTCTCCGCCGCCTCCGCCAGAAGTTTCTCCGTTCTATCTCTCTCAGTCTGTCTAGCAGCCTGCAACACCACTCACATGACCATTTGTAATCATTGATGGAAGCGCACACAATGTAATGGAGAAAGATAACTGAGTACGTATCAATTGGTTTAGATAGAGGACTATGTGGCCACATATAGACCGTTAGATGGAGTAATCAGACGGCCCACGGTGGAGAGAATCACGTGCTCATCCTCGCTAGCAGACTGCCACTGTAATAGAGAGTATGTGTAGGTTCGTGATTTTTCCGCCGAACGGAGCGCCCTAGAAATCTCTGGTAAGCTCTCATGAGAGTGCTACCCTACAGTACTACTATCAAGCCATTCCAGCATGCAAACTGCTACACGTGATGGGAGAGAGAGGGATAAGTGCATGCAACAGTGTAGGCATGGCAAGGGCAAAATGTTAACTGAAGGTATTTAATTTAGTACAAATAGTCAGAAGCTTCATACTACTATTCACTAGCTTCTTTTTTCAATTGACTGGTCCACCTGGTTATCAGATTACAAACACAAATAAAGTGAAAGCTTAATATGTGTAGTAATTAAATAGCTTATTACCTTCTCTTATAAATTCATTTTATAAATATGATCCAGGTTTTTCAATTGCCTCCACTAATAATCCCTAAATCAACACGTGCATGGCACGTGCCATGGACTAGAACTGTGAGTAGGTGACCGTGCGCTTGGCTCTTTTCCTCTTCCAGAAGTCGAACAATGATGATGGTACTACAGTATACACTAGAAAAAAATACACTTCCGTGATGATACATGTTTGCACAGTAGGTCGCGTTTTCTGTCATGCATGTACATCCATGACAATTTTATGACAGAATCAAGATAGTCATACCTGTGCTCTCGTAGAAGTGTTCCATGACATTACCAAAATTATCATCATGGAAGTGTCCACTTCCATGATGATAAATGTCGCGTCGTGGAAGTGCTTTTGTCAAGGGTGACCGACACGTGGCAACCACCATAACGGGTCGCCGTCAAGCTATCGGGTCCTGTTTTGGATCCGATAACCCTCTAACAGCCACGACCAATGCCGATTTTCCATGTGTAAAATTCTCATTGGCCGACGGATATACGTGCCAGCTCCGCGTTGGGACAAGTGTCACTCATCCAATGGGCGAGATGTGCCTATGATATGTTGACACGTGGACCGGCCCAAAAGTGGCCCATAAAGATTAAATGGGCCGGCCCAACTAAAGGCCCACAAGATTTAGCGGACCATAATGGGCCGGCCCAGCTAAAGGCCCACAAGATTTTGCAGACCATAATGGGCCGGCCCAGCCAAAGGCCCAACATTCTTAGTTAAGGCCCGTATGGCTAGTGTCAAATAGGCCCATCAACGGCCCGTCCGAAACTTGTCATCATCGCGGGCAATGGTCACTTCTGGCCCGTTAACAGTCCGCTAAGTATTTGGGCCGAATTACGGCCGAGTGTGTTTCCGGCCAGTTGAAGGTCCTGCTTCATTTGGGCCCATTTATAGGCCACTGAAACTTTCGGCCCATAAACGACCGTGAAGGATTTGGGTCATATTCGGCCATGTCTGACATTCGGCCTGTTAGAAGCCCACTATAGATTTGGGCCACTTTTCAGCATGTTGTGATTTTCAGCCTGTTAACGTCAGACGAAATCCATGGGCCATATGTGGCCCAATGTCACATCGGGCCTATTAACGACCCATATAAAAATGACACTAATCAAGCCCGACCGAACTTCCGGCCTGTTAAAGGCCCGTGTAGTAGGTCGACGCATTTACGGCCCGTCCGAATTTCGGCCTGTGAACGATCCGCATTGTAAATGGGCCACCATTTCGGCCTGCTAAGAGCAGTGGGTTATTTGGCACAATGAGGGCCCAATCTCACTTTCGGCCTATTACAGGCCCATGTTTTTTATGGGCTCGAGAAAATTACACCTGCAAATGGCCTATTGTTACTAGGGCCCAAATTAAGTTTAGGCATGTTAAAGGCCCACTATGGGCATAGGCCTACCAGAAAAATATGAAATCTTATGCTGATTTAGGCCCAGATATTTTTAGTGGGCTACATGCAAATTTCGGGCCATAATCGTTTTTAGCCCAATTGGAATGGGCCCGATGAATGTTGGTATGTTGGGCTCCTACGAAGCTTTCGGCTGAGTACATTACTAAGATAAACCTACACTATACAAAAATAGCGTCGTAATTACTTCAGCCTTTGGTAGCATCATAAATGATGTATCACAACAAAATAAATTCCAGCCATACAACAAAAGCCCCGTTGGCATAAAGTTTACAGTCCTTGCAGATAAAAGCACCATCAGATGTATAGAAGCACATATCATTTGACCTGAGTGCTAATGCTTCAAGCTGTAGAATCTGATGGAGTAGCACGATCTTTCCCTTTTTCCGCCATTGCTCTTGAACAACGAAGCAAATGTCGGATAGTCTGGTTTGAAAACCATTCATATCTTGACGACATTTGTCAACCACTATTCTTGTTTCCGAAACAACGTCCATTAGGGATTGGACTTGTGTCTGGAGCACAGATATATCACTCTGTCTAGCCGGAAGATTTTGTTCAGTAGGCGATTTGGACGAGGTTACCTTGAAACCAACCCAGAATTATGCAAGAAGGTGCTTTTTGCACTGTTAGTGGAGAGATACCGACGCACTGCAGCAAGAGGTGACATTGTGCCTGTGGTAGCCTCGTCACCTTCAGGTGGTTGTGGCGTTCAATCATTTGTTCAATCACCTTTAGATTTTGTTAATCTCTCAAGAATTATCCCTGATGTCTGTTTCCGCTGGCCCGTGGTGCTAGTTCAACAACGAATATGGAAAGTGTTAGTGTACATCAAACTGTGAGAGTACATATAAAGGAGCATGCAACTGCAACTTGACTCGGTCAGGTACTGTCTTGGTGTTGATGTTCATGAGGTTCATCTGATCTTGCCAAGTCATGTTGTGTCAGCAGTGCTTCGGAAGTAGTATTAGGTGTGAAGGCAGCTTGGGAACTGGCAGTTCCGGAGCAAATGAACGAGTAACTCGTTGAGATGCTGGTATAGGTGAAGCGGATGCTGCAGGTGGTGTAGCAGGTGATACTGTGTTTGTAGATTTAGCCGGTGGACTTGGACCTTCTACTGCACTATAAGTACCAGCAGAATCTCGAGGGAAGATCATTTTTCGTTTCACCGATGAGTAACACCATTCCCTACTATTTTCTTTTCCTTGCTCTTTTTTGACTTTGCCATGTCAAGCCATACCCACAACACAAAATAATAGAATTGCTCTTCAGAACTCATTGATGCATGATACAGACAAGCAGTACTTTGATGTAAGACAACCGTATGAGGATGGAATATGTAAGAAAAATAGGATGGCATGACATATTCATAGCTACGATGTGTAAACTAAGCAGAAGGATTTTCAAGAAAATAGAAGTAATGCAAGCTAGACACCATATGAAAGATGCAACAAATATCACACTGCCAAGTTAAAAGTGTCTTGTCATAAGTGGCATTTCGAAAAATTAGAAGCAGTACAACATAGAAATCAATGCAAGATGCAACCACTATCAAACTGCCATGTTAAAAGCGTCCAATCATGAGTGACTGATGCGGGATACACAACAGCAGTACTTTGATGTAAGAATATAGTATGATAGACACAGAAAGGCATGTCATATGCACATGTATAACGTATAAACTCAGCAGGTGCAATTTAGTAAAAATAGAAGAAATACAGGCTAGACAACATATGCAACATGAAACCAATTATCACACTGTCAACTTAGAGCAAGCACCTGCGATGGTGGAGTATGGGAGATAAACTATCATGTAGACTTGGGACTTCAACTTCATTTGCAGTAGTAGTGGAAAATCTAGAGAGGATCTGTTTGCGTCGGTGCGGAGGACCACCAATATCCCCTAACTTACTCTTTTCTTTCCTATTTTCTGATATTGCCTTATGAAGTCAAAACCACAAGAAGATGAATAAAATTAGCTCTACATAACTGGTTGATGCATGATACACATGAACACTACTTTGATATAAGGAAAGCGCAGGATATGAGGATGGAATATATGCAAAAAAAGACAACATTGCATATTCACACGTATGATAGGAGGATGGAATATGTATGAAAAACAGTAAGCAGAAGGCATTTCAACAAAATTAAAAGAAATGAAAGATAGGAACCATATGAACATGCAACCAATATCACTCTATCAGGTAAAAAGTGTCTCATCATAAATGCTCTTTCAAGAAATTAGAAGCAGTACAAGCTAGAAGACAATGCAAGATGGAACCTACATCACACTCCTGTCGGTGTACTAAAGTAGGGGCGCTCCTTTGTACCCCTTAACTTGTGCGCGGGCAGTCAGAGCGACAGGCCAAAGCCACACTTAGTAGGGCAAAAGGGAGGAGTCGAAGCCGCAAGATGATCGGCGCAACGCCAGCAACCGAGACCACAGAGAGCAGACCGACGAAGCAGGTTTCCCCGGTAAGACCCTTGCCGGGGCAGCCTCAGCAGCCCTGGCAAGCCCCTTGCCGGGGCGGCTCGCCCACACCAGCGGAGTGAGCCACCCTCGAACCCACGGTCTCCAACACCATCAACCACGTTGGGCCAGGCCTCGGGAGGCACCTCCATGGTGGCATGCAGATCTTTGTGAAGACAAAGGATATTCAAGATCAGATGAGGATTGGAAGGCAACAATCCTCGACGAGATTCTTGCCGAAGAAATCCACAAGACCCCCGGCAAGATCCTTGCCGGGGACGACAGCGCGCCACGGCAAGACCCTTGCCGGGCCACCCAGCAAGACCCTTGCCGAGGGCGTCAGCGGGGCCACTGCCAGGCCCACACCAACCAAGTCTCCACCGCCGTTCGCATGAAGCTGCCAGCCCAACCAGCTGGGCAGGCACCTGCGTGGCAACATGCAGCCTCCAGGCCAACTCAGCACACGCCTACGTGGCGGCATGCAGATCTTCGTGAAGGTTCCACCATCGCGCCACCTCAGCTGCTTGCCTGCCTACATGGCGCCGCATGCAGCGCTGGCCAGGGCGCGTGTCGAAGCAAGGAGGAGCGGCGACGGACGGGACGGGCCTCGCTCCCGTCCCCGATAAAGCAAGAGGACACCTAAGCTACGCATTAAATGCGCCTTGTCCTGTAATACGAGCTATAAGCTCATCGCACTGTAGGCCTTTCCACCTCCTGTGTGCCACTATGGCAGCCCCTTTCGACTATAAAAGGAGGCCCATGGCGTACTGGAGAGGGATTCGGCTCTTTTGAACCACGCAGCTACCGTAGCTAGTTCAAGAGCTCAAGAACACTCAATACATCCACCAAAGCAGGACTAGGGTTTTACGCATCCTCGCGGCCCGAACCTGGGTAAACGATCCTTGTGCTGGTTACTAGTCCTTCTCTTCTCACAATCCCGCGCCCCGTAACCGCAGAAGGGATCCTCGTGATCCCATAGGTGTCGTTTCCCACCGACAACTCCCAAGTTAAATGTGTCTGATGGGTAAGTGATCGTTGCAGGTATAAATTGTAAGCTACGCAGATGCAATTCAACATAATTAGAAGCAATACAAACTAGACATCATACAGAACACGCAACCACATATAATAGTTCCAAGTTAGAACAAGCACCTGTGATGGTGGAGTAGGGGAGATGTGCTCATCATGTACACGTATGTTCTAGAAACAGGAACACGTGTCATATTCACAGGCATTATGTGTAAAGTAAGCAGATGCAATTCAACAAAGTTAGAAGCAATACAAGCTGGACATCATACGCAACATGCAACCACATATAATAGTGCCAAGTTAGAGCAAGCACCTGTGATTCTGGAGTAGGGGAGATGTGCTCATCATCTACACAGCTACGTTCACTGTCCAGCCTTCTGTTGTCTTGCGAATCTTGTTGGGAGGATGGCGGAGTAGAATCTGTAGAGACCTTCTGTTTGAGTTGCTCTATAGGACCACCATCATCCACTATGGGACTAATTTCCTTCAGTTGTATTGATTTTGCATTGTGAAGTCAAACCGATAAGAAAAAGGAATAAAATTCGCTCTTCAGAACTCATTCATGCATGATACTGACGAACACTACTCGAATGAAAGGCAAACACATGATAAAATGATGGAATATGTACGAAAATAGGACGGCGTGACATATTCACACCTATGATGTGGTAACTATGAAGAAGGCCTTTCAACAAATTAGAAGCACTGCAAGCTAGACACCATATGAAAGATGCAACCAATATCACTCTGCCAAGTTCTAACCGTCTGGCGTTTCAACAAATTAGAAGTAGTACATGCTAGAAATCATATGCAAGACACAACCAATATCACAGTGGTGACTTAAAGGTGCCTTATCATAAGTGACTGATGCGGGATATGCAAGAACAGTAGTCTGATGTAAGAACATGGTGTGATCAGATATAGTATGTTCTAGAAACAGGAACACGTGTCATATTCATAGGCATTATGTGTAAAGTAAGCAGATGCAATTCAACAAAGTTAGAAGCAATACAAGCTAGACATCATACGCAACATGCAACCACATATAATAGTGCCAAGTTAGAGCAACCACCTGTGATGGTGGAGTAGGGGAGATGTGCTCACCATCTACACAGCTACGTTGACTGTCTAGCCTTGCGTTGTCTTGCGAATCTTGTTGGGAGGATGGCGGAGTAGAATCTATAGAGACCCTCCGTTTCAGTTGCTCGGAAGGACCACCATCATCCAATGCCTTACCAATTTCCTTCCGCTTTATTGGTTTTGCATTGTGAGGTCAAACCAACAAGAAAAAGGAATAAAATTCGCTCTTCAGAACTCATTCATGCATGATACTGACGAACACTACTCTGATGAAAGGCAAAGTCATGATACAAGGATGGAATATGTACGAAAAACTGGACGGCTTGACATATTGACACCTATGATGTGGTAACTAAGCACAAAGCACTTCAACAAACTTGAAGCACTGCAAGCTAGACACCATATGGAAGGTGCAATCAATATCACTTTGCCAACTTGAAACTGTCTCGTCATAGGTGGCGTTCATCAAACTAGAAGCACTACATGCTAGAAATCATATTCAAGACGCAAACCAATATCACACTGCCAACTTAAAGGTGTCCCATCATAAGTGACTGATGCAGGATACACAAGAAGAGTAGTTTCTTGTAAGAACATGGTGTGATAGACAAATATATTATGTACCAAAAAGAGGAAAGCGTGTCATATTCACACGTATCATGTGTAAGCTAAGCAGATGCAGTTTACACTAATTAGGAGCAATACAAGCAAGACATCATATGCAACATGCAACCAGATATCACACTGCCAAGTTAGAGCAAGCACCTTGGATGGTGGAGTAGGGGAGCGGAGACTTGGAACTTGTAATGCACTAGCAGTACAAGTAAAATCCGTGCAGATACTCCGTTTACGTTGCTACAGAGGACCACCAACATCGCTTCCTTACTCTTTTCCTTCCTCTTTTTTGATTTTGCCTTGTCACGTCAAACCCACAAGAAGAAGGAATAACATTTGCTCTTCAGAACTCATTGATGCATGATACTGACGAACACTACTTTCATGTAAGGCAGCCGCATGATAGGAGGATGGAATATGAATGAAAAACAGGACGACATGACATATTGAGATGTATGATGTATAAAGTGTAAACTAAGCACAAGGTGTTTGAACTAGTTAGAAGTAATGCAAGCTAGAAACCATATGAAAGATGAAACCAATATCACTCTGCCAAATTAAAAGGGTGGCCTAACAAATGTATTTGACCAAATTAGAAGCAATACATGGCAACAGACTAGAAATAATATGCAATATGCAACGAATAAAGGTGCATCGTCGTTAGTGATTTATGCAGGATATAGAAGAGAGGTAGTTTCATGTAAGAACATGGATAACACATAGATGTAGTGTGTACCAAAAATAGGAAGGCATGCCATATTTACATGTATAATGTGTAAACTAAGCAGATGCAATTTACCCTAATTAGAAGCATTACAAGCTAGACACCGTATGCAACATGCAACCACATATCACACAGCGAAGTTAGAGCAAGCACCTGCGATGGTGGTGTAGGGGAAGTGCGGTCTTCAAGTACAGAGCTACGTTCAATATCTTCATTTAGGCTTGCTATTTCTTGAGAATCATGTGGCGAGGATGAAACTGCACTCTATATAAGAGTAGCGCTTCTCATACTAACCCACGGGTGTGTCTGTCTCATCATAAGCGATAGATGCAGGATACACAAGAATAGTAGTTTAATGTAAGAACATGGTGTGATTGGCAGATGTAGTATGTACCAAAAATAGGAAGGCGTGTCATATTCACATGTATAATGTGTAAACTAAGGAGATGCATTTTAACAAATTAGGAGCAATACAAGCTAGGCACCATATGCAACATGCAACCAGATATCACACTGCCATTTTAGAGCAAGCACCTGGGGTTGTGGAGTAGGGGAGATGAGATTTGGAACTTGCACTACAGTAGGAGTAGCAGGAGAATCTGCAGAAATCATCTGTTTCGGTTGCTCCAGAGGACCACCATCATTCCGTGCCTTTGTCCTTTTAGGTTTTGCCTTGTCAAGTAAACACACAAGAAAAAGGAATGAAATTCGGACTTCCAAATTCGTTGATGCATGATACTGACGAACACAACTTTTATGTATGGCAACCACATGGTAGGAGGATGGAATATGTACGAAAAACGCTAAGCAGAAGGCATTTCAACAAATTGGAAGCAATGCAATCTAGACACCATATGAAAGATCCAACCAAAATCACTCTACCAAGTTAGATGGGTCTCATTATAAGTGGCACTTCAACAAATTAGAGACAATACATGTTTGAAATGATATGCAAGATGCAACCAATATTACACTGTCAACTTGAAGGTGTCTCGTCAGAAGTGATTCATGAGGGATACACAAGAAAAGTAGTTTGATGTAAGAACATGGTTAATAGAAAGACGTAATATGTACCAAAATTTAGGAAGGCATGTCATATTCATAGGTATAATTTGTTAACTAAGCAGATGCAATTTACCCTAATTACATGCATTACAAGGTAGACACCATATGCAACATGCAACCACATATCACACTGCCAAGTAAGAGCAAGCACCTGCGATGGTGGTGTGGCGGAATTGCGGTAATCAACTAGAGAGATACATTGACTATCTTCATTTAGCCTTGCTGTTTCTTGAGAATCATGTGGGGAGGATGACACTGCACTCTTTAAACGAGTAGCGCATCTCACAGTAACCCACTGGGGTGACTGTCTCATCATAAGTGATTGATGAGGGATACAAAAGAGCATTAGTTTGATGTACGAAGATGGTTAATAGACATATGTAGTATGTATCAAAAACAGGAAGGCATGTCATTATCAAAGGTATAATGTGTAAAGTAAGCAAATGCAATTTAACCAAATTGGAAGCAATACAAGCTAGACATCATATGCAACATGCGACCACATTTGACAGCGCGAAGTTAAAGCAAGCACCTGGGATGGTTGGGTGTGGCAATTGAGATCATCAACTGCAGGCTACGTTTACTGTCTCCATCTGCTGACACTGCACCCTTTAGAGTGTTGAAACGCTTAGTGCTTATCTTTGAATTACACTAGAGTGACTTTTGTCTTTTCTTTTTTGTATTCATCAACACTGTGTCAGAGTCTGAAATACCCATGCATAAAAAACAATAGTGTGATTATGGGTGAAGTGTGTGCACAAGTAGTACAGTTTAAAGGTACCAGTTAGCAGGTCGATGAGAAATAAATGACGGGAGACATATGATAGCTCTACAACATGCATGGCACACGAAATTACTAGATTCTAGGATTTTGAAATATGAGCACAAGGATGGCAGGGAAATGCAGATGCTCCTCCAGCACACCATAAGGTGTGGTGCTATGAAAATAACGGTCGACTGAAAACAAATAGGTCAGTCCATTTTTTCTGCACCGTCCGATGTACAAAGAACGGGCAGATCACCTTCATCTACCTCCAGCCAGTCAGTGTTGCGATCTTCCTCGAAATGCCAGCGACCACCAGCCCAGTCCCCTGCATCCGCCCTCCCCTTGACCTCACCGCACCGATGTGCTTGGCACTGCCCCCCGGCCATCCCTTCAAGCCCCGCTGACCTCCAGATCGGGCCCAAGCAGCTCTTGCACCCACACCCCTATGATAGACACCGATGCGCCGCTTCCCCGACGAACAGGCGGACTAGGTGCGTCGCGTGCCTAAGCGGGTGATGCTTCTTTTAATTGCGATTCAACTAACCCTGAATTGAAATCCAGGCGGGCTACTGACCTCTAGCCAATGTGAAATAGTAAATGGGAGGAAACCTTGTGCATTTAGTATCACGAAGAAGACACAGTAAGAAGCGCTCAACTAGTTTCTTTCATGGGATGAATACGATGTGAGCAGAGACGTAAGATTTGCACGAATAAGGGAAGAGGAGTACCTCTTTCTGCTGGCATTGTTGTGTCCTCCTTCAGTTTTTTCCAACGACCTTCTTGTGGTTCGCTGGAAACAAGAAGTTGTGGAGGACGGTGGAGCTTGGACGAACCCATGGCCAAGTTGTTGAGTGTGGTGTGGTGGCCATCTGTCGGCGACGGGAACCAGATCCGAGGCGGCAAACGACGACGTAGCGGGAACAGATTTGGTGCGGTGGACGGTTGCGACAGTGGAGCGGCAGCGGTGAGGCGTAGGAAGGCGTGGTCGAAGTGGTTCTGCTACGGCGCACGTCAGTGTCGGCGTCATGGAGGTAGATCTGCCTCGGCTTCAGCTGCTAAGTCCTTGAGGGCGTTGCGGTTGCGGTTGCGTTGGACGATGACGTCGGGGTTCCGGCTCTGGCGTGATGGAGGAGGGCGGCGGTGGATTGGAGGACGAAGGAGGCTGGTGGAGAGGGTGTTTTGGCGCCCACAGAGTATGAATGGGGAAACAGAGGGAGGGGGAACTAAGGGGGGACAATGTTTCGGTTTGGGACACACTTGTTTGAAATTTGGGGAAAGTTACAAACATTGCCCCGATCTAAAATTACGGACATATTGCGGGTTGGGGGTAGGACAGTAATCTCAGGTGTCCCAAATGGTGGGCGGGATAGATTTCGGCTGAGCGCATGGGTGTTTAGGCACCCATGGCGTATGAATGCTTCTCGGAGGCGGTTGAGACTGGCATCTTGGTGAAGTTATAAACCTACCCCGGTTTAGACCTTTGGACATCGGGCCGATAGGCTACACGGGCCAGAGTCAGGACAGTAATTTCCTACCACCAAACATTAGTCTCGCGCGGTTTCGGGTGACCAGAGGCTTATTTGGCGCTTCGTTCAATATTTGGGAGCAGAAGCATTAACGTTTTCGGTTCACTTGAATTAAACTTTCAGGATTTGTCAAACTTCACAAATCTTGACTCTTGAAAATCCTAAAACTATGATTATTTTGGAATGGAGGGGGTACATTTTAATATACATTGTACACGAGTATATATTAAAAAATATGCAACTTACCTCAGTTCATGCATGGTTCCAGATATAATTTCCTTGGTTGCAAAAAAAAATAGTTAGACATGCGTATGAATATATAGCATGTTCAAACGCACAACAAAGATTGATGCCCCCTTTTAGATCTGATTTAAAAATGCCATTATCTCAGATTCAAATAGATGAATGCACATCCTATGAATTCGAATCTTCGAAACCCCCTTTATGTTGAATTCAACATGTATTCTATTTCGTAGCTAGCAATTTGGAATGTATCCATGTAAGTGACTAATGTATAAAGTGCTTCACACTAACAACATGGAGTGCACTAATTAATATTTATATATGAATTGCAAAAGCAATGCATTGCCTGTATTTCAAACCGCTCTCACTCTATGGATCGATAATATGAAATAAACACATGCACATGCTAGAATTCAATAGAGTATGGGTGTCTGATAGACCGATTTTCGTTCATACGCAAATTGCAAAATTCATGATCTCATCCAAAAATAATAATGCCATTTATATTTTAATTTAATGCGTAGAACCGCCTTTTACACGTAGATGCACTATGCCTCGGCCCATTCTCAGACATGCGCTATATATCTCTCTATCTAACGCATAAGTGCACACACTTTATATACATCGGCATTTCTCTTTCACACATGCTCAAAATCTCTCCCGTGGTGTCGGGGTGTCTCACACACACACTCTCTCTATATCTCCCTCTCTCTTTCTGACTACTATGTACCACTCTTTTCACTAATCTCAGTTGGAAAACACTATTTCTCTCACATGCATATATACACACGCATGGTCTCTACTAGCCCTCTATACGCACCTATATGTGCCTACGTGTCTCCCGCACGCACATTATCTTTAGGCCTCTCTCGCACACATCCCCCCCCAGACACACCTCTCTCTTAGTAGTTGGCAGATATGATTCCATCAGATCATTTGGTAGGATATCCCTGACTGTTAGGCTGGATGGTAACACGAGGCAAAGTTTTACCCAAGTCCGGACCCTTGTAGTTGAGGAAAAAGCCTACTCCTGGTACTGTATATTAGTGATAGGGGTGTGTAGAAAGTACACGTGAATACCAGGCATTGTGCGTGTGTGTGTACTATCAACGAACTAGCCCCCAGGCTTCTATAACATACTCGGTGCCTAGGGTTACAAATCATATATCGTCGGCTTATCATCAGTGGGGATAGAGTCCTCCACGACTCTGGTAGCTTCGTCTTGTACACCGAGTCCTCCACATGGGTATTCATATAATGCGTCTTGGTCCAACCTATGTGGCGCAGGATGGAACCGACCCATGAGTCCTCATGTTGACCCACCACAACTAGAAATGATGTGCCCACCCCAACTAGAAATGATGTGCCCACCACACCACACACAAAATCGGCCACTAACAAAATAAGCATATACAATAGTACAATGTTATACATGAAACTTAATTGCATGGTGCATCCAAAAATATTTGTTCTACATTGTGAATGTTTATATTTTCTCCTAAAATATTAGTCACGGGAAAGAGAAACGAAGGGCATATCTCTCCTTGTCTCCATCGGACACCCCCTCTTTCTACACCACTTTCACGTACGCACACAAACTATCTCTCGGCCCTCTAAAAGTATGCATGCCCCTGACACATTCATGTGTGACAGTCATTGTATTTCAAGCGAAAGCACTATACGGTCACTGGACTTCAGAATATGCTCATTACGCTCACCGTATACATTCTCGTGGTGATCATACGGTATCTAGCTCACGATACGTCTCCGTATTTTTTTGATGACACTGATGGACATTGTATTTGATGCGTGCTCCATATTTTGTTGACGACACTTACGGTCATTGTATTTGAAGCGAAAGCATGATATGTTCACTAGACTTTAGAATAAGCTCATCGCGGTCACCACATACATTTTGTGGTGCGAACCAACCTATGGTTGGATGGTTAGGAGGACAGTGGTTTCCCGAGTCCACCAGGGTTAAAGTCCTGGTGCTCGCATTTATCCTGGGTTAATTTCAGTATTTTCCGGCGATGTGCGTTCGATGGGAGGAGACATTCCACTCAACTACGAGGCACCTATGGTGACTTCGTAAAATCTCAAGATCATATGCTAGCTCACTCTCTCGAAGGTGCTCATAGGGGTAGGGTCTGCGTGTGTGCGCTTATAGCGGTGAGTGCTTGCGCGTATATATGAGCGCTTGCGTCTGTACCCTGTTAAAAAATACATGCCGTAATTATACGGTCACTAGCTCACCCATACAACTCCGTACTTTCTTGATGACACAATCAATTGACCAGTCAAACGTTCCACGTGGCGCAACTAGTGCTGCACCATCGGGGCGCCTAACAGTGGGGCCCACCTGTCAGCGCGTATATGAAAGAAAGAAATGGTAGTTTGAGTCTGTACTGTGTTAATAAAATACATTTTAGGGTGATCATACGGTCATTGGCTCACCATACAACTTTGTAATTTGTTGATGACACGATCAATTGACCAGTCAAACGGTCCACATCCAGCAGCGCACATTACCATAGGGCCCACCCGTCAGCGCGTATATGAAAGACAGAAATGGTAATAAATTAGTGGTCGGTGGGGATTTGAAGTTGTGAGACCTCTGGTTAGCCGTCATCGGCGGTGGGGGCGCGGTGATTGAGCGGTGGCGTGGGGATCGCTGGAGAAAAAGCTCGGCGGGGGGGGGGGGGGGGGCTAGAGGGATGGCCGAGGCGACAGCGGACCGGCGGTGGGGAGTGGTTTCGGGGCGGGCAGGGCGGCGTGGCCGCGCAGGCCGACCGCGGGTGGCGGGGGCCGGCGGTTCGGCCGTGGTGGCTGGTGGCTCAGGGGGGTGGACGTTGAAGATATACTAAAGGCCCTTCATTTCATATCCAATGGCTGGAAAATTGACTGACTAGAGATGAAAAAGTCAGTCGAATGACATGTCGCCTCACCCCCACGTACACATGCACGCACGCAACACTCGCACGAACACACGCACGCATGCAGGCATGCAACCTGACACGTACACATGCACTCACGAAGACACGCACGTACGCACACATGCATGCAACACTGAAACGTACATATGCACGCACGCAACACTCGCGCGCCTGCATGCACACATCACACGACGCAAAACACACGCCCAAACAATACGTGCATGCACCCTTTCTTACGGGTATTAATCAATCTTATTTGTGATAAGCAGAACATTGATGTTTGCAGCGGTCTTTATGAATCACAACATATCAAACGGGCTATCAACGTATATATGAAAATTTTAAAATTCTCTTACATTATATAGTAGGCTTATCTACATGAAATAGATGACGTCACACTCAATGAAGAATCAACTGTTTATGAAATGCCCGCTTCTGACCGCCCTAGTCCATCAAAAGTTCCTCTGCCATGCGCTACCTGCGTTGGGTCACTGACATGCAGGCCATGTACACAAAGAGCCCACACGTCAGTGAAAGAACGGCGCAGTGTCGTACGTCAGAGTCGAGGGCGCCACTCACTGCATGCCCGGCTGACCACGCCTCCTTGCCGCATTCAAACGCCTCCATGAAACCCGTGTGGAAGCCGGGAAACCCACTTTGGACACACGTCCGTTCATGACCAGGCCGGCATTAAACGCAATGCCGGCCGAGCTCCTCCCATCTGCCGTCTATTTAATCTCATATTTAAATGAGGCTAGACACCGGCCAAGAATCGCACACCTCTGCCGCTCCCCTATCTCCTCCTTCAACATTTTGTCCACTCTTACGATGGCTTACGAAGAGTAGTTATCCCGCATCCAAGCCGGCTGGGTGGCCCGCCGGATACGAGCTATGCAGCTCGCAGATCCACCTCCCTCCCCTCGCCCGATGGAGCCAGTTACCGCCCCAAGCTGGCGCGCGGTTTAGCAACTCACCGCTCCGGGCCAGCTCGACGAGGAGCGGCGCACGGGCGACGTCGCTGCCGTCCATGCTGCCACCTCGTACCGCGCCTCCCGTGTCTGCGACCGCGTCTCCCGTTGAGGGAGTCCTGGATTATGGGGTCCTCGGGAGTCCGGGCCGTGTGACCTGGGCCGGACTGATGGGCCATGAATATACAAGATGAAAGGCCTTCCCGCGTGTCCGGATAAGACTCTCGTTTGCGTGGATGGCAAGCTTGGTGTTCGGATATGTATTTTCCTTTCTCTATAAACCGACTCTGTACAACCCTAGCCCCTTCCGATGTCTGTATAAACCGGAGGGTTTAGTCCGTCAAGATCATCATAATCATATAAGCTAGACTTCTAGGGTTTAGCCATTACGATCTCGAGGTAGATCAACTCTTGTAACCCCTATACTCATCAAAGTCAATCAAGCAGGAAGTAGGGTATTACCTCCATCAAGAGGGCCCGAACCTGGGTAAACAGCGTGTCCCCTGCCTCCTGTTACCTTCGATCCTCAGACACACAGTTCGGGACCCCCTACCCGAGATCTGCCGGTTTTGACACCAACATTGGTGCTTTCATTGAGGGTTCCACTGTGTCGTCGACAGAGGCTTGATGGCTCCATCGATCATCTACAACAAAGCTGCCTTGAGGGAGATTTTTCTCCCCGCCTAAATCTTCGTAGTCGGCGGTTTTGCTCTGCGCGCCAACTCGATTGGCCACCTTGAGAAGATCAACAACTACACCCCTAGTCGTCAGATCAGTTTCGGAAATCTGAAATATGTCGCTGATATCCGAGGAGACTTGATCTTCGAAGGATTCACGACGCCGACCCCCACTCTGGCCTTGGATCCGGAGCAAACCGCTATGTCCGTAGATGGGAGCTTAGAACCCACCGGACTCTCTACAGTTAGAGAGCTTGCTACCGTAGATCCAGAGGGACTGTGTCAACGGCAAGCCCGGGGTCCAGCCGGACTCCCCGTGACACTTAAAGGCCAGACTCATCCCCGGATTCCAATCCCGGACTCTCAAGGTCTGCGGCAAGCGGTCATGATCAGGAGGCTTTCGTCTCACTTAGCACCGAAGACTCTTGTCTCCTCGTCCACTCCTCGCCTTTAAGCGAGGCTCTGGACCTAATGCGATCCCTAGTCATTACAGAGGAATCACTGCCGAACTATGCCCAACCCAGACTAGGGGCTGAGAGCGGGGAATTTTGCATCCCACCCACCACCCACTTCATAGCCACTGTCGAGGACTTAACTGACATGCTTGACTACGCCTTCGAAGACATCGACGGTATGGACGACGATGCCGGAGATGAGCAAGGCCAAAACCCGCCGTTCACCAGATGCTGGACGACCACTTCCACATATGATGTGTACATGGTGGACACACCCAAAGATGACAACGGCGATGGTGGGAATGATCCAGTCGAAGACAAGCCCGTCGAGGCACCACCTAAGCGTCGACATCAACGGCGCCGCTCGAAATAGCGCCATGAAAAAGACAGCAATACCGGCACCGGAGAGAATAACACTTCGGAGAACGTCGAAGCCCAAGAAGCCCCCGTCGAACCAACATCCGAACAAGATGATTGGGAGCAAGGGCAAGTTAATCCCGATGAACCGATTGTGAACGAGGACTCGGAAGATAGTAATTATCTACCCATATCCGAGGATGATGTGAGCCTCGGCGACGCAGATTTCATTGTGCCAGAGGAACCCCTCAAGCAAGAGCGCTTTAAGCGCCAGCTGATCGCAATGGCGAGAAGCCTAAAAAAGAAGCAGGAACAACTTCAAGCCGAACAGGATACGCTCAACGACAGATGGACTAAGGTCCTCGCAGCCGAAGAATACGGCCTCAAACACCCAACAAAGAGCTACCCGAAGTGCAAGCTACTACCACAATTCGACGATGAGGCCTTAGAGCCAATACTGCCAAAGCACAAAGCTGCTGACGAACCCAACCGACCACCACACGGACGGGACAGAGTGGCCACTGAGGCCGAACACCAACCCGCGCCACCTCGCCATAGAGGCAGAGAGACAGCGGCTCCAGGATACACCTATCACATGCGACAGGACCTGGACAATAGAGCCGGCCAGACCAGATCAATTTATGGATCACGGGGGGCGTGCCCCAGCGCGAGAAGACGGTCATCAGGCCTGGCGCGACAAGCACAACCTCACCCAGGACGAAAACCGTATACGGACTTCATCCAAACTGCGTCGTGACGTCGCCCGATACAGAGGCGCTGCACACCCCCTATGCTTCATCGGTGAGTTAATGGAACATCAGTTCCTAGAAGGGTTTAAACCAGTGAACATCGAATCATACGATGGTACAATAGATCCCGCAGTCTGGATTGAAGATTTTCTTCTCCACATTCACATGGCTCGCGGTGATGATCTACACGCCATCAAATACCTCCCCCTAAAACTTAAGGAACCAGCACGTCACTGGTTAAACAGCCTCCCAGAAAACTCCATTGGCAGCTGGGAAGATTTGGAAGACGCCTTCAGAGACAACTTCCAAGGTACTTATGTCCGGCCACCGGACGCCGATGACCGCAGCCACATAGTCCAAGAGCCCGGAGAGTCAGCCCGGAAGCTCTGGACACAGCATCCGGGACGAGTGGCTCGCCCGACACCTCGGCCAAGAAAAGCCGAAGTCCATGGCAGCCCTTACCGCACTAATGACCCGCTTTTGCGCGGGCGAAGATAGCTGGCTGGCCCAAAGTAGCAACAGTACCAGCGAACCCGGCACTTCAGACGCTAGAAACGGCAACGGCAGGCCCCAACGCAATAAACACAAGTGTCGAAACAACAATGCAGATACCGAGGATACGACGGTCAACGCCGGATTCAGCGGCTCCAAATCCGGTCAGCGGAAGAAGCCATTTAAAGGAAACAAAGACGGTACATCTAGCTTGGACCGAATACTCGATCGACCTTGCCAGATTCACGGCACCCCTGACAAGCCTGCCAACCATACCAACATAAGTTGTTGGGTCTTTAAACAGGCCGGTAAGTTAAATGCCGAACATAACGGGAAAGACTCGCCCAGCAAGGACGACGATGAAGAGCCTCGCCCGCCGAACACAGGGGGACAGAAAAAATCACCCCCCCCCCCGAGGTGAAAACGGTGAATATGATATACGCTACACATATCCCGAAGAAGGAGCACAAACGTGCGCTCAGGGACGTCTACACCGTCGAGCCGGTCGCCCCAAAATTCAACCCATGGTCGGCTTGTCCGATCACCTTCGATCGGAAAGATCACCCGACCAGCATCCGTCATGGAGGTTCATCTGCACTAGTCCTCGATCCCATTATCGACGGATTCCATCTCACGCGAGTCCTTATGGATGGCGGCAGTAGTCTTAACCTGCTTTACCAAGACACTGCCCGCAAAATGGGTATTGATCTGTCAAGAATCAAGCCCACTAAAACCACCTTTAAAGGAGTAATACCTGGTGTAGAGGCCCGCTACACGGGCTCAATCACATTGGAAGTAGTCTTCGGTTTGCTGGACAACTTCAGAAGTGAAGATTTAATCTTCGACATTGTCCCCTTCTGCAGTGGTTATCATGCGCTACTTGGAAGAACCGCCTTCGCCCGCTTTAACGTGGTCCCGCATTATGCTTACTTAAAGCTCAAAAATGCCCGGACCTCACGGCGTTATAACAGTCAATAGAAACACAGAGCGCTCCCTCCGTACTGAGGAGCACACTGCGGCCCTCGCCGCTGAAGCACAGGGTGGCCTTACCAAGCCGAACACTACATTGGTAGCAAGCCCCCGGACGATGTCAAGCGAGTCCGGTCTACCCTGCAGAACAAGAGCTCGGCTCGTCCAGAGCTAGATTAGCAATTCGGCCTTCGCCAAAATCCCAACCTGATAGCGGCATATGTACCGCGCATACACAACTACGCATTAAGAATACCATGGGCAAGGACGGAGGCACACTGAAAACAAAGTCCAAAATACGGCTCGACCCTATCTGGACCCTCATATTCTTTCTTTCTTCTTCTTATTATTTTTTCAGGTTCTTTACAACCAACATCCCCTTTCGATGGTACCAAGGGTCCCTTTTTCCAGGCCCCTTATGAATACCTGATTGTGGATCCTCTCAAAGGATCATATGCCAAGGCGAAAAGCAGCGCAGACGTGCGGTAGAGTCTTGATAACCCACAAGTATAGGAGATTGCAACAGTTTTCGAGGGTAGAGTAGTCAACCCAAATTTATAGATTCGACACAAGGGGAGCCAAAGAATATTTGAAGGTATTAGCAGCTGAGTTATCAATTCAACCACACCTGGAGATTAATAATCTACAGCAAAGTGATCAGTAGCAAAGTAGTTTGATAGTTTTGATAGTAGTGACAGCAACAACGGTAACAGTAACAGTGATAGCAGTAATTTGTAGCAAGTGTAACAGTGATGATAGCAATAGTAACGCAACAAGATCAATAAGGATAAATTCGTAGCCATTGGATCGGTGACTTGTTGGATGATATTCATCAGTGACAGTTATAACCTAGGGTGATACGACACTAGCTCCAGTTCATCGATATAATGTAGGCATGTATTTCGTAGATAGTCATACGTGCTTTATTAAAAGAACTGGCATGACATCTTTTGTCCTACCCTCCCGTGGTAGCGGGGTCCATATCGGAAACTAATGGATATTAAGGCCTCCTTTTAATAGAAAACCAAAACAAAGCATTAACACATAGTGAATACATGAACTCCTCAAACTACGGTCATCACCGGGAGTGGCCCCGGTTGTTGTCACTTCGGGGTTGCCGGATCATAACACGTAGTAGGTGACTATAACTTGCAAGATCGGATCTAAAACATGGATATAATGATGAATTCATAAACGGTTTATATCTGAGTTCATGGCACCCGGGCCCAAAGTGACAAGCATTAAGCATAGCAAAGTCATAGCAACATCAATCTAAGAACATAGTGGATACTAGGGATCAAGCCCTAACAAAACTAACTCGATTACATGATGAATCTCATCCAACTCCTCACCGACCAGCGAGCCTACGAAGGAATTACTCACTACCGGTGGGGAGCATCATGGAATTGGCGATGGAAATGGGTTGGTGATGACGAAGAACGAAGATCCCCCTCACCGGAGCCCCAAACGGACTCCAGATCTACCCTCCCGAGGAAGGACAGGGCTTGGCGGCGGCTCCGTCTCGTGGATCGCGATAATTCTTTTTCCCTGATTTGTTTCTGGAATAATGTGAATTTATAGTATCAGGGGGGTCGTCAGCGCGGCCACCAGGTGAGTACAACCCACCTGGGCACGCCAGGAGAGGGGGCGCGCCCTGGTGGGTTGCGCCCAACCAGGGGGCCCTCTCTGGTGGGTCTTGGCTCCAGAAATTCTTATTATTGACATAAAAAATCCTCGCAAAGTTTCGTTCCATTCCGAGAACTTTTATTTCTGCACATAAACAACACCAGGGTTGTTCTACTGAAAACAGCGTCAGTCCGGGGTTAGTTTTATTCAAATCATGCAAATTAGAGTCCAAAACAAGAGGAAAAGCGTGAGAAAAAGTAGATAAGTTGGAGACGTATCAACTCCCCCAAGCTTAAACATTTGCTTGTCCTCAAGCAATTTAGTTAATAAACTGAAAGTGAGAAAGAAAAACATTTACGAACTCTTTTGCTCTTATTTGCATAAATAAGCTTAAACAGCACCCAGGTTTTCAGCCAGCATTATAACTAACCATGTCAAAAATAACTCTTAAAGATTATAATGACTCATATCAATGACATAATTAGCTAGCGAGCAATAATAAGATATCTCAAACAACCATGATATAATATGACAATAGTAGTATCTTGCTAGCCCTTTCTGAGACCGCAAAACATAAATTCAAAGCACCTCTAAACTTCAAGCAGCGACTAAGCATTGTAATTCATGGTAGAAAAGATCCAGTCATGATGCACCCAACATTAGCTATACACAATGCATAAATCATGACAGCTATGCTCTACTTAGTTTCTAGCGTTTTTTTAGAAGGTGATGGCACAACATAAAATTAAATAGATAGTCCCTTCGCAGAGGGAAGCAGTGATTTGCAGAGGTGCCAGACACTACTGCAGGATGCTGCTAACGCGACACTACGATCAGAGACCCTTTGACGAAACTGTGTGCGATGCATTAATCACAAAAGGGGATGTACAAAAACCATCAAAAAAGGTGCAAAACGTTTGCGATGGCGGAGCCATCAAACACGGTTTAGATTTTTGTTCCGTGTGCGATTCAGGCCACACGGTTAACCCGTTTGAACTGTTTGCGATGAGGTAGAACAACAGAAACGTGAAACCATATCAATGTGTGTGTGATATACGGCATACAATTTGCTCCGATGAACCTTTTGCTATTAGGGAGTGCAACATAAACGGTTAGACAGATCAAGGTGTGTGTGATATAGGGCATACGGTTCACCTAGACAAACTGTTTTCGATTAGCGAACGCAACAGAAATGGTTCAACTTGACAAGATGTGTGATACGTGGCAAACAGCCGACTCGGATGAACTGTTTGCGATGAGAAATTACAACACAGGCGGTTAATACAGTCAGTTCATGTGCGATTCTGTGTGTACAAAAAACTTTGAAAAATGCAAACTAGTTGCTTGCGGTGGCTAGGAGTATTGCACACGATGCGTCTGCGAGTACTCATGTGCGATGATTAGTAAGTTACACATATGTTTCCTTATGTTAACACTTGTGTGATAAATAACACGTGGCACTGGATACGGTATTCGGGTTGTGTATGTGCTCCACTTAGTCTTCCCGTGCTCTAGCGAATGCTTCCCGCGCTCCAGTGAATGCTTCCCGCGCTCCACATGGGTGAATTGTAAAATCCACGCCTATTCCCTCACCGGTTTCCCACCACCAGCCAACGGCTTGCTGCATATAACCCAGGTGGCAACGCACCGCCGCGACACTCTGCGAAGATCTAGTCCTCACCCGTCTACTATTAGTTATTCCAAGCATGCCAGGCAACGACCAAAGCTACGACGTCGACGCCTACCTGCGTTACATCTTCGGTGAGGAGAATGAGCCGGAGCAGGTCGGGGAGCAAGAGCTTCATCAGCTGGTGCAGGCACCATGGCCCATTGTCAGCGATATCGACGTCACAATCCTTGGGAGCACAATCGACATATTGCAGAGGAGGTGTGATGAGCAGTTTGCCATCCACCGTGCAAAAGATCTAGAGCTGCTCGGCGGCATGATCGACGACCCACCCGAAGAGCCGCCGTCACCAGTGCTCATCGAAAGCCTGATGCCCCGCAAGGAAAGGGCAGAGGACCTCTGCGATTCGGTCAAGACAAAGGCAGCCTACGGCTTCATCATTGCCTGCGGCAGCCGTGTCAACCTCGATCCCGATGATGTGGTGGCCAGGCTAGAGCGCATCCTTGGCGGAGTTGACATCCCCGACGAAGTAGAACATCACCAACGTGATATCTTGAGGATGCAGGTGATCGACGGAATTTGCTACAAGGCCAGAGACATGGAAATGGACCGGTTCCGCGGAGTTGTCATGCGCGCGATTGCATGCTGTCAAGCTCTTCTGGAAGAGGCCCAGCGGCCCCAAGAGCCTCCCAGCGCCAGCAGCTCCATAGGCGGAGGCGGATCGGGACACATGGAGTGAACGGCCGCAAGGGTGCTATGCTGATCATGGAGTCCGAGAAGACCATCATCGGAAGGCCGCCAGCTCAGCCTTTTACCTTATATTTTATTATAATTGTATGCATATGTAGGTCATGAGTGTTGTGGGCCTTGCCGCATTTGGCATTTTAAATTATCCTGAATATGTAAGACAATTATTAAGAATTTTTAACAATTGCCATTGTAAATTTGCCTCAACGGTGAGCAGAGCGCACGCAGGGACGCCAGAGCGGAGCGCGCCCCGGCCGCCTCAACGGCGAACCACCATGTGGTCAACCTTCTACCATCAATAAATTTTTATCTTGTTTCTCGTCACATTGCTGATTACAATGCAATAAGTAATTGCAAATCTGTTCACAACTACCAAACTAATGTGTGTTTACACTTTGCATCGGGCTATAAAAACCACCCACTCGAAAATTACTTCACAGTTCCTCTCCTCGTCACCCACAAAACTGGTTTTTTCTGTCAAGTCGTTCCGCCATGACCGGTAGGAGGAGTTTAGGGTGGACACATAACCAGGCAGCAAAGACCAAGGCCGCGGAAGCACTAGAGAGGTCCCGCCGCGAAGACGCAGCCGCAGCAGAGATGTCCCGGCGCGCCGCGGAGCCCTCGAACGAGCTCTCACGGGCACGCGAGGGCTCTCACAAGCGCATTTGCGGCATCGGCCATCGCGACGAGCCGGCGTTCCTAAAGTCCTTCACCGGCGACGACGACATTCTTGCTGGCGTCACTACGCAGCAGGAGGTGGTCGACGGCTTGATGAAGCTGCTCAAGATCAGTGATGCCTCGGTTGAGAAGGCGACCGACCTCGTCGAGCAACTCATGGGTGACAGTGCGAAGCTCCTCAAGTTGGTCACTGAGAAGGAGGAGGAGGCCGCCGACTGGAAGATGCTGCATGAGCAGAGCAGTGCCTCAGAGATGACGCTGAAAGCGGTCGTCGAGGAACTGATGGGTTGCTTGACGAAGCTCCGGATCGAGCGCGAGCAGGAGGTGGAGGAATCTGTGGCTGCTTTCAAGCAAAGTCGTGAGGAATTGAAGAAGGAGCTGGAGGATTTCGCCGCCCGGCGATCCGTCGACGAGTATAGACAGTAGCGACCCAGATCGTTGTCTGCAATTTCTTTCTTCTCTTGCCCCGGTGTCTTCCGGGCTTTGGCGCATGTGGCATTTTAAATTATCCAGAATATGTAAGACAATTATTATCTGCGCCATTGTAAATTTGTCGTCGTATTATCTGTTGCCATTTTATTTGTGGTCGTATTATCCGATGCCCTATGTGGCAATTTAAATTAGGGTGGAATACGAGTTGAAAACATGAACAAAGCAAATGCTGCCATGGGATCACAAGCAAACACCCTCCATCCAGGTGCTTTAATTAACCCACTAATGCAGAAGTTGTGAGCGAGGCGGGCGGGGGCTAGTGCACGGAGGTCAAAGAGCTCGCTTCCTGGTGAGCATGGGTGGCCTTGCTGCTCGCACGTGTCCCGTCAAGCCTACGAGGTGGACAGGATGCACGCGTCCCGTCGAGCCTGCGCGGCGGACTGCTCGCACGCGTCCCGTTGAGCCTGCACGGCGGACTTCTCGCGCTCGTCCCGTCTAATCAAACAGCTGCACGCACGCCACACGGTAAATATAATACAACCGTTTGCGATATTAACGTGTTAGCTTTTTGTTTCAAAAAGGACTTCGTTGGCTACTAATGTGTGCGCCTCTTCTCAAACTGGACGATTTTTTTACGACGGCATATATGTGCCATGTCATGAAACCATGCCAAGTTTCATGCTTTTTGGGTGACTTTTTGATTTACTGGGATTTAAAAACCGAGATTCCCATTGTTTCAGGACGACGACAAGTTTGTAATTCATTCTAATTCCTTAAAGGAGACCTAAACATGCACCCAATGACACATGTACGATTTCCCACCCATTTTGCTTCACTGGAGCATGTGGTTGTAGTTCAAATTTGAATTATGGACTACATTAAGTGCATAGAAAACTTAGTAATTAGTAATATATATACAATGGCCAAACAAACCCTAAACAGTTTCAAATTTCAGCCCGACACTCCTGTTATTCTATGTTGCCTGTAGAAAACAAAGTTCATGGCGAGAAGAGGCAGCGATTATCGTTTCACCCACAAGAGGGGCATATTTCCCTACTGGAACCACGAGGGTTGCGACGGGCTCCGGTTTGTAAAAGGCTTGTAATATAGCTTCGCCCAAATTGGACAATTATATGTACCATGTAGTGACACCATGCCAAGTTTCATGATTTCCTGGTGAGTTTCGGATTTACAGACATTTAAAAACCGAGATTCGCAATGTTTGTGGCCAAGACAGGACGGCGAGGCGGTTGAATTCGTTCCCATTCGTTCCATGGGACTTAAACATGCACCCCAAGGAAACATGTACGTTTTATAGCAATTTTGGTGCACTGGAGCATGTATTGGTAGTTCATATTTGAATGATGGACATTAAATGCCTAGAAAACTCAATTAATGAATAAAAAAGGTTAAACGAACCCTGAATAATTTTAAAGTTCAGCGCGAATCACCAATTGTTCCGTGTCGCGTGTAGAATAAAATATGAGGCTAGAAGAGGGAGTGATTATCGTTTGGCCCACAAGGGGACACGTTTCCCTATCGAAACCACGAGGGTTCTTGCGACATGCTCCGGTTTGTAAGAGGTTTGTAATAAAGCTTGGCCCAAATTGGCAATGTTTTTACCACGACATATATGTGCCATGACATGACACCATGCCACCTTTGATGACTTTCTGGTGAGTTTAGGATTTATGGGGACTTAAAAACCGAGATTCGAAATGTTTGAGGACAAGCCAGGACACCGATACGGTTGTAATTCGTTCCCATTCCTGGCATGAGACCGAAACATGCACCCAAGGCCACATGTATAATTTTTCTAGCCATTTTGGTGAACTGGAGCATGTATTGGTAGTCCAGATTTGAATTATGGACATTAAATGCCAAGGAAACTCAATTAGTGTATAAAAAGGCCAAACGAACCCTGAATAAGTTTAAATTTCAGCACGGATATCCTGTCGTTCCATGTTTCCCGTGGAAGAAAATACAAGGCGAAAAGAGGCAGTGATTATGTTTCGCCCACAAGGGGAACACGTTTCCCTATCAGAACCATGAGGCTTCTTACAGACAAGCTCCAGTTTTTGTAACAGGTTTGTAATGAAGCTTGGCCCAAATTGGACAATGTTTTTACCACGACATATATGTGCCATGACGTGACACTATGCTACCTTTGATGACTTTATGGTGAGTTTAGGATTTCTGGGGACTTAAAAACCGAGATTTGAAATGTTTGAGGACGAGCCATGACACCGGTACGGTTGTAATTTGTTCCCATTCCTGGCATGGGATCTAAACATGCACCCAAGGACACATGTATAATTTTTCTAGACATTTTGGTGAACTGGAGCATGTATTGGTAGTTCAGATTTGAATTATGGACATTAAATGCCTAGGAAACTCAATTATTGTATAAAAAGGCCAAATGAACCCTGAATAAGTTTAAATTTCAACATGGATGTCATGTCGTTCCATGTTGCCCGTCGAAGAAAATACAAGGCGAAAGGAGGCAGTGATTATGTTTCGCCCACAAGGGGGACACATTTCCCTATCGGAACCACGAGGCTTCTTTGAGAGAAGCTCCGGTTTGTAAGAGGCTTGTAACAAAACTCGCGCCACAATAGACGGAAAAAAATTCCTCGACATATAAGTGCGATGTCGTGACACCATGGCAGGTTTCACGATTTTCAGCTTAGTTTTGGATTTACGGGGATTTAAAAACCAAGATTCTTCTGACGAAATGTTTTCAAATAGCACACGGTTCACTCACGAAAGCCGATATTCAATGAAAACTTCGTGCAAACCATATTTTAAAGTTTCAAAAAAATCTGAAAAAATGAGGGATGTTAAGAAGGTGATGTTTTATTGCGACACAAAATTTCAAGTTGAAAAACATTACGAGATGTGAGCTATGAAAAAGACAAATTCATCCCTGAATAGTGACATTACTATTTGGCACTATTCAACACTGATTTTGTCTTTTTCATAGCTCACATCTCGTAATGTGTTTCAACTTGAAATTTTGTGTGGCAATAAAACATCATCCTCTTAACATCCCGCATTTTTTTGAAACTTCAAAACATCCTTTTCTCGTAGATTTCACCGGTTTCCACCGAATGTTGGTTTCCATTTGATATCCCCCCACCCCGCCGCGCGCACGATCTGAGTCATGCATTCTGAATGGCCAGAACCCAAAGCCCACGGATCATACGTGTGCACCGTTGGATGCTCCCAGATCGAACGGCAACCCTGATCCCTTTCGACAGCACATGCAGTACATGGGTAAGCACTGTGCGCATGCGTCGTGTAGCTCATGCTTCCTTCTCTACTAGGTTTTCATTCAAAACAGGCTACCGTTTCTTGCCACTCCTCTCATCGGTTTCCAGCCTCGTCTCCCAGATATGCATGATGTAGATGTTCGTTTAATTCTTATAGTTCATCTCATCCAAAATCAACTAGTTTTATAAAAAAATTATTTTAAGATTCGTGGAATTGTGCATTGTAAAGGTAAAAACAAAAAGTGACAATTCATTTAGAAAAAAAGGTTTGGGCAATTAAGATATGAAAGATTCTAGAGAACAAAGGAGAAGTGCTTGTGTTTTGAGGTTTGTGCGTTATGCTTAAGTTCAACCATGGAGTCTTCTAGATTGTACATGTGGCAGAATCTGGTGGAATGTAGATGATATCCAACGGCCAGTAGTGCTCGGATTTGCCATCTCTGTACCATCGGATTGGCTTCATCCAACGAGCAACTTTCAAAGTTATTCGCACACTATATAGGTGTATAGATGTATATATATATATATGTGTGTGTGTGTGTGTGTGTGTGTCCCATGCTAGAGAAAATAAAGTTTGAGCGCATGCGTGGGACGACCCCCCTGCCCCCCTCCCCCCCCCCCCCCGCCGCTGCCTCGAAGTTGGGAAACTGACATCATAGGTATTGAACCAGGCTTGCAGTCGGGTACGGTGTTTGGTTTGTAATGTAGTTGGCGTGGCCCATCGAAGTTGTGCATTTGGGATTTAAACACACCATACACCATCGTACCCATACATATTTTCGGGCCGCATGCAGTGTATACGGGGTATTCTGATCGACCACGTCTCCCTTGTGTCGTTTTTTGTGATGACACGGATATTTGTGGGCTCCCCGAGTTTATATATATCATCCCTTTGACCGATAATGAGGGGTATGTGTGTTGGCCATGAATGGATTCCTCCTAGTTCATGTTAGGGCTGGACACCGTCAAATGTCGGTCAACCAAAGCTCGAGCTCATGCGTTGTCAGGATTCCCTCCCAGATGCTCGGATTGCTGGGTTTGACCTACATCAAACCCTGCATCCGTATCTCGTCCTTAACTACCTTGCCTTCATGGTTGTGGTCTGTATCGAGAGGTAGGCACCACATCTAAATTGTACATTATTCTATATTGAAAACACACACACCACCCCTTCACAATGTACATCATTTTGGGCCGCATGCAAGAGGTGCTGGTTTTGTCGTCCCTCTCGTGCGATTTTTATGATCATTCAATCTATTGGCCCAAGTTGTTTATCGACAACAACAACTGTCGTTTGACCAAACGAAAGATTGATTGGTCCATCTTATGGTAGGTCATCGCGACATGCAAGTATGACCAAAGTATCGATCATTACGTGCATCCGCCCCGCTGACACAAAGTGGGAGGTGGTGGGCCAAGCATCCTAGCTAGATACGGCATTATGTCATTATATATATCCTAGCTAGGTGGTTGTTAGGGTTCTTTCGGGTTTGCGAGGCAGGTGCCACCAAAGTTATGCATTGTGCATTTAAAGTTTTATACATCCCCAATACCCGTACATATATTTGGCCACTTCCAGGTGGTTCTTGACTTCTGGCCCCTCTCATCGATCTTCAACGACGCACCCAACCGTGGGCCCCCGGGGTCAAAGTTTGCATTGGAATTTTGAACATCACAGACCACCCTTTTCACTCATATATATTTGGGCCACATGCTGGTCCTGCTATCTTTTGACCCTCTCTAACGTTATTTTTTGCTGCGAAGACTCTGATGACCCTCAATGGACACGGGGTATAATATCTTAACCGTGTGTGATACAACTGCGATGTGAATCACCATGACCGTGCAAGCGTGAGCAAATTAAGGTGGAGGTACTGGCTCAACCGTGTGTGATCCAAGTGCGCTGAAATCACCACGACCACACAAGCGCGAGCAAAGGGTGGAGGTACTCCCTCAACCGTGTGCGATGCAAGTGCGCTGAAATGACCACGACCGCGCAAGCGCGAGCAAATTAAGGTGGAGGTACTAGCTCAACCGTGTGCGATGCAAGTGCGCTGAAATCACCACGACCGCGCAAGTGCGCTGAAATCACAACGACCGCGCAAGCGCGAGCAATGGGTGGAGGTACTGGCTTAACCGTGTGCGATGCAAGTGCCCCGTAAAACCACCACCTATACAAGCTAAAGGTGGGTAAGTTTATCTGGAAATTAGGACAAACCGTGTGCGATAGACCAGCTAGCTAGAAATATAAAAAACAAACTACCCACCTTGAGCGTTGCAAAAATTGGCGGATCGGCGCCACTTTTCTTTATTATCATACACGAATATTGTTATTGGACCGTGCCCGATCTTGGGCACTCCCGCCCCGCATAAATTCCTTTACCCAAATTTTAGTAGCCGCCGTACTTCAACCGTCGCCCACACTCCTCCAGCACCAACCTTATAGTAAAATTGCAGTAGCCGAGGCATTTGAACCGTCGCCCTCTCTCGTCCACCACCATCTCCACCCACCATTACTAAAATTTTTAGTAGCCGCGGTGTATCCTCAAACACGACCCCCCTCCATAGTCCCCGCCCGCCCCCTCCCCCCTCGAACCCTAGCTCGCGGCTGCCGCCGGCGCCGCCGCCAACCCTGCCGGTCTGCCCATTCCTCCTAGCTTAGATAATAAAGTTCAGGTTACCCAGCGATTTCGATACCGTCACCCCACTCCCCTGAATTTTTAGGTGAGGCTTATGGTGTCCCTCCCAGCCAGATCCACATCCCTTGCTCCAGAATGTCGCAGCCTAAGCTCGACCACATATCCTAGGGAGCCCGACGAGCGTTCGGCCAAGAAGAGGTTTATCATGGCCTCTCCGGCGGACGTTGGCGAGGTGGCCGCCGTTCGCCCCGACCTGTCGATCCCGGAGCAACACGTCGCCGCGGAAGCCGGCGAAGACGTTGACTACATTGCCATGCCGAAGGCTTCATGTTAGCGGGCTAGCGTATTACTGTATCTCGGGAAAGCTGGCTACGACATCAAGCTCATCCACACCAATGGCTTCACGCGGGCCATGTCACGGGTTAACTGGTCCATCCCCAACCCCTCTGGTTCAATCGTCGTCGATCTCTTCGATGGCCCTGCCGCTGATCTCCTCCGCCAAGCGGTCAAGGATTTGCGAGCTTTATACGCCATCGAGCCCATTTTGTCACTCTGAAGGACACGTTCTACGGCGGTAGCTTGGGATCCTCAATTGCCAAGTCAGATCTCATTGACCACAACCACGACCACGAGGAGGGCACCCACGAAGGTTCTTCCAAGGTGAAACAGCCCATCTGTGACATCGGAGAGCGCACCATGGGTCTGTGCTCTTCCAACTGGAAGGATCCCGTCCATGAAATGTGAGGCAACATTCTATCAGCAAATCTTACCTTTTCTAGCTTGCCAACCCATACCCTTTGTTGTAGTAGTATTTGTCGTGCGGTGCTTTAACTGTGCCATGTTTAATTATTTCAGTTATGCAAAAATGTATTGTTCAATAGGTCTATGTGATGTTTAAGTATGAATTGTCCACTTTAGTTTCACGAATGGCTTATTTGGTTGTTTATAGTGAGTAGATGCCTTGTTTATCTGTATGTGGTTGTTAGGTTGGTTGGAGTGAGCATTTTTTCAGTTATCGAGCAGATGCCTTGTTTATCTGTCTTTGGTTCTTAGTTTGGTTGCAGTGAGTATTTGTCCAGTTATCAAGCAGATGCCTTGTTTATCTGTATTTGGTTGTTAGGTTGCTTTTTTTAGCATTTGTCCAGTTATCAAGCAGATGCCTTGTTTATCTGTATTTGGTTGTTAGGTTGCTTTTTTTAGCATTTGTCCAGTTATCAAGCAGATTCCTTGTTTATCTTTATCTGCTTGTTAGGTTGGTTGGAGTGAGCATTTGTCCAGTTTTCAAGCATATGCCATGTTTATCTGTATTTGCTTGTTAGGTTGGTTGCAGTGAGACTTTGTCCGGTTTTCAATGTCTATATTTGGTTGTTATACTGGTCACTTATGCCTTGTTTATTTCAGTCATTCACAATGTGTTGTTCATTATGTGCAAGTCAGAACTGTGCCGCTCGACTACAGAAATACCAGTTTGAATAGCTATATTTGGTTCCAGTTATTCCTGGTGTAGTTAACATATGCCCTTTATTTCAGTTTTACACATTTATCCAGTGTGATGTTTAAGCATTACCTACGTTCTATTCATTTTCAACAATACCAGTTTGAATTGCAATATTTGATGGCTGCTGAGCCTGCTGTCGGTAACATTGCCTTCCATCTTATATCTGCTTTAACAGCATGCTGAAACCAACACATTCAAGCTATCATTTGGAGATGATGTTTTTTACCTTTGCTATATTTGTTTGATGTTAAGATTGCTGTACTTATCATGCCTTTCCACTACTTATGCAGGACAACAACGGGAGTGGCCACCATTTTCCGCCGAGGTTAGCTTCATCCCTCGGCCTGTACTCCCCTCGTCGTTCCATAATGTAGTGCATATAGATCCAGACCTGGACACTAGTTAGCTTCTAATATTGACTTGTTGCTTGTAGGTACATATGCCCTTGGCAAGGATCCACGCATCAACCCTTTTTGTGTATGGGGCAATGAGATATTGATGAACAAGCATCAAGTGAGGAAACTGATAAGGATTATTAGCAAAAAGATACGAATGGTGGCAAGCAAATTATTTGTTTATGTTCTATCCAACACAACAGTAAGCTGTAGGATGGTAACTACAAACTCTGCAGCCTTCTCTTTTTACTGAACATAATGAGTTGTTAGACAACAATGTCTGAATCTTTTTCGTTCCTAGTGGTTCCCGAAGCAGTTCACTCAAGATTACCTTGCAAAGTACATGATTGGTGGACACACAATGAAGGTTAAAGTATTTCATCCAGACTATAATGAGCATCAAGAAGTCCTAATGAAGACAGTGAAGGATGGACGGGCAGCCATCACAAGGCGTTGGCCTAGAGTCGTGCGCGCATTACGCTTGGAGGAGGGCACAATATGGGCATTCCGCTTCACCTTCTCCAGCAACCAGAATGTCTTTCGCCTCTCTCTTACAGTCTTTAGTACAACTGTGGTTCATCATTCTTTACTTGGTGCTTCTATAGTTCTTCGGTATATGTACCTGTTCATCGAATTATGGATTCATGGTTGAACCTATATTTGTAATAAACATGGTTGTATATGTGATTTTTAAATTAGGGATTAATTAGGGATTACACTGCACACGGTTTGCGAAAGCGAAACATCGCGATATTCGTGGAGATCAGAAACGTTTCTAGGATCCACTACGTGTGCGATCAATCTCCACTTCACACACGACTTTCTCTGGAAAACTGTTTGCGTTAGGCCACCTTGCGCAAACGTTTACCACATAAAAAGTGTGTGTGATGGACAGCCTT
The DNA here is from genome assembly GCF_002575655.3 of Aegilops tauschii subsp. strangulata. Taxonomy (NCBI): domain Eukaryota; kingdom Viridiplantae; phylum Streptophyta; class Magnoliopsida; order Poales; family Poaceae; genus Aegilops; species Aegilops tauschii. Next base: position 436,320,426 of record NC_053041.3, on the reverse strand, counting down.
TGCCACACAGTTTCTTCTACGCACCATGTGTGATGCATTCAATAAGGCAAACGATAAAATTATTAATATCATGTGCAATGGCAACGCTATCACAAACGATTTAACGGGAAAATTGTGTGTGATGTACTTGTGAACGGAAACGTTTTCCTTGGAACGACTATGTGGGATGTACATACGAATAGAAACGTTTAGCAGGGACTAACTGTGTGGGATGTACTTGCAACCGAAAACAATTTCGCCTTATAATTTTATTTTTTTAGCTCTACTGTACATATTTCCGTATTTGAGCGCTCACCGGTCACACACGACCTCATTTTGCCGAGCGTGTGTGCCAGGAGGGCATATCCCCGATGGTTTCTGGGTCGTGTGGGAAGGACCCACCTATCGCCCACACTCACTTGGCGACGGTTCCAAATGCCGTCGCGTAAAGGGGTTAAAAACCGTTTGTTTAGGATAGACGCGCACCAATGACAGCTCAGTTTTTAAACAGAGATAAATGATATTTTGAGACATGCACCCTTCTTATTCACTTCACGCCATCGGTTATCAACATCTTCCATGCTAAGCACGCTAGTGGCGGTTCCCAAGCGATAAAAGTAAAGGTTTTGACTCCATTGGGAGTTTTTGTTTGATTATTCAAGAGATGAACTCTTTTTCATATTTGTAGTTTGGGACTGGGCATCCCTAATACCGCCCATTTTCTCGTGCGATGGCGAGTGAATAAACACTTGACCTGAGAATAACATGCTTAGCACGGAAGATATCAACCACCTCCTGTCGTTCCATGAACGATCCAGGCACACAAAAAGGATAATTTTAGAAGTTTTTAGAGGTGGCACATGCAAATTTACTTAGGACGGCAGGGTAATACCGTATATAGGTAGGTATGGTGGGCTCGTCTGGAATAACTTTGGGTTCAACGTTTTTGATGTACAAGTAGAGTTCCCACTTAGTACAGGCGAAGACTAGCAATTAGATTGAGAAGCGGCCAGCTAGAGTGCAACAACGATCATAACCAGGCATTATGCATAAGTAACATTGGACACTAGCATGAGTAGGATACGAACATGATGAACATAAATATTATAGAGGCTATGTTGGTTTTGATTCAACTACATGCATGAACATGTACCAAGTCAAGCCACTTGAACATTCAGAGGAGGATACCATATCATCATACTACATCACAATCATTTTAACGCTATGTTGATATCCAAGATAAATCATTATCCACTCCTAGCTACTTATGCATGGCATGAGAAACTATAATCTCTAATTATCATTGCAAACATGTTTAATCATAACGGGCTGAAGCATGGATACTAGGTTAATCATATTTACACAAACAGAACAAGTCGAGTTCATACCAGTTTCTCTTTGCCACGACCAGTTCATCGAATATCGTCATTATTTCCTTTCACTTGCACGACCGAATGATGTGAAAATAATAATGGTGCAAGAGTGCCATGGACTAAGCTAGAATCTGAAAAACATTTTATTCAATAGGAGAAGACAAGGTAAAATGGGCTCTTTATTAGTTCAACAGTTATTCATATGAGAGCCACTCAACATTTTCATCGTGGTCTACTCCTTGGTAAAACTCGAATAAAAAGAAAGGAAATTCAGAGAAACACACCGAAATATTTTTGGAGTTTTTGGTTTTCTTGAACAGGCAAATAAAAAGGGAAAGGCAAAAATGAGAAAAACTATTTACACGGGAAAGCTCCCAACAAGCAAAAGAAGAACAAGGAAATCTTTTTGGATTTTCTTTTTAGTGCTACTACTAAGCATGCACAGAAAGTGAATTACTAGAACTATTTTTTTGTTTTTTCTAAAGTTTTTCAAACACACAAGAAGAAAGAAAGAAAATAAATCTAAGCATGGATAGTACAATGAAAAAGTGTGAACCCGACAAATAGAATGATATGTGAACATGAATGTAATGTCGGTGAGAAACACGTACTCTGGAGGGTAGTAGGATCCTGAGGAGCTGGCATCCACTCATCCCACTGCTGAGGTCCCTAAGCAGCCTCTGCAGCAGCATGAGCATTCCAGTAAGCGAGGATGTCTGCAGGCGTAATCCGGTATCCGCCCCTAGCAACAGAATCAAACAAAGCAGGTGCAGGCAAGGGGATAACATCACGAGTTTCAACGCTATAGACCAGGTTATAAGGAATGGCAATATCAGGACGATCATGTGCAAGAAAGTGATGGTGATACATGGCTGCACGGTCTAGGTAAACCTTAGCCAATGGGTAATAATGAGGGCGTATCGCAACCTCAAAATGAGCTGCCAAACGAGTGGCAAAAATCCCACCGTGTATTTTACCCTGAGATTTATTGAGATGGAGGCGATGAGCCACAATAGCTCCCAAACTATAAGTGTTGGCGCCCTCTAATGCACGATGTAAAACAGCAAGGTCTGGTGAACTAAGTGCACCCACCTTCTCCCTAGCAAGCAAGCATTTGGTAATGAAATATGCAAAGTAACGAATAGCAGGAAAATGTAAGCCACCTGCAGTGATGGCTGACACTCTCCTCTCATCACCCACTGTCAAAGTGCGACAGAAGTCCTCAAACTCAGCTGGCCTAGGCTCAGCCAAGCTCCCATCAGAAGGGATCATGCATATGTTACAAAACTCAGTAAGTGGTATTTGATGGTTTTCAACATATAAGTCAAAGCTCACTTTAGGAGGATTATTTCTAGGCAGGAAAGTAAAACTTTGAACAAACATGTTTGTGAGGATTTGGTGTTGGTCACACTCATCTGCGATGAAGTCGGTGAGACCGACATTGGCAATAAATTGCATGAACTCCTCATGAATTCCAGCCTCTTGCAGGAACGGGGTGTGCAGCCATTCGCATGGACGTACGTCCGCCAACCTCCGAGGGTGGAGATCACTATCAGAAGACTCCCCAATAACACCCTTGGAGTTCTTCTTAGAGCCAAACTTCCTGAAGGTATTCATGTCCGCGTACAATTTTTCCTATGAACAAAAATCTGAATTTTTAGTTCACAAAATTTTCTCAACAAACCTTCACAAAATTGATAGCAACTGCTCATAGGGATACATAGAGGCCATAGCAAGCATTCAAACTACTTGGAACACTAATAATTGAACATGCAAGCACATCTACAGCAGCACCAAGAGTAGGTATTTATCCAAAGTATAAACCTCTAAAACAAAAACTAATTGGACAAATGGTGGAATCACATACCAAGCAACAATCCCCCGAAACAGTTTCGAAAACGGAGCTTCGAGCAAAGAGATCGAAATCCGCGGGTTTGAGTTCAAGAACACGGGAGAGAGAGCAATGGGGATTTTTTTTCTGGAGGTGAGTGATGATGTGGGCTAAAGAGATAAGTTAGGGGGCCCACGTGGGGACCACAACCCACCAGGGCGCGCCTGGGGGTCCTGGCGTGCCCAGGTGGGTTGTGCCCACCTGGTGCACCTCCCTTTGGTATTATTTGCACCAAAAATTCTTAAAATTCAGGAAAAATCATATGAAATTTTCAGGGCATTCTGAGCACTTTTATTTTTGGGTCATTTTTTATTGCACGGGAAATTCAGAAAACAGACAAAACATGGCATTTTATTTTATTTAACTAATAAAAAAGAAAACAAAAGGTAGGGACAGAAGGTAGTCTAAATTCATCAACTTCATACCGCTCAAAAATGATTCATTAATAAGGTTGATCAGGTCTTATTAACAACCACTTCCGATTAGCATGAAATCGAAGAACTTTCGTAAATCACTAGGTTACCTCAATGGGGATTTGCATCTCCCCAACAATAAGCATTTCATATTTCTTTTTGACAGTAGGTAAAGGTATTTGAAAACTTCCAATAGTGATTGCCGGAGATTTTTCAATAACATTAATACCATTCACTTGGAATTGTTTCTTCGGAAAGCGCACCGTATGCTCATTACCATTAATATGAAAGGTGACCTTGCTTTTATTGCAATCAATAACAGCCCCTGCAGTGTTCAAGAAGGGTCTACCAAGGATAATCGACATGTTGTCGCCCTCGGGCATCTCAAGTATAACAAAGTCAGTCAAAATAGTAACATTAGCAACAACAACAGGCACATCCTCACAGATACCGATAGGTATGGCAGTTGACTTGTCAGCCATTTGCAACGATATTTCAGTAGGTGTGAGTTTATTCAAGTCAAGTCTTTTATATAAAGAGAAAGGCATAACACTAACACCAGCTCCTAAATCACACAAAGTAGTTTTCACATAATTCTTTTTGATGGAGCAATGTATAGTTGGTATTCCCGGATCTCCAAGATTTTTAGGTACTCCATCTTTGAAAGTATATGTAACATCCCAAATTTTCAATTTGGAATGTTATACATAGATCATCATTTGCATATTATGTATTGTGCATTTTTGACAAATCCTCGATAAATCCTAAGCAACTCAAGGACCCTCGGAGAGAGTTGGGGATTTTCTTGAATTTTCTTATTTGATTTTCCAACGAGGATTTTGGTTTTTAATTATTTTTCTCTCCGGAAGAATATTTCATTTTAAAATAAACGAGAGGAGAAAATATGACTTCTCCAAAAACATTGAAATACTGGAGGAAAAATGTTAAAAACATTATTTGGAATTTATTGGATTTTATTTGCAATTTTTATTGCATTTAAAAATATGCATGTTTTCAAAATATTTATTTTTGATTTTAAAAATGTTCACCCTATTCTAGATTTTCTAACTAGACGGGGAAAATTCATTTAGTATTTTTCTGATTTTTATTTACTTTTCTACGCAATATTTTCCGCGGAACATATTTAAAAAAAATACGCGCTTGCCCGACTGGGCCGAGGCCCAGCCGAAGCCAGGCCGGCCCGCCCGCGCTCTCCTTCTTCTCCACGACGCCGCCGGAATCCGGCCACACCACGGAGCCCGCCGCCGCCTCGGATGCCCCTTCCCCAAGCCTCTAGCCCCCCCTCCATATATACCCCGCCCCCCCTCCGTTTTCGCCATCACCGCCGCCGTAGGAGCCGCCGCCGCCTTTGCCTCACCACCCGCCCGCCGGAGCCCCGCCCCGCCGCCCCTCGCGCCCCCCCCCGAGCCCCCAAGCCCCGCCGCCCTCGCCGCCCCTCACTGGAGCACGGGAGCCCCGCCGGAGCTCTATCCCCGACGAGGTAGACCTCGCCTCGTTTGCCGGTTTTTTTTTGAAAAAAAACCCTTTTGTTAAAAAAACCCCTAGATCGTTTTTTTTGGTTTTCTTATTTCACGAGCGTTCACCGAACCGTTCGTTTTAACGAACGCGTTCGTCAGTTTTTCTCTGTTAACGAACGTCCGTTATTTAACCGTTCGTCCATTTTTCTTTTTCGTCGGATTTTCTCGTTATTTTCTCAGATGCGATTTCTGATCGAAACTTCGAATCTGTTTAACTTCTCGCTCGTTTATCGGAATCAGGTGATTCAAGCGCCTAGAGTTTCGTCTCGAAATTCTCTTTCCGTTTAACCTACACAAACAAGTTTTTGCTACAGTAAAATTTGACCTAGATCCAGATTAGCAAACGAAGTTTCTTTCTTTCGCCGTTTGACTTTCGTTGTTTTTTCGAGTTGATTCTTTTTGCAAACCGGAGTTCTTAAGTTGAACTTTCTGGTTGGATCTTTCATTCGAGTTTTACCTGTGCATTAGATGAGTACTGATTGTATGCTTGTTTGTTTGCGATAGAGTATCCGGAGTGTGCCGCTTGTTACTTCGACTCGCTAGGTTTTGCGGATCATCAGCAAGGCAAGTAACACTTTGATCATACCCCGTTCATACCCAGTTTTATTGCATTAGATCTATTTCCCCAAACACATTGCATGATTAGGATCTAATTAAACTGTGGGTATTGGGATGTAGTTGAGGTAGTACCTATTACCTGTTTACTATCAAACCCTTGGGAGTTACTTCTACGTTGCTTTTATTATTGCCATGCTATGCGTAGACGTGGTTTGGGTTTGAGAGATATTCATGACAGATGTGAGTGCTTAATAATGGTTCAACTTAAGGTGGCAACTAAAACTCACATCTGGGTGGATTGAGACACCTGGAGAACCCAGTGTTGTCTGTATGTATAAGGTCCGCCACCCAGGCTCAAAGGGATCATAAGATTATTCATGCTAAAAACTTCCGTGTGCAGCCGCAAGCTATTATGGGCTCTAGCATAGCTGAGTAGGTTACAGGATCTCTTGAAGAGGTGGACTAGCAGATGTAGGGGAAAGTAGGTGTACCGGTCCATCCAGAGTAGAGAGTGAGTGTTTCTGAAAGACTGTGTCTCGGTCATCCGTTTCTCAAACATCATGCAGTGCGAGAATCAAGCGGAGGCGATCGAGTCTTGTGGGAAAAGTGCACAAACCTCTGCAGAGTGTACAAACTGATCATGATTAGCCGTGTCCCCGGTTATGGACAACTTGAGTATCTAGTACCTGGATTTTCATTTGAATCTCATCACCGTGATACTTATAATTAACTTTGTTGGGTTAATGATGTTACTTAATTGGGATTGAGTTGGAGGTACCTTCTCAATGTTTCAACCACTATGATAGTTAAATAAAATTTATTCCTTTGCAGTAGGATAAAATTGGCTTTTCACAAAACTGTAACCATAGAGCTTTCTACTAGCCATATATGCATATAGTATAGCATTATAATTGTTCATTGCTCTCTATGTGTTGCTTTGCCAGCATATTCTATGTGTTGACCCGTTTTCGGGCTGCAACGTTTCATGTTGCAGACTTTTCAAACGACGAGTAAGGTGCCTTAGGTCGTGGTCTTATACTCAGTGATGCCGCTGGAGTTGATGGACTCACTTATCTTCCAAGTCTTCCGCTGTTATCGTTTTTAGATGGCCTTAAGCCATGTTTATTATACTTATTCTCTTCGGAGATATTCGATGTAATAAGTGTGTGATGGCTACTCTGTTATAAATCCTCCATTTGTACTGTGCGTGTCAGCATTACTGATCCAGGGATGACACTGGTGCACAGCAGCATAGGCCATTTGAGGTCTGGTCGCTACAAAGTTGGTATCAGAGCACACGCTGACTATAGGACACGACCACTAAGCTTAAGCCCTAGAAAAACTTCTCTCTTCTCATTTCTGACCCCTCTCCACTTTCTACTCTTTTAGGAATGGCGAATGCAAGGAGCAAGTTCATGCAACCAGATGTAGACACGCCATTTGGACGACATTTGAAGGAAGTCACCAAGTACTTGAACATAGGAATACCAAGCATCACCGGAACCTGCAACGCTACATTACCTGAAGAGGAGAGCTGGAAGATTCAAGTTATCATTCCAGGAAGGACGTTTGCGCCAATTACGGAACCCATGAGATTGGTTTTCGAAGCACCAACTTGGAGCTTAGGGAAGAGCATGGCCGCACATATCGCCATGGGACGCATTGGAGAAGTCTATCACCAGGAGCTTAAGGATACAATTTATCAAATTTGTGGACGTTGAGACGCGCAATGGGAGATGATCAAGACCAAGAAGGATCGATCAATTGCAGCTTTCATCCAGGAGCAGAACCAACATATTCGACGCCAGGAGAACCAGATATGCACGAACAAGGAAGAACTGAAGAAGGCATTCACGAAGATCAAGGAGCTCCAAGAAGAACTCAAGACTACACGCGAAGATTATCTGGAAGAAATCAACGCACTAGTCGGGAAGATTGACGACCTGGAGAATAAGATTGGATCATTCGTGGGAAATACAGTGCCAAAAGCAGAAGTCGACGAATGCACTTGTCCGGATAACTACATCATCATCGACGACACCGACTCGGAACCAAGTGAAGGCGAATGGATTGATGAAGCTGGAGCAAACATCATGGAGTCTTCAACGGATCAGAATTTTTAGTAGACTACCATATCAGTAGTAGTTTTTCCCCCATTTAGTAGTATAGCTCAGCACTTTGTAACGCTAGTTAGATCGATTGTTTTGCCTTGTTTGGATTGATTGAGTGATATTGATTGAATTTGTCTCATGAGCATATGGGTAGTGTTTTCTCTCTAGACCTCTTTCTATTCTTAATTCTCATCTTTTCTAAACCTATCAGATGCCTCCGAGACGCGACACCGGATTTGTTTTCCCGCCCGAGATCACCCAGTTGATTCAGCAACAGAATGCCTTGATGCAAGTGTTAGTTCAGAACCAAGGCAACAACAACAACAACAACCCACCGCCACCACCACCTGTTGATCACTTAGCCCGTTTCTTAAGGCTAAACCCGCCGGTGTTTTCCAGTAGCACCGATCCGATTGTAGCAGATGATTGGCTCCGCAAAGTTGGAAGGGAGTTGACCACTGCAGGATGCACAGATGCGGAAAGAGTGTATTTTGCCGCACATCAGCTTGATGGACCCGCAGCATCATGGTGGGAGAATTATACAGCCACGCACCCTATTGACACTGTCACATGGGACCAGTTTCAGCAAGCTTTCCGTATAGCTCATGTTTTAGCAGGAGCTATGGCTATGAAGAAGCGTGAGTTTCGCATCCTACGCCAAGGAGGACGCACCGTAGGCCAGTATGTGGAAGATTTCAGTAAGTTAGCACGTTATGCACCAGATGACGTTGCTACGGATGCTGCCAAGCAGGAGAAATTTCTGGAAGGATTGAATGATGAGCTGAGTATGCAGTTGATGGTAGCAACTTTCAACAACTACCAGGAGCTGGTGGATAGAGCTCTCATGATAGAAGGGAAGCAACAGCAGATTGAAAACCGCAAGAGGAAGTATGGACAAGGGAAGTATAATTCTGGAGCCCAGCAGAAGCCACGATTTACCCCGAAGCCGGGAGGACAGTTTCAGCATACCCATGGAGGAGGTAGTTCGCACAACCATAGTGGCTCCAAGAATGGTAATGGGAATGGAGGAGGAAACGGACAGAACCGCACCAACCCACCTACCCCAACCAAGAGAGATCTAAGTCACATTACTTGTTTCAAGTGCCAGAAGACGGGACATTATGCAACAGATTGTCCCGAAGCCCAAAATGGAAACGGCAATGGAAGCTCAGGGAAGAAGCCGAACCCGTTCAATAAAGGACATGTGAACCACGTGAGCGTGGAGGAGATTGAAGCTCAGCCTGATGCAGTAATAGGTAAGTTTTTGGTTAAGTCATTTACTGCAACTGTTCTTTTCGATACTGGTGCATCGCATTCATACATATCAAGGGGATTGGTAAACAAGTTTAAGATGTCCACCCAAGTTCTCAAAAGCCCCATGTTAGTAACATCGCCAGGAGCAGAGTATATGGCCACCCAAGGATGTTTTCAGATACCGTTGGCCATTGGAAGGCATGTTTTCCCCACAGACCTCATTGTTTTGTAATCGCAAGGTTTGGATGTGATTTTGGGAATGGATTGGCTATCGTTGTATGGAGGAAACATCGATTGTGCCAGCAAGACTATTTTGCTTACCACCCCGGAAGGAAAAAGGATCAAGTATGTATCCAGGCACATGCCGAAGAGGACTCAAGTGAATTCCTTATCAGGAGTTGTACAGGAGGAAGTACCAGTGGTGAAGGATTATCCGAATGTATTTCCAGAAGAATTGCCAGGCATGCCACCAGATAGAGACATTGAGTTCTTGATTGAACTTTTGCCAGGCACAGGGCCAATATCTAAGAGACCGTACAGGATGCCCGCAAAGGATTTGGAGGAAATTAAGAAGCAGATCAAGGAGTTATTGGATGAAGGCTATATTTGCCCAAGTTCGTCACCTTGGGGATCACCAGTACTTCTAGTAGAGAAGAAAGATGGATCATTAAGGATGGTTGTTGATTACCGAGGATTGAATGAAGTGACCATCAAAAACAAGTACCCACTGCCGATGATCAATGATTTGTTTGACCGCCTGCAAGGAGCTAAAGTATTTTCCAAGATCGATCTACGATCAGGATACCATCAGTTAAAAATTCAAGAGCAGGATATACCCAAGACGGCATTTACCACCAGATATGGATTGTATGAGTATACCGTTATGTCATTTGGACTGACTAACGCACCGGCCTATTTCATGAACCTGATGAACAAAGTGTTTATGGAGGTTTTGGATAAGTTTGTCGTGGTGTTCATTGATGATATTCTAATATTTTCCAAGGATGAAGAAGAGCATGAGCAGCATTTACGATTGGTGCTTGAGAAGCTCAGAGAACATCAGTTATATGCCAAGTTCAGCAAATGTGAGTTTTGGTTGAAGGAAGTTGGATTCCTTGGACATGTTATTTCTGGAGAAGGAATAGTAGTAGACCCTGCCAAGGTTGACACAATGACCAGTTGGGAATCACCCACTACAGTTGGAGAAATCCGGAGTTTTCTTGGACTCGCAGGATACTACCGGAGATTTATCGAGAATTTCTCAAGGATTGCTAAGCCCATGACTGAGCTATTGAAGAAGGACACCAAATTCAATTGGACTGAGGAATGCGAAGCTAGTTTCCAGGAGTTGAAGAAACGATTGGTTACATCACCAGTGTTGATTCTGCCAGATCAACGCAAGGACTATGAAGTTTATTGCGACACTTCTCGTGGAGGACTTGGAGCAGTGCTTATGCAGGAAGGAAGAGTTGTTTCGTATGCTTCACGACAACTTAAACCCCATGAGAAGAATTATGCTACGCATGATTTGGAATTAGCAGCCATGGTGCATGCATTGAAGACATGGAGACATTTTCTCATCGGAAACCATTGTGAGGTGTACACGGATCACAAGAGTTTGAAGTACATTTTCACGCAGAAGGAGTTAAACCTCAGACAGAGGAGATGGTTGGAACTCATCAAAGATTATGATATGAGATTGCATTATCACCCCGGAAAGGCTAACGTAGTAGCAGACGCGTTGAGCCGCAAGAGTCATGTCAACACCCTCATGACAGGAGAGTTACCTCAGGAGTTAGCCGAGGACGTACGTGAGCTATGTTTGGAGATAGTCCCAAGAGGCTATTTAGCGTCATTGGATATTCAGTCTACCTTGATGGACAAGATCAGAGAAGCTCAGAAGACAGACAAGGAGATTGAAGAGATAAAGGCGAAGATGAGCAAAGGAAAAGCCAAGGGATTTCGTGAGGATGAGCACGATAACTTATGGTTCGAGGACCGCGTTTATGTGCCAAATGATCCGGAGATCAGGAAGTTGATTTTGCAAGAAGCCCATGATTCACCGTACTCGATTCACCCAAGGAATACCAAGATGTATTTGGATTTGAAGAATACTTTCTGGTGGACCAGAATGAAGAAGGATATTGCGGAGTTTGTAGCAGTTTGTGATGTATGTCAGAGAGTGAAGGCAGAGCATCAGAAGCCAGCAGGATTGCTACAACCATTGCCGATACCCGAATGGAAGTGGGATAAAATAGGCATGGATTTTATCACAGGATTACCCAGGACTCGTTCAGGCTATGACTCGATATGGGTTGTAGTCGACCGTTTGACGAAAGTGGCTCATTTCATTCCAGTGAAGACCACTTACACCAGCGCTAAGTTGGCGAAGATATACATGACCAGGATAGTATGTTTGCATGGAGTTCCGAGGACCATTGTATCAGACAGAGGAACCCAATTTACCTCGAAGTTTTGGAAGCAGTTACATGAAACATTGGGAACCAGGCTGGAATTTAGTACAGCATTTCACCCGCAGACAGATGGACAGACCGAGAGAGTCAACCAGATTTTGGAGACATGTTGAGAGCATGTGCGCTAGATTATGGATCAAGTTGGGACGACAATTTGCCATATGCGGAGTTTTCGTATAACAACAGTTATCAAACCAGTTTGAAGATGGCCCCTTTCGAAGCTTTGTACGGAAGGAGGTGTAGAACACCGTTGTTGTGGGACGAAGTTGGAGACCGACAGTTGTTTGGACCAGATTTGATTAAGGAGTCTGAACAGAAAGTGAAGTTGATTCGCGATAGGCTCAAGGTAGCCCAGTCCAGGCAGAAGAGTTATGCTGATTCTAAACGCAAGGAGACCGTTCACGAAGTCGGAGACAGAGTGTATCTTCGAGTATCACCACTTCGAGGAGTGAAGCGCTTTGGAGTTAAGGGAAAATTAGCGCCTCGTTTTATCGGACCATACAGAGTGTTGGAACGTGTGGGAGAAGTTGCCTACAAGCTGGAATTGCCCGAAGGATTGTCTGAACTACATGATGTATTTCACGTTTCGTAGTTGAAGAAGTGCCACGCAGAGATGGCTGAGATACCGCTGAGAGATACTGTGCCACTGGAAGCGATTCAGTTGGAAAGTGATTTGACCTATGAGGAGAAGCCAGTTAAGATTCTCGAGTATGCCAGCCGAGTTACCCGCAGCAAGGTTATCAAGTTTTGCAAAGTTTAGTGGAGTCACCACATAGTAGATGAGGCCACCTGGGAGCGAGAGGAAGATCTACGGAAAAACCACTCCCACCTGTTTTCTAGCCAACCCGAATCTCGAGGGCGAGATTCATCTTAAAGGGGGTAGGTTTGTAACATCCCAAATTTTCAATTTGGAATGTTATACATAGATCATCATTTGCATATCATGTATTGTGCATTTTTGACAAATCCTCGATAAATCCTAAGCAACTCAAGGACCCTCGGAGAGAGTTGGGGATTTTCTTGAATTTTCTGATTTGATTTTCCAACGAGGATTTTGGTTTTTAATTATTTTTCTCTCCGGAAGAATATTTCATTTTAAAATAAACGAGAGGAGAAAATATGACTTCTCCAAAAACATTGAAATACTGGAGGAAAAATGTTAAAAACATTATTTGGAATTTATTGGATTTTATTTGCAATTTTTATTGCATTTAAAAATATGCATGTTTCCAAAATATTTATTTTTGATTTCAAAAATGTTCACCCTATTCTCGATTTTCTAACTAGACGGGGAAAATTTATTTCGTATTTTTCTGATTTTTACTTATTTTTCTACGCAATATTTTCCGCGGAACATATTTAAAAAAAATACGCACTTGCCCGACTGGGCCGAGGCCCAGCCGAAGCCAGGCCGGCCCGCCCGCGCTCTCCTTCTTCTCCACGACGCCGCCGGAGTCCGGCCACGCCACGGAGCCCGCCGCCGCCTCGGATGCCCCTTCCCCAAGCCTCTAGCCCCCCCTCCATATATACCTCGCCCCCCCCTCCGTTTTCGCCATCACCGTCGCCGTAGGAGCCGCCGCCGCCGCCCCACATCTAGCCGCCACCGCCGCCTTTGCCTCGCCGCCCGCCCGCCGGAGCCCCGCCCCGCCGCCCCTCGCGCCCCCCCCCTCGCCCCAAGCCCCACCGCCCTCGCCGCCCCTCACCGGAGCACGGGAGCCCCGCCGGAGCTCTATCCCCGACGAGGTAGACCTCGCCTCGTTTGCCGGTTTTTTTTTGAAAAAAAAACCTTTTGTTTAAAAAAAACCCTAGATCGGTGTTTTTTTCGGTTTTCTTATTTCACGAGCGTTCACCGAACCGTTCGTTTTAACGAACGCATTCGTCGGTTTTTGTCTTTTAACGAACATCCGTTATTTAACCGTTCGTCCGTTTTTCTTTTTCGTTGGATTTTCTTGTTATTTTCTCAGATTCGATTTCTGATCGAAACTTCGAATCTGTTTAACTTCTCGCTCGTTTATCGGAATCAGGTGATTCAAGCGCCTAGAGTTTCGTCTCGAAATTCTCTTTCCGTTTAACCTACACAAACAAGTTTTTGCTACAGTAAAATTTGACCTAGATCCAGATTAGCAAACGAAGTTTCTTTCTTTCGCCGTTTGACTTTCGTTGTTTCTTTCGAGTTGATTCTTTTTGCAAACTGGAGTTCTTAAGTTGAACTTTCTGGTTGGATCTTTCATTCGAGTTTTACCTGTGCATTAGATGAGTACTGATTGTATGCTTGTTTGTTTGCGATAGAGTATCCGGAGTGTGCCGCTTGTTACTTCGACTCGCTAGGTTTTGCGGATCATCAGCAAGGCAAGTAACACTTTGATCATACCCCGTTCATACCCAGTTTTATTGCATTAGATCTATTTCCTCAAACACATTACATGATTAGGATCTAATTAAACTGTGGGTATTGGGATGTAGTTGAGGTAGTACCTATTACCTGTTTACTATCAAACCCTTGGGAGTTACTTCTACGTTGCTTTTATTATTGCCATGCTAGCATAGACGTGGTTTGGGTTTGAGAGATATTCATGACAGATGTGAGTGCTTAATAATGGTTCAACTTAAGGTGGCAACTAAAACTCACATCTGGGTGGATTGAGACACCTGGAGAACCCAGTGTTGTCTGTATGTATAAGGTCCGCCACCCAGGCTCAAAGGGATCATAAGATTATTCATGCTAGAAACTTCCGTGTGCAGCCGCAAGCTATTATGGGCTCTAGCATAGCTGAGTAGGTTACAGGATCTCTTGAAGAGGTGGACTAGCAGATGTAGGGGAAAGTAGGTGTACCGGTCCATCCAGAGTAGAGAGTGAGTGTTTCTGAAAGACTGTGTCTCGGTCATCCGTTTCTCAAACATCATGCAGTGCGAGAATCAAGCGGAGGCGATCGAGTCTTGTGGGAAAAGTGCACAAACCTCTGCAGAGTGTACAAACTGATCATGATTAGCCGTGTCCCCGGCTATGGACAACTTGAGTATCTAGTACCTGGATTTTCATTTGAATCTCATCACTGTGATACTTATAATTAACTTTGTTGGGTTAATGATGTTACTTAATTGGGATTGAGTTGGAGGTACCTTCTCAATGTTTCAACCACCATGATAGTTAAATAAAATTTATTCCTTTGCAGTAGGATAAAATTGGCTTTTCGCAAAACTGTAACCATAGAGCTTTCTACTAGCCATATATGCATATAGTATAGCATTATAATTGTTCATTGCTCTCTATGTGTTGCTTTGCCAGCATATTCTATGTGCTGACCCGTTTTCGGGCTGCAACGCTTTCATGTTGCAGACTTTTCAGACAACGAGTAAGGTGCCTTAGGTCGTGGTCTTATACTCAGTGATGCCGCTGGAGTTGATGGACTCACTTATCTTCCAAGTCTTCCGCTGTTATCGTTTTTAGATGGCCTTAAGCCATGTTTATTATACTTATTCTCTTCGGAGATATTCGATGTAATAAGTGTGTGATGGCTACTCTGTTATAAATCCTCCATTTGTACTGTGCGTGTCAGCATTACTGATCCAGGGATGACACTGGTGCACAGCAGCACAGGCCATTTGAGGTCTGGTCGCTACAGTATAATTAGCAAGCATAGTGGAGATTTCAGCTTCCGATATTTTTCTCTTATTAGTGATTATGTCTTTCATATACTTTGGATAAGGAGGCATTTTCAAGATATCAGTCAAGCGAGTACGCAAAAAGACTGGCCTCAGTATTTCAGCAAAGCGTTTAAATTCTTCATCATCATTCTTTTTAGTTGACTTGGGTGGAAAAGGCATAGGTTTTTGAATCCACGGTTCTCTTTCTTTACCGTGTTTCCTAGCCACAAAGTCTCTTTTATCATATTTTTTATTCTTGGATTGTGGGTTATCAAGATCAACAGGTGGTTCTATCTCAACATCATTATCTGGTTCTTTATCATTATTTGGTTGAGTGTCTTCATGAAACTCATCATTACCTTTTTCATTATCACTAGGTGAGTGTTCATTACCAGGCCGAGTTTCAGCCTCACAGATAGAAGTTTCATTTTCATTACCAGGAGGTTTCTCTATTTCAGGTTCACTAGAAGTGTGCAAAGTCCTATCATTTTTCTTTTATTTTTATTTTTAGAAGGACTAGGTGCACTAGTGTTCTTTCTTTGTGAGTCTTGTTCAATTTTTTTTGGGTGTCCTTCGTGATAAAGTGGTTCCTGAGTCACTTTACCTCCTCTAGTTGCAACTCTAACAGCAAAGTCATGCATGTTATGATTCATTTCATCAAGTAATTCTCTTTGTGATTTAGCAACTTATCCTAACTGAGTTTGAACCATAGAAGCATGGTTTTCCAACACCTATAACATCATTTGATATTCCAAATAACAAGTCACTCAAGCGAGCAATCATATCAGAATTGTATTTCAATTCTTTCATAACATTTGCATTGAAGTGATCTTGTTTTCTAATGTAGTTTTCAAACTCATAAAGGCATTGACTAGGATGCATATTGTGAGGATTATCATTTCAATTGAACTTCATAAGAGAATTTACCTCTACCACCTTAGGCAGTGGTGGTGTATTAAGCCCATGTATTTCTTCAATAGGAGGTAAATTTTAAACATCCTCGGCTTTAATACCTTTTTCCTTCATAGATTTCTTTGCCTCTTGCATATCTTCGGGACTGAGATATAATATACCCCTCTTCTTTGGAGTGGGTTTAGGCGGTGGTTCAGGAAGAGTCCAATCATCATAATTTTTCAATATGTTATTCAATAATTCTTCAGCTTGAGCAATAGTTTTTTCCCTAAAAACACAACCATCACAACTATCTAGGAAGTCCCTAGAAGCATCGGTTAGTCCATTATAGAAGATATCAAGTATTTCATTTTTCTTAAGAGGATGATCAGGCAAAGCATTAAGTAATTGACAAAGCCTCCCCCAAGCTTGTGGGAGACTCTCTTCTTTAGTTTGCACAAAGTTAAATATTTCCTGCAAGGCAGCTTGTTTCTTATGAGCAGGGAAATATTTTTCAGAGAAGTAATAAATCATATCCTAGGGACTACGCACACAACCAGGAGTAAGAGTACTGTACCAAGCTCTAGCATCACCCTTTAGTGAGAAAGGAAATAATTTAAGAATAAAGTAATAACGAGTTTTCTCATCATGAGTAAAAAGGGTGGCTATATCATTCAACTTAGTAAGATGTGCCACAACAGTTTCATTTTCATAACCATGGAAAGGATCAGATTCAACAAAAGTAATTAACTCTGGGTCTACAGAGAATTCATAGAGGCTGATTGGTTTGCTACCAATATTTGGCATTGCCAATATTTGGCAAGCCAACATCTGGCAAAATCAAAAGTTGCCAACATCTGGCAACCTTCTGTGAGATTGACAACGAAAATTGGTATGCAACCAATCTCTAGCCAATATTTGGCAGTTGCCAAAATTTGGCATGCCAACTTTTGGCAACAAACCAATTAGGCTCATAATCCTTATCATCAATAAAGATAGGTGAACTAGCAAACTTAGGATCACATTTCATTCTAGCGTTCAGAGATTTTTCTTTATACTTCCATATTAATTTCTCTAGATCATCTCTATCATTGCAAGCAAGAATATCTCTAGTTGCTTCTTCACTCATAACATAACCTTCCGGTACCTTAGGCAATTCATATCTAGCAAGGCTAGTTCTAGCAGGTGTTTCAGGAGTTTCAGTTTCAAGCTCATCATCAGATTCAACAACATCATGTTGTATTACTCTAGCAATTTGTTCATCAAGAAATTCACCAAGTGGCACATTATTATCAAGCAAGGTACTAGCATCATCATAAGCATTATCCATAGCAGAAGAATCATCATCAATAACTTGCGACATATTAGAATTCATAGAATGTGGTGGTGTTGCAAGTTTACTCATAACAGAAGGTGAATCTAAAGCAAAACTGATGGCAGTTCCTTACCTCCTCTCGTCTTTGAGGGAAATATCTTAGTCTTTGGATCCTTCAGATTCTTCATAGTGATAATATGATAATAATCCCAAGTGACTCAACAAATATAGCTATGCTCCCCGGCAACGGCGCCAGAAAAAGGTCTTGATAACCCACAAGTATAGGGGATCACAATAGTTTTCGAGGGTAGAGTATTCAACCCAAATTTATAGATTCGACACAAGTGGAACCAAAGAATATTTGAAGGTATTAGCAGCTGAGTTGCCAATTCAACCACACCTGGAGATTAATTATCTGCAACAAAGTGATAAGTAGCAAAGTAGTTTGATAGTTTTGATAGTAGTGACAGCAGCAACGGTAAGAGTAACAGTGATAGCAGTAATTTGTAGCAAGTGTAACAGTGATGATAGCAATAGTAACGCAGCAAGATCAATAAGGATAAATTCGAAGGCATTGGATCGATGACTTGTTGGATGATATTCATCATGTGATAGTTATAACCTAGGGCGATACGGCACTAGCTCCTGTTCATCGATATAATGTAGGCATGTATTCCGTAAATAGTCATACATGCTTTATTAAAAGAACTTGCATGCCATCTTTTGTCCTACCCTCCCGTGGCAGCGGGGTCCATATTGGAAACTAAGGAATATTAAGGCCTACTTTTAATAGAGAACCGGAACAAAGCATTAACACATAGTGAATACATGAACTCCTCAAACTACGTTATCACCGGGAGTGGGCCCGGTTGTTGTCACTCCGGGGTTGCTGGATCATAACACGTAGTAGGTGACTATAACTTGCAAGATCGGATCTAAAACATGGATATAACGATGAATTCATAACGGTTCAGATCTGAGTTCATGGCACCCGGGCCCAAAGTGACAAGCATTAAGCATAGCAAAGTCATAGCAACATCAATCTAAGAACATAGTGGATACTAGGGATCAAGCCCTAACAAAACTAACTCGATTACATGATGAATCTCATCCAACTCCTCACCGACCAGGGAGCCTACGAAGGAATTACTCACCCCGGTGGGGAGCAGCATGGAATTGGCGATGGAGATGGGTTGGTGATGACGAAGAACGAAGATACCCCTCTCCAGAGCCCCAAACGGACTCCAGATCTGCCCTCCCGAGGAAGAACAGGCCTTGGCGGCGGCTCCATCTCGTGGATCGCGATAATTCTTTTTCCCTGATTTTTGTCTGGAATAATGTGAATTTATAGTACCAGGGGGTCGTCAGCGGGGCCACCAGGTGGGAACAACCCACCTGGGCGCCCTAGGAGAGGGGGGCGCACCCTGGTGGGTTGTGCCCAACCAGGGAGCCCTCTCTGGTGGGTCTTGGCTGTAGAAATTCTTATTATTGATATAAAAAATCCTCGCAAAGTTTCGTTCCATTCCGAGAACTTTTATTTCTGCACAAAAACAACACCATGGTAGTTCTGCTTGAAAGCAGCGTCAGTCCGGGGTTAATTTCATTCAAATCATGGAAATTAGGGTCCAAAACAAGAGGAAAAGCGTGAGAAAAATTAGATACATTGGAGACGTATCGTAGAGCATCCAAAGGATCTACAAGATCACCTTTTCCTTTTCAGGACCTGTACACAGCTTTAGCTTGTGCTCGGCATGTAAAATAGCCTTGAGGCTTATCGCATTATCTGTACAAATATGTTTCGACGCATCAATCA
The DNA here is from genome assembly GCF_002575655.3 of Aegilops tauschii subsp. strangulata. Lineage (NCBI taxonomy): Eukaryota > Viridiplantae > Streptophyta > Magnoliopsida > Poales > Poaceae > Aegilops > Aegilops tauschii. The sequence goes on along the minus strand of NC_053041.3, from coordinate 436,301,171 downwards.
GACTATAATGGAAACAATTCTTTGCCCAACCTATTTGTTACTGGCCTATCTTCTAATTTGTATACCTCGGTACGACTTAAATGGCCAGGGGCTCTATTCAGCCACGCCCATTTCTTAAAATCAAATAAGTCCGAAAATTTTTATAGTACACTTCGGCGTCCCGAATATAGCATTATATGCATCGGCTCCGAATCATGTCTTTGGTAAATTGTTGGGTTGCCCGGCTCCTGTGGTTACTGCCTTACGTTTCGTTTGTTCGGGTAAGGTAGTAAAGGGAGAACTACTGCGATTGTGTTTCTGGTTCATCCGGATAAACACCTTAGTAGAGAAAGCCGAAAACTAACTGTCATGGTACGGCAAGAGCTGGTTAGCTATTCAGTGACTAAATCCAAATCTCTTGCGATTTTTTCCGTATTATACGAAGGACCGGCCTCCACCCGGTCAGGCGTTTACAGTGCCCAAGTTCGGATAATCGAACAATAATAGGGGATGCGCCTAAAATCCCATTGTCAAACTCCTATGGCTAAGTGAGAGTAATAAAGCCGCATAGTCCGATTGCCCGGTTCGCCGCACTGACACCTCATTCAAGGACCAAGCCGTTAGGTTTAAGTATGTTCAAGTGCTATCCCGAACACCCCTATACGACCTAAAGCCGACGACTGGCCAACTCTCAGACACCGTAAACGGCCGCACAGGAGGGAAATAATTTGAGATAAATCGAGGAAACATATTATACAAAAGCCTTGTTTTATAATACAAAGTTCGGGCAGCACGGATACATTCATTCAAAAATAATGTCCTTCGAACACTGGCCCTCTACAATACGGGATCCTTCCAGGACTTTGTCAAAATACCGCTCCTTGCCTGCAGGCGGTCCCTCGGTTGCAAGCTTGGTGGCATTTATCTTTGCCCACTGCACCTTGACACAGGCGAATGCCATCCGGGCACCTTCGACATAGACCAACCGCTTTATGGCATCAAGCCGGGGGCAGGCATTGACTAGCCGCTTCACAAGGCTGAAGTAGTTGCTGGGTATGGGTCCGGTTGGCCAAAGACGGACTATAACATCCTTCATGGCCAATTCGGCCACCCTATGCAGTTCGGTCAGCTGCTTCAGCTGATCACTAAGGGACACCGGATGCTCTGGTGCAAGGTACTACGACCAGAACAGCTTCTCCGTTGAGCTCCCCTCTTCGGCTCGGAAGAACTCCGCAGCATCAGCAACACTCCAGGGCAGATCCGCAAACGCTCCTGGCGAACTCCAAACCCGAGTCAGTAAGATGTACTTTCTCCTTACATATTTGCACTGCATATTAAAGGCCTTACCTGCCGCTATTTGCTTTGCCTCCTGGATCTCCCGGCAGGCGCCTTGGGCTTCAACCCAGGCCTCCTTCGCGCTTTGGAGGGCCTTAGCAAGTTTGGATTCTTGATCCTAAATCTTGCGCTCCAAGGATTCAGATTTGCTTATAGCATCTTTGAGCTCTTGTTGGATTTCCTCCACCCTTGATTCATATTTTCGGCAGGCGGCTCGTTCCTCCTCAGCCTCCTTCTTGGCTTCGGCCAGCACGCTCTTGAGGGTCTCGGCCTCAAGCGCGTCAACTATGAGCAAATTTATTAAACTCATTCAGATATCAAATCAGAATTCATATCTTTTTAGATATGCATGGGTATTGCATACCTTGCTTTTCCTCCAGTCGCTTGTTGGCACGGATGAGTTCTTCATTGGCCCGCTCCAGCTTCCAGTTTAGATCGGACACTTCGGCGGCCTGAGAGGTAGCCGCCACCAGCGAAGCCTATTGATCACAATAGAAACATGTGTTATCTCCCGTGAATACTACTTGATCCTATGTTCGGTCCTTTTTTACAAAGGCCGCACAGAGTCTTAGGGGCTACTATCTATAACAGGCATATCTTTTGTATATACACAACAGCTAAAGAATATTATGTCACATACCTCAAAACCTGTTAGAAGGCTGGTATAGGCTTCATTCAATCCGCTTTTAGCGGACTGATCCTTTTCAACCACCATACTCATAAGGGTATGATGTTCCTCCACAATGGAAGCGCGCTGAAGCGCTTCCACTAGAGTATCCGGCGCCCCTGGATTGACAGAGGTCGCCGGTGGAGTCGACGTCCCCCCTTCTTCCAAAGGAGGTTGCTCACCTGATTCCACAGCCATGCGGATCTCCGGAATAATATTCGGTTGGGGGCCGAATTGGGCATGCCCCCCATCGCGGGTCTCCATGGGGGTCGGTCCCCCCCCCCCGTTTTCGACAGCAGAGGTATTACCCTCTGGCGCCACCTTGACGGCCTCCCGCACCTCCCCATGGCCTGGAGAGGTTCTTCAGGACAACACCTCGGTATTGTCCGTTGTAGTGGGCGGAAAGGCCGGTGGAGGCATCTCACTCTCCATCATGTTCGGCCCTAGCGAATTCCTAGAGGACGATGATTGTTGGGGGACATCACGAGCCGGACTGCAGCACGCAAGCCATTGTGTTAGAACCGCAAGGCAAAAAAATCAGATATATACATAGTATCTTTGAATACTTACGATTCGGCCAGGGGCTTTGCCCTAAGGCGCCGCTTGGGGATGACTTCGATATCTAAATCCGAGTCATCCGAGAGGGATATTCTCCCCCTTTTGGGCGCCTCCGTTTCTGGATCCGTGGAGGCTGCCCTTTTCCTCTTCCTCCCCTTAGGGGGAGAATGGTTCTCTTCCTCCTCCTCTTCGTCCTCGTCACGAGAAAAGGGAGTGTCGGCATCTTTGGACATAGCGTCTGAAGTACCTTTATGGCGGAGGCCACCTTTGGCCTCCTTGCCCTTCTTCTTGGCCTTCTTCTCCGGCGCCTGATACGGCGCCAGAACCAGAATCTTTGTTAACAGAGGGATGGCTGGGTCTTCGGGTAGCGGAGCCTGACATCGGGTCCGCTCCGCCGTCTTTGTCCAGCCCTGTGGAAAGAATGGAACGCTCAATATAATCTGGATTCACAAATCAAGGTCAGAAAACTTACGGGAGTGGCCGAATGGGTGCAGTCGAGGCCGAGGTCGACGGTATTCTTCGGCCATGACTTATGGGCCTTGAAGAGTAGCTTCCACATGTCTTCGTGCGTCGTGCTGAAGAATCACTATAGGGTCCAAGGACTAGCCGGATCGAACTCCCACATATGGAGAGCCCGGCGTTGGCAGGGGAGAATCCGGTGGAACAGCATTACATGGATCACGTCGGCAAGACTGGTGCTCTTCTCTATCATGCTCTTGACGCACTTCTGCAGTGTCATTACCTCGTCAGACGATGCCCAATCCAGGCCCTTGTTAATCCATGATGCAAGCCGCATTGGAGGCCCGGATTTGAACTCAGGAGTGGCGGCCCATGTGACGTCGCGGGGTCCCGTGATATAGAACCACTCCTGTTGCCATCCCTTCACAGTTTCCATGAAGGTCCCCTTGGGCCAGGTGACGTTGGGGAGCTTTCTCACCATGGCGCCACCACACTCCGCGTGTTGACCATCGACCACTTTCGGCTTCACATTGAAGACCTTGAGCCATAGGCCGAAGTGGGGGGAAATGCGGAGGAACGCCTAACACATGATGATGAACGCCGAAATGTTGAGGAAGGAATCCGGGGCTAGATCATGAAAATCTAACCCGTAGTAAAACATAAGGCAACGGACAAAACGATGGAGAGGAAACCCTAATCCCGCAGGAAGTGGGGGATAAACACTACTCTCTCATTAGGCTCCAGGCGGGGATGATCTGCTTTTTGGCAGGGAGCCGGTGGGCTATATCCGTGGCCAGGTACCCCGTGTCCCGGAGTTCCTGGATGTTCTCCTCTGTGACTGAGGAAGCCATCCACTTGCCCTGCACTCCAGATCCGGACATGGCTGTAGTGTTTGGTGGCGGTGGGAAAGATCGATACTTGGGCGGAAGAAGGCGTGGGGTAAAAAGCTGGGTCCTTATCCCCTTATAAGGACAGTGAATATCAAGCGCCCCTTCACAAGCCTTAAAACTCGCCTATTCCCAAGGGATCGTGCGAATGGCACGGTTGGATTACCCAAACCCACATTGATGAGAATCCCACAACGAGGGGACACGATCTATGCTTTGACAAGACGTGTCACCGGAGGTTGCGTCTCGAAACGCGAAGCGGGAGGTTGGAAAATGGTTCAGAATAATAAAGTGGCCAGACGTAATGTTTCGCCGGTAAAAATGCCAGTAAGACATGTCATGTTTTTTGATTAAGTGTTGAGACCTTGCGGTTGAGGGTTGTAACTGTTAAACAAAGCCAGATACAGTTCTCATGTTCAAGAAGACTACTTTGGAGTGTTCGGAGGAGGAACCCGCCTTGCAATGCCGAAGACAATTTGCGTGCCGGACACATCGTCATTGAAGACTGGTTCGAGGGCTACTGAGAGAGTCCTGGATTATGGGGTCCTTGGGATTCCGGGCCATGTGACCTGGGCCGGACTGATGGGCCATGAAGATACAAGATGAAAGGCCTTCCCCCGTGTCCGGATAAGACTCTCCTTTGCGTGGATGGCAAGCTTGGCGTTCGGATATGGATTTTCCTTTCTCTGTAAACCGACTCTATACAACCCTATCCCTCTCCGGTGTCTATATAAACCAGAGGGTTTAGTCCGTAGAGATCATCATAATCATATAGGCTGGACTTCTAGGGTTTAGCCATTACGATCTCGAGGTAGATCAACTCTTGTAACCCCTATACTCATCAAAGTCAATCAAGCAGGAAGTAGGGTATTAACTCCATCAAGAGGGCCCGAACCTGGGTAAACATCGTGTCCCCTGCCTCATGTTACCTTCGATCCTTAGACACACAGTTCGGGACCCCCTACCCGAGATCTGCCGGTTTTGACACCGACACCCGTTTCTGTGGCGAGACTCCCATGCCAGCGGCCGCGCCATGCAAGCAGAGACAGAAGCCGGGTGCGTGGAGAGCGACAAGTCGGTGGCTAGCGCCTCCGCGTCCGCCGCCATCATCAAGGAGAAGTAGAACATGGGAGGCCGCCGCCGCTTGGGTCCCATGAAGGCCACCGCGAAGGCGACGCCGACGTACACAGCAGGTGTCTTGCCGGATCCTTTTGTTGCGAGGACCTTCGTCGACCGCACATGGGCTCCACGAAAGCGGAGAAGCCCCCTTCCACCTTCATCTTGGGCATCAGCCAACGATATCAGTTGGGTAGTGGGGAAGCAAGCCGTCCTTTGCGCTGAAGCATATACCTCCGGGGCTCCCGGCAGTTTGGTGATCATGCTGCCGGACATGAGGAACACAAATGGAGGTGGGCGACCATTTAGGCCATGTATTATATACATGTGTTGTCCAGAACTAGCACCGCTTATCTGATTTGAATGTAATGAAATCCGTCATGTTTGTATGAAAATCCGGTATTTTATCTGAATTCCGTCATTGTTTATATGAAATATCACCGTGTTTGCATGAATTTTGTCCAGTTGGTTCAGTTGCTATTAGAATGTGTGCGGCTACGGTTGGATGGCGTAATTTGCGGGTCGTCGGTCGGTCTGCGGCCGGCTCGGGCGGCGTGGTGGGACAAAAAAAGCACAGCTCGTGCAAGCTCGTCTCCAACATGCGCGCTGGAGGATGCATGAGCACCCGAACCATTCCTCGTTCATCGGTGGCAAAGGCACGGGTGGACAAAAGGGTCGCCAATATTTTTAGCTAACCCGGGCAAGATCCAAACAGCCCCTCCCAGCACATTCAAATCCCTCGTTCGCCATGAAATTTTGCCATGTGTTGTTTTCATGGACAAGCAAGATGCCCGTGCATTGCACGGAACAACAAAACACCTGTTGTGATTGACCCATGCAGGAGTAATCCCATGTCTAGGAACTAATGATATCTCGAGAATTTTATCGGAAAAATGGTATCTCGAGAATTTCAACGAAAAAATGATATCTCGAGAAAGATGAGAGATAAGGTGAGGAGGAGTGGGGCCTGGTGGTGACTGGTGGTCGGACTGGGCGGAGGCATGGGGATGGACGGTGCATTATGTCTAGGTTTGTATCTCTCTCACACACACCCACGTAGATGGGGGACGTGCATGAAGAGAAGAGGTGCACGCACGGCGCACGTACTCCCGTCTCTTTCCCAACCAGCGTGGGTACACGGTGGAGCTCATTTCTGTACGAAAAGGCAGCCCACGTGGTAATTTGACACGTGTACTGGTTGTCCACTTGATGGAGGATCGTCTACCACGGGTGAACAAACAAATTGCGACTTGACGCGTTATGTTAAAAAAGAGGCAAACCATGTGGGGCCTACCTTAGAGGCAAGGCTCTATACACTGGAGTACTTTTGATGTGTCCCGTCAACTCGCAGAACGAGGAGAAGCTTACTTAGTACGCCGTCTCCCCCGCCCACGGGCGCGGTGGCTCGCAGGATGAGGTGAAGCTTGCTTACTACTCCCTCCGTTTACTGCTCATCCTTACCTTGGTTAGAGAGATTACCATATTGTTTGAAATATATATGTCTTTTAGTAGTAGGAGTAGTACAGTGGTACTACAGCAATTTCCTCGGAGTCCGTGGTGCAGCAAGCTACCCTAGGCTATGTTACTACTCCCTCGTTTCCGGTTTATAGCTCAATTTCAAAATCTCTCCAACCAAGGTAGACGGTGAGTGGTGGAATTAATTTTGTAGTTTGCACAAGTAATTAGTACACTCGTTTTTCCGAAGAAGTTATGTTTACCGAGGCATTAATTAGAACGAATGCATGCATGACCACTAAATTTCCATGAACTTCTACATGCATTGGTGAGTTTTCTGTTGACACTGCTTGCATCGGGTGATTTAACGCACCTCGAAATCGAAACATGTGATGGTACTACTACTACTACTACTAGTAGAATTGAGACTTATAAAACGGAAAAAAGAATCTTGTTAGATGTGCCCTATAAACCGGAAAGGAGGGAGTAGTAAGTAGTACTACCTCCATAGTGGGTACGTACTCCGTAAAATCAGATTTTTCCCAAAACTAAGTCGCTCAACCTTTATTTGCTTGTTTCCCTTCGTGCCTCATTGCCTTGAACAGACTATGCCAAACTCCCCTGCCTGCCGCGCGGGAAAAGACCCGCCCTCGCCTTTTTTAGTCCGGGTTTGTATCAATGGGTCGCGCGAAGTAGCAAAAACCAAGCCGTGTCTTGTACTCCTCTCACCGACATGTGGGACACATAGCAACCGGGTCGACGTGTCATGCACCAAATAACAATGCAGAACAGCAGGGGGGCCACACCCCAATCATACTGCCCCAGTAGTAGTAATGAGCAATGAGACGTCAAATCACAATGCCACAGCTTTCCCATATGGACGAAGCAAACATTATTTCACACTTCGCTTCGCCATCATCTCCTTCAAGAAAACCACGTATTGCTTCTGCCATTGTTCTTCCTCAAGCGGGACGCGCATCGCGTTGGTACATCCTGTCACGTGGGACCGCATGACAGGCCATGCTCCCCCGCCCATCGCTCGGTAAAATCACCTCATTTTCACTACTTCCTCCGTATCGGTTTACAGGCATGCATGTCATTCTAGGTTGAGAATTTAACTGGCTATATATGTGACGAACAGTATATATTTAGAAACTACATCCGCTTAAGAATCCAATGATATACTTTTTGTGACATAGCAACTCATATTTAGTTAGTCAAATGGATGACCTAGAACTATGTGCATGCCCTATAAACTGTCGGGTGGTAGGTGCGACATATGCCAATGGGTGGGTTATCATGGTGGGAGCCAGTAAGACGTCGCCGGTGCCTGGAAACGGGATGAGGCGAAGACATGCACGCCGGCGAATCTTAGCCAGGTTCGGGGCTCTCAATGGAGATAACACCCCTAGTCCTGCTCTGCGGGGCCTCCGCATGATCACTAGATCAGAACGAGTAGCTACAAATGCTCCTTGAGCTGTCGGGTTCAAGGGAGAAGAAGAGCAAGGCTAGCTCTCACTTCCCTCTCTATTTGGTGTGTGTGTAACTCTAAGAAGCCAACCCTTTGCATGGGTGCCCCGGGGGGTTTATATAGGCCTACCCCCCGGGGGTACAATTGTAATCCGGCTGGGCGCGGGTCCCAGTCGTCTGTGTCTGTGCTCGCCGGCTTCTCCGCCGGCCATTGGGGCTCGTCGCCTGGTGGGTCCCGCCGGCTGCCGGCCTCTTGGTCGACAGGCCGGCCCCACTGCCTGGGGGTCTTGTCGGCGACTGCTTACTGTAGCCTCGCCCCTGATGACGAGGGCTTTGTCGAGGTAAGCGTGGCTATAGTGTGCCGCCACGAGGGCTCTCACTATAGCCTTACCTCGTCTTGTCTCTTTAATGTGGCACATGTTTCGAGGGAGGGGGGTAGCCGGCTTCTGGGGGCTGGCTACGCCCCTGGCCGACTGGGGGAGGCCGGGCTGCCTTCGTGCCTCTCTCTGGCTAAAGGGGCCCACCGCCCACGGGCCGTACTGGCGTCTGTCATGGATGACGTTGAGGCCAGCATGGCTACAGTGCCGAGCCGGACGGGAGGTGGCTGACCCGTAAGGCGTCCTGTGGCCATGCCTGCCTCGGGTTTCGGGGGTAGTGGGCCGTACTGTGGCCACACCCCGTCTTGTCACCGTGATGTGGGTGTAGTTTTGGTGGGTGCGGTCTTGGCCGGCTTCTCGGAGTCGGCGCTCTTCATGGCCGGCTCTTGGAAGTTGGTCCTCTTGGCGCCGGCTTCTTGGAGTCAGCCATCTCGCAGCTATCTTGGGGGAGGTTTCTGGGGCCGGGTCGCCTTCTGAGAGTCGGCTCCTGGGGTAGTCGGCCGGGGGAAGGCGGCCCAATGCTTCGAATGCTTGAAGGCCCAATTGGCCTGATAATTTTTGAAGAACCAGGGGTAGTTGGTTAGGCTACACGTGGCCATTTACTCCGACAGTAGTCCCTGAAGCTGATTGAGCTTTGAGGTTGGGCGGGAGTCGAGAAGCTCGGTCAGCTTCCTCTCTTGACAAGCCGGCAGCTAGGAGCCGGCTTCGGTTGGGCGCGCCGTCTCGGCGAAAAATTGTGAAGTCGGAGGGCGGGAGTCTGCCAGCGCGCGTACCGGCCCGCGGGTTGGCCACTTGCCGCCTGCGAACCACGTGGCATCCCTTGGCTAAAAAGCCTGCTAGCCCACGCGCGCGATGAGACGTCGCCGCAGGTCGGGGGCCCGCCATGCCTACGCCCGGGCCCAGGCACGGATTCTCTGCGGCCCAAAGCCGCCCGCACGTCTTCCTGCGGCGGTTTCAGCACGCCTTTAGGGCGTAATAATCGCGGGGCGTGGGGGGAGTGGGTGCAGTTAATCCCACGTCTCGCCCCACGCCCTGCCTCCTCGGCTTCACCGTGCGAAGCTATAAGTTGGGGGAGGGGGGAGAGCGGCAAGGTCTCGCACGCCCCTCCCCTTTCCGCCATCTTCTTCCTTCTGCCCTTTCTTGCAACAGCGCCTCGCCGCCGCACCGCTCTACCACTCGATTCTCCGCCGCCGCGCTCGTTCTCGCCAGCCCCACGCCACGATGCAGTACGGTGGGGATTGGGACGGCTCCAACGTCCATGAGGATCACGTCGAGTTCCTCCGCAAGACGCGGCGGCTGCCCAGTGCGGACAAGGTGCAGCTCCGTCTTGCGCTGGCAAAGGAGATTACGCCGGAGCCAGAGGAAGGCGAGCGGGTAGTCTTCTGCTCGCATTTCTTGCGCGGCATCGGCTTGCCCGCGAGCGCCTTCTTCCGCTCCTTTCTCGAGTTCTACCAACTCCAGCCGCACCACCTCACTCCGAACACGGTGGTGTTGCTGTCCGCCTTCGTCACCTTGTGCGAAGGCTACCTCGGCGTCCTCCCCACCCTCGAGCTCTGGGGGGGGTTCTTCCAGTCCAAGCTGGGCACGCGCATGCAGGGCGTGCCGGCTCAGAGTGGCGCCTTCATCGCGATGCGGAGGGTGGCTGCCGACAACCCCTTCCCCGTCATCACGCTGATCCAGTCGGTGAAGCTATGGCAAAAGTCATACTTCTACGTGAAGAACGTCGCCCCGCAGGGCGACTACGTCAATCTGCCGACTTACGTAGCCGGCCCACCGGTAGGCAGGCGGCCCCAGTGGTCCTATCGGGTCGTGACGCTGACGCCGGCTGGAGCCGCAGCTGTCGCCCGACTGCGGGTGATGATCCAGTCGGAGGGCTTGTCGGGGCCCGACCCGTTGGCCGCCTTCGTCACGCGTCGGGTGCTCCCGCTCCAGAGCCGCCCTCATCTGATCTGTCAGATGAGCGGCCAGCTCGATCCGAGTCGGATGTGCACCAAAGACATGCCGCACGACAAGGTAGCCCATATGGTGAACTACCTTTCGAACTGCAAGCTCTCTGCAGAGTGGCAGTTCGGCAAGGAGCCATATTGCCGAGCTCATCCGCCGCCCACGGTATGTTCTCTTTTTCTTCTTTCAGTTTTATCGCCGAGTTCCTTTTGGCCGACTCTGACTAGTCGGCTTGTCTCGACAGAGCCCTCTTCTTCGGCCTGCAGGCTGGTCGGACGCGGAGCGCCGATTCATCCCCGACCGGACGGAGCACGATCTGGAGGACCCCTACTTGGGGCGGCCGCTATGGACGACAACACCGAGGCGGGCGGTGGCCAAGCCGGCGGCGAGGCAGGCGGCTCCGGGCTTGGAGTCAGCTTCGACGACTGGCCGGACGATGAAGAGGCTGAAGTCGTCCCACGCCGCCAGCCGGCGCCTGGCCACGGCGCGGGTTCCTCCGCCGCGCTGCCTGTTCAGGGCGGTGGGCAAAAGCGTCGCGCCACGTCGGGCTTGTTCGGCAGTCGGCCGAAGAAGCCCAGAGGCGGGGCAGCGGCGACCAGGCGGGAGGAGGCGGCCGCGAAGGCGGCCCGCTTCCGCAAGGCGGTGAAGCAGCCGCAGACGGTGTCGGCGTAAGTATATACTCCTTCATGTATTCTTTTTTATTTTCTCTGGTAGCTCCTGAATCCTTGTCTTTTCTCCAATAAACCAGGGCTCCGTTGTCGCTTGAGCGGGTGCTGCCGCCTCCGTTGTTGGGTTGCCGGGAGGATCTGGGAGCACTACTCGCCGCGTGGACCCCCGTGCCGATCTTCAGGCGGCGACGGAGCGGAACGCACGGGAGGCGCGGGAGGAGCGGGAGGCGGAGGCATTGAGGGCGGCCGCCGCCAAGGCGGCGCAGGAGGAGGAGGCGGCGAAGGCGCGTGCTGACGCTGCGGCCAAGGCCCAAGCGGAGGCTGCGGCTGCGGCGATGGCGGAGGAGGCTTTGCTGGTCACCCCACTGCGCGTCGCGGCGCCTGGGGCCCCAGAGCCCCCGCCAGAAGAAACCGGCGGTGACCGGCCGGGGCTGGAGAGGGATGATGACGTCGTCATCCTGGAGAGGGCGGCGGGACCAGCCCCGCCGACTGGGGCGACTCAAGGCGGCCGGCCTGAGCTGCCGCCTGGGCAATCGGCCGGAGGCGAGCCGGCCGCGGGGGCTGATCTGGTGGTCCGGATGCCGTCACGCCAGCGCGCGGGGAAGGCCGCATCAGAGCCGCAGAAGGCTGCATCAGAGCCGCAGCCGGCTGCGGGCTCCAGCTCGTCAGCCCAGGATATGGAGGCGGCCAGCGCCAGCTCGGGGTGGACGCCGGGGGGAGGAACGGCCGTGATGAACGTGGCCGCGCAAGACGTCCGGACCTGGCTCCAAGCCCAGGCTACGGCGCTGAGGAAGTACAACGACGAGTTCCTTGCGACGCGGGCGGCCATCCGGGTTAGTCTTCCTATCTTTGCTCTTTTGATCTTGATTTCTTCTGTGGGGGCGCGTCAGCGCACCCACTGGGTGTAGTCCCCGAGTTCCGAGTCGGCTGCTGCGCAGGCGGCTTGGAACTTTTTAGCAGATTTAGTTTTGCTATTCTTGCTCTTACTTCACTCTTCTGCCTGTCTTGCAGGACTACCACAATCTTCGCGCGGCTGCCTTCAACTCCCAGGCTCGGGAGCTGACCCAGAAGACCGCCGACCTATCTGAGAGCCGGGGTAAGTGCTTCGTCCTTTATCTCATGTGAGGGCGCGTCAGCGCACCCACTGGGTGTAGTCCCCGAGATTCGGGCCGACTGCTGAGCAGACGGGTCGGATCTTCCTTGACGACTTCTTATTGTTTCTTCTTTCTCTGTCGTCCCTGCAGCGGCCAACACCAGTCTAAGGGAGCAGCTGGGAGGGTCTCAGGCCGCCCTTCGTGCTAAGGAGGCCGAGTTTGCCGCCTTGGTGCAGGAGCGTGACCGCCTGGCCAAGAGGTTGGCCGACCAGGAGGAGAGCCACAAGGCGGCTCTGAAGGCGGTGCAGGACAGCCAAGCCGCCCTCCAGGCCGAGTATGAGACGGAGGCGGCTGGCTGGGCCGAAGCGAGGCAGACGCTGATCAATGGTTATGGCCAGATCGAAGATTTGGTTGACGGTAAGCCGCCTTCCTCTTGGTCCTTTCTTGCCGCTTGCCGCTTTTGGGTCGTTTTCTGACTTGGTGTTTTCTCTTCTTTCTCTTTCTTTCTTGTGCAGAGTACTTCCCTGGCTACTCTACCGCCGCCAACCAGATCATCGAGGCCCGCCGTGAGGCACGGAGGCAGGCTGGCGCTGATATTGCGCCAAACGCTAGCCGGTCGCTGGAGGAGCAGCTCTTGGCGATCCAGGCCCGCCTCCAGCCGGCTCATCGACTGCTCCGCCGTCTTCAACGTGCCGGGGCGCAGATGTTGGCCGCCCTCTGGCCTGGCGAAGTGGTTCCCCGCACCCCCAGTCGGACAGCCGACTGGCTGGAGGTGGCGGTCGGCCGCTTTGAAGCCTGGAAGGCTTCGGCGGCTCGGTCCGGCGCCAGGCGGGCGCTGGAGTTCGTCAAGGCCTGGTATCCCGGCCTGAGTCTGGACCAGCTGGCTACCTTGCGGCAGCAGGCCGACACGGAGCTGGAGCCGACGCGGCCGGCTATCATCCGGCGGGCTTCGGCGATCGCCGACTACACCGACACCAGCGCCTTCGCCCCTGAGGTAGATGACAACGGTGTTGCCTAGCCGGAGGAGTGGTTCGGGCTGAACCCGGCGGACGGTGAAGACTCGGCGGAGGAGATCGACTCCAGCGACGAGGGCGAAGAGGAGGAGGAGGAGGGTGAAGACGCCGGGCGGGATGGTGGAGCGGCCGGCCAGCCTCAGCCTGACCGCGCCTCCAGCAACACGGCACGCGCGGGCGTGCCGCCTGCCACCGGCCGTGACCAAGCCGAGACCCGCCAGCCGGCCACTCCTTCAGCCGGTGACGCCGTCTCCACCGACCAACTCGGCTCCCGCACCGCGCCTTTAGTCTAGTCTGCTATCTTTTATTTTCCTGTTTTATCACTTTTGGAACAATATTTTGTTAAGTTTGCACAATTCCACCCACTGGGGGTGTATTTGAACTATGTCGATTGCCGGCCTGTTGGGGGCTTTATATGTATATATGACTATGCATGTGTTTGGCTTTTCCTTGTTCTTTGCTTTTCATCCTTCTGCTGTTTCCTTTGCCGCCCTCCCTTGGGAGGGCAAGTACTCTAGCTTTGTTGGATTATAGCTAAGTGTTTGGGAAGCCGCCCAGCCGGCTGTTCTGACAGCCGGCGAGCGTGGTAGGAGGCCGTCTTTTCGCTATATAAGTTCATTAGTCCTTAGCCGTTTGTCGTGTGGGCATCCTTTCTGCCTTGGCTCTTGCTAGTCGGACAGTCGGTTCTTCGAGCTGCGACTTTCAACAAGAGAGGACTCGGGAGCCGGCACACTACTTGTCTGACTTCAGGTAGAACTTTAATATATCTTAAGGCGGCCAGTCCCCGGGCCGACTAGTCAAACCCGGTGCCAGACAGGAAATCAAATGTAATAATACATTCATGGATATGACACTCGTCACTCATAGATAACTGAAGGCAGTCCCCGAGTACTCCTCGGGGGGCCTGTGGTTTCGTACTTAATACAAAAGGGTAGCATGATACATACTGCTTTCAACTGTAAAATCTTCTCAGGAGGTTCGCGTTCCATGGTCGCTCCGACTCCTTGCCGGAGTCATCCCTCTTGCGTGCTCTTGGTTTTTGCGCGTCGATCAAGTAGTAGGAGTCGTTGCCTGGTGCCTTGCTGATGACGAAGGGGCCCTCCCAAGGTGCCGAGAGCTTGTGCTGGCCAGCTGTTTGCTGGATCAGCCGAAGCACAAGGTCGCCCTCTTGGAAGGATCTTGGCTTGACCTTGCGGTTTTGGTAACGGCGCAATCCCTGCTGGTAGATGGCGGACCGGTTGAGTGCTAACAGCCGGCCTTCTTCTAGTAGGTCGACACCGTCTTCTCTTGCTTCCTTGGCCTCCGCCTCCGTGTACATGGTGACCCGAGGCGAGTCGAACTCGATGTCGGTTGGGATGACAGCCTCGGCACCATATACAAGGAAGAACGGAGTGAAGCCGGTTGACTTGTTGGGGGTAGTACGCAGACTCCAGAGGACAGCCGGCAGCTCATCGAGCCAGTAGCCGGCCGATCGCTCCAGTGGTACAACCAGTCGGGGCTTGATGCCGGAGAGGATGAGTCCATTTGCTCGCTCGACCTGGCCGTTTGACTGCGGGTGGGCAACGGACGCTAAGTCCAGTCGGATACCCTGCGTCGCGCAGAAACGTGGCAGTGCTCCTTTGGCAAAGTTTGTGCCGTTGTCGGTGATGATGCTGTGCGGTACGCCGTACCGAGTAGTGATGTCGGTGATGAACGTCACGGCAGTCGGCCCGTTCAGCTTCTTGATCCGCTTTGCTTCGTTCCACTTGGTGAACTTGTCCACGGCGACAAGCAGATGTGTCAGGCCGCCGCGGGCTCTCTTGAAAGGGCCCACCATGTCCAATTCCCAGACGGCAAAGGGCCAGGTGAGGGGAATGGTCTTGAGTGCAGAAGCCGGCAGGTGTTGCTTGGAATTGAAGACTTGGCATCCTCTGCAGCTCTTGACTATCTCTTTGGCATCTTCCAAAGCAGTCGGCCAAAAGAAACCGTGGCAGAAAGCTTTGGCCACAAGTGATCTTGAGGCTGCGTGGTGGCCGCATTCGCCTTGATGGATATCCTTGAGGATTGCCACTCCTTTTTCTGGCTCGACACAGCGCTGGAAGACTCCAGTGACACTGCGCTTGACAAGCTCTTTGTTGATTATTGCATATGCTCCGGCTCGTCGTTGCACTAGTCTTGCTGAGATCTCATCAGCCGGCAGCTCTCTGCTGATTAGGAATTTGAGGATGGGCTGGGCCCAAGATGGAGCTGTGACTTCTTCTTCTATTAGTGCGGCCACCATGACTCGGGTGGGTGGGTTGGGTGGCGTGGAATTGGAGTCGGCTACCGCTCCTTGTGTTGCTGCACTCCCCGGGCCGACTGCTGCAGTCCCCGGGCCGGGTGCGACTACGGCAGTCCCCGGGCCAGTTGTCGAAGCCCCCGTGCCGCCTGCGGGGTTCCTCCAGTCGGATCCGGCTGCATCGGGGACAGGCGGTACGGAGATAGAGTCCGACTCTGGAGATGTCTTGATGGACGGCTTGAGGAGGCGCTGGAGGGAGACGCCGGTCCGTATAGCCTGTCGGGTGGAGCCGATCCGTGCCAGGGCATCTGCTTGGTCGTTGTCGGCCCTTGGTACGTGAAGGAACTCGCAACCCTCGAAGTACCCACTGATCTGCTGGACGAGGAATCGATAGCTCGCCATGTTTGCATCCTTGGCGTCCCAGTCGCCAGACGACTGCTAGACCACCAAGTCTGAGTCGCCATAACACAGGATCCGGCGTATGCCGAGCTCTTTGGCTAGCCGGAGCCCATGTATGAGTGCCTCGTACTCGGTCACGTTGTTGGAGGCGGCGAAGTGTATCTGCAGCGTGTATCTGAGTTTGTCGCCTTTGGGAGAGGTGAGGACGATGCCGGCTCCCAAGCCGGTGCTCATCTTGGACCCGTCGAAGTGCATCCGCCAATGGGTAGAGTCGGGAGCCGGCGGTAGGTACTGGGTCTCGGCCCAGTCGACGAGGAAGTCGGCCAATGCTTGGGACTTGATGGCGGTGCGGGGTTGGTAGAAGATTGTGTATGGTGCCAACGCAATGGCCCGCTTAGCCACCCGGCCGGATGCATCCCGGCTGCCTATGATCTCGGCAAGTGGGGCGGTGCACACGACCGTGATGGGATGCTCTTGGAAGTAGGGTTTCAGCTTCTTGGCGGCGAAGTACACGCCATGGCACATCTTCTGGTAGTGCGGGTAGTTTTGCTTTGAGCTGGATAGTACTTCGCTTAGACAATACACCGGCCTCTGGAGTAGCTGGGCTCGGCCTTCTTTCGGGCACTGGACCACGACAACTGTACTGACCACTCGGCTAGTCGCGGCAATGTAAAGGAGCATGGGCTCCTTCTCAGTCGGTGCCGCCAGGACAGGTGGAGTGGTCAGCATCTTCTTCAGCTCATGGAAGGCTTGGTCGGCTTGGTCATTCCACTCGAAGTGAGTGGACTTCTTCATGAGTCGGTACAGGGGGAGAGCCTTCTCTCCTAGCCGGCTGATAAAGCGGTTTAGGGAGGCCAAGCACCCGGTGAACTTCTGCACATCTCGCAATTTGGTGGGAATCTCCATCCTCTCGATGGCCTTGATCTTCACAGGGTTGCACTCGATGCCGCGTTCGGAGACCAGAAAGCCTAACAGCTGGCCGGCTGGTACTCCGAACACGCATTTCTCGGGGTTGAGCTTGATTTGGAATCGGCGCAAGTTGGCGAATGTTTTTTTGAGGTCTTCCAGCAGGGTGCCGCGCTTCTCTGTCTTCACCACAATGTCGTCAACATAGACGTGGGCATTTCTGCCGAGTTGCTTGAGGAGGCATTTCTGCATGCAACGCTGAAAAGTGGCACCGGCATTCCTTAAGCCGAATGTCATAGTCAGGTAACACAAAGCTCCGAATGGTGTGATGAAGGCAGTCTTCAGGCGGTCTGCTGGGTCCAACTTGATTTGATGGTACCCTGAGTAGGCATCCAAAAAACTCAATAGCTCACATCCGGCTGTGGAGTCTATCACTTGGTCAATCCGTGGCAAAGCAAACGGATCCTTGGGGCAGGCCTTGTTGAGGCTGGTGTAGTCTATACACATACGCCATTTGTTATTCTTTTTCAAAACCAAGACTGGGTTGGCAAGCCACTCTGGAAAAAAATACTTCCATGATAAAGCCAGCGGCGAGGAGCCGGGCTATCTCTTCTCCTACGATTCTTCGCTTCTCTTCTGACAGTCGGCGAAGGGGCTGCTTGACCGGCTTCGCGTCGGCTCGGACGTGCAATTTGTGCTTGGCGAAATCCTTCGGGACACCCGGCATGTCCTTTGGGGACCATGCAAAAATATCTCGATTCTCACGTAGGAAGTCGACGAGCTCGCCTTCCTATTTACTGTCCAGGTTTGCCCCAATGACAGCAAACCTTTCCGGATTCTCCGGGTCCAGAGGTATCTTCTTCGTCTCCTTGGCTGGCTGGAAGGAGCCCTGTGCATCACCATCTTTGGGGTTGGGGGACAGGGCCGGCTGCTTGCCGGCCATGGCCACAACCCGCTCCAGCATCTTCTTCTCTTCTGCCACTACGAGGGACTCGGCCAGCCGACTGCTGGCCATGGCACACTCGATGGACTTCCTGTAGTCGCCGGCTACAGTGATGATCCCCTTCGAGCTCGGCATCTTCATTTTCAAGTAGGCGTAGTGGGGCACAGCCATGAACTTGGCCAGAGCAGGTCGGCCAAGCAAAGCATGGTAGGGGCTCTCCAGATCCACTACCTCAAACCAGATCGCTTCTCCGCGAAAATGATCCTTGTCTCCGAAGAGAACATCCATCTTGATCTTGCCGATCGGGGAACAAGACAAGCCGGGGACGATGACATGGAACACGGTCCGGCTTGGCATGAGCTGCTTCGCCTTGATGTTCAGCTTCTCCATGGTATCGCGGTACAGTATATTGATACTGCTTCCGCCATCTATTAGGACGCGGGTGAATCGGGCAGCTCGCCTCTCCGTTGCGAGGGTAACATCCAAGACTAGTGCATAGGAGCCAGGGAATGGCATCACCTCTGGGTGGTCGGCCTGGCTCCAGTTGATGGGCTTCTCAGACCAGTGCATGAACTCGGGGGCGCTAGAGGCGACTGCGTTGACCTCTTGATGCTGACGGCGCCGACTACGCTTGTCTTCGACTTGGCTTGTGAAGACGACGTAGGCGGCGTGCTCTTCAGGGAACTCATCTTGAATGGCTCCGACTGCCGGCCGAGCCGCCGGCTGCTGGGGGGCTGGGGGCGGCGGACCAGGGGGCAGAGGCGGCACCAGCCCTTCGCCCTTGGAGATTCGCGTGAGCCAGTGGCATTTCGGGCCGTGTGGTTGGACGGCTTCGCGCCGCTGTGGAACTTGCAGGGGGCGTCGAGAGTCTGCTCGTAAGAGAAAGCCGGCTGCCAAGCCGGCCTGCCACCCTTCTTCTTGGGAGCGGGCCGCTCTTCGGGCTGCTCATCTTCAACTGTGGCCACCTGCCGACTGGTGGAAGGCGGCATGGGGGCCTTGCGCTTGTGATCGTTCTGGTAGGGGCGCCGATTGGAGTCGCCAGCCGGCGTCTTGGGAGCCGGAGCGAGCACCTTCCCAGAGGCGTCCACTCGGAGCTCGGTCTTCATCAAGGAGTCGGCCGTGGCGTACTTGTCCGCGATGATCAGCAGTTCGTCGAGGGTAGACGGCTCGTCGCAGAGGAGTCGGTGCTTGAGGAGGGTGCCCTCTCGGCACCCGGCGGTGAAGTACTCGATGGCCTAAACCTTGTGCACCCCCTCGCAGGAGTTGCGGAGCTCGGCCCACCGCGTGAGGTAGTCGCGGGTCGACTCGTTGTGCCCTTGGACGCATAGGGAGAGCTGGCGAGGCTTGGGAGGCCGCTTGTATGTGCTGGTGAAGTTGCGGACGAAGACTTCCGTGAAGTCCAGCCAGCTGTTGACGCTGTAGGGCTTGAGGCTGTTGAGCCAGGTGCGCGTCGTGCCTTGCAGCATGAGGGGGACGTATTTCACGGCGACGCGTCTGTTGCCGTTGGCTATGCTGACCGTAGTAGAATAGTCGATGAGCCAATCTTCCGGCTTCACAGAGCCATTGTACTTGGGTGTGTCTCTGGGGAGCGAGAACCCTTTGGGGAAGGGCTCGTCGCGGATGCGGGGGCCAAAGCATGGCGGGCCGACATCGTCTTCTTCTTCTAGCGCCATGGATCGAGCTAGGCGGTCGATCCGGTGGCGGGCGTCGTTCTTGCCGACTCCTTCACGGCGGCCTAGTCGGCCACCAAGAGTCGGATGCGTGACAGGCGGCGGGGTGGGACGTCTCTCCCCTCGAGGCGGGGGAGGAGGCGGATTTTCTTGGCGCTCCACCGCTCGAGGGCGGCCTTCCGCATCGCGCTCGATGGTGATACGCGTCCGGCTGCGGCTAGCAGCCGGCTCCTTGTCTTTCTTCTCACGGGCGCCGCTCGCAGTCGGCGACCGGGATGTCACGGCGTGCTCCCGGCGCGGGGGATGACTATCAGCGCGGGCGCCGGCTTCGTGCCGTTCCGCGGCCGCGTCGATCAGCTGCTGGATCCGCCTTGTCATGTAGGGGAGCTCATCGGCTCCCAGCCCATTTAGCTCTTCAGCGGCCGCCTGAGTGGCTCGCAGATTCTCGAGCGGGGTGGCGTAGACGGGGCGATCTGCCCCCAGCATGCTGGAGATAGCGGCGCCGCGCTTCTGGACGAAGCCAGCTCGGCTCGGCCCGCTATGCGGCGGCGTGCCGAAGGCGGCGCGGTCGACTTTGTGCTGGTGGGCCTCGGTGAGGCATCTCATGGAGGCTATCTTCTGGCCTTCCGCGATGAGGGCGAGGCGGCGTGCCTCCAAGGTCTCGGCGTCGGCGTCGGCCGGGATGGGGACGGATAAGTCATGCATCGCCGCTTGCAGGGCTTTGTGGTCGTTCTCGCCCGAGTTGGTGACGTGGCTGATGACCAACACTTCGGTGACAGTGCTGCTGCCGCTGTCAGCTCGAGGGAACGGGTCGTCGAAGACCACCAAGTCGGAGGGGTAGGCGTCGAGCGATGTCGTGTCGGAATCGACAAGCATCGGGTCGGTGGAGCCGACCGACTCCAAGTCTGCAGCAGGCTCGCTAGAGACGTGAAGCTGGTCGAGGAGGCTGACGAGGCGGCTCTCGGGGTAGTCCGTGCCCGTGTCGGACGCGGGCTCGTTGGAGATGCGAGTCTCGCCGAGCAAATCAGCGAGGCAGCTCGCCGCGCAGGCGTCGTCGACGCCTTGCAGCGCGTCGAGGCAAATGCCATCGGGCGCAGCAGGCTAGCTGCGCTCGCAGGGGAGAAAAAGGGTTCTCGTCCAGAACAGGTCTCCGGACGACGGTGCACCTGGCCCCATGGTGGGCGCCAAATGTCGGGTGGTAGGTGCGACATATGCCAACGGGTGGCTTATCATGGTGGGAGCCAGTAAGACGTCGCCGGTGCCTGGAAACGGGATGAGGCGAAGACATGCACGCCGGCGAATCTTACCCAGGTTCGGGGCTCTCCGTGGAGATATAGTCCTGCTCTGCGGGGTCTCCGCATGATCACTAGATCAGAACGAGTAGCTACAAATGCTCCTTGAGCTGTCGGGTTCAAGGGAGAAGAAGAGCAAGGCTAGCTCTCACTTCCCTCTCTATTTGGTGTGTGTGTAACTCTAAGAAGCCAACCCTTTGCATGGGTGCCCCGGGGGGTTTATATAGGCCTACCCCCGGGGGTACAATTGTAATCCGGCTGGGCGCGGGTCCCAGTCGTCAGTGTCTGTGCTCGCCGGCTTCTCCGCCGGCCATTGGGGCCCGTCGACTGGTGGGTCCCGCCGGCTGCCGGCCTCTTGGTCGACAGGCCGGCCCCACTGCCTGGGGGTCTTGTCGGCGGCTGCTTACTGTAGCCTCGCCCCTGATGACGAGGGCTTTGTCGAGGTAAGCGTGGCTACTGTGTGCCGCCTCGAGGGCTCTCACTGTAGCCTTACCTCGTCTTGTCTCCTTAATGTGGCACATGTTTCGAGGGAGGGGGTAGCCGGCTTCTGGGGGCTGGCTACGCCCCTGGCCGACTGGGGGAGGCCGGGCCGCCTTCGTGCCTCTCTCTGGATAAAGGGGCCCGCCGCCCGCGGGCCGTACTGGCGTCTGTCGTGGATGACGTTGAGGCCAGCATGGCTACAGTGCCGAGCCAGACGGGAGGTGGCTGACCCGTACGGCGTCCTGTGGCCATGCCTGCCTCGGGTTTCGGGGGTAGTGGGCCGTACTGTGGCCACACCCCGTCTTGTCACCGTGATGTGGGTGTAGTTTTGGTGGGTGCGGTCTTGGCCGGCTTCTCGGAGTCGGCGCTCTTCATGGCCGGCTCTTGGAAGTCGGTCCTCTTGGCGCCGGCTTCTTGGAGTCGGCCATCTCGCAGCTATCTTGGGGAGGTTTCTGGGGCCGGGTCGCCTTCTGAGAGTCGGCTCCTGGGGTAGTCAGCCGGGGGAAGGCGGCCCAATGCTTCGAATGCTTGAAGGCCCTATTGGCCTGATAATTTTTGAAGAACCAGGGGTAGTCGGTTAGGCTACCCGTGGCCATTTACTCTGACATAAACCGAGACGGAGAGGGTAGTACACTATCTTTTTAGATCAATATAGTCAGGATTCACCAAGGAGCAAAACCAAGTGGTAGGCTGCTCTTGTCGTGTTGGCGTAGCAACTCAAGCAGGGTCAGTCCGCACATGAAATGGCGACACACTTAAAAGGACCCCTTTGGCCGACATGTGGCTCATCCACCGTCTTGTTCCACGTGCAATGAACCAAATTATAGTTTGGAGCAGTGGTTGGACTTGGAGGCACCCCGGTCGTAGCGCCGCAGTAGTAGTAAATGAGCGATGAGGGGTCAAATCACAAAGCCCCACCATTCCCGCATTAAGCTGGACGGACGAAGCAACCATCATTTCACTCTAGGGTGCAAGAGCATAAATAAAAGAGCAAACTAATGATGCGTGTGGCAGCTACCTAGGGCACCCTAGGGTAGGGGCCTCCACTACAAATCCTTTTTTTGAAAGCGCCTCCACTACAATCCACTTCTCCCTCGTCCTCTTGAAGAAAACTGATGATGCATGTGGCGGTAGGGTTTTTAGGAGTACTACGGCGTGCGGGGCCACGTCATAGTAAACGGGAGAGGGATTGAGTTTGAGTCGACGCCTTAATATGTGTGGGCCGCTTGGCTTTACGGGAACGATGCAGCATTTTGGGTTCGGGGACGACCGAAGATATACGTACAAAAAATTGTGGACATAGGTTCGACCGAAAGGCAATGATGCATGGGCCCTGCATTTTGATATACCCGCGGCCGCGTGAAATTTGCTACTCTACTCAAAATAATGAATAAAAGTTCCCCCAAAAACATCTATAACTAATGGGAAGTGAATGTATGCTTAAAATGAAAATGTAATACTCCCTCCGTCTAGGTGTATAAGTCATCTTAGGTTTTTTGCTAGTTAATAGCATTCCATGCCATGAATTAACCACTCCATGTCATGTTTGAAAGTCTCAAGCCATTGAAAGCATGCGCGGCCCACATCTCTTATTGGTTGATATGTCACGAAACAAGAAACGACGAGGGAGTTAATGTACCGTGCCTAAGTGTTTTGGGATTCTTTGATTTTCGGAAGATGACTTACACACCTAGACGGAGGGAGTACAAAGAGAAAAAATGAGTTGCAGTTAAAAGAATGACATTTCTAACAAAAATGTGAATGTGAACTACATATCTGTGCACGTGACCAACACATACATTGTCAAATACAAAATCTAATGCAAGAAAATAACTTATGAGTAACATGCACGAATTGATGATGTGGTGCTTGCATGCATAGAGTACAAAACACAATGTGATTTATGACTTGCATGCATGACGTGTTCTTGTGCCATAGTTGCATGTCTAGGAAAAAAACTACTAGTGGGTTGTACTAGCTATTTAGGAATAGAAGATGTATACATGGAAGTTGTAGGGAAAGAGATGACATGTATCTCAATTCCTATGAGTAGGGATTGGAAAAGAGATGTCATTTGGTTCACATCATAGGAACTTTTCTATTGAATCTAGAGATGACATGTATCTCAATTCCTATGAGGAGGGATTTGAAAAAGAGATGTCATTTGGTTCACATCATAGTAACTTTTCTATTGAATATATGCTAATGTTTATTTTCCTTTGAAATTATGGGAGTATAGGAATCCATTCATATGAACCAAGTGGCTCTAAATCTATAAAAATGATATCATGTTTATTTCCTTTGAAATGTGAAACATATGAATCTATTCCTATGAACCAATTGGCTCTAAAGGAAAAAAATCCTATAAAAATCATATCATATAGAGTTCCTATGATATTCCTCCACACCAAAGGATGGTTGAAATTGCTGCAGGTGATACGACGGTCTTTCTTTGTAGACTTCTCCCCCATCTTTATAGTTACCTCTCAAAGATGAATGAAATGATATATACTGGGTATGCTATATGTGCATTTTGGTACACGAAAACTCGGAAAAAGTTTGCGAGGTTCAAATTTTCAATAAAGCTATATGCACTGCATTTTGGAACGGAGGGAGGAGCACACGGCGGTTGCTAACACTCACGTGGAAGATTTATGTGTAGGAGGAGTGGATGTTCTGTTAAATGACATGGCAAAACTGACACTCTCAGATGCCAATCTAACGGTTCTTACGACGTTCGTCAGGAAACGGCTTGTGGCGAACGTTTGTCGGATAATGATTTATGGACACATGCATTGCATTGATACGTGCCCCCTCTCTCTCACGCCCACACGCACCCTCACGAGTCACGACTCTCCCGAGTCCTCTCGCACCCACCGTCTATCTGCAGGTAGACGTCACACACATATGTGCTCTTCACACCCTACCCTCACAACTTCTAAAAAAAGACGTCGTGCACCTTTTATTTTAACTCACATGTCACACACTTATAGCATTACTCTTGTGGCGAACGTTCTTTGGGCATAGTATATTGTACTCTCACGAAGAGAAGCGGTGCACGCACACACTAGTTCTCTCACACCCACTCGTGGGTACACATAGGAGCGCTTTTTTTGAAGCTGGTACAACAAAATCACTCCACTATATATATAAGCAGGAGCCTTAGCGCTTGCTTTACTAGGGTTCCTCTCTTTCACTCTCTCATGCTCTCCAGATCTAAGAAAGACATAGGTGGCCACACTCTCTCTCTGCTCACGGCTGGTCACAAATCCGGCCGGACCACCTCGACCGGGGCAAGGGTGTAGGTGCATCGTTCATGCTGTCGTCGGTGGCGAGGGAGGAGACCAACGGCTGCCCGCGCGTCCCGATCGGCAGCCGTGTCGTTCTCTCTGAGAGAGCGCCAGCTCGGGAGGGCGTCCGACCCCTTCTTCCTCCCTACGGTACTGTGGCCAAGATGCAGCCTCCCGATGCCGTCTTTGCCACATGCCGATGACCCTTAGGTATATATATTCCTTCGAAACCTGCCCTGCTCTAATGCCCCAGCTCCCCACGTGGCTGCGTGTGGATCTTTTTCTACTTCCGTCGGCTGTTCCAAAGCCACCTAGACTTTTACTATTATTAGAGGTAAAGCTAGTTCATACAATCGAATCTAAGAGTTGGTTCAAATAGGGAAGAAATTGGGAAAGCTGTAGCATGAATCTAGGACTTGGTTCTAGAAGGAAACGGGGGAAAGTAGTAGATACTGGCTACCCAACCGGTCTCTTGGTTGAAAAGGCGAAGAAAGCATGGTGGATGGCGAAGGGTGGGGGGAAGTGAACCTGTCTCTTGGTAGAAAAAGGAAAGAAAGTGAGGGGTGTTGGGGGACAACGCAAATGAGAATGAGCATGTCTAGATTTCCTGTGCTCACATAGGAAAATGTCGCCGAGGAGATAAAAAATGGGACAAATGCAGACATGCTGCCTGAGTGTTTGCCGCTCTCGGCAACCACATCTACCTCACCACTTTATGCCCCTACTGTCCCTACGCCCATATCGCTACCGTTAATGTAAAATCACATGAAGCATTAAGCAATGCCACCTAATGTCACTATAAGTAATGGTCTAGTGCCATCGTTAAACTGAAGCAATGCCACCACCATTTTATGAAGTGCTTCGGTCTTGCTTTATTTCCCATGAATTATGTTTTTGTAGTTACAATTAAATCTCACACCGCTAACATTACTTCATCCCAGTGGAACTACACAAATTTGATTGCACATTTACTAACCATGTGCTACTCTCATGACAGTAATACTAATGCTATTGTTTTGCATGTTAATCTAGTGGCAGTGTAGATGTGATGTGATGCTACTTCCTTAAGGGCACTTTCATACTGTCAATGTAGTGCCAATTATAACACAATAGATGATGTTGTTAATCATACGCCACTGCAAATAACTGTCACTGTTCAAATACCCGTATTTCGTATTTGCGCAAACAAGGATGTCTGTCTCCATACCGTTTCTATCTGCGCAATCAAAAGTACACACCTCGGTTTTAGTACATCTGCACAAAATGAGATGGCTATTCCTAGCTGTCGTCCTCTAACCACCCGTCTTCCAGGTATTCCTACATTGGTAGTAACTAGGTAGAATGACCAACGCAATCTAAAAGAAGCTGAATCGTACGTTTTACTTCCTGATTGCAGTGCAGGGATGAGCGAAAAAACAGCATCCTAGTCCAGAATGCACTATCTACCAGTTCATCCATGGACCGAGGACTAGCTGGCACGGCTGCACGGAGGTTTTTGGGACAGGTGCGCGGACAAGAGGCATTGTGGTCTGCTTATTTCTGCAAATAGCGGTGCTTAAATTTAGTGGAATGCACAAGAATTTCAGAAGGTCAGTACACTACATGGTTCAGTTCAGCATTCCAGCTGAGAACACAATTATAATTGGTTATTCTGGGATGAGAGAACCTAACCCTCGATGGTGGCAACAATAAAAAACCAGAGTGAACTCCAGGAAATTTAAGCATGCCGGGAGGCCCTTTGCTCAGAGAAGCCTTGCTTGATTTTTCCTGATTTGTAAACCTTCTTACAAATTTGTCTTTTGGTGTGAACTAGTATATGTTTGTTATGTTTTATGAACCATTGAGATGTACAAAATTGCTTAACTTATGCTTTTCAAGTTTTTTATGAAGCCGAGTTTAACTACATGAACGTTGGACTAGCGTGTGAACGTTTGGAATTTACATTGTGGCCTCAGTTAACTGCATGAACCACTGTAACAAGATACGTAGTTGCTTATATGTCAGACAACAGATTATTGATTGTTAGCTGGTCGATAGCCTAGTGTTGAAGTGAGCTGAGCTAATGTGTCGTGTTTTGCACAACTTCTTACAAGTGGGGTAGCACCAACAGTGTTTACAAGTACTTATGTATACGTCGGTGCACAGTTCTCGAATGAGTACTCTATTTCATCAAACACACACTTCTCGTATGATAAACCGTGACAACTTATGTCTTACCATGCCATATTCATGAAAAAACTAGCGAGGATGCATCTGTTTCGGCAACAATTACGATGGTTGTCACATGATTCACGGGCACACAAAAGTAGCAGCAGTTCCCATAGATGGATTCAAACAGAGTACTAGCCCCAGAGGGCTCAATAATAGGCAAGGTTCGGATAATTAGACACAATCCAAACTACTATTAAACACTAGCTGGGGCAACTATTTCATGCGTCGATCTAATTTTGGTTGGACACAAGAGGGAACTTGCCATGAACATCATCGAGGACGTCCGGCAGCAGCTCAATCCTGTGAACCTTCATGAAGATAACCTTGTGGCCTTGCCACTCATAAACTTGTTTGTGGAGGCATGGTATGTCATCTTCCTGCCTAAGCTTGACAAGAACAGTACGCCTCACAAACGAAGGAGTAGCTTTTAACTTCTTGTGCTTCAGGACACCCTGGACAACACGCCTGACAACAGTGAGGCTGGAATACAACTCGACATTGGTATAAGCGCAAATGACTTCCAGGATCCAACATCCTAAGAACTCTGTTTTCCCAGTGCGTATATTCAGGTCATCCGCCTCATAGCGAGTGACATGTACAACCACACAATCCTTGTCTGCATCAGGGATCTAATTGAAACAAAAACAAATTCTGAATTACTTTCTAGTATAAGAAACACAAGTTATTTAAACCACTATGTATAGCATGGCATCGAAGCTAATAGAATTTTGCATTATTCATCACCACATACTTAGATGAAAAACCACAATCGAGATCGGCAAAGAAGAAAATCACCTTGGGCGGCTCAGCGGGGGGGGGGACACATCCTCGAAGGGGGAAAACTGCTCCTGCAGGGCCACGGGGGTTGTAACCTCAAACGGGGCGTTGACCATCTCAGTAATGGCCGTGAGCGTATCTGGGGTCGGCTCGGTGGCTGCCTCCATCTTCTTGCAACTCTCTGTCTCGTGAAGATCAGCCTCCCACGTCTGCTCCAATATCGGTAGATCTTTGCCTGGTTCTCCTTGTTCCATCATGAAACTGGCGAATACTAGGAGACCACTTAAAGGAAAACACAATCACAATGACAATGAAACAAAAAAGAAAGTGAGGATCGGTTACTGCTTTGCAAAATTTCTATGTTTTCTCTAAACGAAAATATACCAACATCACGGATCCGCTTACCTTCCCTTCGTTGGGACAGAAGAACAGCGGCAGATGAGAGTGTTGGCTTTCTTGAAGACGGTAAGGGAGAAGGGGATTCAGCGAAGAGTGAAATGATGGTTGCTTCGTCCGTGTAACTTAGACTGCGGGGAGGTGGGGTTTTGTGATACGACGGCTCGTTACTGCCGTGCTACGACCGGGGTGACTCTCCGCCTGCATACTGCCTTCTAATTTGGTGGATGGCATTTGGGCTCGTGCGTTGCATGGCCCGCATGTCGGTGAACAAAAGTAAAATGGCATTTAGTAGAGGGAGACGTTTCGATGACCTAGGAGGAGCCAGAAGCGGTAGTGTATCCACTGTACTAATAGTAATAGTTTTTCTAGGTAGCTGTAGAGTGTCTCCACTGTACTAGTCGTAATTGTTTCTCTGGGCCCAAGACAAACCAGCCCATCCACCCTAGTAAATGATAAAATCAATTCAAAAGCCCATATATTTACTTAATGAGAGGCGCTACCCACACCCAGCACACCGCCCCCAAAAAAACCTGGGTGCTCTTCTTCCTCCTCGCTCCCACCCACCTCACGTCAGCTCGCTCCACTCGTACCCCCAAATTCCTCACCTCACTCCTACAAAAAACCCCAGCTCCCCTTCTTCCTCACTACTACAGAAAACCCCAGCTCCCCTTCTTCTTCACTCGCACTACAACTAGGCTCGTCATTCGTTAGTCTGCTCAAATCCGTGAGCGCGACGCGACGCCCTCGAGGAAAATGGAGTGATAAGTCTCCAACGTATCTATAATTTATGAAGCATTCATGCTATTTTATTATCTGTTTTGAATGATTACGGGCTTTATTATGCACTTTTATATTACTTTTGGGACTGACCTATTAACCGGAGGCCCAGCCCATATTGCTGTTTTATTGCCTATTTCAGTGTTTCGAAGAAAAGGAATATCAAACGGAGTCCAAATGGAACGAAACCTTTGGGAGCGTGATTTTTGGAAGGAACATGATCCGGGAGACTTGGAGTACAAGCCAGGGAAGCTTCGAGGAGGCCAGGAGATAGGAGGGCGCGCCCACCCCCCTGGGCGCGCCCCCTGTCTCCTGGGCCCCTCGAGGCTCCCCCGACCGACTTCTTTCGCCTATATAAGTCCACGTACCCTAAAAACATCAAATAAGAAGATAGATCGGGAGTTCCGCCGCTGCAAGCCTCTGTAGCCACCAAAAACCTCTCGGGAGCCCGTTCTGGCACCCTGCCGGAGGGGGGATCCCTCACCGGTGTCCATCTTCATCATCCCGGCGCTCTCCATGACAAGGAGGGAGTAGTTCACCCTCGGGGCTGAGGGTATGTACCAGTAGCTATGTGTTTGATCTCTCTCTCTCTCTCTCGTGTTCTCTCTATGGAACGATCTTGATGTATCACGAGCTTTGCTATTATAGTTGGATCTTATGATGTTTTCCCCCCTCTACTCTCTTGTAATGGATTGAGTTTTCCCTTTGAAGTTATCTTATCGGATTGAGTCTTTAAGGATTTGAGAACACTTGATGTATGTCTTGACGTGCTTATCTGTGGTGACAATGGGATATCACGTGATCCACTTGATGTATGTTTTGGTGATCAACTTGCGGGTTCCGTGACCTTGGGAATCTATGCATAGGGGTTGGCACACGTTTTTGTCTTGACTCTCCGGTAGAAACTTTGGGGCACTCTTTGAAGTACTTTGTGTTGGTTGAATAGATGAATCTGAGATTGTGTGATGCATATCGTATAATCATGCCCACGGATACTTGAGGTGACAATGGAGTATCTAGGTGACATTAGGGTTTTGGTTGATTTGTGTCTTAAGGTGTTATTCTAGTATGAACTCTATGATGGATTGAACGGAAATAGCTTCGTGTTATTTCACTACAGACTCTTGAATAGATAGAACAGAAAGGATAACTTTGAGGTGGTTTCGTACCCTACCATAATCTCTTCGTTTGTTCTCCGCTATTAGTGGCTTTGGAGTGACTCTTTGTTGCATGTTGAGGGATTGTTATATGATCTATCTATGTTATTATTGTTGAGAGAACTTGCACTAGTGAAAGTATGAACCCTATGCCTTGTTTCTTACCATTGCAATACCGTTTACGCTCACTTTTATCATTATTTACCTTGCTGTCTTTATATTTTCAGATTACAAATACCTATATCTACCATCCATATTGCACTTGTATCACCATCTCTTCGCTGAACTAGTGCACCTATACAATTTGCCATTCTATTGGGTGTGTTGGGGACACAAGAGACTCTTTGTTATTTGGTTGCAGGGTTGCTTGAGAGAGACCATCTTCATCCTACGCCTCCCACGGATTGATAAACCTTAGGTCATCCACTTGAGCGAAATTTGCTATTGTCCTACAAACCTCTGCACTTGGAGGCCCAACAACGTCTACAAGAAGAAGGTTGTGTAGTAGACATCAAGCTCTTTTCTGGCGCCGTTGCCGGGGAGGCTAGGTAAGTGGCACTCACACCCCGTCAACTAAGCTCTTTTCTGGCGCCGTTGCCGGGGAGGTGAGTGCTTGAAGGTATATCTTTAGATCTTGCAATCGAATCTTTTTGTTTCTTGTTTATCACTAGTTTAGTTTATAAAACAAAACTACAAAAAAATGGAATTGAGGGTGCCTCATATGCTTCATCTTTTTTATATCTTTCGTGAGAATGAAGGAAAGGAAAATTGTGCTCAAGTGCTAGAAGAATAATGCATTAAAATGTTTGGTACTAGATATTTGTATGATGAGCATGATTGCAATGTTATTAGTATGAATTCCTTGAATATCCATGATGCTAATGATATGCAAAGCCACAAGCTTGGGGAAGCTATGTTTGATGAATATGATATTTTTTGTCCCCCAAGTTTTGATGAGAATATTTATTATGATGAAAGCATGCCTCCTATTTATGATGATTATATTGATGAAAGTGGATTTGGAAGAGTGTCAACTTTATTTAGTGATGAATCCACTATTTCGGAAGAGGTCCCAATTGATTATGAGAACAAAGTTGCTATCTATGATGATTATTGTGATGACTTGTATGCTATTAGGAATAATGATAACCATGAAACTTTTCATCATGATTTTAGTTTTCAATTGGATTATGCCTCACATGATAATTATTTTGTTGAGTTTGCTCCCACTACTATTGATGAGAATAAATTTGCTTATGTGGAGAGTAGTAAAATTTCGATGCTTGTAGATCATCAAAAGAATGCTTTAGGTGCTGGTTATATTGTTGAATTCATTCATGATGCTACTGGAAATTATTATGAGGGAGGAACATATGCTTGTAGGAATTGCAATAATATCAAGTTTCCTCTCTATGTGCTTAAAATCTTGAAGTTATGCTTGTTTTGCCTTCCTATGCTAGTTGATTATTGTTCCCATAAGTTGTTTGCTCACAAAATCCCTATGCATAGGAAGTGGGTTAGGCTTAAATGTGCTAGTCATATTCTTCATGATGCTCTCTTTATGTTTCAATTCTTATCTTTTATGTGAGCATCATTGTCATCATCATGCCTAGCTAGGGGCATTAAACGATAGCGCTAGTTGGGAGGCAACCCAATTTTATTTTTGTTTCTTGCTTTTTGTTACTGTTTAGTAATAAATAAATCATCTAGCGTCTGGTTAGATGTGGTTTTATGTTTTAATTAGTGCTTGTGCCAAGTAAGACCTATAGGATCTTCTTGGATGATAGTTATTTGATCTTGCTGAAAAATCCAGAAACTTTCTGTTCACGAAAACAATTGTTTAAAATCACCATAACGTGATAAAATATTGATTCCAATTGCAGCAGATCAATAACCAAATTTCCTAGGACTTCCTATTTTGGTAGAAATTGTGGAGTTCCAGAAGTTTGCGTTAGTTACAGATTACTACAGACTGTTCTGTTTTTGACAGATTCTGTTTTACGTGTGTTGTTTGCTTATTTTGATGCATCTATGGCTAGTAAAATAGTTTATAAACCATAGAGAAGTTGGAATACAGTAGGTTTAACACCAATATAAATAAAGAATGAGTTCATTACAGTACCTTGAAGTGGTGTTTTGTTTTCTTTCACTAACGGAGCTCACGAGTTTTCTGTTAAGTTTTGTGTTGTGAAGTTTTCAAGTTTTGGGTAAAGATTCGATGGATTATGGAATAAGGAGTGGCAAGGGCCTAATCTTGGGGATGCCCAAGGCATCCCAAGGTAATATTCAAGGACAACCAAGATCCTAAGCTTGGGGATGCCCCGGAAGGCATCCCCTCTTTCGTCTTCGTTCATCGGTAACTTTACTTGGAGCTATATTTTTATTCACCACATGATACGTGTTCTGCTTGGAGCGTCATTTTATTTTTTTAGTATTTGCTTGCTGCTAATTGCAATGATGTTTTGCATCTTTATTTTCAATAAAAATGTCAAGGATAGCCTATACCATGCTTATTTTATAAGTATACATGTTGCTGTTTCAAAACAGAAAGTTTACCGCTGTTGCAAAAATTCCTTAGAAAATTCAGAATCTGATATAATGTTGAAACCTTTTGCATGATAATCTCTGATAAATTTACTAGAGTGGGAATTTTCTTTCATAATTTTTGGAGTTAGGTAAGTATGATGAATCTTGCATTCTTTACAGACTGTACTGTTTTGGCAGATTGCTGTTATGTTTGCATTGTTTGCATATGTTTGCTTGTTTAATGATTCTATTTGAGGATAGGAGTATTAAATATGCAGAGGAATTTAGTATGCAATGTTGAATAATAATCTTAGTGATTTGTTACAGTAGAGGATGATAAGGTTATTGCGTTGATTTATACTAACCTATCTCACGAGTTCTTGTTGAGTTTGGTGTGTATGAAGCTTTTGAGAAACCGAGATATAAAAGGAATTAAGGAGACACAAAAGCTCAAGCTTGGGGATGCCCAAGGCACCCCAAGATAATATTTCAAGAAGTCTCAAGCATCTAAGCTTGGGGATGCCCCGGTAGGCATCCCACCTTTCTTCTTCAACAATTATCGGTTAGTATCGGTTGAGCCTAAGTTTTTGCTTCTTCACATGAGTTGTGCTATCCTTGCAATGTCATTTTATTTTACTTTGCTTGCTGTTTGAATAAAATACCAAGATCTGAAATTCTTAAATGAGAGAGAGTCTTCACGTAGTTACATAATTATTTAGCTACTCATTGATCTTCACATATATTTTTGGAGTAGTTTGTCATTTACTCGTGTGCTTCACTTATATCCTATGAGTAATTGGTTGAATGAGTTGAATGTCATAAATATGAAACTATATATGTTTCACATGCTTACCCCGTTAGGAGTAATGACTTCACATCTAAGAAGTAGAGGTAGTAAATTTATTGAAGGTTAGCAAGCATTGTATTGGTCATTTGAACAATTCATGAAAGAATATTGAAGGAAGAGAGATTTCACATATAAATATACTATCCTAGACATCTTTTATAATTGTGAGCACTCATTAAGTATGACATGCTAAAGAGTTGATGTTGGACAAGGAAGACAATGTAATGGGTTATGTTTTCTCACATCTCAGTTAAAGTATATTGTCATGGATCATTCAAACATGTTGAGCTTGCCTTTCCCC
This sequence comes from Aegilops tauschii subsp. strangulata, assembly GCF_002575655.3. Classification (NCBI taxonomy): domain Eukaryota; kingdom Viridiplantae; phylum Streptophyta; class Magnoliopsida; order Poales; family Poaceae; genus Aegilops; species Aegilops tauschii. Next base: position 436,267,917 of record NC_053041.3, on the reverse strand, counting down.
CTCATGCTAGCCAAATTCCTTGCACCAAGTAGAGATACTACTTGTGCTTCCAAATATCCTTAAACCCAGTTTTTGCCATGAGTGTCCACCATACCTACCTATATGCGGTATTTACCTGCCGTTCCAAGTAAATTTGCATGTGCCAAACTTTAAACCTTCAAATAATAATCTGTTTTGTATGCCTGAATTGCTCATGTAGCAAATAGGGGCTGTCAGTATCTTCCATGCTAGGTGGGTTATTCTCACGATGAGTGGACTTCGCCCACCATTCACGAGAAAATGGCTGGTATTCGGGATGCCCAGCCCCATGATCAAAAGATTAAAATCAAATCAAAAATAATTGCAAACAAAACTCCCCCATGATTGATGTTAGTTGGAGGCACCCGTTGTTTCGGGCAAGCCATGGATTGATGATTATTGGTGGAGGGGGAGTAAAAACTTTACCATTATGTTTGGGAACCGCCTATAATGTATGTAGTATGGAAGATATTGGTAACTCTTGGTTGTTATGTTGACAATGAGATCATACCCCTCAAAATTATTTATCTCTATTTAAAAATCGAGCTCTGGCACCTCTGCAAATCCCTGCTCCCCTCTGCGAAGGGCCTATCTTTTACTTTATGTCTTTTACTTTATGCAAGAGTCAAGGTGATCTTTACCTTTCCCTTTTTCATTTTATCCTTTGGCAAGCACCTCGTGTTGGAAAGATCCTGATATATATATATATATATCCAATTGGATGTAAGTTAGCATGAACTATTATTGTTGACATCACCCAAAGGTGAATACGTTGGGAGGCAACACTATAAGCCCCTATCTTTCTCAGTGTCCGATTAAAACTCCATATCCATAAGTATTGCGTGAGTGTTAGCAATTGTAGAAGACTATATGATAGTTGAGTATGTGGAATTTGCTAAATTAAAGCTCTGACATAGACCCTTCCTGAAAATAAGATGAATTGTAATTGTTTGATGACTGAGAATGAAGTTTGCTAGTTTTCAAGAAAGTTTATGATCTATGCTTTAACATGTGAATTGCTTGTTACTTGATCTTGAGAAGTTTTATGAGATGAACTACTGTTATGACATATATTCATGCTAGAAAAGGTGATTGAAATTATCATTGATCAAACTTGTGCACCTTCTAGCATTCACACTTCATAAATTCTTTCTTTTATCATTTACCTACTCGAGGACGAGCAGGAATTAAGCTTGGGGATGCTGATACGTCTCCAACGTATCTATAATTTATGAAGCATTCATGCTATTTTATTATCTGTTTTGAATGATTACGGGCTTTATTATACACTTTTATACTACATTTGGGACTAACCTATTAATCGGAGGCCCAGCCCATATTGTTGTTTTATTGCCTATTTCAGTGTTTCGAAGAAAAGGAATATCAAAGGGAGTCCAAACGGAGCGAAACCTTCGGGAGCGTGATTTTTGGAACGAACATGATCCGGGAGACTTGGAGTACAAGCCATGGAAGCTTCGAGGAGGCCAGGAGATAGGAGGGCGCGCCCACCCCCTGGGCGCGCCCCTGTCTCTTGGGCCCCTCGAGGCTCCCCCGACCGACTTCTTTCGCCTATATAAGTCCAAGTACCCTAAAAACATCGAATAAGAAGATACATCGGGAGTTCCGCCGCCGCAAGCCTCTGTAGCCACCAAAAACCTCTCGGGAGCCCGTTCCAGCACCGTGCCGAAGGGGGGATCCCTCACCGGTGGCCATCTTCATCATCCCGGCGCTCTCCATGACGAGGAGGGAGTAGTTCACCCTCGGGGCTGAGGGTATGTACCAGTAGCTATGTGTTTGATCTCTCTCTCTCTCTCTCTCGTGTTCTCTCTATGGCACGATCTTGATGTATCGCGAGCTTTGCTATTATAGTTGGATCTTATGATGTTTCTTCCCCCTCTACTCTCTTGTAATGGATTGAGTTTTCCCTTTGAAGTTATCTTATCGGATTATAGTTGGTATTCTGATTTTCAGGTATCTAGTGACTTCCTTCAAGTGGCGTCCAAAGGGTGTATCTTCATCTGGTTGCATGAACTTGTTCCTTGCATCCGCCATCCTAAAAGAGTAGAAAGTGGAGAGGAGTCAGAAATGAGAAGAGAGTAGTGTTCTAGGGTTTAAACTTAGTGGTCGTGTCCTACAGTCAGCGTGTGCTCTGATACCACCTTTGTAGCAACCAGACGTCAAACAGTCTGTGCTCCTGTGCACTAGTGTCATCCCTGGATCAGTAATGCTGACACGCACAGTACAATGGAGGATTTATAACAGAGTAGCAATCACACACTTATTACAAAGTGAATGGCTTAAGGCCATCTAAATACGATAACAGCGGAAGACTTGGAAGATAAGTGAGTCCATCAACTCCAACGGCATCACTGAGTATAAGACCACGACCTAAGGCTCCTTACTCTGTTATATGCATATTTGGCTGGTGGAAAGCTCTATGGTTACTGTTTTGTGAAAAAGCCAATTTTTCCCTACTGCAAAGGAATAAATTTATTTAACTATCATGGTGGCTGTGAAACATTGAGATGGTTGACAGCATCTCAATCCCAATTAAGTATCATCCTTAACCCAACAAAATTAATTAAAGTAACATGGTGATGAGATTCACATGATAATCCAGATACTAGATACTCAAGATGTCCATAACCGGGGACACGGCTAACCATGATTAGTTTATACACTCTGCAGAGGTTTTTGCACTTTTCCCCACAAGACTCGATCGCCTCCGCTTGATTCTCGCGCTACATGATGTTTGAGAAACGGATGACCGAGACACAGTCTTTCCGAAGAGGTCCCCTTAACCGATAGATAGGCCGGTACACCTACAATCCCCTACATCTGCTAGCCCATCATGGAAAGGTTTCCCACAACTTACTCGACTATGCTAGATCCCATAATAGCTTGCGGCTGCACACGGAAGTTTCTAGCATGAATAATCTCATGATCCCTTTGAGCCTGGGTGGCGGTCCTTAGAAAAACAGGCAACACTGGATTCCCCAGGTGCCTCAATCCACCCAGATGTGAGTTTTAGTTGCCACCTAAAGTTAACCATTAATTAACAATCTCACACATGTCATGAATACACTCAAACCAAATCCACGTCTACGAGCATAGCATAGCAATATAAGCAAACGTAGAAGTAACTCCCAAGGGTTTGATAATAAACAGGTAATAGGTACTACCTCATCTACTTCCCGATTCCCACAGTTTAAATCAGATCCTAACCATGCAATGTTTGAGGGTTGATCTAATGCAATAAAACTGGGTAGTAAGGAGGTATGATCAAAGTGTTACTTGCCTTGCTGATGATCCGTGAAACCTAGAGATTCGAAGTGGCAAGCGGCGCACTCCGGGTACTCTATCGCAAACAAACAAGCATAAAATAAGCACTCAACTAATGCACAAGCAAAACTCAAATAAAAGAACTAACCACAAAGTTCAACGTAAGAACTCCGGTTTGCAAAAAGAATCAAATCGAACGAAGCAACGAGGGTCAAACGGCGAAAGAAACAAGCTTCGTTTAGTAATCTGGATCTAGGTCAAATTTTACAGTAGCAAAACCTTATTTGAGTTGGTTAAACGGAAAGAGAGTTTCGAGACGAAACTCTAGGCGCTTGAATCGCCTGATTCTGATAAACGAGCGAAAAGTTAAACTAAAACGAAAAACAGATCGGAAATCGCGATCTGGAAAAATCGCGGATAATCCGACGAATAGAAAACTGACGAACAACTAACCGAACGGACGTTCGTTAACCGCGGCTAAACGGTGAACACGTTCGTTAAAACGAACGGACCGGCGAACGTTCACTAACTAACTAAACCAAAAAAAATAAACCGAATCGGTTTAAAAAAAATGGACTCGGGCGGCGGCGGCTGTATACCTCCGGCGACGTTACTCCGGCGGGCGAGACAGGCTCCGGCGGGGCTTCGGGGGTGCGGCAAGGTGCGGGCGTCGACGGGAGGGCGGCGGTGTTCGGCGGCTCCTGCGTCGGCTCCTTCGGGCGTCGGTGTCGGGCGGCTCCGGCGGGGCTCCTTCGGCGGCGGGGCGCGGGACGGGGTGGGGAGAGGTGGCGGGGGCGGCGGGGGTACTTATGGGGGGCTGCCGTGGGGCAGGGCTAAGGCGGCGGGGAGGCGGCCTCGAGCCGGACTCGGGCGGCGGCGCGGCACGGTCTCCAGCTTGGAGAGGACGGGGAGATGGGCCGGCCTGGCTCGGCTGGGCCTCGGCCCAGTCGGGCGCGGGATCTTTTTTTTAATATATCGCCGAACCTAAAAAATTCCTAGAAAAATAAATAAAAATCTAAAAATTCCAAAATAATTTTTCACCGTCTAATTAAAATAATTAGAACGAGATGAACATTTTCTTGGCCCTAAAAATGCAGTTTTGAAAACGTGCAATTTTTCTAATGCAAATAAAATCCGAATAAAATCAAATATTTGATTTTAATATTTTTCCTCCAATATTTCAATTATTTTGGAGAAGTCATATTTTCTCCTCTCATATATTTTAATATGAAATATTTTTCGGAGAGCAAAATAATTAAACCAAAAATCCTTGTTTCATTATTTGATAAAAATCAAATATGAAAACCGGGAAAATCCCCAACTCTCTCCTAGGGTCCTCGAGTTGCTTAGGATTTCGAGGATTGCGAACAAGAAAGCAATAAAATATGATATGCATGATGACCTAATGTATAACATTCCAAATTGAAAATTTGGGATGTTAAAGTTGGCACACGTTTTCGTCTTGACTCTCTAGTAGAAACTTTGGGGCACTCTTTGAAGTACTTTGTGTTGGTTGAATAGATGAATCTGAGATTGTGTGATGCATATCGTATAATCATGCCCACGGATACTTGAGGTGACAATGGAGTATCTAGGTGACATTAGGGTTTTGGTTGATTTGTGTCTTAAGGTGTTATTCTAGTATGAACTCTATGATAGATTGAACGGAAAGAATAGCTTCGTGTTATTTTACTACAGACTCTTCAATAGATAGAGCAGAAAGGATAACTTTGAGGTGGTTTCGTACCCTACCATAATCTCTTCGTTTGTTCTCCGCTATTAGTGGCTTTGGAGTGACTCTTTGTTGCATGTTGAGGGATTGTTATATGATCTATCTATGTTATTATTGTTGAGAGAACTTGCACTAGTGAAAGTATGAACCCTATGCCTTGTTTCTTACCATTGCAATACCGTTTACGCTCACTTTTATCATTAGTTACCTTGCTGTTTTTATATTTTTAGATTACAAATACCTATATCTACCATCCATATTGCACTTGTATCACCATCTCTTCGCCTAACTAGTGCACCTATACAATTTGCCATTGTATTGGGTGTGTTGGGGACACAAGAGACTCTTTGTTATTTGGTTGCAGGGTTGCTTGAGAGAGACCATCTTCATCATATGCCTCCCACAGATTGATAAACCTTAGGTCATCCACTTGAGCGAAATTTGCTACTGTTCTACAAACCTCTGCACTTGTAGGCCCAACAACATCTACAAGAAGAAGGTTGTGTAGTAGAGATCATGGAGTTGGCTGACCCCAGCACCAAGAAGATGAGGCTCCCGCCAGCGGCGACGCCTGTTGTAGATCCCGCACCCGGCAGCGCAGGGAGAAGTGGCGACCCCGCCCCCACCGGATCCCAGGAACCCATAGAATCTCAGGTGGACCGCATCAGCGATCTCCCGGACGCTGTCCTTGGGAAGATCATCTCGCTTCTCCCCACCAAGGATTGTTGCCGCACCCAAGTCCTCTCAACTCGGTGGCACCCTATATGGCGCGGCGTGCCACTTAATCTCGACTGTCGTCAGCTATCTCTCTTCAATGATTTTGAAATCCCCAGAGCCATCATCTCCTCCCACCAGGGCACCGTTCAAATCCTCTACATCCGGTCATGCTACTTGAGCGAGCATACCATGCCCTGCACGGTGGATGCCTGGATGAAATCCCCTGAATTCACAAAACTACAGCTGCTTGAGTTCTACTATTCCCCTCGAAATCACCTACCAGATACCGAACGCCATGTACTTGTGCCCTCAGCACCGATGTCCATCTCGCTATTTTTCTCCTCTCTCCACACACCGCCACCTTTGCGCTGTGCTACCTACCAGAAAATCTGGTACTAAACCTTCAACTCCCATTTCTCAAGAAACTTTCACTTATGCGGGTTCGTATATCGGAGGCCTCATTGCACAGCATCATCCACTCCAGTTGCCCTACCCTAGAGTGCTTGGTGCTTGTTTTCATAGTTAGAATCGGTTGTCTCCAAATAAAGTCGCCTAACCTTGTAAGAATTGGAATTTCTTTTGACGGAAGGCAGCTCATCATCCAAGATGCCCCTTCACTTCAAAGGTTGATCCTTGATTCTAGTTATTCACCATCGCAAATAACCGTCCTCTCTGCGCCTAAATTGGAAACCTTGGGTGTAATACATGATCTCTGTGCTCATTTCAAGATGGTGTTTGGCTCCACAGTTCTTCAGGTACTTTATATTATCATCTACACTTGTAACCATAAGCTGCATTTTAAATTTTTGCGCATAAGTTATATATCATCTTGGAGTACACATTTTGTACCAATACTATGTTCTATGCTCAATGAAGAGTTTCTCCATGGATAGCCTATCAATGGTGCTGGATTTTGTCAAGATCTTTAATATCCAAATGAATAGTTTTGATCTGAACAAAATTATTGGCTTGCTGCAATGCTTTCCATGTCTGCAGAAGTTGTATATAAAGGTGATAATTTCACGCACATTGGAAGCCCGCATATAGTGTACTAGAATTAACTATTCAGCTGTTGCTCTTTCGACACTCTTTTTTTAGACCTGAACTGTTTTCAATCTTCATGTCTATTTAGGCAACAGGACGGGTAAGAAAGTTATAACCAATCGGTGGATTCATAAGCACCGGGATTTTCTCACTTCTCATGACATTCGATTGAAGAAAATAACGCTAGAACGATATGTAGCCAACCATGCAAACACTAGATTTGTCACGTTCTTCCTGCTGAATGCGAGGTTACTATTGTCCATCAGCCTTAAGTTTATCAGCGGCATGGTTTTGATGGATGGGTATGTTGAAGAGCAAAAAAAGGAGTTTTGGGTGGACAAAAGAGCTTCTGAACGTGTCGGGCTTCTATTCACAACATATTGTGGTCATAATCCAGTAAATTTTATGACCCAGGATGTTCATTCTATGGACCTGACCGATCCATTTGACTGTGACTGCCGAAAACAGTGCTCGAGTTAGATGTTGTTGCCCTTTTCAACCTGGGTTTTGTCTACCAGATGAACAATTAACCCTCGTGCTTTTGTAGTTTGTAATCTGGAGTTAGATGTTCTTGTCCTTTTCAACTTGGCTGTGACTATCATATTTTCTTTGAAACAAGGCAAATGGCTTGCCATTCGTTTAATTTAGAGTGAAATATTGTAACAAATCCCAACCAAGGGAAATAACATCACTCTCGCCGGCTGCTTGAGCTCACAGTGCATTACACAAGCCAAGTGATTAGCCCCCACCAGCACCCACAAACTTATCTCGAACTAGCACACCAAATGGGCTATAAATTTTCATAGAAAAGGCTGCATGACCGTGACATATTTGGACTCTGACATTTGGGACCCACGAGGAAATAGCCTATCCAAGGTGGTGTCGACTTACTAGCTAGTCAACAAACGATTCTGCCTACCGGCCGTTGGATTGACATCCAACATCTATTGTGTATCTTCTATCTCTTGTCTTCTTCCTCCAGTCGCCCAAACCAAACCACCCCATTGGCTCCGCCTGCTCCCGCCTCCCATGGCTGGCTGCGCCTCCGCCGCCCTACCGTACCCTCCAACGTTGGCCAGTCCCTCCCTCTATTCCCCACACGTCATGTTATTCTTCGACGACGTCAGCCCCAACACGCACCCACACCCGAACCAGTCAACCCTCGTACTCCCCTCCGCCTGCGACTGGACCGGTACATCTTCCACGGCTCCTGTTCATTCCGTCCGAGGCCTCGTCGTCGTCCTCCGCCTTGGTTCGCTTGCCGTGCGCGGTGCGCCGCCCTCTTGCGTTGTCAACGTCGTCAACAACTGAGAGGAACAAGGAGATGATTGTACGTGGAGAGGATGGCAGTAGGGACCCACCAGCGTCATGGCAGTAGGGAAGCAAGTGCCTCGTTATTACAAGCCCAAAAAATGGTTCCTCCTAATGGTTGGACATCTGGGGCTCACACCATTGTCAATGTAGTCAATAAATGAGAGAATTATACAACGAGCGGCTGACACCAGGGACCCAGTAGGTCGCGTAGTTGTTATTTACTTTTTTTGAGGAACAAGCAGTAGTTATTTATACTAGTTTTAGTGACAGATCAGGGTAACAACGGGGTTTTGCGGGGGCTGTGGCCCGTCTAGCCAGGGTTTTATTTATGTTTACCACATCATGAGCCCAGTTGTGTTTTTTTCTTGCTGAAAATGGCTAGCCCAGTTCTATTTTTTTTAAGAAATACCCAAACGAGGCCTACTTGCTTTATCAGCCCTGCTGGGCTGCAAATCTTTCAAGATGAGGAGAGTTTCATTTGGTTTGCCCAGAAAATGGGCTATCAGTAATGAGAAATTGGCTGTACATTTTTAAAACTCATCAAACCGGGAATTAGTTTCAATTTTTTTTCATTACAAGATTTTAAATTCCATTGATTTTTATGCATGGACAATTATTTGGATTTTATATTTATATAAATTATTTTCAAAATAGTTTGAATGTGACTCGATATTTCGGGATTAAAAATAGTTGACCGCACCGAAATATGCAAATTTTTGATAATTTTTAACCGTGGCCACAATATGGGGTGTAATGCTAAAAAAAGAAGATGGGCTCCAAAAAAAATCTTAAGAATTAGCAAATGGGCTGTAAATTATTAGGCTGACTTGTGCGCCTACTACAGGTTGTCGCGTATGCTTTCCTAAAAAAAGGTTGACGCGCATGCAACGCCGTGTCAACTTAGTCAACACACGAGAGCAGTGACTGTTGGATGTCCATCCAACGGCCGTCGTGCTTCTTCAATATCTGCTCTTCCTGCTCCGGCCGCTCAAACAAGAGCCGGAGGGACTGCCTGCTCCCTCCTCCCAAGGCCGGCTGTGCTGCCACGCAGGCCTCACCGCCCCACCGTACTCCCATCGCTGGCCTAGCCATCCCTCTACTCACCCACACATGTTGTTATTTTGCGGCGACGACAGACAAACCAGTAAACCCTCGTACTCCCCTCCGCGTGGGAAACAACTGCCGATTCTTGCCTGGCTCTGTGTCGTTCCCTCCCTGGTGCTCTCGGCGCGGCGTGGTCAACATGGTCAACGAACGACATCCATCGGAAGTGGACTGTACGTGGAGAGGCCGACAGCAGGGTCCACGGCCGCACGCAAGGAAATGCCTCCTTATTACGCGCAAAATAATGATTCCTCCACCTGACAGCTGGGACCCACCGGAAGGGCCTCTGTATTTCGTGAAAAAGATGTTTCCCCCGCTGACAGGTTGGACCCACCAACTATATCTTCGCACGCAAGAAAGTGCCTCCTTATTACGCACAAAAAAATGAATACCCCCCTGATAGCTGGGACCCACCATAGTTGGAGGCTGACTTGTGGGCCTACTAAGTTGACGGGGACGGAGGGCTTTCTCAACTTAGTCAATATGAACGATTCTAGCTCTAGTGACCATGCGATGTCCATCCAACGGCCGTAGTGCTTCTTCAACCTCTGGTCTTCTTGCTCCAGCAGCCCAAACCAGCGTCGGTCGTGCCACGTGCTCCTGCCTCCCATGGTCGGCTGTGATGCCGCGGAGGCCTCACCGCCCACTACTACTCCCACCGCTGGCTAGGCCATCCCTCTACTCACCCACACCCCCTGTTATTCTGCGGAGATGGCAGCCTCACACTGCAGCCGAACCAGTGAACCCTCGTACTCCTCTCCGCGTGGGCATCCACTGCCGTGTCTTCCCCGGCTCTGCGTCATCCCCTTCCTAGGCCTCGCCGTCGTCCACCGCCCTGGTTCTCTTGGTGCGGCGTGGTCAACGTGGTCAAGGAACGACTTCCATCGGAAGAGTACCATATGTGGAGAGGCTGACAGCTGGGTCCACAGCCGCAGCAAGGAAGTGCCTCCTTATTACGCGGAAAATAATGATTCCTCCACCTAACAGCAGGGACCCACCGGACGGGCCACCGTATTTTATGAAAAAATATTCCCCCCCTGACTGCTGGGACCCACCAGCTACATCTTCGCACGCAAGGAAGTGTCTGACAGTCAGGACCCACCTGGTCGAAGCATACATAGCATTGTCATTCTGGTCGCGAACGTGTATGTACATACTGGTCGATCGGTCTGTCTGCAGGTTGCAGCGATGAACCGTGGCCGAATAAGGAAGGGCACGTGTCGTAGTAGAGGCACACACGTAGCATGTACACATACGTACAGCCAGGGTGCAAGAAAGTAAATACAGCCACGTACGTACATAAGGGCGGGGTCTCGAACGCCTACTCGCGCATACGTACAGCCAGGGCTCGTGTACATGGCTGGGTCGAAACGGAGAAACTACGTCGTCATGTTCATCGGGAGCCTACCGGCTTGGACAGAATAGCCGATCGAAATGAGGCCTAGCGTACCGCAGAACGGACGAAACGGCCTTGTGTTCGACCGGCCACGGTCGAAACGGGATCCTGTTCATCTGGAGGGGTCTGGCGTACCGCAGATCGAAGGAAACGGACTTCTCTTGGACCTCCTATGGTCGAAGCGGGGTCCTGCTGATCGGGAGGGGTGTGGCGTCCCGCAAAATAGAGGAAACGGACTTGTGTTGGAGCGCTACAGTCGAAACAGGGGTCCTGTTCATCAGGAGGGGTGTGGCGTACCGCAAAACGGGACTCCACGGGATATTGTTCATCTCCACCATCGACTGCCTCCACAGGCTACTGTTCATCCACCGTCGACCTCCTCCAGCCTCCGCCTGTGACTGTTGATAACCCACAAGTGTAGGGGATTGCAATAGCTTTCGAGGGTAAAGTATTCAACCCAAATTTATTGATTCGACACAAGGGGAGCCAAAGAATATTCTTGAGTATTAGCAGTTGAGTTGTCAATTCAACCACACCTGGATAACTTAGTATCTGCAGCAAAGTATTTAGTAGCAAAGTAGTATGATAATAAAGGTAACGATAGCAAAAGTAATGTTTTTGGGTTTTGTAGTGATTGTAACAAAAGCAACGGAAAATTAAATAAGCGAAACACAAGATGTGAAAAGCTCGTAGGCAATGGATCAGTGATGGATAATTATGTCAGATGCGATTCCTGATGTAATAGCTATAACATAGGGTGACACAGAACTAGCTCCAATTCGTCAATGTAATGTAGGCATGTATTCCGTAAATAGTCATACATGCTTATGGAAAAGAACTTGCATGACATCTTTTGTCCTACCCTCCTGTGGCAGCGGGGTCCTTACGGAAACTAAGGGATATTAAGGCATCCTTTTAATAGAGAACCGGAACAAAGCATTAGCACATAGTGAATACATGAACTCCTCAAACTACGGTCATCACCGAGAAGTATCCCGATTATTGTCACTTCGGGGTTGTCAGATCATAACACATAATAGGTGACTATAGACTTGCAAGATAGGATCAAGAACACACATATATTCATGAAAACATAATAGGTTCAGATCTGAAATCATGGCACTCGGGCCCTAGTGACAGGCATTAAGCATAGAAAAGTCATAGCAACATCAATCTCAGAACATAGTGGATACTAGGGATCAAACCGTAACAAAAATAACTTGATTACATGGTAAATCTCATCCAACCCATCACCGTCCAGCAAGCCTACGATGGAATTACTCACGCACGGCGGTGAGCATCATGAAATTGGTGATGGAGGATGGTTGATGATGACGACGGCGACGAATCCCCCTCTCCGGAGCCTCGAACGGACTCCAGATCAGCCCTCCCGAGAGAGATTAGGGCTTGGCGGCGGCTCCGTATCGTAAAACGCAACGAAACTTTCTCTCTGATTTTTTTCTCCGCGAGACGGAATATATGGAGTTGGAGTTGAGGTCGGCGGAGCCTCAGGGGGCCCACGGGACAGGGGGCATGCCCAGGGGGAGGGCGCGCCCCCCACCCTCGTGGACAGGCTGTGGGCCCCCTGGTCTTGATTCTTTCGCCAGTATTTTTTATATTTTCCAAAAAGTGCCTCCGTGGATTTTCAGGACATTCCGAGAAATTTTGTTTTCTACACATAAAACAACATCATGGCAGTTCTGCTGAAAACAGCGTCAGTCCGGGTTAGTTTCATTCAAATCATGCAAGTTAGAGTCCAAAACAAGGGCAAAAGTGTTTGGAAAAGTAGATACATTGGAGACGTATCAACTCCCCCAAGCTTAATCCTTTGCTTGTCCTCAAGCAATTCAGTTGATAAACTGAAAGTGATAAAGAAAAACTTTTACAAACTCTGTTTGTTCTTGTTGTTGTAAACATGCAAAGCCATCATTCAGGTTTCAGTAAATATTATGAACTAACCATACTCACAATAACACCTAGGTCTCACAATTACTCATATCAATAGCATAATCAGCTAGCGAGCCATAATAATAAAACTCGGATGACAACACTTTCTCAAAACAATCATAACATGATATAACTAAATGGTATCTCGCTAGCCCTTTCTGAGACCGCAAAACATAAATGCAGAGCACCTTTAAAGATCAAGGACTGACTAAACATTGTAATTCATGGTAAAAGAGATCCAGTCAAGTCATACCCAATATAAATCAATAGTAATGAATGCAAATGACCGTGTGCTCTCCAGCGGGTGCTTTTTAATAAGAGGGATGATGACTCAACATAAAAGTAAATAGATAGGCCCTTCGCAGAGGGAATCAGGGATTTGTAGAGGCGCCAGAGCTCGATTTTAAAATAGAGATTGAATAACATTTTGAGCGGCATACTTTCACTGTCAACGCAACAACTATGAGATGGTTGTATCTTCCATACTACATGCATGATAGGCAGTTCCCAAACAGAATGGTAAAGGTTTATACTCCCCCAACCACCAACAAGCATCAATCCATGGCTTGCTTGAAACAACGAGTGCCTCCAACTAACAACAGCCCTGGGAGAGTTTTGTTTAATTATTTTGGTTTGCTTTGATCTTTTTGTATCATGGGACTGGGCATCCCGGTTACCGGCCCTTTGTCGTGAATGAGGAGAGGAGTCCACTCCTCTTGAGAATAACCCACCTAGCATGCAAGATATAGGCTGCCCTAGTTGAAACATGAGCTGCTCGAGCATACAAAACAGAATTTCATTTGAAGGTTTGGAGTTGGGCACATACAAATTTACTTGGAACGGCAGGTAAATACCGCATATAGGAAGATATGGTGGACTCATATGGAATAACTTTGGGGGTTAAGGAGTTTGGATGCACAAGCAGTATTCCCGCTTAGTACAAGTGAAGGCTAGCAAAAGACTGGGAAGCGACCAACTGAGAGAGCAACAACAGTCATAAACATGCATTAAAATTAATTCACACCGAATACAAGCATGAGTAGGATATAATCCACCATGAACATAAATATCATGAAGGCTATGTTGATTTGTTTCAACTACATGCGTGAACATGTGCCAAGTCGAGTCACTCAATTCATTCAAAGGAGGATACCATCCCATCATACCACATCATAATCATTCTAATAGCATGTTGGCACGCAAGGTAAACCATTATAACTCATAGCTAATCAAGCATGGCATGAGCAACTATGATCTCTAAATGTCATTGCAAATATGTTTACCTCATACTAAGCTGAATCAGAAACGATGAACTCATCATATTTACAAAAACAAGAAAGGTCGAGTTCATACCAGCTTTTCTCATCTCAATAAGTCCATCATATATCGTCATTATTGCCTTTCACTTGCACGAACGAACGATGTGTATAATAATAATAGTGCACTTGCATTGGACTAAGCTAGAATCTGCAAGCATTCAACTCAAGAGAGAAGACAGGGTAATATGGGCTTTAAGTTAAATAAAAAATCATGCATATGAGAGCCACTAAACATTTTCATTATGGTCTTCTCGACCCCCAAAGGAAAGAAAAGAAAATAAAACTATTTACACGGGAAAGCTCCCAACAAGTAAAAGAAGAACGAGAAATCTTTTTGGGTCTTCATTTTAATTCTACTACAAGCATGGAAATTAAACTAACAATTTTTTTTGGTTTTTCTTAAGGTTTATTAAACACACAAGAAGAAAGCAAGGAAAAGAAATTAAACTAACATGGATAATACAATGAAAGAGTATGAGCACCGACGACTAGAATAGTGTGTGAACATGCATGTAAAGTCGGTGAGAAATACGTACTCCCCCAAGCTTAGGCTTTTGTCCTAAGTTGGTCTAATACCAAGGATCGCTGCTACTCTCCCCGGTGTACTAGGAAGTGTAATCAGGATACCACTGGCTGGCCATCACCGGATCCCACTGGTAAGATGATGCACGATAAGGGTCTAGTTCAGGTTCCGGCTCAGGTTCAGGTTCTGGAGTGGATGCTTGGCCTCGATGAGCGTACACCACTTCCGGTGTAACAAGAAAATTATCTGCAATTAAATCAAACAACAGAGGCGCAGGCAAAATAATAGTCTCATTGTGTTTCTTATTAAATCTAAGGTTATATAAGAGCATCTTCTCTTTGTTGTCAACAATAAACGCGTGTGCTACCATGCTCTTGTAATCTAAAATGTAAGGAGGCAATTTTGTCTCCTCTTTCTCATGGTGCCTAATGGGTATCTTAAAATGTCTAGCAAGACGTGAAGCATAGATACCTCAAAATATGGGGCCTTTGTACGATTCAGGATTAGCCGTTTAGCAATGACGGCACCCATACTAAAACTATTATCTCCAAACAAGGCATGTTGAAGAATGATAATATCAGGGACATTAAAGTTTCCACTATTTCGACGACCAATCAAGCATCTACTAGCAAATATGGCAAAGTAGCATAAAACAGGAAAATGTATGCTAGAGATTTTCGCATCGGAACCCTTCTTTGGGTCCTCTACAGTGATAGTGTTAACAAAGCCATCCACATCTTTACGATCGGGTTCCTCTAATTCTCCCTCAAAGGGTATCCTACATACCGCGCAAAAATCACATAAAGACATTTCTCTGAATTCATCATATAAATGAAATGATACTGAAGGCGGTGACTTCTTAGGATAATAATAAAAAAATTGCACGAAAGTATTGGTAAGTAAGAGATACTGATTGATCCGGTCGTGGAGGAAATCGGTGAGGTCTGCATTCTCGATCAAAGAATAAAAATCTTCATGAATTCCAGCTTCTTTCAAGAAATTATCACATGGCCATTCACACGGCCGTACTTCCGCTAAGCGAGGAAGATTATACTTGGCTTTTTCCTTCTCTTTAGCTTGTTTTTCCTGAGAGCCTTGGCTAGAAGAGCCCCTTAAAAGTCTCCTTAACATTTTCTGAAGTTTTAGTAACTTAAAAAAAAGTGAATAAAACTAAACAAGATTGATAGCAACTACTCCTACAAGTGCCTAGAGCCTATATCATGCATTAGAATTGCTTGGGACCTCATAGATTTAACATGCAAGCTCAAGAACATGGTCACCTATGCAGCAAAAATTTGCAATGAATAAAGCACTAGAACAAAAATTAATTGGACCAATGGAGGAGTCACATACCAAGCAACAATCTCCCAAAGCAGTTTTGTGAATGGAGCTTTGAGCAAGGAGATCGAAAATCGCAGCAAAACGAGCTAGAACTCGTGCTTGAGCTGGATGGGGATTTTTTGGGAAGAAGATGGAGTGTGTGGGTGCTGGCACAAGTGGAGGGGGGCCACCAGGGGCCCACGAGATAGGGGGCGCGCCCAGGGTAGGTGGGCGCGCCCTCCACTCTCGTGGCCTGATGCTTGCCCCTCCTGCAGTGATTTCACTGCCTAAAATCCTCAAATATTCCATAAAAAATCATACTAAATTTGCAGGGCATTTGGAGCACTTTTATTTTTGGGATATTTTTTAATGCACGGATAATTCAGAAAACAGACGGATAATACTATTTTTGCTTTATTTATTCTAAATAACAGAAAGTAAAAAGAGGGTACAGAAGGTTGTGCCTTCTAGTTTCATCCATCTCATGATCATCAAAATGAATCCACTAACAAGGTTGATCAAGTCTTGTTAACAACTCATTCCGAGTAACACGGAACCGGAGAAATTTCGAATAACACTAAGTTACCTCAACGGGGATATGAACATCCCCAATAATAAGAATATCATACTTTTTCTTGACAGTAGGGAGAGGAAATTCAAAACCTCCAATAATGATAGTTGGAACTTTTCCAATAGAATTGATGCTATGAACTTGAGATTGTTTCCCCGGAAAGTGTACCGTATGCTCATTACCATTAACATGAAAAGTGACATTGCCTTTGTTGCAATCAATAACAGCCCCTGCAGTATTCAAAAAAGGTCTACCAAGGATAATCGACATACTATCGTCCTCCGGAATATCAAGAATAACAAGGTCCGTTAAGATAGTGACATTTGCAACCACAACAGGCACATCCCCAGAAATACCGACATGTATAGCAGTTGATTTATTGGCCATTTGTAAAGATATTTCAGTAGGTGTCAACTTATTCAATTCAAGTCTACGATATAAAGAGAGAGGCATAACACTAACACCGGCTCCAAGATCACATAAAGCAGTTCTAACATAATTTCTTTTAATGGAGCATGGTGGAGTTGGTACCCCCGGATCTCCAAGTTTCTTTGGTATTCCACCTTTAAAAGTGTAATTAGAAAGCATGGTGGAAATTTCAGCTTCTGGTATCTTTCTTTTATATGTAATGATATCCTTCATATACTTAGCATAAGGATTTACTTTAAGCATATCATTTAAGCGCATACGTAAGAAAATAGGTCTAATCATTTCAACAAAGCGCTCAAAATCCTCATCATCCTTTGTCTTGGATGGTTTAGGAGGAAAGGGCATGGGTTTCTGAACCCATGGTTCTCTTTCTCTACCGTGCTTCCTAGCAACAAAATCTCTCTTATCATAACGTTGATTCTTTGATTGTGGGTTATCAAGATCAACAGCAGGTTCAATCTCTACTTCATTGGTATTGCTAGGTTGAACATCAACATGAACATTATCATTAACATTATCACTAGCTTCATGTTCATCACCTGATTGTGTTTCAGCATCAGAGATTGAAATATCATTAGCATTCTCAGGTGTGTCTACAGTAGGTTCACTAGAAGCATGCAAAGTCCTATCGTTTTTCTTTTTCTTCTTTTTGGAAGAACTAGGTTCTTCTAAATTGTTCCTCTGAGAATCTTGCTCGATTCTCTTAGGGTGGCCTTCAGGATACAAAGGTTCCTGAGTCATTCTACCAGTTCTAGTAGCCACTCTAACAGCAAAGTCATTTTTATTGTTTAATTCATCAAGCAAATCATTTTGAGCTTTAAGTACTTGCTCAGCTTGAGTAGCAACCATAGAAGCATATTTGCTAATGAGTTTGAGTTCACCTTTAACTCTAGCCATATTATCGCTCACGCGTCCTATCTCGAAAGCATTATTCTTTAACTCTCTACCAACATAAGCATTAAAACTTTCTTGTCTAGCCATAAAATCATCAAATTCATCTAAGCATGGGCTACGAAATTTAGTAGAGGGGATTTCAACTTTATCATATCTATAGAGAGAATTTACCTTTACTACCTGTGTCGGGTTATCAAGACAATGTGGTTCTTCAACAGGCGGTATATTAAGACCATGTATTTCTTCAATAGGTGGTAAATTCTTAACATCTTCAGCTTTTATACCTTTTTCTTTCATTGATTTCTTTGCCTCTTGCATATCTTCAAGATTGAGAAATAAAACACCTCTCTTCTTCGGAGTGGGTTTAGGAATAGGCTCAGGAGCTGGCTCAATTGGTTCAGGATTTTCCTCAGGAATTGGCTCAGGAAGAGTCCAATTATTTTCATTAGTCAACATAGTATTCAATAGTAATTCAGCTTCGTCGACTGTTCTTTCCCTGAAAACACAACCAGCACAACTATCCAAGTAATCCTTGGAAGCATTGGTTAGTCCATTATAAAAGATATCAAGTATTTCATTTTTCTTAAGAGGATGATTAGGCAAAGCATTAAGTAATCGGAGAAGCCTCCCCCAAGCTTGTGGGAGACTCTCTTCTTCGATTTGCACAAAGTTATATATTTCCCGCAAGGCAGCTTGTTTCTTATGAGCAGGGAAATATTTAGCAGAGACGTAATAAATAATATCCTGGGGACTACGCACACAACCAGGAGCAAGAGAATTATACCAATTCTTAGCATCACCCTTTAATGAGAACAGAAATATCTTAAGGATATAATAATAGCGAGATTTATCATCATGAGTAAATAGGGTAGCTATATCATTTAACTTGGTAAGATGTGCCACAACAGTTTCGGATTCAAGGCCATAAAAAGGATCAGATTCAACTAAAGTAATAATCTCAGGATCAACAGAGAATTCATAATCCTTATCAGTAACATAGATAGGTGAAGTAGCAAAAGCAGGGTTAGGTTTCATTCTAGCTTTAAGAGACTGCTGCTTCCATTTAGCTAATAACTTTTTAAGATCATATCTATCATTGCAAGCAAAGATAGCTCTAGCAGCTTCTACATTCATAACATAACCCTCGGGAACAATAGGCAATTCATAATCATTGGGAGAATTTTCATCATCACTATCATCAATAATAGCATCTTCAATAATTTCACTCTCTCTAGCCCTAGCAAGTTGTTCATCAAGAAATTTACCTAATGGCAAAGTAGTATCACGCACAGAAGTAGTTTCATCATAAGTATCATGCATAGCAAAAGTGGCATCATCAATAACATGCGACATATAAGAATTCATAGCAGTAGTAGGTTTAGGTGTCGCAAGCTTACTAATAACAGAAGGAGAATCTAGTGCAGAGCTAGATGGCAATTCCTTACCTCCCCTCGTAGTTGAGGGCAAAATCTTAGTTTTTGCGTCTTTTAAGTTCTTCATAGTGATCAGCAGATATAAATCCCAAGTGACTCAGAGAATAGAGCTATGCTCCCCGGCAACTGCGCCAGAAATTAGTCTTGATAACCCACAAGTGTAGGGGATCGCAACAGCTTTCGAGGGTAAAGTATTCAACCCAAATTAATTGATTCGGCACAAGGGGAGCCAAAGAATATTCTTGAGTATTATCAGTTGAGTTGTCAATTCAACCACACCTGGATAACTTAGTATCTGCAGCAAAGTATTTAGTAGAAAAGTAGTATGATAATAAAGGTAACGACAGAAAAAGTAATGTTTTTGGGTTTTGTAGTGATTGTAACAATAGCAACGGAAAAGTAAATAAGCGAAACACAAGATGTGAAAAGCTCGTAGGCAATGGATCAGTGATGGGTAATTATGTAACACCCCGGATGTGACTTTCCATAATTGTAACTCCAACTCTTGCCATTTTCGGCTATGTGTTATGATATTCCCTTTGTGGTCGGGTTTTGTCTTTCGTTCTGCATCTTGTTCATGTCTTGCATTTCATATCATGTCATCATGTGCATCTCATTTGCATACGTGGTCGTCTCATGCATCCAAGCATTTTCCCCGTTGTTCGTTTTGCAATCCGACACTCCCACATGCACCGGCGCACCCCTCTTGTCTCTTTCATGAGCGGGTGTTAAACGTGCTCGGAATGGACCGAGTCTTGCCAAGTGGCCTTGGTACACTACCGATAGACCACCTGTCAAGTTTCGTTCCATTTGGAGGTCGTTTGATGCTCCAACGGTTAACCGGGTAACCGCAAAGGCCTCTTGTGTGTTGCAGCCCAACACCCCTCCAAAACAGCCCAATAACCCATCTAAACCCCTCCATGCTCTCCATCGTTGGATCAGGATCGTGTGGGCGAAAACCGCTCCTCAATTGGAGACTCCTAGCTCCCTCTACCTATAAATATGTGATCCCCTCCGAATTTTTCGCAGTCCAAACCCTAGCTCCTCTCTCCCCACGCCGCCGGACGTGTCCATCCACGCCAGACGAAATCCCGCCGCCGCCCGCAACCAGTGGCGTGCTGCCACGTGGCCCGCCACCACCTCCCACCGCGCCGGCCCGCCGGGGCCGAGGCGGGGCCCTCCCGGTCCGAGCCTCCCCGCGCCGCCCCCGAGCGCCTCCGCCTCCACGCCAACCGCCGCCTCCCTGCCGCCGGCGTGGCCTGCTCCGCCACCCCCGCGCCCGATCTACGCCGCCCTCGCGCCGTCCGGTCGCCGCCGTCCCGCAGGCTCCTGCGCCGCCGCGCCCGGATCTGCCGGATCCCGGCCAGAGGAGCTCGCCTGCCGGCTAGATCCAGCCGGTCCCGTCCCGCCAGCGTCCTCAGTTTCTTGTTGCATTCTAGATGGCATCAGGCAGTTAATCGCAGAATTTTTTCATTCTTGTTTTGCTTGCCATTTGCAAACTGTGCATCCGTTTTCGGTGATCTTTATATCGATTTCAACCAAAATCATCTCCTCTTCCTAGCGGCATACTTGGTTTGCCAAGTTGATGCCTTGTTCATCATTCTTCCTTCCAGAGCACGCATATGCATTGCATATCACATCTCGCATATCATGCCATGTATTGCATCATGTTGCTTGTCCTTTGCACCGTGATTGATTGTGGTTCCGTTGCTTGTGTTCTTGCTTTGGGTAGAGCCGGGAGACGAGTATGTGAACGAGGAACCTGTTGAGTACGCTAACGAGGATCAAGCTTTCGACAACTCTGAGAACTTTGCAGGCAAGATGACCATACCCTCGAAATCACTTCTATCTTTGCTTTGCTAGTTGTTCGCTCTATCGCTATGCTTGCGCTACCTACCACTTGTTTATCATGCCTCCCATATTGCCATGTCAAGCCTCTAACCATCCTTTCCTAGCAAACCGTTGTTTGGCTAAGTTACCGCTTTTGCTCAGCCATTCTTATAGCGTTGCTGTTGCAGGAGAAGATGAAGTTGGTTCCATGTTGAATCATGGATATTTTGGGATATCACAATATCTATTATTTAATTGATCCATCTATATACTTGGTAAAGGGTGGAAGGGTCGGCCCTATGCCTGGTGTTTTATTCCACTCTTGCCGCCCTAGTTTCCGTCATACCGGTGTTATGTTCCTTGATTTTGCGTTCCTTACGCGGTTGGGTGATTTATGGGACCCCCTTGACAGTTCGCTTTGGAATAAACCTCCTCCAGCAAGGCCCAACCTTGGTATTACCATTTTCCACCTAAGCCTTTTTCCCTTGGGTTTTCGCGAGCCCGAGGGTCATCTTTATTTTAACCCCCGGACTAGTGCTCCTCCGAGTGCTGGCCCAACCTGGGCGATGTTCGGCGCCCCCTGGGCAACCAGGGTCTATGCCAACCCGACGTCTTGCCCATCCGGTGTACCCTGAGAACGAAATACGTGCGGCTCCTATCGGGATTTGTCGGCACATCGGGCGGCTTTGCTGGTCTTATTTTACCATTTCAAAATGTCTTGTAAACCGAGATTCCGAGACTGATCAGGTCTTTCCGGGAGAAGGAATATCCTTCGTTGACCGTGAGAGCTTGTGATGGGCTAAGTTGGGACACCCCTGCAGGGTATTATCTTTTGAAAGCCGTGCCCGCGGTTATGAGGCAGATGGGAATTTGTTAATGTCCGGTTGTAGAGAACTTGACACTTGACTTAATTAAAATACATCAACCGCGTGCGTAGCCGTGATGGTCTCTTTTCGGCGGAGTCCGGGAAGTGAACACGGTTTGGGTTATGTATGAACGTAAGTAGTTTCAGGATCACTTCTTGGTCACTTCTAGCTTCTCGGCCGATGTGTTGCTTCTCTTCTCGCTCTCTTTTGCGTATGTTAGCCACCATATATGCTTAGTGCTTGCTGCAGCTCCACCACATTACCCCTTTCCTACCTACATGCTTAAATAGTCTTGATCTCGCGGGTGTGAGATGAGTCCTCGTGACTCACAGATTCTACCAAAACAGTTGCAGGTGCCAAGGATACCTATGAAGGTGACGCAACCGAGCTCAAGTGGGAGTTCGACGAGGACCGTGGTCGTTACTATGTTTCGTTTCCTGATGATCAGTAGTGGAGCCCAGTTGGGATGATCGGGGATATAGCATTTGGGGTTATCTTCTTTTCATTTGGATTCGACCGTAGTCGGTCTATGTGTGTATTTTGGATGATGTATGAATTTATTTATGTATTGTGTGAAGTGGCGATTGTAAGCCAACTCTCTTTATCCCATTCTTGTTCATTACATGGGATTGTGTGAAGATGACCCATCTTGCGACAAAACCTACAATGCGGTTATGCCTCTAAGTCGTGCCTCGACACGTGGGAGATATAGCCGCATCGTGGCTGTTACAAGTTGGTAATCAGAGCCATCCCCGACTTAGGATCCCCTGCTTGATCAAATCGCTGGCGTTGTTGAGTCTAGAACAAAAATTTTTGAGTCTTAGGATTATATATATCGGAGAGTAGGATTCTTTTTACTCCTCAGTCCCTTCGTCGCTCTGGTGAGGTCTCCTGACGTAGAAGTTTTGACTCTTCTCTCCTCAAATTTCACTAAAAAAAATTAGGATCACGCGGGTATCTTGGAATCATTCCGATGGTTTTGTGACGAGAACATTGTTCTTGGTGCCTCCTGACATTTAGGGGTTGTGGCAGTGTCCCGGGGAGTTGAGCTCCGAGGTGTTGTCGTCACAATTTTATCGTTGCAGTTCTGGAATACCTGAGTTTCGCCGACATCGAAAATCTCTTTTATTCAGTTGTTGGTGAGATCACCTCGACGCCACCCAGTACTGGGGCGGGAGTTCGGGATTATTGCCATAACTCGTATAACGGATGCTTTTAGAAGGTTGAGGTACACGATTTCCGAAGGTTTCTTGGTTATGTGTTGACGGATGGATACAGCCGGATCTAGGGATTGTTAGTTTGGGTGATATATTTTGTGTCCGCTGTATCCCCAACACCAGATTGCATAACCAGAAAGTTTCGGGAGTTTATAGGTGGGATTCAAGTAGCTCTTAGCATTTCTTCCCATAGATATTTGGTTTGTGATTGGGTAATCCTTACCACTTATTTGTTCCAGTTGTACCTTGTTATTTCATTCATCAATCTCTTATCAAGTGGCTTCTCACCTTAATGGACGTGTGATGTTAGCTTTGGGAATTCATTCGTTCATCCTTGTTCGAATGTTAATTGTGAAGACTATATGTTGCAATTTCTATCCATTGATTCAACTTGTCTATCTGTCTATCAAGATGCTAACGGATGTCACCCTCTTCAGGATGGCTCCGCCAATGCGTCAGAATCTGGAACGCAATGATGGGAGTCAAGCGAACCCTCCGCCACCACCTCCGCCTCCGGAGGCATGGCAAGCTTTGATGGCAGCCACAAATGCCAACGCTCAGATGTTGATTCAGCTCATGCAGGAGCGCAACCAAGCCCAAGGCAACCAAGGGAATCAAGGTCAAGGGCAGTACAACCATCAGCCTCAGTATGCTACCCTCAACCAGTTCCTTGCAAATCAGCCGAAGTCTTTTAGCTACTGTGCCGAGGCCACAGACGCCGATGATTGGCTCGTGGATATCAACAAGCATTTTGAATGTAGCAATGTCAGGCCTGAGGACTACGTCAAGTTCGCTTCCTTTCAACTCAAGGACCAAGCCGCTGATTGGTATCA
The DNA here is from genome assembly GCF_002575655.3 of Aegilops tauschii subsp. strangulata. Lineage (NCBI taxonomy): Eukaryota > Viridiplantae > Streptophyta > Magnoliopsida > Poales > Poaceae > Aegilops > Aegilops tauschii. The sequence goes on along the minus strand of NC_053041.3, from coordinate 436,244,128 downwards.
ACAATACAAAGATTCCAGAGGAGGTCGAGTGATTACTTGGACTGACTTATGTGGGGACTTTAAAGCTCACCACATTCCCACCAGTGTTGTTGAGAGCAAGCGTGAGGAGTTCCGCAATCTCAAGCAAGGCAACATGTCCGTGTACCAATACAACATCCAGTTTCAGAAACTTGCTCGCTTCGCTAAAGAAGACGTTCCTAATGAAAAGAGCATGATCTATCACTTCAGAGGTGGTCTTAGAGAGGATCTGCAGTTAGCTCTCGTTCTTGTTGAGCCTACTCAGTTTGATCAATTCTATAACATGGCCCTCAAGCAAGAAGGTGCTCAGCTCAAGTGTGAGGCTTCTAAGAAGAGAATCAGGGATGCAGTTCAATCTTGTTCTTCCTCTCAAGTGGCAGCAAAGCAACAAAAGTTCTGGCTTCCTCCTCCTCCGTTTCGTTAGCCTTAACAGCAGAAGAACAAAGGTGGCCATGGATCTTCCCACCCACCCAACCCAGTCTATCAGAACAAGTCTCAAACTCAAGCTCCAAGGCCAAGTGCTCCTTATCATCGTCCGCTCTTAGAGGTGACATGCAACAAGTGTCAGCAGAAAGGTCACTATGCGAACAAGTGCTTCAACCAAAGGCGCCTTCCACCTCCTCCTCTTGTTCGTTCAGCAAGCAATGCAGTGGTCAAGCATAATCCCAAGCATGCTAAGGTGAACATGATGAATGCAGCACAAGCAGAGGAATCAACTGATGTGATAATGGGTAATCTTCCAGTTAATGATATTCCTGCAAAAGTTTTATTTGATATGGGTGCATCTATTTCATTCATATCAAAGCCTTTTGCATCCATGCACGATTTGCATACTGTTGATCTGCCTAAGCCGATAGCGGTTTCCTCTCCGGGTTTATTCATGAACACCAAAATGATGGCTCCGGATGTTTCTATCAAGTTGGGCAACTACAAATTTCTGTCCTCTCCAATGGTTCTTGGCGACTCGGATATTGATCTAATTCTCGGGATGGACTGGCTTTCTAAGAAAAAGGCTCAACTTGATTGTGCTGCCAGAGAAATTCAATTGACACACTCTTCTGAGGATGTTATCATCTATGCCGCTCGTGACGAAACCATTCGGTTGTTTTCTCTCAATGAGGAGGGCGAGTTAGATGCAATCTCTCAGATTCCAGTCGTTTGTGAGTACCAAGATGTCTTTCCAGAAGAGCTTCCGGGTATGCCTCCTCACCGGCCAGTCGAGTTCGTTATCGATCTTGAGCCTGGCACTGAACCCGTTTGCAAGCGTCCTTACAAGCTTGGACCCAAGGAGCTGAAAGAATTGAAGAAACAGCTCGATGAACAAGAGCGGCTGGGTTTGATCAGACCGAGTTCATCTCCATGGGGTTGTGGAGTTCTTTTTGTCTAGAAGAAGGATGGCACGGACCGACTGTGCATCGACTATCGTCCATTGAACAAGAAGACAATCAAGAACAAGTATCCACTTCCCAACATCAATGAGCTATTCGAGCAACTCAAAGGTGCAAAGGTGTTCTCCAAGCTTGACCTTCGTATGGGTTATCATCAGATTCACATTCGTGAACAAGATATTCCCAAGACAGCATTCAGAACAAGTTATGGTTCTTATGAATATACTGTCATGTCTTTCGGCCTTGTCAATGCTCCTCCAACTTTCTCTCGAATGATGAACTTCATCTTCAACCCCTACACAAATGAATTTGTCCTGGTGTATCTCGATGATATCTTGGTCTTCTCCAAGAATAAGAAGGACCATGCCAAACATTTGCGATTGGTGCTCGACAAGCTCAGAGAGCATCAATTCTATGCGAAGTTCTCCAAATGTGAGTTTTGGCTTGATGAAGTTCTTTACCTTGGTCACATCATCTCCGCCAAGGGCATTGCTGTTAATCCCGAGAAGGTGTCTGCAATTGTGAATTGGGAACCTCCTCAGAATGTCAAGCAGCTCCGCAGTTTCCTTGGTCTTGCAAGCTATTGCCAAATATTCGTTGAGAACTTCTCTAAGATTGCAAAGCCTCTTTCCAACCTCCTCCAGAAGCATGTCAAGTATGTCTGGACGCCTGAGTGTGACATTGCTTTCAACACCCTCAAAGAGAGGCTTGTCTCAGCTCCTGTCTTGACTCCTCCTGACGAATCCAAACCATTCGAAGTTTTCTGTGATGCTTCTCTCCAAGGTCTCGGTGCTGTGTTAATGCAAGAGAAGAAAGTTGTGGCTTATACCTCTCGTCAGTTGAAGCCCAACGAAAGGAACTACCCCACTCACGATCTTGAGTTGGCGGCAGTTGTCCATGCTTTAATAACATGGAGACATCTCTTGTTGGGAAGGAAAGTGGACATTTTCACCGATCACAAGAGCCTCAAGTATATCTTCACTCAACCCAACCTCAACCTCAGGCAAACTCGATGGGTCGAAATGATTCAAGAGTACAATCCAAGTATTGAATATACTCCAGGCAAGGCCAATGTGATTGCAGATGCTTTTAGCAGAAAGGCTTATTGCAACAGCTTAATTCTCAAGCCATTTCAACCGGATCTTTGTGAAGCTTTCCGCAAACTCAATCTTCAAGTTGTTCCTCAAGGTTTTCTTGCCAACCTCCTAGTCACTCCAACTTTGGAAGAACAAATTCGTGAGGCTCAACTCCTGGATACCATGGTGAAAAAGGTGAAACGTGGTATTGACAAGGGCATTTCCAAATACAAGTGCTTCCACATTGATGACAAAGATACTCTTTTCTTCGAGGATCGAATTGTGGTTCCTAAAGGCGATCTGAGAAAAGTCATTATGAACGAGGCACATAATTCCCTTCTATCCATTCATCTTGGAAGTACGAAGATGTACCATGACCTCAAGAAGTCGTATTGGTGGACTCGAATGAAGCGAGAAATTGCTCAATTCGTGAATGAATGTGACGTCTGCAGAAGGGTGAAAGCAGAACACCAACGACTAGCTGGTCTCCTCCAACCTCTTGCTATTCCAGAATGGAAGTTTGACCATATCGAAATGGACTTCGTGACTGGTTTTCCTAAGTCCAAGCGTGGAAATGATGCTATCTTCGTTGTCATTGACAAGCTTACAAAAGTGGCTCATTTTCTTCCTATCAAAGAATCTATCACAGCAGCTCAGTTGGCAAAGCTATACACCTCCAGGATTGTCTCCTTGCACGGAATTCCACAATTGATTTCTTCAGATCGTGGAAGCATCTTCACTTCTAAGTTCTGGGACTCCTTCCAGAAGGCAATGGGAACAAACATTCGCTTCAGCACAGCTTTCCATCCTCAAACAAGTGGCCAAGTCGAGCGAGTCAATCAAATCCTTGAAGATATGCTCAGGGCTTGTGTCATTTCCTTTGGCATGAAATGGGAAGATTTTCTTCCATATGCCGAGTCCTCCTACAACAACAGCTTCCAAGCAAGTGCGGGCAAGGCCCCATTCGAAATTCTCTATGGCAGGAAGTGTCGTACTCCTCTCACTTGGTCCGAGACAGGTGAACGCCAACTTATTGGCAACTACTTGATCACAGAAGCCGAAGAGATGTGCAAAGTCATTCGTGAGAATCTCAAGGCCGTGCAATCGCGCCAAAAGAGCTATTATGATGACAAGCACCGTGATGTGGCTTTTGAAATCGGAGACCATGTCTACCTCCGCGTCTCTCCAATGAAAGGCACTCGTCGCTTCGGTATCAAAGGGAAGCTTGCCCCTAGATACATGGGTCCCTTCAAGATCATTAGCAAAAGAGGCGACCTCGCCTCTCAACTTGAGCTTCCCTCCAACTTCGCGAATGTGCATGATGTGTTTCATGTGTCACAGCTTCGCAAGTGCTTTAAGATGCCTGAGCGTACTATCAACTTCGAAGAGATTGACCTCAAAGAAGATCTGTCTTATCACGAGCACCCCGTTGCTGTTCTTGAAGAAACTGAGCGTAAGACTCGCAACAAGTCAATCAAATTCCTGAAAGTGAAGTGGTCACACCATTCCGACCGAGAAGCCACCTGGGAGCGCGAGGATCACCTCCGTTCCGAATATCCGGAGTTCTTTCAGTCCTAGATCTCGGGACGAGATCCTCTTGTAGTGGTGGAGTGTTGTAAAACCCCGGATGTGACTTTCCATAATTGTAACTCCAACTCTTGCCATTTTCGGCTATGTGTTATGATATTCCCTTCGTGGTCGGGTTTTGTCTTTCATTTTGCATCTTGTTCATGTCTTGCATTTCATATCATGTCATCATGTGCATCTCATTTGCATACGTGGTCGTCTCATGCATCCGAGCATTTTCCCCGTTGTTCGTTTTGCTATCCGACACTCCCACATGCACCGGCGCACCCCTCTTGTCTCTTTCGTGAGCGGGTGTTAAACATTCTCGGAATGGACCGAGTCTTGCCAAGTGGCCTTGGTACACCACCGGTAGACCATCTGTCAAGTTTCGTTCTATTTGGAGGTCGTTTGATGCTCCAACGGTTAACTGGGTAACCGCAAAGGCCTCTTGTGTGTTGCAGCCAAACACCCCTCCAAAACAGCACAATAACCCATCTAAACCCCCTCCATGCTCTCCGTCATTGGATCAGGATCAAGTGGGCGAAAACCGCTCCTCAATTGGAGTCTCCTAGCTCCCTCTACCTATAAATATGTGATCCCCTCCGATTTTTTCGCAGTCCAAACCCTAGCTCCTCTCTCCCCGCGCCGCCGGACGTGTCCGTCCGCGCCGGACGAAATCCCACCGCCGCCCGCAGCCATTGGCGTGCTGCCACGTGGCCCGGCACCACCTCCCACCGCGCCGGCCCGCCGGGGCCCAGGCGGGGCCCTCCCGGCCCGAGCCGCCCCGCGCCGCCCCCGAGCGCCTCCGCCTCCGCGCCGACCGCCGCCTCCCCGCCGCCGCCCGGCCTGCTCCGCCGCCCACGCGCCCGATCTACGTCGCCCGCGCCCTGCGCCGCCGCCGCCCTCGCGCCGTCCAGTCGCCGCCGTCCCATGGGCTCCCGCGCCGCCGCGCCCGGATCCGCCGGATCCTGGCCAGAGGAGCTCGCCGGCCGGCCAGATCTAGCCGGCCCCATCCCGCCGGCGCCCTCTCCGTCCCTCCGGCCACCTCCTCTCCAACTCTAGCGAGCTCCCCGGTCATCCTCGTACCGCGCGCTCCAGATCTGGATCCAGATCCAAGGTTGACCCTGAAAATTCCACCGTCCCTTTTTCTGTCTTATTTTGGTGCCCCGTTTGATCTGTCATAACTCCATGACCGTAGCTCCGATTTGTGCATATAATAGGTCAAAATGTTCATCAGGAGATGCTCTCCATTTTGTTCCATTGTGCCATGCTTGTTTGAGTTCATATTCATGCCTAAATCATCGTTGCAATAGTGCTATATGATGTTTATTGTTGTTACTTATCAGATGATGATGTTTTGTCATTTTTGTTGCATTTGATGTGTGCATCTTATGAGCATGAGCTCTACATGTGTTTTGAACTATGCCATGACATCTTTACAGGGGTGCTTGCCATGTATTTTTTGTGATCTATGTGGTGACTAGCACAAGCATGCAAACTAGGCTTTGTGATGTTGCTGTTCCTTTTCCTGCTGTTATTTTGATGCCATGTAAACTTGATGCTACAGTGAGATCCATGCTTATTTTTAGATACTTCAGTAAAGATATTTTGAACATGTGGTTATGCTCTATCCATCCATGCCCCTTCTTGCAATTATGGAGGGCCCTAGCAAGTCATTTTCTTGCTCTACGTTTGCTATAAAATGTTCCTGGCAGAATGTTAACGTGTTAATCAAATTTGCCATGGTTGTTGCTAGTGATCCATGCATGCTATGAACTTTTTCTTGCCATGGTTAGCTTCATGAACATGTCTTCTTCCTGTTTGTATGCTTTTTTTTGTCATGCAATGCTTTGTGATGAGTGAATCGAGCTCGCAAAGATGCCTTCATAATTCTGTTAATGCCATGCTCTGTTTTCTGCCAAGTCTGAATCTGTTAACGAAACTTGCTATGTTTACATGGGTGCCATCATATCTTCTGTGCCTTTTTGGCTCATTCTCAGTAAGGGACTTTTGTTCTATGCATTTAGTACTATTATGCCATGGCTTGTTTTGCTATGATAGGGTCCTTTAGCATGTTGATTGCTTGCTCTAAACATTGCTACCTGATGCTGTTTAAGCCATGTTCAGTATTTTCACCAAGTCTGTGAAGCTGATATCTTTTGCACTTTTGCCATGCTTGTTTGAAGCTGTTATTGTGTGATATAGCCATATCTCAGTGTTCATCTTTTGTCAAGAATCTATTGTAGATCACTTCCATATGCTTTCTTGCTATGTAGGAGTGCAGTAGCTCAGTTTCTTGTTGCATTCTAGATGGCATCATGCTATTAATCGCAGAATTGTGTCATTCTTGTTTTGCTTGCCATTTGCAAACCGTGCATCCGTTTCCGGTGATCTTTATATCGATTTCAACCGAAATCATCTCCTCTTTCCAGCGGCATGCTTGGTTTGCCATGTTGTAGATCACATCTCGCATATCATGCCATGTATTGCATCATGTTGCTTGTGCTTTGCACCGTGATTGATTGTGGTTCCGTTGCTTGTGTATTTTCTTTAGGTAGAGCCGGAAGATGAGTACGTGAACAAGGAACCTATTGAGTACGCTAACGAGGATCAAGCTTTCGACAACTCTGAGAACTTTGCAGGCAAGATGACCATACCCTCGAAATCACTTCTATCTTTGCTTTGCTAGTTGTTCGCTCTATCGCTATGCTTGTGCTACCTACCACTTGTTTATCATGCCTCCCATATTGCCATGTCAAGCCTCTAACCATCCTTTCCTAGCAAACCGTTGTTTGGCTAAGTTACCGCTTTTGCTCAGCCATTCTTATAGCGTTGCTAGTTGCAGGAGAAGATGAAGTTGGTTCCATGTTGGAACATGGATATTTTGGGATATCACAATATCTATTATTTAATTAATGCATCTATATACTTGGTAAAGGGTGGAAGTCTCGGCCTTATGCCTGGTGTTTTGTTCCACTCTTGCCGCCCTAGTTTCCGTCATACCGTTGTTATGTTCCTTGATTTTGCGTTCCTTATGCGGTTGGGTGATTTATGGGACCCCCTTGACAGTTCGCTTTGGAATAAAACTCCTCCAGCAAGGCCCAACCTTGGTATTACCATTTGCCACCTAAGCCTTTTTCCCTTGGGTTTTCGCGAGCCCGAGGGTCATCTTTATTTTAACCCCCGAACCAGTGCTCCTCCGAGTGCTGGCCCAACCTGGGCGATGTTCGGCGCCCCCTGGGCAACCAGGGTCTATGCCAACCCGATGTCTTGACCATCCGGTGTGCCCTGAGAACGAGATACGTGCGACTCCTATCGGGATTTGTCGACACATCGGGCGGCTTTGCTGGTCTTGTTTTACCATTTCGAAATGTCTTGTAAACCGGGATTCCGAGACTGATCGGGTCTTTCCGGGAGAAGGAATATCCTTCGTTGACCGTGAGAGCTTGTGATGGGCTAAGTTGGGACACCCCTGCAGGGTATTATCTTTCAAAAGCCGTGCCCGTGGTTATGAGGCAGATGGGAATTTGTTAATATCCGGTTGTAGAGAACTTGACACTTGACTTAATTAAAATACATCAACCGCGTGCGTAGCCATGATGGTCTCTTTTCGGCGGAGTCCGGGAAGTGAACACGGTTTGGGTTATGTATGAACGTAAGTAGTTTCAGGATCACTTCTTGGTCACTTCTAGCTTCTCGGCCGATGTGTTGCTTCTCTTCTCGCTCTCTTTTGCGTATGTTAGCCACCATATATGCTTAGTGCTTGCCGCAGCTCCACCACATTACCCCTTTCCTACCTACAAGCTTAAATAGTCTTGATCTCGCGGGTGTGAGATTGCTGAGTCCTCGTGACTCACAGATTCTACCAAAACAGTTGCAGGTGCCAAGGATACCTATGCAGGTGATGCAACAGAGCTCAAGTGGGAGTTCGACGAGGACCGTGGTCGTTACTATGTTTCGTTTCCTAATGATCAGTAGTGGAGCCCAGTTGGGACGATCGGGGATCTAGCATTTGGGGTTTCTTTTCATTTGGATTCGACCGTAGTCGGTCTATGTGTGTATTTTGGATGATGTATGAATTTATTTATGTATTGTGTGAAGTGGCGATTGTAAGCCAACTCTCTTTATCCCATTCTTGTTCATTACATGGGATTGTGTGAAGATGACCCTTCTTGCGACAAAACCTACACTGCGGTTATGCCTCTAAGTCGTGCCTCGACACGTGGGAGATATAGCCGCATCGTGGGTGTTACAAATTATGTCGGATGCGATTCCTCATGTAATAGCTATAACATAGGGTGACACAGAACTAGCTCCAATTCATCAATATAATGTAGGCATGTATTCTGTAAATAGTCATACGTGCTTATGGAAAAGAACTTGCATGATATCTTTTGTCCTACCCTCCCGTGGCAGCGGGGTCCTTACGGAAACTAAGGGATATTAAGGCCTCCTCTTAATAGAGAACCGGAACAAAGCATTAGCACATAGTGAATACATGAACTCCTCAAACTACGGTCATCACCGAGAAGTATCCCGATTATTGTCACTTCGGGGTTGTCGGATCATAACACATAATAGGTGACTATAGACTTGCAAGATAGGATCAAGAACACACATATATTCATGAAAACATAATAGGTTCAGATCTGAAATGATGGCACTCGGGCCCTAGTGACAAGCATTAAGCATAGCAAAGTCATAGGAACATCAATCTCGGAACATAGTGGATACTAGGGATCAAACCCTAACAAAACTAACTTGATTACATGGTAAATCTCATCCAACCCATCACCGTCCAGCAAGCCTATGATGGAATTACTCACGCACGGCGGTGGGCATCATGAAATTGGTGATGGAGGATGGTTGATGATGACGACGTCGACGAATACCCCTCTCCGGAGCCCCGAACGGACTCCAGATCAGCCCTCCTGGGAGATATTAGGGCTTGGCGGCGGCTCCGTATCGTAAAACGCGATGAAACTTTCTCTCTGATTTTTTTGTCCGCGAGACGGAATATATGGAGTTGGAGTTGAGGTCGGCGGAGCCTCAAGGGGCCCACGAGACAGGGGGCGCGCCCAGGGGGGAGGGCGCGCCCCCCACCCTCGTGGACAGGGTGTGGGCCCCCTGGTCTTGATTCTTTTGCCAGTATTTTTTATATTTTCCAAAAAGTGCCTTCGTGGATTTTCAGGACATTCCGAGAACTTTTGTTTTCTACACATAAAACAACATCATGGCAGTTCTGCTGAAAATAGCGTCAGTCCGGGTTAGTTTCATTCAAATCATGCAAGTTAGAGTCCAAAACAAGGGCAAAAGTGTTTGGAAAAGTAGATACGTTGGAGACGTATCAACTGTTCATCCACGGCGTCTCCCCTCCTGCCTCCACCAGCCACTGTTCATCCATGGGCTCCTGTTCATCCAGCCTCCACCGCTCCTCCATCGGCTACTGTTCAACCAGCCCTCTCCACGGGGTCCTGTTCAACCACCCCTCCATGCGCTACTATTCATCCAGCCCTCCACCGGCTACTATTCAACCAGCCCTCCACGGGGTCCTGCTCATCCAGCCCTCCACGGGGTCCTATTCATCCACCCCCAACCGGCTCGATCGATCGGGGTCCTATTCATCCAGCGGCAGTGGCCTCTACTACCATGGGGGCCTGATCATCCAACCCCCCCCCTCCCCAACAATGCTCGCTATTCATCAAGAGGCAGGATCGATCGGCTTCAGTTAGCAGCAGTAGCGAAGGAATCACTCGGGTTCAGTTAACAACAAGGGATCGATCGGGGTTTAGTAACGTAGCTAGTGCAATCGCTCGGGTTCAGTTAGAGCCCAATGCCTCGCTCAAGTTCAGTTAGAGCGCAACGCCTTGCACACGCACGCGTACGTGTACGAGAGAAACGTGCAAACCTCCATGCATTGCTCGGCCCCGACCACCCACCGTAACCGGGAACTCCCCAATATTTTCCTCGCCCTCGCTTCTACCACGGGTTTTTTCGTCATGGACGGCCCAAAGAATGTCATGCAGCTGCGTCTCTGGCCCGCCCAGGACAAAAAGCCTATTTTCTGTCATGATTTTTTGTCCTAGAAGTAGGATCCCACCACATCTATGATGATACCGGGTTTTGTCACAATTATCGTCATAGAAGTGTCATAAGCATGACAGGTAAAAAATTCGTTCGGCCCAAAATGTCACGGATGTGTCTTTTTGGTAGTGATAGATACTTCTGTCAATCTGACACCGAATGAACTGCTGCACGTCCACCGGCTATATTAAGCACACTATCGTAAAGCAAAAGCTTCTCCTCATCCTGCGATCCACCGCGCGCGCGAGCGAGGGAGAGGTCGTACTAGTAGTAAGAAAAGCTTCTCCTCATTTGCGAGTTGACGGGACACATCAAAAGTAGTATATTAGTCTCCAAAAAGGGTTGCCATGTCCATGGCTACCATCTCGTGCTCCGCCATTCAGTGTGTGCACGATTCACATTCCACTGAGATAAGAATGTTGCGTACGTGCCATCGAATAGAATAACTTAATTTATAAAAAACACGCCACCGTGTCATGATCGAACTTTGATTCTTCCACGCGTGGTTCCCATGAACAACTACTAACTCGCCAAATTATCTGGTGAGCTACCTCTTCGTACAGAAATGAGCTCACCGTGTACCTGCGCGTGAGTATTAGGGAAAGAGGCAAAGAGTACCTGCGTCGGTGCTTGCACCTCTTCTCTTCGTGCTCGTATTCCTTTTTCCTGGGAGATTCGTGCATGTACTCCACCTATGTTCGTGACCGTTGGTGAATCTCTCCTACTATACTTAACTCCATTTTCTTGCATGACACATGGACCTGGATGCTGGATGTCCCACGTGTCGGCAAAACTTAGAAGTACGCTTTCCGACGACCGAGAAGGGGCAAGAAACCTCATGGTGGAGCGTCTGGACTCTTTAATATTTTTATTCGGCAATATGAAATCTACCCAATCTTCTCCATAGTAGACCAGAAGAGTCCGAAACACGGCAGCCCAGTGTAGTTACATCATACATGGTCAACCCACGCTATCACCATATTTCTTGGCCTCCGTGCGACACCTAGCTCTAGTAATCCACCAACCCGTATCGCTTCTCGCTCCTCGTCCCTCTCAAAGTGCAGCGGGCTGGCGATTTTGCCGTCTATTGAGGTCGGTTAACTCATCACATGTTAGCGACATGCCAAGAGCATTCTAAAAGAATTACTGTACTCTATTGTTATGCCAAGAAGAGGAAGCGCTTTGACCGACGGACCAAACGAGACAAATGTGACGTGCCGTGAGTGGGTCCAGTTTCTCGTTTTGAACTTGTTTGGTGTAGTAGTAACACTTGGTTTCGACTATTGATAAGATTTTATATAGGGCCTAATGTATTCTTCAAGGTTGCCTTTGACTATTGATAAGATTTATATAATTTGAAAATTATATCATTCAAGATCCTTTCACGTTCCGTTTCAAAAAAAAGATCCTTTCACGTATGAATTTGACGGTATGTGATACGTCTCCAACGTATCTATAATTTTTTATTGTTACATACTGTTATATTATCATTCTTGGATGTTTTGCAATCATTTTATAGTCATTTTATATCATTTTCTGGTACTAACCTATTGACATAGTACCAAGTGCCAGTTGCTGTTTTCTGCATGTTTTTTACATCATAGGAAATCAATACCAAATGGAGTCCCATGGCATCCCAAGCTATTATCCAAAGAGAAGCAAGCAACTAAGCTTGGGGATGCCCCAAGTGGCATCCCCTCTTTCTTCTAACGACCATCAGTATTTCACTCGAAGCTATATTTTTATTCGTCACATACTATGAGTTTTACTTGGAGAGTCTTGTATGATATCAGTCTTTACTTGTTTTGCTTTTTGTTTTGAGTCATGAATCCTTGCTGGACACATTTTTTTGAGAGAGCCAAAATTATGCCATTACTTGTTAGAATTGCTCTTTATGCTTCACTTAAATTTTTATAGGCTATGGAATTGCTCTTGTGCTTCACTTATATCTTTTTGAGCATGGTGTGCTTTAGTATTTTTTAAGAAATGCTCTCATGCTTCACTTAGATTTATTTGAGAGTTAGTAATTTTTTTAAGAAATTCTCTCTTGCTTCACTTAAATTAATTTGAGAGAAAGAAATATTATGCTCATGATCTTCACTCATATTTGTTTGAGCTTATCAAAATCAACACATGGAAATTAGTCCCAAAGTGACAGATATCCAAGAAGGATATAAGAAAAACTTTCATGAAGATTAGTGGACAAAATAAACTTGATTCCTTGTAATAGTTTTGAGATATGATGATGTGATATGTGAGTCGTGTTGATGAGTAATTATGCTTTAGTAAGAATATTGGTGTTAAGGTTTGTGATTCCCTATGCGAGCACGAAAGTCAATAGTTATGCAATGAAATTATATCCTACTTGTGGTGCATTATTCGGTGCTAGTTATGCTTCATGCTCGCTTATATCCTTCGCGAGGCGGTGAGGGGTGGCTAATATTTCCCACGCTAGATGTGTTATTCTCATGATGAGTGTTTATTCACTTGTAATTGCACGAGAGTAAGGTAAAGGTATTAGGGATGCCCAGTCCTAAAATGAAAAATGAATTTACTTTATGTTGTCAAATAATAAATTCCTTGGATAGTGTTGGTATGGAGGGCACCCGTGGATACGGTTAGCCATGGAAAGTGAAAGTATGGTTGGAAAAGGAATAAACTTTATTTTCTGTTTGGGAACCACCTATGATATATCTAGCATGGAAAGTGTTGGGAACTCTAAGTCGTTTTCGTTGGTGGGAAAATCATACCTCCCAAAATATATTTTTATCTCTATGTTTTTCGCTTTGAGCTCGGGCACCTCTACAAGTACCTACTTCCCTCCGTGAAAGGCCTTTCTTTTACTTTATGCAATTCTTATTTTTAATTTGAGTCTCCAACTTCTCTTATAAAGCACCAACTAGGGGGCACTATGATCTTACTTGAGCATGATGGGCTAGGGATAACTTATTTTAGCATTGATATTTTGAAATACATGGTTGCTTGTTGATATGCTTGAGTATTTAAGTCTCATGTCAAAACTAGACTATTGCTTTGAACCATATATAGGTCCAATAGTCCATGCTATAAAGAAAAGAATATGAGATGACATGTTAGGCAGCATTCGACATCAAAAATTCTATGTTTATCATTTATCTACTCGAGGACGAGCAGGAATTAAGCTTGCGGATGCTGATATGTCTCCAACGTAACTATAATTTGTTATTGTTCCATGCTATTATATTATTATTCTTGGATGTTTTACAATCATTCTATAGTCATTTTATATCATTTTTTGGTACTAACCTATTGACATAGTGCCAAGTGCCAGGTGCTATTTTCTGCATGTTTTTTACATCGCAGGAAATCAATACCAAATGGAGTCCAAACACAGCGAAACTTTTTGTGGATTTTTTTGGACCAGAAGACATCTAGTGGGCCGGAGAAGCACCTGGGGGTGCCCCGAGGGGAGCACAACCCACCAGGGCGTGCCTAGAGACCCATGCTCGCCCAGGTGGGTTGTGCCCACCTCGGGTGCCCCCTGAACTGCCTCTTTGCTCTATAAATACCCCAATATTCCAGAAACCCTAGGGGAGTTGACGAAAATCAATTCCAGCCGCCGCAAGTTCCAGAACCACCAGATCCAATCTAGACACCATCACGGAGGGGTTCATCATGTCCATTGGTGCCTCTTCGATGATGCGTGAGTAGTTCTTTGTAGACCTACGGGTCCTTAGTTAGTAGCTAGATGGCTTCCTCTCTCTTGTTTGATTCTCAATACAATGGTCTCCTGGAGATCCATATGATGTTACTCTTTTTGCAGTGTGTTTGTTGGGATCGGATGAACTTTGAGTTTATGATCAGATCAATCTTTTTATCCATGAAAGTTATTTGAGTCTTCTTTGATCTCTTATATGCATGATTGCTTATAGCCTCATATTTCTTCTCCGATATTTAGGTTTTGTTTGGCCAACTTGATCTATTTATCTTGCAATGGGAAGAGGTGCTTTGTAATGGGTTCGATATCTTACGGTGCTTGATCCCAGTGACAGAAAGGGAACCGACATGTATGTATCATTGCTATGAAGGATAACAAGATGGGGTCTATTTCTACATAAATAGATCTTGTCTACATCATGTCATCGTTCTTATTGCATTACTCCATTTCTCCATGAACTTAATACACTAGATGCATGCTGGATAGCGGTCCATGTGTGGAGTAATAGTAGTAGATGCAGGCAGGAGTCGATCTACTAATCTTGGACGTGATGCCTATATAATGATCACTGCCTAGATATCGTCATGATTATTTGAAGTTATATCAATTGCCTAGCAGTAATTTGTTTACCCACCATTTGCTATTTTTCTCGAGAGAAGCCACTAGTGAAACCTACGGCCCCCGGGTCTCTTCTTTATTATATTTGCCTTTGCGATCTATTTTCCCTTGCTTTTATGTTCAGATATATTAATCCAAAAATACAAAAATACCTTGCTGGAATTTATTCTATTTGGCATTCGATCTATCAATATTTACAACTCTCTCACGTCCGTTTGCCAATTTCTGGCGCCGTTACCCGAAAGGGATTGACAACCCCTTTAACACGTCGTGTTGCGAGTATTTGTTATTTGTGTGCAGGTGCTATTTACGTAGTGGTGCTTGGTTATCCTACTGGTTCGATAACCTTGGTCTCATCACTAAGGGAAATACCTACCGTCCTTGTGCTGCATCATCCCTTCCTCTTTGGGAAATACTGACGTAGTTCTAGCAGACATCAAACGGAATTTCTGGCGCCGTTGCCGGGAAGACATCATCAATATCTACCTGGTTCCTAATCAGAAATCTCATCTCCTCGCAATTTACATTATTTTCCATTTGCCTCTCGTTTTCCTCTCTCCCACTTCACAAAAATTTGCCGTTTTATTCGCCCTCTTTTTCCGTTTGCCTTTTTCTCGTCAGGTCTATTTGCAATCTTTGCTTGTGTGCCATGTGTCTTATATTTTCTTGCATCTTCGCTTGCTAAAAATCTATTGATATGGATCCTCATCCACTTGCTAATCTTTTCAAAAGATCCAATTATGATGAACCAATTGCTAGTGAATTGAGTTCACTAGATTATCTTTATAAAGTTTTGCTTGAGATTTATGAATCATAAAATTGTGATGAAGTGTTAAATGAAGGAATGCATAAAGTGATTCATGATAGCTCCTTGAATGAAAAGCATGATTGCAATGATGTTATTATAAATTCTATTGATGTTAAGTGCGTTAGTGATATGCAAAACCCCAAGCTTGGGGATGCTTGTTATGTTATGTCCACTACTTATTGCAATGATCATGATTGGGGTGAGAATGATTCTTATGATCTTGAAATTTTATTTGAGCCTCATGATGAATATGTTATTGTTAATAATTTTCGCAATAGTATTGAAAGTGGGTTTGGAAGAGTGTCAACTTTAGCTAAAAATAATCCCACATATTTGGAGAGCGTTCAATCTTATGAAATTTTTGATAAAAGTGGGTTTGGAGAGGTCATGACTTTATTTGATGATAATCCCACTATTTTGGAAGAGTGTCAACTTTGCATGCATGTGGATCATGAAGAGAATATTTTACGTCATAGTTATATTGTTGAATTTCATTATGATCCTACATGTAATTATTATGAGAGAGGAAAATATGGTTGTAGAAGTTTTGATGTTACTAAATTACCCCTCGTTATGTTGAGATCGTCAATGTTTTATTCCTCTTCTTTGCATATGTTAGATGTTTCTTTTCTTGATAATTTGTTTGCCTATAAAATTCCTATGCATAGGAATTATGTTAGACTTAAATGTGTTTTTCATATGTTTCATGATGCTCTCTTCGTGTTACATTACTATCTTTCATGTGAGCATCATTGAAATCTTATCCCTAGCTAGGGGCGTAAAACGATAGCGCTTGTTGGGAGGCAACCCAATGAATAAAATTTATTTTTGTCTTTTTTATTTATGTTCTTTAGTGTTTGCACAATTATGCTACTGTTATGATTGTGTTTTTTGTGTTTTAATTAGTGTTTGTGCCAAGCAAATCCTTTAGGATCTTCTTGCGTGATAGTTGATTTGATCTTGCTGAAAAACAGAAATTTGTGCGCTCACGAAAATAATTCTCATTTTTAACAAAAGAGTGATTTTGATTTGATTCTTTTTGCGGAAGATTAATATACTAATTGTTCACCTGGTCCTAATTTTTCAGAATTTTTGGAGTTACATAAGTATTCGAAATATCTAGATTGCTACAGACTGTTCTGTTTTTGACAGATTCCGTTTCTTTGTGTTGTGTGCTTGTTTTGATGATTCTATGGTTTTCTTTGATGAGTTTTTTCCATAGCAAAGTTGGAATACAGTAGATATAATGCAAGAACAAAATATGAATTGGTTTACTACAGTACTTATAGTAGTGATTTGCTTTCTTATACTAACGGATCTCACGAAGGTTTTGTTGAGTTTTGTGTGATTGAAGTTTTCACGTTTTGGGTGATGTTATGATGGATTAAGGAAGAAGGAGTAAGAAGAGCCTAAGCTTGGGGATGCCCATGGCATCCCAAGCTATTATCCAAAGAGAATCAAGCAACTAAGTTTGGGGATTCCCCGAGTGGCATCCCCTCTTTCTTCTAACGACCATCAGTGTTTTACTGAAGCTATATTTTTATTCATCACATCTATGAGTTTTGCTTGGAGCGGCATGTATGATATGAGTCTTGGCTTTTTTTGCTTTTTTGTTTTGAGTCATGAATCCTTGCTGGACACACTTGTTTGAGAGAGCCAAAATTATGCCATGACTTGTTATAATTGCTCTTTATGCTTCACTTAAATTTTTATAAGCTATGGAATTACTCTAGTGCTTCACTTATATCTTTTTGAGCACGTTGTGATTTAGTATTTTTGAATAAATGCTCTCATGCTTCACTTAGATTTATTTGAGAGTTAGTAATTTTTTAAAGAAATTCTCTCTAGCTTCACTTAAATTAATTTGAGAGAAATAAATATTATGCTCATGATCTTCACTCATATGTGTTTGAGCTTATCAAAAGCAACACATGGAAATTAGTCCCAAAGTGATAGATATCCAAGAAGGATATAATGAAAACTTTCATGAAGATCATTGGACAAAATAAACTTGATTCCTTGTAATAGTTTTGAGATATGATGATGTGATATGTGAGTCATGTTGATGAGTAATTATGCTTTAGTAAGAATATTGGTGTTAAGGTTTGTGATTCCCTATGCAAGCACGAAAGTCAATAGTTATGCAATGAAATTATATCCTACTGGTGGTGCATTATTCGGTGTTAGTTATGCTTAATGCTCGCTTATGAGATTATTCGTTTCTTGATTGGTCGCTTCTCAATCTTTTGCTAGCCTTCATTTTGCACTAAGTATGATCTCTACTTGTGCGTCGAAAACCCTTAAACCAGTTTTGCCATATGAGTCCACTATATCTTCCTATATGAGGTATTCTTTTGCCGTTCTAAGCAAATTTGTATGTTTCATCTCTAATTTTCAAAATAAACTTCTCTTTTGTGTGCTCGTACCGCTCGCGAGGCGGTGAGGGGTGGCTAATTTTTTCCATGCTAGATGTGTTATTCTCATGATGAGTGTTTATTCACTTGTGATTACATGAGAGTAAGGCAAAGGTATTAGGGATGCCCAGTCCCAAAATGAAAAATGAATTTACTTTATGTTGTCAAATAATAAATTCCTTGGAAAGTGTTGGTATGGAGGGCACCCGTGGATACGATTAGCCATGGAAAGTGAAAGTATGGTTGAAAAAGGAATAAACTTTATTTTCTGTTTGGGAACCACATATGATATATCTAGCATGGAAAGTGTTGGGAACTCTAAGTCGTTTTCATTGGTGGGAAAAGCTTACCTCCCAAAATATTTTTTTATCTCTATGTTTTTCGCTTTGAACTCTCAATGATTGAGCATGATGGGCTAGGGATAACTTATGTTAACGGTTATATTTTGAAAGACATGGTTGCTTGTTGATATGCTTGAGTATTTAAGTCTCATTTCAAAACTAGACTATTGCTTTGAACCGTATAAAAGTCCAATTGTCCATGCTATAATGAAAAGAATATGACATGACATGTTAGGCAACATTCCACATCAAAAATTATGTTTTTATCATTTACCTACTCGAGGACGAGCAGGAATTAAGCTTGGGGATGCTAATACGTCTCCAACGTATCTATAATTTTTTATTGTTCCATGTTGTTATATTATCATTATTGGATGTTTTACAATAATTTTATATCATTGTTTGGTACTAACCTATTGACATAGTGCCAAGTGCGAGTTGTTGTTTTCTGCATGTTTTTTACATCGCAGGAAATCAATACCAAATGGAGTCCAAACGCAGCGAAACTTTTTGTGGAATTTTTTCGGACCAGAAGACATCCGGTGGGCCAGAGAAGCACCTAGGGGTGCTCCGAGGGGAGCACAACCCACCAGGGCGCGCCTGGAGGCCCAGGCGTGCCGAGGCGGGTTGTGCCCACCTCGGGTGCCCCCTAAACTGCCTCTTTGCTCTATAAATACCCCAATATTCCAGAAACCCTAGGGGAGTCAACGAAAATCAATTCCAGCCGCCGCAAGTTCCAGAACCACCAGATCCGATCTAGACACCATCACGGAGGGGTTCATCATGTCCATTGGTGCCTCTCCGATGATGCGTGAGTAGTTCTTTATAGACCTACGGGTACGTAGTTAGTAGCTAGATGACTACCTCTCCTTGTTTGATTCTCAATACAATGGTCTCTTGGAGATCCATATGATGTAACTCTTTTTTGCGGTGTGTTTGTTGGGATCAGATGAACTTTGAGTTTATGATCAGATCTATCTTTTTATCCATGAAAGTTATTTGAGTCTTCTTTGATCTCTTATATGCATGATTGCTTATAGCCTCGTATTTCTTCTCCGATATTTGGGTTTTGTTTGGCCAACTTGATCCATTTATCTTGCAATGGGAAGAGGTGCTTTGTAATGGGTTCGATCTTACGGTGCTTGATCCTAGTGCAGAAAGGGAACCGACACGTATGTATCATTGCTATTAAGGATAACAAGATGGGTTTATTTCTACATAAAGAGATCTTGTCTACATCATGTCATCGTTCTTATTGCATTACTCCGTTTCTCCATGAACTTAATACACTAGATGCATGCTGGATAGCGGTCGATGTGTGGAGTAATAGTAGTAGATGCAGGCAGGAGTCGATCTACTAATCTTGGACGTGATGCCTATACAATGATCATTGCCTGGATATCGTCATGATTATTTGAAGTTCTATCAATTGCCCAACAGTAATTTGTTTACCCACTGTTTGCTATTTTTCTCGAGAGAAGCCACTAGTGAAACCTACGGCCCCCGGGTCTCTTCTTTATTATATTTTCCTTTGCGATTTATTTTCCCTTGCTTTTATTTTCAGATCTATTGATCGAAAAATACAAAAAAAAATACCTTGCTGGACTTTATTTTATTTGGCGTTCGATCTATCAATATTTACAACTCTCTCACGTCCGTTTGCCAATTTCTGGGCCGTTACCCGAAAGGGATTGACAACCCCTTTAACACGTCGGGTTGCGAGTATTTGTTATTTGTGTGCAGGTGTTGTTTATGTAGTGTTGCTTGGTTCTCCTACTGGTTCGATAACCTTGGTCTCATCACTGAGGGAAATACCTACTGTCGCTGTGCTGCATCATCCCTTCCTCTTTGGGGAAATACCGACGTAGTTCTAGCAGAAATCAGTATGCTTTGAGTAACTTGCATGTCCTATACTGCTCCTGTTTGAATACTCTAACTTAGCTAGAGGTTAGACTAACTCATGACCAACCCTGAACTAACTCTAGCCAAAGAGGTGTTTGGATGACGGGGTTATATTGACAATAAATGCACTTGATGGAGAGAAAAAAGTGATGTTTCAGTGGGCCCCACGAGAACTAGCTCCAATTAGCACCACTTTGCTGGAGGGATACAGAGAGAAAAGGGATTTTTCAGTGGGCCCAATGAGAACTATCTCCAATTAGCACTTCTTTGGTGGGATTGTTTTTCTTGGTGGGTTTGGTGCAACTTGCTTCAATTTAACCCTCATGTTTGGATACTTTAGGGCTATTTGAGTCCCAACTTGGTCAAACTAACTCTAACCCATGGATCCAAACAGGGCCAAAGTTTGTCTCAGAAAACGCATTAATCCCTTTATACATGGGCAGACGGAGTACATGATACTAGCAAACGCTCACCATCAGTAGTAGTTCATTGGTTGGTTTCGATTTTTGATTCAGTTGTTGTGCTGCCACCGTCCAATATTTGTGTGTGGTAGTTTCTAAAATAAAAAAGGAGGTAGTACTTACTATGGGAAAGGTGAAGTGATGGTTGCTTCGCCCAAGCAACTTATTACTCTAGGAATATTGGAGTACCAGCAGATTCAACGAAGAGAGAAATGATGGTTGCTTCATCCGAGCAACTTACTGTGGCGAAGGTGGGGCTCTGTGATTTGACTGCTCACTAGTCATTATTACTGCGGCGCAACGACCGGGGTGAATCTTTCCCTTTAGTTGTGCACTCAATATTGTTGCATGGCAGGTGGAGCCGGATGAAGGATGTCCCACATGTCGGTGAAACGAAGTTGAATTGTTCCTGGCATTGCTTTCAATCCTTCAGGATTTGTTTACATGTACGCATAATTTTCCAGCATAATGAAATTGTACTGTGATGCTATGAAGGTTTCAACTTTGGTTCCCGCAAGAAAAAAAGGTTTCAACTTAGGATTCATGTGTCCTCTTGCCTCAAGATTGTCTCGTTACAGCGTTCCATCAAATACAAATGAAACTACCATGGCTGCTAATGCATCTCAATGGTTTGCAGATCAGCGCCAATATTCACATCACAATTGAAGAAAAAGTTGTGAGAAGGTGTACAAATAAAGAAAAATATATAATTGATGAATGTTGTTCGTAGTCATGGCTCCATTTCCTGGGCACAGTGTTCATTGGTGGGGAGCTAGTTTCGCCGAGCTTTGTAGCCAAAAAAGAGGTGTATGGAGGACATCACAATCCGATCATTTTGTGTAGCTCCACTAAAATCGAGCTGATCATCCCTGTTTGCAAAGATATTCAGTCACTGTGATTACAATAATAGTGGAACTAGATGATGAAACATAACACACACAAATAGAAGCCAATCACCTCTATGATCTCTCTTTAGGACTAACTACTTGTTGGAGAAGATTAGGCACGGAGTTGGATGAGGAGGATAGCAAAACCAATCTCCCTTTCTGTAGTCCAATAGAAATGTAAAAACTTTGCCCGTGTGACATTTTGGCGGAACTGCACAAAACACTCTTAAGAAAAAAGTGATTTGTGCAGTTCACCAAAAGGTCGCAATAGCAACGAGGTGAAATGGATAGCCCTGTTTGCAAAAGGAGGTAGAAATGAAACAATTACTGCCCAATAACACGAGTTGAAGACACATACGCCGACAAAAAAGAAGCACATTCCATGTAATAAGGGAAAGATAGCAGCATGGTGGTTTATCAAAACGGTTTGAGGACGAGATTGCAAGATGGAAAGTACACCGGCCAAGATACGTTTTAAGCAAACAACTAAAGAAGATCCACATGCAGCAACATGGGAAGATGGGCAGTGGAGCAAGGCCTGAGGACGCTGTACCTAAGGGTCGTCAGGGTGTAACTAGGAGGGCGTCGGTGGCCGGGATCTTCCCATACTGCGGCAGCGAGCAAGTGGCGAAGGCCCTACCGCGCTGGAGCTCGGTCAGAGAGAACGGCGGGTACCGCGGATCGAGACGTGCTGCCTCAACGCCGTCGAACGGAGAAACGATGCACATCCTCCCTTTCCTCCGGCGGAAGGGATGCAGCCGGATCAGTGACCAACGGTGAGAGAGAGAAGCCACCGCGCCTTGTGTGAGATAGTGTGACTAGAGACAATCCCCGGCAGGTTGGCTCCATTGTATATAGTGGAGCGATTTTTCTTTTTTCCCGATGACAATTGTTTTATGTTATGTACGTGCCATTGAGGAATATAACTTTATTTAATACTAATGTGTCAAGTTGAACTTTGTTCCGTCTACGCGTGGTACACGACCCTCCTTTGAGTAAACAACCGCTACACGCGTTAAATTATCACGTGGGCTGCCTTTTCGTACAGAAATGAACTCTGTTGTGTACCCGCGCGGGTGTGGCCAGGAACGAGACGTGAGTACATGCATCGTGCGTGCACCTCTTCTTTAGCTGCAGGTATGTACGTGGGTGGGTGTGAGAGAGATGGTTTGTGCGAAACAGAAGCAATGTGTCGATGATATCTCAAACAAAAAACATAACATATGCAATGTGTGTGAAACAGAGTCATGGATATATCATATATAGAGGGAGAAATCCACGATAAGAGAGTGGAGGGATCATCGGCGTGAGATATCGATAGAATCGAAAACAGGGATGAAATGTGTGGGTGCGCGATTGATAAAGAGTGCCATCGAATTTGTGTTTGCCCACATCAAAGATACAGGGCGGCTAGCCTACTGGAATGTGAGAGGGCAGAGGTGCACTTTTTTCTATGGCGTGGATACCTACCTACAACGTTCGACTATCGGTGTGGGGGAGGGGGAGGGGGCAGAGACCTGACTATAGAGAGGTAGATCGACTAGTATATGTGTGGAGAAGGAGAGAGACCTAGCTATGTATTGAGGGAGATCGATCCGCATCCATGCATATGTGTAGCAGAGGAACAAGGTTGGGAGAAAGACAAAGGTCTAGTGTCGGAGGGTTGGTGGTGGAGTTGCTTCTCACAAATGGTGGGAGAGGCCTCCTAGACAAACGGTGGGTACGAGTGCAATATCAATAAGAGAGGGGATGTCTGCCTGTCTATGCACGTGCGCGTGAGAGACGGATCAGGAGGTATGCAAGGATGATGAGGGGGGCGATATGGTTGTGGTAAGCAGACATAACTATATAGGAAGATCAATTGTCGTGTGTCTAAGAAAGGGAGAGACATAACTAGTGAGGTAAGTCGATCGGTGCGTGGGGAAAGATAATTATAGTCGACCTAGCTATTTGTAGGGAGATTGGTACGTATACATGCATGCATGTGTTAGAAGCAAATAAGGTCCGGAGAGACGAACAGGGGGAGAGGGGTGCGGCTAGGTGGTGGCGCGAGAGGCCTACTATGTCGAGGGGTGAGTAGTGTGCGAGTATGAGATCGATGAAAAGAGGGGTGAGAGTGTGCACCTGCGTGGAACTGTATTGGACATAGGGTGGCATGGACGGTGAGAAGAGAAGAGGGGAAGTGTGTGTTTGTGGTAGACACACTTGGCTAGAGATGTATATCGGCTGGTGTGTGCCAGAAAGAAGGAGCCGGGGGGCCTACACACCGTGGGTGAACGACATAAAGAGAAATAACGAATGTGCGCGATGGAGGGGACGCCGCGGGAGGCTGAGAGGGGGGCGGGCATGTGCTTGCATGATAGAAAGTTAGCGCTAGCTAGCTACAAGCAGAAGAGGATCGTGAAGGTGTAAAAGGCGAACAGAGATCATAATTCATTATAAAAAAGTGGTTTCGGATATTTGAAGAAGATATCACAATGTAGAACATTGATTATAATTTGGGATAATGTGTGGCTTTTGTAGCTCAGGGCTAAATACTTGTCATAATGTAGGGGGCGGGGCACTATACTTTGTGTGATAAACACGATGTACGTATGGAACATGGTTTAGATTGTGAATATCTAGTTAGTACATCAAATGTACTATTATTTGGAATCAACGTCAAGTGTATTCAAAAAATTGAATTCGAGTTCATACAATATACATAATTCATATTTATCTCTATAGTAATCATGTGGTGTGTTGTTAAGGTAATACACAAATGATGGTTTAAGTTGGCAACAATCATGATTGTAGATTCTTATTCAAATAGAGAAACGAATTCAAATTTAGTTCGAATTGCAGCGGTAGTATAGACATTTGGAATGCACTAAAATGTTGGTATGAGTAGGTTACATGCATTATACAGCCAGCGAAAAAATTTAATTGGACATAACATGGATTCATAGCTTTGAATAGCATTTGTATAGTAAAACGGGACAAGACTCTCTCTTTGTGTGGTGTGGATAGTTTTTTTTTGTTTTTTCGTTGAGGGAAGTGCGAATTGATTTTGTACGTACAAGTACAATATTACATGTTAGGCTTGTCCCTAAAATTCAACCTGCGCCTTGTTATATCCCGAAAATTCAGATATCGTACTCCCAAAACTCGCGCCTTCACAACCCGCGCCTTGCTATCCCGAAATTACAACGCGCGCGAAAACTCCCTCCAGCTGCCAAATCCCAACACGCGAAATCCCCCTTCTAACCCTAAGCAAAAACGGCCGCTAGTTCAAATCGGTGGGGGTAATTTTGTAACACACCCTACATTTTGGACAAGTGCGTCCCTAAGTCATGGTTCCCCCCTCCCATCGCCTCCTTTTCGCCATTCGAAATCCCAGGCCGCCATAACCTCTCTGCTCTAGCCGTGAAACCCCACCCTCCTCCGTTCGCCACCCCACCGCTGCCCAGCCGGAGCCTCTTCCCCGACGACGTCTTCCACCACAACAGCTCGACGTCCCTCGTCCACCTCCCCGGATGAGGATCCGTTGTCCATCTCGTTGTCCCGCCGGTTCAGCCGCCCCGTCTTCCACCTCCAAGGAGCTGCTCCAACGATTGCCTCGTCTATCGTGGCTGCTCCATCCCCACAGCGCCACCTTAACCTGCTCCACCGAAACCGCAGCATCCTCACCGACTCCTCGGACAAAGCCGAGGCCTGCTCGGCGCCACCAAAGAGGTTGTACACTCCTCGCATCGCACCTTCTCCTTAACTCGACCTCCCGGCGCTGACGGTGCTCCATCCCGCACCCCCATGGCACGGCTACCTCGAAGCCGGCACCACGGGCAACATATCCACGACAGCTCTCCCCAAGTGTGAGGCCCCTTCGGCGGCGGCGCCCATACCAGCCGGATCTGCTGCTGCTGCTCCGGCTCTCACTCGCTCGCTCGTGTTGCTGCTCTGCTCTCCCCCTCGCTCGTGTTTCTGCTCTGCTCTGATTTAGCTACACTTCAGTCAACTGAATCAACTTTTGGGTCGGTCGATTTTCAGGGGGTGGGGGGCTCGCCGGAGTTAAGTAAGAACCAGCCACAGCGGGGAGGGGCTCGCCGCAGAGGTACCTCACTATCTATCTTAGGGTTCAGGGTGGGCGCAGTGGTCGCTGGCGGTGGGGCGCGGTGGTGGGGCGATGGCATGGGGATCACCAGAGAAAAAACTCGGCTCGGGGGGGCCTAGAGGGCTGGCCGGGCGACGGCGAACCGACGGTGGGGAGTGGTTTCGGGGCGGGCGGGACGGCGAGGGCCGGTGGTGGCTGGCGGCTCAGGGGGGTGGAGGTTGAAGATGAATTGCAGGCCCTCCCTAAACTACATGTGAAGTGCCTCTCTGCTACCATTGCGTTCAGTTTCGACAGTAACATTCAGATTCCACAGTAAATTTCAGTTTCGACAGTTAAGTCTAGAGTCAATAGTTTTTACCTCATCTGTTGTAGTCAGGTGTTTTTTGGTGATGTAAATTTTACATCTATCACTTTTTGGTAATGTATTTTACATCATCTATTGGAGATGCTATTAGAATCCCACATGAGATTAACGATGTCTGTCTTGTACTGCTTCAGCCTCGACGTCTTACGGCTCGCCAGAGCTGCTCCAACGACGGAACCATCCATCACAACAGAGCAGTGCCCAGGACGCCGTCTACAGATTCCTCAGATCTTCCTCCACACCTCCTACAGCCACCTCTGCCTCTACTTCTTCGATGACAAACCCAATGAAGTCGAGGTCGACGCGGCTACGGAAAAGAGGTTGTGCACTTGTCGCATCACTTATTACTCTACATTCATGTCGATCCATTAGGGCTATTTTGGTTCAAAGGAAAAACTGAAGGAAAATCATAGCAATAGGAAATTTTCCTATGGCACTCTACTATTCAATTATTCATGCATTTTGTTGAAAGGAATGGAGCAAAACATCCACCTAGACCTACTTTTAAAAATCCTATGCATGAAAACAAGACCAAGTGCATTAGTGGCAGAATAGCATTCTAACTGTACACGCTTTCATATGGTTTCACTTTTATTTGGCCATGTTTCTTTGCATTCCTCTACTGTTCCGATTCCTGTGAACCAAGCACCCAAGTTGAGAGAAATCTTGTGCTTACAAATGCTCTGTTTCCCACATGCATTCTGATACGTCCATTTTGGATCATGCTTTTATATCAATATTTATTGCATTATGGGCTGTTATTACACATTATATCTCAATACTTATGGCTATTCTCTCTTATTTTACAAGGTTTACCATGAAGAGGGGGAATCCCGCCAGCTGGAATTCTGGCTGGAAAAGGAGCAAACATTGGAAACCTATTCTGCACTGCTCCAAAAATCCTGAAACTCCACGAAACCTGTTTTTTGGAATTTATAAGAATTATTGAGCGGAAGAAATACATCAGGGGGCCCACACCCTGGCCGGGAGGGTGGGGGGCGCGCCCACCCCTACTGGGCGCGCCCCTGTCTCCTGGGCCCCCTGATGGCCCCCCGGTGTCAATATTCTGCTATATTGGGGCTTTTACACTGGAAAAAATCGTGGGCAAGCTTACAGGACAAAACTCCGCCGCCATGAGGCGGAACCTTGGCGGAACCAATCTAGGGCTCTGGCGGAGCTGTTCTGCCGGGGACACTTCCCTCCGGGAGGGGGAAATCATCACCATCGTCATCACCAACGATCCTCTCATTGGGAGGGGGTCAATCTCCATCAACATCTTCACCAGCACCATATCCTCTCAAAACCCTAGTTCATCTCTTGTATCCAATCTTGTATCCAAACCACAAATTGGTACCTGTGGGTTGCTAGTAGTGTTGATTACTCCTTGTAGTTGATGCTAATTGGTTTACTTGGTGGAAGATCATATGTTCAGATCCTTAATGCATATTATTACTCCTCTGATCATGAACATGAATATGCTTTGTGAGTAGTTACGTTTGTTCCTGAGGACATGGGTGAAGTCTTGCTATTAGTAGTCATGTGAATTTGGTATTCGTTCGATATTTTGATGAGATGTATGTTGTCTTTTCCTCTAGTGGTGTTATGTGAACGTCGACTACATGACACTTCACCATTATTTGGGCCTAGAGGAAGGCATTGGGAAGTAATAAGTAGATGATGGGTTGCTAGAGTGACAGAAGCTTAAACCCTAGTTTATGCGTTGCTTCGTTAGGGACTGATTTGGATCCATATATTTAATGTTGTGGTTAGGTTTACCTTAATACTTCTTTTGTAGTTGCGGATGCTTGCAATAGGGGTTAATCATAAGTGGGATTCTTGTCCATGTAAGGGCAGTACCCAAGCACCGGTCCACCCACATATCAAATTATCAAAGTACCGAACGCGAATCATATGAACGTGATGAAAACTAGCTTGACGATAATTCCCATGTGTCCTCGGGAGCTCTTTTCTCATTATAAGAAATTGTCCAGGCTTATCCTTTGCTACATAAAGGATTGGGCCACCTTGCTGCACTTTATTTACTTGTTACTCGTTACAATTTATCTTATCACAAAACTATCTATTACCTACAATTTTAGTGCTTGCAGAGAAAACCTTATTGAAAACCGCTTATCATTTCCTTCTGCTCCTCGTTGGGTTCGACACTCTTACTTATCGAAAGGACTACGATAGATCCCCTACACTTGTGGGTCATCAAGACTCTTTTCTGGCATCGTTGCCGGGGAGTGTAGCGCTTTTGGTGAGTGGAACTTGGTAAGGAAACATTTATATAGTGTGCTGAAATTTTCTGTTACTTGTCACTATGGAAACTAATCCTTTGAGGGGCTTGTTCGGGGTATCTTCACCCCAACCAGAAGAGGAAAGAGTTGCTCCTCAACCTACTGAACTTTTTGAAAATATTTACTTTGAGATTCCTTCGGGTATGATAGAGAAACTGCTAGCTAATCCATTTGCAGGAGATGGAACATTGCATCCCGATTTACACCTTATCTTTGTGGATGAAGTTTGTGGATTATTTAAGCTTGCAGGTATTCCCGATGATGTTGTCAAAAGGAAGGTCTTCCCTTTATCTTTGAAGGGAGATGCATTGACATGGTATAGGCTATGTGATGATACGAGATCTTGGAATTATAAACGATTGAAGTTGGAATTTCACCAGAAGTTCTATCATATGCATCTTGTTCATCGTGATCATAATTACATATATAATTTCTGGCCTCGCGAAGGAGAAAGCATCGCTCAAGCTTGGGGGAGGCTTAAATCAATGTTATATTCATGCCCCAATCATGAGCTCTCCCGGGAAATGATTATTCAAAAATTTTACGCTCGGCTTTCTCTTAATGATCGCAACCTGCTCGATACTTCCTGTGCTGGTTCTTATATGCTGAAGACTATTGATTTCAAATGGGACTTATTGGAAACAATTAAACGCAACTCTGAAGATTGGGGTTCCGATGATGGTAAGGAGTCAGGTATGACACCTAAGTTTGATTGTGTTAAATCTTTTATGGATACCGATGCTTTTCGTGGATTTAGCGCTAAGTATGGACTTGACTCTGAGATAGTAGCTTCTTTCTGTGAATCTTTTGCTACTCACGTTGATCTCCCTAAAGAGAAGTGGTTTAAATATAATCCTCCCGTTGAAGTAAAAATAGTTGCACCTATTACAGTTGAAGAAAAGACTATCACCTATAGTGATCCTATTGTTCCTACTACTTATGTTGAGAAACCTCCTTTTCCTGTTAGGATAAAGGATCATGCTAAAACTTCGACTGTTGTTCGTAAGAGTAATACTAGGACTTATACACCTCCTGAGCAAATTAAAGTTGAACCTAGTATTGCTATGGTTAAAGATCTCTTGGATGATGATTTAGATGGGCATGTTATTTATTTCTGTGGTGAAACTGCTAATATTGGTAGACCAGATACTAAGATACATAGACCTGTGGTAGGCATGCCTGGTATTTCTATTAAAATAGGAGATCATTGTTATCATGGCTTATGTGATATGGGTGCTAGTGCTAGTGCGATACCCTATGATTTATATAAAGAAATTATGCACGACATAGCACCCGTTGAATTGGAAGACATTGATGTTACTATTAAGCTTGCTAATAGCACTACTAGGAAAAGGGCTATAGATGATATGGCCACTAATGGCGCACCAGACATGTGGTGCGCCATTACTATATACTAATGGCGCACCAGACATGTTGTGCGCCATTACTATATACTAATGGCGCACCAGACATGTGGTGCGCCATTAGTAATTTTGTTACAAATTTTATTTCAAATTTTTTTATTTTTTTTGAAAAACTACTAATGGCGCACGGTTGGGGTGGTGCGCCATTACTAGTTGAACTACTAATGGCGCACCACCCCCACGGTGCGCCATTAGTAACTTGGCCCATTCCACCGAATGCACCCCCCCACCCCCCCCGTGGACCGCCTTTTCAGTTTTAAAAAAATAAAAGAAAATGATGGAAATGTCAAAAAAATAAAATTAAATAAGTTTCCCATGTGATATGTGGTCTAGTTGTTGGGAAAATTAACAAATATGAATTTCGACTTTATTTGCAAAATCTCTCTGGAATTTCTTAAAATGGGCATAACTTTTGCATACGAACTCGAATGAAAAAGTTTTTTATAATCCTCAAAATCCTAACAGAAAAAAAGATACGGGGCTTTCAAGATCTAGAGGCAAAAAAATTCAAAATTTTTCAAACTTACTAGTGGCGCACCGGTTGCTAGGTGCGCCACTAGTAACAGAACAAAATATTGGTTTTGAATTTTTTTTTTTGGATTTTTTTTTTCAAAAAATGATTCGTAGTATGACAGGGAAGTTTGAAATATTTTTCAAAATTTCATCATACTCATGAATATGAACAAAGTCCTAGACATCAACAAGGTTTAATAGGATTGATATGATAGATATATCAACAAGTGGCTGTTAAGTGAGGTGGTCCTGGGGTTGGATAGAACCGCGAAGTTAAGCGTGCTCGGGCTGGAGTAGTGTGAGGATGGGTGACCTTCCGGGAAGTTTGACCACTTAGTGCGATTTGACTTGAAATTAAGCATATTGACCTGAGATTAAGCCATAGTGACCCGAGATTAAGAAAAAATTGAACATTTTTTTGAAATTTTTTTGAAAAAAATATTTCTGAAAAAATATTTGAAAAAAAAATTGTTACTAATGCCGCACTTCTATGTGGTGCGCCATTACTAAGTCCTATAGTAATGGCGCACCGTGGCATATACTAATGGCGCACCAGCGGTGCGCCATTAGTAAAAATTACTAGTGGCGTGATGCTAGTGGCGCACCAGTAGTGCGCCATTAGTAGGCAAAACTGGTGCGCCACTAGTAGGCCTTTTTCTAGTAGTGTAGGGATACCATTAAACCAGTTGGGGTAGTTAGAGATGTTAAAGTCTTGTGTGGGAAGGTTAAATATCCTGCTGATTTTCTTGTTCTTGGTTCCCCACAAGATGATTTTTGTCCCATTATTTTTGGTAGACCCTTCTTGAATACGGCTAGTGCTAGGATTGATTGTGAAAAGGATACTATTACAATTGGCTTAGAGGGTATGTCTCATGAGTTTAATTTTGCTAAGTTTCGTAGACAACCTCGCGATAGAGAATCACCTTGTAAGGATGAGATTATTGGTCTTGCTTCTATTGCCGTGCCTCCAACTGATCCGTTAGAACAATATTTGCTTGACCATGAAAACGATATGTTTATGAAGGAAAGAAGGGAAATAGATGAAGTGTTCCTTAAACAGGAACCTGTGCTGAAACATAACCTTCCCGTTGAAATTCTTGGGGATCCCCCTCCACCCAAGGGTGATCCCGTGTTTGAACTCAAACCACTACCTGATAATCTTAAGTATGCTTATCTTGATGAAAAGAAAATATATCCTGTTATTATTAGTGCTAACCTTTCAGAGCAAGAGGAAGAAAGATTATTGAAAACTCTGAAGAAGCACCGAGCTGCTATTGGATATACTCTGGATGATCTTAAGGGCATTAGTCCCACGTTATGCCAACACAAAATTTCAGTGGAGAAGGATGCCAAACCAGTTAGAGATCCTCAACGACGACTGAATCCCAAAATGAAAGAAGTGGTAAGAAAGGAGATACTAAAGCTCCTTGAGGCAGGTATAATTTATCCCGTTGCTGATAGTGATTGGGTAAGCCCTGTCCATTGTGTTCGTAAAAAGGGAGGCATTACCGTTGTTCCTAATGATAAAGATGAATTGATCCCGCAAAGAATTATTACAGGTTACAGGATGGTAATTGATTTCCGTAAATTAAATAAAGCTACTAAGAAAGATCACTACCCTTTACCTTTTATTGATCAAATGCTAGAAAGACTATCCAAACACACACATTTCTGCTTTCTAGATGGTTATTCTGGCTTCTCTCAAATACCTGTGTCAGCAGGGGATCAATCAAAAACTACTTTTACTTGCCCTTTCGGTACTTTTGCTTATAGACGTATGCCTTTTGGTTTATGTAATGCACCTGCTACCTTTCAAAGATGCATGATGGCTATATTCTCTGATTTTTGTGAAAAGATTTGTGAGGTATTCATGGATGACTTCTCCGTTTATGGATCCTCTTTTGATGATTGTTTGAGCAACCTTGATCAAGTTTTGCAGAGATGCGAAGACACTAGTCTCGTCCTGAATTGGGAAAAGTGTCACTTTATGGTTAATGAAGGCATTGTCTTGGGGCATAAGATTTCCGAGAGAGGTATTGAAGTTGACAAAGCCAAAGTTGATGCTATGAAAAGATGCCATGTCCCAAGGACATAAAAGGTATAAGAAGTTTCCTTGGTCATGCCGGTTTTTATAGGAGGTTCATTAAGGACTTTTCTAAAATCTCTAGGCCTCTGACTAATTTATTGCAAAAAGATATTCCTTTTGTCTTTGATGATGATTGTGTAGAAGCATTTGAAATACTTAAGAAAGCTTTGATCACTGCACCTATTGTTCAGCCACCTGATTGGAATTTACCTTTTGAAATTATGTGTGATGCTAGTGATTATGCTGTAGGTGCTGTTCTAGGGCAAAGAGTTGATAAGAAATTGAATGTTATCCAGTATGCTAGTAAGACTCTTGATACTGCCCAGAGAAACTATGCTACTACTGAAAAAGAATTCTTAGCAATTGTGTTTGCATGTGATAAGTTTAGACCTTATATTGTTGATTCCAAAGTTACTATTCACACTGATCATGCTGCTATTAAATATCTTATGGAAAAGAAAGATGCTAAGCCTAGACTCATTAGATGGGTTCTCTTGCTCCAAGAATTTGATTTACTTATTATTGATAGAAAGGGAGCTGAGAACACCATTGCAAACAACTTGTCTAGGTTAGAGAATGTTCTTGATGACCCACTGCCTATTGATGATAGCTTTCTTGATGAACAATTAGCGGTCGTTAATGCTTCTCGTACTGCTCCCTGGTATGCTGATTATGCTAATTACATTGTTGCTAAATTCATACCTCCTAGTTTTACATACCAGCAAAAGAAAAAGTTCTTTTATGATTTAAGACATTACTTCTGGGATGACCCACACCTTTATAAAGAAGGAGTAGATGGTGTTATTAGACGTTGTGTGCCTGAGCATGAACAGGAACAAATCCTACACAAGTGTCACTCTGAATCCTATGGAGGACACCACGCTGGAGATAGAACTGCACACAAGGCACTGCAATCTGGTTTTTATTGGCCCACTCTCTTCAAAGATGCTCGTAAGTTTGTCTTATCTTGTGATGAATGCCAAAGAATTGGTAACATTAGTAGACGTCAAGAAATGCCTATGAATTACTCTCTTGTTATTGAACCATTTGATGTTTGGGGCTTTGATTATATGGGACCTTTTCCCGCCTCTAATGATTATACACATATTTTAGTTGCCGTTGATTACGTTACTAAGTGGGTAGAAGCTATTCCAACTAGTAGTGCTGATCATAACACTTCTATTAAAATTCTTAAAGAAGTTATTTTTCCGAGGTTTGAAGTCCCTAGATATCTTATGACTGATGGTGGTTCACATTTTATTCATGGTGCTTTCCGTAAGATGCTTGCTAAGTATGATGTTAATCATAGAATCGCATCTCCTTATCATCCGCAGTCTAGTGGTCAAGTAGAGTTGAGCAATAGAGAGCTCAAATTAATTTTGCAAAAGACTGTCAATAGATCTAGAAAGAATTGGTCCAAAAAACTTGATGATGCATTATGGGCCTATAGAACTGCTTATAAAAATCCTATGGGTATGTCTCCATATAAGATGGTTTATGGAAAAGCTTGTCATTTACCTCTAGAACTTGAACATAAAGCATATTGGGCTATTAAAGAGCTCAACTATGACTTCAAACTTGCCGGTGAGAAGAGGTTGTTTGACATTAGCTCACTTGATGAATGGAGAACCCAAGCCTATGAGAATGCCAGACTATTCAAAGAAAAAGTCAAACGCTGGCATGACAAAAGGATACAAAAGCGTGAGTTTAAGGTAGGAGATTATGTGTTATTATTCAACTCTCATTTAAGATTTTTTGCAGGAAAACTTCTCTCTAAATGGGAAGGTCCCTACATTATCGAGGAGGTCTCTCGTTCTGGTGCCATAAAAATCAACAACTTCGAAGGCACAAGTCCGATGGTGGTGAACGGTCAAAGAATTAAACATTATATTTCAGGTAATCCTATCAATGTTGAAACTAATATTATTGAAACCGTAACCCCGGAAGAATACATAAGGGACACTTTCCAGAACGTTCCAGACTCCGAAAAGGAATAGGTATGTGGTACGGTAAGTAAACCGACTCCAAAACAACTCCAATGGCAATTTTTATCCGTTTTGTAATATTTAAGAATTTTAGGAAGAAAGAAGTAGTCCGAAAGGGACACGAGGCCCCCATGAGAGTGGAGGGCGCACCCACCCTTACTGGGCGCGCCCCCCTATCTCGTGGACACCTCGTGTGCCTCCCGGACTCCGTTTTCTTGCACGTTACGTATTTTGGTCGGTAAAAATTCATTATATATACTCCCGAAGGTTTTGACCACCGTAACACGCAAATATCCTCTGTTTTTGTTTCGAGCTGTTTCTGTTGCAGATCTAGAGCATCATGTCGTCTCCAAGCGCTCCCAAGGACAAGTTTTTCGAGAGGGTTATCAACCCCTATCTCGCGAAGGTGCTGCAACACCCTCAAACCATTGAGATGCGTGAGGGGTGCTGCACATCTGCGATGTGGAGGGACCAAGGCGTACCGGAAGCGTGGAGACAAAGCTCGAAGCCATGGAGCAGCAAGTTTTCAAGTGCCAAGGTATGGTGGAGCGTGGAGTCAACGCCAACCAAATGATGATCACGGAGTTCACCAACAACCACAAGCTAGATGCCAAGGTCATCGGGGAGACCATCTTCAAGCTTCAAGAGAAAATCGAGCACCTCCAAGCCCAGATCTATGACCTGCAAAACCAAAACTGTGAGTATGAGTATAGATTCAAGAGGATGAGTTTGGCTGCAGATTTAAGGATCCCGGAGACTCTATCATCCTTCTATGATGGTGAGCCTATGCCTTGCAAGATGGACGACAAGCCTACATCATCAACAAATCCTACTTCACCACCTCCGAGGACATAATTACATGGGTATGGGCACTCCCCTTGGCAACTGCCAAGCTTGGGGGAGGTGCCCCGGTATCGTATCACCAACACACTCCTATCTTTACCGTTTTATTTAGTTCGATCCTTTTAGTAGTATCTTGATCTAGCAGATTGAAGTTTTGATATCAAGTAGTTTTGAGCTTGCTTTGTGATCTCTTTTTGTAATTGAGTCCATGAGCTATCTATAATAAAGATTAGTGTTGAGTCAAGGGCTTTGCTATGTTGCTATGATCCTAAGAATGTAGAAAGAATAAAAGAGTTCATATTGATCTTATGGTTAGTGATGACTTCACACATAGAAAGTATGAGGCATAAAAGTTGTTGAGAGTTGATAAACGTAGTTTTGGTCATCGTTGCAATTAATAGGAAGTGATAAGGAAAGAGAGGCTCACATACAAATATATTATCTTGGACATCTTTTATGATTGGGAGCACTCATTAAGTATGACATGCTAAAAGAGTTGACGTTGGACAAGGAAGACAACGTAATGGTTTATGTTTTCTCACATCTCAGTTAAAGTATATTGTCATTGACCTTCCAAATATGTTGAGCTTGCCTTTCCCCCTCATGCTAGCCAAATTCCTTGCACCAAGTAGAGATACTACTTGTGCTTCCAAATATCCTTAAACCCAGTTTTGCCATGAGAGTCCACCATACCTACCTATGGATTGAGTAAGATCCTTCAAGTAAGTTGTCATGTTGCAGGCAATAAAAATTGCTATCTAAATATGTATGATTTATTAGTGCAGAGAAAATAAGCTTTATACGATCTTGTTGTGGAAGTAATAAAAGCGACGGACTGCATGATAAAGGTCCACATACAAGGGGCAATATAAAGTGGCGTTCTTTTGCATTAAGATTTTGTGCATCCAACCCTAAACGCACATGACAACCTCTGCTTCCCTCTGCGAAGGGCCTATCTATTACTTTATGTTTTTACTATATGCTTGAGTCAAGGTGATCCTCACCTTTTCCTTTTTCATTTTATCCTTTGGCAAGCTCCTCGTGTTTGAAAAATCATGATATATATATCCAATTGGATGTAAGTTAGCATGGATTATTATTTTTGACATCACCTAAAGGTGAATACGTTGGGAGGCAACACAATAAGCCCCTATCTTTCTCAGTGTCCGGCTGAAACTCCATAACCACAAGTATTGCGTGAGTGTTAGCAATTGTAGAAGACTACAAGTTAGTTGAGTATGTGGACTTGCTGAAAAGCTCTATTGTTGACTCTTTCTGATGTTATGATAAATTGCAATTGCTTCAATGACTGAGATTATAGTTTGTTAGTTCCCAATGAAGTTTTTGAACCATACTTGACATTGTGAATTGATTGTTACTTGAGCATAAGAAATCATATGATAAAATCTATATATGTTGTTGTTACAAGAATGATCATGATGCCCTCATGTCCGTATTATATTTTTATCGACACCTCTATCTCTAAACATGTGGACATATTTTTCGATATCGGCTTCCGCTTGAGGACAAGCGAGGTCTAAGCTTGGGGGAGTTGATACGTCCATTTTGCATCATGCTTTTATATCAATATTTATTGCATTATGGGCTGTTATTACACATTATATCTCAATACTTATGGCTATTCTCTCTTATTTTACAAGGTTTACCATGAAGAGGGGGAATGCCGGCAGCTGGAATTCTGGCTGGAAAAGGAGCAAACATTGGAAACCTATTCTGCACTGATCCAAAAATCCTGAAACTCCACGAAACCTGTTTTTGGAATTTATAGGAATTATTGAGCGAAAGAAATACATCAGGGGGCCCACACCCTGGCCAGGAGGGTGGGGGCGCGCCCACCCCTACTGGGCGCGCCCCTGTCTCCTGGGCCCCCTGGTGGCCCCCCAATGTCCATCTTCTGCAATATTGGGGCTTTTACCCTGGAAAAAATCGTGGGCAAGCTTACGGGACGAAACTTCGCTGCCACGAGGCGGAACCTTGGCGGAACCAATCTAGGGCTCTGGCAGAGCTGTTCTACCGGGGACACTTCCCTCCGGGAGGGGGAAATCATCACCATCGTCATCACCAACGATCCTCTCATCGGGAGGGGGTCAATCTCCATCAACATCTTCACCAGCACCATCTCCTCTCAAAACCCTAGTTCATCTCTTGTATCCAATCTTGTATCCAACCCACAAATTGGTACCTGTGGGTTGCTAGTAGTGTTGATTACTCCTTGTAGTTGATGCTAATTAGTTTACTTGGTGGAAGATCATATGTTCAGATCCTTAATGCATATTATTATTCCTCTGATCATGAACATGAATATGCTTTGTGGGTAGTTACATTTGTTCCTGAGGACATGGGTGAAGTCTTGCTATTAGTAGTCATGTGAATTTGGTATTCGTTCG
The DNA here is from genome assembly GCF_002575655.3 of Aegilops tauschii subsp. strangulata. Lineage (NCBI taxonomy): Eukaryota > Viridiplantae > Streptophyta > Magnoliopsida > Poales > Poaceae > Aegilops > Aegilops tauschii. The sequence continues at coordinate 436,206,855 of NC_053041.3, read as the reverse complement.
ATATTTTGATGAGATGTATGTTGTCTTTTCCTCTAGTGGTGTTATGTGAACGTCGACTACATGACACTTCACCATTATTTGGGCCTAGAGGAAGGCATTGGGAAGTAATAAGTAGATGATGGGTTGCTAGAGTGACAGAAGCTTAAACCCTAGTTTATGCGTTGCTTCGTTAGGGGCTGATTTGGATCCATATGTTTAATGTTGTGGTTAGGTTTACCTTATTACTTCTTTTGTAGTTGCGGATGCTTTCAATAGGGGTTAATCATAAGTGGGATGCGTGTCCAAGTAAGGGCAGTACCCAAGCACCGGTCCACCCACATATCAAATTATCAAAGTACCGAACGCGAATCATATGAACGTGATGAAAACTAGCTTGGCGATAATTCCCATGTGTCCTCGGGAGCTCTTTTCTCATTATAAGAAATTCTCCAGGCTTATCCTTTGCTACATAAAGGATTGGGCCACCTTGCTGCACTTTATTTACTTTATTTACTTTATTTACTTGTTACTCGTTACAATTTATCTTATCACAAAACTATCTATTACCTACAATTTCAGTGCTTGCAGAGAAAACCTTACTGAAAACCACTTATCATTTCCTTCTGCTCCTCGTTGGGTTCGACACTCTTACTTATCGAAAGGACTACGATAGATCCCCTACACTTGTGGGTCATCACATTCCTATCCTATTCCGGTGTTTTTCCTATAGGCGCGTTTTTGAATCGTGCAAGCCAAAGGAGCCCTTACAAAATTACTTCAGTTATAGGTAGGTGTCGAAGAAAACTTTGTGTGGTTTGTCCTGCTCCTGCCGCGACGTCGTCCACCTCACCTGAGCTGCTCCATCGACAGAAGCATCCACCAAACCAGACATCACGACTCCTGACCATCTTTCACTGCCTCAGATCTCGTTCCCTGCCGCCGGCACCCACTGCAACGGCATCACCATCATCGACTCAGCAAATGAACCTGAGGAGTACACGGGTCCATAAGAGAGGTCGCACTCTTTTGTTTCTGCTTATGTTATGCATTGCTTAATACTACCTGCTACTTTGTCGTCCTGTTCACCTCTTAGACTCCAAGTCAAGTCCAAATTAACGTTCAAACTTGAGTTTTAAAATTAGTTGTGGGGCACATATCGAGGCAGCAACGAATAGTATCTCTGTCTATTATCTGGTTCACCTAGGGTATGCCTGTGTTGTTCATCTTGGGTGGGGAAAAAATAGTAAAGCAATCATCATCTGTCTTTTTATTAAATATAGCTATCATTAGCCTGCTATCATTATTTTTGGATCCATCCATTGGTTGTTACCATCACTCTAGATTTCTACATGCTCTCCTTACATAATCTCACTATATTTTTTGTATGCATGTCAGCTATTGTACACAGTCATGCTGAATATGTAGAGAAAAAGAGAAGAGTTTTGCGTGGCAATACAATGCCATGCAGACATTGCTCCATGGTGGGTTCAATGGCAAACCCTCCCCCCTCCAGATTGTAATCTAGGGGAAGATATCTATTCTGAGGCGGATTCAGACACAGCTGACCACTCCTATTTACCCACCAAGGTGTTTGCTCTAACTTGGCATGATGATGTTAGTCATATCATGCATCTGTTGCCTTGCAGTGCCTACTTTCGACATCATATATGTCATCTGCTTAGTTTAGACATGTTTTGTAATGCCACCTGTTTAGTTTCTATATCATATATGGGAATTATGTAGTCTCATCTCTTTTAGCCAGCCATAATATATGTGAAATATGCAATGCCATCCTGTTTAACCAGGCATCATATATTTGAATGATATCTTGCCCATCCTTTTCTTCATTACAATTCCATTTGTCGACAATGTTTGTACATTAAACTACTCTTCCTGTGAGTCTGCCATTTGAGTGGGTGATGGAAAAATCTGGAGTGAAAACAAGGTCTTCAGAGTAGACTGTGGTACCTGTTGAAGCAGATCTCTTGCTGGGTCCCGATAGCTCCTCAGAGATGGATTCAGAGATGGCTGACCAGTCCTATTCCCCACCCAGGTGTATGCTCTAACTTGGCATGATTATACTGCTCATATCATGCATATGGTGTCTTGCATTGCATAGTTTAGACATCATATACACAATATTCAACACCATGTTCTTAGTTCAGACATCATATATACGAATGCCCTCTGCTTAGCATATAAATCACATATGTGAATTAAATCACGCGATCCTGATTACTTAGATAACATGTATGTGAATTATGTCATGCGAACCTGTTTACTGAAGACATCACACTACCGCAGGATGCTGCTAACGCAACACTACGATTGGAGACCCTTTCATGAAACTGTGTGCGATGCATTAATCAGAAACCGGGACGTAAAAGAACCATAAAAAAAGGTGCAAAACGTTTGCAATGGAGGATGCATCAAACACGGTTCAGATTTTAGTTGCGTGTGCGATCCAGGGCATGTTCAATCCAATGAACCGTTTGCGATGAGGCGGAACAAAAGAAACGGGCATCCTGATGAAGGCGTGTGCGATGTACAGCATACGGTTCACTCGGATGAACTGTCTGTGATTAGGCAACACAAAAGAAACGGTCAGTCAGATCAAGGTGTGTGCGATGTACAGCGTACAGTTCACTCGGATGAACTGTTTGTGATTAGGCAACACAAAAGAAACGGTCAGCCAGATCAAGGTGTGTGCGATGTACGACATGCGGTTCACCTGGATGAACTGTTTGCGTTGAGACAAGAGAATAGAAATGGTTCAATATAACAAATGCCATAAATATTGCAAGGTTCAAATTCAAAGATTATGATGCCCAAATTCAAACATTGCAAACCGCGTAATTTCTGAAAAGGGATCAGCCGCTGACAAGTCATGTATGGGTTTGACACAATATCTTCCAATTGCTTTGCTATATGCTCTTCCAATACGAAGTTTGGCATTTTTGGAGGCACTTCCATTCCGCAGTACCTGCCGCCTTTGATAATCATACCATTGATCTTTCCTAATTAAATGCGTGTTCAACCTCAGTACCCTCAGCACCTTTGCTCTGGCAAGAAAGAACATGGCGAGTGTAATCTCCGGTGGGGTCCCTCGGTAGGAGTTCAAAGTAATATTTGAGAGATGCAGATCTAGGCATTCGATGTGATTGTTGTTATCAACATCTTCCACCGGGCCTAATATGCACTGCAAAAGAAGAGAACGTGTTAGTGCCTACATGCAGGATTTGTAAAATGCACCAACGTGCCATCTTCGGTCTGTCATGATTAACATGGGCATTAATTTGATTACAATCTAGAAACATGTAGCCTTCTTCACTAGAGATTGGATTGGATGAAAAATTCCCTAAGATGCTTATGGACGATTGTAACCATATGAATGAAGCAACCAATATGGGGTGGGGTGTATGTCCTAAAATCCTCCAAAATTCCTTCAGAAATCGTAGTACATAGTCATTGTAAACTTGGGAAAAGGTGCAAAAAATTGAACTCCCTTATGGTTAACATTTAACAGGAAAGGAACATCACCTCGATATACAGCTTCTTCAGGCACGGAAAGCATCTCAGGCAACTGAAAACTTGGTCCAGGTTGGGGACGACAGATTCTAGTGCCAAGACCTTCACTGTGCCCAGAGTGTGGGTGAACCTTCGCTGGATGACAGACGAACATACATCTTCAAAACTAGAAATAACGTTGATATCAAGAAGGAGAGGTATATAAGGTGACTGTTGTACCTGAAAGCTGTAGTATTTGACAGACGAGTAGCCCACCACTTTCAATTTCGGCGCAGAAATGACATGGATTCTTGTTGGACCTTGTAGATCAATTACAAGTAATCTCTCAAGTGAAGGTGTGTCCTGGATGACCATATTGTGGTCCACCTTTTGTGATCTCTCGTTGCAGCACCAGCAACACACATAAATAGTGCGGAGAGTCCTGGAGGTGATGTGCAAGGTACTCGACCAATTCATCGCCTGAAGACGAAGGAACTCGAGTGCAGTACAGCCGCGGAGCAGGTGCTCCATGTCATCCTTTGGGATGCGGACGGCGACGAGCTCGAGGTGCTTCAGTCATGGTAGAAAAAGAGCGGGAGCGTCATTAAGGAGGGGGGAATGGCAATTCATGAACTTGGCGAGGCGCAGCGTAGGCGCGAAGCGGAGCGTGGACGTTGGCAGCAAGCTCATATGCCCATCATTATAACTTAGCTTCTCGAGCTGATCTATGGCACGGGATCGGAACCACTCGACAAGCTTGGCTTGCTCCTTGCCATTGGAACGAAACTTGCCCGCGATAAGGCCTTTGATTGGGCCATGGTGACTGCCGAGGATCTGGGAGAACGCATCCAAGCTTTGGCGATAGCCATGGCAGAGCTTGTGGGCGTGGAGGAGGTCGACAGGGGTGCGGAGCCATAGGGTGCACCACCGCCGGGAAACGGCGGCTGTCCTCGCCCGATTTCTGATTGGGAGGAGGGATATGATGACTATCAACATATCATCGGGGAGCTTGTTGATGAAGTCTAGGCCTACTGGAGTTGCTTGCGGTTCTTTCTCGACCCGCCTCCGCTTGTTGGCAGCCTCATTCTCCACCTCATTGGCGGGGACGGGAACCTCTGCCTTGATATTCACGCCGTGCTCCGGTGCTTCAGTAGCCCCGGCGTCGCCACTCCCTCCGATGGGGCGCTTCGGCAGCATCCTCGTACACTGACAGCTTTGAGGACTCAGAGCGGCGTCGAGGATGCGGCGGAGAGAGAGGAATTGTGTGTCTGGCGAGGATGGGGGTGCGGCCGCTCGGCGGCACCATTAATATAGACCAGTGGGAGCTAGGCGGGCGGCGGTCCAAGGTTGTCTCGCTTCCCGGTGAGAATGACTGCTTAATCTCTGGTATGAATGAAATCTATGCTTAATTACTGAATTTTAGTTGCAAAAAATAGATAGTGATATTGATTTAGCGTCGAAGTCTGACTTTAATTTGCATACCGTCAACTGAACCGTTTGCGTTGAAGAGATCCACAGATCCTGCGTTGAACAACTTGTACGCTTCCCGGTGAGCCTGCACACCGGGCTGCGCTCGCACGCCTCCTGTTCAGTCAAGCAGCTGTCCACACGACACCTCCTATAGCCATTAAAACCAAGACACGTGGTGTCACGTGAATGGTTAACCGAACGCACATGGTTTGAATTATACAAACGTTTGAGATATTAAAGTGGCAGCTATTTTTTTCAAATTGCCTTTGTTGGCTATCATTATTCGAGTGCGCCCTCCCTCAAAATGAACACGAAAAATACCACAGCATGTCGGGTGCCCTTCCATGATAGCATGCCAAGTTTCATGAATTTCAAATGAGTTTTGGATTAACTAGAATTTAAAAACCAAGCATCTCAATGTTTTGCTGGCAATCAACGGTGCCATGGTGTTTGAAATTCATTCCCATTTCTTGCATGGGACCTAAGCATGCACCCAAGGACACAGATTTGATTTTTCAACCAATTTCTATGCACTAGAGCATGCGCATGTAGTTAAAATTTGAATTTTGCACATAAATGCATTGAAAACTCAGTTAATGCATAAAAATGTCCAAACGAACCCCGAAAAATCAGAAAAATTCACACAACACTCCTGTTGTTCTATGTTGACACGAGAAAAAAACTTGAAAGCAATAAGCAGCAATGGAAATCGTTTTGTCCCCAAAGGTGGGACGTTCCCTACCGAAATCCGCCATGCTTGTTGTGTGAAGCTCCGGTTTGTGACAAGCATCTACCAAAACCTGCCCCAAATGGGACAAAATTTGTACCATGGCATGTTGATGCCGCTCCATGATAGCATGCCAAGTTTCATGAATTTCATACGAGTTTTGGATTTACTAGAATTTAAAAACCAGGCATCTCAATGTTTTGCCGGCAATCAACGGTGCCATGGTGTTTGAAATTCATTCTTATTTCTTGCATGGGACCTAAGCATGCACCCAAGGACACAGATTTGATTTTTCAACCGATTTATATGCACTGGAGCATGCGCATGTAGTTCAAATTTGAATTATGCACATAAATGCATTGAAAACTCAGTTAATGCATAAAAAAGTCCAAACGAACCCCGAAAAATCACAAAATTCACACAACACTCCTGTTGTTCCATGTTGACACGAGAAAAAAACTTGAAAGCAATAAGAGGCTATGGATATCGTTTCATCCCCAAAGGTGGGACGTTCCCTACCGAAAACCATCATGCTTGTTGTGAGAAGCTCCGGTTTGTGAGAAGCATATACCCAAACCTGCCCCAAATGGGACAAAATTTGTACCACGACATGTTTATGCCGCTCCATGATAGCATGCCAAGTTTCATGAATTTCATACGAGTTTTCGATTTACTAGAATTTAAAAACCAGGCATCTCAATGTTATGCCGGCAATCAACGGTGCCATGGTGTTTGAAATTCATTCCCATTTCTTGCATGGGACCTAGGCATGCACCCAAGGAAACATATTTGATTTTTCAACCAATTTATATGCACTGGAGCATGCGCATGTAGTTCAAATTTGAATGATGCACATAAAATCATAAATGCATTGAAAACTCAGTTAATGCATAAAAATGTCCAAACGAACCACGAAAAATCACTAAAATTCACACAACACTCCTGTTGTTCTATGTTGACACGAGAAAAAAACTTCAAAGCAATAAGAGGCAATGGATATCGTTTCGTCCCCAAAGGTGGGACGTGCCCAACCGAAAACCATCGTGCTTGTTGTGAGAAGCTCCGGTTTGTGAGAAGAATATACCCAAACCTGCCCCAAATGGGACAAAATTTGTACCACGGCATGTTGATGCCGCTCCATGATAGCATGCCAAGTTTCATGAATTTTAGACGAGTTTTGGATTTACTAGAATTTAAAAACCAGGCATCTCAATGTTTTGCCGGCAATCAACGGTGCCATGGTGTTTGAGATTCATTCCTATTTCTTGCATGGGACCTAAGCATGCACCCAAGGACACAGATTTGATTTTTCAACCAATTTATATGCACTGGAGCATGTGCATGGAGTTCAAATTTGAATTATACACATAAAATCATAAATGCGTTGAAAACTCAGTTAATGCATAAAAATGTCCAGACGAACCCCGAAAAATCACAAAAATTCACACAACACTCCTGTTGTTCTATGTTGACACGAGAAAAAAACATGAAAGCAATAAGCAGCAATGGATATCGTTTTGTCCCCAAAGGTGGGACGTTCCCTACCGAAATCCGTCATGCTTGTTGTGAGAAGCTCCGGTTTGTGACAAGCATATACCAAAACCTGCCTAAAATAGGACAAAATTTGTATAATGGCATGTTGATGCCGCTCCATGATAGGATGTCAAGTTTCATGAATTTCATACGAGTTTTGGATTTACTAGAATTTAAAAACCAGGCATCTCAATGTTTTGCCGGCAATCAACGGTGCCATGGTGTTTGAGATTCATTCTTATTTCTTGCATGGGACCTAAGCATGCACCCAAGGACACAGATTTTATTTTTCAACCAATTTATATGCACTGGAGCATGCGCATGTAGTTCAAATTTGAATTATGCACATAAATGCATTGAAAACTCAGTTAATGCATAAAAATGTCCAAACGAACCCCGAAAAATCACAAAAATTCACACAACACTCCTGTTGTTCCATGTTGACACGAGAAAAAAACTTGAAAGCAATAAGAGGCAATGGATATCGTTTCATCCCCAAAGGTGGGACGTTCCCTACCGAAAACCATCATGCTTGTTGTGAGAAGCTCCGGTTTGGGAGAAGCATATACCCAAACCTGCCCCAAATGGGACAAAATTTGTACCACGGCATGTTGATGCCGCTCCATGATAGCATGCCAAGTTGCATGAATTTCATACGAGTTTTGGATTTACTAGAATTTAAAAACCAGGCATCTCAATGTTATGCCGGCAATCAACGCTGCCATGGTGTTTGAAATTCATTCTTATTTCTTGCATGGGACCTAAGCATGCACCCAAGGACACAGATTTGATTTTTCAACCGATTTATATGCACTGGAGCATGCGCATGTAGTTCAAATTTGAATTATGCACATAAATGCATTGAAAACTCAGTTAATGCATAAAAAAGTCCAAACGAACCCCGAAAAATCACAAAATTCACACAACACTCCTGTTGTTCCATGTTGACACGAGAAAAAAACTTGAAAGCAATAAGAGGCTATGGATATCGTTTCATCCCCAAAGGTGGGACATTCCCTACCGAAAACCATCATGCTTGTTGTGAGAAGCTCCGGTTTGTGAGAAGCATATACCCAAACCTGCCCCAAATGGGACAAAATTTGTACCACGACATGTTTATGCCGCTCCATGATAGCATGCCAAGTTTCATGAATTTCATACGAGTTTTCGATTTACTAGAATTTAAAAACCAGGCATCTCAATGTTATGCCGGCAATCAACGGTGCCATGGTGTTTGAAATTCATTCCCATTTCTTGCATGGGACCTAGGCATGCACCCAAGGAAACATATTTGATTTTTCAACCAATTTATATGCACTGGAGCATGCGCATGTAGTTCAAATTTGAATGATGCACATAAAATCATAAATGCATTGAAAACTCAGTTAATGCATAAAAATGTCCAAACGAACCACGAAAAATCACTAAAATTCACACAACACTCCTGTTGTTCTATGTTGACACGAGAAAAAAACTTCAAAGCAATAAGAGGCAATGGATATCGTTTCGTCCCCAAAGGTGGGACGTGCCCAACCGAAAACCATCGTGCTTGTTGTGAGAAGCTCCGGTTTGTGAGAAGAATATACCCAAACCTGCCCCAAATGGGACAAAATTTGTACCACGGCATGTTGATGCCGCTCCATGATAGCATGCCAAGTTTCATGAATTTTAGACGAGTTTTGGATTTACTAGAATTTAAAAACCAGGCATCTCAATGTTTTGCCGGCAATCAACGGTGCCATGGTGTTTGAGATTCATTCCTATTTCTTGCATGGGACCTAAGCATGCACCCAAGGACACAGATTTGATTTTTCAACCAATTTATATGCACTGGAGCATGTGCATGGAGTTCAAATTTGAATTATACACATAAAATCATAAATGCGTTGAAAACTCAGTTAATGCATAAAAATGTCCAGACGAACCCCGAAAAATCACAAAAATTCACACAACACTCCTGTTGTTCTATGTTGACACGAGAAAAAAACATGAAAGCAATAAGCAGCAATGGATATCGTTTTGTCCCCAAAGGTGGGACGTTCCCTACCGAAATCCGTCATGCTTGTTGTGAGAAGCTCCGGTTTGTGACAAGCATATACCAAAACCTGCCTAAAATAGGACAAAATTTGTATAATGGCATGTTGATGCCGCTCCATGATAGGATGTCAAGTTTCATGAATTTCATACGAGTTTTGGATTTACTAGAATTTAAAAACCAGGCATCTCAATGTTTTGCCGGCAATCAACGGTGCCATGGTGTTTGAAATTCATTCTCATTTCTTGCATGGGACCTAAGCATGCACCCAAGGACACAGATTTTATTTTTCAACCAATTTATATGCACTGGAGCATGCGCATGTAGTTCAAATTTGAATTATGCACATAAATGCATTGAAAACTCAGTTAATGCAAACAAATGTCCAAACGAACCCCGAAAAATCACAAAAATTCACACAACACTCCTGTTGTTCCATGTTGACACGAGAAAAAAACTTGAAAGCAATAAGAGGCAATGGATATCGTTTCATCCCCAAAGGTGGGACGTTCCCTACCGAAAACCATCATGCTTGTTGTGAGAAGCTCCGGTTTGTGAGAAGCATATACCCAAACCTGCCCCAAATGGGACAAAATTTGTACCACGGCATGTTGATGCCGCTCCATGATAGCATGCCAAGTTGCATGAATTTCATACGAGTTTTGGATTTACTAGAATTTAAAAACCAGGCATCTCAATGTTATGCCGGCAATCAACGCTGCCATGGTGTTTGAAATTCATTCTTATTTCTTGCATGGGACCTAAGCATGCACCCAAGGACACAGATTTGATTTTTCAACCGATTTATATGCACTGGAGCATGCGCATGTAGTTCAAATTTGAATTATGCACATAAATGCATTGAAAACTCAGTTAATGCATAAAAAAGTCCAAACGAACCCCGAAAAATCACAAAATTCACACAACACTCCTGTTGTTCCATGTTGACACGAGAAAAAAACTTGAAAGCAATAAGAGGCTATGGATATCGTTTCATCCCCAAAGGTGGGACATTCCCTACCGAAAACCATCATGCTTGTTGTGAGAAGCTCCGGTTTGTGAGAAGCATATACCCAAACCTGCCCCAAATGGGACAAAATTTGTACCACGACATGTTTATGCCGCTCCATGATAGCATGCCAAGTTTCATGAATTTCATACGAGTTTTCGATTTACTAGAATTTAAAAACCAGGCATCTCAATGTTATGCCGGCAATCAACGGTGCCATGGTGTTTGAAATTCATTCCCATTTCTTGCATGGGACCTAGGCATGCACCCAAGGAAACATATTTGATTTTTCAACCAATTTATATGCACTGGAGCATGCGCATGTAGTTCAAATTTGAATGATGCACATAAAATCATAAATGCATTGAAAACTCAGTTAATGCATAAAAATGTCCAAACGAACCACGAAAAATCACTAAAATTCACACAACACTCCTGTTGTTCTATGTTGACACGAGAAAAAAACTTCAAAGCAATAAGAGGCAATGGATATCGTTTCGTCCCCAAAGGTGGGACGTGCCCAACCGAAAACCATCGTGCTTGTTGTGAGAAGCTCCGGTTTGTGAGAAGAATATACCCAAACCTGCCCCAAATGGGACAAAATTTGTACCACGGCATGTTGATGCCGCTCCATGATAGCATGCCAAGTTTCATGAATTTTAGACGAGTTTTGGATTTACTAGAATTTAAAAACTAGGCATCTCAATGTTTTGCCGGCAATCAACGGTGCCATGGTGTTTGAGATTCATTCCTATTTCTTGCATGGGACCTAAGCATGCACCCAAGGACACAGATTTGATTTTTCAACCAATTTATATGCACTGGAGCATGTGCATGGAGTTCAAATTTGAATTATACACATAAAATCATAAATGCGTTGAAAACTCAGTTAATGCATAAAAATGTCCAGACGAACCCCGAAAAATCACAAAAATTCACACAACACTCCTGTTGTTCTATGTTGACACGAGAAAAAAACATGAAAGCAATAAGCAGCAATGGATATCGTTTTGTCCCCAAAGGTGGGACGTTCCCTACCGAAATCCGTCATGCTTGTTGTGAGAAGCTCCGGTTTGTGACAAGCATATACCAAAACCTGCCTAAAATAGGACAAAATTTGTATAATGGCATGTTGATGCCGCTCCATGATAGGATGTCAAGTTTCATGAATTTCATACGAGTTTTGGATTTACTAGAATTTAAAAACCAGGCATCTCAATGTTTTGCCGGCAATCAACGGTGCCATGGTGTTTGAAATTCATTCTCATTTCTTGCATGGGACCTAAGCATGCACCCAAGGACACAGATTTTATTTTTCAACCAATTTATATGCACTGGAGCATGCGCATGTAGTTCAAATTTGAATTATGCACATAAATGCATTGAAAACTCAGTTAATGCATAAAAATGTCCAAACGAACCCCGAAAAATCACAAAAATTCACACAACACTCCTGTTGTTCCATGTTGACACGAGAAAAAAACTTGAAAGCAATAAGAGGCAATGGATATCGTTTCATCCCCAAAGGTGGGACGTTCCCTACCGAAAACCATCATGCTTGTTGTGAGAAGCTCCGGTTTGTGAGAAGCATATACCCAAACCTGCCCCAAATGGGACAAAATTTGTACCACGGCATGTTGATGCCGCTCCATGATAGCATGCCAAGTTGCATGAATTTCATACGAGTTTTGGATTTACTAGAATTTAAAAACCAGGCATCTCAATGTTATGCCGGCAATCAACGCTGCCATGGTGTTTGAAATTCATTCCCATTTCTTGCATGGGACCTAGGCATGCACCCAAGGACACATATTTGATTTTTCAACCAATTTATATGCACTGGAGCATGCGCATGTAGTTCAAATTTGAATGATGCACATAAAATCATAAATGCATTGAAAACTTAGTTAATGCATAAAAATGTCCAAACGAACCCCGAAAAATCACAAAAATTCACACAACACTCCCGTTGTTCTATGTTGACGCGAGAAAAAAACTTCAAAGCAACAAGAGGCAATGGATATCGTTTCGTCCCCAAAGGTGAGACGTTCCCTACCGAAAACCATTGTGCTTATTGTGAGAAGCTCCGGTGTGTGAGAAGCATAAACCCAAACCTGCCCCAAATGCGACAAAATTTGTACCACGGCATGTTCATGCCGCTCCATGATAGCATGCCAAGTTTCATGAATTTTAGACGAGTTTTGGATTTACTAGAATTTAAAAACCAGGCATCTGAATGTTTTCCCGGCAATCAACGGTGCCATGGTGTTTGAGATTCATTCCTATTTCTTGCATGGGACCTAAGCATGCACCCAAGGACACAGATTTGATTTTTCAAACAATTTATATGCACTAGAGCATGTGCATGGAGTTCAAATTTGAATTATACACATAAAATCATAAATGCGTTGAAAACTCAGTTAATGCATAAAAATGTCCAAACGAACCCTGAAAAATCAGAAAAATTCACACAACACTCCTGTTGTTCTATGTTGACACGAGAAAAATCTTCAAAGCAATAAGAGGCAATGGATATCGTTTCGTCCCCAAAGGTGGGACGTTCCCTACCGAAAACCATCGTGCTTGTTGTGAGAAGCTCCGGTTTGTGAGAAGCATATACCCAAACCTGCCCCAAATGGGACAAAATTTGTACCAAGGCATGTTGATGCCGCTCCATGATAGAATGCCAAGTTTCATGAATTTCATACGAGTTTTGGATTTACTAGAATTTAAAAACCAGGCATCTCAATGTTATGCCGGCAATCAACGGTGCCATGGTGTTTGAAATTCATTCTCATTTCTTGCATGGGACCTAAGCATGCACCCAAGGACACATATTTGATTTTTCAACCAATTTATATGCACTGGAGCATGCGCATGTAGTTCACATTTGAATGATGCACATAAATGCATTGAAAACTCAGCTAATGCATAAAAATGTCCAAACGAACCCCGAAAAATCACAAAAATTCACAGAACACTCCTGTCGTTCTATGTTGACACGAGAAAAAAACTTGAAAGCAATAAGAGGCAATGGATATCGTTTCGTCCCTGAAGGTGGGACGTTCCATACCGAAAACCATCATGCTTGTTGTGAGAAGCTCCGGTTTCTGAGAAGCATATACCCAAACCTGCCTCAAATGGGACAAAATTTGTACCACGCATGTTGATGCCGCTCCATGAAAGAATGCAAAGTTTCATGAATTTCAGACGAGTTTTGGATTTACAAGAATTTAAAACCAGGCATCTGAATGTTTTGCCGGCAATCATCAGTGCCATGGTGTTTGAAATTCATTCCCATTTCTTGCATGGGCCTAAGCATGCACCCAAGGACACAGATTTGATTTTTCAACCAATTTATATGCACTGGAGCATGCGCATGTAGTTCAAATTTGAATTATGCACATAAATGCATTGAAAACTCAGTTAATGCATAAAAATGTCCAAACGAACCCCGAAAAATCACAAAAATTCACACAACACTCCTGTTGTTCCATGTTGACACGAGAAAAAAACTTGAAAGCAATAAGAGCCAATGGATATCGTTTCATCCCCAAAGGTGGGACGTTCCCTACCGAAAACCATCATGCTTGTTGTGAGAAGCTCCGGTTTGTGAGAAGCATATACCCAAACCTGCCCCAAATGGGACAAAATTTGTACCACGACATGTTTATGCCGCTCCATGATAGCATGCCAAGTTTCATGAATTTCATACGAGTTTTCGATTTACTAGAATTTAAAAACCAGGCATCTCAATGTTATGCTCGCAATCAACGGTGCCATGGTGTTTGAAATTCATTCCCATTACTTGCATGGGACCTAGGCATGCACCCAAGGACACAGATTTGATTTTTCAACCAATTTATATGCACTGGAGCATGCGCATGTAGTTCAAATTTGAATGATGCACATAAAATCATAAATGCATTGAAAACTCAGTTAATGCATAAAAATGTCCAAACGAACCCCGAAAAATCACAAAAATTCACACAACACTCCTGTTGTTCTATGTTGACACGAGAAAAAACCTTCAAAGCAATAAGAGGCAATGGATATCGTTTCGTCCCCAAAGGTGGGACGTTCCCTACCGAAAACCATCGTGCTTGTTGTGAGAAGCTCCGGTTTGTGAGAAGCATATACCCAAACCTACCCCAAATGGGACAAAATTTGTACCGCGGCATGTTGATGCCGCTCCATGATAGCATGCCAAGTTTCATGAATTTTAGACGAGTTTTGGATTTACTAGAATTTAAAAACCAGGCATCTCAATGTTTTGCCGGCAATCAACGGTGCCATGGTGTTTGAGATTCATTCATATTTATTGCATGGGACCTAAGCATGCACCCAAGGGCACAGATTTGATTTTTCAACCAATTTATATGCACTGGAGCATGTGCATGGAGTTCAAATTTGAATTATACACATAAAATCGTAAATGCGTTGAAAACTCAGTTAATGCATAAAAATGTCCAAACGAACCCCGAAAAATCACAAAAATTCACACAACACTCCTGTTGTTCTATGTTGACACGAGAAAAAAACTTGAAAGCAATAAGCAGCAATGGATATCGTTTTGTCCCCAAAGGTGGGATGTTCCCTACCGAAATCCGTTATGCTTGTTGTTAGAAGCTCCGGTTTGTGACAAGCATATACCAAAACCTGCCCCAAATAGGACAAAATTTGTACCATGGCATGTTGATGCCGCTCCATGATAGCATGCCAAGTTTCATGAATTTCATACGAGTTTTGGATTTACTAGAATTTAAAACCAGGCATCTCAATGTTTTGCCGGCAATCAACGGTGCCATGGTGTTTGAAATTCATTCTCATTTTCTTGCATGGGACCTAAGCATGCACCCAAGGACACAGATTTGATTTTTCAACCAATTTATATGCACTGGAGCATGTGCATGGAGTTCAAATTTGAATTATACACATAAAATCATAAATGCGTTGAAAACTCAGTTAATGCATAAAAATGTCCAAACGAACCCCGAAAAATCACAAAAATTCACACAACACTCCTGTTGTTCTATGTTGACACGAGAAAAAAACTTGAAAGCAATAAGAGGCAATGGATATCGTTTCATCCCCAAAGGTGGGACGTTCCCTACCGAAAACCATCATGCTTGTTGTGAGAAGCTCCGGTTTGTGAGAAGCATATACCCAAACCTGCCCCAAATGGGACAAAATATGTACCACGACATGTTTATGCCGCTCCATGATAGCATGCCAAGTTTCACGAATTTCATACGATTTTTCGATTTACTAGAATTTAAAAACCAGGCATCTCAATGTTATGCCGGCAATCAACGGTGCCATGGTGTTTGAAATTCATTCCCATTTCTTGCATGGGACATAGGGATGCACGCAAGGAAACAGATTTGATTTTTCAACCAATTTATATGCACTGGAGCATGCGCATGTAGTTCAAATTTGAATGATGCACATAAAATCATAAATGCATTGAAAACTCAGTTAATGCATAAAAATGTCCAAACGAACCACGAAAAATCACAAAAATTCACACAACACTCCTGTTGTTCTATGTTGACGCGAGAAAAAAACTTCAAAGCAATAAGAGGCAATGGATATCGTCTCGTCCCCAAAGGTGGGACATTCCCTACCGAAAACCATCGTGCTTGTTGTGAGAAGCTCCGGTTTGTGAGAAGCATATACCCAAACCTGTCCCAAATGCGACAAAATTTGTACCACGGCATGTTGATGCCGCTCCATGATAGCATGCCAAGTTTCATGAATTTTAGACGAGTTTTGGATTTACTAGAATTTAAAAACCAGGCATCTCAATGTTTTGCCGGCAATCAACGGTGCCATGGTGTTTGAGATTCATTCCTATTTCTTGCATGGGACCTAAGCATGCACCCAAGGACACAGATTTGATTTTTCAACCAATTTATATGCACTGGAGCATGTGCATGGAGTTCAAATTTGAATTATACACATAAAATCATAAATGCGTTGAAAACTCAGTTAATGCATAAAAATGTCGAAACGAACCCTGTAAAATCACAAAAATTCACACAACACTCCTGTTGTTCTATGTTGACACGAGAAAAAACGTCAAAGCAATAAGAGGCAATGGATATCGTTTCGTCCCCGAAGGTGGGACTTTCCCTACCGAAAACCATCATGCTTGTTGCGAGAAGCTCCGGTTTGTGAGAAGCATATACCCAAACCTGCCCCAAATGGGACAAAATTTGTACCACGGCATGTTGATGCCGCTCCATGATAGCATGGCAAGTTTCATGAATTTCATACGAGTTTTGGATTTACTAGAATTTAAAAACCAGGCATCTCAATGTTATGCCGGCAATCAACGGTGCCATGGTGTTTGAAATTCATTCTCATTTCTTGCATGGGACACAAGCATGCACCCAAGGACACATATTTTATTTTTCAACCAATTTATATGCACTGGAGCATGCGCATGTAGTTCACATTTGAATGATGCACATAAATGCATTGAAAACTCAGATAATGCATAAAAATGTCCAAACGAACCCCGAAAAATCACAAAAATTCACACAACACTCCTGTCGTTCTATGTTGACACGAGAAAAAAACTTGAAAGAAATAAGAGGCAATGGATATCGTTTCGTCCCTGAAGGTGGGACGTTCCATACCGAAAACCGTCATGCTTGTTGTGAGAAGCTCCGGTTTGTGAGAAGCATATACCCAAACCTGCCCAGATGGGACAAAATTTGTACCATGCATGTTGATACCGCTCCATGATAGCATGCCAAGTTTCATGAATTTCAAACGAGTTTTGGATTTACTAGAATTTAAAACCAGGCATCTCAATGTTTTGCCGGCAATCATCAGTGCCATTGTGTTTGAAATTCATTCCCATTTCTTGCATGGGCCTAAGCATGCACCCAAGGACACAGATTTGATTTTTCAACCAATTTATATGCACTGGAGCATGCGCATGTAGTTCAAATTTGAATTATGCACATAAATGCATTGAAAACTCAGTTAATGCATAAAAATGTCCAAACGAACCCCGAAAAATCACAAAAATTCACACAACACTCCTGTTGTTTCATGTTGACACGAGAAAAAAACTTGAAAGCAATAAGAGGCAATGGAAATCGTTTCATCCCCAAAGGTGGGACGTTCCCTACCGAAAACCATCATGCTTGTTGTGAGAAGCTCCGGTTTGTGAGAAGCATATACCCAAACCTGCCCCAAATGGGACAAAATTTGTACCACGACATGTTTATGCCGCTCCATGATAGCATGCCAAGTTTCATGAATTTCATACGAGTTTTCGATTTACTAGAATTTAAAAACCAAGCATCTCAATGTTATGCTGGCAATCAACGGTGCCATGGTGTTTGAAATTCATTCCCATTTCTTGCATGGGACCTAGGCATGCACCCAAGGACACAGATTTGATTTTTCAACCAATATATATGCACTGGAGCATGCGCATGTAGTTCAAATTTGAATGATGCACATAAAATCATAAATGCATTGAAAACTCAGTTAATGCATAAAAATGTCCAAACGAACCCCGAAAAATCACAAAAATTCACACAACACTCATGTTGTTCTATGTTGACACGAGAAAAATCCTTCAAAGCAATAAGAGGCAATGGATATCGTTTCGTCCCCAAAGGTCGGACGTTCATTACCGAAAACCATCGTGCTTGTTGTGAGAAGCTCCGGTTTGTGAGAAGCATATACCCAAACCTGCCCCAAATGGGACAAAATTTGTACCACGGCATGTTGATGCCGCTCCATGATAGCATGCCAAGTTTCATGAATTTTAGAAGAGTTTTGGATTTACTAGAATTTAAAAACCAGGCATCTCAATGTTTTGCCGGCAATCAACGGTGCCATGGTGTTTGAGATTCATTCCTATTTCTTGCATGGGACCTAAGCATGCACCCAAGGACACAGATTTGATTTTTCAACCAATTTATATGTACTGGAGCATGTGCATGGAGTTCAAATTTGAATTATACACATAAAATCATAAATGCGTTGAAAACTCAGTTAATGCATAAAAATGTCGAAACGAACCCTGGAAAATCACAAAAATTCACACAACACTCCTGTTGTTCTATGTTGACACGAGAAAAAACGTCAAAGCAATAAGAGGCAATGGATATCGTTTCGTCCCCGAAGGTGGGACTTTCCCTACCGAAAACCATCATGCTTGTTGCGAGAAGCTCCGGTTTGTGAGAAGCATATACCCAAACCTGCCCCAAATGGGACAAAATTTGTACCATGGCATATTGATGCCGCTCCATGATAGCATGGCAAGTTTCATGAATTTCATACGAGTTTTGGATTTACTAGAATTTAAAAACCAGGCATCTCAATGTTATGCCGGCAATCAACGGTGCCATGGTGTTTGAAATTCATTCTCATTTCTTGCATGGGACATAAGCATGCACCCAAGGACACATATTTTATTTTTAACCAATTTATATGCACTGGAGCATGCGCATGTAGTTCACATTTGAATGATGCACATAAATGCATCGAAAACTCAGCTAATGCATAAAAATGTACAAACGAACCCCGAAAAATCACAAAAATTCACACAACACTCCTGTCGTTCTATGTTGACACGAGAAAAAAACTTGAAAGAAATAAGAGGCAATGGATATCGTTTCGTCCCTGAAGGTGGGACGTTCCATACCGAAAACCGTCATGCTTGTTGTGAGAAGCTCCGGTTTGTGAGAAGCATATACCCAAACCTGCCCAGATGGGACAAAATTTGTACCATGCATGTTGATGCCGCTCCATGGTAGCATGCCAAGTTTCATGAATTTCAGACGAGTTTTGGATTTACTAGAATTTAAAACCAGGCATCTCAATGTTTTGCCGGCAATCATCAGTGCCATGGTGTTTGAAATTCATTCCCATTTCTTGCATGGGCCTAAGCATGCACCCAAGGACACAGATTTGATTTTTCAACCAATTTATATGCACTGGAGCATGCGCATGTAGTTCAAATTTGAATTATGCACATAAATGCATTGAAAACTCAGTTAATGCATAAAAATGTCCAAACGAACCCCGAAAAATCACAAAAATTCACACAACACTCCTGTTGTTTCATGTTGACACGAGAAAAAAACTTGAAAGCAATAAGAGGCAATGGAAATCGTTTCATCCCCAAAGGTGGGACGTTCCCTACCGAAAACCATCATGCTTGTTGTGAGAAGCTCCGGTTTGTGAGAAGCATATTCCCAAACCTGCCCCAAATGGGACAAAATTTGTACCACGACATGTTTATGCCGCTCCATGATAGCATGCCAAGTTTCATGAATTTCATACGAGTTTTCGATTTACTAGAATTTAAAAACCAAGCATCTCAATGTTATGCTGGCAATCAACGGTGCCATGGTGTTTGAACTTCATTCCCATTTCTTGCATGGGACATAGGCATGCACCCAAGGACACAGATTTGATTTTTCAACCAATTTATATGCACTGGAGCATGCGCATGTAGTTCAAATTTGAATGATGCACATAAAATCATAAATGCATTGAAAACTCAGTTAATGCATAAAAATGTCCAAACGAATCCCGAAAAATCACAAAAATTCACACAACACTCATGTTGTTCTATGTTGACACGAGAAAAATCCTTCAAAGCAATAAGAGGCAATGGATATCGTTTCGTCCCCAAAGGTCGGACGTTCCCTACCGAAAACCATCGTGCTTGTTGTGAGAAGCTCCGGTTTGTGAGAAGCATATACCCAAACCTGCCCCAAATGGGACAAAATTTGTACCACGGCATGTTGATGCCGCTCCATGATAGCATGCCAAGTTTCATGAATTTTAGAAGAGTTTTGGATTTACTAGAATTTAAAAACCAGGCATCTCAATGTTTTGCCGGCAATCAACGGTGCCATGGTGTTTGAGATTCATTCCTATTTCTTGCATGGGACCTAAGCATGCACCCAAGGACACAGATTTGATTTTTCAACCAATTTATATGTACTGGAGCATGTGCATGGAGTTCAAATTTGAATTATACACATAAAATCATAAATGCGTTGAAAACTCAGTTAATGCATAAAAATGTCGAAACGAACCCTGGAAAATCACAAAAATTCACACAACACTCCTGTTGTTCTATGTTGACACGAGAAAAAACGTCAAAGCAATAAGAGGCAATGGATATCGTTTTGTCCCCGAAGGTGGGACTTTCCCTACCGAAAACCATCATGCTTGTTGCGAGAAGCTCCGGTTTGTGAGAAGCATATACCCAAACCTGCCCCAAATGGGACAAAATTTGTACCATGGCATATTGATGCCGCTCCATGATAGCATGGCAAGTTTCATGAATTTCATACGAGTTTTGGATTTACTAGAATTTAAAACCAGGCATCTCAATGTTATGCCGGCAATCAACGGTGCCATGGTGTTTGAAATTCATTCTCATTTCTTCCATGGGACATAAGCATGCACCCAAGGACACATATTTTATTTTTAACCAATTTATATGCACTGGAGCATGCGCATGTAGTTCACATTTGAATGATGCACATAAATGCATCGAAAACTCAGCTAATGCATAAAAATGTACAAACGAACCCCGAAAAATCACAAAAATTCACACAACACTCCTGTCGTTCTATGTTGACACGAGAAAAAAACTTGAAAGAAATAAGAGGCAATGGATATAGTTTCGTCCCTGAAGGTGGGACGTTCCATACCGAAAACCGTCATGCTTGTTGTGAGAAGCTCCGGTTTGTGAGAAGCATATACCCAAACCTGCCCAGATGGGACAAAATTTGTACCATGCATGTTGATGCCGCTCCATGATAGCATGCCAAGTTTCATGAATTTCAGACGAGTTTTGGATTTACTAGAATTTAAAACCAGGCATCTCAATGTTTTGCCGGCAATCATCAGTGCCATGGTGTTTGAAATTCATTCCCATTTCTTGCATGGGCCTAAGCATGCACCCAAGGACACGTATTTGATTTTTCAACCAATTTATATGCACTGGAGCATGCGCATGTAGTTCAAATTTGAATTATGCACATAAATGCATTGAAAACTCAGTTAATGCATAAAAATGTCCAAACGAACCCCGAAAAATCACAAAAATTCACACAACACTCCTGTTGTTCCATGTTGACACGAGAAAAAAACTTGAAAGCAATAAGAGGCAATGGAAATCGTTTCATCCCCAAAGGTGGGACGTTCCCTACCGAAAACCATCATGCTTGTTGTGAGAAGCTCCGGTTTGTGAGAAGCATATACCCAAACCTGCCCCAAATGGGACAAAATTTGTACCACGACATGTTTATGCCGCTCCATGATAGCATGCCAAGTTTCATGAATTTCATACGAGTTTTCGATTTACTAGAATTTAAAAATCAAGCATCTCAATGTTATGCTGGCAATCAACGGTGCCATGGTGTTTGAAATTCATTCCCATTTCTTGCATGGGACCTAGGCATGCACCCAAGGACACAGATTTGATTTTTCAACCAATTTATATGCACTGGAGCATGCGCATGTAGTTCAAATTTGAATGATGCACATAAAATCATAAATGCATTGAAAACTTAGTTAATGCATAAAAATGTCCAAACGAACCCCGAAAAATCACAAAAATTCACACAACACTCATGTTGTTCTATGTTGACACGAGAAAAATCCTTCAAAGCAATAAGAGGCAATGGATATCGTTTCGTCCCCAAAGGTCGGACGTTCCCTACCGAAAACCATCGTGCTTGTTGTGAGAAGCTCCGGTTTGTGAGAAGCATATACCCAAACCTGCCCCAAATGGGACAAAATTTGTACCACGGCATGTTGATGCCGCTCCATGATAGCATGCCAAGTTTCATGAATTTTAGAAGAGTTTTGGATTTACTAGAATTTAAAAACCAGGCATCTCAATGTTTTGCCGGCAATCAGCGGTGCCATGGTGTTTGAGATTCATTCCTATTTCTTGCATGGGACCTAAGCATGCACCCAAGGACACAGATTTGATTTTTCAACCAATTTATATGCACTGGAGCATGTGCATGGAGTTCAAATTTGAATTATACACATAAAATCATAAATGCGTTGAAAACTCAGTTAATGCATAAAAATGTCCAAATGAACCCCGAAAAATCACAAAAATTCACACAACACTCCTGTTGTTCTATGTTGACACGAGAAAAAAACTTGAAAGCAATAAGCAGCAATGGATATCGTTTTGTTCCCAAAGGTGGGACGTTCCCTACCGAAATCCGTCATGCTTGTTGTTAGAAGCTCCGGTTTGTGACAAGCATATACCAAAACCTGCCCCAAATAGGACAAAATTTGTACCATGGCATTATGATGCCGCTCCATGATAGCATGCCAAGTTTCATGAATTTCATACGAGTTTTGGATTTACTAGAATTTAAAAACCAGGCATCTCAATGTTTTGCCGGCAATCAACGGTGCCATGGTGTTTGAAATTCATTCTCATTTCTTGCATGGGACCTAAGCATGCACCCAAGGACACAGATTTGATATTTCAACCAATTTATATGCACTGGAGCATGCGCATGTAGTTCACATTTGAATTATGCACATAAATGCATTGAAAACTCAGTTAATGCATAAAAATGTCCAAACGAACCCCGAAAAATCACAAAAATTCACACAACACTCCTGTTGTTCCATGTTGACGCGAGAAAAAAACTTGAAAGCAATAAGAGGCAATGATATCGTTTCATCCCCAAAGGTGGGACGTTCCCTACCGAAAACCATCATGCTTGTTGTGAGAAGCTCCGGTTTGTGAGAAGCATATACCCAAACCTGCCCCAAATGGGACAAAATTTGTACCACGACATGTTTATGCCGTTCCATGATAGCATGCCAAGTTTCATGAATTTCATACGAGTTTTTGATTTACTAGAATTTAAAAACCAGGCATCTCAATGTTATGCCGGCAATCAACGGTGCCATGGTGTTTGAAATTCATTCCCATTTCTTGCATGGGACCTAGGCATGCACCCAAGGAAACAGATTTGATTTTTCAACCAATTTATATGCACTGGAGCATGCGCCTGTAGTTCAAATTTGAATGATGCACATAAAATCATAAATGCATTGAAAACTCAATTAATGCATAAAAATGTCCAAACGAACCACGAAAAATCACAAAAATTCACACAACACTCCTGTTGTTCTATGTTGACGCGAGAAAAAAACTTCAAAGCAATAAGAGGCAATGGATATCGTTTCGTCCCCAAAGGTGGGACATTCCCTACCGAAAACCATCATGCTTGTTGTGAGAAGCTCCGGTTTGTGAGAAGCATATACACAAACCTGCCCCAAATGGGACAAAATTTGTACCACGACAAGTTTATGCCGCTCCATGATAGCATGCCAAGTTTCATGAATTTCATACGAGTTTTCGATTTACTAGAATTTAAAAACCAAGCATCTCAATGTTATGCTGGCAATCAACGGTGCCATGGTGTTTGAAATTCATTCCCATTTCTTGCATGGGACCTAGGCATGCACCCAAGGACACAGATTTGATTTTTCAACCAATTTATATGCACTGGAGCATGCGCATGTAGTTCAAATTTGAATGATGCACATAAAATCATAAATGCATTGAAAACTTAGTTAATGCATAAAAATGTCCAAACGAACCCCGAAAAATCACAAAAATTCACACAACACTCATGTTGTTCTATGTTGACACGAGAAAAATCCTTCAAAGCAATAAGAGGCAATGGATATCGTTTCGTCCCCAAAGGTCGGACGTTCCCTACCGAAAACCATCGTGCTTGTTGTGAGAAGCTCCGGTTTGTGAGAAGCATATACCCAAACCTGCCCCAAATGGGACAAAATTTGTACCACGGCATGTTGATGCCGCTCCATGATAGCATGCCAAGTTTCATGAATTTTAGAAGAGTTTTGGATTTACTAGAATTTAAAAACCAGGCATCTCAATGTTTTGCCGGCAATCAGCGGTGCCATGGTGTTTGAGATTCATTCCTATTTCTTGCATGGGACCTAAGCATGCACCCAAGGACACAGATTTGATTTTTCAACCAATTTATATGCACTGGAGCATGTGCATGGAGTTCAAATTTGAATTATACACATAAAATCATAAATGCGTTGAAAACTCAGTTAATGCATAAAAATGTCCAAATGAACCCCGAAAAATCACAAAAATTCACACAACACTCCTGTTGTTCTATGTTGACACGAGAAAAAAACTTGAAAGCAATAAGCAGCAATGGATATCGTTTTGTTCCCAAAGGTGGGACGTTCCCTACCGAAATCCGTCATGCTTGTTGTTAGAAGCTCCGGTTTGTGACAAGCATATACCAAAACCTGCCCCAAATAGGACAAAATTTGTACCATGGCATTATGATGCCGCTCCATGATAGCATGCCAAGTTTCATGAATTTCATACGAGTTTTGGATTTACTAGAATTTAAAAACCAGGCATCTCAATGTTTTGCCGGCAATCAACGGTGCCATGGTGTTTGAAATTCATTCTCATTTCTTGCATGGGACCTAAGCATGCACCCAAGGACACAGATTTGATATTTCAACCAATTTATATGCACTGGAGCATGCGCATGTAGTTCACATTTGAATTATGCACATAAATGCATTGAAAACTCAGTTAATGCATAAAAATGTCCAAACGAACCCCGAAAAATCACAAAAATTCACACAACACTCCTGTTGTTCCATGTTGACACGAGAAAAAAACTTGAAAGCAATAAGAGGCAATGATATCGTTCCATCCCCAAAGGTGGGACGTTCCCTACCGAAAACCATCATGCTTGTTGTGAGAAGCTCCGGTTTGTGAGAAGCATATACCCAAACCTGCCCCAAATGGGACAAAATTTGTACCACGACATGTTTATGCCGCTCCATGATAGCATGCCAAGTTTCATGAATTTCATACGAGTTTTTGATTTACTAGAATTTAAAAACCAGGCATCTCAATGTTATGCCGGCAATCAACGGTGCCATGGTGTTTGAAATTCATTCCCATTTCTTGCATGGGACCTAGGCATGCACCCAAGGAAACAGATTTGATTTTTCAACCAATTTATATGCACTGGAGCATGCGCCTGTAGTTCAAATTTGAATGATGCACATAAAATCATAAATGCATTGAAAACTAAGTTAATGCATAAAAATGTCCAAACGAACCACGAAAAATCACAAAAATTCACACAACACTCCTGTTGTTCTATGTTGACGCGAGAAAAAAACTTCAAAGCAATAAGAGGCAATGGATATCGTTTCGTCCCCAAAGGTGGGACATTCCCTACCGAAAACCATCGCGCTTGTTGTGAGAAGCTCCAGTTTGTCAGAAGCATATAGCCAAACCTGTCCCAAATGCGACAAAATTTGTACCACGGCATGTTGATGTCGCTCCATGATGGCATGCCAAGTTTCATGAATTTTAGAAGAGTTTTGGATTTACTAGAATTTAAAAACCAGGCATCTCAATGTTTTGCCGGCAATCAACGCTGCCATGGTGTTTGAGATTCATTCCTATTTCTTGCATGGGACCTAAGCATGCACCCAAGGACACAGATTTGATTTTTCAACCAATTTATATGCACTCGAGCATGTGCATGGAGTTCAAATTTGAATTATACACATAAAATCATAAATGCGTTGATAACTCAGTTAATGCATAAAAATGTCCAAACGAACCCTGGAAAATCACAAAAATTCACACAACACTCCTGTTGTTCTATGTTGACACGAGAAAAAACGTCAAAGAAATAAGAGGCAATGGATATCGTTTCGTCCCCGAAGGTGGGACTTTCCCTACCGAAAACCATCATGCTTGTTGCGAGAAGCTCCAGTTTGTGACAAGCATATACCCAAACCTGCCCCAAATGGGACAAAATTTGTACCACGGCATGTTGATGCCGCTCCATGATAGCATGCCAAGTTTCATGAATTTCATACAAGTTTTGGATTTACTAGAATTTAAAAACCAGGCATCTCAATGTTATGCCGGCAATCAACGGTGCCATGGTGTTTGAAATTCATTCTCATTTCTTGCATGGGACATAAGCATGCACCCAAGGACGCATATTTTATTTTTCAACCAATTTATATGCACTGGAGCATGCGCATGTAGTTCACATTTGAATTATGCACATAAATGCATTGAAAACTCGGCTAATGCATAAAAATGTCCAAACGAACCCCGAAAAATCACAAAAATTCACACAACACTCCTATCGTTCTATGTTGACACGAGAAAAAAACTTGAAAGAAATAAGAGGCAATGGATATCGTTTCGTCCCTGAAGGTGGGACGTTCCATACCGAAAACCATCATGCTTGTTGTGAGAAGCTCCGGTTTGTGAGAAGCATATACCCAATCCTGCCCCAGATGGGACAAAATTTGTACCATGCATGTTGATGCCGCTCCATGATAGCATGCCAAGTTTCATGAATTTCAGACGAGTTTTGGATTTACTAGAATTTAAAACCGGGCATCTCAATGTTTTGCCGGCAATCATCAGTGCCATGGTGTTTGAAATTCATTCCCATTTCTTGCATGGGCCTAAGCATGCACCCAAGGAAACAGATTTGATTTTTCAACCAATTTATATGCACTGGAGCATGCGCATGTAGTTCAAATTTGAATTATGCACATAAATGCATTGAAAACTCAGTTAATGCATAAAAATGTCCAAACGAACCCCGAAAAATCACAAAAATTCACACAACACTCCTGTTGTTCCATGTTGACACGAGAAAAAAAACTTGAAAGCAATAAGAGGCAATGGAAATCGTTTCATCCCCAAAGGTGGGACGTTCCCTACCGAAAACCATCAAGCTTGTTGTGAGAAGCTCCGGTTTGTGAGAAGCATATACCCAAACCTGCCCCAAATGGGAAAAAATTTGTACCACGACATGTTTATGCCGCTCCATGATAGCATGCCAAGTTTCATGAATTTCATACGAGTTTTCGATTTACTAGAATTTAAAAACCAAGCATCTCAATGTTATGCCGGCAATCAACGGTGCCATGGTGTTTGAAATTCATTCCCATTTCTTGCATGGGACCTAGGCATGCACCCAAGGACACATATTTGATTTTTCAACCAATTTATATGTACTGGAGCATGCGCTTGTAGTTCAAATTTGAATGATGCACATAAAATCATAAATGCATTGAAAACTCAGTTAATGCATAAAAATGTCCAAACGAACCCCGAAAAATCACAAAAATTCACACAACACTCCTGTTGTTCTATGTTGACACGAGAAAAAAACTTCAAAGCAATAAGAGGCAATGGATATCGTTTCGTCCCCAAAGGTGGGACGTTCCCTACCGAAAACCATCGTGCTTGTTGTGAGAAGCTCCGGTTTGTGAGAAGCATATACCCAAACCTGCCCCAAATGGGACAAAATTTGTACCACGGCATGTTGATGCTGCTCCATGATAGCATGCCAAGTTTCATGAATTTTAGACGAGTTTTGGAGTTACTAGAATTTAAAAACCAGGCATCTCAATGTTTTGCCGGCAATCAACGGTGCCATGGTGTTTGAGATTCATTCCTATTTCTTGCATGGAGTTCAAATTTGAATTATACACATAAAATCATAAATGCGTTGAAAACTCAGTTAATGCATAAAAATGTCCAAACGAACCCCGAAAAATTCACACAACACTCCTGTTGTTCTATGTTGACACGAGAAAAAAACTTGAAAGCAATAAGCAGCAATGGATATCGTTTTGTCCCCAAAGGTGGGACGTTCCCTACCGAAATCCGTCATGCTTGTTGTGAGAAGCTCCGGTTTGTGACAAGCATATACCAAAACCTGCCCCAAATAGGACAAAATTTGTACCATGGCATGTTGATGCCGCTCCATGATAGCATGCCATGTTTCATGAATTTCATACTAGTTTTGGATTTACTAGAATTTAAAAACGTGGCATCTCAATGTTTTGCCGGCAATCAACGGTGCCATGGTGTTTGAAATTCATTCTCATTTCTTGCATGGGACCTAAGCATGCACCCAAGGACACAGATTTGATTTTTCAACCAATTTATATGCACTGGAGCATGCGCATGTAGTTCAAATTTGAATTATGCACATAAATGCATTGAAAACTCAGTTAATGCATAAAAATGTCCAAACGAACCCCGAAAAATCACAAAAATTCACACAACACTCCTGTTGTTCCATGTTGACACGAGAAAAAAACTTGAAAGCAATAAGAGGCAATGGATATCGTTTCATCCCCAAAGGTGGGACGTTCCCTACCGAAAACCATCATGCTAGTTGTGAGAAGCTCCGGTTTGTGAGAAGCATATACCCAAACCTGCCCCAAATGGGACAAAATTTGTACCACGACATGTTTATGCCGCTCCGTGATAGCATGCCAAGTTTCATGAATTTCATACGAGTTTTGGATTTACTAGAATTTAAAAACCAGGCATCTCAATGTTACGCCGGCAATCTACGGTGCCATGGTGTTTGAAATTCATTCCCATTTCTTGCATGGGACCTAGGCATGCACCCAAGGACACATATTTGATTTTTCAACCAATTTATATGCACTGGAGCATGCGCATGTAGTTCAAATTTGAATTATGCACATAAATGCATTGAAAACTCAGTTAATGCATAAAAATGTCCAAACGAACCCCGAAAAATCACAAAAATTCACACAACACTCCTGTTGTTCCATGTTGACACGAGAAAAAAACTTGAAAGCAATAAGAGGCAATGGATATCGTTTCATCCCCAAAGGTGGGACGTTCCCTACCGAAAACCATCATGCTAGTTGTGAGAAGCTCCGGTTTGTGAGAAGCATATACCCAAACCTGCCCCAAATGGGAAAAAATTTGTACCACGACATGTTTATGCCGCTCCATGATAGCATGCCAAGTTTCATGAATTTCATACGAGTTTTCGATTTACTAGAATTTAAAAACCAGGCATCTCAATGTTATGCCGGCAATCAACGGTGCCATGGTGTTTGAAATTCATTCCCATTTCTTGCATGGGACCTAGGCCTGCACCCAAGGACACATATTTGATTTTTCAACCAATTTATATGCACTGGAGCATGCGCATGTAGTTCAAATTTGAATGATGCACATAAAATCATAAATGCATTGAAAACTCAGTTAATGCACAAAAATGTCCAAACGAACCCCAAAAAATCACAAAAATTCACACAACACTCCTGTTGTTCTATGTTGACGCGAGAAAAAAACTTCAAAGCAATAAGAGTCAACGGATATCGTTTCGTCCCCAAAGGTGGGACGTTCCCTACCGAAAACCATCGTGCTTGTTGTGAGAAGCTCCGGTTTGTGAGAAGCATATACCCAAACCTGCCCCAAATGCGACAAAATTTGTACCACGGCATGTTCATGCCGCTCCGTGATAGCATGCCAAGTTTCATGAATTTTAGACGAGTTTTGGATTTACTAGAATTTAAAAACCAGGCATCTCAATGTTTTCCCGGCAATCAACGCTGCCATGGTGTTTGAGATTCATTCCTATTTCTTGCATGGGACCTAAGCATGCACCCAAGGACACAGATTTGAGTTTTCAACCAATTTATATGCACTAGAGCATGTGCATGGAGTTCAAATTTGAATTATACACATAAAATCATAAATGCGTTGAAAACTCAGTTAATGCATAAAAATGTCCAAACGAACCCCGAAAAATTCACACAACACTCCTGTTGTTCTATGATGACACGAGAAAAAAACTTGAAAGCAATAAGCAGCAATGGATATCGTTTTGTCCCCAAAGGTGGGACGTTCCCTACTGAAATCCGTCATGCTTGTTGTGAGAAGCTCCGGTTTGTGACAAGCATATACCAAAACCTGCCCCAAATAGGACAAAATTTGTACCAAGGCATGTTGATGCCGCTCCATGATAGCATGCCAAGTTTCATGAATTTCATACGAGTTATGGATTTACTAGAATTTAAAAACCAGGCATCTCAATGTTTTGCCGGCAATCAATGGTGCCATGGTGTTTGAAATTCATTCTCATTTCTTGCATGGGACCTAAGCATGCACCCAAGGACACAGATTTGATTTTTCAACCAATTTATATGCACTGGAGCATGCGCATGTAGTTCAAATTTGAATTATGCACATAAATGCATTGAAAACTCAGTTAATGCATAAAAATGTCCAAACGAACCCCGAAAAATCACAAAAATTCACACAACACTCCTGTTGTTCCATGTTGACACGAGAAAAAAACTTGAAAGCAATAAGAGGCAATGGATATCGTTTCATCCCCAAAGGTGGGACGTTCCCTACCGAAAACCATCGTGCTTGTTGTGAGAAGCTCCGGTTTGTGAGAAGCATATACCCAAACCTGCCCCAAATGCGACAAAATTTGTACCACGGCATGTTCATGCCGCTCCGTGATAGCATGCCAAGTTTCATGAATTTTAGACGAGTTTTGGATTTACTAGAATTTAAAAACCAGGCATCTCAATGTTTTCCCGGCAATCAACGCTGCCATGGTGTTTGAGATTCATTCCTATTTCTTGCATGGGACCTAAGCATGCACCCAAGGACACAGATTTGAGTTTTCAACCAATTTATATGCACTAGAGCATGTGCATGGAGTTCAAATTTGAATTATACACATAAAATCATAAATGCGTTGAAAACTCAGTTAATGCATAAAAATGTCCAAACGAACCACGAAAAATTCACACAACACTCCTGTTGTTCTATGTTGACACGAGAAAAAAACTTGAAAGCAATAAGCAGCAATGGATATCGTTTTGTCCCCAAAGGTGGGACGTTCCCTACCGAAATCCGTCATGCTTGTTGTGAGAAGCTCCGGTTTGTGACAAGCATATACCAAAACCTGCCCCAAATAGGACAAAATTTGTACCATGGCATGTTGATGCCGCTCCATGATAGCATGCCAAGTTTCATGAATTTCATACGAGTTTTGGATTTACTAGAATTTAAAAACCAGGCATCTCAATGTTTTGCCGGCAATCAACGGTGCCATGGTGTTTGAAATTCATTCTCATTTCTTGCATGGGACCTAAGCATGCACCCAAGGACACAGATTTGATTTTTCAACCAATTTATATGCACTGGAGCATGCGCATGTAGTTCAAATTTGAATTATGCACATAAATGCATTGAAAACTCAGTTAATGCATAAAAATGTCCAAACGAACCCCGAAAAATCACAAAAATTCACACAACACTCCTGTTGTTCCATGTTGACACGAGAAAAAAACTTGAAAGCAATAAGAGGCAATGGATATCGTTTCATCCCCAAAGGTGGGACGTTCCCTACCGAAAACCATCATGCTAGTTGTGAGAAGCTCCGGTTTGTGAGAAGCATATACCCAAACCTGCCCCAAATGGGACAAAATTTGTACCACGACATGTTTATGCCGCTCCATGATAGCATGCCAAGTTTCATGAATTTCATACGAGTTTTCGATTTACTAGAATTTAAAAACCAGGCATCTCAATGTTATGCCGGCAATCAACGGTGCCATGGTGTTTGAAATTCATTCCCATTTCTTGCATGGGACCTAGGCCTGCACCCAAGGACACATATTTGATTTTTCAACCAATTTATATGCACTGGAGCATGCGCATGTAGTTCAAATTTGAATGATGCACATAAAATCATAAATGCATTGAAAACTCAGTTAATGCACAAAAATGTCCAAACGAACCCCGAAAAATCACAAAAATTCACACAACACTCCTGTTGTTCTATGTTGACGCGAGAAAAAAACTTCAAAGCAATAAGAGTCAACGGATATCGTTTCGTCCCCAAAGGTGGGACGTTCCCTACCGAAAACCATCGTGCTTGTTGTGAGAAGCATATACCCAAACCTGCCCCAAATGCGACAAAATTTGTACCACGGCATGTTCATGCCGCTCCGTGATAGCATGCCAAGTTTCATGAATTTTAGACGAGTTTTGGATTTACTAGAATTTAAAAACCAGGCATCTCAATGTTTTCCCGGCAATCAACGCTGCCATGGTGTTTGAGATTCATTCCTATTTCTTGCATGGGACCTAAGCATGCACCCAAGGACACAGATTTGAGTTTTCAACCAATTTATATGCACTAGAGCATGTGCATGGAGTTCAAATTTGAATTATACACATAAAATCATAAATGCGTTGAAAACTCAGTTAATGCATAAAAATGTCCAAACGAACCCCGAAAAATTCACACAACACTCCTGTTGTTCTATGTTGACACGAGAAAAAAACTTGAAAGCAATAAGCAGCAATGGATATCGTTTTGTCCCCAAAGGTGGGACGTTCCCTACCGAAATCCGTCATGCTTGTTGTGAGAAGCTCCGGTTTGTGACAAGCATATACCAAAACCTGCCCCAAATAGGACAAAATTTGTACCATGGCATGTTGATGCCGCTCCATGATAGCATGCCAAGTTTCATGAATTTCATACGAGTTTTGGATTTACTAGAATTTAAAAACCAGGCATCTCAATGTTTTGCCGGCAATCAACGGTGCCATGGTGTTTGAAATTCATTCTCATTTCTTGCATGGGACCTAAGCATGCACACAAGGACACAGATTTGATTTTTCAACCAATTTATATGCACTGGAGCATGCGCATGTAGTTCAAATTTGAATTATGCACATAAATGCATTGAAAACTCAGTTAATGCATAAAAATGTCCAAACGAACCCCGAAAAATCACAAAAATTCACACAACACTCCTGTTGTTCCATGTTGACACGAGAAAAAAACTTGAAAGCAATAAGAGGCAATGGATATCGTTTCATCCCCAAAGGTGGGACGTTCCCTACCGAAAACCATCATGCTAGTTGTGAGAAGCTCCGGTTTGTGAGAAGCATATACCCAAACCTGCCCCAAATGGGACAAAATTTGTACCACGACATGTTTATGCCGCTCCATGATAGCATGCCAAGTTTCACGAATTTCATACGAGTTTTCGATTTACTAGAATTTAAAAACCAGGCATCTGAATGTTATGCCGGCAATCAACGGTGCCATGGTGTTTGAAATTCATTCCCATTTCTTGCATGGGACCTAGGCATGCACCCAAGGACACATATTTGATTTTTCAACCAATTTATATGCACTGGAGCATGCGCATGTAGTTCAAATTTGAATGATGCACATAAAATCATAAATGCATTGAAAACTCAGTTAATGCACAAAAATGTCCAAACGAACCCCGAAAAATCACAAAAATTCACACAACACTCCTGTTGTTCTATGTTGACGCGAGAAAAAAACTTCAAAGCAATAAGAGTCAACGGATATCGTTTCGTCCCCAAAGGTGGGACGTTCCCTACCGAAAACCATCGTGCTTGTTGTGAGAAGCATATACCCAAACCTGCCCCAAATGCGACAAAATTTGTACCACGGCATGTTCATGCCGCTCCGTGATAGCATGCCAAGTTTCATGAATTTTAGACGAGTTTTGGATTTACTAGAATTTAAAAACCAGGCATCTCAATGTTTTCCCGGCAATCAACGCTGCCATGGTGTTTGAGATTCATTCCTATTTCTTGCATGGGACCTAAGCATGCACCCAAGGACACAGATTTGAGTTTTCAACCAATTTATATGCACTAGAGCATGTGCATGGAGTTCAAATTTGAATTATACACATAAAATCATAAATGCGTTGAAAACTCAGTTAATGCATAAAAATGTCCAAACGAACCCCGAAAAATTCACACAACACTCCTGTTGTTCTATGTTGACACGAGAAAAAAACTTGAAAGCAATAAGCAGCAATGGATATTGTTTTGTCCCCAAAGGTGGGACGTTCCCTACCGAAATCCGTCATGCTTGTTGTGAGAAGCTCCGGTTTGTGACAAGCATATACCAAAACCTGCCCCAAATAGGACAAAATTTGTACCATGGCATGTTGATGCCGCTCCATGATAGCATGCCAAGTTTCATGAATTTCATACGAGTTTTGGATTTACTAGAATTTAAAAACCAGGCATCTCAATGTTATGCCGGCAATCAACGGTGCCATGGTGTTTGAAATTCATTCCCATTTCTTGCATGGGACATAAGCATGCACCCAAGGACACAGATTTGATTTTTCAACCAATTTATATGCACTGGAGCATGCGCATGTAGTTCAAATTTGAATTATGCATATAAATGCATTGAAAACTCAGTTAATGCATAAAAATGTCCAAACGAACCCCAAAAATCACAAAAATTCACACAACACTCCTGTTGTTCCATGTTGACACGAGAAAAAAACTTGAAAGCAATAAGAGGCAATGGATATCGTTTCATCCCCAAAGGTGGGACGTTCCCTACCGAAAACCATCATGCTAGTTGTGAGAAGCTCCGGTTTATGAGAAGCATATACCCAAACCTGCCCCAAATGGGACAAAATTTGTACCACGACATGTTTACGCCGCTCCATGATAGCATGCCAAGTTTCATGAATTTCATACGAGTTTTCGATTTACTAGAATTTAAAAACCAGGCATCTCAATGTTATGCCGGCAATCAACGGTGCCATGGTGTTTGAAATTCATTCCCATTTCTTGCATGGGACCTAGGCATGCACCCAAGGACACAGATTTGATTTTTCAACCAATTTATATGCACTGGAGCATGCGCATGTAGTTCAAATTTGAATGATGCACATAAAATCATAAATGCATTGAAAACTCAGTTAATGCATAAAAATGTCCAAACGAACCCCGAAAAATCACAAAAATGCACACAACACTCCTGTTGTTCTATGTTGACACGAGAAAAAAACTTCAAAGCAATAAGAGGCAATGGATATCGTTTCGTCCCCAAAGGTGGGACGTTCCCTACCGAAAACCATCGTGCTTGTTGTGAGAAGCTCCGGTTTGCGAGAAGCATATACCCAAACCTGCCCCAAATGGGACAAAATTTGTACCACGGCATGTTGATGCCGCTCCATGATAGCATGCCAAGTTTCATGAATTTTAGACGAGTTTTGGAGTTACTAGAATTTAAAAACCAGGCATCTCAATGTTTTGCCGGCAATCAACGGTGCCATGGTGTTTGAGATTCATTCCTATTTCTTGCATGGAGTTCAAATTTGAATTATACACATAAAATCATAAATGCGTTGAAAACTCAGTTAATGCATAAAAATGTCCAAACGAACCCCGAAAAATTCACACAACACTCCTGTTGTTCTATGTTGACACGAGAAAAAAACTTGAGAGCAATAAGCAGCAATGGATATCGTTTTGTCCCCAAAGGTGGGACGTTCCCTACCGAAATCCGTCATGCTTGTTGTGAGAAGCTCCGGTTTGTGACAAGCATATACCAAAACCTGCCCCAAATAGGACAAAATTTGTACCATGGCATGTTGATGCCGCTCCATGATAGCATGCCAAGTTTCATGAATTTCATACGAGTTTTGGATTTACTAGAATTTAAAAACCAGGCATCTCAATGTTTTGCCGGCAATCAACGGTGCCATGGTGTTTGAAATTCATTCTCATTTCTTGCATGGGACCTAAGCATGCACCCAAGGACACATATTTGATTTTTCAACCAATTTATATGCACTGGAGCATGCGCATGTAGTTCAAATTTGAATTATGCACATAAATGCATTGAAAACTCAGTTAATGCATAAAAATGTCCAAACGAACCCCGAAAAATCACAAAATTTCACACAACACTCATGTTGTTCTATATTGACACGAGAAAAATCCTTCAAAGCAATAAGAGGCAATGGATATCGTTTCGTCCCCAAAGGTCGGACGTTCCCTACCGAAAACCATCGTGCTTGTTGTGAGAAGCTCCGGTTTGTGAGAAGCATATACCCAAACCTGCCCCAAATGGGACAAAATTTGTACCACGGCATGTTGATGCCGCTCCATGATAGCATGCCAAGTTTCATGAATTTTAGAATAGTTTTGGATTTACTAGAATTTAAAAACAAGGCATCTCAATGTTTTGCCGGCAATCAACGGTGCCATGGTGTTTGAGATTCATTCTTATTTCTTGCATGGGACCTAAGCATGCACCCAAGGACACAGATTTGATTTTTCAACCAATTTATATGCACTGGAGCATGTGCATGGAGTTCAAATTTGAATTATACACATAAAATCATAAATGCGTTGAAAACTCAGTTAATGCATAAAAATGTCGAAACGAACCCTGGAAAATCACAAAAATTCACACAACACTCCTGTTGTTCTATGTTGACACGAGAAAAAAACTTGAAAGCAATAAGCAGCAATGGATATCGTTTTGTCCCCAAAGGTGGGACGTTCCCTACCGAAATCCGTCATGCTTGTTGTGAGAAGCTCCGGTTTGTGACAAGCATATACCAAAACCTGCCCCAAATAGGACAAAATTTGTACCATGGCATGTTGATGCCGCTCCATGATAGCATGCCAAGTTTCATGAATTTCATACGAGTTTTGGATTTACTAGAATTTAAAAACCAGGCATCTCAATGTTTTGCCGGCAATCAACGGTGCCATGGTGTTTGAAATTCATTCTCATTTCTTGCATGGGACCTAAGCATGCACCCAAGGACACAGATTTGATTTTTTAACCAATTTATATGCACTGGAGCATGCGCATGTAGTTCAAATTTGAATTATGCACATAACTGCATTGAAAACTCAGTTAATGCATAAAAATGTCCAAACGAACCCCGAAAAATCACAAAAATTCACACAACACTCCTGTTGTTCCATGTTGACACGAGAAAAAAACTTGAAAGCAATAAGAGGCAATGGATATCGTTTCATCCCCAAAGGTGGGACGTTCCCTACCGAAAACCATCATGCTAGTTGTGAGAAGCTTCGGTTTGTGAGAAGTATATACCCAAACCTGCCCCAAATGGGACAAAATTTGTACCACGACATGTTTATGCCGCTCCATGATAGCATGCCAAGTTTCATGAATTTCATACGAGTTTTCGATTTACTAGAATTTAAAAACCAGGCATCTCAATGTTATGCCGGCAATCAACGGCGCCATGGTGTTTGAAATTCATTCCCATTTCTTGCATGGGACCTAGGCATGCACCCAAGGACACATATTTGATTTTTCAACCAATTTATATGCACTGGAGCATGCGCATGTAGTTCAAATTTGAATGATGCACATAAAATCATAAATGCATTGAAAACTCAGTTAATGCACAAAAATGTCCAAACGAACCCCGAAAAATCACAAAAATTCACACAACACTCCTGTTATTCTATGTTGACGCGAGAAAAAAACTTCAAAGCAATAAGAGTCAACGGATATCGTTTCGTCCCCAAAGGTGGGACGTTCCCTACCGAAAACCATCGTGCATGTTGTGAGAAGCTCCGGTTTGTGAGAAGCATATACCCAAACCTGCCCCAAATGCGACAAAATTTGTACCACGGCATGTTCATGCCGCTCCGTGATAGCATGCCAAGTTTCATGAATTTTAGACGAGTTTTGGATTTACTAGAATTTAAAAACCAGGCATCTCAATGTTTTCCCGGCAATCAACGCTGCCATGGTGTTTGAGATTCATTCCTATTTCTTGCATGGGACCTAAGCATGCACCCAAGGACACAGATTTGAGTTTTCAACCAATTTATATGCACTAGAGCATGTGCATGGAGTTCAAATTTGAATTATACACATAAAATCATAAATGCGTTGAAAACTCAGTTAATGCATAAAAATGTCCAAACGAACCCCGAAAAATTCACACAACACTCCTGTTGTTCTATGTTGACACGAGAAAAAAACTTGAAAGCAATAAGCAGCAATGGATATCGTTTTGTCCCCAAAGGTGGGATGTTCCCTACCGAAATCCGTCATGCTTGTTGTGAGAAGCTCCGGTTTGTGACAAGCATATACCAAAACCTGCCCCAAATAGGACAAAATTTGTACCATGGCATGTTGATGCCGCTCCATGATAGCATGCCAAGTTTCATGAATTTCATACGAGTTTTGGATTTACTAGAATTTAAAAACCAGGCATCTCAATGTTATGCCGGCAATCAACGGTGCCATGGTGTTTGAAATTCATTCCCATTTCTTGCATGGGACATAAGCATGCACCCAAGGACACAGATTTGATTTTTCAACCAATTTATATGCACTGGAGCATGCGCATGTAGTTCAAATTTGAATTATGCATATAAATGCATTGAAAACTCAGTTAATGCATAAAAATGTCCAAACGAACCCCAAAAATCACAAAAATTCACACAACACTCCTGTTGTTCCATGTTGACACGAGAAAAAAACTTGAAAGCAATAAGAGGCAATGGATATCGTTTCATCCCCAAAGGTGGGACGTTCCCTACCGAAAACCATCATGCTAGTTGTGAGAAGCTCCGGTTTGTGAGAAGCATATACCCAAACCTGCCCCAAATGGGACAAAATTTGTACCACGACATGTTTACGCCGCTCCATGATAGCATGCCAAGTTTCATGAATTTCATACGAGTTTTCGATTTACTAGAATTTAAAAACCAGGCATCTCAATGTTATGCCGGCAATCAACGGTGCCATGGTGTTTGAAATTCATTCCCATTTCTTGCATGGGACCTAGGCATGCACCCAAGGACACAGATTTGATTTTTCAACCAATTTATATGCACTGGAGCATGCGCATGTAGTTCAAATTTGAATGATGCACATAAAATCATAAATGCATTGAAAACTCAGTTAATGCATAAAAATGTCCAAACGAACCCCGAAAAATCACAAAAATGCACAGAACACTCCTGTTGTTCTATGTTGACACGAGAAAAAAACTTCAAAGCAATAAGAGGCAATGGATATCGTTTCGTCCCCAAAGGTGGGACGTTCCCTACCGAAAACCATCGTGCTTGTTGTGAGAAGCTCCGGTTTGCGAGAAGCATATACCCAAACCTGCCCCAAATGGGACAAAATTTGTACCACGGCATGTTGATGCCGCTCCATGATAGCATGCCAAGTTTCATGAATTTTAGACGAGTTTTGGAGTTACTAGAATTTAAAAACCAGGCATCTCAATGTTTTGCCGGCAA
Source organism: Aegilops tauschii subsp. strangulata (assembly GCF_002575655.3). NCBI lineage: Eukaryota > Viridiplantae > Streptophyta > Magnoliopsida > Poales > Poaceae > Aegilops > Aegilops tauschii. The sequence goes on along the minus strand of NC_053041.3, from coordinate 436,167,593 downwards.
TCAACGGTGCCATGGTGTTTGAGATTCATTCCTATTTCTTGCATGGAGTTCAAATTTGAATTATACACATAAAATCATAAATGCGTTGAAAACTCAGTTAATGCATAAAAATGTCCAAACGAACCCCGAAAAATTCACACAACACTCCTGTTGTTCTATGTTGACACGAGAAAAAAACTTGAGAGCAATAAGCAGCAATGGATATCGTTTTGTCCCCAAAGGTGGGACGTTCCCTACCGAAATCCGTCATGCTTGTTGTGAGAAGCTCCGGTTTGTGACAAGCATATACCAAAACCTGCCCCAAATAGGACAAAATTTGTACCATGGCATGTTGATGCCGCTCCATGATAGCATGCCAAGTTTCATGAATTTCATACGAGTTTTGGATTTACTAGAATTTAAAAACCAGGCATCTCAATGTTTTGCCGGCAATCAACGGTGCCATGGTGTTTGAAATTCATTCTCATTTCTTGCATGGGACCTAAGCATGCACCCAAGGACACATATTTGATTTTTCAACCAATTTATATGCACTGGAGCATGCGCATGTAGTTCAAATTTGAATTATGCACATAAATGCATTGAAAACTCAGTTAATGCATAAAAATGTCCAAACGAACCCCGAAAAATCACAAAATTTCACACAACACTCCTGTTGTTCCATGTTGACACGAGAAAAAAATTGAAAGCAATCAGAGGCAATGGATATCGTTTCATCCCCAAAGGTGGGACGTTCCCTACCGAAAACCATCATGCTAGTTGTGAGAAGCTCCGGTTTGTGAGAAGCATATACCCAAACCTGCCCCAAATGGGACAAAATTTGTACCACGACATGTTTATGCCGCTCCATGATAGCATGCCAAGTTTCATGAATTTCATACGAGTTTTCGATTTACTAGAATTTAAAAACCAGGCATCTCAATGTTATGCCGGCAATCAACGGTGCCATGGTGTTTGAAATTCATTCCCATTTCTTGCATGGGACCTAGGCATGCACCCAAGGACACATATTTGATTTTTCAACCAATTTATATGCACTGGAGCATGCGCATGTAGTTCAAATTTGAATGATGCACATAAAATCATAAATGCATTGAAAACTCAGTTAATGCACAAAAATGTCCAAACGAACCCCGAAAAATCACAAAAATTCACACAACACTCCTGTTGTTCTATGTTGACGCGAGAAAAAAACTTCAAAGCAATAAGAGTCAACGGATATCATTTCGTCCCCAAAGGTGGGACGTTCCCTACCGAAAACCATCGTGCTTGTTGTGAGAAGCTCCGGTTTGTGAGAAGCATATACCCAAACCTGCCCCAAATGCGACAAAATTTGTACCACGGCATGTTCATGCCGCTCCGTGATAGCATGCCAAGTTTCATGAATTTTAGACGAGTTTTGGATTTACTAGAATTTAAAAACCAGGCATCTCAATGTTTTCCCGGCAATCAACGGTGCCATGGTGTTTGAGATTCATTCCTATTTCTTGCATGGGACCTAAGCATGCACCCAAAGACACAGATTTGATTTTTCAACCAATTTATATGCACTAGAGCATGTGCATGGAGTTCAAATTTGAATTATACACAAAAAATCATAAATGCGTTGAAAACTCAGTTAATGCATAAAAATGTCCAAACGAACCCTGAAAAATCAGAAAAATTCACACAACACTCCTGTTGTTCTATGTTGACACAAGAAAAAACTTCAAAGCAATAAGAGGCAATGGATATCGTTTCGTCCCTGTAGGTGGGACTTTCCCTACTTAAAACCATCATGCTTGTTGCGAGTAGCTCCGGTTTGTGAGAAGCATATACCCAAACCTGCCCAAAATGGGACAAAATTTGTACCACGGCATGTTGATGCCGCTCCATGATAGCATGCCAAGTTTCATGAATTTCATACGAGTTTTGGATTTACTAGAATTTAAAAACCAGGCATCTCAATGTTATGCCGGCAATCAACGGTGCCATGGTGTTTGAAATTCATTCCCATTTCTTGCATGGGACATAAGCATGCACCCAAGGACACAGATTTGGTTTTTCAACCAATTTATATGCACTGGAGCATGCGCATGTAGTTCAAATTTGAATGATGCACATAAAATCATAAATGCATTGAAAACTCAGTTAATGCATAAAAATGTCCAAACGAACCCCGAAAAATCACAAAAATTCACACAACACTCATGTTGTTCTATATTGACACGAGAAAAATCCTTCAAAGCAATAAGAGGCAATGGATATCGTTTCGTCCCCAAAGGTCGGACGTTCCCTACCGAAAACCATCGTGCTTGTTGTGAGAAGCTCCGGTTTGTGAGAAGCATATACCCAAACCTGCCCCAAATGGGACAAAATTTGTACCACGGCATGTTGATGCCGCTCCATGATAGCATGCCAAGTTTCATGAATTTTAGAATAGTTTTGGATTTACTAGAATTTAAAAACAAGGCATCTCAATGTTTTGCCGGCAATCAACGGTGCCATGGTGTTTGAGATTCATTCTTATTTCTTGCATGGGACCTAAGCATGCACCCAAGGACACAGATTTGATTTTTCAACCAATTTATATGCACTGGAGCATGTGCATGGAGTTCAAATTTGAATTATACACATAAAATCATAAATGCATTGAAAACTCAGTTAATGCATAAAAATGTCGAAACGAACCCTGGAAAATCACAAAAATTCACACAACACTCCTGTTGTTCTATGTTGACACGAGAAAAAACGTCAAAGCAATAAGAGGCAATGGATATCGTTTCGTCCCCGAAGGTGGGACTTTCCCTACCGAAAACCATCATGCTTGTTGCGAGAAGCTCCGGTTTGTGAGAAGCATATACCCAAACCTGCCCCAAATGGGACAAAATTTGTACCACGGCATGTTGATGCCGCTCCATGATAGCATGGCAAGTTTCATGAATTTCATACGAGTTTTGGATTTACTAGAATTTAAAAACCAGGCATCTCAATGTTATGCCGGCAATCAACGGTGCCATGGTGTTTGAAATTCATTCTCATTTCTTGCATGGGACATAAGCATGCACCCAAGGACACATATTTTATTTGTCAACCAATTTATATGCACTGGAGCATGCGCATGTAGTTCACATTTGAATGATGCACATAAATGCATTGAAAACTCAGCTAATGCATAAAAATGTACAAACGAACCCAAAAAATCACAAAAATTCACACAACACTCCTGTCGTTCTATGTTGACACGAGAAAAAAACTTGAAAGAAATAAGAGGCAATGGATATCGTTTCGTCCCTGAAGGTGGGACGTTCCATACCGAAAACCGTCATGCTTGTTGTGAGAAGCTCCGGTTTGTGAGAAGCATATACCCAAACTTGCCCAGATGGGACAAAATTTGTACCATGCATGTTGATGCCGCTCCATGATAGCATGCCAAGTTTCATGAATTTCAGACGAGTTTTGGATTTACTAGAATTTAAAACTAGGCATCTCAATGTTTTGCCGGCAATCATCCGTGCCATGGTGTTTGAAATTCATTCCCATTTCTTGCATGGGCCTAAGCATGCACCCAAGGACACAGATTTGATTTTTCAACCAATTTATATGCACTGGAGCATGCGCATGTAGTTCAAATTTGAATTATGCACATAAATGCATTGAAAACTCAGTTAATGCATAAAAATGTCCAAACGAACCCCGAAAAATCACAAAAATTCACACAACACTCCTGTTGTTCCATGTTGACACGAGAAAAAAACTTGAAAGCAATAAGAGGCAATGGAAATCGTTTCATCCCCAAAGGTGGGACGTTCCCTACCGAAAACCATCATGCTTGTTGTGAGAAGCTCCGGTTTGTGAGAAGCATATACCCAAACCTGCCCCAAATGGGACAAAATTTGTACCACGACATGTTTATGCCGCTCCATGATAGCATGCCAAGTTTCATGAATTTCATACGAGTTTTCGATTTACTAGGATTTAAAAACCAAGCATCTCAATGTTATGCTGGCAATCAACGGTGCCATGGTGTTTGAAATTCATTCCCATTTCTTGCATGGGACCTAGGCATGCACCCAAGGACACAGATTTGATTTTTCAACCAATTTATATGCACTGGAGCATGCGCATGTAGTTCAAATTTGAATGATGCACATAAAATCATAAATGCATTGAAAACTCAGTTAATGCATAAAAATGTCCAAACGAACCCCGAAAAATCACAAAAATTCACACAACACTCATGTTGTTCTATGTTGACACGAGAAAAATCCTTCAAAGCAATAAGAGGCAATGGATATCGTTTCGTCCCCAAAGGTCGGACGTTCCCTACTGAAAACCATCGTGCTTGTTGTGAGAAGCTCCGGTTTGTGAGAAGCATATACCCAAACCTGCCCCAAATGGGACAAAATTTGTACCACGGCATGTTGATGCCGCTCCATGATAGCATGCCAAGTTTCATGAATTTTAGAAGAGTTTTGGATTTACTAGAATTTAAAAACCAGGCATCTCAATGTTTTGCCGGCAATCAACGGTGCCATGGTGTTTGAGATTCATTCCTATTTCTTGCATGGGACCTAAGCATGCACCCATGGACACAGATTTGATTTTTCAACCAATTTATATGCACTGGAGCATGTGCATGGAGTTCAAATTTGAATTATACACATAAAATCATAAATGCGTTGAAAACTCAGTTAATGCATAAAAATGTCCAAATGAACCTCGAAAAATCACAAAAATTCACACAACACTCCTGTTGTTCTATGTTGACACGAGAAAAAACTTGAAAGCAATAAGCAGCAATGGATATCGTTTTGTTCCCAAAGGTGGGACGTTCCCTACCGAAATCCGTCATGCTTGTTGTTAGAAGCTCCGGTTTGTGACAAGCATATACCAAAACCTGCCCAAAATAGGACAAAATTTGTACCATGGCATTATGATGCCGCTCCATGATAGCATGCCAAGTTTCATGAATTTCATACGAGTTTTGGATTTACTAGAATTTAAAAACCAGGCATCTCAATGTTTTGCCGGCAATCAACGGTGCCATGGTGTTTGAAATTCATTCTCATTTCATGCATGGGACCTAAGCATGCACCCAAGGACACAGATTTGATATTTCAACCAATTTATATGCACTGGAGCATGCGCATGTAGTTCACATTTGAATTATGCACATAAATGCATTGAAAACTCAGTTAATGCATAAAAATGTCCAAACGAACCCCAAAAATCACAAAAATTCACACAACACTCCTGTTGTTCCATGTTGACACGAGAAAAAAACTTGAAAGCAATAAGAGGCAATGATATCGTTTCATCCCCAAAGGTGGGACGTTCCCTACCGAAAACCATCATGCTTGTTGTGAGAAGCTCCGGTTTGTGAGAAGCATATACCCAAACCTGCCCCAAATGGGACAAAATTTGTACCACGACATGTTTATGCCGCTCCATGATAGCATGCCAAGTTTCATGAATTTCATACGAGTTTTCGATTTACTAGGATTTAAAAACCAAGCATCTCAATGTTATGCTGGCAATCAACGGTGCCATGGTGTTTGAAATTCATTCCCATTTCTTGCATGGGACCTAGGCATGCACCCAAGGACACAGATTTGATTTTTCAACCAATTTATATGCACTGGAGCATGCGCATGTAGTTCAAATTTGAATGATGCACATAAAATCATAAATGCATTGAAAACTCAGTTAATGCATAAAAATGTCCAAACGAACCCCGAAAAATCACAAAAATTCACACAACACTCATGTTGTTCTATGTTGACACGAGAAAAATCCTTCAAAGCAATAAGAGGCAATGGATATCGTTTCGTCCCCAAAGGTCGGACGTTCCCTACTGAAAACCATCGTGCTTGTTGTGAGAAGCTCCGGTTTGTGAGAAGCATATACCCAAACCTGCCCCAAATGGGACAAAATTTGTACCACGGCATGTTGATGCCGCTCCATGATAGCATGCCAAGTTTCATGAATTTTAGAAGAGTTTTGGATTTACTAGAATTTAAAAACCAGGCATCTCAATGTTTTGCCGGCAATCAACGGTGCCATGGTGTTTGAGATTCATTCCTATTTCTTGCATGGGACCTAAGCATGCACCCATGGACACAGATTTGATTTTTCAACCAATTTATATGCACTGGAGCATGTGCATGGAGTTCAAATTTGAATTATACACATAAAATCATAAATGCGTTGAAAACTCAGTTAATGCATAAAAATGTCCAAATGAACCTCGAAAAATCACAAAAATTCACACAACACTCCTGTTGTTCTATGTTGACACGAGAAAAAACTTGAAAGCAATAAGCAGCAATGGATATCGTTTTGTTCCCAAAGGTGGGACGTTCCCTACCGAAATCCGTCATGCTTGTTGTTAGAAGCTCCGGTTTGTGACAAGCATATACCAAAACCTGCCCAAAATAGGACAAAATTTGTACCATGGCATTATGATGCCGCTCCATGATAGCATGCCAAGTTTCATGAATTTCATACGAGTTTTGGATTTACTAGAATTTAAAAACCAGGCATCTCAATGTTTTGCCGGCAATCAACGGTGCCATGGTGTTTGAAATTCATTCTCATTTCATGCATGGGACCTAAGCATGCACCCAAGGACACAGATTTGATATTTCAACCAATTTATATGCACTGGAGCATGCGCATGTAGTTCACATTTGAATTATGCACATAAATGCATTGAAAACTCAGTTAATGCATAAAAATGTCCAAACGAACCCCAAAAATCACAAAAATTCACACAACACTCCTGTTGTTCCATGTTGACACGAGAAAAAAACTTGAAAGCAATAAGAGGCAATGATATCGTTTCATCCCCAAAGGTGGGACGTTCCCTACCGAAAACCATCATGCTTGTTGTGAGAAGCTCCGGTTTGTGAGAAGCATATACCCAAACCTGCCCCAAATGGGACAATATTTGTACCACGACATGTTTATGCCGCTCCATGATAGCATGCCAAGTTTCATGAATTTCATACGAGTTTTCGATTTACTAGAATTTAAAAACCAAGCATCTCAATGTTATGCCGGCAATCAACGGTGCCATGGTGTTTGAAATTCATTCCCATTTCTTGCATGGGACCTAGGCATGCACCCAAGGAAACAGATTTGATTTTTCAACCAATTTATATGCACTGGAGCATGCGCATGTAGTTCAAATTTGAATGATGCACATAAAATCATAAATGCATTGAAAACTCAGTTAATGCATAAAAATGTCCAAACGAACCACGAAAAATCACAAAAATTCACACAACACTCCTGTTGTTCTATGTTGACGCGAGAAAAAAACTTCAAAGCAATAAGAGGCAATGGATATCGTTTCGTCCCCAAAGGTGGGACATTCCCTACCGAAAACCATCGTGCTTGTTGTGAGAAGCTCCAGTTTGTGAGAAGCATATACCCAAACCTGTCCCAAATGCGACAAAATTTGTACCACGGCATGTTGATGTCGCTCCATGATGGCATGCCAAGTTTCATGAATTTTAGAAGAGTTTTGGATTTACTAGAATTTAAAAACCAGGCATCTCAATGTTTTGCCGGCAATCAACGCTGCCATGGTGTTTGAGATTCATTCCTATTTCTTGCATGGGACCTAAGCATGCACCCAAGGACACAGATTTGATTTTTCAACCAATTTATATGCACTCGAGCATGTGCATGGAGTTCAAATTTGAATTATACACATAAAATCATAAATGCGTTGATAACTCAGTTAATGCATAAAAATGTCCAAACGAACCCTGGAAAATCACAAAAATTCACACAACAGTCCTGTTGTTCTATGTTGACACGAGAAAAAACGTCAAAGAAATAAGAGGCAATGGATATCGTTTCGTCCCCGAAGGTGGGACTTTCCCTACCGAAAACCATCATGCTTGTTGCGAGAAGCTCCAGTTTGTGAGAAGCATATACCCAAACCTGCCCCAAATGGGACAAAATTTGTACCACGGCATGTTGATGCCGCTCCATGATAGCATGCCAAGTTTCATGAATTTCATACAAGTTTTGGATTTACTAGAATTTAAAAACCAGGCATCTCAATGTTATGCCGGCAATCAACGGTGCCATGGTGTTTGAAATTCATTCTCGTTTCTTGCATGGGACATAAGCATGCACCCAAGGACGCATATTTTATTTTTCATCCAATTTATATGCACTGGAGCATGCGCATGTAGTTCACATTTGAATGATGCACATAAATGCATTGAAAACTCGGCTAATGCATAAAAATGTCCAAACGAACCCCGAAAAATCACAAAAAATCACACAACACTCCTATCGTTCTATGTTGACACGAGAAAAAAACTTGAAAGAAATAAGAGGCAATGGATATCGTTTCGTCCCTGAAGGTGGGACGTTCCATACCGAAAACCATCATGCTTGTTGTGAGAAGCTCCGGTTTGTGAGAAGCATAAACCCAAACCTGCCCCAGATGGGACAAATTTTGTACCATGCATGTTGATGCCGCTCCATGATAGCATGCCAAGTTTCATGAATTTCAGACGAGTTTTGGATTTACTAGAATTTAAAACCAGGCATCTCAATGTTTTGCCGGCAATCATCAGTGCCATGGTGTTTGAAATTCATTCCCATTTCTTGCATGGGCCTAAGCATGCACCCAAGGACACAGATTTGATTTTTCAACCAATTTATATGCACTGGAGCATGCGCATGTAGTTCAAATTTGAATTATGCACATAAATGCATTGAAAACTCAGTTAATGCATAAAAATGTCCAAACGAACCCCGAAAAATCACAAAAATTCACACAACACTCCTGTTGTTCCATGTTGACACGAGAAAAAAACTTGAAAGCAATAAGAGGCAATGGAAATCGTTTCATCCCCAAAGGTGGGACGTTCCCTACCGAAAACGATCATGCTTGTTGTGAGAAGCTCCGGTTTGTGAGAAGCATATACCCAAACCTGCCCCAAATGGGACAAAATTTGTACCACGACATGTTTATGCCGCTCCATGATAGCATGCCAAGTTTCATGAATTTCATACGAGTTTTCGATTTACTAGAATTTAAAAACCAAGCATCTCAATGTTATGCCGGCAATCAACGGTGCCATGGTGTTTGAAATTCATTCCCATTTCTTGCATGGGACCTAGGCATGCACCCAAGGACACATATTTGATTTTTCAACCAATTTATATGTACTGGAGCATGCGCTTGTAGTTCAAATTTGAATGATGCACATAAAATCATAAATGCATTGAAAACTCAGTTAATGCATAAAAATGTCCAAACGAACCCCGAAAAATCACAAAAATTCACACAACACTCCTGTTGTTCTATGTTGACACGAGAAAAAAACTTCAAAGCAATAAGAGGCAATGGATATCGTTTCGTCCCCAAAGGTGGGACGTTCCCTACCGAAAACCATCGTGCTTGTTGTGAGAAGCTCCGGTTTGTGAGAAGCATATACCCAAACCTGCCCCAAATGGGACAAAATTTGTACCACGGCATGTTGATGCCGCTCCATGATAGCATGCCAAGTTTCATTAATTTTAGACGAGTTTTGGAGTTACTAGAATTTAAAAACCAGGCATCTCAATGTTTTGCCGGCAATCAACGGTGCCATGGTGTTTGAGATTCATTCCTATTTCTTGCATGGAGTTCAAATTTGAATTATACACATAAAATCATAAATGCGTTGAAAACTCAGTTAATGCATAAAAATGTCCAAACGAACCCCGAAAAATTCACACAACACTCCTGTTGTTCTATGTTGACACGAGAAAAAAACTTGAAAGCAATAAGCAGCAATGGATATCGTTTTGTCCTCAAAGGTGGGACGTTCCCTACCGAAATCCGTCATGCTTGTTGTGAGAAGCTCCGGTTTGTGACAAGCATATACCAAAACCTGCCCCAAATAGGACAAAATTTGTACCATGGCATGTTGATGCCGCTCCATGATAGCATGCCAAGTTTCATGAATTTCATACGAGTTTTGGATTTACTAGAATTTAAAAACGTGGCATCTCAATGTTTTGCCGGCAATCAACGGTGCCATGGTGTTTGAAATTCATTCCCATTTCTTGCATGGGACCTAAGCATGCACCCAAGGACACAGATTTGATTTTTCAACCAATTTATATGCACTGGAGCATGCGCATGTAGTTCAAATTTGAATTATGCACATAAATGCATTGAAAACTCAGTTAATGCGTAAAAATGTCCAAACGAACCCCGAAAAATCACAAAAATTCACACAACACTCCTGTTGTTCCATGTTGACACGAGAAAAAAACTTGAAAGCAATAAGAGGCAATGGATATCGTTTCATCCCCAAAGGTGGGACGTTCCCTACCGAAAACCATCATGCTAGTTGTGAGAAGCTCCGGTTTGTGAGAAGCATATACCCAAACCTGCCCCAAATGGGACAAAATTTGTACCACGACATGTTTATGCCGCTCCATGATAGCATGCCAAGTTTCATGAATTTCATACGAGTTTTCGATTTACTAGAATTTAAAAACCAGGCATCTCAATGTTATGCCGGCAATCAACGGTGCCATGGTGTTTGAAATTCATTCCCATTTCTTGCATGGGACCTAGGCATGCACCCAAGGACACATATTTGATTTTTCAACCAATTTATATGCACTGGAGCATGCGCATGTAGTTCAAATTTGAATGATGCACATAAAATCATAAATGCATTGAAAACTCAGTTAATGCACAAAAATGTCCAAACGAACCCCGAAAAATCACAAAAATTCACACAACACTCCTGTTGTTCTATGTTGACGCGAGAAAAAAACTTCAAAGCAATAAGAGTCAACGGATATCGTTTCGTCCCCAAAGGTGGGACGTTCCCTACCGAAAACCATCGTGCTTGTTGTGAGAAGCTCCGGTTTGTGAGAAGCATATACCCAAACCTGCCCCAAATGCGACAAAATTTGTACCACGGCATGTTCATGCCGCTCCGTGATAGCATGCCAAGTTTCATGAATTTTAGACGAGTTTTGGATTTACTAGAATTTAAAAACCAGGCATCTCAATGTTTTCCCGGCAATCAACGCTGCCATGGTGTTTGAGATTCATTCCTATTTCTTGCATGGGACCTAAGCATCCACCCAAGGACACAGATTTGAGTTTTCAACCAATTTATATGCACTAGAGCATGTGCATGGAGTTCAAATTTGAATTATACACATAAAATCATAAATGCGTTGAAAACTCAGTTAATGCATAAAAATGTCCAAACGAACCCCGAAAAATTCACACAACACTCCTGTTGTTCTATGTTGACACGAGAAAAAAAACTTGAAAGCAATAAGCAGCAATGGATATCGTTTTGTCCCCAAAGGTGGGACGTTCCCTACCGAAATCCGTCATGCTTGTTGTGAGAAGCTCTGGTTTGTGACAAGCATATACCAAAACCTGCCCCAAATAGGACAAAATTTGTACCATGGCATGTTGATGCCGCTCCATGATAGCATGCCAAGTTTCATGAATTTCATACGAGTTTTGGATTTACTAGAATTTAAAAACCAGGCATCTCAATGTTTTGCCGGCAATCAACGGTGCCATGCTGTTTGAAATTCATTCTCATTTCTTGCATGGGACCTAAGCATGCACCCAAGGACACAGATTTGATTTTTCAACCAATTTATATGCACTGGAGCATGCGCATGTAGTTCAAATTTGAATTATGCACATAAATGCATTGAAAACTCAGTTAATGCATAAAAATGTCCAAACGAACCCCGAAAAATCACAAAAATTCACACAACACTCCTGTTGTTCCATGTTGACACGAGAAAAAAACTTGAAAGCAATAAGAGGCAATGGATATCGTTTCATCCCCAAAGGTGGGACGTTCCCTACCGAAAACCATCATGCTAGTTGTGAGAAGCTCCTGTTTGTGAGAAGCATATACCCAAACCTGCCCCAAATGGGACAAAATTTGTTCCACGACATGTTTACGCCGCTCCATGATAGCATGCCAAGTTTCATGAATTTCATACGAGTTTTCGATTTACTAGAATTTAAAAACCAGGCATCTCAATGTTATGCCGGCAATCAACGGTGCCATGGTGTTTGAAATTCATTCCCATTTCTTGCATGGGACCTAGGCATGCACCCAAGGACACAGATTTGATTTTTCAACCAATTTATATGCACTGGAGCATGCGCATGTAGTTCAAATTTGAATGATGCACATAAAATCATAAATGCATTGAAAACTCAGTTAATGCATAAAAATGTCCAAACGAACCCCGAAAAATCACAAAAATTCACACAACACTCCTGTTGTTCTATGTTGACACGAGAAAAAAACTTCAAAGCAATAAGAGGCAATGGATATCGTTTCGTCCCCAAAGGTGGGACGTTCCCTACCGAAAACCATCGTGCTTGTTGTGAGAAGCTCCGGTTTGTGAGAAGCATATACCCAAACCTGCCCCAAATGGGACAAAATTTGTACCACGGCATGTTGATGCCGCTCCATGATAGCATGCCAAGTTTCATGAATTTTAGACGAGTTTTGGAGTTACTAGAATTTAAAAACCAGGCATCTCAATGTTTTGCCGGCAATCAACGGTGCCATGGTGGTTGAGATTCATTCCTATTTCTTGCATGGAGTTCAAATTTGAATTATACACATAAAATCATAAATGCGTTGAAAACTCAGTTAATGCATAAAAATGTCCAAACGAACCCCGAAAAATTCACACAACACTCCTGTTGTTCTATGTTGACACGAGAAAAAAACTTGAAAGCAATAAGCAGCAATGGATATCGTTTTGTCCCCAAAGGTGGGACGTTCCCTACCGAAATCCGTCATGCTTGTTGTGAGAAGCTCCGGTTTGTGACAAGCATATACCAAAACCTGCCCCAAATAGGACAAAATTTGTACCATGGCATGTTGATGCCGCTCCATGATAGCATGCCAAGTTTCATGAATTTCATACGAGTTTTGGATTTACTAGAATTTAAAAACCAGGCATCTCAATGTTTTGCCGGCAATCAACGGTGCCATGGTGTTTGAAATTCATTCTCATTTCTTGCATGGGACCTAAGCATGCACCCAAGGACACAGATTTGATTTTTCAACCAATTTATATGCACTGGAGCATGCGCATGTAGTTCAAATTTGAATTATGCACATAACTGCATTGAAAACTCAGTTAATGCATAAAAATGTCCAAACGAACCCCGAAAAATCACAAAAATTCACACAACACTCCTGTTGTTCCATGTTGACACGAGAAAAAAACTTGAAAGCAATAAGAGGCAATGGATATCGTTTCATCCCCAAAGGTGGGACGTTCCCTACCGAAAACCATCATGCTAGTTGTGAGAAGCTCCGGTTTGTGAGAAGCATATACCCAAACCTGCCCCAAATGGGACAAAATTTGTACCACGACATGTTTATGCCGCTCCATGATAGCATGCCAAGTTTCATGAATTTCATACGAGTTTTCGATTTACTAGAATTTAAAAACCAGGCATCTCAATGTTATGCCGGCAATCAACGGTGCCATGGTGTTTGAAATTCATTCCCATTTCTTGCATGGGACCTAGGCATGCACCCAAGGACACATATTTGATTTTTCAACCAATTTATATGCACTGGAGCATGCGCATGTAGTTCAAATTTGAATGATGCACATAAAATCATAAATGCATTGAAAACTCAGTTAATGCACAAAAATGTCCAAACGAACCCCGAAAAATCACAAAAATTCACACAACACTCCTGTTGTTCTATGTTGACGCGAGAAAAAAACATCAAAGCAATAAGAGTCAACGGATATCGTTTCGTCCCCAAATGTGGGACGTTCCCTACCGAAAACCATCGTGCTTGTTGTGAGAAGCTCCGGTTTGTGAGAAGCATATACCCAAACCTGCCCCAAATGCGACAAAATTTGTACCACGGCATGTTCATGCCGCTCCGTGATAGCATGCCAAGTTTCATGAATTTTAGACGAGTTTTGGATTTACTAGAATTTAAAAACCAGGCATCTCAATGTTTTCCCGGCAATCAACGGTGCCATGGTGTTTGAGATTCATTCCTATTTCTTGCATGGGACCTAAGCATGCACCCAAGGACACAGATTTGATTTTTCAACCAATTTATATGCACTAGAGCATGTGCATGGAGTTCAAATTTGAATTATACACATAAAATCATAAATGCGTTGAAAACTCAGTTAATGCATAAAAATGTCCAAACGAACCCTGAAAAATCAGAAAAATTCACACAACACTCCTGTTGTTCTATGTTGACACAAGAAAAAACTTCAAAGCAATAAGAGGCAATGGATATCGTTTCGTCCCCGTAGGTGGGACTTTCCCTACTGAAAACCATCATGCTTGTTGCGAGAAGCTCCGGTTTGTGAGAAGCATATACCAAAACCTGCCCCAAATGGGACTAAATTTGTACCACGGCATGTTGATGCCGCTCCATGATAGCATGCCAAGTTTCATGAATTTCATACGAGTTTTGGATTTACTAGAATTTAAAAACCAGGCATCTCAATGTTATGCCGGCAATCAACGGTGCCATGGTGTTTGAAATTCATTCCCATTTCTTGCATGGGACATAAGCATGCACCCAAGGACACAGATTTGATTTTTCAACCAATTTATATGCACTGGAGCATGCACATGTAGTTCAAATTTGAATTATGCATATAAATGCATTGAAAACTCAGTTAATGCATAAAAATGTCCAAACGAACCCCGAAAAATCACAAAAATTCACACAACACTTCTGTTGTTCCATGTTGACACGAGAAAAAAACTTGAAAGCAATAAGAGGCAATGGATATCGTTTCATCCCCAAAGGTGGGACGTTCCCTACCGAAAACCATCATGCTAGTTGTGAGAAGCTCCGGTTTGTGAGAACCATATACCCAAACCTGCCCCAAATGGGACAAAATTTGTACCACGACATGTTTACGCCGCTCCATGATAGCATGCCATGTTTCATGAATTTCATACGAGTTTTCGATTTACTAGAATTTAAAAACCAGGCATCTCAATGTTATGCCGGCAATCAACGGTGCCATGGTGTTTGAAATTCATTCCCATTTCTTGCATGGGACCCAGGCATGCACCCAAGGACACAGATTTGATTTTTCAACCAATTTATATGCACTGGAGCATGCGCATGTAGTTCAAATTTGAATGATGCACATAAAATCATAAATGCATTGAAAACTCAGTTAATGCATAAAAATGTCCAAACGAACCCCGAAAAATCACAAAAATTCACACAACACTCCTGTTGTTCTATGTTGACACGAGAAAAAAACTTCAAAGCAATAAGAGGCAATGGATATCGTTTCGTCCCCAAAGGTGGGACGTTCCCTACCGAAAACCATCGTGCTTGTTGTGAGAAGCTCCGGTTTGTGAGAAGCATATACCCAAACCTGCCCCAAATGGGACAAAATTTGTACCACGGCATGTTGATGCCGCTCCATGATAGCATGCCAAGTTTCATGAATTTTAGACGAGTTTTGCAGTTACTAGAATTTAAAAACCAGGCATCTCAATGTTTTGCCGGCAATCAACGGTGCCATGGTGTTTGAGATTCATTCCTATTTCTTGCATGGAGTTCAAATTTGAATTATACACATAAAATCATAAATGCGTTGAAAACTCAGTTAATGCATAAAAATGTCCAAACGAACCCCGAAAAATTCACACAACACTCCTGTTGTTCTATGTTGACACGAGAAAAAAACTTGAAAGCAATAAGCAGCAATGGATATCGTTTTGTCCTCAAAGGTGGGACGTTCCCTACCGAAATCCGTCATGCTTGTTGTGAGAAGCTCCGGTTTGTGACAAGCATATACCAAAACCTGCCCCAAATAGGAAAAAATTTGTACCATGGCATGTTGATGCCGCTCCATGATAGCATGCCAAGTTTCATGAATTTCATACGAGTTTTGGATTTACTAGAATTTAAAAACGTGGCATCTCAATGTTTTGCCGGCAATCAACGGTGCCATGGTGTTTGAAATTCATTCCCATTTCTTGCATGGGACCTAAGCATGCACCCAAGGACACAGATTTGATTTTTCAACCAATTTATATGCACTGGAGCATGCGCATGTAGTTCAAATTTGAATTATGCACATAAATGCATTGAAAACTCAGTTAATGCGTAAAAATGTCCAAACGAACCCCGAAAAATCACAAAAATTCACACAACACTCCTGTTGTTCCATGTTGACACGAGAAAAAAACTTGAAAGCAATAAGAGGCAATGGATATCGTTTCATCCCCAAAGGTGGGACGTTCCCTACCGAAAACCATCATGCTAGTTGTGAGAAGCTCCGGTTTGTGAGAAGCATATACCCAAACCTGCCCCAAATGGGACAAAATTTGTACCACGACATGTTTATGCCGCTCCATGATAGCATGCCAAGTTTCATGAATTTCATACGAGTTTTCGATTTACTAGAATTTAAAAACCAGGCATCTCAATGTTATGCCGGCAATCAACGGTGCCATGGTGTTTGAAATTCATTCCCATTTCTGGCATGGGACCTAGGCATGCACCCAAGGACACATATTTGATTTTTCAACCAATTTATATGCACTGGAGCATGCGCATGTAGTTCAAATTTGAATGATGCACATAAAATCATAAATGCATTGAAAACTCAGTTAATGCACAAAAATGTCCAAACGAACCCCGAAAAATCACAAAAATTCACACAACACTCCTGTTGTTCTATGTTGACGCGAGAAAAAAACTTCAAAGCAATAAGAGTCAACGGATATCGTTTCGTCCCCAAAGGTGGGACGTTCCCTACCGAAAACCATCGTGCTTGTTGTGAGAAGCTCCGGTTTGTGAGAAGCATATACCCAAACCTGCCCCAAATGCGACAAAATTTGTACCACGGCATGTTCATGCCGCTCCGTGATAGCATGCCAAGTTTCATGAATTTTAGACGAGTTTTGGATTTACTAGAATTTAAAAACCAGGCATCTCAATGTTTTCCCGGCAATCAACGCTGCCATGGTGTTTGAGATTCATTCCTATTTCTTGCATGGGACCTAAGCATGCACCCAAGGACACAGATTTGAGTTTTCAACCAATTTATATGCACTAGAGCATGTGCATGGTGTTCAAATTTGAATTATACACATAAAATCATAAATGCGTTGAAAACTCAGTTAATGCATAAAAATGTCCAAACGAACCCCGAAAAATTCACACAACACTCCTGTTGTTCTATGTTGACACGAGAAAAAAAACTTGAAAGCAATAAGCAGCAATGGATATCGTTTTGTCCCCAAAGGTGGGACGTTCCCTACCGAAATCCGTCATGCTTGTTGTGAGAAGCTCTGGTTTGTGACAAGCATATACCAAAACCTGCCCCAAATAGGACAAAATTTGTACCATGGCATGTTGATGCCGCTCCATGATAGCATGCCAAGTTTCATGAATTTCATACGAGTTTTGGATTTACTAGAATTTCAAAACCAGGCATCTCAATGTTTTGCCGGCAATCAACGGTGCCATGGTGTTTGAAATTCATTCTCATTTCTTGCATGGGACCTAAGCATGCACCCAAGGACACAGATTTGATTTTTCAACCAATTTATATGCACTGGAGCATGCGCATGTAGTTCAAATTTGAATTATGCACATAAATGCATTGAAAACTCAGTTAATGCATAAAAATGTCCAAACGAACCCCGAAAAATCACAAAAATTCACACAACACTCCTGTTGTTCCATGTTGACACGAGAAAAAAACTTGAAAGCAATAAGAGGCAATGGATATCGTTTCATCCCCAAAGGTGGGACGTTCCCTACCGAAAACCATCATGCTAGTTGTGAGAAGCTCCTGTTTGTGAGAAGCATATACCCAAACCTGCCCCAAATGGGACAAAATTTGTTCCACGACATGTTTACGCCGCTCCATGATAGCATGCCAAGTTTCATGAATTTCATACGAGTTTTCGATTTACTAGAATTTAAAAACCAGGCATCTCAATGTTATGCCGGCAATCAACGGTGCCATGGTGTTTGAAATTCATTCCCATTTCTTGCATGGGACCTAGGCATGCACCCAAGGACACAGATTTGATTTTTCAACCAATTTATATGCACTGGAGCATGCGCATGTAGTTCAAATTTGAATGATGCACATAAAATCATAAATGCATTGAAAACTCAGTTAATGCATAAAAATGTCCAAACGAACCCCGAAAAATCACAAAAATTCACACAACACTCCTGTTGTTCTATGTTGACACGAGAAAAAAACTTCAAAGCAATAAGAGGCAATGGATATCGTTTCGTCCCCAAAGGTGGGACGTTCCCTACCGAAAACCATCGTGCTTGTTGTGAGAAGCTCCGGTTTGTGAGAAGCATATACCCAAACCTGCCCCAAATGGGACAAAATTTGTACCACGGCATGTTGATGCCGCTCCATGATAGCATGCCAAGTTTCATGAATTTTAGACGAGTTTTGGAGTTACTAGAATTTAAAAACCAGGCATCTCAATGTTTTGCCGGCAATCAACGGTGCCATGGTGGTTGAGATTCATTCCTATTTCTTGCATGGAGTTCAAATTTGAATTATACACATAAAATCATAAATGCGTTGAAAACTCAGTTAATGCATAAAAATGTCCAAACGAACCCCGAAAAATTCACACAACACTCCTGTTGTTCTATGTTGACACGAGAAAAAAACTTGAAAGCAATAAGCAGCAATGGATATCGTTTTGTCCCCAAAGGTGGGACGTTCCCTACCGAAATCCGTCATGCTTGTTGTGAGAAGCTCCGGTTTGTGACAAGCATATACCAAAACCTGCCCCAAATAGGACAAAATTTGTACCATGGCATGTTGATGCCGCTCCATGATAGCATGCCAAGTTTCATGAATTTCATACGAGTTTTGGATTTACTAGAATTTAAAAACCAGGCATCTCAATGTTTTGCCGGCAATCAACGGTGCCATGGTGTTTGAAATTCATTCTCATTTCTTGCATGGGACCTAAGCATGCACCCAAGGACACAGATTTGATTTTTCAACCAATTTATATGCACTGGAGCATGCGCATGTAGTTCAAATTTGAATTATGCACATAACTGCATTGAAAACTCAGTTAATGCATAAAAATGTCCAAACGAACCCCGAAAAATCACAAAAATTCACAGAACACTCCTGTTGTTCCATGTTGACACGAGAAAAAAACTTGAAAGCAATAAGAGGCAATGGATATCGTTTCATCCCCAAAGGTGGGACGTTCCCTACCGAAAACCATCATGCTAGTTGTGAGAAGCTCCGGTTTGTGAGAAGCATATACCCAAACCTGCCCCAAATGGGACAAAATTTGTACCACGACATGTTTATGCCGCTCCATGATAGCATGCCAAGTTTCATGAATTTCATACGAGTTTTCGATTTACTAGAATTTAAAAACCAAGCATCTCAATGTTATGCCGGCAATCAACGGTGCCATGGTGTTTGAAATTCATTCCCATTTCTTGCATGGGACCTAGGCATGCACCCAAGGACACATATTTGATTTTTCAACCAATTTATATGTACTGGAGCATGCGCTTGTAGTTCAAATTTGAATGATGCACATAAAATCATAAATGCATTGAAAACTCAGTTAATGCATAAAAATGTCCAAACGAACCCCGAAAAATCACAAAAATTCACACAACACTCCTGTTGTTCTATGTTGACACGAGAAAAAAACTTCAAAGCAATAAGAGGCAATGGATATCGTTTCGTCCCCAAAGGTGGGACGTTCCCTACCGAAAACCATCGTGCTTGTTGTGAGAAGCTCCGGTTTGTGAGAAGCATATACCCAAACCTGCCCCAAATGCGACAAAATTTGTACCACGGCATGTTCATGCCGCTCCGTGATAGCATGCCAAGTTTCATGAATTTTAGACGAGTTTTGGATTTACTAGAATTTAAAAACCAGGCATCTCAATGTTTTCCCGGCAATCAACGGTGCCATGGTGTTTGAGATTCATTCCTATTTCTTGCATGGGACCTAAGCATGCACCCAAGGACACAGATTTGATTTTTCAACCAATTTATATGCACTAGAGCATGTGCATGGAGTTCAAATTTGAATTATACACATAAAATCATAAATGCGTTGAAAACTCAGTTAATGCATAAAAATGTCCAAACGAACCCTGAAAAATCAGAAAAATTCACACAACACTCCTGTTGTTCTATGTTGACACAAGAAAAAACTTCAAAGCAATAAGAGGCAATGGATATCGTTTCGTCCCCGTAGGTGGGACTTTCCCTACTGAAAACCATCATGCTTGTTGCGAGAAGCTCCGGTTTGTGAGAAGCATATACCAAAACCTGCCCCAAAAGGGACAAAATTTGTACCACGGCATGTTGATGCCGCTCCATGATAGCATGCCAAGTTTCATGAATTTCATACGAGTTTTGGATTTACTAGAATTTAAAAACCAGGCATCTCAATGTTATGCCGGCAATCAACGGTGCCATGGTGTTTGAAATTCATTCCCATTTCTTGCATGGGACATAAGCATGCACCCAAGGACACAGATTTGATTTTTCAACCAATTTATATGCACTGGAGCATGCGCATGTAGTTCAAATTTGAATTATGCATATAAATGCATTGAAAACTCAGTTAATGCATAAAAATGTCCAAACGAACCCCGAAAAATCACAAAAATTCACACTACACTCCTGTTGTTCCATGTTGACACGAGAAAAAAACTTGAAAGCAATAAGAGGCAATGGATATCGTTTCATCCCCAAAGGTGGGACGTTCCCTACCGAAAACCATCATGCTAGTTGTGAGAAGCTCCGGTTTGTGAGAACCATATACCCAAACCTGCCCCAAATGGGACAAAATTTGTACCACGACATGTTTACGCCGCTCCATGATAGCATGCCATGTTTCATGAATTTCATACGAGTTTTCGATTTACTAGAATTTAAAAACCAGGCATCTCAATGTTATGCCGGCAATCAACGGTGCCATGGTGTTTGAAATTCATTCCCATTTCTTGCATGGGACCCAGGCATGCACCCAAGGACACTGATTTGATTTTTCAACCAATTTATATGCACTGGAGCATGCGCATGTAGTTCAAATTTGAATGATGCACATAAAATCATAAATGCATTGAAAACTCAGTTAATGCATAAAAATGTCCAAACGAACCCCGAAAAATCACAAAAATTCACACAACACTCCTGTTGTTCTATGTTGACACGAGAAAAAAACTTCAAAGCAATAAGAGGCAATGGATATCGTTTCGTCCCCAAAGGTGGGACGTTCCCTACCGAAAACCATCGTGCTTGTTGTGAGAAGCTCCGGTTTGTGAGAAGCATATACCCAAACCTGCCCCAAATGGGACAAAATTTGTACCACGGCATGTTGATGCCGCTCCATGATAGCATGCCAAGTTTCATGAATTTTAGACGAGTTTTGGAGTTACTAGAATTTAAAAACCAGGCATCTCAATGTTTTGCCGGCAATCAACGGTGCCATGGTGTTTGAGATTCATTCCTATTTCTTGCATGGAGTTCAAATTTGAATTATACACATAAAATCATAAATGCGTTGAAAACTCAGTTAATGCATAAAAATGTCCAAACGAACCCCGAAAAATTCACACAACACTCCTGTTGTTCTATGTTGACACGAGAAAAAAACTTGAGAGCAATAAGCAGCAATGGATATCGTTTTGTCCCCAAAGGTGGGACGTTCCCTACCGAAATCCGTCATGCTTGTTGTGAGAAGCTCCGGTTTGTGACAAGCATATACCAAAACCTGCCCCAAATAGGACAAAATTTGTACCATGGCATGTTGATGCCGCTCCATGATAGCATGCCAAGTTTCATGAATTTCATACGAGTTTTGGATTTACTAGAATTTAAAAACCAGGCATCTCAATGTTTTGCCGGCAATCAACGGTGCCATGGTGTTTGAAATTCATTCTCATTTCTTGCATGGGACCTAAGCATGCACCCAAGGACACATATTTGATTTTTCAACCAATTTATATGCACTGGAGCATGCGCATGTAGTTCAAATTTGAATTATGCACATAAATGCATTGAAAACTCAGTTAATGCATAAAAATGTCCAAACGAACCCCGAAAAATCACAAAATTTCACACAACACTCCTGTTGTTCCATGTTGACACGAGAAAAAAACTTGAAAGCAATAAGAGGCAATGGATATCGTTTCATCCCCAAAGGTGGGACGTTCCCTACCGAAAACCATCATGCTAGTTGTGAGAAGCTCCGGTTTGTGAGAAGCATATACCCAAACCTGCCCCAAATGGGACAAAATTTGTACCACGACATGTTTATGCCGCTCCATGATAGCATGCCAAGTTTCATGAATTTCATACGAGTTTTCGATTTACTAGAATTTAAAAAACAGGCATCTCAATGTTATGCCGGCAATCAACGGTGCCATGGTGTTTGAAATTCATTGCCATTTCTTGCATGGGACCTAGGCATGCACCCAAGGACACATATTTGATTTTTCAACCAATTTATATGCACTGGAGCATGCGCATGTAGTTCAAATTTGAATGATGCACATAAAATCAGAAATGCATTGAAAACTCAGTTAATGCACAAAAATGTCCAAACGAACCCCGAAAAATCACAAAAATTCACACAACACTCCTGTTGTTCTATGTTGACGCGAGAAAAAAACTTCAAAGCAATAAGAGTCAACGGATATCATTTCGTCCCCAAAGGAGGGACGTTCCCTACCGAAAACCATCGTGCTTGTTGTGAGAAGCTCCGGTTTGTGAGAAGCATATACCCAAACCTGCCCCAAATGCGACAAAATTTGTACCACGGCATGTTCATGCCGCTCCGTGATAGCATGCCAAGTTTCATGAATTTTAGACGAGTTTTGGATTTACTAGAATTTAAAAACCAGGCATCTCAATGTTTTCCCGGCAATCAACGGTGCCATGGTGTTTGAGATTCATTCCTATTTCTTGCATGGGACCTAAGCATGCACCCAAGGACACAGATTTGATTTTTCAACCAATTTATATGCACTGGAGCATGCGCATGTAGTTCAAATTTGAATGATGCACATAAAATCATAAATGCATTGAAAACTCAGTTAATGCATAAAAATGTCCAAACGAACCCCGAAAAATCACAAAAATTCACACAACACTCCTGTTGTTCTATGTTGACACGAGAAAAAAACTTCAAAGCAATAAGAGGCAATGGATATCGTTTCGTCCCCAAAGGTGGGACGTTCCCTACCGAAAACCATCGTGCTTGTTGTGAGAAGCTCCGGTTTGTGAGAAGCATATACCCAAACCTGCCCCAAATGGGACAAAATTTGTACCACGGCATGTTGATGCCGCTCCATGATAGCATGCCAAGTTTCATGAATTTTAGACGAGTTTTGGAGTTACTAGAATTTAAAAACCAGGCATCTCAATGTTTTGCCGGCAATCAACGGTGCCATGGTGTTTGAGATTCATTCCTATTTCTTGCATGGAGTTCAAATTTGAATTATACACATAAAATCATAAATGCGTTGAAAACTCAGTTAATGCATAAAAATGTCCAAACGAACCCCGAAAAATTCACACAACACTCCTGTTGTTCTATGTTGACACGAGAAAAAAACTTGAGAGCAATAAGCAGCAATGGATATCGTTTTGTCCCCAAAGGTGGGACGTTCCCTACCGAAATCCGTCATGCTTGTTGTGAGAAGCTCCGGTTTGTGACAAGCATATACCAAAACCTGCCCCAAATAGGACAAAATTTGTACCATGGCATGTTGATGCCGCTCCATGATAGCATGCCAAGTTTCATGAATTTCATACGAGTTTTGGATTTACTAGAATTTAAAAACCAGGCATCTCAATGTTTTGCCGGCAATCAACGGTGCCATGGTGTTTGAAATTCATTCTCATTTCTTGCATGGGACCTAAGCATGCACCCAAGGACACATATTTGATTTTTCAACCAATTTATATGCACTGGAGCATGCGCATGTAGTTCAAATTTGAATTATGCACATAAATGCATTGAAAACTCAGTTAATGCATAAAAATGTCCAAACGAACCCCGAAAAATCACAAAATTTCACACAACACTCCTGTTGTTCCATGTTGACACGAGAAAAAAACTTGAAAGCAATAAGAGGCAATGGATATCGTTTCATCCCCAAAGGTGGGACGTTCCCTACCGAAAACCATCATGCTAGTTGTGAGAAGCTCCGGTTTGTGAGAAGCATATACCCAAACCTGCCCCAAATGGGACAAAATTTGTACCACGACATGTTTATGCCGCTCCATGATAGCATGCCAAGTTTCATGAATTTCATACGAGTTTTCGATTTACTAGAATTAAAAAAACAGGCATCTCAATGTTATGCCGGCAATCAACGGTGCCATGGTGTTTGAAATTCATTCCCATTTCTTGCATGGGACCTAGGCATGCACCCAAGGACACATATTTGATTTTTCAACCAATTTATATGCACTGGAGCATGCGCATGTAGTTCAAATTTGAATGATGCACATAAAATCAGAATTCATTGAAAACTCAGTTAATGCACAAAAATGTCCAAACGAACCCCGAAAAATCACAAAAATTCACACAACACTCCTGTTGTTCTATGTTGACGCGAGAAAAAAACTTCAAAGCAATAAGAGTCAACGGATATCATTTCGTCCCCAAAGGAGGGACGTTCCCTACCGAAAACCATCGTGCTTGTTGTGAGAAGCTCCGGTTTGTGAGAAGCATATACCCAAACCTGCCCCAAATGCGACAAAATTTGTACCACGGCATGTTCATGCCGCTCCGTGATAGCATGCCAAGTTTCATGAATTTTAGACGAGTTTTGGATTTACTAGAATTTAAAAACCAGGCATCTCAATGTTTTCCCGGCAATCAACGGTGCCATGGTGTTTGAGATTCATTCCTATTTCTTGCATGGGACCTAAGCATGCACCCAAGGACACAGATTTGATTTTTCAACCAATTTATATGCACTAGAGCATGTGCATGGAGTTCAAATTTGAATTATACACATAAAATCATAAATGCGTTGAAAACTCAGTTAATGCATAAAAATGTCCAAACGAACCCTGAAAAATCAGAAAAATTCACACAACACTCCTGTTGTTCTATGTTGACACAAGAAAAAACTTAAAAGCAATAAGAGGCAATGGATATCGTTTCGTCCCCGTAGGTGGGACTTTCCCTACTGAAAACCATCATGCTTGTTGCGAGAAGCTCCGGTTTGTGAGAAGCATATACCCAAACCTGCCCAAAATGGGACAAAATTTGTACCACGGCATGTTGATGCCGCTCCATGATAGCATGCCAAGTTTCATGAATTTCATACGAGTTTTGGATTTACTAGAATTTAAAAACCAGGCATCTCAATGTTATGCCGGCAATCAACGGTGCCATGGTGTTTGAAATTCATTCCCATTTCTTGCATGGGACATAAGCATGCACCCAAGGACACAGATTTGGTTTTTCAACCAATTTATATGCACTGGAGCATGCGCATGTAGTTCAAATTTGAATTATGCACATAAATGCATTGAAAACTCAGTTAATGCATAAAAATGTCCAAACGAACCCCGAAAAATCACAAAAATTCACACAACACTCCTGTTGTTCCATGTTGACACGAGAAAAAAACTTGAAAGCAATAAGAGGCAATGGATATCGTTTCATCCCCAAAGGTGGGACGTTCCCTACCGAAAACCATCATGCTAGTTGTGAGAAGCTCCGGTTTGTGAGAAGCATATACCCAAACCTGCCCCAAATGGGACAAAATTTGTACCACGACATGTTTACGCCGCTCCATGATAGCATGCCAAGTTTCATGAATTTCATACGAGTTTTCGATTTACTAGAATTTAAAAACCAGGCATCTCAATGTTATGCCGGCAATCAACGGTGCCATGGTGTTTGAAATTCATTCCCATTTCTTGCATGGGACCTAGGCATGCACCCAAGGACACAGATTTGATTTTTCAACCAATTTATATGCACTGGAGCATGCGCATGTAGTTCAAATTTGAATGATGCACATAAAATCATAAATGCATTGAAAACTCAGTTAATGCATAAAAATGTCCAAACGAACCCCGAAAAATCATAAAAATTCACACAACACTCCTGTTGTTCTATGTTGACGCGAGAAAAAAACTTCAAAGCAATAAGAGTCAACGGATATCGTTTCGTCCCCAAAGGTGGGACGTTCCCTACCGAAAACCATCGTGCTTGTTGTGAGAAGCTTCGGTTTGTGAGAAGCATATACCCAAACCTGCCCCAAATGCGACAAAATTTGTACCACGGCATGTTCATGCCGCTCCGTGATAGCATGCCAAGTTTCATGAATTTTAGACGAGTTTTGGATTTACTAGAATTTAAAAACCAGGCATCTCAATGTTTTCCCGGCAATCAACGGTGCCATGGTGTTTGAGATTCATTCCTATTTCTTGCATGGGACCTAAGCATGCACCCAAGGACACAGATTTGATTTTTCAACCAATTTATATGCACTAGAGCCTGTGCATGGAGTTCAAATTTGAATTATACACATAAAATCATAAATGCGTTGAAAACTCAGTTAATGCATAAAAATGTCCAAACGAACCCTGAAAAATCAGAAAAATTCACACAACACTCCTGTTGTTCTATGTTGACACAAGAAAAAACTTCAAAGCAATAAGAGGCAAGGGATATCGTTTCGTCCCCGAAGGTGGGACTTTCCCTACTGAAAACCAGCATGCTTGTTGCGATAAGCTCCGGTTTGTGAGAAGCATATACCCAAACCTGCCCAAAATGGGACAAAATTTGTACCACGGCCTGTTGATGCCGCTCCATGATAGCATGCCAAGTTTCATGAATTTCATACGAGTTTTGGATTTACTAGAATTTAAAAACCAGGCATCTCAATGTTATGCCGGCAATCAACGGTGCCATGGTGTTTGAAATTCATTCCCATTTCTTGCATGGGACATAAGCATGCACCCAAGGACACAGATTTGATTTTTCAACCAATTTATATGCAGTGGAGCATGCGCATGTAGTTCAAATTTGAATTATTCACATAAATGCATTGAAAACTCAGCTAATGCATAAAAATGTCCAAACTAACCCCGAAAAATCACAAAAATTCACACAACACTCCTGTTGTTCCATGTTGACACGAGAAAAAAACTTGAAAGCAATAAGAGGCAATGGATATCGTTTCATCCCCAAAGGTGGGACGTTCCCTACCGAAAACCATCATGCTAGTTGTGAGAAGTTCCGGTTTGTGAGAAGCATATACCCAAACCTGCCCCAAATGGGACAAAATTTGTACCACGACATGTTTACGCCGCTCCATGATAGCATGCCAAGTTTCATGAATTTCATACGAGTTTTCGATTTACTAGAATTTAAAAACCAGGCATCTCAATGTTATGCCGGCAATCAACGGTGCCATGGTGTTTGAAATTCATTCCCATTTCTTGCATGGGACCTAGGCATGCACCCAAGGACACAGATTTGATTTTTCAACCAATTTATATGCACTGGAGCATGCGCATGTAGTTCAAATTTGAATGATGCACATAAAATCATAAATGCATTGAAAACTCAGTTAATGCATAAAAATGTCCAAACGAACCCCGAAAAATCACAAAAATTCACACAACACTCCTGTTGTTCTATGTTGACGCGAGAAAAAAACTTCAAAGCAATAAGAGTCAACGGATATCGTTTCGTCCCCAAAGGTGGGACGTTCCCTACCGAAAACCATCGTGCTTGTTGTGAGAAGCTCCGGTTTGTGAGAAGCATATACCCAAACCTGCCCCAAATGCGACAAAATTTGTACCACGGCATGCTCATGCCGCTCCGTGATAGCATGCCAAGTTTCATGAATTTCATACGAGTTTTGGATTTACTAGAATTTAAAAACCAGGCATCTCAATGTTATGCCGGCAATCAACGGTGCCATGGTGTTTGAGATTCATTCCTATTTCTTGCATGGGACCTAAGCATGCACCCAAGGACACAGATTTGATTTTTCATCCAATTTATATGCACTAGAGCATGCGCATGTAGTTCACATTTGAATGATGCACATAAATGCATTGAAAACTCAGCTAATGCATAAAAATGTCCAAACGAACCCCGAAAAATCACAAAAATTCACACAACACTCCTGTCGTTCTATGTTGACACGAGAAAAAAACTTGAAAGCAATAAGAGGCAATGGATATCGTTTCGTCCCTGAAGGTGGGACGTTCCATACCGAAAACCATCATGCTTGTTGTGAGAAGCTCCGGTTTCTGAGAAGCATATACCCAAACCTGCCTCAAATGGGACAAAATTTGTACCACGCATGTTGATGCCGCTCCATGAAAGAATGCAAAGTTTCATGAATTTCAGACGAGTTTTGGATTTACAAGAATTTAAAACCAGGCATCTCAATGTTTTGCCGGCAATCATCAGTGCCATGGTGTTTGAAATTCATTCCCATTTCTTGCATGGGACATAAGCATGCACCCAAGGACACAGATTTGATTTTTCAACCAACTTATATGCACTGGAGCATGCGCATGTAGTTCAAATTTGAATTATGCACATAAATGCCTTGAAAACTCAGTTAATGCATAAAAATGTCCAAACGAACCCCGAAAAATTACAAAAATTCACACAACACTCCTGTTGTTCCATGTTGACACGAGAAAAAACACTTGAAAGCAATAAGAGCCAATGGATATCGTTTCGTCCCCGAAGGTGGGACTTTCCCTACCGAAAACCATCATGCTTGTTGCGAGAAGCTCCGGTTTGTGAGAAGCATGATGCCCAAACCTGCCCCAAATGGGACAAAATTTGTACCGCGGCATGTTGATGCCGCTCCATGATAGCATGCCAAGTTTCATGAATTTTAGAAGAGTTTTGGATTTACTAGAATTTAAAAACTAGGCATCTCAATGTTTTGCCGGCAATCAACGGTGCCATGGTGTTTGAGATTCATTCCCATTTCTTGCATGGGACCTAGGCATGCACCCAAGGACACAGATTTGATTTTTCAACCAATTTATATGCACTGGAGCATGCGCATGTAGTTCAAATTTGAATGATGCACATAAAATCATAAATGCATTGAAAACTCAGTTAATGCATAAAAATGTCCAAACGAACCCCGAAAAATCACAAAAATTCACACAACACTCCTGTTGTTCCATGTTGACACGAGAAAAAAAACTTGAAAGCAATAAGAGCCAATGGATATCGTTTCGTCCCCGAAGGTGGGACTTTCCCTACCGAAAACCATCATGCTTGTTGTGAGAAGCTCCGGTTTGTGAGAAGCATATACCCAAACCTGCCCCAAATGGGACAAAATTTGTACCACGGCATGTTGATGCCGCTCCATGATAGCATGCCAAATTTCATGAATTTCATACGAGTTTTGGATTTAGTAGAATTTAAAAACCAGGCATCTCAATGTTATGCCGGCAATCAACGGTGCCATGGTGTTTGAAATTCATTCCCATTTCTTGCATGGGACCTAGGCATGCACCCAAGGACACATATTTGATTTTTCAACCAATTTATATGCAGTGGAGCATGCGCATGTAGTTCAAATTTGAATGATGCACATAAAATCATAAATGCATTGAAAACTCAGTTAATGCATAAAAATGTCCAAACGAACCCCGAAAAATCACAGAAATTCACACAACACTCCCGTTGTTCTATGTTGACGCGAGAAAAAAACTTCAAAGCAATAAGAGGCAATGGATATCGTTTCGTCCCCAAAGGTGGGACGTTCCCTACCGAAAACCATCGTGCTTGTTGTGAGAAGCTCCGGTGTGTGAGAAGCATATACCCAAACCTGCCCCAAATGCGACAAAATTTGTACCACGGCATGTTCATGCCGCTCCATGATAGCATGCCAAGTTTCATGAATTTTAGACGAGTTTTGGATTTACTAGAATTTAAAAACCAGGCATCTCAATGTTTTCCCGGCAATCAACAGTGCCATGGTGTTTGAGATTCATTCCTATTTCTTGCATGGGACCTAAGCATGCACCCAAGGACACAGATTTGATTTTTCAACCAATTTATATGCAGTGGAGCATGCGCATGTAGTTAAAATTTGAATTATTCACATAAATGCATTGAAAACTCAGCTAATGCATAAAAATGTCCAAACTAACCCCGAAAAATCACAAAAATTCACACAACACTCCTGTTGTTTTATGTTGACATGAGAAAAAACTTCAGAGCAATAAGAGGCAATGGATATCATTTCGTCCCTGAAGGTGGGACGTTCCCTACCGAAAACCATCATGCTTGTTGTGAGAAGCTCTGGTTTGTGAGAAACAAATGGGACAAAATTTGTACCACGGCATGTTGATGCCGCTCCGTGATAGCATGCCAAGTTTCATGAATTTCATACGAGTTCTGGATTTACTAGAATTTAAAAACCAGGCATCTCAATGTTATGCCGGCATATAACGGTGCCATGGTGTTCGAAATTCATTCTCATTTCATGCATGGGACATAAGCATGCACCCAAGGACACATATTTGATTTTTCAACCAATTTATATGCACTGGAGCATGCGCATGTAGTTCACATTTGAATGATGCACATAAATGCATTGAAAACTCGGCTAATGCATAAAAATGTCCAAACGAACCCCGAAAAATCACAAAAATTCACACAACACTCCTGTCATTCTATGTTGACACGAGAAAAAAACTTGAAAGCAATAGGAGGCAATGGATATCGTTTCGTCCCTGAAGGTGGGACGGTCCATACCAAAAACCATCATGCTTGTTGTGAGAAGCTCCGGTTTGTGAGAAGCATATACCCAAACCAGCCCCAAATGGGACAAAATTTGTACCACGCATGTTGATGCCGCTCCATGAAAGAATGCCAAGTTTCACGAATTTCAGACGAGTTTTGGATTTACTAGAATTCAAAACCAGGCATCTCAATGTTTTGCCGGCAATCATCAGTGCCATGGTGTTTGAAATTCATTCCCATTTCTTGCATGGGCCTAAGCATGCACCCAAGGACACAGATTTGATTTTTCAACCAATTTATATGCACTGGAGCATGTGCATGTAGTTCAAATTTGAACTATGCACATAAATGCATTGAAAACTCAGTTAATGCATAAAAATGTCCAAACGAACCCTGAAAAATCACAAAAATTCACACAACACTCCTGTTGTTCTACGTTGACACGAGAAAAAACTTCAAAGCAATATGAGGAAATGGATATCGTTTCGTCCCCGAAGGTGGGACTTTCCCTACCGAAAACCATCATGCTTGTTGTGAGAAGCTCCGGTATGTGAGAAGCATATAGCCAAACCTGCCCCAAATGGGACAAAATTTGTACCACGGCATGTTGATGCCGCTCCATGATAGCATGCCAAGTTTCTTGAATTTCATACGAGTTTTGGATTTACTAGAATTTAAAAACCAGGCATCTCAATGTTATGCCGGCAATCAACGGTGCCATGGTGTTTGAAATTCATTCCATTTCTTGCATGGGACATAAGCATGCACCCAAGGACACAGATTTGATTTTTCAACCAATTTATATGCAGTGGAGCATGCGCATGTAGTTCAAATTTGAATTATTCACATAAATGCATTGAAAACTCAGCTAATGCATAAAAATGTCCAAACTAACCCCGAAAAATCACAAAAATTCACACAACACTCCTGTTGTTCTATGTTGACACGAGAAAAAAACTTCAAAGCAATAAGAGGCAATGGATATCGTTTTGTCCCCAAAGGTGGGACGTTCCCTACCGAAAACCATCGTGCTTGTTGTGAGAAGCTCCGGTTTGTGAGAAACATATACCCAAACCTGCCCCAAATGCGACAAAATTTGTACCACGGCATGTTGATGCCGCTCCATGATAGCATGCCAAGTTTCATGAATTTTAGACGAGTTTTGGATTTACTAGAATTTAAAGACCAGGCATCTCAATGTTTTGCCGGCAATCAACGGTGCCATGGTGTTTGAGATTCATTCCTATTTCTTGCATGGGACCTAAGCATGCACCCAAGGACACAGATTTGATTTTTCAACCAATTTATATGCACTGGAGGATGTGCATGGAGTTCAAATTTGAATTATACACATAAAATTATAAATGCGTTGAAAACTCAGTTAATGCATAAAAATGTCCAAAGGAACCCTGGAAAATCACAAAAATTCACACAACACTCCAGTTGTTCTATGTTGACACGAGAAAAAACTTCAAAGCAATAAGAGGCAATGGATATCGTTTCGTCCCCGAAGGTTGGACTTTCCCTAACGAAAACCATCATGCTTGTTGCGAGAAGCTCCGGTTTGTGAGAAGCATACACCCAAACCTGCCCCAAATGGGACAAAATTTGTACCACGGCATGTTGATGCCGCTCCATGATAGCATGCCAAGTTTCATGAATTTCATACGAGTTTTGGATTTACTAGAATTTAAAAACCAGGCATCTCAATGTTATGCCGGCAATCAACAGTGCCATGGTGTTTGAAATTCATTCCCATTTCTTGCATGGGACATAAGCATGCACCCAAGGACACAGATTTGATTTTTCAACCAATTTATATGCAGTGGAGCATGCGCATGTAGTTAAAATTTGAATTATT
Organism: Aegilops tauschii subsp. strangulata; assembly: GCF_002575655.3. Lineage (NCBI taxonomy): Eukaryota > Viridiplantae > Streptophyta > Magnoliopsida > Poales > Poaceae > Aegilops > Aegilops tauschii. The sequence goes on along the minus strand of NC_053041.3, from coordinate 436,134,942 downwards.
CACATAAATGCATTGAAAACTCAGCTAATGCATAAAAATGTCCAAACTAACCCCGAAAAATCACAAAAATTCACACAACACTCCTGTTGTTTTATGTTGACATGAGAAAAAACTTCAGAGCAATAAGAGGCAATGGATATCATTTCGTCCCTGAAGGTGGGACGTTCCCTACCGAAAACCATCATGCTTGTTGTGAGAAGCTCTGGTTTGTGAGAAACAAATGGGACAAAATTTGTACCACGGCATGTTGATGCCGCTCCGTGATAGCATGCCAAGTTTCATGAATTTCATACGAGTTCTGGATTTACTAGAATTTAAAAACCAGGCATCTCAATGTTATGCCGGCATATAACGGTGCCATGGTGTTCGAAATTCATTCTCATTTCATGCATGGGACATAAGCATGCACCCAAGGACACATATTTGATTTTTCAACCAATTTATATGCACTGGAGCATGCGCATGTAGTTCACATTTGAATGATGCACATAAATGCATTGAAAACTCGGCTAATGCATAAAAATGTCCAAACGAACCCCGAAAAATCACAAAAATTCACACAACACTCCTGTCATTCTATGTTGACACGAGAAAAAAACTTGAAAGCAATAGGAGGCAATGGATATCGTTTCGTCCCTGAAGGTGGGACGGTCCATACCGAAAACCATCATGCTTGTTGTGAGAAGCTCCGGTTTGTGAGAAGCATATACCCAAACCAGCCCCAAATGGGACAAAATTTGTACCACGCATGTTGATGCCGCTCCATGAAAGAATGCCAAGTTTCACGAATTTCAGACGAGTTTTGGATTTACTAGAATTCAAAACCAGGCATCTCAATGTTTTGCCGGCAATCATCAGTGCCATGGTGTTTGAAATTCATTCCCATTTCTTGCATGGGCCTAAGCATGCACCCAAGGACACAGATTTGATTTTTCAACCAATTTATATGCACTGGAGCATGTGCATGTAGTTCAAATTTGAACTATGCACATAAATGCATTGAAAACTCAGTTAATGCATAAAAATGTCCAAACGAACCCTGAAAAATCACAAAAATTCACACAACACTCCTGTTGTTCTACGTTGACACGAGAAAAAACTTCAAAGCAATATGAGGAAATGGATATCGTTTCGTCCCCGAAGGTGGGACTTTCCCTACCGAAAACCATCATGCTTGTTGTGAGAAGCTCCGGTATGTGAGAAGCATATAGCCAAACCTGCCCCAAATGGGACAAAATTTGTACCACGGCATGTTGATGCCGCTCCATGATAGCATGCCAAGTTTCTTGAATTTCATACGAGTTTTGGATTTACTAGAATTTAAAAACCAGGCATCTCAATGTTATGCCGGCAATCAACGGTGCCATGGTGTTTGAAATTCATTCCATTTCTTGCATGGGACATAAGCATGCACCCAAGGACACAGATTTGATTTTTCAACCAATTTATATGCAGTGGAGCATGCGCATGTAGTTCAAATTTGAATTATTCACATAAATGCATTGAAAACTCAGCTAATGCATAAAAATGTCCAAACTAACCCCGAAAAATCACAAAAATTCACACAACACTCCTGTTGTTCTATGTTGACACGAGAAAAAAACTTCAAAGCAATAAGAGGCAATGGATATCGTTTTGTCCCCAAAGGTGGGACGTTCCCTACCGAAAACCATCGTGCTTGTTGTGAGAAGCTCCGGTTTGTGAGAAACATATACCCAAACCTGCCCCAAATGCGACAAAATTTGTACCACGGCATGTTGATGCCGCTCCATGATAGCATGCCAAGTTTCATGAATTTTAGACGAGTTTTGGATTTACTAGAATTTAAAGACCAGGCATCTCAATGTTTTGCCGGCAATCAACGGTGCCATGGTGTTTGAGATTCATTCCTATTTCTTGCATGGGACCTAAGCATGCACCCAAGGACACAGATTTGATTTTTCAACCAATTTATATGCACTGGAGGATGTGCATGGAGTTCAAATTTGAATTATACACATAAAATTATAAATGCGTTGAAAACTCAGTTAATGCATAAAAATGTCCAAAGGAACCCTGGAAAATCACAAAAATTCACACAACACTCCAGTTGTTCTATGTTGACACGAGAAAAAACTTCAAAGCAATAAGAGGCAATGGATATCGTTTCGTCCCCGAAGGTTGGACTTTCCCTAACGAAAACCATCATGCTTGTTGCGAGAAGCTCCGGTTTGTGAGAAGCATACACCCAAACCTGCCCCAAATGGGACAAAATTTGTACCACGGCATGTTGATGCCGCTCCATGATAGCATGCCAAGTTTCATGAATTTCATACGAGTTTTGGATTTACTAGAATTTAAAAACCAGGCATCTCAATGTTATGCCGGCAATCAACAGTGCCATGGTGTTTGAAATTCATTCCCATTTCTTGCATGGGACATAAGCATGCACCCAAGGACACAGATTTGATTTTTCAACCAATTTATATGCAGTGGAGCATGCGCATGTAGTTCAAATTTGAATTATTCACATAAATGCATTGAAAACTCAGCTAATGCATAAAAATGTCCAAACTAACCCCGAAAAATCACAAAAATTCACACAACACTCCTGTTGTTTTATGTTGACATGAGAAAAAACTTCAAAGCAATAAGAGGCAATGGATATCGTTTCGTCCCTGAAGGTGGGACGTTCCCTACCGAAAACCATCATGCTTGTTATGAGAAGCTCCGGTTTGTGAGAAGCAAATGGGACAAAATTTGTACCACTGCATGTTGATGCCGCTCCATGATAGCATGCCAAGTTTCATGAATTTCATACGAGTTCTGGATTTACTAGAATTTAAAAGCCAGGCATCTCAATGTTATGCCGGCATATAACGGTGCCATGGTGTTTGAAATTCATTCTCATTTCATGCATGGGACATAAGCATGCCCCCAAGGACACATATTTGATTTTTCAACCAATTTATATGCACTGGAGCATGCGCATGTAGTTCACATTTAAATGATGCACATAAATGCATTGAAAACTCAGCTAATGCATAAAAATGTCCAAACGAACCCCGAAAAATCACAAAAATTCACACAACACTCCTGTCATTCTATGTTGACACGAGAAAAAAACTTGAAAGCAATAAGAGGCAACGGATATCGTTTCGTCCCTGAAGGTGGGACGTTCCATACCGAAAACCATCATGCTTGTTGTGAGAAGCTCCGGTTTGTGAGAAGCATATACCCAAACCTGCCCCAAATGGGACAAATTTGTACCACGCATGTTGATGCCGCTCCATGAAAGAATGCCAAGTTTCACGAATTTCAGACGAGTTTTGGATTTACTAGAATTTAAAACCAGGCATCTCAAAGTTTTGCCGGCAATCATCAGTGCCATGGTGTTTGAAATTCATTCCCATTTCTTGCATGGGCCTAAGCATGCACCCAAGGACACAGGTTTGATTTTTCAACCAATTTATATCCACTGGAGCATGTGCATGTAGTTCAAATTTGAACTATGCACATAAATGCATTGAAAACTCAGTTAATGCATAAAAATGTCCAAACGAACCCTGAAAAATCACAAAAATTCACACAACACTCCATTTGTTCTATGTTGACACGAGAAAAAACTTCAAAGCAATAAGAGGCAATGGATATCGTTTCGTCCCCGAAGGTGGGACTTTCCCTACCGAAAACCATCATGCTTGTTGTGAGAAGCTTCTCTTTGTGAGAAGCATATACCCAAACCTGCCCCAAATGGGACAAAATTTGTACCACGGCATGTTGATGCCGCTCCATGATAGCATGCCAAGTTTCATGAATTTCATACGAGTTTTGGATTTACTAGAATTTAAAAACCAGGCATCTCAATGTTATGCCGGCAATCAACGGTGCCATGGTGTTTGAAATTCATTCCCATTTCTTGCATGGGACATAAGCATGCACCCAAGGACACAGATTTGATTTTTCAACCAATTTATATGCAGTGGAGCATGCGCATGTAGTTCAAATTTGAATTATTCACATAAATGCATTGAAAACTCAGTTAATGCATAAAAATGTCCAAACGAACCCCGAAAAATCACAAAAATTCACACAACACTCCCGTTGTTCTATGTTGACGCGAGAAAAAAACTTCAAAGCAATAAGAGGCAATGGATATCCTTTCGTCCCCAAAGGTGGGACGTTCCCTACCGAAAACCATCGTGCTTGTTGTGAGAAGCTCCGGTGTGTGAGAAGCATATACCCAAACCTGCCCCAAATGCGACAAAATTTGTACCACGGCATGTTCATGCCGCTCCATGATAGCATGCCAAGTTTCATGAATTTTAGACGAGTTTTGGATTTACTAGAATTTGAAAACCAGGCATCTCAATGTTTTCCCAGCAATCAACGGTGCCATGGTGTTTGAGATTCATTCCTATTTCTTGCATGGGACCTAAGCATGCACCCAAGGACACAGATTTGATTTTTCAACCAATTTATATGCACTAGAGCATGTGCATGGAGTTCAAATTTGAATTATACACATAAAATCATAAATGCGTTGAAAACTCAGTTAATGCATAAAAATGTCCAAACGAACCCTGAAAAATCACAAAAATTCACACAGCACTCCTGTTGTTCTATGTTGACACGAGAAAAAACTTCAAAACAATAAGAGGCAATGGATATCGTTTCGTCCCCAAAGGTGGGACGTTCCCTACCGAAAACCATCGTGCTTGTTGTGAGAAGCTCCGGTTTGTGAGAAGCATATACCCAAACCTGCCCCAAATGGGACAAAATTTGTACCAAGGCATGTTGATGCCGCTCCATGATAGAATGCCAAGCTTCATGAATTTCATACGAGTTTTGGATTTACTAGAATTTAAAAACCAGGCATCTCAATGTTATGCCGGCAATCAACGGTGCCATGGTGTTTGAAATTCATTCTCATTTCTTGCATGGGACATAAGCATGCACCCAAGGACACATATTTGATTTTTCAACCAATTTATATGCACTGGAGCATGCGCATGTAGTTCACATTTGAATGATGCACATAAATGCATTGAAAACTCAGCTAATGCATAAAAATGTCCAAACGAACCCCGAAAAATCACAAAAATTCACAGAACACTCCTGTCGTTCTATGTTGACACGAGAAAAAAACTTGAAAGCAATAAGAGGCAATGGATATCGTTTCGTCCCTGAAGGTGGGACGTTCCATACCGAAAACCATCATGCTTGTTGTGAGAAGCTCCGGTTTCTGAGAAGCATATACCCAAACCTGCCTCAAATGGGACAAAATTTGTACCACGCATGTTGATGCCGCTCCATGAAAGAATGCAAAGTTTCATGAATTTCAGACGAGTTTTGGATTTACAAGAATTTAAAACCAGGCATCTCAATGTTTTGCCGGCAATCATCAGTGCCATGGTGTTTGAAATTCATTCCCATTTCTTGCATGGGCCTAAGCATGCACCCAAGGACACAGATTTGATTTTTCAACCAACTTATATGCACTGGAGCATGCGCATGTAGTTCAAATTTGAATTATGCACATAAATGCCTTGAAAACTCAGTTAATGCATAAAAATATCCAAACGAACCCCGAAAAATTACAAAAATTCACATAACACTCCTGTTGTTCCATGTTAACACGAGAAAAAACACTTGAAAGCAATAAGAGCCAATGGATATCGTTTCGTCCCCGAAGGTGGGACTTTCCCTACCGAAAACCATCATGCTTGTTGCGAGAAGCTCCGGTTTGTGAGAAGCATGATGCCCAAACCTGCCCCAAATGGGTCAAAATTTGTACCACGGCATGTTGATGCCACTCCATGATAGCATGCCAAGTTTCATGAATTTTAGAAGAGTTTTGGATTTACTAGAGATTAAAAACTAGGCATCTCAATGTTTTGCCGGCAATCAACGGTGCCATGGTGTTTGAGATTCATTCCCATTTCTTGCATGGGACCTAGGCATGCACCCAAGGACACAGATTTGATTTTTCAACCAATTTATATGCACTGGAGCATGCGCATGTAGTTCAAATTTGAATGATGCACATAAAATCATAAATGCATTGAAAACTCAGTTAATGCATAAAATGTCCAAACGAACCCCGAAAAATCACAAAAATTCACACAACACTCCTGTTGTTCCATGTTGACACGAGGAAAAAACTTGAAAGCAATAAGAGCCAATGGATATCGTTTCGTCCCCGAAGGTGGGACTTTCCCTACCGAAAACCATCATGCTTGTTGTGAGAAGCTCCGGTTTGTGAGAAGCATATACCCAAACCTGCCCCAAATGGGACAAAATTTGTACCACGGCATGTTGATGCCGCTAAATGATAGCATGCCAAATTTCATGAATTTCATACGAGTTTTTGATTTACTAGAATTTAAAAACCAGGCATCTCAATGTTATGCTCGCAATCAACGGTGCCATGGTGTTTGAAATTCATTCCCATTTCTTGCATGGGACCTAAGCACGCAGCCAAGGACACAGATTTGATTTTTCAACCAATTTATATGCAGTGGAGCATGCGCATGTAGTTCAAATTTGAATTATTCACATAAATGCATTGAAAATTCAGTTAATGCATAAAAATGTCCAAACGAACCCCGAAAAATATCAAAAATTCACACAACACTCCTGTTGTTCCATGTTGACACGAGAAAAAAACTTGAAAGCAAAAAGAGGCAATGGATATCGTTTCATCCCCAAAGGTGGGACGTTCCCTACCGAAAACCATCATGCTTGTTGTGAGAAGCTCCGGTTTGTGAGAAGCATATACCCAAACCTGCCCCAAATAGGACAAAATTTGTACCACGACATGTTTATGCCGCTCCATGATAGCATGCCAAGTTTCATGAATTTCATACGAGTTTTCGATTTACTAGAATTTAAAAACCAGGCATCTCAATGTTATGCCGGCAATCAACGGTGCCATGGTGTTTGAAATTCATTCCCATTTCTTGCATGGGACCTAGGCATGCGCCCAAGGACACATATTTGATTTTTGAACCAATTTATATGCAGTGGAGCATGCGCATGTAGTTCAAATTTGAATGATGCACATAAAATCATAAATGCATTGAAAACTCAGTTAATGCATAAAAATGTCCAAACGAACCCCGAAAAATCACAGAAATTCACACAACACTCCCGTTGTTCTATGTTGACGCGAGAAAAAAAACTTTAAAGCAATAAGAGGCAATGGATATCGTTTCGTCCCAAAAGGTGGGACGTTCCCTACCGAAAACCATCGTGCTTGTTGTGAGAAGCTCCGGTGTGTGAGAAGCATATACCCAAACCTGCCCCAAATGCGACAAAATTTGTACCACGACATGTTCATGCCGCTCCATGATAGCATGCCAAGCTTCATGAATTTTAGACGAGTTTTGGATTTACTAGAATTTAAAAACCAGGCATCTCAATGTTTTGCCGGCAATCAACGGTGCCATGGTGTTTGAGATTCATTCCTATTTCTTGCATGGGACCTAAGCATGCACCCAAGGACACAGATTTGATTTTTCAACCAATTTATATGCACTGGAGCATGTGCATGGAGTTCAAATTTGAATTATACACATAAAATCATAAATGCGTTGAAAACTCAGTTAATGCATAAAAATGTCCAAACGAACCCTGGAATATCAGAAAAATTCACACAACACTCCTGTTGTTCTATGTTGACACGAGAAAAAACTTCAAAGCAATAAGAGGCAATGGATATCGTTTCGTCCCCGAAGGTGGGACTTTCCCTACCGAAAACCATCATGCTTGTTGCGAGAAGCTCCGGTTTGTGAGAAGCATATACCCAAACCTGCCCCAAATGGGAAAAAATTTGTACCAAGGCATGTTGATGCCGCTCCATGATAGCATGCCAAGTTTCATGAATTTCATACGAGTTTTGGATTTACTAGAATTTAAAAACCAGGCATCTCAATGTTATGCCGGCAATCAACGGTGCCATGGTGTTTGAAATTCATTCTCATTTCTTGCATGGGACATAAGCATGCACCCAAGGACACATATTTTATTTTTCAACCAATTTATATGCACTGGAGCATGCGCATGTAGTTCACATTTGAATGATGCACATAAATGCATTGAAAACTCAGCTAATGCATAAAAATGTCCAAACGAACCCCGAAAAATCACAAAAATTCACACAACACTCCTGTCGTTCTATGTTGACACGAGAAAAAAACTTGAAAGAAATAAGAGGCAATGGATATCGTTTCGTCCCTGAAGGTGGGACGTTCCATACCGAAAACCATCATGCTTGTTGTGAGAAGCTCCGGTTTCTGAGAAGCATATACCCAAACCTGCCCCAGATGGGACAAAATTTGTACCATGCATGTTGATGCCGCTCCATGATAGCATGCCAAGTTTCATGAATTTCAGACGAGTTTTGGATTTACTAGAATTTAAAACCAGGCATCTCAATGTTTTGCCGGCAATCATCAGTGCCATGGTGTTTGAAATTCATTCCCATTTCTTCCGTGGGCCTAAGCATGCACCCAAGGACACAGATTTGATTTTTCAACCAATTTATATGCACTGGAGCATGCGCAAGTAGTTCAAATTTGAATTATGCACATAAATGCATTGAAAACTCAGTTAATGCATAAAAATGTCCAAACGAACCCCGAAAAATCAAAAAAATTCACACAACACTCCTGTTGTTCCATGTTGACACGAGAAAAAAACTTGAAAGCAATAAGAGGCAATGGAAATCGTTTCATCCCCAAAGGTGGGACTTTCCCTATCGAAAACCATCATGCTTGTTGTGAGAAGCTCCGGTTTGTGAGAAGCATATACCCAAACCTGCCCCAAATGGGACAAAATTTGTACCACGACATGTTTATGCCGCTCCATGATAGCATGCCAAGTTTCATGAATTTCATACGAGTTTTCGATTTACTAGAATTTAAAAACCAAGCATCTCAATGTTATGCTGGCAATCAACGGTGCCATGGTGTTTGAAATTCATTCCCATTTCTTGCGTGGGACCTAGGCATGCACCCAAGGACACAGATTTGATTTTTCAACCAATTTATATGTACTGGAGCATGCGCATGTAGTTCAAATTTGAATGATGCACATAAAATCATAAATGCATTGAAAACTCAGTTAATGCATAAAAATGTCCAAACGAACCCCGAAAAATCACAAAAATTGACACAACACTCCTGTTGTTCTATGTTGACACGAGAAAAAAACTTCAAAGCAATAAGAGGCAATGGATATCGTTTCGTCCCCAAAGGTGGGACGTTCCCTACCGAAAACCATCGTGCTTGTTGTGAGAAGCTCCGGTTTGTGAGAAGCATATACCCAAACCTGGCCCAAATGGGACAAAATTTGTACAACGGCATGTTGATGCTGCTCCATGATAGCATGCCAAGTTTCATGAATTTTAGACGAGTTGTGGATTTACTAGAATTTGAAAACCAAGCATCTCAATGTTATGCCGGCAATCAACTGTGCCATGGTGTTTGAAATTCATTCCATTTCTTGCATGGGACATAAGCATGCACCCAAGGACACAGATTTGATTTTTCAACCAATTTATATGCAGTGGAGCATGCGCATGTAGTTCAAATTTGAATTATTCACATAAATGCATTGAAAACTCAGCTAATGCATAAAAATGTCCAAACGAACCCTGGAAAATCACAAAAATTCACACAACACTCCTGTTGTTCTATGTTGACACGAGAAAAAACTTCAAAGAAATAAGAGGCAATGGATATCGTTTCGTCCCCGAAGGTGGGACTTTCCCTACCGAAAACCATCATGCTTGTTGCGAGAAGCTCCGGTTTGTGAGAAGCATATACCCAAACCTGCCCCAAATGGGACAAAATTTGTACCACGGCATGTTGATGCCGCTCCATGATAGCATGCCAAGTTTCATGAATTTCATACGAGTTTTGGATTTACTAGAATTTAAAAACCAGGCATCTCAATGTTATGCCGGCAATCAACGGTGCCATGGTGTTTGAAATTCATTCTTATTTCTTGCATGGGACATAAGCATGCACCCAAGGACACATATTTGATTTTTCAACCAATTTATATGCACTGGAGCATGCACATGTAGTTCACATTTGAATGATGCACATAAATGCATTGAAAACTCAGCTAATGCATAAAAATGTCCAAACGAACCCTGAAAAATCACAAAAATTCACACAACACTCCTGTCGTTCTATGTTGACACGAGAAAAAAACTTGAAAGAAATAAGAGGCAATGGATATCGTTTCGTCCCTGAAGGTGGGACGTTCCATACCGAAAACCATCATGCTTGTTGTGAGAAGCTCCGGTTTGTGAGAAGCATATACCCAAACCTGCCCAAATGGGACAAAATTTGTACCATGCATGTTGATGCCGCTCCACGATAGCATGCCAAGTTTCATGAATTTCGGACGAGTTTTGGATTTACTAGAATTTAAAACCAGGCATCTCAATGTTTTGCCGGCAATCATCAGTGCCATGGTGTCTGAAATTCATTCCCATTTCTTGCATGGGCCTAAGCATGCACCCAAGGACACAGATTTGATTTTTCAACCAATTTATATGCACTGGAGCATGCGCATGTAGTTCAAATTTGAATTATGCACATAAATGCATTGAAAACTCAGTTAATGCATAAAAATGTCCAAACGAACCCCGAAAAATCATAAAAATTCACACAACACTCCTGTTGTTCCATCTTGACACGGGAAAAAAACTTGAAAGCAATAAGAGGCAATGGAAATAGTTTCATCCCCAAAGGTGGGACGTTCCCTACCGAAAACCATCATGCTTGTTGTGAGAAGCTCCGGTTTGTGAGAAGCATATACCCAAACCTGCCCCAAATGGGACAAAATTTGTACCACGACATGTTTATGCCGCTCCATGATAGCATGCCAAGTTTCATGAATTTCATACGAGTTTTCGATTTACTAGAATTTAAAAACCAAGCATCTCAATATTATGCTGGCAATCAACGGGGCCATGGTGTTTGAAATTCACTCCCATTTCTTGCATGGGACCTAGGCATGCACCCAAGGACACAGATTTGATTTTTCAACCAATTTATATGTACTGGAGCATGCGCATGTAGTTCAAATTTGAATGATGCACATAAAATCATAAATGCATTGAAAACTCAGTTAATGCATAAAAATTTCCAAACGAACCCCGAAAAATCACAAAAATTCACACAACACTCCTGTTGTTCTATGTTGACACGAGAAAAAAACTTCAAAGCAATAAGAGGCAATGGATATCGTTTCGTCCCCAAAGGTGGGACGTTCCCTACCGAAAACCATCGTGCTTGTTGTGGGAAGCTCCGGTTTGTGAGAAGCATATACCCAAACCTGCCCCAAATGGGACAAAATTTGTACCACGTCATGTTGATGCCGCTCCATGATAGCATGCCAAGTTTCATGAATTTGAGACGAGTTTTGGAGTTACTAGAATTTAAAAACCAGGCATCTCAATGTTTTGCCGGCAATCAACGGTGCCATGGTGTTTGAGATTCATTCCTATTTCTTGCATGGAACCTAAGCATGCACCCAAGGACACAGATTTGATTTTTCAACCAATTTATATGCATTGGAGGATGTGCATGGAGTTCAAATTTGAATTATACACATAAAATCATAAATGCGTTGAAAACTCAGTTAATGCATAAAAATGTCCAAACGAAGCCCAAAAAATTCACACAACACTCCTGTTGTTCTATGTTGACACGAGAAAAAAGCTTGAAAGCAATAAGCAGCAATGGATATCGTCTTGTCCCCAAAGGTGGGACGTTCCCTACCGAAATCCGTCATGCTTGTTGTGAGAAGCTCCGGTTTGTGACAAGCATATACATAAACCTGCCCCAAATAGGACAAAATTAGTACCATGGCATGTTGATGCCGCTCCATGATAGCATGCCAAGTTTCATGAATTTCATACGAGTTTTGGATTTACTAGAATTTAAAAACCAGGCATCTCAATGTTTTGCCGGCAATCAACGGTGCCATGGTGTTTGAAATTCATTCTCATTTCTTGCATGGGACCTAAGAATGCACCCAAGGACACATATTTGATTTTTCAACCAATTTATATGCACTGGAGCATGCGCATGTAGTTCAAATTTGAATTATGCACATAAATGCATTGAAAACTCAGTTAATGCATAAAAATGTCCAAACGAACCACGAAAAATAACAAAAATTCACACAACACTCCTGTTGTTCCATGTTGACACGAGAAAAAAACTTGAAAGCAATAAGAGCCAATGGATATCGTCTCATCCCCAAAGGTGGGACGTTCCCTACCGAAAACCATCATGCTAGTTGTGAGAAGCTCCGGTTTGTGAGAAGCATATACCCAAACCTGCCCCAAATGGGACAAAATTTGTACCACGACATGTTTATGCCGCTCCATGATAGCATGCCAAGTTTCATGAATTTCATACGACTTTTCGATTTACTAGAATTTAAAAACCAGGCATCTCAATGTTATGCCGGCAATCAACGGTGCCATGGTGTTTGAAATTCATTCCCATTTCTTGCATGGGACCTAGGCATGCACCCAAGGACACAAATTTGATTTTTCAACCAATTTATATGCACTGGAGCATGCGCATGTAGTTCAAATTTGAATGATGCACATAAAATCATAAATGCATTGAAAACTCAGTTAATGCATAAAAATGTCCAAACGAACCCCGAAAAATCACAAAAATTCACACAACACTCCTGTTGTTCTATGTTGACGCGAGAAAAAAACTTCAAAGCAATAAGAGGCAACGGATATCGTTTCGTCCCCAAAGGTGGGACGTTCCCTACCGAAAACCATCGTGCTTGTTGTGAGAAGCTCCGGTTTGTGAGAAGCATATACCCAAAGCTGCCCCAAATGCGACAATATTTGTACCACGGCATGTTCATGCCGCTCCGTGATAGCATGCCAAGTTTCATGAATTTTAGACGAGTTTTGGATTTACTAGAATTTAAAAACCAGGCATCTCAATGTTTTCACGGCAATCAACGGTGCCATGGTGTTTGAAATTCATTCCCTTTTCTTGCATGGGACCTAAGCATGCACCCAAGGACACAGATTTGATTTTTCAACCAATTTATATGCACTAGAGCATGTGCATGGAGTTCAAATTTGAATTATACACATAAAATCATAAATGCGTTGAAAACTCAGTTAATGTCCAAACGAACCCTGAAAAATCAGAAAAATTCACACAACACTCCTGTTGTTCTATGTTGACACGAGAAAAAACGTCAAAGCAATAAGAGGCAATGGATATCGTTTCGTCCCCGAAGGTGGGACTTTCCCTACTGAAAACCATCATGCTTGTTGAGAGAAGCTCCGGTTTGTGAGAAGCATATACCCAAACCTGCCCCAAATGGGACAAAATTTGTACCACGGCATGTTGATGCCGCTCCATGATAGCATGCCAAGTTTCATGAATTTCATACGAGTTTTGGATTTACTAGAATTTAAAAACCAGGCATCTCAATGTTATGCCGGCAATCAACGGTGCCATGGTGTTTGAAATTCATTCCCATTTCTTGCATGGGACATAAGCATGCACCCAAGGACACAGATTTGATTTTTCAACCAATTTATATGCACTGGAGCATGCGCATGTAGTTCAAATTTGAATTATTCACATAAATGCATTGAAAACTCAGCTAATGCATAAAAATGTCCAAACTAACCCCGAATAATCACAAAAATTCACACAACCCTCCTGTTGTTTTATGTTAACATGAGAAAAAACTTCAAAGCAATAAGAGGCAATGGATATCGTTTCGTCCCTGAAGGTGGGACGTTCCCTACCGAAAACCATCATGCTTGTTGCGAGAAGCTCCGGTTTGTGAGAAGCATATACCCAAACCTGCCCCAAATGCGACAAAATTTGTATCACGCATGTTGATGCCACTCCATGATAGCATGCCAAGTTTCACGAATTTCAGACGAGTTCTGGATTTACTAGAATTTAAAAACCAGGCATCTCAATGTTTTGCCGGATTTCAACGGTGCCATGGTGTTTGAGATTCATTCCTCTTTCTTGCATTGGACCTAAGCATGCACCCAAGGACACAGATTTGATTTTTCAACCAATTTATATGCACTGGAGCATGTGCATGGAGTTCAAATTTGAATTATACACATAAAATCATAAATGCGATGAAAACTCAGTTAATGCATAAAAATGTCCAAACGAACCCTGGAAAATCACAAAAATTCACACAACACTCCTGTTGTTCTATGTTGACACGAGAAAAAACTTCAAAGCAATAAGAGGCAATGGATATCGTTTCGTCCCCGAAGGTGGGACTTTCCCTACCGAAAACCATCATGCTTGTTGCGGGAAGCCCCGGTTTGTGAGAAGCATATACCCAAACCTGCCCCAAATGGGACAAAATTTGTACCACGGCATGTTGATGCCGCTCCATGATAGCATGCCAAGTTTCATGAATTTCATACGAGTTTTGGATTTACTAGAATTTGAAAACCAGGCATCTCAATGTTATGCCGGCAATCAACGGTGCCATGGTGTTTGAAATTCATTCCCATTTCTTGCATGGGACATAAGCATGCACCCAAGGACACAGATTTGATTTTTCAACCAATTTATAAGCAGTGGAGCATGCGCATGTAGTTCAAATTTGAATTATTCACATAAATGCATTGAAAACTCAGTTAATGCATAAAAATGTCCAAACTAACCCCGAAAAATCACAAAAATTCACACAACACTCCTGTTGTTCTATGTTGACACGACAAAAAAACTTCAAAGCAATAAGAGGCAATGGATATCGTTTTGTCCCCAAAGGTGGGACGTTCCCTACCGAAAACCATCGTGCTTGTTGTGAGAAGCTCCGGTTTGTGAGAAACATATACCCAAACCTGCCCCAAATGGGACAAAATTTGTACCACGGCATGTTGATGCCGCTCCATGATAGCATGCCAAGTTTCATGAATTTTAGACGAGTTTTGGATTTACTAGAATTTAAAAACCAGGCATCTCAATGTTTTGCCGGCAATCAACGGTGCCATGGTGTTTGAGATTCATTCCTATTTCTTGCATGGGACCTAAGCATGCACCCAAGGACACAGATTTGATTTTTCAACCAATTTATATGCACTGGAGCATGGGCATGGAGTTCAAATTTGAATTATACACATAAAATCATAAATGTGTTGAAAACTCAGTTAATGCATGAAAATGTCCAAACGAACCCTGGAAAATCACAAAATATCACACAACACTCCTGTTGTTCTATGTTGACACGAGAAAAAACTTCAAAGCAATAAGAGGCAATGGATATCGTTTCGTCCCCGAAGGTGGGACTTTCCCTACCGAAAACCATCATGCTTGTTGCGAGAAGCTCCGGTTTGTGAGAAGCATATACCCAAACCTGCCCCAAATGGGACAAAATTTGTACCACGGCATGTTGATGCCGCTCCATGATAGCATGCCAAGTTTCTTGAATTTCATACGAGTTTTGGATTTACTAGAATTTAAAAACCAGGCATCTCAATGTTATGCCGGCAATCAACGGTGCCATGGTGTTTGAAATTCATTCCCATTTCTTGCATGGGACATAAGCATGCACCCAAGGACACAGATTTCATTTTTCAACCAATTTATATGCAGTGGAGAATGTGCATGTAGTTCAAATTTGAATTATTCACATAAATGCATTGAAAACTCAGCTAATGCATAAAAATGTCCAAACTAACCCCGAAAAATCACAAAAATTCACACAACACTCCTGTCGTTTTATGTTGACATGAGAAAAAAACTTCAAAGCAATAAGAGGCAATGGATATCGTTTCGTCCCTGAAGGTGGGACGTTCCCTACCGAAAACCATCATGCTTGTTGTGAGAAGCTCCGGTTTGTGAGAAGCATGATGCCCAAACCTGCCCCAAATGGGACAAAATTTGTACCACGGCATGTTGATGCCGCTCCATGATAGCATGCCAAGTTTCATGAATTTCATACGAGTTTTGGATTTACTAGAATTTAAAAAACCAGGCATCTCAATGTTATGCTGGCAATCAACGGTGCCATGGTGTTTGAAATTCATTCTCCTTTCTTGCATGGGACATAAGCATGCACCCAAGGACACATATTTGATTTTTCAACCAATTTATATGCACTGGAGCATGCGCATGTAGTTCACATTTGAATGATGCACATAAATGCATTGAAAACTCAGCTAATGCATAAAAATGTCCAAACGAACCCCGAAAAATCACAAAAATTCACACAACACTCCTGTCGTTCTATGTTGACACGAGAAAAAAACTTGAAAGCAATAAGAGGCAATGGATATCGTTTCGTCCCTGAAGGTGGGACGTTCCATACCGAAAACCATCATGCTTGTTGTGAAAAGCTCCGGTTTGTGAGAAGCATATACCCAAACCTACCCCAAATGGGACAAAATTTGTACCACGCATGTTGATGCCGCTCCATGAAAGAATGCCAAGTTTCATGAATTTCAGACGAGTTTTGGATTTACTAGAATTTTAAACCAGGCATCTCAATGTTTTGCCGGCAATCATCAGTGCCATGGTGTTTGAAATTCATTCCCATTTCTTGCATGGGCCTAAGCATGCACCCAAGGACACAGATTTGATTTTCCAACCAATTTATATGCACTGGAGCATGCGCATGTAGTTCAAATTTGAATTATGCACATAAATGCATTGAAAACTCAGTTAATGCATAAAAATGTCTAAACGAACCCCGAAAAATCACAAAAATTCACACAACACTCCTGTTGTTCCATGTTGACACGAGAAAAAAACTTGAAAGCAATAAGAGCCAATGGATATCGTTTCATCCCCAAAGGTGGGACGTTCCCTACCGAAAACCATCATGCTTGTTGTGAGAAGCATATACCCAAACCTGCCCCAAATGGGACAAAATTTGTACCACGACATGTTTATGCCGCTCCATGATAGCATGCCAAGTTTCATGAATTTCATACGAGTTTTGGATTTACTAGAATTTAAAAACCAGGCATCTCAATGTTATGCCGGCAATCAACGGTGCCATGGTGTTTGAAATTCATTCCCATTTCTTGCATGGGACATAAGCATGCACCCAAGGACACAGATTTGATTTTTCAACCAATTTATAAGCAGTGGAGTATGCGCATGTAGTTCAAATTTGAATTATTCACATAAATGCATTGAAAACTCAGTTAATGCATAAAAATGTCCAAACTAACCCCGAAAAATCACAAAAATTCACACAACACTCCTGTTGTTCTATGTTGACACGAGAAAAAAACTTCAAAGCAATAAGAGGCAATGGATATCGTTTTGTCCCCAAAGGTGGGACGTTCCCTACCGAAAACCATCGTGCTTGTTGTGAGAAGCTCCGGTTTGTGAGAAACATATACCCAAACCTGCCCCAAATGGGACAAAATTTGTACCACGGCATGTTGATGCCGCACCATGATAGCATGCCAAGTTTCATGAATTTTAGACGAGTTTTGGATTTACTAGAATTTAAAAACCAGGCATCTCAATGTTTTGCCGGCAATCAACGGTGCCATGGTGTTTGAGATTCATTCCTATTTCTTGCATGGGACCTAAGCATGCACCCAAGGAGACAGATTTGATTTTTCAACCAATTTATATGCACTGGAGCATGTGCATGGAGTTCAAATTTGAATTATACACATAAAATCATAAATGCGTTGAAAACTCAGTTAATGCATGAAAATGTCCAAACGAACCCTGGAAAATCACAAAAATTCACACAACACTCCTGTTGTTCTATGTTGACACGAGAAAAAACTTCAAAGCAATAAGAGGCAATGGATATCGTTTCGTCCCCGAAGGTGGGACTTTCCCTACCGAAAACCATCATGCTTGTTGCGAGAAGCTTCGGTTTGTGAGAAGCATATACCCAAACCTGCCCCAAATGGGACAAAATTTGTACCACGGCATGTTGATGCCGCTCCATGATAGCATGCCAAGTTCCATGAATTTCATACGAGTTTTGGATTTACTAGAATTTAAAAACCAGGCATCTCAATGTTATGCCGGCAATCAACGGTGCCATGGTGTTTGAAATTCATTCCCATTTCTTGCATGGGACATAAGCATGCACCCAAGGACACAGATTTCATTTTTCAACCAATTTATATGCAGTGGAGAATGCGCATGTAGTTCAAATTTGAATTATTCACATAAATGCATTGAAAACTCAGCTAATGCATAAAAATGTCCAAACTAACCCCCAAAAATCACAAAAATTCACACAACACTCCTGTCGTTTTATGTTGACATGAGAAAAAAAACTTCAAAGCAATAAGAGGCAATGGATATCGTTTCGTCCCTGAAGGTGGGACGTTCCCTACCGAAAACCATCATGCTTGTTGTGAGAAGCTCCGGTTTGTGAGAAGCATGATGCCCAAACCTGCCCCAAATGGGACAAAATTTGTACCACGGCATGTTGATGCCGCTCCATGATAGCATGCCAAGTTTCATGAATTTCATACGAGTTTTGGATTTACTAGAATTTAAAAAACCAGGCATCTCAATGTTATGCCGGCAATCAACGGTGCCATGGTGTTTGAAATTCATTCTCCTTTCTTGCATGGGACATAAGCATGCACCCAAGGACACATATTTGATTTTTCAACCAATTTATATGCACTGGAGCATGCGCATGTAGTTCACATTTGAATGATGCACATAAATGCATTGAAAACTCAGCTAATGCATAAAAATGTCCAAACGAACCTCGAAAAATCACAAAAATTCACACAACACTCCTGTCGTTCTATGTTGACACGAGAAAAAAACTTGAAAGCAATAAGAGGCAATGGATATCGTTTCGTCCCTGAAGGTGGGACGTTCCATACCGAAAACCATCATGCTTGTTGTGAGAAGCTCCGGTTTGTGAGAAGCATATACCCAAACCTACCCCAAATGGGACAAAATTTGTACCACGCATGTTGATGCCGCTCCATGAAAGAATGCCAAGTTTCATGAATTTCAGACGAGTTTTGGATTTACTAGAATTTTAAACCAGGCATCTCAATGTTTTGCCGGCAATCATCAGTGCCATGGTGTTTGAAATTCATTCCCATTTCTTGCATGGGCCTAAGCATGCACCCAAGGACACAGATTTGATTTTTCAACCAATTTATATGCACTGGAGCATGCGCATGTAGTTCAAATTTGAATTATGCACATAAATGCGTTGAAAACTCAGTTAATGCATAAAAATGTCTAAACGAACCCCGAAAAATCACAAAAATTCACACAACACTCCTGTTGTTCCATGTTGACACGAGAAAAAAACTTGAAAGCAATAAGAGCCAATGGATATCGTTTCATCCCCAAAGGTGGGACGTTCCCTACCGAAAACCATCATGCTTGTTGTGAGAAGCTCCGGTTTGTGAGAAGCATATACCCAAACCTGCCCCAAATGGGACAAAATTTGTACCACGACATGTTTATGCCGCTCCATGATAGCATGCCAAGTTTCATGAATTTCATACGAGTTTTCGATTTACTAGAATTTAAAAACCAGGCATCTCAATGTTATGCGCGCAATCAACGGTGCCATGGTGTTTGAAATTCATTCCCATTTCTTGCATGGGACCTAGGCATGCACCGAAGGACACAGATTTGATTTTTCAACCAATTTATATGCACTGGAGCATGCGCATGTAGTTCAAATTTGAATGATGCACATAAAATCATAAATGCATTGAAAACTCAGTTAATGCATAAAAATGTCCAAACGAACCCCGAAAAATCACAAAAATTCACACAACACTCCTGTTGTTCTATGTTGACACGAGAAAAAACCTTCAAAGCAATAAGAGGCAATGGATATCGTTTCGTCCCCAAAGGTGGGACGTTCCCTACCGAAAACCATCGTGCTTGTTGTGAGAAGCTCCGGTTTGTGAGAAGCATATACCCAAACCTGCCCCAAATGGGACAAAATTTGTACCACGGCATGTTGATGCTGCTCCATGATAGCATGCCAAGTTTCATGAATTTTAGACGAGTTTTGGATTTACTAGAATTTAAAAACCAAGCATCTCAATGTTTTGCCGGCAATCAACGGTGCCATGGTGTTTGAGATTCATTCATATTTCTTGCATGGGACCTAAGCATGCACCCAAGGACACATATTTGATTTTTCAACCAATTTATATGCACTGGAGCATGCGCATGTAGTTCACATTTGAATTATGCACATAAATGCATTGAAAACTCAGTTAATGCATAAAAATGTCCAGACGAACCCCGAAAAATCACAAAAATTCACACAACACTCCTGTTGTTCCATGTTGACACGAGAAAAAAACTTGAAAGCAATAAGAGGCAATGGATATCGTTTCATCCCCAAAGGTGGGACGTTCCCTACCGAAAACCATCATGCTTGTTGTGAGAAGCTCCGGTTTGTGAGAAGCATATACCCAAACCTGCCCCAAATGGTACAAAATTTGTACCACGACATGTTTATGCCGCTCCATGATAGCATGCCAAGTTTCACGAATTTTAGACGAGTTTTGGATTTACTAGAATTTAAAAACCAGGCATCTCAATGTTTTGCCGGCAATCAACGGTGCCATGGTGTTTGAGATTCATTCCTATTTCTTGCATGGGACCTAAGCATGCACCCAAGGACACAGATTTGATTTTTCAACCAATTTATATGCACTGGAGCATGTGCATGGAGTTCAAATTTGAATTATACACATAAAATCATAAATGCGTTGAAAACTCAGTTAATGCATAAAAATGTCCAAACGAACCCTGGAAAATCACAAAAATTCACACAACACTCCTGTTGTTCTATGTTGACACGAGAAAAAACGTCAAAGCAATAAGAGGCAATGGATATCGTTTCGTCCCCGAAGGTGGGACTTTCCCTACCGAAATCAATCATGCTTGTTGCGAGAAGCTCCGGTTTGTGAGAAGCATATACCCAAACCTGCCCCAAATGGGACAAAATTTGTACCACGGCATGTTGATGCCGCTCCATGATAGCATGGCAAGTTTCATGAATTTCATACGAGTTTTGGATTTACTAGAATTTAAAAACCAGGCATCTCAATGTTATGCTGGCAATCAACGGTGCCATGGTGTTTGAAATTCATTCTCATTTCTTGCATGGGACCTAAGCATGCACCCAAGGACACAGATTTGATTTTTCAACCAATTTATATGCACTGGAGCATGCGCATGTAGTTCAAATTTGAATGATGCACATAAAATCATAAATGCATTGAAAACTCAGTTAATGCATAAAAATGTCCAAACGAACCCCGAAAAATCACAAAAATTCACACAACACTCCTGTTGTTCTGTGTTGACACAAGAAAAAACTTCAAAGCAATAAGAGGCAATGGATATCGTTTCTTCGCCGAAGGTGGGACTTTCCCTACTGAAAACCATCATGCTTGTTGCGAGAAGCTCCGGTTTGTGAGAAGCATATACCCAAACCTGCCCCAAATGGGACATAATTTGTACCACGTCATGTTGATGCCGCTCCATGATAGCATGCCAAGTTTCATGAATTTCATACGAGTTTTGGATTTACTAGAATTTAAAAACCAGGCATCTCAATGTTATGCCGGCAATCAACGGTGCCATGGTGTTTGAAATTCATTCCCATTTCTTGCATGGGACATAAGCATGCACCCAAGGACACAGATTTGATTTTTCAACTAATTTATATGCACTGGTGCATGCGCATGTAGTTCAAATTTGAATTATGCACATAAATGCATTGAAAACTCAGTTAATGCATAAAAATGTCCAAACGAACCCCAAAAATCACAAAAATTCACACAACACTCCTGTTGTTCCATGTTGACACGAGAAAAAAACTTGAAAGCAATAAGAGGCAATGGATATCGTTTCATCCCCAAAGGTGGGACGTTCCCTACCAAAAACCATCATGCTAGTTGTGAGAAGCTCCGGTTTGTGAGAAGCATATACCCAAACCTGCCCCAAATGGGACAAAATTTGTACCACGACATGTTTATGCCGCTCCATCATAGCATGCCAAGTTTCATGAATTTCATACGAGTTTTCGATTTACTAGAATTTAAAAACCAGGCATCTCAATGTTATGCCGGCAATCAACGGTGCCATGGTGTTTGAAATTCATTCCCATTTCTTGCATGGGACCTAGGCATGCACCCAAGGACACAGATTTGATTTTTCAACCAATTTATATGCACTGGAGCATGCGCATGTAGTTCAAATTTGAATGATGCACATAAAATCATAAATGCATTGAAAACTCAGTTAATGCATAAAAATGTCCAAACGAACCCCGAAAAATCGCAAAAATTCACACAACACTCCTGTTGTTCTATGTTGACGCGAGAAAAAAACTTCAAAGCAATAAGAGTCAACGGATATCGTTTCGTCCCCAAAGGTGGGACGTTCCCTACCGAAAACCATCGTGCTTGTTGTGAGAAGCTCTAGTTTGTGAGAAGCATATACCCAAACCTGCCCCAAATGCGACAAAATTTGTACCACGGCATGTTCATGCCGCTCCGTGATAGCATGCCAAGTTTCATGAATTTTAGACGAGTTTTGGATTTACTAGAATTTAAAAACCAGGCATCTCAATGTTTTCCCGGCAATCAACGGTGCCATGGTGTTTGAGATTCATTCCTATTTCTTGCATGCGACCTAAGCATGCACCCAAGGACACAGATTTGATTTTTCAACCATTTTATATGCACTAGAGCATGTGCATGGAGTTCAAATTTGAATTATACACATAAAATCATAAATGCGTTGAAAACTCAGTTAATGCATTAAAATGTCCAAACGAACCCTGAAAAATCAGAAAAATTCACACAACACTCCTGTTGTTCTATGTTGACACAAGAAAAAACTTCAAAGCAATAAGAGGCAATGGATATCGTTTCGTCCCCGAAGGTGGGACTTTCCCTACTGAAAACCGTCATGCTTGTTGCGAGAAGCTCCGGTTTGTGAGAAGCATATACCCAAACCTGCCCCAAATGGGACAAAATTTGTACCACGGCATGTTGATGCCGCTCCATGATAGCATGCCAAGTTTCATGAATTTCATACGAGTTTTGGATTTACTAGAATTTAAAAACCAGGCATCTCAATGTTATGCCGGCAATCAACGGTGCCATGGTGTTTGAAATTCATTCCCATTTCTTGCATGGGACATAAGCATGCACCCAAGGACACAGATTTGATTTTTCAACCAATTTATATGCAGTGGAGCATGCGCATGTAGTTCAAATTTGAATTATTCACATAAATGCATTGAAAACTCAGCTAATGCATAAAAATGTCCAAACTAACCCCGAAAAATCACAAAAATTCACACAACACTCCTGTTGTTTTATGTTGACATGAGAAAAAACTTCAAAGCATAAAGAGGCAATGGATATCGTTTCGTCCCTGAAGGTGGGACGTTCCCTACCGAAAACCATCATGCTTGTTGTGGGAAGCTCTGGTTTGTGAGAAGCAAATGGGACAAATTTTATACCACGGCATGTTGATGCCGCTCCATGATAGCATGCCAAGTTTCATGAATTTCATACGAGTTCTGGATTTACTAGAATTTAAAAACCAGGCATCTCAATGTTATGCCGGTATATAACGGTGCCATGGTGTTTGAAATTCATTCTCATTTCATGCATGGGACATAAGCATGCACCCAAGGACACATATTTGATTTTTCAACCAATTTATATGCACTGGAGCATGCGCATGTAGTTCACATTTGAATGATGCACATAAATGCATTGAAAACTCAGCTAATGCATAAAAATGTCCAAACGAACCCCGAAAAATCACAAAAATTCACACAACACTCCTGTCATTCTATGTTGACACGAAAAAAAACTTGAAAGCAATAAGAGGCAATGGATATCGTTTCGTCCCTGAAGGTGGGACGTTCCATACCGAAAACCATCATGCTTGTTGTGAGAAGCTCCGGTTTGTGAGAAGCATATACCCAAACCTGCCCCAAATGGGACAAAATTTGTACCACGCATGTTGATGCCGCTCCATGAAAGAATGCCAAGTTTCACGAATTTCAGACGAGTTTTGGATTTACTAGAATTTAAAACCAGGCATCTCAATGTTTTGCCGGCAATCATCAGTGCCATGGTGTTTGAAATTCATTCCCATTTCTTGCATGGGCCTAAGCATGCACCCAAGGACACAGATTTGATTTTTCAACCATTTTATATGCACTGGAGCATGTGCATGTAGTTCAAATTTGAACTATGCACATAAATGCATTGAAAACTCAGTTAATGCATAAAAATGTCCAAACGAACCCTGAAAAATCACAAAAATTCACACAACACTCCTGTTCTTCTATGTTGACACGAGAAAAAACTTCAAAGCAATAAGAGGCAATGGATATCGTTTCGTCCCCGAAGGTGGGACTTTCCCTACCGAAAACCATCATGCTTGTTGTGAGAAGCTCCGGTTTGTGAGAAGCATATACCCAAACCTGCCCCAAATGGGACAAAATTTGTACCACGGCATGTTGATGCCGCCCCATGATAGCATGCCAAGTTTCATGAATTTCATACGAGTTTTGGATTTACTAGAATTTAAAAACCAGGCATCTCAATGTTATGCCGGCAATCAACGGTGCCATGGTGTTTGAAATTCATTCCATTTCTTGCATGGGACATAAGCATGCACCCAAGGACACAGATTAGATTTTTCAACCAATTTATATGCAGTGGAGCATGCGCATGTAGTTCAAATTTGAATTATTCACATAAATGCATTGAAAACTCAGCTAATGCATAAAAATGTCCAAACTAACCCCGAAAAATCACAAAAATTCACACAACACTCCTGTTGTTCTATGTTGACACGAGAAAAAAACTTCAAAGCAATAAGAGGCAATGGATATCGTTTTGTCCCCAAAGGTGGGACGTTCCCTACCGAAAACCATCGTGCTTGTTGTGAGAAGCTCCGGTTTGTGAGAAACATATACCCAAACCTGCCCCAAATGCGACAAAATTTGTACCACGGCATGTTGATGCCGCTCCATGATAGCATGCCAAGTTTCATGAATTTTAGACGAGTTTTGGATTTACTAGAATTTAAAGACCAGGCATCTCAATGTTTTGCCGGCAATCAACGGTGCCATGGTGTTTGAGATTCATTCCTATTTCTTGCATGGGACCTAAGCATGCACCCAAGGAGACAGATTTGATTTTTCAACCAATTTATATGCACTGGAGCATGTGCATGGAGTTCAAATTTGAATTATACACATAAAATCATAAATGCGTTGAAAACTCAGTTAATGCATAAAAATGTCCAAACGAACCCTGGAAAATCACAAAAATTCACACAACACTCCTGTTGTTCTATGTTGACACGAGAAAAAACTTCAAAGCAATAAGAGGCAATGGATATCGTTTCGTCTCCGAAGGTGGGACTTTCCCTACCGAAAACCATCATGCTTGTTGCGAGAAGCTCCGGTTTGTGAGAAGCATATACCCAAACCTGCCCCAAATGGGACAAAATTTGTACCACGGCATGTTGATGCCGCTCCATGATAGCATGCCAAGTTTCATGAATTTCATACGAGTTTTGGATTTACTAGAATTTAAAAACCAGGCATCTCAATGTTAAGCCGGCAATCAACAGTGCCATGGTGTTTGAAATTCATTCCCATTTCTTGCATGGGACATAAGCATGCACCCAAGGACACAGATTTGATTTTTCAACCAATTTATATGCAGTGGAGCATGCGCATGTAGTTCAAATTTGAATTATTCACATAAATGCATTGAAAACTCAGCTAATGCATAAAAATGTCCAAACTAACCCCGAAAAATCACAAAAATTCACACAACACTCCTGTTGTTTTATGTTGACATGAGAAAAAACTTCAAAGCAATAAGAGGCAATGGATATCATTTCGTCCCTGAAGGTGGGACGTTCCCTACCGAAAACCATCATGCTTGTTGTGAGAAGCTCTGGTTTGTGAGAAGCAAATGGGACAAATTTTATACCACGGCATGTTGATGCCGCTCCATGATAGCATGCCAAGTTTCATGAATTTCATACGAGTTCTGGATTTACTAGAATTTAAAAACCAGGCATCTCAATGTTATGCCGGCATATAACGGTGCCATGGTGCTTGAAATTCATTCTCATTTCATGCATGGGACATAAGCATGCACCCAAGGACACATATTTGATTTTTCAACCAATTTATATGCACTGGAGCATGCGCATGTAGTTCACATTTGAATGATGCACATAAATGCATTGAAAACTCAGCTAATGCATAAAAATGTCCAAACGAACCCCGAAAAATCACAAAAATTCACACAACACTCCTGTCATTCTATGTTGACACGAGAAAAAAACTTGAAAGCAATAAGAGGCAATGGATATCGTTTCGTCCCTGAAGGTGGGACGTTCCATACCGAAAACCATCATGCTTGTTGTGAGAAGCTCCGGTTTGTGAGAAGCATATACCCAAACCTGCCCCAAATGGGACAAAATTTGTACCACGCATGTTGATGCCGCTCCATGAAAGAATGCCAAGTTTCACGAATTTCAGACGAGTTTTGGATTTACTAGAATTTAAAACCAGGCATCTCAATGTTTTGCCGGCAATCATCAGTGCCATGGTGTTTGAAATTCATTCCCATTTCTTGCATGGGACCTAGGCATGCACCCAAGGACACAGATTTGATCTTTCAACCAATTTATATGCACTGGAGCATGCGCATGTAGTTCAAATTTGAATGATGCACATAAAATCATAAATGCATTGAAAACTCAGTTAATGCATAAAAATGTCCAAACGAACCCCGAAAAATCACAAAAATTCACACAACACTCCTGTTGTTCTATGTTGACGCGAGAAAAAAACTTCAAAGCAATAAGAGTCAACGGATATCGTTTCGTCCCCAAAGGTGGGACGTTCCCTACCGAAAACCATCGTGCTTGTTGTGAGAAGCTCTAGTTTGTGAGAAGCATATACCCAAACCTGCCCCAAATGCGACAAAATTTGTACCACGGCATGTTCATGCCGCTCCGTGATAGCATGCCAAGTTTCATGAATTTTAGACGAGTTTTGGATTTACTAGAATTTAAAAACCAGGCATCACAATGTTTTGCCGGCAATCAACGGTGCCATGGTGTTTGAGATTCATTCCTATTTCTTGCATGGGACCTAAGAATGCACCCAAGGACACAGATTTGATTTGTCAACCAATTTATATGCACTGGAGCATGTGCATGGAGTTCAAATTTGAATTATACACATAAAATCATAAATGCGTTGAAAACTCAGTTAATGCATAAAAATGTCCAAACGAACCCTGGAAAATCACAAAAATTCACACAACACTCCTGTTGTTCTATGTTGACACGAGAAAAAACTTCAAAGCAATAAGAGGCAATGGATATCGTTTCGTCCCCGAAGGTGCGACTTTCCCTACCGAAAACCATCATGCTTGTTGCGAGAAGCTCCGGTTTGTGAGAAGCATATACCCAAACCTGCCCCAAATGGGAAAAAATTTGTACCACGGCATGTTGATGCCGCTCCATGATAGCATGCCAAGTTTCATGAATTTCATACGAGTTTTGGATTTACTAGAATTTAAAAACCAGGCATCTCAATGTTATGCCGGCAATCAACGGTGCCATGGTGTTTGAAATTCATTCTCATTTCTTGCATGGGACATAAGCATGCACCCAAGGACACATATTTTATTTTTCAACCAATGTATATGCACTGGAGCATGCGCATGTAGTTCACATTTGAATGATGCACATAAATGCATTGAAAACTCACCTAATGCATAAAAATGTCCAAACGAACCCAGAAAAATCACAAAAGTTCACACAACACTCCTGTCGTTCTATGTTGACACGAGAAAAAAATTGAAAGAAATAAGAGGCAATGGATATCGTTTCGTCCCTGAAGGTGGGACGTTCCCTACCGAAAACCATCATGCTTGTTGTGAGAAGCTCTGGTTTGTGAGAAGCAAATGGGACAAATTTTATACCACGGCATGTTGATGCCGCTCCATGATAGCATGCCAAGTTTCATGAATTTCATACGAGTTCTGGATTTACTAGAATTTAAAAACCAGGCATCTCAATGTTATGCCGGCATATAACGGTGCCATGGTGTTTGAAATTCATTCTCATTTCATGCATGGGACATAAGCATGCACCCAAGGACACATATTTGATTTTTCAACCAATTTATATGCACTGGAGCATGCGCATGTAGTTCACATTTGAATGATGCACATAAATGCATTAAAAACTCAGCTAATGCATAAAAATGTCCAAACGAACCCCGAAAAATCACAAAAATTCACACAACACTCCTGTCATTCTATGTTGACACGAGAAAAAAACTTGAAAGCAATAAGAGGCAATGGATATCGTTTCGTCCCTGAAGGTGGGACGTTCCATACCGAAAACCATCATGCTTGTTGTGAGAAGCTCCGGTTTGTGAGAAGCATATACCCAAACCTGCCCCAAATGGGACAAAATTTGTACCACGCATGTTGATGCCGCTCCATGAAAGAATGCCAAGTTTCACGAATTTCAGACGAGTTTTGGATTTACTAGAATTTAAAACCAGGCATCTCAATGTTTTGCCGGCAATCATCAGTGCCATGGTGTTTGAAA
Source organism: Aegilops tauschii subsp. strangulata (assembly GCF_002575655.3). NCBI lineage: Eukaryota > Viridiplantae > Streptophyta > Magnoliopsida > Poales > Poaceae > Aegilops > Aegilops tauschii. The sequence continues at coordinate 436,106,284 of NC_053041.3, read as the reverse complement.
TTCATTCCCATTTCTTGCATGGGCCTAAGCATGCACCCAAGGACACAGATTTGATTTTTCAACCATTTTATATGCACTGGAGCATGTGCATGTAGTTCAAATTTGAACTATGCACATAAATGCATTGAAAACTCAGTTAATGCATAAAAATGTCCAAACGAACCCTGAAAAATCACAAAAATTCACACAACACTCCTGTTCTTCTATGTTGACACGAGAAAAAACTTCAAAGCAATAAGAGGCAATGGATATCGTTTCGTCCCCGAAGGTGGGACTTTCCCTACCGAAAACCATCATGCTTGTTGTGAGAAGCTCCGGTTTGTGAGAAGCATATACCCAAACCTGCCCCAAATGGGACAAAATTTGTACCACGGCATGTTGATGCCGCCCCATGATAGCATGCCAAGTTTCATGAATTTCATACGAGTTTTGGATTTACTAGAATTTAAAAACCAGGCATCTCAATGTTATGCCGGCAATCAACGGTGCCATGGTGTTTGAAATTCATTCCATTTCTTGCATGGGACATAAGCATGCACCCAAGGACACAGATTTGATTTTTCAACCAATTTATATGCAGTGGAGCATGCGCATGTAGTTCAAATTTGAATTATTCACATAAATGCATTGAAAACTCAGCTAATGCATAAAAATGTCCAAACTAACCCCGAAAAATCACAAAAATTCACACAACACTCCTGTTGTTTTATGTTGACATGAGAAAAAACTTCAAAGCAATAAGAGGCAATGGATATCGTTTCGTCCCTGAAGGTGGGACGTTCCCTACCGAAAACCATCATGCTTGTTGTGAGAAGCTCCGGTTTGTGAGAAGCAAACGGGACAAAATTTGTACCACGGCATGTTGATGCCGCTCCATGATAGCATGCCAAGTTTCATGAATTTCATACGAGTTCTAGATTTACTAGAATTTAAAAACCAGGCATCTCAATGTTATGCCGGCATATAACGGTGCCATGGTGTTTGAAATTCATTCTCATTTCATGCATGGGACATAAGCATGCCCCCAAGGACACATATTTTATTTTTCAACCAATTTATATGCACTGGAGCATGCGCATGTAGTTCACATTTGAATGATGCACATAAATGCGTTGAAAACTCAGCTAATGCATAAAAATGTCCAAACGAACCCCGAAAAATAACAAAAATTCACACAACACTCCTGTCATTCTATGTTGACACGAGAAAAAAACTTGAAAGCAATAAGAGGCAATGGATATCGTTTCGTCCCTGAAGGTGGGACGTTCCATACCGAAAACCATCATGCTTGTTGTGAGAAGCTCCGGTTTGTGAGAAGCATATACCCAAACCTGCCCCAAATGGGACAAAATTTGTACCAAGGCATGTTAATGCCGCTCCATGATAGAATGCCAAGTTTCATGAATTTCATACGAGTTTTGGATTTACTAGAATTTAAAAACCAGGCATCTCAATGTTATGCCGGCAATCAACGGTGCCATGGTGTTTGAAATTCATTCTCATTTCTTGCATGGGACATAAGCATGCACCCAAGGACACATATTTGATTTTGTAACCAATTTATATGCACTGGAGCATGCGCATGTAGTTCACATTTGAATGATGCACATAAATGCATTGAAAACTCAGCTAATGCATAAAAATGTCCAAACGAACGCCGAAAAATCACAAAAATTCACAGAACACTCCTGTCGTTCTATGTTGACACGAGAAAAAAACTTGAAAGCAATAAGAGGCAATGGATATCGTTTCGTCCCTGAAGGTGGGACGTTCCATACCGAAAACCATCATGCTTGTTGTGAGAAGCTCCGGTTTCTGAGAAGCATATACCCAAACCTGCCTCAAATGGGACAAAATTTGTACCCCGCATGTTGATGCCGCTCCATGAAAGAATGCAAAGTTTCATGAATTTCAGACGAGTTTTGGATTTAAAAGAGTTTAAAACCAGGCATCTCAATGTTTTGCCGGCAATCATCAGTGCCATGGTGTTTGAAATTCAGTCCCATTTCTTGCATAGGCCTAAGCATGCACCCAAGGACACAGATTTGATTTTTCAACCAATTTATATCCACTGGAGCATGTGCATGTAGTTCAAATTTGAACTATGCACATAAATGCATTGAAAATTCAGTTAATGCATAAAAATGTCCAAACGAACCCTGAAAAATCACAAAAATTCACACAACACTCCTGTTGTTCTATGTTGACACGAGAAAAAACTTCAAAGCAATAAGAGGCAATGGATATCGTTTCGTCCCCGAAGGTGGGACTTTCCCTACCGAAAACCATCATGCTTGTTGTGAGAAGCTCCGGTTTGTGAGAAGCATATACCCAAACCTGCCCCAAATGGGACAAAATTTGTACCACGGCATGTTGATGCCGCTCCATGATAGCATGCCAAGTTTCATGAATTTCATACGAGTTTTGGATTTACTAGAATTTCAAAACCAGGTATCTCAATGTTATGCCGGCAATCAACGGTGCCATGGTGTTTGAAATTCATTCTCCTTTCTTGCATGGGACATAAGCATGCACCCAAGGACACATATTTGATTTTTCAACCAATTTATATGCACTGGAGGATGCGCATGTAGTTCAAATTTGAATTATGCACATAAATGCACTGAAAACTCAGTTAATGCATAAAAATGTCCAAACGAACCCCGAAAAATTACAAAAATTCACACAACACTCCTGTTGTTCCATGGTGACACGAGAAAAAAAACTTGAAAGCAATAAGAGCCAATGGATATCGTTTCGTCTCCAAAGGTGGGACGTTCCCTACCAAAAACCATCATGCTTGTTGTGAGAAGCTCCGGTTTGTGACAAGCATATACCCAAACCTGCCCCAAATGGCACAAAATTTGTACCATGACATGTTTATGCCGCTCCATGATAGCATGCCAAGTTTCATGAATTTCATGCGAGTTTTGGATTTACTAGAATTTAAAAACCAGGCATCTCAATGTTATGCTCGCAATCAACGGTGCCATGGTGTTTGAAATTCATTCCCATTTCTTGCATGGGACCTAGGCATGCACCCAAGGACACAGATTTGATTTTTCAACCAATTTATATGCACTGGAGCATGCGCATGTAGTTCAAATTTGAATGATGCACATAAAATCATAAATGCATTGAAAACTCAGTTAATGCATAAAAATGTCCAAACGAACCCCGAAAAATCACAAAAATTCACACAACACTCCTGTTGTTCTATGTTGACACGAGAAAAAAACTTCAAAGCAATAAGAGGCAATGGATATCGTTTCGTCCTCAAAGGTGGGACGTTCCCTACCGTAAACCATCGTGCTTGTTGTGAGAAGCTCCGGTTTGTGAGAAGCATATACCCAAATCTGCCCCAAATGGGACAAAATTTGTACCACGGCATGTTGATGCCGCTCCATGATAGCATGCCAAGTTTCATGAATTTTAGAGGAGTTTTGGATTTACTAGAATTTAAAAACCAGGCATCTCAATGTTTTGCCGGCAATCAACGGTGCCATGGTGTTTGAGATTCATTCCTAATTCTCGCATGGGACCTAAGCATGCACCCAAGGACACAGATTTGATTTTTCAACCAATTTATATGCACTGGAGCATGTGCATGGAGTTCAAATTTGAATTATACACATAAAATCATAAATGCGTTGAAAACTCAGTTAATGCATAAAAATGTCCAAACGAACCCTGGAAAATCACAAAAATTCACACAACACTCCTGTTGTTCCATGTTGACACGAGAAAAAAACTTGAAAGCAATAAGAGGCAATGGATATCGTTTCATCCCCAAAGGTGGGACGTTCCCTACCGAAAACCATCATGCTTGCTGTGAGAAGCTCCGGTTTGTCAGAAGCATATACCCAAACCTGCCCCAAATGGGACAAAATTTGTACCACGACATGTTTATGGCGCTCCATGATAGCATGCCAAGTTTCATGAATTTCATACGAGTTTTCAATTTACTAGAATTTAAAAAGCAGGCATCTCAATGTTATGCCGGCAATCAACGGTGTCATGGTGTTTGAAATTCATTCCCATTTCTTGCATGGGACCTAGGCATGCACCCAAGGAAACAGATTTGATTTTTCAACCAATTTATATGCACTGGAGCATGCGCATGTAGTTCAAATTTGAATGATGCACATAAAATCATAAATGCATTGAAAACTCAGTTAATGCATAAAAATGTCCAAACAAACCACGAAAAATCACAAAAATTCACACAACACTCTAGTTGTTCTATGTTGACGCGAGAAAAAAACTTCCAAGCAATAAGAGGTAATGGATATCGTTTTGTCCCCAAAGGTGGGACGTTCCCTACCGAAAACCATCGTGCTTGTTGTGAGAAGCTCCGGTTTGTGAAAAGCATATACCCAAACCTGTCCCAAATGCGACAAAATTTGTACCACGGCATGTTGATGCCGCTCCATGATAGCATGCCAAGTTTCATGAATTTTAGACGAGTTTTGGATTTACTAGAATTTAAAAACCAGGCATCACAATGTTTTGCCGGCAATCAACGGTGCCATGGTGTTTGAGATTCATTCCTATTTCTTGCATGGGACCTAAGAATGCACCCAAGGACACAGATTTGATTTGTCAACCAATTTATATGCACTGGAGCATGTGCATGGAGTTCAAATTTGAATTATACACATAAAATCATAAATGCGTTGAAAACTCAGTTAATGCATAAAAATGTCCAAACGAACCCTGGAAAATCACAAAAATTCACACAACACTCCTGTTGTTCTATGTTGACACGAGAAAAAACTTCAAAGCAATAAGAGGCAATGGATATCGTTTCGTCCCCGAAGGTGCGACTTTCCCTACCGAAAACCATCATGCTTGTTGCGAGAAGCTCCGGTTTGTGAGAAGCATATACCCAAACCTGCCCCAAATGGGAAAAAATTTGTACCACGGCATGTTGATGCCGCTCCATGATAGCATGCCAAGTTTCATGAATTTCATACGAGTTTTGGATTTACTAGAATTTAAAAACCAGGCATCTCAATGTTATGCCGGCAATCAACGGTGCCATGGTGTTTGAAATTCATTCTCATTTCTTGCATGGGACATAAGCATGCACCCAAGGACACATATTTTATTTTTCAACCAATGTATATGCACTGGAGCATGCGCATGTAGTTCACATTTGAATGATGCACATAAATGCATTGAAAACTCACCTAATGCATAAAAATGTCCAAACGAACCCAGAAAAATCACAAAAGTTCACACAACACTCCTGTCGTTCTATGTTGACACGAGAAAAAAATTGAAAGAAATAAGAGGCAATGGATATCGTTTCGTCCCTGAAGGTGGGACGTTCCATACCGAAAACCATCATGCTTGTTGTGAGAAGCTCCGGTTTGTGAGAAGCATATACCCAAACCTGCCCCAGATGGGACAAAATTTGTGCCATGCATGTTGATGCCGCTCCATGATAGCATGCCAAGTTTCATGAATTTCAGACGAGTTTTGGATTTACTAGAATTTAAAACCAGGCATCTCAATGTTTTGCCGGCAATCATCAGTGCCATGGTGTTTGAAATTCATTCCCATTTCTTCCATGGGCCTAAGCATGCACCCAAGGACACAGATTTGATTTTTCAACCAATTTATATGCACTGGAGCATGCGCATGTAGTTCAAATTTGAATTATGCACATAAATGCATTGAACACTCAGTTAATGCATAAAAATGTCCAAACGAACCCCGAAAAATCACAAAAATTCACACAACACTCCTGTTGTTCCATGTTGACACGAGAAAAAAACTTGAAAGCAATAAGAGGCAATGGAAATCGTTTCATCCCCAAAGGTGGGACGTTCCCTACCGAAAACCATCATGCTTGTTGTGAGAAGCTCCGGTTTGTGAGAAGCATATACCCAAACCAGCCCCAAATGGGACAAAATTTGTACCACGACATGTTTATGCCGCTCCATCATAGCATGCCAAGTTTCATGAATTTCATACGAGTTTTCGATTTACTAGAATTTAAAAACCAGGCATCTCAATGTTATACTGGCAATCAACGGTGCCATGGTGTTTGAAATTCATTCCCATTTCTTGCATGGGACCTAGGCATGCACCCAAGGACACAGATTTGATTTTTCAACCAATTTATATGTACTGGAGCATGCGCATGTAGTTCAAATTTGAATGATGCACATAAAATCATAAATGCATTGAAAACTCAGTTAATGCATAAAAATGTCCAAACGAACCCCGAAAAATCACAAAAATTCACACAACACTCCTGTTGTTCCATGTTGACACGAGAAAAAAACTTGAAAGCAATAAGAGGCAATGGATATCGTTTCATCCCCAAAGGTGGGACGTTCCCTACCGAAAACCATCATGCTTGCTGTGAGAAGCTCCGGTTTGTCAAAAGCATATACCCAAACCTGCCCCAAATGGGACAAAATTTGTACCACGACATGTTTATGCCGCTCCATGATAGCATGCCAAGTTTCATGAATTTCATACGAGTTTTCAATTTACTAGAATTTAAAAAGCAGGCATCTCAATGTTATGCCGGCAATCAACGGTGTCATGGTGTTTGAAATTCATTCCCATTTCTTGCATGGGACCTAGGCATGCACCCAAGGAAACAGATTTGATTTTTCAACCAATTTATATGCACTGGAGCATGCGCATGTAGTTCAAATTTGAATGATGCACATAAAATCATAAATGCATTGAAAACTCAGTTAATGCATAAAAATGTCCAAACAAACCACGAAAAATCACAAAAATTCACACAACACTCTAGTTGTTCTATGTTGACGCGAGAAAAAAACTTCAAAGCAATAAGAGGTAATGGATATCGTTTTGTCCCCAAAGGTGGGACGTTCCCTACCGAAAACCATCGTGCTTGTTGTGAGAAGCTCCGGTTTGTGAAAAGCATATACCTAAACCTGTCCCACATGCGACAAAATTTGTACCACGGCATGTTGATGCCGCTCCATGATAGCATGCCAAGTTTCATGAATTTTAGACGAGTTTTGGATTTACTAGAATTTAAAAACCAGGCATCACAATGTTTTGCCGGCAATCAACGGTGCCATGGTGTTTGAGATTCATTCCTATTTCTTGCATGGGACCTAAGAATGCACCCAAGGACACAGATTTGATTTGTCAACCAATTTATATGCACTGGAGCATGTGCATGGAGTTCAAATTTGAATTATACACATAAAATCATAAATGCGTTGAAAACTCAGTTAATGCATAAAAATGTCCAAACGAACCCTGGAAAATCACAAAAATTCACACAACACTCCTGTTGTTCTATGTTGACACGAGAAAAAACTTCAAAGCAATAAGAGGCAATGGATATCGTTTCGTCCCCGAAGGTGCGACTTTCCCTACCGAAAACCATCATGCTTGTTGCGAGAAGCTCCGGTTTGTGAGAAGCATATACCCAAACCTGCCCCAAATGGGAAAAAATTTGTACCACGGCATGTTGATGCCGCTCCATGATAGCATGCCAAGTTTCATGAATTTCATACGAGTTTTGGATTTACTAGAATTTAAAAACCAGGCATCTCAATGTTATGCCGGCAATCAACGGTGCCATGGTGTTTGAAATTCATTCTCATTTCTTGCATGGGACATAAGCATGCACCCAAGGACACATATTTTATTTTTCAACCAATGTATATGCACTGGAGCATGCGCATGTAGTTCACATTTGAATGATGCACGTAAATGCATTGAAAACTCACCTAATGCATAAAAATGTCCAAACGAACCCCGAAAAATCACAAAAGTTCACACAACACTCCTGTCGTTCTATGTTGACACGAGAAAAAAATTGAAAGAAATAAGAGGCAATGGATATCGTTTCGTCCCTGAAGGTGGGACGTTCCATACCGAAAACCATCATGCTTGTTGTGAGAAGCTCCGGTTTGTGAGAAGCATATACCCAAACCTGCCCCAGATGGGACAAAATTTGTGCCATGCATGTTGATGCCGCTCCATGATAGCATGCCAAGTTTCATGAATTTCAGACGAGTTTTGGATTTACTAGAATTTAAAACCAGGCATCTCATTGTTTTGCCGGCAATCATCAGTGCCATGGTGTTTGAAATTCATTCCCATTTCTTCCATGGGCCTAAGCATGCACCCAAGGACACAGATTTGATTTTTCAACCAATTTATATGTACTGGAGCATGCGCATGTAGTTCAAATTTGAATGATGCACATAAAATCATAAATGCATTGAAAACTCAGTTAATGCATAAAAATGTCCAAACGAACCCCGAAAAATCACAAAAATTCACACAACACTCCTGTTGTTCTATGTTGACACGAGAAAAAAACTTCAAAGCAATAAGAGGCAATGGATATTGTTTCGTCCCCAAAGGTGGGACGTTCCCTACCGAAAACCATCGTGCTTGTTGTGAGAAGCTCCGGTTTGTGAGAAGCATATACCCAAACCTGCCCCAAATGGGACAAAATTTGTACCACGGCATGTTGATGCCGCTCCATGATAGCATGCCAAGTTTCATGAATTTTAGACGAGTTTTGGATTTACTAGAATTTAAAAACCAGGCATCTCAATGTTTTGCCGGCAATCAACGGTGCCATGGTGTTTGAGATTCATTCCTATTTCTTGCATGGAACCTAAGCATGCACCCAAGGACACAGATTTGATTTTTGAACCAATTTATATGCATTGGAGCATGTGCATGGAGTTCAAATTTGAATTATACACATAAAATTATAAATGCGTTGAAAACTCAGTTAATGCATAAAAATGTCCAAACGAACCCCGAAAAATCACAAAAATTCACACAACACTCCTGTTGTTCTATTTGAAAAGAGAAAAAAACTTGACAGCAATAAGCAGCAATGGATATCGTTTTGTCCCCAAAGGTGGGACGTTCCCTACCGAAATCCGTCATGCTTGTTGTGAGAAGCTCCAGTTTGTGACAAGCATATACCAAAACCTGCCCCAAATAGGACAAAATTTGTACCATGGCATGTTGATGCCGCTCCATGATAGCATGCCAAGTTTCATGAATTTCATACGAGATTTGGATTTACTAGAATTTAAAAACCAGGCATCTCAATGTTTTGCCGGCAATCAACGGTGCCATGGTGTTTGAAATTCATTCTCATTTCTTGCATGGGACCTAAGCATGCACCCAAGGACACAGATTTGATTTTTCAACCAATTTATATGCACTGGAGCATGCGCATGTAGTTCAAATTTGAATATGCACATAAATGCATTGAAAACTCAGTTAATGCATAAAAATGTCCAAACGAACCCCGAAAAATCACAAAAATTCACACAACACTCCTGTTGTTCCATGTTTACATGAGAAAAAATTGAAAGCAATAAGAGGCAATGGATATCGTTTCATCCCCAAAGGTGGGACGTTCCCTACCGAAAACCATCATGCTAGTTGTGAGAAGCTCCGGTTTGTGAGAAGCATACACCCAAACCTGCCCCAAATGGGACAAAATTTGTACCACGACATGTTTATGCTGCTGCATGATAGCATGCCAAGTTTCATGAATTTCATACGAGTTTTCGATTTACTAGAATTTAAAAACCAGGCATCTCAATGTTATGCCGGCAATCAACGGTGCCATGGTGTTTGAAATTCATTCCCATTTCTTGCATGGGACCTAGGCATGCACCCAAGGAAACAGATTCGATTTTTCAACCAATTTATATGCACTGGAGCATGCGCATGTAGTTCAAATTTGAATGATGCACATAAAATTATAAATGCATTGAAAACTCAGTTAATGCATAAAAATGTCCAAACGAACCACGAAAAATCACAAAAATTCACACAACACTCCTGTTGTTCTTTGTTGACGCGAGAAAAAAACTTCAAAGCAATAAGAGGCAATGGATATCATTTCGTCCCCAAAGGTGGGACGTTCCCTACCGAAAACCATCGTGCTTGTTGTGAGAAGCTCCGGTTTGTGAGAAGCATATAACCAAACCTGTCCCAAATGCGACAAAATTTGTACCACGACATGTTGATGCCGCTCCATGATAGCATGCCAAGTTTCATGAATTTTAGACGAGTTTTGGATTTACTAGAATTTTAAAAACCAGGCATCTCAATGTTTTGCCGGCAATCAACGGTGCCATGGTGTTTGAGATTCATTCCTATTTCTTGCATGGAACCTAAGCATGAACCCAAGGACACAGATTTGATTTTTCAACCAATTTATATGCATTGGAGCATGTGCATGGAGTTCAAATTTGAATTATACACATAAAATCATAAATGCGTTGATAACTCAGTTAATGCATAAAAATGTCCAAACGAACCCCGAAAAATTCACACAACACTCCTGTTGTTCTATGTTGACACGAGAAAAAAACTTGAAAGCAATAAGGAGCAATGGATATCGTGTTGTCCCCAAAGGTGGGACGTTCCCTACCGAAATCCGTCATGCTTGTTGTGAGAAGCTCCAGTTTGTGACAAGCATATACCAAAACCTGCCCCAAATAGGACAAAATTTGTACCATGGCATGTTGATGCCGCTCCATGATAGCATGCCAAGTTTCATGAATTTCATACGAGTTTTGGATTTACTAGAATTTAAAAACCAGGCATCTCAATGTTTTGCCGGCAATCAACGGTGCCATGGTGTTTGAAATTCATTCTCATTTCTTGCATGGGACCTAAGCATGCACCCAAGGACACAGATTTGATTTTTCAACCAATTTATATGCACTTGAGCATGCGCATGTAGTTCAAATTTGAATTATGCACATAAATGCATTGAAAACTCAGTTAATGCATAAAAATGTCCAAACGAACCCCGAAAAATCACAAAAATTCACACAACACTCCTGTTGTTCCATGTTTACATGAGAAAAAAACTTGAATGCAATAAGAGGCAATGGATATCGTTTCATCCCCAAAGGTGGGACGTTCCCTACCGAAAACCATCATGCTAGTTGTGAGAAGCTCCGGTTTTTTAGAAGCATATACCCAAACCTGCCCCAAATGGGACAAAATTTGTACCACGACATGTTTATGCTGCTGCATGGTAGCATGCCAAGTTTCATGAATTTCATACGAGTTTTCGATTTACTAGAATTTAAAAACCAGGCATCTCAATGTTATGCCGGCAATCAACGGTGCCATGGTGTTTGAAATTCATTCCCATTTCTTGCATGGGACCTAGGCATGCACCCAAGGAAACAGATTTGATTTTTCAACCAATTTATATGCACTGGAGCATGCGCATTTAGTTCAAATTTGAATGATGCACATAAAATCATAAATGCATTGAAAACTCAGTTAATGCATAAAAATGTCCAAACGAACCACGAAAAATCACAAAAATTCACACAACACTCCTGTTGTTCTTTGTTCACGCGAGAAAAAAACTTCAAAGCAATAAGAGGCAATGGATATCATTTCGTCCCCAAAGGTGGGACGTTCCCTACCGAAAACCATCGTGCTTGTTGTGAGAAGCTCCGGTTTGTGAGAAGCATATACCCAAACCTGTCCCAAATGCGACAAAATTTGTACCACGGCATGTTGATGCCGCTCCATGATAGCATGCCAAGTTTCATGAATTTTAGACGAGTTTTGGATTTACTAGAATTTAAAAACCAGGCTTCTCAATGTTTTGCCGGCAATCAACGGTGCCATGGTGTTTGAGATTCATTCCTATTTCTTGCATGGAACCTAAGCATGCACCCAAGGACGCAGATTTGATTTTTCAACCAATTTATATGCACTGGAGCATGTGCATGGAGTTCAAATTTGAATTATACACATAAAATCATAAATGCGTTGAAAACTCAGTTAATGCATAAAAATGTCCAAACGAACCCCGAAAAATTCACACAACACTCCTGTTGTTCTATGTTGACACGAGAAAAAAACTTGAAAGCAATAAGCAGCAATGGATATCGTTTTGTCCCCAAAGGTGGGACGTTCCCTACCGAAATCCGTCATGCTTGTTGTGAGAAGCTCCAGTTTGTGACAAGCATATACCAAAACCTGCCCCAAATAGGACAAAATTTGTACCATGGCATGTTGATGCCGCTCCATGATAGCATGCCAAGTTTCATGAATTTCATACGAGTTTTGGATTTACTAGAATTTAAAAACCAGGCATCTGAATGTTTTGCCGGCAATCAACGGTGCCATGGTGTTTGAAATTCATTCTCATTTCTTGCATGGGACCTAAGCATGCACCCAAGGACACAGATTTGATTTTTCAACCAATTTATATGCACTTGAGCATGCGCATGTAGTTCAAATTTGAATTATGCACATAAATGCATTGAAAACTCAGTTAATGCATAAAAATGTCCAAACGAACCCCGAAAAATCACAAAAATTCACACAACACTCCTGTTGATCCATGTTTACATGAGAAAAAACCTTGAAAGCAATAAGAGGCAATGGATATCGTTTCATCCCCAAAGGTGGGACGTTCCCTACCGAAAACCATCATGCTAGTTGTGAGAAGCATATACCCAAACCTGCCCCAAATGGGACAAAATTAGTACCACGACATGTTTATGCCGCTCCATGATAGCATGCCAAGTTTCATGAATTTCATACGAGTTTTCGATTTACTAGAATTTAAAAAGCAGGCATCTCAATGTTATGCCGGCAATCAACGGTGTCATGGTGTTTGAAATTCATTCCCATTTCTTGCATGGGAACTAGGCATGCACCCAAGGAAACAGATTTGATTTTTCAACCAATGTATATGCACTGGAGCATGCGCATGTAGTTCAAATTTGAATGATGCACATAAAATCATAAATGCATTGAAAACTCAGTTAATGCATAAAAATGCCCAAACGAACCACGAAAAATCACAAAAATTCACACAACACTCCTGTTGTTCTTTGTTGACGCGAGAAAAAAACTTCAAAGCAATAAGAGGCAATGGATATCATTTCGTCCCCAAAGGTGGGACGTTCCCTACCGAAAACCATCGTGCTTGTTGTGAGAAGCTCCGGTTTGTGAGAAGCATATACCCAAACCTGTCCCAAATGCGACAAAATTTGTACCACGGCATGTTGATGCCGCTCCATGATAGCATGCCAAGTTTCATGAATTTTAGACGAGTTTTGGATTTACTAGAATTTAAAAACCAGGCATCTCAATGTTTTGCCGGCAATCAACGGTGCCATGGTGTTTGAGATTCATTCCTATTTCTTGCATGGGACCTAAGCATGCACCCAAGGACACAAATTTGATTTTTCAACCAATTTATATGCACTGGAGCATGTGCATGGAGTTCAAATTTGAATTATACACATAAAATCATAAATGCGTTGAAAACTCAGTTAATGCATAAAAATGTCCAAACGAACCCTGAAAAATCACAAAAAATCACACAACACTCCTGTTGTTCTATGTTAACACGAGAAAAAACTTCAAAGAAATAAGAGGCAATGGATATCGTTTCGTCCCCGAAGGTGGGACTTTCCCTACCGAAAACCATCATGCTTGTTGCGAGAAGCTCCGGTTTGTGAGAAGCATATACCCAAACCTGCCCCAAATGGGACAAAATTTGTACCACGGCATGTTGATGCCGCTCCATGATAGCATGCCAAGTTTCATGAATTTCATACGAGTTTTGGATTTACTAGAATTTAAAAACCAGGCATCTCAATGTTATGCCGGCAATCAACGGTGCCATGGTGTTTGAAATTCATTCTCATTTCTTGCATGGGACATAAGCATGCACCCAAGGACACATATTTGATTTTTCAACCAATTTATATGCACTGGAGCATGCACATGTAGTTCACATTTGAATGATGCACATAAATGCATTGAAAACTCAGCTAATGCATAAAAATGTCCAAACGAACCCCGAAAAATCACAAAAATTCACACAACACTCCTGTCGTTCTATGTTGACACGAGAAAAAAACTTGAAAGAAATAAGAGGCAATGGATATCGTTTCGTCCCTAATGGTGGGACGTTCCATACCGAAAACCATCATGCTTGTTGTGAGAAGCTCCGGTTTGTGAGAAGCATATACCCAAACCTGCCCAGATGGGACAAAATTTGTACCATGCATGTTGATGCCGCTCCATGATAGCATGCCAAGTTTCATGAATTTCGGACGAGTTTTGGATTTACTAGAATTTAAAACCAGGCATCTCAATGTTTTGCCGGCAATCATCAGTGCCGTGGTGTTTGAAATTCATTCCCATTTCTTGCATGGGCCTAAGCGTGCACCCAAGGACACAGATTTGATTTTTCAACCAATTTATATGCACTGGAGCATGCGCATGTAGTTCAAATTTGAATTATGCACATAAATGCATTGAAAACTCAGTTAATGCATAAAAATGTCCAAACGAACCCCGAAAAATCACAAAAATTCACACAACACTCCTGTTGTTCCATGTTGACACGAGAAAAAAACTTGAAAGCAATAAGAGGCAATGGAAATAGTTTCATCCCCAAAGGTGGGACGTTCCCTACCGAAAACCATCATGCTTGTTGTGAGAAGCTCCGGTTTGTGAGAAGCATATACCCAAACCTGCTCCAAATGGGACAAAATTTGTACCACGACATGTTTATGCCGCTCCATGATAGCATGCCAAGTTTCATGAATTTCATACGAGTTTTCGATTTACTAGAATTTAAAAACCTAGCATCTCAATGTTATGCTGGCACTCAACGGTGCCATGGTGTTTGAAATTCATTCCCATTTCTTGCATGGGACCTAGGCATGGACCCAAGGACACAGATTTGATTTTTCAACCAATTTATATGTACTGGAGCATGCGCATGTAGTTCATATTTGAATGATGCACATAAAATCATAAATGCATTGAAAACTCAGTTAATGCATAAAAATGTCCAAACGAACCCCGAAAAATGACAAAAATTCACACAACACTCCTGTTGTTCTACGTTGACACGAGAAAAAAACTTCAAAGCAATAAGAGGCAATGGATATCGTTTCGTCCCCAAAGGTGGGACGTTCCCTACCGAAAACCATCATGCTTGTTGTGAGAAGCTCCGGTTTGTGAGAAGCATATACCCAAACCTGCCCCAAATGGGACAAAATTTGTACCACGTCATGTTGATGCCGCTCCATGATAGCATGCCAAGTTTCATGAATTTTAGACGAGTTTTGGAGTTACTAGAATTTAAAAACCAGGCATCTCAATGTTTTGCCGGCAATCAACGGTGCCATGGTGTTTGAGATTCATTCCTATTTCTTGCATGGAACCTAAGCATGCACCCAAGGACACAGATTTGATTTTTCAACCAATTTATATGCATTGGAGCATGTGCATGGAGTTCAAATTTGAATTATACACATAAAATCATAAATGCGTTGAAAACTCAGTTAATGCATAAAAATGTCCAAACGAACCCCGAAAAATTCACACAACACTCCTGTTGTTCTATGTTGACAAGAGAAAAAAGCTTGAAAGCAATAAGCAGCAATGGATATCGTTTTGTCCCCAAAGGTGGGACGTTCCCTACCGAAATCCGTCATGCTTGTTGTGAGAAGCTCCGGTTTGTGACAAGCATATACCAGAACCTGCCCCAAATAGGACAAAATTAGTACCATGGCATGTTGATGCCGCTCCATGATAGCATGCCAAGTTTCATGAATTTCATATGAGTTTTGGATTTACTAGAATTTAAAAACCAGGCATCTCAATGTTTTGCCGGCAATCAACGGTGCCATGGTGTTTGAAATTCATTCTCATTTCTTGCATGGGACCTAAGAATGCACCCAAGGACACAGATTTGATTTTTCAACCAATTTATATGCACTGGAGCATGCGCATGTAGTTCAAATTTGAATTATGCACATAAATGCATTGAAAACTCAGTTAATGCATAAAAATGTCCAAACGAACCCCGAAAAATCACAAAAATTCAAACAACACTCCTGTTGTTCCATGTTGACACGAGAAAAAAACTTGAAAGCTATAAGAGGCAATGGATATCGTTTCATCCCCAAAGGTGGGACGTTCCCTACCGAAAACCATCATGCTAGTTGTGAGAAGCTCCGGTTTGTGAGAAGCATATACCCAAACCTGCCCCAAATGGGACAAAATTTGTACCACGACATGTTTATGCCGCTCCATGATAGCATGCCAAGTTTCATGAATTTCATACGAGTTTTTGATTTACTAGAATTTAAAAACCAGGCATCTCAATGTTATGCCGGCAATCAACGGTGCCATGGTGTTTGAAATTCATTCCCATTTCTTGCATGGGACCTAGGCATGCACCCAAGGACACAGATTTGATTTTTCAACCAATTTATATGCACTGGAGCATGCGCATGTAGTTCAAATTTGAATGATGCACATAAAATCATAAATGCATTGAAAACTCAGTTAATGCATAAAAATGTCCAAACGACCCCTGAAAAATCACAAAAATTCACACAACACTCCTGTTGTTCTATGTTGACGCGAGAAAAAAACTTCAAAGCAATAAGAGGCAACGGATATCGTTTCGTCCCCAAAGGTGGGACGTTCCCTACCGAAAACCATCATGCTTGTTGTGAGAAGCTCCGGTTTGTGAGAAGCATATACCCAAACCTGCCTCAAATGCGACCAAATTTGTACCACGGCATGTTCATGCCGCTCCGTGATAGCATGCCAAGTTTCATGAATTTTAGACGAGTTTTGGATTTACTAGAATTTAAAAACCAGGCATCTCAATGTTTTCCCAGCAATCAACGGTGCCATGGTGTTTGAGATTCATTCCTATTTCTTGCATGGGACCTAAGCATGCACCCAAGGACACAGATTTGATTTTTCAACCAATTTATATGCACTAGAGCATGTGCATGGAGTTCAAATTTGAATTATACACATAAAATCATAAATGCGTTGAAAACTCAGTTAATGCATAAAAATGTCCAAACGAACCCTGAAAAATCAAAAAAATTCACACAACACTTCTGTTGTTCTATGTTGACACGAGAAAAAACTTCAAAGCAATAAGAGGCAATGGATATCGTTTCGTCCCCGAAGGTGGGACTTTCCCTACCGAAAACCATCATGCTTGTTGCGAGAAGCTCCGGTTTGTGAGAAGCATATACCCAAACCTGCCCCAAATGGGAAAAAAATTGTACCACGGCATGTTGATGCCGCTCCATGATAGCATGCCAAGTTTCATGAATTTCATACGAGTTTTGGATTTACTAGAATTTAAAAACCAGGCATCTCAATGTTATGCCGGCAATCAACGGTGCCATGGTGTTTGAAATTCATTCTCATTTCTTGCATGGGACATAAGCATGCACCCAAGGACACATATTTTATTTTTCAACCAATTGATATGCACTGGAGCATGCGCATGTAGTTCACATTTGAATGATGCACATAAATGCATTGAAAACTCAGCTAATGCATAAAAATGTCCAAACGAACCCCAAAAAATCACAAAAATTCACACAACATTCCTGTCGTTCTATGTTGACACGAGAAAAAAACTTTTAAGAAATAAGAGGCAATGGATATCGTTTCGTCCCTGAAGGTGGGACGTTCCATACCGAAAACCATCATGCTTGTTGTGAGAAGCTCCGGTTTGTGAGAAGCATATACCCAAACATGTCCCAGATGGGACAAAATTTGTACCATGCATGTTGATGCCGCTCCATGATAGCATGCCAAGTTGCATGAATTTCAGACGAGTTTTGGATTTACTAGAATTTAAAACCAGGCATCTCAATGTTTTGCCGGCAATCATCAGTGCCATGGTGTTTGAAATTCATTCCCATTTCTTCCATGGGCCTAAGCATGCACCCAAGGACACAGATTTGATTTTTCAACCAATTTATATGCACTGGAGCATGCGCATGTAGTTCAAATTTGAATTATGCACATAAATGCATTGAACACTCAGTTAATGCATAAAAATGTCCACACGAACCCCGAAAAATCACAAAAATTCACACAACACTCCTGTTGTTCCATGTTGACACGAGAAAAAAACTTAAAAGCAATAAGAGGCAATGGATATCGTTTTGTCCCCAAAGGTGGGACGTTCCCTACCGAAAACCATCATGCTTGTTGTGAGAAGCTCCGGTTTGTGAGAAGCATATACCCAAACCTGCCCCAAATGGGACAAAATTTGTACCACGACATGTTTATGCCGCTCCATGATAGCATGCCAAGTTTCATGAATTTCATACGAGTTTTCGATTTACTAGAATTTAAAAACCAAGCATCTCAATGTTATGCTTGCAATCAACGGTGCCATGGTGTTTGAAATTCATTCCCATTTCTTGCATGGGACCTAGGCATGCACCCAAGGACACAGATTTGATTTTTCAACCAATTTATATGTACTGGAGCATGCGCATGTAGTTCAAATTTGAATGATGCACATAAAATCATAAATGCATTGAAAACTCAGTTAATGCATAAAAATGTCCAAACGAACCCCGAAAAATCACAAAAATTCACACAACACTCCTGTTGTTCTATGTTGACACGTGAAAAAAACTTCAAAGCAATAAGAGGCAATGGATATCGTTTCGTCCCCAAAGGTGGGACGTTCCCTACCGAAAACCATCGTGCTTGTTGTGAGAAGCTCCGGTTTGTGAGAAGCATATACCCAAACCTGCCCCAAATGCGACCAAATTTGTACCACGGCATGTTCATGCCGCTCCGTGATAGCATGCCAAGTTTCATGAATTTTAGACGAGTTTTGGATTTACTAGAATTTAAAAACCAGGCATCTCAATGTTTTCCCGGCAATCAACGGTGCCATGGTGTTTGAGATTCATTCCTATTTCTTGCATGGGACCTAAGCATGCACCCAAGGACACAGATTTGATTTTTCAACCAATTTATATGCACTAGAGCATGTGCATGGAGTTCAAATTTGAATTATACACATAAAATCATAAATGCGTTGAAAACTCAGTTAATGCATAAAAATGTCCAAACGAACCCTGAAAAATCAGAAAAATTCACACAACACTTCTGTTGTTCTATGTTGACACGAGAAAAAACTTCAAAGCAATAAGAGGCAATGGATATTGTTTCGTCCCCGAAGGTGCGACTTTCCCTACCGAAAACCATCATGCTTGTTGCGAGAAGCTCCGGTTTGTGAGAAGCATATACCCAAACCTGCCCCAAATGGGAAAAAATTTGTACCACGGCATGTTGATGCCGCTCCATGATAGCATGCCAAGTTTCATGAATTTCATACGAGTTTTGGATTTACTAGAATTTAAAAACCAGGCATCTCAATGTTATGCCGGCAATCAACGGTGCCATGGTGTTTGAAATTCATTCTCATTTCTTGCATGGGACATAAGCATGCACCCAAGGACACATATTTTATTTTTCAACCAATTGATATGCACTGGAGCATGCGCATGTAGTTCGCATTTGAATGATGCACATAAATGCATTGAAAACTCAGCTAATGCATAAAAATATCCAAACGAACCCCGAAAAATCACAAAAATTCACACAACATTCCTGTCGTTCTATGTTGACACGAGAAAAAAACTTTTAAGAAATAAGAGCCAATGGATATCGTTTCGTCCCTGAAGGTGGGACGTTCCATACCGAAAACCATCATGCTTGTTGTGAGAAGCTCCGGTTTGTGAGAAGCATATACCCAAACCTGTCCCAGATGGGACAAAATTTGTACCATGCATGTTGATGCCGCTCCATGATAGCATGCCAAGTTTCATGAATTTCAGACGAGTTTTGGATTTACTAGAATTTAAAACCAGGCATCTCAATGTTTTGCCGGCAATCATCAGTGCCATGGTGTTTGAAATTCATTTCCATTTCTTCCATGGGCCTAAGAATGCACCCAAGGACACAGATTTGATTTTTCAACCAATTTATATGCACTGGAGCATGCGCATGTAGTTCAAATTTGAATTATGCACATAAATGCATTGAACACTCAGTTAATGCATAAGAATGTCCAAACGAACCCCGAAAAATCACAAAAATTCACACAACACTCCTGTTGTTCCTTGTTGACACGAGAAAAAAACTTGAAAGCAATAAGAGGCAATGGAAATCGTTTCATCCCCAAAGGTGGGACGTTCCCTACCGAAAACCATCATGCTTGTTGTGAGAAGCTCCGGTTTGTGAGAAACATATACCCAAACCTGCCCCAAATGGGACAAAATTGGTACCACGACATGTTTATGCCGCTCCATGATAGCATGCCAAGTTTCATGAATTTCATACGAGTTTTCTATTTACTAGAATTTAAAAACCAAGCATCTCAATGTTATGCTGGCAATCAACGGTGCCATGGTGTTTGAAATTCATTCCCATTTCTTGCATGGGACCTAGGCATGCACCCAAGGACACAGATTTGATTTTTCAACCAATTTATATGTACTGGAACATGCGCATGTAGTTCAAATTTGAATGATGCACATAAAATCATAAATGCATTGAAAACTCAGTTAATGCATAAAAATGTCCAAACGAACCCCGAAAAATCACAAAAATTCACACAACACTCCTGTTGTTCCATGTTTACATGAGAAAAAAACTTGAAAGCAATAAGAGGCAATGGATATCGTTTCCTCCCCAAAGGTGGGACGTTCCCTACCGAAAACCATCATGCTAGTTGTGAGAAGCTCCGGTTTGTGAGAAGCATATACCCAAACCTGCCCCAAATGGGACAAAATTTGTACCATGACATGTTTATGCTGCTGCATGATAGCATGCCAAGTTTCATGAATTTCATACGAGTTTTCGATTTACTAGAATTTAAAAACCAGGCATCTCAATGTTATGCCGGCAATCAACGGTGCCATGGTGTTTGAAATTCATTCCCATTTCTTGCATGGGACCTAGGCATGCACCCAAGGAAACAGATTTGATTTTTCAACCAATTTATATGCACTGGAGCATGCGCATGTAGTTCAAATTTGAATGATGCACATAAAATCATAAATGCATTGAAAACTCAGTTAATGCATAAAAATGTCCAACCGAACCACGAAAAATCACAAAAATTCACACAACACTCCTGTTGTTCTTTGTTGACGCGAGAAAAAAACTTCAAAGCAATAAGAGGCAATGGATATCATTTCGTCCCCAAAGGTGGGACGTTCCCTACCGAAAACCATCGTGCTTGTTGTGAGAAGCTCCGGTTTGTGAGAAGCATATACCCAAACCTGTCCCAAATGCGACAAAATTTGTACCACGGCATGTTGATGCCGCTCCATGATAGCATGCCAAGTTTCATGAATTTTAGACGAGTTTTGGATTTACTAGAATTTAAAAATCAGGCATCTCAATGTTTTGCCGGCAATCAACGGTGCCATGGTGTTTGAGATTCATTCCTATTTCTTGCATGGAACCTAAGCATGCACCCAAGGACACAGATTTGATTTTTCAACCAATTTATATGCATTGGAGCATGTGCATGGAGTTCAAATTTGAATTATACACATAAAATCATAAATGCGTTGAAAACTCAGTTAATGCATAAAAATGTTCAAACGAACCCCGAAAAATTCACACAACACTCCTGTTGTTCTATGTTGACATGAGAAAAAAACTTGAAAGCAATAAGCAGCAATGGATATCGTTTTTTCCCCAAAGGTGGGACGTTCCCTATCGAAATCCGTCATGCTTGTTGTGAGAAGCTCCAGTTTGTGACAAGCATATACCAAAACCTGCCCCAAATAGGACAAAATTTGTACCATGGCATGTTGATGCCGCTCCATGATAGCATGCCAAGTTTCATGAATTTCATACGAGTTTTGGATTTACTAGAATTTAAGAACCAGGCATCTCAATGTTTTGCCGGCAATCAACGGTGCCATGGTGTTTGAAATTCATTCTCATTTCTTGCATGGGACCTAAGCATGCACCCAAGGACACAGATTTGATTTTTCAACCAATTTATATGCACTCGAGCATGCGCATGTAGTTCAAATTTGAATTATGCACATAAATGCATTGAAAACTCAGTTAATGCATAAAAATGTCCAAACGAACCCCGAAAAATCACAAAAATTCACACAACACTCCTGTTGTTCCATGTTTACATGAGAAAAAAACTTGAAAGCAATAAGAGGCAATGGATATCGTTTCATCCCCAAAGGTGGGACGTTCCCTACCGAAAACCATCATGCTAGTTGTGAGAAGCTCCGGTTTGTGAGAAGCATATACCCAAACCTGCCCCAAATGGGACAAAATTTGTACCACGACATGTTTATGCCGCTGCATGATAGCATGCCAAGTTTCCTGAATTTCATACGAGTTTTCGATTTACTAGAATTTAAAAACCAGGCATCTCAATGTTATGCCGGCAATCAACGGTGCCATGGTGTTTGAAATTCATTCCCATTTCTTGCATGGGAACTAGGCATGCACCCAAGGAAACAGATTTGATTTTTGAACCAATTTATATGCACTGTAGCATGCGCATGTAGTTCAAATTTGAATGATGCACATAAAATCATAAATGCATTGAAAACTCAGTTAATGCATAAAAATGTCCAAACGAACCACGAAAAATCACAAAAATTCACACAACACTCCTATTGTTCTTTGTTGACGCGAGAAAAAAACTTCAAAGCAATAAGAGGCAATGGATATCATTTCGTCCCCAAAGGTGGGACGTTCCCTACCGAAAACCATCGTGCTTGTTGTGAGAAGCTCCGGTTTGTGAGAAGCATATACCCAAACCTGTCCCAAATGCGACAAAATTTGTACCACGGCATGTTGATGCCGCTCCATGATAGCATGCCAAGTTTCATGAATTTTAGACGAGTTTTGGATTTACTAGAATTTAAAAACCAGGCATCTCAATGTTTTGCCGGCAATCAACGGTGCCATGGTGTTTGAGATTCATTCCTATTTCTTGCATGGGACCTAAGCATGCACCCAAGGACACAGATTTGATTTTTCAACCAATTTATATGCACTGGAGCATGTGCATGGAGTTCAAATTTGAATTATACACATAAAATCATAAATGCGTTGAAAACTCAGTTAATGCATAAAAATGTCCAAACGAACCCTGGAAAATCACAAAAATTCACACAACACTGCTGTTGTTCTATGTTGACACGAGAAAAAACTTCAAAGAAATAAGAGGCAATGAATATCGTTTCGTCCCCGAAGGTGGGACTTTCCCTACCAAAAACCATCATGCTTGTTGCGTGAAGCTCCGGTTTTTGAGAAGCATATACCCAAACCTGCCCCAAATGGGACAAAATTTGTACCACGGCATGTTGATGCCGCTCCATGATAGCATGCCAAGTTTCATGAATTTCATACGAGTTTTGGATTTACTAGAATTTAAAAACCAGGCATCTCAATGTTATGCCGGCAATCAACGGTGCCATGGTGTTTGAGATTCATTCCTATTTCTTGCATGGAACCTAAGCATGCACCCAAGGACACAGATTTGATTTTTCAACCAATTTATATGCATTGGAGCATGTGCATGGAGTTCAAATTTGAATTATACACATAAAATCATAAATGCGTTGAAAACTCAGTTAATGCATAAAAATGTTCAAACGAACCCCGAAAAATTCACACAACACTCCTGTTGTTCTATGTTGACATGAGAAAAAAACTTGAAAGCAATAAGCAGCAATGGATATCGTTTTTTCCCCAAAGGTGGGACGTTCCCTATCGAAATCCGTCATGCTTGTTGTGAGAAGCTCCAGTTTGTGACAAGCATATACCAAAACCTGCCCCAAATAGGACAAAATTTGTACCATGGCATGTTGATGCCGCTCCATGATAGCATGCCAAGTTTCATGAATTTCATACGAGTTTTGGATTTACTAGAATTTAAGAACCAGGCATCTCAATGTTTTGCCGGCAATCAACGGTGCCATGGTGTTTGAAATTCATTCTCATTTCTTGCATGGGACCTAAGCATGCACCCAAGGACACAGATTTGATTTTTCAACCAATTTATATGCACTCGAGCATGCGCATGTAGTTCAAATTTGAATTATGCACATAAATGCATTGAAAACTCAGTTAATGCATAAAAATGTCCAAACGAACCCCGAAAAATCACAAAAATTCACACAACACTCCTGTTGTTCCATGTTTACATGAGAAAAAAACTTGAAAGCAATAAGAGGCAATGGATATCGTTTCATCCCCAAAGGTGGGACGTTCCCTACCGAAAACCATCATGCTAGTTGTGAGAAGCTCCGGTTTGTGAGAAGCATATACCCAAACCTGCCCCAAATGGGACAAAATTTGTACCACGACATGTTTATGCCGCTGCATGATAGCATGCCAAGTTTCCTGAATTTCATACGAGTTTTCGATTTACTAGAATTTAAAAACCAGGCATCTCAATGTTATGCCGGCAATCAACGGTGCCATGGTGTTTGAAATTCATTCCCATTTCTTGCATGGGAACTAGGCATGCACCCAAGGAAACAGATTTGATTTTTGAACCAATTTATATGCACTGTAGCATGCGCATGTAGTTCAAATTTGAATGATGCACATAAAATCATAAATGCATTGAAAACTCAGTTAATGCATAAAAATGTCCAAACGAACCACGAAAAATCACAAAAATTCACACAACACTCCTATTGTTCTTTGTTGACGCGAGAAAAAAACTTCAAAGCAATAAGAGGCAATGGATATCATTTCGTCCCCAAAGGTGGGACGTTCCCTACCGAAAACCATCGTGCTTGTTGTGAGAAGCTCCGGTTTGTGAGAAGCATATACCCAAACCTGTCCCAAATGCGACAAAATTTGTACCACGGCATGTTGATGCCGCTCCATGATAGCATGCCAAGTTTCATGAATTTTAGACGAGTTTTGGATTTACTAGAATTTAAAAACCAGGCATCTCAATGTTTTGCCGGCAATCAACGGTGCCATGGTGTTTGAGATTCATTCCTATTTCTTGCATGGGACCTAAGCATGCACCCAAGGACACAGATTTGATTTTTCAACCAATTTATATGCACTGGAGCATGTGCATGGAGTTCAAATTTGAATTATACACATAAAATCATAAATGCGTTGAAAACTCAGTTAATGCATAAAAATGTCCAAACGAACCCTGGAAAATCACAAAAATTCACACAACACTGCTGTTGTTCTATGTTGACACGAGAAAAAACTTCAAAGAAATAAGAGGCAATGAATATCGTTTCGTCCCCGAAGGTGGGACTTTCCCTACCAAAAACCATCATGCTTGTTGCGTGAAGCTCCGGTTTTTGAGAAGCATATACCCAAACCTGCCCCAAATGGGACAAAATTTGTACCACGGCATGTTGATGCCGCTCCATGATAGCATGCCAAGTTTCATGAATTTCATACGAGTTTTGGATTTACTAGAATTTAAAAACCAGGCATCTCAATGTTATGCCGGCAATCAACGGTGCCATGGTGTTTGAGATTCATTCCTATTTCTTGCATGGAACCTAAGCATGCACCCAAGGACACAGATTTGATTTTTCAACCAATTTATATGCATTGGAGCATGTGCATGGAGTTCAAATTTGAATTATACACATAAAATCATAAATGCGTTGAAAACTCAGTTAATGCATAAAAATGTTCAAACGAACCCCGAAAAATTCACACAACACTCCTGTTGTTCTATGTTGACATGAGAAAAAAACTTGAAAGCAATAAGCAGCAATGGATATCGTTTTTTCCCCAAAGGTGGGACGTTCCCTATCGAAATCCGTCATGCTTGTTGTGAGAAGCTCCAGTTTGTGACAAGCATATACCAAAACCTGCCCCAAATAGGACAAAATTTGTACCATGGCATGTTGATGCCGCTCCATGATAGCATGCCAAGTTTCATGAATTTCATACGAGTTTTGGATTTACTAGAATTTAAGAACCAGGCATCTCAATGTTTTGCCGGCAATCAACGGTGCCATGGTGTTTGAAATTCATTCTCATTTCTTGCATGGGACCTAAGCATGCACCCAAGGACACAGATTTGATTTTTCAACCAATTTATATGCACTCGAGCATGCGCATGTAGTTCAAATTTGAATTATGCACATAAATGCATTGAAAACTCAGTTAATGCATAAAAATGTCCAAACGAACCCCGAAAAATCACAAAAATTCACACAACACTCCTGTTGTTCCATGTTTACATGAGAAAAAAACTTGAAAGCAATAAGAGGCAATGGATATCGTTTCATCCCCAAAGGTGGGACGTTCCCTACCGAAAACCATCATGCTAGTTGTGAGAAGCTCCGGTTTGTGAGAAGCATATACCCAAACCTGCCCCAAATGGGACAAAATTTGTACCACGACATGTTTATGCCGCTGCATGATAGCATGCCAAGTTTCCTGAATTTCATACGAGTTTTCGATTTACTAGAATTTAAAAACCAGGCATCTCAATGTTATGCCGGCAATCAACGGTGCCATGGTGTTTGAAATTCATTCCCATTTTTTGCATGGGAACTAGGCATGCACCCAAGGAAACAGATTTGATTTTTGAACCAATTTATATGCACTGTAGCATGCGCATGTAGTTCAAATTTGAATGATGCACATAAAATCATAAATGCATTGAAAACTCAGTTAATGCATAAAAATGTCCAAACGAACCACGAAAAATCACAAAAATTCACACAACACTCCTATTGTTCTTTGTTGACGCGAGAAAAAAACTTCAAAGCAATAAGAGGCAATGGATATCATTTCGTCCCCAAAGGTGGGACGTTCCCTACCGAAAACCATCGTGCTTGTTGTGAGAAGCTCCGGTTTGTGAGAAGCATATACCCAAACCTGTCCCAAATGCGACAAAATTTGTACCACGGCATGTTGATGCCGCTCCATGATAGCATGCCAAGTTTCATGAATTTTAGACGAGTTTTGGATTTACTAGAATTTAAAAACCAGGCATCTCAATGTTTTGCCGGCAATCAACGGTGCCATGGTGTTTGAGATTCATTCCTATTTCTTGCATGGGACCTAAGCATGCACCCAAGGACACAGATTTGATTTTTCAACCAATTTATATGCACTGGAGCATGTGCATGGAGTTCAAATTTGAATTATACACATAAAATCATAAATGCGTTGAAAACTCAGTTAATGCATAAAAATGTCCAAACGAACCCTGGAAAATCACAAAAATTCACACAACACTGCTGTTGTTCTATGTTGACACGAGAAAAAACTTCAAAGAAATAAGAGGCAATGAATATCGTTTCGTCCCCGAAGGTGGGACTTTCCCTACCAAAAACCATCATGCTTGTTGCGTGAAGCTCCGGTTTTTGAGAAGCATATACCCAAACCTGCCCCAAATGGGACAAAATTTGTACCACGGCATGTTGATGCCGCTCCATGATAGCATGCCAAGTTTCATGAATTTCATACGAGTTTTGGATTTACTAGAATTTAAAAACCAGGCATCTCAATGTTATGCCGGCAATCAACGGTGCCATGGTGTTTGAAATTCATTCTCATTTCTTGCATGGGACATAAGCATGCACCCAAGGACACATATTTGATTTTTCAACCAATTTATATGCACTGGAGCATGCGCATGTAGTTCACATTTGAATGATGCACATAAATGCATTGAAAACTCAGCTAATGCATAAAAATGTCCAAACGAACCCCGAAAAATCACAAAAATTCACACAACACTCCTGTCGTTCTATGTTGACACGAGAAAAAAACTTCAAAGCAATAAGAGGCAATGGATATCGTTTTGTCCCCAAAGGTGGGACGTTCCCAACCGAAAACCATCAAGCTTGTTGTGAGAAGCTCCGGTTTGTGAGAAACATATACCCAAACCTGCCCCAAATGCGACAAAATTTGTACCACGGCATGTTGATGCCGCTCCATGATAGCATGCCAGGTTTCATGAATTTTAGACGAGTTTTGGATTTACTAGAATTTAAAAACCAGGCATCTCAATGTTTTGCCGGCAATCAACGGTGCCATGGTGTTTGAGAGTCATTCCTATTTCTTGCATGGGACCTAAGCATGCACCCAAGGACACATATTTGATTTTTCAACCAATTTATATGCACTGGAGCATCTGCATGGAGTTCAAATTTGAATTATACACAAAAAATCATAAATGCGTTGAAAACTTAGTTAATGCATGAAAATGTCCAAACGAACCCTGGAAAATCACAAAAAATCACACAACACTCCTGTTGTTCTATGTTGACACGAGAAAAAACTTCAAAGCAATAAGGGGCAATGGATATCGTTTCGTCCCCGAAGGTGGGACTTTCCCTACCGAAAACCATCATGCTTGTTGCGAGAAGCTCCGGTTTGTGGGAAGCATATACCCAAACCTGCCCCAAATGGGACAAAATTTGTACCACGGCATGTTGATGCCGCTCCATGATAGCATGCCAAGTTTCATGAATTTCATACGAGTTTTGGATTTACTAGAATTTAAAAGCCAGGCATCTCAATGTTATGCCGGCAATCAACGGTGCCATGGTGTTTGAAGTTCATTCCCATTTTGTGCATGGGACATAAGCATGCACCCAAGGACACAGATTTGATTTTTCAACCAATTTATATGCAGTGGAGCATGCGCATGTAGTTCAAATTTGAATTATTCACATAAATGCATTGAAAACTCAGCTAATGCATAAAAATGTCCAAACTAACCCCGAAAAATCACAAAAATTCACACAACACTCCTGTTGTTTTATGTTGACATGAGAAAAAAACTTCAAAGCAATAAGAGGCAATGGATATCGTTTCGTCCCTGAAGGTGGGACGTTCCCTACCGAAAACCATCATGCTTGTTGTGAGAAGCTCCGGTTTGTGAGAAGCATGATGCCCAAACCTGCCCCAAATGGGACTAAATTTGTACCACGGCATGTTGATGCCGCTCCATGATAGCATGCCAAGTTTCATGAATTTCATACGAGTTTTGGATTTACTAGAATTTAAAAACCAGGCATCTCAATGTTATGCCGGCAATCAACGGTGCCATGGTGTTTGAAATTCATTCTCATTTCTTGCATGGGACATAAGCATGCACCCAAGGACACATATTTGATTTTTCAACCAATTTATATGCACTCGAGCATGCGCATGTAGTTCACATTTGAATGATGCACATAAATGCATTGAAAACTCAGCTAATGCTTAAAAATGTCCAAACGGACCCCGAAAAATCACAAAAATTCACACAACACTCCTGTCGTTCTATGTTGACACGAGAAAAAAACTTGAAAGCAATAAGAGGCAATGGATATCGTTTCGTCCCTGAAGGTGGGACGTTCCATACCGAAAACCATCATGCTTGTTGTGAGAAGCTCCGGTTTGTGAGAAGCATATACCCAAACCTACCCCAAATGGGACAAAATTTTTACCACGCATGTTGATGACGCTCCGTGAAAGAATGCCAAGTTTCATGAATTTCAGACGAGTTTTGGATTTACTAGAATTTAAAACCAGGCATCTCAATGTTTTGCCGGCAATCATCAGTGCCATGGTGTTTGAAATTCATTCCCATTTCTTGCATGGGCCTAAGCATGCACCCAAGGACACAGATTTGATTTTTCAACCAATTTATAAGCACTGGAGCATGCGCATGTAGTTCAAATTTGAATTATGCACATAAATGCATTGAAAATTCAGTTAATGCATAAAACTGTCCAAACGAACCCCGAAAAATCACAAAAATTCACACAACACTCCTGTTGTTCCATGTTGACACGAGAAAAAAACTCGAAAGCAATAAGAGGCAATGGATATCGTTTCATCCCCAAAGGTGGGATGTTCCCTACCGAAAACCATCATGCTTGTTGTGAGAAGCTCCGGTTTGTGAGAAGCATATACCCAAACCTGCCCCAAATGGGACAAAATTTGTACCACGACATGTTTATGCCGCTCCATGATAGCATGCTAAGTTTCATGAATTTCATACGAGTTTTCGATTTACTAGAATTTAAAAACCAGGCATCTCAATGTTATGCTGGCAATCAACGGTGCCATGGTGCTTGAAATTCATTCCCATTTCTTGCATGGGACCTAGGCATGCACCCAAGGACACAGGTTTGATTTTTCAACCAATCTATATGCACTGGAGCATGCGCATGTAGTTCAAATTTGAATGATGCACATAAAATCATAAATGCATTGAAAACTTAGTTAATGCATAAAAATGTCCAAACGAACCCCGAAAAATCACAAAAATTCACACAACACTCCTGTTGTTCTATGTTGACGCGAGAAAAAAACTTCAAAGCAATAAGAGGCAACGGATATCGTTTCGTCCCCAAAGGTAGGACGTTCCCTACCGAAAACCATCGTGCTTGTTGTGAGAAGCTCCGGTTTGTGAGAAGCATATACCCAAAGCTGCTCCAAATGCGACAAAATTTGTACCACGGCATGTTCATGCCGCTCCGTGATAGCATGCCAAATTTCATGAATTTTAGACGAGTTTTGGATTTACTAGAATTTAAAAACCAGGCATCTCAATGTTTTCCCGGCAATCAACGGTGCCATGGTGTTTGAGATTCATTCCTATTTCTTGCATGGGACCTAAGCATGCACCCAAGGACACAGATTTGATTTTTCAACCAATTTATATGCACAAGAGCATGTGCATGGAGTTCAAAGTTGAATTATAAACATAAAATCATAAATGCGTTGAAAACTCAGTTAATGCATAAAAATGTCCAAACGAACCCTGAAAAATCAGAAAAATTCACACAACACTCCTGTTGTTCTATGTTGACACAAGAAAAAACTTCAAAGCAATAAGAGGCAATGGATATCGTTTCGTCCCCGAAGGTGGGACTTTCCCTACTGAAAACCATCATGCTTGTTGCGAGAAGCTCCGGTTTGTGAGAAGCATATACCCAAACCTGCCCCAAATGGGACAAAATTTGTACCACGGCATGTTGATGCCGCTCCATGATAGCATGCCAAGTTTCATGAATTTCTTACGAGTTTTGGATTTACTAGAATTGAAAAACCAGGCATCTCATTGTTATGCCGGCAATCAACGGTGCCATGGTGTTTGAGATTCATTCCTATTTCTTGCATGGAACCTAAGCATGCACCCAAGGACACATATTTGATTTTTCAACCAATTTATATGCATTGGAGCATGTGCATGGAGTTCAAATTTGAATTATACACATAAAATCATAAATGCGTTGAAAACTCAATTAATGCATAAAAATGTCCAAACGAACCCCGAAAAATTCACACAACACTCCTGTTGTTCTATGTTGACACGAGAAAAAAACTTGAAAGCAATAAGCAGCAATGGATATCGTTTTGTCCCCAAAGGTGGGACGTTCCCTACCGAAATCCGTCATGCTTGTTGTGAGAAGCTCCGGTTTGTGACAAGCATATACCAAAACCTGCCCCAAATAGGACAAAATTTGTACCATGGCATGTTGATGCCGCTCCATGATAGCATGCCAAGTTTCATGAATTTCATACGAGTTTTGGATTTACTAGAATTTAAAAACCAGGCATCTCAATGTTTTGCCGGCAATCAACGGTGCGATGGTGTTTGAAATTCATTCTCATTTCTTGCATGGGACCTAAGCATGCACCCAAGGACACAGATTTGATTTTTCAACCAAATTATATGCACTGGAGCATGCGCATGTAGTTCAAATTTGAATTATGCACATAAATGCATTGAAAACTCAGTTAACGCATAAAAATGTCCAAACGAACCCCGAAAAATCACAAAAATTCACACAACACTCCTGTTGTTCCATGTTGACACGAGAAAAAAACTTGAAAGCAATAAGAGGCAATGGATATTGTTTCATCCCCAAAGGTGGGACGTTCCCTACCGAAAACCATCATGCTTGTTGTGAGAAGCTCCGGTTTGTGAGAAGCATGATGCCCAAACCTGCCCCAAATGGGACAAAATTTGTACCACGGCATGTTGATGCCGCTCCATGATAGCATGCCAAGTTTCATGAATTTCATACGAGTTTTGGATTTACTAGAATTTAAGGCATCTCAATGTTATGCCGGCAATCAACGGTGCCATGGTGTTTGAAATTCATTCTCATTTCTTGCATGGGACATAAGCATGCACCCAAGGACACATATTTGATTTTTCAACCAATTTATATGCACTGGAGCATGCGCATGTAGTTCACATTTGAATGATGCACATAAATGCATTGAAAACTCAGCTAATGCATAAAAATGTCCAAACGAACCCCGAAAAATCACAAAAATTCACACAACACTCCAGTCGTTCTATGTTGACACGAGAAAAAAAACTTGAAAGCAATAAGAGGCAATGGATATCGTTTCGTCCCTGAAGGTGGGACGTTCCATACCGAAAACCATCATGCTTGTTGTGAGAAGCTCCGGTTTGTGAGAAGCATATACCCAAACCTACCCCAAATGGGGCAAAATTTGTACCACGCATGTTGATGCCGCTCCATGAAAGAATGCCAAGTTTCATGAATTTCAGACGAGTTTTGGATTTACTAGAATTTAAAACCAGGCATCTCAATGTTTTGCCGGCAATCATCAGTGCCATGTTGTTTGAAATTCATTCCCATTTCTTGCATGGGCCTAAGCATGCACCCAAGGACACAGATTTGATTTTTCAACCAATTTATATGCACTGGAGCATGCGCATGTAGTTCAAATTTGAATTATGCACATAAATGCATTGAAAACTCAGTTAATGCATAAAAATGTCCAAACGAACCCCGAAAAATCACAAAAATTCACACAACACTCCTGTTGTTCCATGTTGACACGAGAAAAAAACATGAAAGCAATAAGAGGCAATGGATATCGTTTCATCCCCAAAGGTGGGACGTTCCCTACCGAAAACCATCATGCTTGTTGTGAGAAGCTCCGGTTTGTGAGAAGCATATACCCAAACCTGCCCCAAATGGGACAAAATTTGTACCACGACATGTTTATGCCGCTCCATGATAGCATGCCAAGTTTCATGAATTTCATACGAGTTTTCGATTTACTAGAATTTAAAAACCAGGCATCTCAATGTTATGCTGGCAATCAACGGTGCCATGGTGTTTGAAATTCATTCCCATTTCTTGCATGGGACCTAGGCATGCACCCAAGGACACAGGTTTGATTTTTCAACCAATCTATATGCACTGGAGCATGCGCATGTAGTTCAAATTTGAATGATGCACATAAAATCATAAATGCATTGAAAACTCAGTTAATGCATAAAAATGTCCAAACGAACCCCGAAAAATCACAAAAATTCACACAATACTCCTGTTGTTCTATGTTGACACGAGAAAAAAACTTCAAAGCAATAAGAGGCAATGGATATCGTTTCGTCCCCAAAGGTGGGACGTTCCCTACCAAAAACCATCGTGCTTGTTGTGAGAAGCTCCGGTTTGTGAGAAGCATATACCCAAACCTGCCCCAAATGGGACAAAATTTGTACCACGGCATGTTGATGCCGCTCCATGATAGCATGCCAAGTTTCATGAATTTTAGATGAGTTTTGGATTTACTAGAATTTAAAAACCAGGCATCTCAATGTTTTGCCGGCAATCAACGGTGCCATGGTGTTTGAGATACATTCCTATTTCTTGCATGGGACCTAAGCATGCACCCAAGGACACAGATTTGATTTTTCAACCAATTTATATGCACTGGAGCATGTGCATGGAGTTCAAATTTGAATTATACACATAAAATCATAAATGCGTTGAAAACTCAGTTAATGCATAAAAATGTCCAAACGAACCCCGAAAAATCACAAAAATTCACACAACACTCCTGTTGTTCTATGTTGAGACGAGAAAAAAACATGAAAGCAATAAGCAGCAATGGATATCGATTGGTCCCCAAAGGTGGGACGTTCCCTACCGAAATCCGTCATGCTTGTTGTGAGAAGCTCCGGTTTGTGACAAGCATATACCAAAACCTGCCCCAAATAGGACAAAATTTGTACCATGGCATGCTGATGCCGCTCCATGATAGGATGCCAAGTTTCATGAATTTTAGACGAGTTTTGAATTTACTAGAATTTAAAAACTAGGCATCTCAATGTTTTGCCGGCAATCAACGGTGCCATGGTGTTTGAGATTCATTCCTATTTCTTGCATGGAACCTAAGCATGCACCCAAGGACACAGATTTGATTTTTCAACCAATTTATATGCATTGGAGCATGTGCATGGAGTTCAAATTTGAATTATACACATAAAATCATAAATGCGTTGAAAACTCAGTTAATGCATAAAAATGTCCAAACGAACCCCGAAAAATCACAAAAATTCACACAACACTCCTGTTGTTCCATGTTGACACGTGAAAAAAAGTTGAAAGCAATAAGAGGCAATGGATATCGTTTCATCCCCAAAGGTGGGACGTTCCCTACCGAAAACCATCATGCTTGTTGTGAGAAGCTCCGGTTTGTGAGAAGCATGATGCCCAAACCTGCCCCAAATGGGACAAAATTTGTACCACGGCATGTTGATGCCGCTCCATGATAGCATGCCAAGTTTCATGAATTTCATACGAGTTTTGGATTTACTAGAATTTAAAAACCAGGCATCTCAATGTTATGCCGGCAATCAACGGTGCCATGGTGTTTGAAATTCATTCTCATTTCTTGCATGGGACATAAGCATGCACCCAAGGACACATATTTTATTTTTCAACCAATTTATATGCACTGGAGCATGCGCATGTAGTTCACATTTGCATGATGCACATAAATGCATTGAAAACTCAGCTAATGCATAAAAATGTCCAAACGAACCCCGAAAAATCACAAAAATTCACACAACACTCCTGTCGTTCTATGTTGACACGAGAAAAAAAACTTGAAAGCAATAAGAGGCAATGGATATCGTTTCGTCCCTGAAGGTGGGACGTTCCATACCGAAAACCATCATGCTTGTTGTGAGAAGCTCCGGTTTGTGAGAAGCATATACCCAAACCTACCCCAAATGGGACAAAATTTGTACCACGCATGTTGATGCCGCTCCATGAAAGAATGCCAAGTTTCATGAATTTCAGACGAGTTTTGGATTTACTAGAATTTAAAACCAGGCATCTCAATGTTTTGCCGGCAATCATCAGTGCCATGGTGTTTGAAATTCATTCCCATTTCTTGCATGGGACCTAGGCATGCACCCAAGGACACAAATTTGATTTTTCAACCAATTTATATGCACTGGAGCATGCACATGTCGTTCAAATTTGAATTATGCACATAAATGCATTGAAAACTCAGTTAATGCATAAAAATGTCCAAACGAACCCCGAAAAATCACAAAAATTCACACAACACTCCTGTTGTTCCATGTTGACACGAGAAAAAAACTTGAAAGCAATAAGAGGCAATGGATATCGTTTCATCCCCAAAGGTGGGACGTTCCCTACCGAAAACCATCATGCTTGTTGTGAGAAGCTCCGGTTTGTGAGAAGCATATACCCAAACCTGCCCCTAATGGGACAAAATTTGTACCACGACATGTTTATGCCGCTCCATGATAGCATGCCAAGTTTCATGAATTTCATACGAGTTTTCGATTTACTAGAATTTAAAGACCAGGCATCTCAATGTTATGCTGGCAATCAACGGTGCCATGGTGTTTGAAATTCATTCCCATTTCTTGCATGGGACCTAGGCATGCACCCAAGGACACAGGTTTGATTTTTCAACCAATCTATATGCACTGGAGCATGCGCATGTAGTTCAAATTTCAATGATGCACATAAAATCATAAATGCATTGAAAACTCAGTTAAGGCATAAAAATGTCCAAACGAACCCCGAAAAATCACAAAAATTCACACAATACTCCTGTTGTTCTATGTTGACACGAGAAAAAAACTTCAAAGCAATAAGAGGCAATGGATATCGTTTCGTCCCCAAAGGTGGGACGTTCCCTACCAAAAACCATCGTGCTTGTTGTGAGAAGCTCCGGTTTGTGAGAAGCATATACCCAAACCTGCCCCAAATAGGACAAAATTTGTACCACGGCATGTTGATGCCGCTCCATGATAGCATGCCAAGTTTCATGAATTTTAGATGAGTTTTGGATTTACTAGAATTTAAAAACCAGGCATCTCAATGTTTTGCCGGCAATCAACGGTGCCATGGTGTTTGAGATACATTCCTATTTCTTGCATGGGACCTAAGCATGCACCCAAGGACACAGATTTGATTTTTCAACCAATTTATATGCACTGGAGCATGTGCATGGAGTTCAAATTTGAATTATACACATAAAATCATAAATGCGTTGAAAACTCAGTTAATGCATAAAAATGTCCAAACGAACCCCGAAAAATCACAAAAATTCACACAACACTCCTGTTGTTCTATGTTGAGACGAGAAAAAAACTTGAAAGCAATAAGCAGCAATGGATATCGATTGGTCCCCAAAGGTGGGACGTTCCCTACCGAAATCCGTCATGCTTGTTGTGAGAAGCTCCGGTTTGTGACAAGCATATACCAAAACCTGCCCCAAATAGGACAAAATTTGTACCATGGCATGCTGATGCCGCTCCATGATAGCATGCCAAGTTTCATGAATTTTAGACGAGTTTTGAATTTACAAGAATTGAAAAACTAGGCATCTCAATGTTTTGCCGGCAATCAACGGTGCCATGGTGTTTGAGATTCATTCCTATTTCTTGCATGGAACCTAAGCATGCACCCAAGGACACAGATTTGATTTTTCAACCAATTTATATGCATTGGAGCATGTGCATGGAGTTCAAATCTGAATTATACACATAAAATCATAAATGCGTTGAAAACTCAGTTAATGCATAAAAATGTCCAAACGAACCCCGAAAAATTCACACAACACTCCTGTTGTTCTATGTGGACACGAGAAAAAAACTTGAAAGCAATAAGCAGCAATGGATATCGTTTTGTCCCCAAAGGTGGGACGTTCCCTACCGAAATCCGTCATGCTTGTTGTGAGAAGCTCCGGTTTGTAACAAGCATATACAAAAACCTGCCCCAAATAGGACAAAATTTGTACCATGGCATGTTGATGCCGCTCCATGATAGCATGCCAAGTTTCATGAATTTCATACGAGTTTTGGATTTACTAGAATTTAAAAACCAGGCATCTCAATGTTTTGCCGGCAATCAACGGTGCCATGGTGTTTGAAATTCATTCTCATTTCTTGCATGGGACCTAAGCATGCACCCAAGGACACAGATTTGATTTTTCAACCAATTTATATGCACTGGAGCATGCGCATGTAGTTCAAATTTGAATTATGCACATAAATGCATTGAAAACTCAGTTAATGCATAAAAATGTCCAAACGAACCCCGAAAAATCACAAAAATTCACACAACACTCCTGTTGTTCCATGTTGACACGAGAAAAAAACTTGAAAGCAATAAGAGGCAATGGATATCGTTTCATCCCCAAAGGTGGGACGTTCCCTACCGAAAACCATCATGCTTGTTGTGAGAAGCTCCGGTTTGCGAGAAGCATGATGCCCAAACCTGCCCCAAATGGGACAAAATTTGTACCACGGCATGTTGATGCCGCTCCATGATAGCATGCCAAGTTTCATGAATTTCATACGAGTTTTCGATTTACTAGAATATAAAAACCAGGCATCTCCATGTTATGCTGGCAATCAACGGTGCCATGGTGTTTGAAATTCATTCCCATTTCTTGCATGGGACCTAGGCATGCACCTAAGGACACAGGTTTGATTTTTCAACCAATCTATATGCACTGGAGCATGCGCATGTAGTTCAAATTTGAATGATGCACATAAAATCATAAATGCATTGAAAATTCAGTTAATGCATAAAAATGTCCAAACGAACCCCGAAAAAACGCAAAAATTCACACAATACTCCTGTTGTTCTATGTTGACACGAGAAAAAAACTTCAAAGCAATAAGAGGCAATGGATATCGTTTCGTCCCCAAAGGTGGGACATTCCCTACCGAAAACCATCGTGCTTGTTGTGAGAAGCTCTGGTTTGTGAGAAGCATATTCCCAAACCTGCCCCAAATGGGACAAAATTTATACCACGACATGTTGATGCCGCTCCATGATAGCATGCCAAGTTTCCTGAATTTTAGACGAGTTTTGGATTTACTAGAATTTAAAAACCACGCATCTCAATGTTTTGCCGGCAATCAACGGTGCCATGGTGTTTGAGATTCATTCCTATTTCTTGCATGGGACCTAAGCATGCACCCAAGGACACAGATTTGATTTTTCAACCAATTTATATGCACTGGAGCATGTGCATGGAGTTCAAATTTGAATTATACACATAAAATCATAAATGCGTTGAAAACTCAGTCAATGCATAAAAATGTCCAAACGAACCCCGAAAAATCACAAAAATTCACATAACACTCCTGTTGTTCTATGTTGAGACGAGAAAAAAACTTGAAAGCAATAAGCAGCAATGGATATCGATTGGTCCCCAAAGGTGGGACGTTCCCTACCGAAATCCGTCATGCTTGTTGTGAGAAGCTCCGGTTTGTGACAAGCATATACCAAAACCTGCCCCAAATAGGACAAAATTTTTACCATGGCATGCTGATGCCGCTCCATGATAGCATGCCAAGTTTCATGAATTTTAGACGAGTTTTGGATTTACTAGAATTTAAAAACCAGGCATCTCAATGTTTTGCCGGCAATCAACGGTGCCATGGTGTTTGAAATTCATTCTCATTTCTTGCATGGGACCTAAGCATGCACCCAAGG
Source organism: Aegilops tauschii subsp. strangulata (assembly GCF_002575655.3). Taxonomy (NCBI): domain Eukaryota; kingdom Viridiplantae; phylum Streptophyta; class Magnoliopsida; order Poales; family Poaceae; genus Aegilops; species Aegilops tauschii. Next base: position 436,067,663 of record NC_053041.3, on the reverse strand, counting down.
ACACAGATTTGATTTTTCAACCAATTTATACGCACTGTAGCATGCACATGTAGTTCAAATTTGAATTATGCACATAAATGCATGGAAAACTCAGTTAATGCATAAAAATGTCCAAACGAACCCCGAAAAATCACAAAAATTCACACAACACTCCTGTTGTTCCATGTTGACACGAGAAAAAAACTTGAAAGCAATAAGAGGCAATGGATATCGTTTCATCCCCAAAGGTGGGACGTTCCCTACCGAAAACCATCATGCTTGTTGTGAGAAGCTCCGGTTTGTGAGAAGCATATACCCAAACCTGCCCCAAATGGGACAAAATTTGTACCACGACATGTTTATGCCGCTCCATGATAGCATGCCAAGTTTCGTGAATTTCATACGAGTTTTCGATTTACTAGAATTTAAAAACCAGGCATCTCAATGTTATGCCGGCAATCAACGGTGCCATGGTGTTTGAAATTCATTCCCATTTCTTCCATGGGACCTAGGCATGCACCCAAGGACACAGATTTGATTTTTCAACCAATTTATATGCACTGGAGCATGCGCATGTAGTTCAAATTTGAATGATGCACATAAAATCATAAATGCATTGAAAACTCAGTTAATGCATAAAAATGTCCAAACCAACCCCGAAAAATCACAAAAATTCACACAACACTCCTGTTGTTCTATGTTGACGCGAGAAAAAAACTTCAAAGTAGTAAGAGGCAACGGATATCGTTTCGTCCCCAAAGGTGGGACGTTCCCTACCGAAAACCATCGTGCTTGTTGTGAGAAGCTCCGGTTTGTGAGAAGCATATACCCAAACCTGCCCCAAATGCGACAAAATTTGTACCACGGCATGTTCATGCCGCTCCATGATAGCATGCCAAGTTTCATGAATTTTAGACGAGTTTTGGATTTACTAGAATTTAAAAACCAGGCATCTCAATGTTTTGCCGGCAATCAACGGTGCCATGGTGTTTGAGATTCATTCCTATTTCTTGCATGGAACCTAAGCATGCACCCAAGGACACAGATTTGATTTTTCAACTAATTTATATGCATTGGAGCATGTGCATGGAGTTCAAATTTGAATTATACACATAAAATCATAAATGCGTTGAAAACTCAGTTAATGCATAAAAATGTCCGAACGAACCCCGAAAAATTCACACAACACTCCTGTTGTTCTATGTTGACACGAGAAAAAAACTTGAAAGCAATAAGCAGCAATGGATATCGTTTTGTCCCCAAAGGTGGGACGTTCCCTACCGAAATCCGTCATGCTTGTTGTGAGAAGCTCCGGTTTGTGACAAGCATATACCAAAACCTGCCCCAAATAGGACAAAATTTGTACCATGGCATGTTGATGCCGCTCCATGATAGCATGCCAAGTTTCATGAATTTCATACGAGTTTTGGATTTACTAGAATTTAAAAACCAGGCATCTCAATGTTTTGCCGGCAATCAACGGTGCCATGGTGTTTGAAATTCATTCTCATTTCTTGCATGGGACCTAAGCATGCACCCAAGGACACAGATTTGATTTTTCAACCAATTTATACGCACTGTAGCATGCACATGTAGTTCAAATTTGAATTATGCACATAAATGCATGGAAAACTCAGTTAATGCATAAAAATGTCCAAACGAACCCCGAAAAATCACAAAAATTCACACAACACTCCTGTTGTTCCATGTTGACACGAGAAAAAAACTTGAAAGCAATAAGAGGCAATGGATATCGTTTCATCCCCAAAGGTGGGACATTCCCTACCGAAAACCATCATGCTTGTTGTGAGAAGCTCCGGTTTGTGAGAAGCATATACCCAAACCTGCCCCAAATGGGACAAAATTTGTACCACGACATGTTTATGCCGCTCCATGATAGCATGCCAAGTTTCGTGAATTTCATACGAGTTTTCGATTTACTAGAATTTAAAAACCAGGCATCTCAATGTTATGCCGGCAATCAACGGTGCCATGGTGTTTGAAATTCATTCCCATTTCTTCCATGGGACCTAGGCATGCACCCAAGGACACAGATTTGATTTTTCAACCAATTTATATGCACTGGAGCATGCGCATGTAGTTCAAATTTGAATGATGCACATAAAATCATAAATGCATTGAAAACTCAGTTAATGCATAAAAATGTCCAAACCAACCCCGAAAAATCACAAAAATTCACACAACACTCCTGTTGTTCTATGTTGACGCGAGAAAAAAACTTCAAAGTAGTAAGAGGCAACGGATATCGTTTCGTCCCCAAAGGTGGGACGTTCCCTACCGAAAACCATCGTGCTTGTTGTGAGAAACTCCGGTTTGTGAGAAGCATATACCCAAACCTGCCCCAAATGCGACAAAATTTGTACCACGGCATGTTGATGCCGCTCCATGATAGCATGCCAAGTTTCATGAATTTTAGACGAGTTTTGGATTTACTAGAATTTAAAAACCAGGCATCTCAATGTTTTGCCGGCAATCAACGGTGCCATGGTGTTTGAGATTCATTCCTATTTCTTGCATGGGACCTAAGCATGCACCCAAGGACACAGATTTGATTTTTCAACCAATTTATATGCACTGGAGCATGTGCATGGAGTTCAAATTTGAATTATACACATAAAATCATAAATGCGTTGAAAACTCAGTTAATGCATAAAAATGTCCAAACGAACCCCGAAAAATCACAAAAATTCACATAACACTCCTGTTGTTCTATGTTGAGACGAGAAAAAAACTTGAAAGCAATAAGCAGCAATGGATATCGATTGGTCCCCAAAGGTGGGACGTTCCCTACCGAAATCCGTCATGCTTGTTGTGAGAAGCTCCGGTTTGTGACAAGCATATACCAAAACCTGCCCCAAATAGGAATTTTTTTTTACCATGGCATGCTGATGCCGCTCCATGATAGCATGCCAAGTTTCATGAATTTTAGACGAGTTTTGGATTTACTAGAATTTAAAAACCAGGCATCTCAATGTTTTGCCGGCAATCAACGGTGCCATGGTGTTTGAGATTCATTCCTATTTCTTGCATGGAACCTAAGCATGCACCCAAGGACACAGATTTGATTTTTCAACTAATTTATATGCATTGGAGCATGTGCATGGAGTTAAAATTTGAATTATACACATAAAATCATAAATGCGTTGAAAACTCAGTTAATGCATAAAAATGTCCAAACGAACCCCGAAAAATTCACACAACACTCCTGTTGTTCTATGTTGACACGAGAAAAAAACTTGAAAGCAATAAGCAGCAATGGATATCGTTTTGTCCCCAAAGGTGGGACGTTCCCTACCGAAATCCGTCATGCTTGTTGTGAGAAGCTCCGGTTTGTGACAAGCATATACCAAAACCTGCCCCAAATAGGACAAAATTTGTACCATGGCATGTTGATGCCGCTCCATGATAGCATGCCAAGTTTCATGAATTTCATACGAGTTTTGGATTTACTAGAATTTAAAAACCAGGCATCTCAATGTTTTGCCGGCAATCAACGGTGCCATGGTGTTTGAAATTCATTCTCATTTCTTGCATGGGACCTAAGCATGCACCCAAGGACACAGATTTGATTTTTCAACCAATTTATACGCACTGTAGCATGCACATGTAGTTCAAATTTGAATTATGCACATAAATGCATGGAAAACTCAGTTAATGCATAAAAATGTCCAAACGAACCCCGAAAAATCACAAAAATTCACACAACACTCCTGTTGTTCCATGTTGATACGAGAAAAAAACTTGAAAGCAATAAGAGGCAATGGATATCGTTTCATCCCCAAAGGTGGGACGTTCCCTACCGAAAACCATCATGCTTGTTGTGAGAAGCTCCGGTTTGTGAGAAGCATATACCCAAACCTGCCCCAAATGGGACAAAATTTGTACCACGACATGTTTATGCCGCTCCATGATAGCATGCCAAGTTTCGTGAATTTCATACGAGTTTTCGATTTACTAGAATTTAAAAACCAGGCATCTCAATGTTATGCCGGCAATCAACGGTGCCATGGTGTTTGAAATTCATTCCCATTTCTTCCATGGGACCTAGGCATGCACCCAAGGACACAGATTTGATTTTTCAACCAATTTATATGCACTGGAGCATGCGCATGTAGTTCAAATTTGAATGATGCACATAAAATCATAAATGCATTGAAAACTCAGTTAATGCATAAAAATGTCCAAACCAACCCCGAAAAATCACAAAAATTCACACAACACTCCTGTTGTTCTATGTTGACGCGAGAAAAAAACTTCAAAGTAGTAAGAGGCAACGGATATCGTTTCGTCCCCAAAGGTGGGACGTTCCCTACCGAAAACCATCGTGCTTGTTGTGAGAAGCTCCGGTTTGTGAGATGCATATACCCAAACCTGCCCCAAATCGACAAAATTTGTACCACGGCATGTTCATGCCGCTCCATGATAGCATGCCAAGTTTCATGAATTTTAGACGAGTTTTGGATTTACTAGAATTTAAAAACCAGGCATCTCAATGTCTGCCCGGCAATCAACGGGGCCATGGTGTTTGAAATTCATTCCTATTTCTTGCATGGGACCTAAGCATGCACCCAAGGACACAGATTTGATTTTTCAACCAATTTATATGCACTGGAGCATGTGCATGGAGTTCGAATTTGAATTATACACATAAAATCATAAATGCGTTGAAAACTCAGTTAATGCATAAAAATGTCCAAACGAACCCTGAAAAATCAGAAAAATTCACACAACACTCCTGTTGTTCTATGTTGACACGAGAAAAAACTTCAAAGCAATAAGAGGCAATGGATATCGTTTCGTCCCCGAAGGTGGGACTTTCCCTACCGAAAACCATCATGCTTGTTGCGAGAAGCTCCGGTTTGTGAAAAGCATATACCCAAACCTGCCCCAAATGGGACAAAATTTGTACCACGGCATGTTGATGCCGCTCCATGATAGCATGCCAAGTTTCATGAATTTCATACGAATTTTGGATTTACTAGAATTTAAAAACCAGGCATCTCAATGTTATGCCGGCAATCAACGGTGCCATGGTGTTTGAAATTCATTCCCATTTCTTGAATGGGACATAAGCATGCACCCAAGGACACAGATTTGATTTTTCAACCAATTTATATGCAGTGGAGGATGCGCATGTAGTTCAAATTTGAATTATTCACATAAATGCATTGAAAACTCAGCTAATGCATAAAAATGTCCAAACTAACCCCGAAAAATCACAAAAATTCACACAACACTCCTGTTGTTTTATTTTGACATGAAAAAAAACTTCAAAGCAATAAGAGGCAATGGATATCGTTTCGTCCCTGAAGGTGGGAAGTTCCCTACCGAAAACCATCATGCTTGTTGTGATAAGCTCCGGTTTGTGAGAAGCAAATGGGACAAAATTTGTACCACGGCATGTTGATGCCGCTCCATGATAGCATGCCAAGTTTCATGAATTTCATACGAGTTCTGGATTTACTAGAATTTAAAAACTAGGCATCTCAATGTTATGCCGGCAATCAACGGTGCCATGGTGTTTGAAATTCATTCTCATTTCTTGCATGGGACATAAGCATGCACCCAAGGACACATATTTGATTTTTCAACCAATTTATATGCACTGGAGCATGCGCATGTAGTTCACATTTGAATGATACACATAAATGCATTGAAAACTCAGCTAATGCATAAAAATGTCCAAACGAACCCCGAAAAATCACAAAAATTCACACAACACTCCTGTCGTTCTATGTTGACACGAGAAAAAAACTTGAAAGCAATAAGAGGCAATGGATATCGTTTCGTCCCTGAAGGTGGGACGTTCCATACCGAAAACCATCATGCTTGTTGTGAGAAGCTCCGGTTTGTGAGAAGCATATACCCAAACCTGCCCCAAATGGGACAAAATTTGTACCACGCATGTTGATGCCGCTCCATGAAAGAATGCCAAGTTTCACGAATTTCAGACGAGTTTTGGATTTACTAGAATTTAAAACCAGGCATCTCAATGTTTTGCCGCAATCATCAGTGCCATGGTGTTTGAAATTCATTCCCATTTCTTGCATGGGCCTAAGCATGCACCCAAGGACACAGATTTGATTTTTCAACCAATTTATATGCACTAGAGCATGTGCATGTAGTTCAAATTTGAACTATGCACATAAATGCATTGAAAACTCAGTTAATGCATAAAAATGTCCAAACGAACCCTGAAAAATCACAAAAATTCACACAACACTTCTGTTGTTCTATGTTGACACGAGTAAAAACTTCAAAGCAATAAGAGGCAATGGATATCGTTTCGTCCCCGAAGGTGGGACTTTCCCTACCGAAAACCATCATGCTTGTTGTGAGAAGCGCCGGTTTGTGAGAAGCATATACCCAAACCTGCCCCAAATGGGACAAAATTTGTACCACGGCATGTTGATGCCGCTCCATGATAGCATGCCAAGTTTCATGAATTTCATACGAGTTTTGGATTTACTAGAATTTAAAAACCAGGCATCTCAATGTTATGCCGACAATCAACGGTGCCATGGTGTTTGAAATTCATTCCCATTTCTTGCATGGGACATAAGCATGCACCCAAGGACACATATTTGATTTTTCAGCCAATTTATATGCAGTGGAGCATGCGCATCTAGTTCAAATTTGAATTATTCACATAAATGCATTGAAAACTCAGCTAATGCATAAAAATGTCCAAACTAACCCCAAAAAATCACAAAAATTCACACATCACTCCTGTTGTTCTATGTTGACACGAGAAAAAAACTTCAAAGCAATAAGATGTAACATCCCAAATTTTCAATTTGGAATGTTATACAGAGATCATCATTTGCATATCATGTTTTGTTGCATTTTGACAAATCCTCGATAAATCCTAAGCAACTCAAGGACCCTCGGAGAGAGTTGGGGATTTTCTCGAATTTTCTTATTTGATTTTTTTCAAACGAGGATTGGGATCTTAATTATTTTTCTCTCCGGAAAAATATTTCAATTTGATAAACGAGAGGAGAAAATATGACTTCTCCAAAACAATTGAAATACTGGAGGAAAAATGTTAAAATCATTATTTGGAATTTATCGGATTTTATTTGCAATTTTTATTGCATTTAAAATATGCATGTTTTCAAAATATTTATTTTTGATTTTAAAAATGTTCACCCTATTCTAGATTTTCTAACTAGACGGGGAAAATTTATTTCATATTTTTCCGACTTTTATTTTTTTTTTCTATGCAATATTTTCCATGGAACTTATTTAAAAATAATAATAGCGCCCGCGCCGGCTGGGCCGAGCCCAACCGAGCCCGCCCGCGCTCTCCTTTTTCCCCACGACGCCGCCGGAGTCCGGGAGCGCCACGGGAGCCGCCGCCGCCTCGGTGCCCCCTTCCCCAAGCCGGAGCACCCCCCCTCCATATATACCCCCTCCCCCCCCGTTTTCGCCATCACCGCCGCCGGAAGAACCGCCCGCCGCCGCCGCATCTAGCCCCCGCCGCCGCCGCCGCCGCTTTTGCCTCGCCGCCCGTCGCCGGAGCCCGCCCCCTCGTCGCCGGAGCCGCCTTTCCCCCGAGCCCCGCACCCCCGCCGCCCCTCGCGCCGAGCCCGAGCCCCGCCGTAGCCCCTCGCCGGAGAAGCCCGACGAGGTACTGCCCGTTCGTGTTGACCGGTTTTTGAAAAAAAAAACCTTGGTTTTAAAAAAAACCCTAGATCGGTTTTTTTTCGGTTTTCTTATTTTACGAGCGTTCACCGAACCGTTCGTTTTAACGAACGCGTTCGTCGGTTTTTCTCTGTTAACGAACGTCCGTTATTTAACCGTTCGTCCGTTTTTCTTTTTCGACGGATTTTCTCGTTATTTTCTCAGATTCGATTTCTGATCGAATTTTCGAATCTGTTTAACTTTTCGCTCGTTTATCGGAATCAGGTGATTCAAGCGCCTAGAGTTTCGTCTCGAAATTCTCTTTCCGTTTAATCTACTCAAACAAGTTTTTGCTACAGTAAAATTTGACCTAGATCCAGATTAGCAAACGAAGTTTCTTTCTTTCGCCGTTTGACTTTCGTTGCTTCTTTTGAGTTGATTCTTTTTGCAAACCGGAGTTCTTAAGTTGAACTTTCTGGTTGGATCTTTCTTTCGAGTTTTACCTGTACATTAGATGAGTACTGATTGTATGCTCGTTTGTTTGCGATAGAGTATCCGGAGTGTGCCGCTTGTTACTTCGACTCGCTAGGTTTTGCGGATCATCAGCAAGGCAAGTAACACTTTGATCATACCCCGTTCATACCCAGTTTTATTGCATTAGATCTATTTCCTCAAACACCTTGCATGATTAGGATCTAATTAAGCTGTGGGTATTGGGATGTAGTTGAGGTAGTACCTATTACTTGTTCTTTATCAAACCCTTGGGAGTTACTTCTACGTTGCTTTTATTATTGCCATGCTATGCTCATAGACGTGGATTGGGTTTGAGATATATTCATGACAGATGTGAGTGTTTAATAATGGTTCAACTTAAGGTGGCAACTAAAACTCACATCTGGGTGGATTGAGGCACCTGGAAAACCCAGTGTTGTCTGTATGTATAAGGTCCGCCACCCAGGCTCAAAGGGATCATAAGATTGTTCATGCTAGAAACTTCCGTGTGCAGCCGCAAGCTATTATGGGCTCTAGCATAGCTGAGTAGGTTACAGGATCTCTTGAAGAGGTGGACTAGCAGATGTAGGGGAAAGTAGGTGTACCGGTCCATCCAGAGTAGAGAGTGACTGTTTCTGAAAGACTGTGTCTCGGTCATCCGTTTCTCAAACATCATGTAGTGCGAGAACCAAGCGGAGGCGATCGAGTCTTGTGGGGAAAAGTGCACAAACCTCTGCAGAGTGTACAAACTGATCATGATTAGCCGTGTCCCCGGTTATGGACAACTTGAGTATCTAGTACCTGGATTATCATTTGAATCTCATCACCGTGATACTTATAATTAATTTTGTTGGGTTAATAATGATACTTAATTGGGATTGAGTTGGAGGTACCTTCTCAATGTTTCAACCACCATGATAGTTAAATAAAACTTATTCCTTTGCAGTAGGATAAAATTGGCTTTTCGCAAAAATGTAACCATAGAGCCTTTCCACCAGCCATATATGCATATAGTATAGCATTATCATTGTTCATTGCTCTCTATGTGTTAATTTGCCAGCATATTCTATGTGCTGACCCGTTTCGGGCTGCAACGTTTCATGTTGCAGACTTTTCAGACGATGAATAAGGAGCCTTAGGTCGTGGTCTTATACTCAGTGATGCCGCTGGAGTTGATGGACTCACTTTTCTTCCAAGTCTTCCGAAGTTATCGTTATTAGATGGCCTTAAGCCATGTTTATCATACTTATTCTCTTTGGAGATATTCGATGTAATAAGTTTGTGATTTCTACTCTGTTATAAATCCTCCATTTGTACTGTGCGTGTCAGCATTAATGATCCAGGGATGACACTAGTGCACAGCAGCACAGGCCATTTGAGGTCTGGTCGCTACATAAGAGGCAATGGATATCGTTTTGTCCCCAAAGGTGGGACGTTCCCTACCGAAAACCATCGTGCTTGTTGTGAGAAGCTCCGATTCGTGAGAAGCATATACCCAAACCTACCCCAAATGCGACAAAATTTGTACCACGGCATGTTGATGCCGCTCCATGATAGCATGCCAAGTTTCATGAATTTTAGACGAGTTTTGGATTTACTAGAATTTAAAAACCAGGCATCTCAATGTTTTGCCGGCAATCAACGGTGCCATGGTGTTTGAGATTCATTCCTATTTCTTGCATGGGACCTAAGCATGCACCCAAGGACACAGATTTGATTTTTCAACCAATTTATATATACTGGAGCATGTGCATGGAGTTCAAATTTTAATTATACACATAAAATCATAAATGCGTTGAAAACTCAGTTAATGCATAAAAATGTCCAAACGAACCCTGGAAAATCACAAAAATTCGCACAACACTCCTGTTGTTCTATGTTGACACGAGAAAAAACTTCAAAGCAATAAGAGGCAATGGATATCGTTTCGTCCCCGAAGGTGGGACTTTCCCTACCGAAAACCATCATGCTTGTTGCGAGAAGCTCCGGTTTGTGAGAAGCATATACCCAAACCTGCCCCAAATGGGACAAAATTTGTACCACGGCATGTTGATGCCGCTCCATGATAGCATGCCAAGTTTCATGAATTTCATACGAGTTTTGGATTTACTAGAATTTAAAAACCAGGCATCTCAATGTTATGCCGGCAATCAACGGTGCCATGGTGTTTGAAATTCATTCCCATTTCTTGCATGGGACATAAGCATGCACCCAAGGACACAGATTTGATTTTTCAACCAATTTATATGCAGTGGAGCATGCGCATGTAGTTCAAATTTGAATTATTCACATAAATGCATTGAAAACTCAGCTAATGCATAAAAATGTCCAAACTAACCCCGAAAAATCACAAAAATTCACACAACACTCCTGTTGTTTTATGTTGACATGAGAAAAAAACTTCAAAGCAATAAGAGGCAATGGATATCGTTTCGTCCCTGAAGGTGGGACGTTCCCTACCGAAAACCATCATGCTTGTTGTGAGAAGCTCCGCTTTGTGAGAAGCATGATGCCCAAACCTGCCCCAAATGGGACAAAATTTGTACCACGGCATGTTGATGCCGCTCCATGATAGCATGCCAAGTTTCATGAATTTCATACGAGTTTTGGATTTACTAGAATTTAAAAACCAGGCATCTCAATGTTATGCCGTCAATCAACGGTGCCATGGTGTTTGAAATTCATTCTCATTTCTTGCATGGGACATAAGCATGCACCCAAGGACACATATTTGATTTTTCAACCAATTTATATGCACTGGACCATGCGCATGTAGTTCACATTTGAATGATGCACATAAATGCATTGAAAACTCAGCTAATGCATAAAAATGTCCAAACGAACCCCGAAAAATCACAAAAATTCACACAACACTCCTGTCGTTCTATGTTGACACGAGAAAAAACTTGAAAGCAATAAGAGGCAATGGATATCGTTTCGTCCCTGAAGGTGGGACGTTCCTTTCCGAAAACCATCATGCTTGTTGTGAGAAGCTCCGGTTTGTGAGAAGCATATACCCAAACCTACCCCAAATGGGACAAAATTTGTACCACGCATGTTGATGCCGCTCCATGAAAGAATGCCAAGTTTCATGAATTTCAGACGAGTTTTGGATTTACTAGAATTTAAAAACAGGCATCTCAATGTTTTGCCGGCAATCATCAGTGCCATGGTGTTTGAAATTCATTCCCATTTCTTGCATGGGCCTAAGCATGCACCCAAGGACACAGATTTGATTTTTCAACCAATTTATATGCACTGGAGCATGCGCATGTAGTTCAAATTTGAATTATGCACATAAATGCATTGAAAACTCAGTTAATGCATAAAAATGTCCAAACGAACCCCGAAAAATCACAAAAATTCACACAACACTCCTGTTGTTCCATGTTGACACGAGAAAAAAATTTGAAAGCAATAAGAGGCAATGGATATCGTTTCATCCCCAAAGGTGGGACATTCCCTACCGAAAACCATCATGCTTGTTGTGAGAAGCTCCGGTTTGTGAGAAGCATATACCCAAACCTGCCCCAAATGGGACAAAATTTGTACCACGACATGTTTATGCCGCTCCATGATAGCATGCCAAGTTTCATGAATTTCATACGAGTTTTCGATTTACTAGAAGTTAAAAACCAGGCATCTCAATGTTATGCTGGCAATCAACGGTGCCATGGTGTTTGAAATTCATTCCCATTTCTTGCATGGGACCTAGGCATGCACCCAAGGACACATGTTTGATTTTTCAACCAATTTATGTGCACTGGAGCATGCGCATGTAGTTCAAATTTGAATGATGCACATAAAATCATAAATGCATTGAAAACTCAGTTAATGCATAAAAATGTCCAAACGAACCCCGAAAAATCACAAAAATTCACACAATACTCCTATTGTTCTATGTTGACACGAGAAAAAAACTTCAAAGCAATAAGAGGCAATGGATATTGTTTCGTCCCCAAAGGTGGGACGTTCCCTACCGAAAACCATCGTGCTTGTTGTGAGAAGCTCCGGTTTGTGAGAAACATATACGCAAACCTGCCCCAAATGTTACAAAATTTGTACCACGGCATGTTGATGCCGCTCCATGATAGCATGCCAAGTTTCATGAATTTTAGACGAGTTTTGGATTTACTAGAATATTAAAACCAGGCATCTCAATGTTTTGCCGGCAATCAACGGTGCCATGGTGTTTGAGATTCATTCCTATTTCTTGCATGGGACCTAAGCATGCACCCAAGGACACAGATTTGATTTTTCAACCAATTTATATGCACTGGAGCATGTGCATGGAGTTCAAATTTGAATTATACACATAAAATCATAAATGCGTTGAAAACTCAGTTAATGCATAAAAATGTCCAAACGAACCCCGAAAAATCACAAAAATTCACACAACACTCCTGTTGTTCTATGTTGAGACGAGAAAAAAACTTGAAAGCAATAAGCAGCAATGGATATCGATTGGTCCCCAAAGGTGGGACGTTCCCTACCGAAATCCGTCATGCTTGTTGTGAGAAGCTCCGGTTTGTGACAAGCATATACCAAAACCTGCCCCAAATAGGACAAAATTTGTACCATGGCATGTTGATGCCGCTCCATGATAGCATGCCAAGTTTCATGAATTTTAGACGAGTTTTGGATTTACTAGAATTTAAAAACCAGGCATCTCAATGTTTTGCCGGCAATCAACGGTGCCATGGTGTTTGAGATTCATTCCTATTTCTTTCATGGAACCTAAGCATGCACCCAAGGACACATATTTGATTTTTCAACCAATTTATATGCATTGGAGCATGTGCATGGAGTTCAAATTTGAATTATACACATAAAATCATAAATGCGTTGAAAACTCAGTTAATGCATAAAAATGTCCAAACAAACCCCGAAAAATTCACACAACACTCCTGTTGTTCTATGTTGACACGAGAAAAAAACTTGAAAGCAATAAGCAGCAATGGATATCGTTTTGTCCCCAAAGGTGGGACGTTCCCTACCGAAATCCGTCATGCTTGTTGTGAGAAGCTCCGGTTTGTGACAAGCATATACCAAAACCTGCCCCAAATAGGACAAAATTTGTACCATGGCATGTTGATGCCGCTCCATGATAGCATGCCAAGTTTCATGAATTTCATACGAGTTTTGGATTTACTAGAATTTAAAAACCAGGCATCTCAATGTTTTGCCGGCAATCAACGGTGCCATGGTGTTTGAAATTCATTCTCATTTCTTGCATGGGACCTAAGCGTGCACCGAAGGACACAGATTTGATTTTTCAACCTATTTATATGCACTGCAACATGCGCATGTAGTTCAAATTTGAATTGTGCACATAAATGCATTGAAAACTCAGTTAATGCATAAAAATGTCCAAACGAACCCCGAAAAATCACAAAAATTCACACAACACTCCTGTTGTTTTATGTTGACATGAGAAAAAAACTTCAAAGCAATAAGAGGCAATGGATATCGTTTCGTCCCTGAAGGTGGGACGTTCCCTACCGAAAACCATCATGCTTGTTGTGAGAAGCTCCGCTTTGTGAGAAGCATGATGCCCAAACCTGCCCCAAATGGGACAAAATTTGTACCACGGCATGTTGACGCCGCTCCATGATAGCATGCCAAGTTTCATGAATTTCATACGAGTTTTGGATTTACTAGAATTTAAAAACCAGGCATCTCAATGTTATGCCGTCAATCAACGGTGCCATGGTGTTTGAAATTCATTCTCATTTCTTGCATGGGACATAAGCATGCACCCAAGGACACATATTTGATTTTTCAACCAATTTATATGCACTGGACCATGCGCATGTAGTTCACATTTGAATGATGCACATAAATGCATTGAAAACTCAGCTAATGCATAAAAATGTCCAAACGAACCCCGAAAAATCACAAAAATTCACACAACACTCCTGTCGTTCTATGTTGACATGAGAAAAAAACTTGAAAGCAATAAGAGGCAGTGGATATCGTTTCGTCCCTGAAGGTGGGACGTTCCATACCGAAAACCATCATGCTTGTTGTGAGAAGCTCCGGTTTGTGAGAAGCATATACCCAAACCTACCCCAAATGGGACAAAATTTGTACCACGCATGTTGATGCCGCTCCATGAAAGAATGCCAAGTTTCATGAATTTCAGACGAGTTTTGGATTTACTAGAATTTAAAACCAGGCATCTCAATGTTTTGCCGGCAATCATCAGTGCCATGGTGTTTGAAATTCATTCCCATTTCTTGCATGGGCCTAAGCATGCACCCAAGGACACATATTTGATTTTTCAACCAATTTATATGCACTGGAGCATGCGCATGTAGTTCAAATTTGAATTGTGCACATAAATGCATTGAAAACTCAGTTAATGCATAAAAATGTCCAAACGAACCCCGAAAAATCACAAAAATTCACACAACACTCCTGTTGTTCCATGTTGACACGAGAAAAAAACTTGAAAGCAATAAGAGGCAATGGATATCGTTTCATCCCCAAAGGTCGGACGTTCCCTACCGAAAACCATCATGCTTGTTGTGAGAAGCTCCGGTTTGTGAGAAGCATATACCCAAACCTGCCCCAAATGGGACAAAATTTGTACCACGACATTTTTATGCCGCTCCATGATAGCATGCCAAGTTTCATGAATTTCATACGAGTTTTCGATTTACTAGAATTTAAAAACCAGGCATCTCAATGTTATGCTGGCAATCAACGGTGCCATGGTGTTTGAAATTCATTCCCATTTCTTGCATGGGACCTAGGCATGCACCCAAGGACACAGGTTTGATTTTTCAACCAATTTATGTGCACTGGAGCATGCGCATGTAGTTCAAATTTGAATGATGCACATAAAATCATAAATGCATTGAAAACTCAGTTAATGCATAAAAATGTCCAAACGAACCCCAAAAAATCACAAAAATTCACACAATACTCCTATTGTTCTATGTTGACACGAGAAAAAAACTTCAAAGCTATAAGAGGCAATGGATATCGTTTCGTCCCCAAATGTGGGACGTTCCCTACCGAAAACCATCGTGCTTGTTGTGAGAAGCCCCGGTTTGTGAGAAACATATACCCAAACCTGCCCCAAATGGGACAAAATTTGTACCACGGCATGTTGATGCCGCTCCATGATAGCATGCCAAGTTTCATGAATTTTAGACGAGTTTTGGATTTACTAGAATATTAAAACCAGGCATCTCAATGTTATGCTGGCAATCAACGGTGCCATGGTGTTTGAGATTCATTCCTATTTCTTGCATGGGACCTAAGCATGCACCCAAGGACACAGATTTGATTTTTCAACCAATTTATATGCACTGGAGCATGTGCATGGAGTTCAAATTTGAATTATACACATAAAATCATAAATGCGTTGAAAACTCAGTTAATGCATAAAAATGTCCAAACGAACCCCGAAAAATCACAAAAATTCACACAACACTCCTGTTGTTCTATGTTGAGACGAGAAAAAAACTTGAAAGCAATAAGCAGCAATGGATATCGATTGGTCCCCAAAGGTGGGACGTTCCCTACCGAAATCCGTCATGCTTGTTGTGAGAAGCTCCGGTTTGTGACAAGCATATACCAAAACCTGCCCCAAATAGGACAAAATTTGTACCATGGCATGTTGATGCCGCTCCATGATAGCATGCCAAGTTTCATGAATTTTAGACGAGTTTTGGATTTACTAGAATTTAAAAACCAGGCATCTCAATGTTTTGCCGGCAATCAACGGTGCCATGGTGTTTGAGATTCATTCCTATTTCTTGCATGGAACCTAAGCATGCACCCAAGGACACATATTTGATTTTTCAACCAATTTATATGCATTGGAGCATGTGCATGGAGTTCAAATTTGAATTATACACATAAAATCATAAATGCGTTGAAAACTCAGTTAATGCATAAAAATGTCCAAACAAACCCCGAAAAATTCACACAACACTCCTGTTGTTCTATGTTGACACGAGAAAAAAACTTGAAAGCAATAAGCAGCAATGGATATCGTTTTGTCCCCAAAGGTGGGACGTTCCCTACCGAAATCCGTCATGCTTGTTGTGAGAAGCTCCGGTTTGTGACAAGCATATACCAAAACCTGCCCCAAATAGGACAAAATTTGTACCATGGCATGTTGATGCCGCTCCATGATAGCATGCCAAGTTTCATGAATTTCATACGAGTTTTGGATTTACTAGAATTTAAAAACCAGGCATCTCAATGTTTTGCCGGCAATCAACGGTGCCATGGTGTTTGAAATTCATTCTCATTTCTTGCATGGGACCTAAGCGTGCACCCAAGGACACAGATTTGATTTTTCAACCTATTTATATGCACTGCAACATGCGCATGTAGTTCAAATTTGAATTGTGCACATAAATGCATTGAAAACTCAGTTAATGCATAAAAATGTCCAAACGAACCCCGAAAAATCACAAAAATTCACACAACACTCCTGTCGTTCTATGTTGACACGAGAAAAAAAACTTGAAAGCAATAAGAGGCAATGGATATCGTTTCGTCCCTGAAGGTGGGACGTTCCCTACCGAAAACCAGCATGCTTGTTGTGAGAAGCTCCGGTTTGTGAGAAGCATATACCCAAACCTGCCCCAAATGGGACAAAATTTGTACCACAACATGTTTATGCCGCTCCATGATAGCATGCCAAGTTTCATGAATTTCATACGAGTTTTCGATTTACTAGAATTTAAAAACCAGGCATCTCAATGTTATGCCGGCAATCAACGGTGCCAAGGTGTTTGAAATTCATTCCCATTTCATGCATGGGACCTAGGCATGCACCCAAGGACACAGATTTGATTTTTCAACCAATTTATATGCACTGGAGCATGCGCATGTAGTTCAAATTTGAATGATGCACATCAAATCATAAATGCATTGAAAACTCAGTTAATGCATAAAAATGTCCAAACGAACCCCAAAAAATCACAAAAATTCACACAACACTCCTGTTGTTCTATGTTGACGCTAGAAAAAAACTTCAAAGCAATAAGAGGCAACGGATATCGTTTCATCCCCAAAGGTGGGACGTTCCCTACCGAAAACCATCGTGCTTGTTGTGAGAAGCTCCGGTTTGTGAGAAGCATATACCCAAACCTGCCCCAAATGCGACAAAATTTGTACCACGGCATGTTCATGCCGCTCCATGATAGCATGCCAAGTTTCATGAATTTTAGACGAGTTTTGGATTTACTAGAATTTAAAAACCAGGCATCTCAATGTTTTCCCGGCAATCAACGGTGCCATGGTGTTTGAGATTCATTCCTATTTCTTGCATGGGACCTAAGCATGCACCCAAGGACAC
Source organism: Aegilops tauschii subsp. strangulata (assembly GCF_002575655.3). Taxonomy (NCBI): domain Eukaryota; kingdom Viridiplantae; phylum Streptophyta; class Magnoliopsida; order Poales; family Poaceae; genus Aegilops; species Aegilops tauschii. The sequence continues at coordinate 436,050,220 of NC_053041.3, read as the reverse complement.
AGATTTGATTTTTCAACCAATTTATATGCACTGGAGCATGTGCATGGAGTTCGAATTTGAATTATACACATAAAATCATAAATGCGTTGAAAACTCAGTTAATGCATAAAAATGTCCAAACGAACCCTGATAAATCAGAAAAATTCACACAACACTCCTGTTGTTCTATGTTGACACGAGAAAAAACTTCAAAGCAATAAGAGGCAATGTATATCGTTTCGTCCCCGAAGGTTTGACTTTCCCTACCGAAAACCATCATGCTTGTTGCGAGAAGCTCCGGTTTGTGAGAAGCATATACCCAAACATGCCCCAAATGGGACAAAATTTGTACCACTGCATGTTGATGCCGCTCCATGATAGCATGCCAAGTTTCATGAATTTCATACGAATTTTGGATTTACTAGAATTTAAAAACCAGGCATCTCAATGTTATGCCGGCAATCAACGGTGCCATGGTGTTTGAAATTCATTCCCAGTTTTTGCATGGGACATAAGCATGCACCCAAGGACACAGATTTGATTTTTCAACCAATTTATATGCAGTGGAGCATGCGCATGTAGTTCAAATTTGAATTATTCACATAAATGCATTGAAAACTCAGCTAATGCATAAAAATGTCCAAACTAACCCCGAAAAATCACAAAAATTCACACAACACTCCTGTTGTTTTATGTTGACATGAGAAAAAAACTTCAAAGCAATAAGAGGCAATGGATATCGTTTCGTCCCTGAAGGTGGGACGTTCCCTACCGAAAACCATCATGCTTGTTGTGAGAAGCTCCGGTTTGTGAGAAGCAAATGGGACAAAATTTGTACCACGGCATGTTGATGCCGCTCCATGATAGCATGCCAAGTTTCATGAATTTCATACGAGTTCTGGATTTACTAGAATTTAAAAACCAGGCATCTCAATGTTATGCCGGCAATCCACGGTGCCATGGTGTTTGAAATTCATTCTCATTTCTTGCATGGGACATAAGCATGCACCCAAGGACACATATTTGATTTTTCAACCAATTTATATGCACTGGAGCATGTGCATGTAGTTCACATTTGAATGATGCACATAAATGCGTTGAAAACTCAGCTAATGCATAAAAATGTCCAAACGAAGCCCGAAAAATCACAAAAATTCACACAACACTCCTGTCGTTCTATGTTGACACGAGAAAAAATCTTGAAAGCAATAAGAGGCAATGGATATCGTTTCGTCCCTGAAGGTGGGACTTTCCATACCGAAAACCATCATGCTTGTTGTGAGAAGCTCCGGTTTGTGAGAAGCATATACCCAAACCTGCCCCAAATGGGACAAAATTTGTACCACACATGTTGATGCCGCTCCATGAAAGAATGCCAAGTTTCACGAACTTCAGACGAGTTTTGGATTTACTAGAATTTAAAACAAGGCATCTCAATGTTTTGCCGGCAATCATCAGTGCCATGGTGTTTGAAATTCATTCCCATTTCTTGCATGGGCCTAACCATGCACCCAAGGACACAGATTTGATTTTTCAACCAATTTATATGCACTGGAGCATGTGCATGTAGTTCAAATTTGAACTATGCACATAAATGCATTGAAAACTCAGTTAATGCATAAAAATGTCCAAACGAACCCTGAAAAATCATAAAAATTCGCACAACACTCCTGTTGTTCTATGTTGACACGAGTAAAAACTTCAAAGCAATAAGAGGCAATGGATATCGTTTCGTCCCCGAAGGTGGGACTTTCCCTACCAAAAACCATCATACTTGTTGTGAGAAGCTCCGGTTTGTGAGAAGCATATACCCAAACCTGCCCCAAATGGGACAAAATTTGTACCACGGCATGTTGATGCCGCTCCATGATAGCATGCCAAGTTTCATGAATTTCATACGAGTTTTGGATTTACTAGAATTTAAAAACCAGGCATCTCAATGTTATGCCGGCAATCAACGGTGCCATGGTGTTTGAAATTCATTCCCATTTCTTGCATGGGACATAAGCATGCACCCAAGGACACCGATTTGATTTTTCAACCAATTTATATGCAGTGGAGCATGCGCATGTAGTTCAAATTTGAATTATTCACATAAATTCATTGAAAACTCAGCTAATGCATAAAAATGTCCAAACTAACCCCAAAAAATCACAAAAATTCACACAACACTCCTGTTGTTCTATGTTGACGCGAGAAAAAAACTTCAAAGCAATAAGAGGCAATGGATATCGTTTCGTCCCCAAAGGTGGGACGTTCCCTACTGAAAACCATCATGCTTGTTGTGAGTAGCTCCAGTTTCTGAGAAGCATATACCGAAACCTGCCCCAAATGGGATAAAATTTGTACCCTGGCATGTTGATGCCGCTCCATGATAGGATGCCAAGTTTCATGAATTTCATACGAGTTTTGGATTTACTAGAATTTAAAAACGAGGCATCTCAATGTTTAGCCGGCAATCAACGGTGCCATGGTGTGCGAAATTCATTCTCATTTCTTGCATGGGACCTAAGCATGCACCCACGGACACAGATTTGATTTTTCAACCAATTTATATGCACTGGAGCATGTGCATGGAGTTCAAATTTTAATTATACACATAAAATCATAAATGCGTTGAAAACTCAGTTAATGCATAAAAATGTCCAAACGAACCCCGAAAAATCACAAAAATTCACACAACACTCCTGTTGTTCCATGTTGACACGAGAAAAAAACTTGAAAGCAATAAGAGGCAATGGATATCGTTTCATCCCCAAAGGTGGGACGTTCCCTACCGAAAACCATCATGCTTGTTGTGAGAAGCTCCGGTTTGTGAGAAGCATATACCCAAACCTGCCCCAAATGGGACAAAATTTGTACCACGGCATGTTGATGCCGCTCCATGATAGCATGCCAAGTTTCATGAATTTCATACGAGTTTTGGATCTACTAGAATTTAAAAACCAGGCATCTCAATGTTATGCCGGCAATCAACGG